>NC_069668.1:8839003-10047441 GCF_027244095.1 Hemicordylus capensis | reverse complement strand
CGTACAAACATTTTTCTCCATTGCCAAAGGTGCCCGTGACCAGACCTCTCCAAATCCACTTGCCAGGGGCCACTGGCCCTCCAGCAAGCAGGCCACCCGGCCCCACACAGATCTACACCCCCCCCACCCCGAGATCTCCTTCCCACTGCCAAAAATATGATAAATAAAATAAATTTCTGAGCAGGTAAGAAACAGCAGGATAGGGGGTCCCCCGGTTCCGCACCCTCTCCATCTCCCGCTGCTGAGGACAGAGCACTCATGTCTCGCCTAAGCCTCGTTCCAGAGAAGGATCGGAGGAAAGTGTGGGAATCGGTGGCCACCACAGATAATGGCTGGCTAGTGAACTAAGTCTACATTTGTGGATGCTTGCACCATACATTGATATTCTTGGCACTGTGTGTAAAAGTGCTTCCTTTTGTCAGTCCTAAAACTTCTGGCCATCAGTTTCATGAGATGATCCTTGGTTCTAGCAGTGTGCATGTGTGTGTGTGAGAGAAATTTTTCTCTCTGACCACTCTCTCCACACCATGCATGATTGTATAGACCTCTATCATATACCTCCTTAGGTTCCTTTTCCCCCCACACTAAAAAATCCCAAATGTCACTTGAAAATGTCAAAACCGAACCAGTAAAGTCACGGCACCCACACACAATCTAACAGTCAGAGATTTATTCTTCCTTCTCCACAACGAATGGTAGAAGCCACCCTAAACAGAATGGCATTTACAGGAGGCCGACAACAATCTCAACGGGATAGTTGATTCTCTGGGCCTTTTTGCGAGGCTGAAGCGGCAAACGGGAGACAGGAACCTTCTGCACATGGACCAGGGCTGAAGCCATCTCGGCTTGTTCGCACAACCCACTTCACCTGCCTGATTTTTGCTCCAGGGCATTTTGCTTTCTGGCAAGGAAGAAACTTGCGTTTTCCCAGTATAAAAGGATAAAAAGACACGCCTCTGCTCCTTAACCGAATCAAGAGCTTCAATTCAACCTAAAATTCCTCACATAGACAACATTCCTGGGAGACACTGAAACAGACAGCCAACACCAGACAAGAGGCTAGCAACAATACCCCACTGAGCAGTGCCCAAATTGCCAACAGAGAGACTCTCAAGATGAGAAGGCCCTTTCGTTTATGCCTCGCTCACACCCCTCTGGATCTGCAGGGCAGTGTCACCAAAGACACCCCATCCCAGAAATCCCAGATGCCTCCTGGGGAAGAAGTGTAGGACATTTGACCTCTCGACTCCGTCAGACAAAATCCACTTCTCCACTTGCTGGGGGCAATCCACCCAAACCAGAATCTCCCCTTCAGGGCTTTCTGGATTCACGAATGCGAGATGCACCCCCACAAGGAGGGAGAGAGGGGTCCGGGCTGCAAGCGCCTCAGGAGACCACAAAGATGGCCAGGGAAGGCAGAAATGGAGCAAGGCAGAAGTTACAGCACATGACCAGAAAAGGGAAGGCGAGAAAGCAAAGGCAGGCAGAGGCAAAATGTCAGTTTGGTGCAGCGGCTAAGATTTAAAGGCAGCTCTAGAGCAGTCTCTCCGTCCTAATCTTTTTTCCCCCCAAACGAGTTTAATCCGGATTAACTCATTTGGAGGAGCGGGCATGCACCGGTTTGGAGAATGCCTCCCACGGACTTGGAGGGAGACTCTGGAGCAGGCTGGAGAGAACGCGGTGGGAGAAAGCCCCTCTCCGGCTGGCCAGCCTACCCCTGGGGAGGGGTGGATTTCCGTAGGGGGTGGGGGGAGAAACAGGAGCGCCCCCACCCGGCTGATCTCCCCAAATGCCTCCAGAGAGAAGTTTGCCACCTCTCAGGTTTCCCCTTCTGTCTCCCGGGTGCTGGAGAAGGAGCACGCATTTCCCTTCCCGACGCTTGGGGAGACCCTTTCGCCCCAGAGCCAGCGCCAACAACCGCCGGAGTGGGCACCTTCCTCCCCGCCGCCCAGAGTCTCCTCCGGCGAGGGCCGCTCGGCCGGGCCCCGGGCCCCGCTCCCCTCTGCCTCCGCCGGACCCCTGGCTGCGAGCGGGCAGCTTACCTTGCGGCGCTTGTCGGCGAAGGGCAGCGCCAGCCAGGGCATGGCCCGCGTCGCCTCCTGCCAGCGCTGCTGGTCCTGCTCGGCCGACACGAAGACAATCTCCAGCCGCCGCGGTGGCGGCTGCTGCTGCTCCTTCTCGGCGGCGGCTGCTGCCGCCGCCTCGGCTACTTTCTCGGCTCCGCTCCGGGGCTGGAAGCGCGCGTAGAAGGCGGCCAGGCTGGCGGCCAGCTGCGCGCAAGGGCCCCCCGTGCCGCCGCCGCCGCCAGCCCCGCTCCCTCCGCCTCCGCCGCCGCAGTAGCCGAAGTAGAGCCCCACCAGCGAGACGCCCCGCGCCGCCAGCGAGGCCGTGGCCACCGGGGAGCCGTCGGGCGCCGCCAGCGCCTCGCCCAGCAGCTCCGCCAGGGGAACGCACGCCGAGGACGACGACGACATCCCCGCTGCCGACGCCGCGCCCGGCCAGCCGAGCCTCAGCTGCCGCCGCCGCCAGCCAGGCACGGCCGCCAGTGGGCGCTCCCGGCCGGCCGGTTCCCCGCGTGGCCCGCCGCGCCGGCCCGCCCCCGCCGCCCAGGGACCGCCCCACCGCGCCGCCCTCGCGCGCCCTGGGAGGAGGCGCCCTGCCTGGCCATTGCTGCCAACTCCTCCGCCGGCAGAGGTCTTGGGAAGCTCCTCGGGGCAGGGGACAGAGGCGGACAAGCGCCCTCCGCGAGTGGCTAGCCCAGCCCGTTTCAGACATCCAAGATGGGGGAGGCTCAGCTCACCCGTCCAGCAATGCATTTTGCGGGCCCTTTTCTGTGCCCCCACCGCGGCCGGGGGCCAAGCATGGAGGAAGATCGAGCCCAGAGCCTCTCAGCCAGCAACAACGGCCCCATTCCCTCCATCGCATGACGAGCATGTGCAAAGTCCACACACACTCACTAACCCATTTCAGCCCACCGATTGCGTGGCTGCCGTCGGAGGCGCGCTTACCCCTGGACTTCCAGGCCAAAGTCGAAGGCCTCCACAGCCCCTGCCGCCCCCCCCCCCCATCCTGGGTGGTGTGGTCGCCTCGCCGCACCGCCAACGCCCTGGGAGAGCATCTGCTATGCATACAGGAGGTCGCAGGTATAGGGCAGCTGGGAGGGACTCCTGCCTGGAACTTGGGAGAGCCGCCGCCAGTCAGAGGAGACTGAGCGAAATTGACCACTCAGCTGGCTTGCTAGAAGGCAGCTTTCTAATGGTCCTAGCCACCTTTCTCACCCTTCTCAGTTTTAGGGAATCAAGTAAAGGTAAACTAAAGTGTGCCGTCAAGTCGGGTTCGACTCCTGGCACCCACAGAGCCCTGTGGTTGTCTTTGGTATAACACAAGGGGTTTACCATTGCTATCTCCCACGCAGGATGAGATGACGCCTTTTAGCATCTTCCTATATCGCTGCTGCCCAATATAGGCGTTTCCCATAGTCTGGAAAACATGCCAGCGGGGACTCGAACTGGCAACCTCTGCCATGCTAATCCAGTCATTTCCCCGCTGCGCCAAGTGCACTGCCTCACCTCTGTGTCACACTCCTTTAAAAACGGCAAAAAACGATAAAACCGCACCAGGATTTAAACAAAATGTGGAACCCACAAAGGGACTATAGACAGAGTATTTAATGGGCCTTAAGTGCCCCCTAGTGGCCACAGGAAACATTGCAGACAGGATCGAACCACTTTTGTTTTATCACATAGGAACATTGGAAGCTGCTGCATACGGAGTCAGACCCTTGGTCCATCTAGCTTGGTATTGTCAACACTGACTGGCAGCAGCTCTCCAAGGTTTCAGGCAGGAGTCTCTCTCAGCCCTACCTGGAGATGCTGCCAGGGACTGAACCTGGGGCCTTCTGCATGCAAAACAGATACTCTACCACTGAGCTCTGGCCCCATCCCCTAAGGGGAATATCTTACAGAACTGGCATGTAAGTCACCCATCCAAATGCAAGCCAGGGTGGACCCTGCTTAGCAAAGGGGACAAGTCATGCTTGCTACTGTAAAACCAGCTCTTTGGGATCCAAGCTGGGTGGGAAACTTGTGCAGGAAAAAAACCTGCCAGTGACTGTTGCTGGAGTCTCCCCTGTGTTTCCTTTTAGACTGGGAGCCTCTTTGGGGCAGAGAACCATCTTCCACATGGAAACCTCTGTGAGGCTTTTTCTGACTGAAAAGCAGCATGGACAGGCACGCTCCATAAATAATAAACGAGTTTTCCCCCTCAGGCAAAGGTCGGCCTTGGCAAGCAGCCTCCAGTCACTGCGCCAAGAATGGGCAGCTTCTCAGAATGGCAGCTCTCTCCTCTCTGGCTGACCAGGCCGTCTCAAAATGGTGCCTGCCTCCCTCTGGCTGACCAGGCCGTCGAAGAATGGCAGCTCTCTCCTCTCTGGCTGACCGGGCCGTCTCAGAATGGCAGCTCTCTCCTCTCTGGCTGACCGGGCTGTCTCAAAATGGTGCCTGCCTCCCTCTCACTGACCGGGCCGTCTCAGAATGGCGCCTGCCTCCTCTCTGGCTGACCGGGCTGTCTCAAAATGGTGCCTGCCTCCCTCTGGCTGACCAGGCCGTCTCAGAATGGCAGCTCTCTCCTCTCTGGCTGACCGGGCCGTCTCAGAATGGCGCCTGCCTCCTCTCTGGCTGACCGGGCTGTCTCTAAATGGTGCCTGCCTCCCTCTGGCTGACCGGGCCGTCTCAGAATGGCAGCTCTCTCCTCTCTGGCTGACCGGGCTGTCTCAAAATGGTGCCTGCCTCCCTCTGGCTGACCGGGCCGTCTCAAAATGGCGCCTGCCTCCTCTCTGGCTGACCGGGCCGTCTCAGAATGGCGCCTGCCTCCTCTCTGGCTGACCGGGCTGTCTCAAAATGGTGCCTGCCTCCCTCTGGCTGACCGGGCCGTCTCAGAATGGCAGCTCTCTCCTCTCTGGCTGACCGGGCCGTCTCAGAATGGCGCCTGCCTCCTCTCTGGCTGACCGGGCTGTCTCAAAATGGTGCCTGCCTCCCTCTGGCTGACCGGGCCGTCTCAGAATGGCAGCTCTCTCCTCTCTGGCTGACCGGGCTGTCTCAAAATGGTGCCTGCCTCCCTCTGGCTGACCAGGCCATCTCAAAATGGCGCCTGCCTCCTCTCTGGCTGACCGGGCCATCTCAAAATGGTGCCTGCCTCCCTCTGGCTGACCGGGCCGTCTCAAAATGGCGCCTGCCTCCTCTCTGGCTGACCGGGCCATCTCAAAATGGTGCCTGCCTCCCTCTGGCTGACCGGGCCGTCTCAGAATGGCAGCTCTCTCCTCTCTGGCTGACCGGGCCGTCTCAGAATGGCGCCTGCCTCCCTCTGGCTGACCGGGCCGTCTCAGAATGGCAGCTCTCTCCTCTCTGGCTGACCGGGCCTTCTCAAAATGGTGCCTGCCTCCCTTTGGCTGACCGGGCCTTCTCAGAATGGCAGCTCTGGCTGACCAGTGTGGAAGGAGGGGAATATTTCTCCTTTTCTCATCATGCCAGAATCCAGAGTTGCCCAGAGGAGCTGATTGGCAGTAGTTTCAGGACTGACGGACGTGCACTGTCACACATATAACTGACATGTGGAAGTCTCTGCCACAAGAAGTAGGAAGTCGGCTGGATTTTCTGAAGTCTTAGGTGAAAACAAAAAGAAAGTGGGGGGGGGGGGGGAATAGCCTCAATAGAGCACCAAATTTATTTCTGCAAACATAAAATGACATCATAGAACTGGATACAAGCACAAACTGAGATGAAAGGGTTTCAGGGTGAGAAAAGAGGACACTGGTTGATTGTATTTATTTATTGTTAGATTTGTTTACCGCCTTTCATTCAAACAATCCCAAGGTGGTTTGATCAGGCTGCAGTGCTCTCCATGGCCACTGTGTGCTGCTTCCACTCCACTTCTGCTTTGTGTTTTATGTCTTTTGTAAATGTGTTATTACATTTTTAAATAGAGATTATTTTTATATTTATACAAGCTTTAAGTACCCGCTGTTGCTCAGGCTTAGGGTGCGAGTTTCTCTTTGTTATTCCATCCATATCTGTTTTGTGGATATACCCGTCGTATATCCGTCTGTCTGTGCGAGGTGGTTGTTGGGGTTCCCGGGTACCCTGTGTTACTTGTAGGGTCCTAGGAAGTCACTTTGCAAAGTTTGGTCCCGATAGCTCAAAGGGTGAGAAGAAATGCATAGGGGACAGACAGACGTTCAATTGTATATATATAGAAGGTTAACTGTACTTTTGTATTTTAATTTTTGAGATCATCTGTGCCTTTGCATGTTAATGATGCATCGTTGTAATTATATTGTCAACTGCTTTGAGATTCTCTGAATGAAAAGCCGCCTATAAATTGAATAAATCAGATAAATAAAGAACTGCCCCGATGGAGTAACAGCATTCCCAAGATGTGTGGGGACCAGATCAGCAGGGCCAGCCCAGTGTACGCAGCGCCTCGGGGTGGGTGGGTGGAAAACACTGCCACCCCCATGCCCCTGAGGTGGGCCAGCCCCCTTTCCAAACGGGCCCTGGCAAGCTTCGGAAGTGGCAGGGGAGAGAAAGTAGCCAGCAGACGCCTCCTCTCCTCTCCTGGTGCGTCTCACAAGCTTTGCAAGGGGGGTGAAGACTAGGGGCGCTCTGGGCCAAGCTTGCAGGGGGTCCCCCCAGTCCCAAAGAGCTGCTCTGACGGTGACACCATGTAAAACGAGACTGGCAGCCAAGCTGGAGTGGGGGTCCCTTTTGGCCAACCAATGCCCAGCCAGGAGCAAAATGTCCCAGTCAAACCGCTGCAGCCAACTCAGTTCATTGTCCCCCAGAGGTGGGAAGGCAAAAGAAGAAGCCTCCACGGAGCATGTGCAGAAAGCTCAGGATACTGGGAAGCTGGTGACCCGAGAAAGTGTCAGCACTGCATGGATGACCGGATGCCAGGGGCAGCCAGGGAAGCAAACATTAACCAGCCAGAGCTTTGAAGCCAGTTTATGGCACGGAGAGGGCTGAAACCCCAGAGGAGCTAGAACATGTTGCATACTGACACCACCCAAGCAAAGGTGTCAAAGGCTGTCCGAGACCTTCCTGCCTTCTTGGGCTGCTCATAAGACATCTAAGTAAGTTAGAAAGCAAACCTTGGAGAAGCCGCTGCCAGTCTGTGTAGACAGTACTGAGCTAGAGGGACCAGTGGTCGGACTCAATATGTGGCAGCTGCCTCTGTTCCAAACTAACATGGATCGCTCCAGTTTTGGTCCACTTCGCAGAATCATCCAGACTTCAGTCCAGTGTCCAGTCAGGAGAGGTGGATGATGCCGTCCCCCCTGCCAGCATAGAGGACACAAACCAGGTCTGTTTTAAAATAATTCTGGAGCTGCACGTAAAACACTCCCCAACAGACCACCCTGGCCTTCTTTCCTTACCCAGCAGCTCGCTTAAATATGATCAGATGAATCTGCCTCTTCCCCAACCGGATCTTGTCTGCCTAAGATGTCGGGTTTTCCTCTCAGGCCAGTGACTCCACTGGAGAAAATACCCTGGGGAAGGAGAGGTAACATGGATGGGAATCAATCTTTGCCGATTTCTCATCCCCTCATTGGAGGTCTCCTCCAGCCCCTCCCCACACAAACTCCCCAAGGCCGAGCAATCCAGTTCAACATGCTCCCTTTAGGCCCTGAGGTGGCCAACCGAGGAACCGGAAGGCCTCCAACTATTTCTGGACTACCATTCCCAACATCCCCAGCAACAATGCGGCTGAGGATGATGGGAGTGTATTCCAACAGCGGCTAGATGGCCTGGACCTCGCCACCCCTGCAAAAGGCATTCTACCTGTAAACCTGGTGGCATTCCTGGCTGCACGTCCTGGTGGAAATGGAGGCTTTCCATTGGTTCTCGGGATGCGCCATTCCCAGTTTTAGTCTTGATTTAGAACTGAAACCTGGATTTGTGTGGGGCCAGAGCCCTGACTGGCCCCACAGCACCAGTCAGACTGGCAAGCCTCTGACTCAGGCCCCAGGCAAGGCCTTCTCTCTGGCTCCAGCTCTCCTCTGCATTCAGGAGGCCGCCGAAGCCTCTTGACCTTGAGGCCGCTTGTCTTGGAGTCAGTCCAGATTTCGGGGCCAGCTCCCCGCAGATCTCTGTAACCGTACACTGTCCCAAACAGCTGCTCCTCCTCCAGCGCTGTAGACTTTAATCTCACCCTTTCCCCGGAATCATTTGGGGCATGCGACCCGGAGGGCTGGATCGATCTCACTTTGGCTGGGCTCCGTTTTATAGGGATTCCACAGGTGCTCTTGCTGGCCAGACCAAGGCCTCTGGCTTCATTCCAGCTTAAAAGAACCTCCAGAGAGCCCTCTCCCACTCATGGATCCCGGGACCCCCGTCAATGAGAGGCCACCCCCCGGCAGCACTCCAGCCGAAAGTCCACAGGAACCCCCGGCCAGCGGCTGCAGGAAAATATGCCAGCTGATACCTTCCAACTTGTGGGAAGAAGTGAAGCACATCTTGAGGTTGGCAGGACCACTGGTAAGATTGGTGGGAGAGGGGAGCACGGATGCTGCAGGCGAAACGCTCCAGGTTTCCAGGCTGGTGTCCTTCCTTCCCCACTCGGAAATCTGTTCCTTTCAGCTTCGCCCTTTGTTCGGGTCACGGACAACTTCGCTTTGTGGAGTTCTCAAAAGCTGAGCTGCTCAATCTGACCTCTGCTCTATAGCTCCTGTCTAAGGTGTGCTTGCATGACCTTAAGTCTGAGCTATGCAGCTGCTCAGGTTGAGCAAAGCTCTTACTCTAATCTTATTTTGTCTGTCCACCATATTTCTATACTGCTTGACATGTGCATCTCTAGGTGGTGTAAAGGAAAGTGTGCCACCGAGTCGGTATCGACTCCAGGTAACCACAGAGCCCTGTGGTTGTCATTTTGGGAGAATACAGAAGGGGTTGACCATTGCCTCCTCCCACGCAGTATGAGATGATGATGCCTTTCAGCATCTTCCTAGATTGCTGCTGCCCAATAGAGGACCAATGGGGATTTGAACCGGCAACCTCTGACTTGCTAGTCAAGTCATTTCCCTGCTGCGCCATTAGGTGGCTTCTAGGTGGTGTACATAAGTTAAAATACAACAAATATAAAAACAGGATAAAATTATTAACACAATTTTTATATCAAACCAGTTAAGTTTGATTGAGAATTAAAATTAAATTCAAATCTAAGTCTAGGACCTGAATGTGAAGTTAAATCCATTTGCTCCACTTGTGCAACTGGATAGCTCAGACTTAAAGGCACGCAAACGAACTTTAGACACGCTATCAAGCAGGAGGTGGTTAGGTCAAAACCGGCGGAGGAGAAAGGGGTTTCAGCCAACTGCTAAGCCCTAAAGCAGGGAGTCAACCTGACCGAGGATTCAGTCCTGAAAGGCTTTTGTTTCAGTGACCCAGAACAGAATCCAAATCTAATATATCTTGGTCAAGATAATATATCTTGAGCTTTAAGTGGAAACGGAACCCACAAAAAGCGGGAAGCGTCTCAAAATAAACTGCTGGAGACCTTCAGTTTGCAATGGTACAATTCATGTTTTCTTCTCCTGTTCCCATGAAGCTGCCATGTACTGAGTCAGACCATTGGTCTATCTAGCTCAGTATTGTCTTCACAGACTGGCAGCGGCTTCTCCCAGGTTGCAGGCAGGAATCTCTCTCAGCCCGATCTTGGAGACGCTGCCAGGGAGGGAACTTGGAACCTTCTACTCTTCCCAGAGCGGCTCCATCCCCGGAGGGGAATATCTTCCAGTGCTCTCATATCAAGTCTCCCATTCAGATGCAACCAGGCCAGACCCTGCTTAGCTAAGGCTTGCTCCCACAAGACCAGCTCTCTTTAGCCTTTTATCCTGCTAAGTATATTTTATTTGCTAAAACCTTAAAAGAAAACTTTTAGAAGCCAAACCGTTTGAAAACAGCAAATATTTTCTATCTCGAGTTCGTTATGCTGTGTTTGTTTTATAGAGATACGCTGCAGTCAAGAGTGGGTGGCTATTCTGCATAAAACGAATCTTCTCAACTGGTTCAGCGGGTGGTGAACTGTAATCACGTTTTGAAGTTGATGTCTATTCAAAGAGAGCCCAGAAATACTGGCGAAACCAGACCAGTCCAGACCCAACTCTGAATGGTTCAACTCCCTACTTAACTGACTTTCTTCCAGATATTTCGGACTCTGGGCTGTTTTCCTGGGAGACATGGCGAGGATGCTTTTGAAAGGTCCTGTGCCTTCACATTTGCCTGTCATTTCCTCTAGACAATCAATCAGTTGCTGGTGTTTATGATCCACGTCGTCAGCACGATATTCTGCGGCCATCTCGGCAAGGTGGAGCTGGCTTCTGTCACCCTGGCAATTGCGGTGAGTGTTTGCTTCATATTCTGGACAAAGCTGGGCAAAGGAGAAAAGTGAGGCTTCAAAATCTAAAAAAAACCCCAAACAAACCACAAACAGCTGCAATTAAGACATTTGAGTGAAGGATGCTTTGCTCCAACAGTGATCAACTTAATCAGTTGCAAATGCCCATGCCAACTGCCCAGCAGAATCATCTGCCCCCTTGGCAGAGCCTGTGAGCTCAGAGAATCCATCCGCAAAAGGAGTCTAACTGTTCTGTCTCTGAATGATCACTGCTCCATTGTGGCGCCCACAGAGCCCTGTGGTTGTCTTTGGTAGAACACAGGAGGGGTTGACCATTGCCATCTCCAGCACAGTATGAGATGATGCCTTTCAGCATCTTCCTATATCTCTGCTGCCCGATATCGGTGTTTCCCATAGTCTGGGAAACATACCAACAGGGATTTGAACCGGCAACCTTTTCCTTCCTAGGTAAGTGACTTCCCTGCTTCCCCATTAGGTGACCATTCCCTTTTCCAGACACAGGGAGGGTTCATATGACTGAACATTCAGAAGCTGGAGACACGTCAAGCCCAACCGCTGTTAAGGTTAGGACATTCCTTTTCACATTGTCTCTCTCTCCCCGATGGTTCCTAGGTGATCAACGTAACAGGGATCTCCGTAGGATTCGGCTTGTCTTCAGCCTGCGACACATTAATGTCACAGGTGAGTAAAACCAGCTGCCCTCGTACCCATTTCATCATGGAGAGAGAGGGAACTGGTCTCACGGCAGCAAGCGCGAATGGCCTCTCTGCTAAGCAGGGTCTGCCCTGGTTTGGATTTGGATGGGAGATGGCAGACGACTGCCACATGCCAGCAAGAGATTGCATCCGTTCCCAGAGAGCAGACCATACGGGTTCTTCAAATGTGGGGCCCCAGATGTTGTTGCACTACAACTCCCATCATCCCCCCATGGTGTTCAGGCGTTCCAGTTTCACTCTCTGTCTCATGCCTACAGATCCGCCACAGAAGAAGCCGACACAACCCAGGGCACAGCAACTCATCTTGGGAAACTTGTTGCTTTTGGACTACAGCTCCCATCGTCTCCCTGACCACATTGGCCAAACGCTGGGGCCGATGAGAACTGTCATCCAAAAACAACATGACCCAAGACGGCAGAACCCAGAAGGTGTCGTGCAGGGTATAGCAAGCTAATCATTTACAAATGGCCATAAATGATCAAATCAAATTACAGATTAATCTGGTCTAACCCAAATGACTCACCTTGCATCGGGAACAGTCGACGTAATATACCACAATGAACATTAAGAAGGAACTCACTGGAACTCCTGGAGACATGGAACTGGTCTGACCCGGCACACTCCTTAGAGACCCTCCCGTGTTTAATTTTTCCATTAACCAAATTCCACACCCTCCAGTACCATCATGTTGAATGTTTTTCTTCCATTAGCGGGTTATTATTCCTGAACACGCCGCAGAGAACTGCCATTCAACTGGTTATTTCTGCGTTACACCCTTGAACAAAATAATAAAAAATGTTTAGTTGGGCCAGATTTGGGGAAAGATCCGAGACAGACCGGATCATCTTGCTTATTTCTTTAGGAAGCGGAGCCAAGGAAGACTGAACTGCATTACATGCTCGCCAACTATTCAAGCAGGATCGTCTCTGTTTTCTGGTACCGGGCTCCGATTAAACCACAGCCCCTATTTTTGCATTTGGGAATGGGGCTGTTGACAGACCATCTGCTTAGAATTCAAAAGATCCCCGGTAGCATCACCAGAGAGTGCTGACAGAGAGAGAAATTCGGAAGCTGCCATATACCGAATCAGACCATTGGTCCATCCAACTCAGTACTGTCTACCCAGACCGGCAGCGGGTTCTCCAAGGTTTCAGGCAGGAATCTCTCTCAGCCCTGTCTTGGAGATGCTGCCCTGGAGGGAACTTGGACCCTATATGCTCTTCCCAGAGTGGCTCCATCCCCTGAGGAGAATCTCTTCTTCCAGTGCTCACACTTGTAGTCTCCCATTCAAATGCAAACCAGAGTGGACCCTGCTTAGCAAAAGGGACAAGTCATGCCTGCTACCCACAAGATCAGCTCTTCTCCTTGAAACCCTGGCGAGACACTGCCGGTCAGAGCAGGCACTCCTGTGCTACCTCTGGCTCCGTGGCGTTCTCCTTGCAACACCGCTCTCGCCTTTCACGACCCTGGTGTGTATACCTGGGAGGATCTAAGCAGGCTCTCTTTTTCCAGACGTATGGAGGGAAAAACATGAAGCGTGTGGGCACCATCCTGCAACGGGCTATCCTCATCCTCCTGCTCTGCTGCTTTCCCTGCTGGGCCGTCTTCGTCAACACGGAACAGATCCTTTTGCTCATCCGCCAGGACCCAGAAGTCTCCAGGTGGGCAAGTTCTACGGTCTGGAAACATGGTTGGTTTTCCAAGGAGTTTACTGGTTTGTGCGCGCATGCACACCTTCCAAGCCCATCAGTGGCCCATGGGGGACTCCAGCTATTACATAAATCAAAGACTAGACCATGCAAAAGAGAAGAATTGCGTGTGCTCTGAAACACGGAGTCAATGCCTACATTGCAGGGGGATCAGAAAGGGGTTGAACCCACTTGATTTTGGCCGTAACTCAGGGGTTCCCAACTTGGGTCTGTGGATCATGTTGGACTACAACTTCCCCCAGACTACTGCGGCAGGGGGCGATGGGAGTTGTAGTCCAACCTGATCCACAGACCCACTGTCGGGAAACTCTGGTCCACAGCCTCGCTTCGAGGTTTTTCTTGAGCGCTATGGGCCTGCAACCCAGCTGTAATGAAATGCCTTCTAGAACTAATTTGGGCTGTGGGGGGTGGGATTTGATCCAGAGGCTAAATTATTGATTTTTAATTTTTTTAATTTTAATTTATCTCCTGTTCTCCCTCTACAGACTCACACAGGTTTATGTCATGATCTTCATTCCTGCACTCCCTGTAAGTCACCGATTCCTCTCTGGATTTTCACCCTCAGTTTGTTCCCCAAAGGCCCAGATTTGCTGCATTGATCCATGTTTAATTCTATCAGGGCTCCATTGTCCTTTAGACCAGGGTTTCTTCACCTTGGGCCCCCAGATGTTGTTGGACTACAACTCCCAGAATCCCCAGACATGGCCTTTGTGGCTGGGGATTCTGGGAGTTGTAGTCCAACAACCTCTGTGGGGGCCCAAGGTTAAGAAACCCTGCTTTAGACTACCACACTGCAGGCTGAAATCCGTCAGGAAAACCCCTTTCTGATGGGGGAAGCTTTCTTGCATTTTGACTACCTCGGCTGTAGCTGCTAAAGTCACATTTTTAAAAAGGGGGTGGCATTCTAAGAGGAGGAGGCTGCTAACAGCCCCCACCTTCTGCATAACTGCTGGTTAATAGCCCCAGAATTTTGCCAACAGGAACTCACCCTTAGGAGATGATCTCTTGATAGCGGGAGATCTCTCTCTCCATCGTTTTTTGGAAGGCAACACCCATCAGAGCCTGGAGACAGCCACGTTCTGAATGAGGGGCAGGGTGTGCGTGTGGGTCAGGCCTGCTCAACTCCCAGCTGGAGTCCCCCAGCTCCATTGTCCAATAGCCATGGATTATGAGAGTTGTAGGCCAACATCTGCAGGAGAGCCAAAGTTGAGCAGCCCTGGTGTGGATCGTGGCCGAAATGTGGGAATACGTAAGAAGCTGCTGTCTGCCGAGTCAGACCTTTGCGCCATCTAGCTCAGGGTTGTCTCTCTGATCTCTCAGCCTGCACTGATGTCTTCTCATTCAACAGGCAACATTCATTTATCAGCTGCAGATGCGGTATTTGCAGAACCAGGTAGGTTGCAATTCTCGGGTATCAGGGGAGAATGAGAGGTGGGCCACAGTTTATGTGGGGCTATTCTGCACAAGCAGCACTCATGGTGGGGTGGGGTACCTCTCCAGCCCCTGACTTTCTGGCCATATATCCCCTGACAAGCCCCCACTCCAATAAGCCAACGACCCATCCACGATCTCCACCTCCGGCAACTTTTTAAAAAGCACCGAAGAAACATTTATTCACCCAGGCGTTTAATTGCGTTTATCGTTTTACAATGTTTAATACTGGGTTTTGAATGATTTCATTTATTTCTCTGTCTATCTATTTATTACATTTATATCCTGCTCTTCCTCTGAGGAGCTCAGAGCGGTGTACACGCTTATTTTTATACTCACAATAACCCTGCAAGATAGGTTAGGCCGAGAGAGATATGCCTGGCCCAGAGTCACCCAGTGAGTTTCATGGCTGGATGGGGATTCGAACTCGGGTCTTCCCGGTCCTCGTCCAACACTCTAACCCCTTTGATGTTTTAAATGATTTTAACTGTAAGCCGCCCAGAGACGCATGTTTTGGGCGGTATAGAAATATTTTAAATAAATTAAATTAAATACCCATTACTCTTTCATTTCAGAGGATCATCTGGCCTGAGGTGTTATGCGGCATTGCTGGGAACGTGGTCAACGTGGTTGCCAATCTCATCTTTCTCTACCAGCTGGATATGGGGGTCCGGTGAGTCAGCAACGGGAAATGCATCTCTGCGTTCGGAAGCAAACAGTATAGGCCTTCTTCCCTTCCTTGGAACCAGACTGGGGAGGGTCTTCTGATTTGGGGCTGAAATCCCAGTGGGCATGTTTAGTCTGCGGAAGAGCCCACTCCGAACACCGGAAGGGCCGTGTTGCCTAGAGAAGGGCTAACATTCGTTCTCTGCAGAGGGCAGGACCCGAGCTGATGGGCTCGAGGTCCCGGAAGGTAGGTTTTGGTTGGACATTAGGAGGAAACCTTTTCATGGTCGGAGCAGCTGGCCAATGGAATCCATTGGGCTCTCCATCCCTGGAGATCTTCAAGGAGAGACGGCTGGACAGCTACTTGGCTGCGGGGTTTGTGTGTGTGTGTGTGTGTGTGTGTGTGTGTGTGTGTGTGTGTGTGTGCGCTCTCACTCTGGATTTCCTGCACTGGGCAGAGGGTTGGACTAGATGTCCTCCAGGGACCCCTCTTTTACACATCACGTTCCTCTGTCAAGGTGGCCCTCTCTTGACTTCTTGCAGGGGCTCTGCCTGGGCTAACACCATCGCTCAGTACTCACAAGCCATCGCCCTCTTCCTCTACATCCGGTGGAAAAAGCTCCACGTGGAGACCTGGGGAGGTAAGGTTTCGGGAGATGCCCGAGTGTCTTCCAAGTGACTCTTGTTGAATAGTCCAGGATGCATAAGAACTGCCCTGCTGGATCAGGCCCAAGGAGGCCCATCCAGTCCTTTTGGATTATGTATAAGAGACCTATATCAGGTGGTGTATCAATATTATAGTATTTATTATTATTTCTTGTTTACAGTCAGACAAGTGTTATTGACTGGTTTGTTTTTATCCAGACATTGAGTCCTTCCCAAGGACCTGGGATGGCTGAATTTTATTGTCAATATCATTGTTGTTGTTATGATTACAGATATCCTTGCGGAATATAGGCTGTTCCCAGTAAAGCTGCTTTTTGTAACTGGCTGATGGTGATTTCTGTGGCCCCTATAGGTGTTGAGGTGCTCTTCAAGGTCTTTTGGAACTGCACCCAGGGCGCCAATGACCACTGGGATGATTTGGGTCTTTTTCTGCCACAGCCTTTCAATTTCAATTTGTAGATCTTTGTATTTGGTGATTTTTTCTAATTCTTTTTCTTCTGTTCTGCTATCACCTGGTATTGCTATGTTATTAATTAATTGATTGATTGATTGATTAGATTTCTGTACCGCCCTTCCAAAAGTGGCTCAGGATGGTTTACATATGATAGACAGACAGACAGACACAGACAGACAGATTATCAGGACGCTTCTGGAAGAGAGTCTTCCTCAGGAGCCTGCTCCAAGGAGGATTCAGGGTCTCCAGGTGGAGTAATAGCCCCCCCCACACACACCCCATTCTCAGAGTGTCCCGCAGTTCTTTGGGATGGGTGGAACCCCCCTCGGGATGGTCCGTGACATTCTGCTGAGCCAGACCCTGGGACCCAGAGGAGAGCTGGTCTGGTGGTAGCAAGCATGACTTGTCCCCTTAGCTAAGCAGGGTCGACCCTGGTTGCATTTGAATGGGTGACTAGAACTGTGAGCAATGGAAGATCTGGGAAGAGCATCTAGGTCCCAAGTCCCCTCCCTGGCAGCATCTCCAAGATAGGGTGGAGAGAGATTCCTGCCTGAAACCTTGGAGAAGCTGCTGCCAATCTGGGAAGACAATACTGAGCTAGATGGACCAAGGGTCTGACTCAGTATATGGCAGCTCCCTATGTTCCTATGACCCCCCTCCCCGGGCTCATTTCCCGATCCCTCTTGCCCCCCACTCCAGGCTGGTCCGCTGCGTGTCTCCAGGAATGGGACGTGTTCATGGCCTTGGCCATCCCGAGCATGCTCATGACCTGCATCGAATGGTGGACCTTCGAAATAGGAAGCTTTCTGATAGGTCAGTAGCGGGGAGGAAGGGGGCGGTGGGCGGAGCCAGGAGGCATGGCCCCTCCCATTCTCCCAGCTGGGCGGGGCAAAACAAATGGAGCCGGACCTATCCATCCACCTGGGCACTGGATCTCCATGAGAGCACTGCCTGAATTTAAATGTTGTACCTTCCAAGCCCATCAGTGGCCCATGGGGGACTCCAGCTATCAAATAAATCAAAAACTAGACCATGCAAAAGAGAAGAATTGCGTGTGCTTTGAAACACAGAGTCAATGCCTACATTGCAGGGGGATCAGAAAGGGGTCAAACCCACCTGATTTTGGCCGTAACTCAGGGGTTCCCAACTTCGGTCTGTGGATCATGTTGGACTACAACTACGACCATCTCGGGTCCACAGCCTCGCTTCGGAGTTTTTCTTGAGCGCTATGGGCCTGCAACCCAGCTGCCCCACAGATCCTCTGGCAAGGGGGCCCGGGCCCCTTTTGGGCAGCCCCGAAAGGGCACTCTTAGCTCGGCTTCCACTCCCTCTCTTTTCCAGGGCTGCTGAGTGTCCTCGAACTGTCAGTGCAATCGATCATCTACGAAGTAGCCACCATCGCCTATATGGTAAGGACCATCCCAGCACCATGGCAGGAGAGCGGGTCTCGTGGCTGGGGATGATGGGCTTTGTAGTCCAGCATCTGGAGACACACACACCCCCGGTTGAAAACCCCTGTCCTGTGGGCAAAGCATGAGGCTAGTGTTGGTGTCGGGGATACTTTTGGGCAGCAGACTCGAGTAACTTTAGGACGGGTGTGGGAAGAGGAAGGCCCTCTCCCCGCCGCCCCGAGCCCAACGGGCACCACAGCATCTTGTGGCTTTCCAGATTCCGTTCGGGATCAGCACAGCTGCCAGCGTCCTGGTGGGGAACGCCCTGGGAGCCGGAGATGTGGAAAAAGCCAAGAAATCCACAGTGGTCTCCTTTCTGTGCACAGGTAGGAGGCGTTTGTGGCTGGCCCACAAAGCAACAGAAATCCCCAAACAGGTGCAAATCAGGGGTGTGGGAGAGCCAGGGCGTTGCTGGGTACTAAGAGGATAGGGGCCCTGGCCACAGGCCCGCTTCCCAGAGGAACTCTTACCCCTGGACTTCCGGGCCAAAGTCCAGGGCCTCCACAGCCCCAGGGGGCCCCCAAATCCTCCTGAGTCGGTCCCGGATGGAGTGGTCACCTGGCCAAACATGATGATGATGCTTAATTTGCAGGGGACCGGGGGGGGGGGGCTCCAAAGGCCTCTAGGTCCAGGCTCCAAAATGACCCAGGTGCACCTCTGCTGAGAACTCAACACAGGTGTTGCCTCCCAAGAATGGTTAAAGTCTCTGCTATCCTAATGCGGCCCCTCTAAAGATGGAGAAAGCATCAGCTAGGTGAGGCCAGGAGCTCCCTCCCGGGCTCGGTGCTGGTGCCTCCTCCGCTGCTGCCTTTCCCTTCTGGAAGAGATCATAGAGGACCGGAGGGTTGCCAACTGTCCCTCCTTTCAGGGATGGAATGTGGGTCCCTAGAGGGTTTCAGCATTTGTCCCTCATTTATTCAGTTACATATACGATACGGCAACGATACTCGGGTCCCTGATTACCACTGCATACATCTCCCAGACCTCCCACCCCAGCCAGCCCCCACAAACTTGTGTCTCTCACTCTGTCTCTCAGGGGAACTTACTAGCTGGGGGCAAGGGGGCCAAAGGGCTGAGGCGGGCTGTTGGACTTCTGGGTCTATCCTTAACATATTATCATATTATTCTTAACATTCACTACGAGCCCCACCGCCCATGGAGGTCAATTGAGGAGGTCTGTCTCCAGTGACCACCAACTCGTTTGGTGGCCACATGGAGACGGGCCTTCTCGGCTGCTGCCCCGAGATTGAGGAATGCGCTCCCTGCTGAGATACGATCCTCCCCATCTCTGGCCATTTTCAAAAAACACCTGAAAACCCATGTTTTCGCCCAAGCTTTCTCAGCTTTTTAAAAATTGTGTTTTAATTTTATGGTCTGTTGGACTCATTTTAAGGTTGTTAAATGCGGTTTTTATGGAGTTTTATTGTATTTTAACTTTCGTCAACTGCCTTGGGATGCCATATGAAAGCCGGTATAAAAACTGAATAAAAATAAATAAATAGACAGATAGCGATGTTGATAGTGCCAGCTCTAGCTTCGAAATGGCTTGCCTTCCAAGATGGTGAAATAGATGGTTTTATTTTTATTGTGATTTGACTGTGACCCGATGGTGATTATGTTAATTGTGGTGATTTTGTTAAATTCTGTTATTTTGTCTTTTGCCCAGAGTCGTCTTGAGTTGGGCAGTATATAAATTTGAATTTAAGGGTGGGGGGAAGGGGGGGGACTCTGTGCAGCAGGGACCACTGGGATGTTGGTGCATCCCCTCTCCCACATTTCTCCTCGAGACCCTCCTGAAGAAACACTCTGCCTGCCTGGAGATGGCGAAACCCCTCCACAAGGCAGAGGTTCTGTTTCTCTTTCCATGCTGGTTATCTGTCTGTTCCCTTTCTAGTGTGTTTTGTCATCCAAATGGGCATCCTCTTAGGAGCCACGAAGGATGTCCTGGCGTACGTCTTTACCAGTGACGAGTGAGTATCAGGGTCCCACAGGGTTCCTTGCGTGGGGCAGCAGAGGGCTGGCGGCAGGATTCTCCTTAGCATCAACATTGAACTCTGCAGTGTTCCAAGAACCCTCACAGCGATTGCTATTATGGGGAGAAGAGCCCCGACGTTCCCAGGTTCCGTCTCGGACAGCCTCTCCCGGCGAGGTGTTCTCAGGGAGCAGAGCTGGGAAAGGCATCTCTGCGTGAGACGCTGCTGCCAGTCAGAGTAGGCAGCGTGGGCCTAAGCCGAACCAAGAGCCTGACTCAGCAGCTGGCAGTCTCATTGGTTTGTCATCCAGAGCTGTTGTGGGGCATCTCATCCGGACTGTCTTTGATCATTAGAAATGCTTGGATACCAATTTTCAGCCAAACGTTCTCAAAAGATAGCAAAAGAGAAAAGGCCCCCCTCTGCCCCAAAGGCTCCTCTGCAGCCACTGGGAAAGATGCTGTGCTGAGGCTGGATAGGGCCGGTTGCTCACCCCACTAAATATAAGCATGCCAGGGCTAAGTACGTGGGTGAATCACCGGTTCAAGTTTTAGCTCCTTTCCTTTTTATCCCGACATGCATATAGCAGACGAAGTAGAGCAAGTTCCCTCTTCTGGACCCATTTTAAAAACAACCTATTTCATTTGTATCTGCTTGTCCTCCATGGGAGTTCTGCAGTTCCCCGGTCAATCATCGCCCATCCAAGCATTGGCCGGACCTAGACCAGCTTAGCTCCAGCAAGGGACTGCCTGCTGTGCCCTCAGGCCAGACCCTGCCCCAGCGATAGGCCAGCTTAAAAGGTCAAGTGTGCCGTCGAGTCAGTGTCGACTCCTGGCAACCCCAGAGCCCGGTGGTTGTCTTGGGTAGAATACAGGAGGGGTTGACCATTGCCTCCTCCTGCACAGTATGAGATGACGCCTTTCAGCATCTCCCTATATAGCTGCTGCCCGATGTAGGTGTTTCCCATCGTCTGGGGAATATAATCTGGGAAACATACCAGCGGGGTTTCGAACTGGCAACCTCTGGCTTGCTGATCAAGTCATTTCCCGGCCATCTTGGCACTCCAAATTTATTGTAGCAGGATACGATGGGAACTGTAGCTAAAAAACAACAACAACAGTTGGTGCCCATTTCTCAATCAAGATTACACAATTGGCTTCAGTGATGTCCGTTCAACTAGGACAACACCCGTTCCAGCAACCCTGTGGAAACCGTGGGGATAATCTGGTAATAAAAACCACGCAGCAGGCAGGCTGGAAGTTAGTGCCAAACTCCCATTCTACAGCGTGAGTCACTTAGTTAATGTATCTTTAGCCTTCCTCTTAAAATAAATCCTTCTCTGCTAACCACAGAAAAGCACAATTTAATTCAAGGAGGACGTCGGATGGTAGAAGCACGTCATGAAATCATAATAAAAAGCACAGCAGTAACAATGTTTTGTAAGCGCCAGCAGGGGTGAAAAACCAGGCAACGCACACTGGGCAGAAATCGAAATAAATTCAGACTCTTTTTAAGCACAGACCTTTCTGAGCTCCAGCCAGAGTGGGGAGTAGGTTGTGGACAGGTTTAGAGTCCAGCACAAGGAGAGATTAGTCACCTTAAGTGGCGCAGCGGGAAAATGCTTGACTGACCAGCAGAAGGATGCGGGTTCAAATCCCCGCTGGTACTATATTGGGCAGCAGCGATATAGGAAGATGCTGAAAGGCATCATCTCATCCTATGTGGGAGGAGGCAATGGTCAACCCCTCCTGGATTCTACCAAAAGAAAACCACAGGGCTCTGTGAGCGCCAGGAGTCGGAATCGACCTGACGGCACACTTTGCCTATACAAGGAGAGATTAGCCTGCCAGGACGTTGGGCACACTTTGGGCATAACTGCCTCCGTTTCTCCCCAAACAGAGAAGTGGTTGAGCTTGTGGCATGGGTGATGCCTATCTACATCATCTTCCATCTGTTTGAAGCTCTCTGTGTGAGTATCTCTGCCAGTGACATTGTGGGTCTTTTTCTCTCTTTCTGCTCGTCTGGGCAGGGACGAGTTAATGGAAATCAGAGGGCAAGGATTCCTGGGCCAAAGAGTGGGGCTTCTGGGCAGGCTTCAGTCTTTTTTCCCTTTGGGGAAGAAATATATTGAGCCACTCTCATTGGGGTATTTCAGTCCACTCTCATGGTACAAGACACTTTGCATCCTGCCCCACAGCTTCAAAATGAGTGTGACGATGGAGTTGGTATTTGAACTTGAGACGTAGAATAATGCCACAAACGTTTTCACCAACTAGTCTGTTCTGACCTGGGGTTACAGCAATAAACTGCTTACTGACTGACGGTTCCCCAGCTAGCCATTTCTAAAAATAGGTGTGAGATGTCTTGTTAGTCATAAGAACAGCCCTGCTGGATCAGGCCCAAGGAGGCCCATCTAGTCCAGCATCCTGTTTCACACCGTGACCCACCAGATGCCTCTGGGGAGCCCCCAGGCAAGAGGTCTGTGCATGCCCTCTCTCCTGCTGCTGTTGCTCCCCTGCAACTGGGATTGAGAGGCATCGTGCCTCTGAGGCTGGGGGTGGCCTGTAGCCACTAGTAGACCTGTCCTCCATGAATTTGTCCAAGCCCCTTTTAAAGCCATCCAAACTAGTGGCCACCACCACATCCCGTGGCAAGGAGTTCCTTAGAGTAATGGTGTGCTGTGTGAAAAAGGACTTCCTCTTGTCGGTCCTAAATTTCCCAATCTTCAGTTTCATGGGGTGACCCCTGGTTCTAGTGTTGTGAGAGAAGGAGAGAAATTTCTCTCTGTCCACCCTGTCCACTCCATGCATAATTTTATACACCTCGTTCATGTCTCCCCTTAGTTGCCTCTTTTCCAAAATAAAGAGCTCCAGATGCTGTAGCCTTGCCTCATAAGGAAGGTGCTCCAGGCCCCTGATCATCTTGGCTGCCCTCTTCTGCACCTTTCCCAGTTCTACAATGTCCTCCTTAAGATACGGTGACCAAAGCTGTACGCAGTACTCCGGATGTGGCCGCACCATAGATTTGTATAAGGGCATTCTAATATTAGCATTTTTATTTTCAATCCCCCTCCTAATGATTCCTAGCATGGAATTAGCTTTTTTCACAGCTGAGATGACACTTTCAATGAACTGTCCGCCACATATCCAGTTAAGTCCTGGACATAACGTCAGAGACCTCAGGGGTGGCTGTACTTAAGAAAATTAATTCTGGGGGACTTTGGGCTGTGAAATAGCAGAAGTAAAAATGTAGTAAAATCCGATCGTGTTTTTGAGTAGGGCGTATGGCTTCTATGTTCATGCTAAGAGCATAAATTAATTGGTAATCTCGCTCCTTTGCTGGTATTTTAACCCATCACATAATTGTTGTGGGTTAAACGCCTAAGCCTTGGGATGGGTTTTATAAAAGGCGGCATATAAATCGAATAGTAAACCAATCAAATGAAAACAAACCCCTTCCTCTCCTTTCCACAGTGCACAACGAGCGGAATCTTGCGTGGGACGGGGAAGCAGAAGCTTGGTGCCATTTTCAACGCCATCGGTTACTATGGCGTGGGCTTGCCCGTGGGGATCGTACTGGTCTTCGTGGCCAAAATGGGAGTGTTAGGTACCAGCCAGGGTTCGGAGAGCGCTGTGGATGGTGTTTCTTGTCAAGAGCTTTCAGGGAAAGCGGTTTAAAAGTACATTGCAACATAGGAGACTGCCACATACTGAGTCAGTCCCTTGGTCTATCTAGCTCAATATTGTCTTCACAGACTGGCAGCGGCTTCTCTAAGGTTGCAGGCAGGAGTCTCTCTCTCAGCCTGATCTTGGAGACGCTGCCAGGGAGGGAACTTGGGACCTAGATGCTCTTCCCAGAGTGGCCCCCTTATCCCCTAAGAGGAATCTCTTCCAGTGCTCGCACATCCAGTCTCCCATTCAAATACAACCAGGGTGGACCCTGCGTAGCTAAGGGGACAAGTCATGCTTGCCACCACAAGACCAGCTCTCCTCTCCAAGATGCCCAACTATAACTCCCAGAATCCTGACAATTGGCCACGGTGGCTCAGAATGATGGGAGTTGTAGTCCAACGACAGCTGGAAGGCTGAAGTTGTACCAGCCTGCCTTAAAGCCTCTCTCGCTCTCTCAGTGGGCCCATGGGTTATTCTTATTTTTCATTATTTATAAAGTGCCTCAGTGTCTCTAGGCATAATGATGCAAGAGGAAAACAACAGGGATGAATGAGGAAAATAAGGGCAGGAATTATTCAGGTCTTGTTCCCCTAAGGAGCAAAAAAGCGCACCTAGGGTTGCCAGCTTTTTCACTAGCTCATGCGCCTGTGCGTTACACCCAATCTGCCCGATAAGCAGGCGATAAAGTCTCTGATGTGCCTGTAAAATGCCTCACCTGTGCCTTTCTCAAGACCAAGCCGCTGAACGCGGAAGAGCTTTTTCCAGCCAGGGTTGTCGACGTTCAGAGGGCCATCCTGGAACTTGCAAAACCCAGCGCTGATAGTGCTTAGAAGCCAAAAAAAAAGCTGCAGAGAGGGTCCTTCTTTCACAAGGCTTCTCCTCCTTCCCTCAGGCCTTTGGCTGGGCATGATCCTCTGTGGCTTAATCCCTTCTGTGTGCACCATAAACTACATCATCCGGATGAACTGGAAGCAAGTGGCCGAAGAGGTAAGCAGCTCAGGATAGGGGCCCGGATGAAGAGAGAAGCCACGCAGCCGTAGGGGCCCAGCCGACTCAGAGTGGGGAGAGGAGAGAGAAAATGACGGGTCTGGTCCGTCAACAAAGCAGAATATTCATTTCAGCATTTCAAATTTCAGAGATTTGCAACCCAGCTTTTCTTATCTAGTGAATCCAGGGCAGCTAATCAGGCGACATTAAAGAAAGCCACAAACATTAACCACAAGCACGGAAAACTGCAGCATTAAAACACACACACACACCCCACAATTGGGTTCAAATGAGAGGGCCTCCCTTCTGTGCTTCAGCAGACGGGTGGGAGCATTTCTGTGCAACCAGGTGGGCTGGCAGGGGGTGTGGGACTCTCAGAATAAAGTGTCTGATGACCACGTGAATGAGTCCCGAATGGATTGTCTCAATCTGCCTTTAGGCACGGTGTCGCGCCGGACTGACCCAGAAGCTGCCAGAGGACCCGAACTCGGCTCCCGGCCCCATCAAGACAACCTCCTTCTCTGGTATGGAATGTGGCTTCATTAGGGAGACGCAAAATCTATCACCCAGAGGGCAGTAGTCGATCTCTTAAGTTATAGGAGGGCAGATTTTGGTTGACCATTAGGAAAAACTTCACGGTAAGATCAGTTTGGCAATGGAATCGGTCACCTTAGGGATGTAGTGAGTGGGTGTTCCCTCCCGGGAGGTCTTCAGGACAAGACCTGTAGGGGATGTTCCAGCTGTGGATTTCGAGCATCCACCTGGGGTGGGTGGGTCAGACTAAATGGCCTCAAAGACCCCCAACAATTCTGTGTTCCTTCCTAAGCTTTCCTTTCCGTTTTTCCTCTCTTTGCTTAACACCCCCGATGGCCGCCCATAATAAGGAAGTGGAGTTTAAGATTCTCCTTCCCTCCATCTCTGTGTTACCACAGAAAAAACGGACACGCAGAACGGAGTGGTTCTGATGAGCTACACCCAGATGGAGGGGCCGGTGTACCAGATCCAGCTCCCGGGCGAGACCAGCCCTGGCCTCTCCACCGTCGGCAAAGTCCTGACAACGAGGCAGCTGATTGTGAAGCGCGGACTGGCCGTTGTGGCCGCCGTAGCCGTTCTGGCTGCGGGCGTCACGGTCCGGTTCCTCACCATTCAAGATTAGGCGGCTCGTTCGGCGTGCTGGCGGGGGGAAGCCCCGCTGACCCGAAGCAAGGAAAGGGATGCTGGAGGTGGCGCCTGGCTTCTGAAGTTGTGGCTCAATCCAGGCTGGTGTGCTGGTAGGACTCGAACCCAGGTCTTGCAAGTTCACACACCCCTCTATAGTAGGCAGCGCTGGGTTAGAGGCACGCAGAAAGTGCACTCTGTGGGATGTTGCTTTTGTGAAATGCTGCTAGACTACCCTAGGGGGTGGGCTTTTTGTCTAATTTTTAGACCCCCCCAGGGGGCATCATGGTGAGAAGACCAAGTCACAACAGCAGTCAGTGGCGGAGTAAAACAAAACAAAAACAAAACACAACCCGATATCTAAACGCTGACCAATAAACAGCTTCCGCTCGTCTTTGGTTTAAGGGTGTTTATTTCTAACACAGGAGTTTAGTTCTATCCGTACTGCCTATTGAAAGATAAGGAGATAAAACCTCTCCATAGAAAATCTGGTCGTAAGAATTCTACTGCCTTTAGCCCAAGTCTGAAATATTTTATTGATTAGCATTTTTTTTCAGAGACAGAAAACAAAAGTGCTTTCAACAGGGCTACCTTCACCACCCCGGCACACCCATACTGCTGAGTTTAATTGGCCCACATTCATAACATGAGAGGAGATTATTGCCATGAGCGAATTAAGCAGGCCCCTACAAGCCCCTTCACAACCCCTTTTCCCTGCAACACAGCTCGGAGAACAGAAATGCAATTAAGGGAAGGCTGGAAGACCAGAGAAGAGTGTAGCAGCTATGCCAAGGGAAAGACGCCCATTCCGTTCCACAAACACATTCTCAGGCTGGGCTGCCCAAATCTGGCCTTCCTGCCGATGCTGGACTCCAACTCCCATCCCCATGGACTGTAGGCCACGGTCACTGGGGGAGATGGGCGTTGTATTCCAACAAGAGCTGGAAGGCCAGGCCTCCTGCGGGCCAAAGCGACATCAGGGGACCCAAATTAGAGGACCCCTATATGAAGAAAGGGCTTTTGGCCCATGGTCCCCTAGAATAAAACTTGCTTTGGGGTCTCTCCCGTGCAGGTGGTGGGCCAAAGAACGTCTCTCCCCCATGCCCTAATTGAATCAGGAGCAGGGATTCTGACAGGCACGCAGACTCAACCTCCACTCGTTCGCGTCGGATTTGGACATGCATTAAAACAAAATGGACAGGACAGCTGGGGCCCACACAGCAGCCGCTGGAGCTGCAGACAGTTTGGAATAGGGGTTCTGAAACAATGGGTCCCTTTTTGTACTACAACTCCCAAGGACCCTGGGAGTCGTAGTCCAACATCCAGAGGATGAACGTGTAGAGGAGGACGAAACCCAAGACGAAAACAATCTGCGGTTTCTTAAAGGATGCCAAAAGCAGGCCAGGAATGTCGCTGCACCAAAGCTGAGCAGGAAGGGACTCCAAAAGGTCTGCCGGACACCCCTCAACCGACCGCCCCTCTCCCGCTTTTACCCAGTGGGCAGGCAAAGCTGCTTTCGGGATGCCCCTGAAATATCCAGCCCCGATTTTAATTTTGTTCTAAATACCCCCAGCGAAAATCTGGAAATGCTTCACAAGGAAGCACCCGACACCACAGCCTCACCACCGCACACCAAGAACGTGCTTTGAGCCTCGCGGCCTTGAATTCCCTGTTTAAATTCCTGCCTCGTCAGCAGCGGAGGAGGATTCGGCTGCAGCCGGCCCGCCCTAACTGGCTCACCTTTCAGCAGAAGAAAACCACGGCGGGAGCAGCCCCTCGGAAGGGGCGGCATTTGTACGTTTGTGTGCTTTGTTGTTAACAAGGGACGGCAAAAATGTTACGGGCATCTTCGAGTGACGACACCTCCAACCCTGGCAAGCGAGGCCTTGAGGATAGCAGGGTCCCTTGAGGGCAGCCGGTGAGACCCCTGGATTCAGAAAAACGCAACCTGGAAGCGAGAAAGGAAACTCTGTCAGCCTTCGCCTCCCTAGCTCTGGGTTCCGCTTTCACTAGAACTCTGCCACTGAACAGCAAGCGACCGTGAACACAACAAGCTTACAAACGCGTGGAAAAAGACACCCGCTAACGAGGACCAACAGTAACGAGCAGCCCTCCTAAAAGCAGGAGTGACGCCGTTAGCCTATTGTTGTTGTTAGTTGTTGTTAGTCAATTCCTATTGTTGTTGTTAGTCAATTACTGAGGGCTTGCTGTTGGTAGCAAGCATGAATTCTCCCCGGTGCTAAGCAGGGTCCACCCTGGTTTGCATTTGGATGGGAGACCACATGGGTAAGATCTTCCCCTCAGGGGACGGGGCCGCTCTGGGAAGAGCACCAACATGCTTGCATGCAGAAGGGTCCAAGTTCCTTCCCTGGCAGCGTCTCCAAGATAAGAGCTGAGAGAGCCCTGCAAACTTGGAGAAGCCGCTGCCAGTCTGGGTAGACAATACTGAACCAGATGGACCAAGGGTCTGACTCAGTAGAAGGCCACTTCCTATGGTTCTATGAGAAGTACACGCAAAAAGGTAGTTCTCAAATCCGTGTCGGAATGCATGCAAGGAGGCGGCTGGTAGCCAAGGCAGACACAAAAATACGCCTTCCAGAACATCCTGCAGCTCACAAACAGGCATTTAGGAGACATCCGAAACGAGCAACACAGACGTATCGGTTCCTTCCAAAGAGCTGTAGGAAGGTGCTGGATTTACATATGGCCCTGGACTCTAAGACACAGCTGCAGAAAGAGACAGACTCGTGGGGCAGCGATGCACGGACAAAGAAGAAGAAGAAGAAGAAGAAGAGAAGGAGTCCTACCTCGCCTGAGAAATGCAGGCCTTGAATACGGACCTCACATCAGGTCCTAGTGAGCCCCCACATTTTCTGTGCTGCCAGCACAGCCAGCAGGGTCTTAACCCCTAGAATGGCCCGGCGGTTCTGGGGAGAGCCAGAGAAAATGTGCAGTTCAGCCCACTTCCACCTGCCACCTGTTACAGTCGCCAACTTTTTTGATTGGGCCCTGCTCTTGCATTTTTAACCGCCATGTTGGTCTGCAGACACTAGCAAGAGATCGAACACCGACATGGTGAGAACGTCTGTGGAGGTCAACAGGGGGAGTTTTTCACAGTGTCAAGTGAGGCACCCTGCCGCTGGCTAAGG
Organism: Hemicordylus capensis; assembly: GCF_027244095.1. NCBI lineage: Eukaryota > Metazoa > Chordata > Lepidosauria > Squamata > Cordylidae > Hemicordylus > Hemicordylus capensis. Next base: position 10,019,003 of record NC_069668.1, on the reverse strand, counting down.
TCTGCAGATGGAGTTGCTAGAAAGAGGCACAGGAGCAGGCCAGGCCAGTTTCCTTGGGGATCAGATGGCAACCCCACACAGAATGCTAAACGGTGTTGTTATCACAGCATGGGCTGCCAACAGCACATGTTGTGCTCCATCAAGGCTGTGGACACTGTCGTTTGGTTGTAGGCATGCATTTCCCCCTTTGCTAAGCAGGGTCTGCCCTGGCTTGCATTTGCAAGCAGGTAGGGCTGGGAGAGAGACTCCTGCCTGCAACCTTGGAGAAGCCGCGGCCAGTCTGTGAAGACAATACTGAGCTAGATCGACCATTGGTCTGACTCCGTATATGGCAGCTTCCTGTGTTCCTAGAACACTCCAGCCCCTCTGCAAAACGCGTCCCCCCCAAAAGAGAAAGCTGTTAAAGAAGACACTAGGATAAAAATGGATTTTGGCTGAAGGCACAATCAGCAGAGCTGAGAGAAAGGAAGAATTCCTACCACCGACCGCCAGGTCACATTTACGAGACTTAGTTCAGCAAACCTCTAACTCAACAACCATCATCCCAAAACGGCCAAAGGGGACAGCGGGAGTTTTAGTCCAACACAGACATGGAAGCCTCCATTATTGCCTCAGGGAGCTGGGTCCTCCAAGGATCAAGGGAAGTATCCTACAATGCACTGAGCTCCCAGTAGAGAGGCAATGCACAGTACAGCAGCAGCTCTCCTCTGATTGGCCCCTCTAGCTGCAGAACTCTCTGACAAACATGGCCGCTGGCTGCTGGGGACTGCTTAAAACAAGGATTTCAACACATGATCAGAAAAACAAGGGAGGGCAACTGCTATTTTCATCCTCTTTGCAGTTGCCACTGGCTTGCTGGCTGCTACTCACGGACGGGACTTCTCTGCTGCCACCTCAAGGATTTGGAACGTGCTCCCTGCCGAAATAAGAGCCCCCCCATCTCGGACCACTTTTAAAGATGCACTTATTCACCCAAGCTTTTTAGCTGGAATTGTGGCTGCAAATTGTTTTAATGTTTGCTTTAATTTGTTTTATGTTGTTGCGAACTGCCCAGAGACTTAAGTTTGGGGCAGTGTACAAATATAACACACACATATACATCTGAGGGCTCCCCAAATTTATTTGTTTTTATGTTTATCCCCTGCTCTTCCTCCAAAGGAGCCCAGATGGTGTATGTGGCTTCTGTTGGCAAGGCCGAGAGAGAAGCGAACTGGCCCAGAGTCCCCCAGTGAGTTTCATGGCCGAGTGGGGATTTGAACTCAGGTCTCCCCGCTCCGAATCCAGCACTCTAGCCACAACACTACGCTGGCACCCCTGAGAACCCCTGTCCTGACTCCTGTGCAGCCGTCACAGGGAAGGGGAGTAAGTTGCCACTGTCAGACACAGGTGCCCCTGCAGCCTGCAAGGACACGGCCAAGGCGGCCCACCTTGTGCCGGCCGAACCCCTCCCGCCAGGCTCACCTTGATCACCACAGCCACCAAGAGGCCCAGGACCGCGAGGGCCACGAGCCCGATCTTGCTCTTGCTGAACCGCTTCAGGACGAAGAACTTGGCCCAGTCCACTTTCTTCTGGCTGTTGGGTGGGTAGCGGATCTTGTTGACGGCTTCCATCTTGAGGGCCCGGATGAGGCAGGAGCGCCGGTGGGAGAAGGTCTCAAAGCTGTGCCGGCCGTGGTAGGACCCCATGCCGCTCTTTCCTGCGGGGGGGTGGGAGGGGAGAAGGGTGTTACTGGTGCAAAATGGTTAGTGATGGATGGAGAGAAGGAGGGGAGGGGGGGAGAGAGGGACTGTGTTTGCAGGAGTCATCAGATCGTAGCCTAGGGGCAGGCAACCCTGGCTCTCCAGCTGCTGCTGAACTACAACTCCCATCATCCCCCGTGAAGCCCAACCCCCACTGCAGAGCCCTGTGCTAGTCACCCCAATCTCTACCGCCTTCCCCCAAGCGCACTTTGTTAAGCGCCCCGCCCCGCCCGAAGCATCGACTCACCGACTCCGCCAAAGGGCAAGCCCGGCAGGGTGAAATGCATGAGGACGTCGTTGGCGGTCACGCCCCCGCTGGAGGTCTCAGCAATCATCCTCTTGATGATCTGGGGGTGGGGGGAGAAGAGAGACCCCGAGAGAAGTCAACGGGCAGGCGGTGCTCAGTCGGAAGGCAGCAACCAACTCCCTGAGTTGGTCAGACGACGGAAGAGAAGGAAGGAGGCCCGGCTGGCTGGCTGCTTCTTGTAACTAGCAATGCACCAGCAGCCACGCTTTGGGGGGGCTGGTGCATGACTGAGAAGGGGCAGGGAGCCAGCAGAGGGCGCCATCCCGCCTGGCCACAGGCAACGCTTTTTGCATATCCATTCTGCTTCCACATTGCCTTCAACTTCCCCATTCAAAAGAAAAATTGCGGAAAGAGCATTTGGTCAACACGCAGACCTTTTGAAATCTAATCCATTAGTCTGGGGGGTTCTCAACCCTGGCTCCCCAAATGTTGTGGGACTACAACTCCCACCATCCACTGCCACAAGAGCGGAAGCCTAGGGATGATGAGATATGTCATCCAACATCACCTGGGGATCCACGTTTAGGAACCCCCGGCTTACAAAATAACGTTAACAGCGTCACAACCAAGACAAGACAGCCCCGAGGAAGTGGCTGGTGGCCCAGTCCAGGGGTCCTAGGAACACAGGAAGCTGCCACATACCGAGTCAGCCCCTTGGTCCATCTAGCTCAGTGATTGTCTACACAGACTGGCAGCGGCTTCTCCAAGGTTGCAGGCAGGAGTCTCTCTCAGCCCGATCTTGGAGAAGCTGCCAGGGAGGGAACTTGAGACCTAGATGCTCTTCCTAGAGCGGCCCCATTATCCCCTCAGGGGAATCTCTTCCAGCGCTCACACATGTAGTCTCCCATTCAAATGCAAACCAGGGTGGACCCTGCTTAGCAAAGGGAACAATTCATGCTAGCTGCCTCAAGACCGGCTCTCCTCTCCTTCGGGTGCCCAAACCAGGGTCCCCAAGGGCCACTGTGGCAGGGGATGAGGGGAGTTGTAGTCCTACTACATCTGAGGTCCCCACGGCCTGGAGAACCCCGTTTTAGGAGACCCGGCCCAGGAATCGCATCCAGGCAGGGTCTCGGGGCCCACCTTGTTGTCGTTGGCAAAGACGTAGAGGGCCAGAGGCTTCTCCCGCTGATTGATGAACCGGATGGCTTCGTCCACGCCCTTCACAGCGACAATCGGAAGGACGGGGCCAAAGATCTCTTCCTGCATGATCTTCGATTCTGGACTGACATCTGTGAGGATCGTCGGCGCTGGAAGGGGAGATGGATAAAGGTTATGGCGAAGGGAAAGGTGGAGAGAACAAGTTGGATGTGCAGAGCGAAGAGGGCCTCTGAACGTTGAATCCAGAACTCGTGTGCTAAACCCGTCCCTCTTCAGGGCCACGCCACATTCCACATCATCAGCGTCTCAAGCTGTTAGTCCTCATTTCCAGAGCTCCCCACTTCTCTGCCCCAATCCTCCTGCTGTTATTGGGGGTGGTTTAAAAATAATCATCAAGCACAATTCTAGCATCTCCACAAGGGCCCCCTGTGAATTTAGGGAAGATCAAGCTCTTTTTGTTGCCAAGACCCTCTTTTTTGGTTCAGTACAAGCATACGATACACAGATGCAGAAATACGCTGCCCTTCCAGTAAGCCTACCCGTCTCTTTTCCTGCCACCCATTTAAAACACCGTCTCAAATGCATCCCGTTCCAAAGAGGCCCCCAGCCCGCTTTTTTGTCCAGCTGGGCACAGCCTGCCAATCAAGACCAACGCCATCCGCTCTCGGCTCACCAATGTAGCAGGTGGCTTCATCGGCTTCCCCTCCGTGAGCAACCTTCTGCCCCTCCAGCAACCCCACGATTCTCTTGAAGTGGCGTTGGTTGACAATCCGCTCGTAGTCTGGGGACAGCTTGACGTCTTCGCCGTAGAATTCCTGCAGGGAGGGCCGAGGGGACAGGCGGACCAGGGGCCATCAGGGCCAGGGTTCCCTCTCCCAGGGATTCCCAGATGTGGTGGACTACAACTCCCAGAATCCCCAGCCAAAGGCCATGACAGCTGGGGTTGCTGGGAGCTGTCGTGAACAGCATCTGGGAATCCCTGTTGGAGGGTTGAAGCCCGTAAGGACCCTGGGAGGTAGGTTAGGCTGGTAGAGACCAACTCAAGCTCAACTTCATGGCTGGATGGAGGTTTCCGGCATTCACATCCAGCACTGACTGAAAGACAACATCCATTCTCGACGCATGGGCCAGTCACTTCTCTCTCAGCCTAGCCTACCTCACAGGGCTGTCGTGAAAGAGAAACTGAAGTATGTAGCACACCACTCTGGGCTCCTTGGAGGAAGAGCGGGATATAAATATAACAATTAATTAATAATTAATAATGATTAATCCGGCAGCTGAGCACAAGAACAGCCCAGCTGGATCAGGCCCAAGGCCTCTCTAGTCCAGCGTCCTGGTTCCCTGAGGATCACCTGGTCTAGGACTACAAATATTTATCTATCGCTTTCCTACAGACGTTCTCAGAGCCGTCTGCAGAAAAAAATGAAATACGCCTGAAATATGGCTCCGCGTCCCCAAAGGGCTCGCAGTCAGAAGAAACAGAGGGTAGACGCCAGCAACAGCCACTGGAGGGGTGCTGTGCTGGGGCTGGAGAGGGCCAGCTGCTCTCCCCCTGCTAAAGAGAAGAGAAGCACCACTTTGAAAAGGGGGCTCTTTAGCAGCTTCCCAAGCAGGCGTCTTTGCCAACGAAGATCCTTTTAACTGGAGACATTCAGGATTGAACCTGCAAAGCAGGTGCTCTTGCCCTTGAACCCGGGGCCTTCCGCTCCCTTCGGGGCAGCGCCACGGACGCCAACAGGGCGGCTGCCCAGAATGGCGGACTTTCTTCTGCCCCACCCCACCCCAAATCCCTCGACAGAAAGCGCTTTGGGGTAGCCACAAGCAGCGTCCCCCTCTAACAGGGACTCCCAGATGTGGTGGACCACAACTCCCAGAATCCCCAGCGGCAAGGGCTTTGGCTTGGGGCTTCTGGGAGTTGTCGTCCACAACATCTGGGAGTCCCCGTTAGAGGGGACACCGGCCACAAGCAAGGATCGAGGCTTGCGTGGCAAGGTGTGATGATCCTGTAGGGTTGGGTTTGGGGTTGGTTTTTTTTTTGCAAACTGGCTGGGGAAACGCAGCTCACGGACAAGCTCTGGAGCCGGGTTGACTGAATCAGGGGAAGCGAGGCACGAACACAGCCGACCCTTCCCCACGGGGGGCTGCAGAGCCGAGGGAGCCCAGGCCCGCCAAGGGCCCGCGGGCCCCACCCTCACCTTCAGCGTCTTCCTCATGGTCTCCACGATCTGGTTCTGGATGGACGGGTCGCACAGGACGTAGTCGGGGGCGATGCAGGTCTGGCCGCAGTTCATGTATTTCCCCCACGTGATCCGCCTGCAGGGAAGAAAGGAAGACGCAAGATCCAGCTCCGCTTCCTGGCGGGTCAGGAGAGGCCACAGCGGCCTTGTTGGTGTGGGCGGGATAGGTTCCAGTCTAGCTCAGCCCAAGACATTTTGCCCCCGCCCCCGAGGCAAAACCCCCCAAATGCATTCCTCCCCCTCCCTTCCTCAAGAACAAACAAGAGCCAGCAAAGTGCAGTGGTCAGAGTGTTGGACTAGGACCTGGAAGACCCGAGTTCGAATCCCCATGCAACTGTGAAACTCACATGGGTGACTCTGGGCCAGTCGTGGACCTCTCAGCCTAGCCTACCTCACAGGGTTGTTGTGAGGATAAAGATAAGCATGTACACCGCTCTGAACTCCTCGGAGGAAGAGCAGGATATACATATAAATAAATAAATAAATAAAGTAAGTTCAACTGCAATTTGCCACTTTCCCCTTGTCGGCGACCGATTCACAAAAGCAAAGATTTGTAGGATGCTTTTAAGAAAGATAACAGGGCTGTTCTCAAGACCACTGAGGATGACAGCATGAGCTGCCCCCTTTGCTAAGCAGGGTCCACCCTGGTTTGCATTTGAATGGGAGACTAGATGTGAGCACTGGAAGAGATTCCCCCTTAACGAGATGGAGCCGCTCTGGGAAGAGCATAACTAGGTCCCAAGTTCCCTCCTTGGCAGCATCTCCGAGATAGGGCTGAGAGAGAGACTCCTGCCTGCAACCTGGGAGAAGCCGCTGCCAGTCCAGATACACAATCCTCAGCTAGATGGACCAAGGGTCTGACTCAGTATATGGCAGCTCCCTATCCTTCCTATGGAGGGATCTCCTGAAGGCAGAGGCTCCCAGCTCCAAATGTTGCCGGACGGCAACCCCGTCACCATCACCCCACTGAGCCACGTGAACGTACGAACTGCAGCTGGGGATGCTGGGAGCCGTGGTCCATCCGCCACCCACTCGCTTCCGCCTCTCACCTGCAGGCCACGTTCAGGTCGCAGTCCTTGTCGACGTAGCAAGGGCTCTTCCCGCCCAGCTCCAGCGTGACGGGCGTCAGGTGCTTGGCAGCGGCCTCCATGACGATCTTGCCCACGGTGCTGTTGCCGGTGTAGAGGATGTGGTCGAACCGCTGCTTCAGAAGCTCCGTCGTCTCCGGGACCCCTCCGTTGACCACCGGAAACAGGTCCTGGGGGAGCGGAGAGAACAAACAAACAAACAAACAAGCATCAGAGGTGTGGTCGGTTGGAACACACATCAATCCCGAGGCAATCCAAGACAGCATCGGTTGCTGCGAATCCCTTGGCAGTTCCACCCACCTTGTCAAGGTACTGAGGCAGCAGCTCTGCAAAGAGTTTGGCGGTCTGTTCGCTGACCTCCGACGGCTTCACCACCACGGCGTTCCCTGAAAGAAAATGGGCCGGAGAACTTCTTAACATCGGCTGCATTTCCCCGGAAGCCGGAAAGACCCTGGCTTCCGAGCCCAAAGCAGGCCTGTCCGGAAGACTGCCTTGAGGACTAGAAGCTTGAGTTTTGAGGCGCAGAACCGCAGCCGTCCCAGCGGGGAGCTGTGCCAAAGGCGGGGCCGCGTACCTGCTGCAATGGCCCCGATCAGGGGCTGCATGATGAGGATGAAGGGGTAGTTCCATGCGCCGATGATGAGCACCACACCCAGCGGCTCGTGGTGGATGTAGGTCTCGTCCGTCAGCGTCATGATGGTCTTCTCCACGTGCTGAGGGGCAGCCCACTCCGGGAGCTTGTCCACCATCAGGGCGATCTCTCCCAGCACGCTCATAATCTCATAGCTGAAGGTGTTGAGGCTGTTCTGTTGGGAGAGCCAGGAGTGCCACGGATCAGTGGGGCCAGGGCAGATGGGGACAGAGGGGGACCTGGGGCTACAGTCTGCAGGCACAGGCTGCGGCCCCTTGATGAAGCAAAGCAGGTCTGCCCTGGTCAGTGACCAGATCGGAGGCCTCCTGGGAACCCTCGGTCCCTCTAGCTGAATACTGGTTGCACTGGCTGGTAGCAGCACTCCCGGGCAGGATTCTTTCCCCACAATAAATGGAGACGCTGCCAGGGACTGAACCCGGGACCCTCTGCATGCAAAGTGGATGCTTTTCTGCTGAGAGCTATGGAAGCTCCTGATTCACACCAGAAGCTGCTGCCGTCTGAGTCAGACCCTTGGTCCTTCTAGCTCAGTACTGTCTGCACTGACTGGCAGCATCCCTTCCGGGCTTCACACCTGGGATTTCCCCAGATGCTGCCAGCAAGCGGACCCTTCTGCACACAAAGCAGAGGCTCTATCACTGAGCTACGATTCTTCCCTTCAGGTTTCTGGGTGGAAGGGAGATCGGTTACAAGTGTACAAAATAAGCCTGGGGAAGCACGCTCACTGGACACTTGATCAGCGGTGGCCTCACAGCTGACAGCTGGGTAGAAAAGCGGGGGACACAAAACCCAAATCTTTAAACACAGGGTGGGCTTTTTGCTCTTTTACAGAAGGCCTCTGGGGCAGGGGTTACGGGGGTCCCAACAGAACGCCGGGGCAGCCAGCTCTCTCCCTCTCGTCTCAAAACTGGGTGCGGCTGGGCAGTTCTGTCCCCCCCAAATAAATGGCTGGGGGCTATAATTGAGCAAAAGGGTTCAAAGACCCCGGGGCCCCCGCTCCAGAGGGCCCTCCAGCTCCACCCCTCCCAATTTTCTTCATTATCTCCCTCACTCTGGGAGAGAGAGGAACGGACACGGGCCCCCCTCCCCTAGCTGCGCTCCCGGGATCTCTTCCTCAGGCCTTTCCCCACCCTCCACCGCTTGCGCCGATCGCTCTCAAAGCGCGAGGGCGGAAGCGAGAACCTCCCGGAGCGAGCAGACCTTGTTGAGATCCGCCTTGAGGGCCGCGGCGATGGCCTTCTCCTTCTCTTGCACCATCCTCCTGAGGGCCTTCAGCTGCCGGATCCGGAACTCCAAAGGGCGCGTCTTGCCCGTATCGAAAGCGGCTCTGGCCCGATCCACGGCTGCCTTCACTCCGTCCATCGCTGCTGGGAGACTGGAGCAAGAGAAAGAAGAGCCGAGCAGTCAAAAACCCAGCCCAGAGTCACCTTGGAAATGCAGCTTTGCATCCCCTCTAGGTTTTTTTTTAGCATACAGTTTTTCTCAGCGTTTTGGGGGGGGGGGCAGGGGGGCAAAAAACTTGACTTTTTAAAAAGTGTCAAAGTTTTCATTGGTATAACAAGGTGCAGGAGTACAGCATCCATGTCTGTTTCTTATTTCTTTTGCAGAGACAGGCAAAGTCATTGTCCAAAATCGCAGCAATGACGAACCCGTACAATTCAAGAGAGAAATCCACCACGTCAGAGGTTCTCAACGTTGCATCCTCAGAGATGATTGGACTACAACTCCCATCCCCAACTGAAGGCTGGGATTATGGGAGTTTGTTTGTTTATTTTACATTTTATATCCCGCTCTTCCTCCAAGGAGCCCAGAGCGGTGTACTACATACTGAGGTTTCTCCTCACAACAACCCTGTGAAGTAGGTTAGGCTGAGAGAGAAGTGACTGGCCCAGAGTCACCCAGCTAGTATCATGGCTGAGTCCAACCACATCCAGGGACCCAAAGTTGAGGACCCCTGCCCTCTAGGTCAGGTCCAAACTCTTAACATTTGTTGCCCGTTTACAGAATAAACGTCATCTGTGGTTTCATGCAAAATGGTTTTGGTTCACTTGGGACATTTAAGAATGGAAGACACACTTCTAGAGAGAAATTGGAGAACCTTGGGCTTCCCATTACAGACAATGGACAAAAAAGATCCAAGGTCGTGAGAACAGGGGGTCAGTCCAGCCCCACAAGAGACTTCAACCTGAGAACGTGTTTATCCTCCTACGTACAAGATTTGTTTCCTCTCCTACTTACAAATATAGCATCAAAAAATCACCAAAACCAAGATTGTCTCTCCACAAAGACAGATTTCACACAAGACAGCTGCAGCTAAAAATATAACTGCTGCTCGGAAATCCGTCTGGGCAGTTTCTCCGTTAACTGCCTCTGTTTACTTCCAAAGTCCCCCACTGCAAAAACCCAGGGGTTCACTTTGGCTGCTGTGGCTGGGGATGATGGGAGTTGTAGTAGTCCGACATTCATATTTTGAGGGAGCAATCTCTGCCAACATTTTCCTTAAGCTCTGAAGTTGTTTTTCTGGCTCTGTTAGGTTCTGGCAATGGGTATTCCCCTTCTGTTTACTTTCTGGGTCAAAGGCAAGCCAGGATTGCTGGATGTTGCAAGTTTCAGCTAACAGATATGCGGAGGAGGAAAGGAACATAGGAAGCTGCCATATACTGAGTCAGACCACTGATCTATTTCGCTCAGTATTGTCTTCACAGACTGGCAGCGGCTTCTCCAAGGTTGCAAGCAGGAATCTCGCTCAGCCCTATCTTGGAGATGCTGCCAGGGAGGGAACTTGGAACCTTCTGCATTTCCCAGAGCAGCTCCATTCCCTGAGCAGAATATCTGACAGTGCTCACACTTCTAGTCTCCTTTACACAAAAACCACACAACCATGTTGATATATGGCCAGGTATTTCCCCTTGACACGGAGCACCCAAGACGGGCAGAGGCAGAGATAAGTTTCTGCCTGCGAGCACCACCACCTACCACTAAACATAAGAACATAAGAACAGCCCTGCTGGATCAGGCCCAAGGAGGCCCATCGAGTCCAGCATCCTGTTTCGCACAGTGGCCCACCAGATGCCCCTGAGAAGCCTGCAGGCAGGAGGTCTGTGTATGCCCTCTCTCCTGCTGCTGTTGCTTCCCTGCAAACTGGTACTATTACTACAACAAATATTTATATACTGCTCTTCAAACAAAGTACACAAAGTGGCTAACAAAGAAAAATACAAACATAAAATGAAACCACCTCTGCTGGTTTCAGAGAACCCACCGGGAGGGTGTTAGCTGAGGGCAGGGAGGCAGAGATTTGACAGCTCCCTGGACTGGCTTTTAACAACTACATACAGGAGCACACCCAACAGGTGCAGCCTTCCCCAGGCGAACTTCACAGCTTCTCCCAACCGTCACTATATTGGCAGGCAGGCATTCACTTGGTAGAGCTTAACCCCCTCACAGCCAGGAAAAGCTGCACCGGGTGAGTTTCTGCCACTCTTTGCTTTTGCACCCTTTGCTTTTGCAGGCAGGCAGGCAGGCAGGCATTCATTCATCCTATGTGGTTTCATCTTTCCCCAGCTCCCCACCTGGAAAGACTGCACCTAGTTAACTTCCATCACTGATGGAGAGCTGGTCTTGGGGTAGCAAGCATGAATCACCCCCTTTGCTAAGCAAGGTCTGCCCTGGTTTTCATTGCAATGGGAGACCACATATGTGAGCACTGGAAGAGATTCCCCTGTGCGGTGGGGCCGCTCTGGGAAGAGTATTTGCGTGCTTGCATGCAGAAGGTCCCAGGTTCCCTCCCGGGCATCTCCAGATAGGGCTGGGTGAGACTCCCGCCTGCTGCCTTGGAGAAATTGCTGCCAGTCAGAGCAGGCAATACTGAGCTAGATGGAGCAAGGGTCTGATTCAGTATGAGGCAGCTCCCTACGATCCTGGGGGGCAGGGAAGATGAAACCATACACGGTTGCCCTGTGGCTTTCTCTGAAAAGCTTTTACATAAGCTATACTGGCAAGCAGGCAGCGTTCCCTCTAACAGGGATTCCCAGATGTTGTTGACTACAACTCCCATAATGCCCAAGCAAAGGCCATTGCAGCTGGGGATGCTGGGAGTTGTAGTCAACAACATCTGGGAATCCCTGTTAGAGGGGACACTGCAGGGCAGGCTGCCCCCGGTGGCTTGGGGGGAGGAGGGAATGCCTGCCGGCAAGTGGTTTAAAAGGATACTGCCACATACTGAGTCAGACCCTTGGTCCATCGAGTTCAGTTTTGTCTACAGACTGGCAGCGGCTTCTCCAAGGTTGCAGGCAGGAATCTCTCTCCGCCCTATCTTGGAGATGCTGCCAGGGAGGGAACTGGGAACCCTCTGCTCTTCCCAGAGCGGCTCCATCCCCTGAGGGGAAGATCTCCCAGTGCTCACACATGTAGTCCCCCATCCAAATGCAAACCAGGGTGCACCCTGCTTCGCAAATGGGGCAATTCATGCTTGCTTCTATCACCAGATCCCCTCCTCCTCCTCCTCCCCCTCTCCCCGCAAAGACCCACTTACAGCACCAGTCCTCCCTTCTCCGTCTGCACGCGACCTCCCAAGGCTGGCATCTCTCGCTCTCTCTCTCTCTGACTCTCCCCGACCCACGCTCCACACTTCCTGCTTCCGGTCAGCTGACCGGCTCCCCTGCCAGGTGTAAGCCCGGTTTCTGGTCCCCTTGGGTTGTGTGTAAGCCCGTGCGGGCAGAGCCTGCGAAGGGCCACGTGGTTGCGTAGGCTGCTTAGGGAATAGCCTTTCCAAGAGCTGTATTCCTTTGCAAATATACCCCCAGACATTGCATACCTTCTATAAATACATCTTGCATTGGTTTCTGTAATTTATACCTATCATTTTATTTCCCTGTTCTCACAAGCTTTCAATTTAGAATTTTTAATAATTTTCATCCTTGGTTTTAATCACCATTTTATACTGTTGTTTCTATTGTGTCTCGTGTATTTTAATCTGTGTTGACTTTTAAATATTTTAAATTTTGTACACTGCCTAGAGATGTACATATATCAGGTGGTATAAATTATTGGGCAGCAGTGATACAGGAAGATGCTGAAAGGCATCATCATCTCATCCTGCGCGGGAGGAGGCAATGGTCAACCCCTCATGGATTCTACCAAAGACTACCACAGGGCTCTGTGGTCACCAGGAGTTGGCACACTTTACTTTAGTGACCTCCCATGGGGCCTCCTCCTCACGAGTAAGTGTGTCTGGGATTGCAGCCAGATACATGGCTTATACAGAATTCTGTAGTGAATGAATCCCCTTAAAAGTAGAAGTTCCTTCTGAGTAAACACGTGTAGGATCGGGCTGATGACAAAGACATGCTTCAGGTAAAGTTGCCACTGTTTTTCTGCCCTGCTTCGGCTCCTCTGCCTGCAGTCTGACCGGTAGATAGACATCAGGTTAAGTTTTATCCCCCTTGCAAGGAAAAGCTTCACCAGTTAAATATTTACACTGCTTTTAATGGCTCAAAAGCAGATCCCTTTTAAAAAAGAAAGGCAGCCTTGCTGGGCAAGGAGGGGTCCTGAGATCCCCTTCCCCAAATGCAGAAAACTTCAGGCGCTTAATAATAAGTACATCCAACACCACATTTAAATACATAAGTATATATTGGCCTTCTTTACTGTGAAGCTAATGTGGATGAAGGGATTTGAAAAGCAGAAAAATCTATGAGTGCAAAGTCTACCTGAAAAGTACAAAGGGCTTTCAAATGTTTGAGCTAATCATTTCGCATATCTTTTCCTAGGTATAAGAGCTGTTGGACATTGGAACTGTCTGCCTCATGAAAAGGTGGGCAGGCTCTCCTTCACTGGAGATTTTCAAATAGAGACTAGCCATCCACTGTCAGGAATGCTGCTGTTCTTTCATATTTTCTCTCGGCAAAGATCCTATCAGGAGGATGCAGCATGTCCTTGAGCAATTTGCCCTTCAGTCTTTTCCTTGGCTTAAGTGAGGAAAATTTGACCCCCAACCTGAAATCGTACAACAAGTACCAAACTGTACCTCACATGGAAGACAGGCCTCCAAATGTGACCTTATCAGGGCTTTGTTGCATGGCCTTAGTATTCCAGAGTTTCTTAACACACACAAAAGGGCATTAAAGAAATCCATGGAGGATTAGTCTAGCAATTACTTTTAACTGTGATTGCAAAAGGAAGACTGCTGTGTTTAAAGGCAGCCTACATTCCAGTCTCAGTCGCTGGGCACAAACAAGAGGCAGCCATTTCTTATCTTTGTGCGCCTTTTGTGAGCACCCAGAGATATCCGGCTGGCGCCTGGATGAGATGTACTTTGCTTTCACCCGACAGGGCAACTCCTACATTACGAAACATGTCCTGACAGTGCAATGGCATTGGCTTTGTCTGCTGCAGCATCACAACATTGGCTTGTGCAAAATGCATGAAAACCCCTTTCCTCAAAAGCGCTGCCTCGAAAACAACCCTTCACTCCAAAGCGTTTGCTTTTTCTTCATGTTGAGCAATACTTTGAATGTCCCCATGTTCTAAGCTCACTCAAGGGCCTTCCTGTGCATCCGCCTGCTTCAGTGCCAGAGGCTTTACATGCACTACAAAGGGACAATCACACTCCACACAGTGTCCACGTCAGCCGTGGCAGGAGGACGGACATGCCTAGGGAGGCCCAAGAGGCCTCCGTCCTACATGACTCACACTTCAGGGGCTTGGCCAGCTTTTTCTGCAGGGGGTCAGGTCAGCAAGGATCCCTTCCACCCACCATTAACGCCACAAACGTGCAAAACCTCTCCCAGCTGCAGAAGTCCTGTCCCAGCTGCTTATTTTGTTTCAACAGATGTTTCAGTCTGGACAGCTTCACGGATCATCTTGTAAGCCGCAGACAGCGCTCAGCAAGTGGGAAACGACATGGGCGCACCATGAGTTTCCATGCGGGCATACCCAGGGCGAAGTACGGCTCACGAAAGTGCCTGCAGAGAAGAAACGCCCCCCCAAGCGACTCGAGCAAGCGAGCCAAGCTGCATATAGAACGCAGCCCCCCTCGGCAGGACCCCTTGCTGGATTTGCCTCCAAGGTCTCAATCCTCAACTCTCAACGCAGTGCCCATTCAGCACAGCACCATCCTCTCTCTCTCCCTGCAACGGATCAAATCCTGTTGAAGAGGAGTCTCAGCTGCAGCGCTTTGGCTCAAGGTCAGCCCCTGTTGGATCGTTTCCCTGACACTCCAGCCAGTCGAAAAGCTACGGCCGGAGGTGCACCGAGGCGATTTTGGAGCCTGGACCGAAAAGCCTTCAGAGCTCCCCCCACCCCCCCGCCCGCCACTGCAAGTTAAGCATCATTTTCAAACACGTCAGTTCTTGCGGGCACACAAACCACACCACCCAGGACAGACTAAAGAGGATTGGGGGGGGGCAGGGGGTGTGGAGGCCCTGGCCTCCGTCCCCAAAATCCAGGGCGAAGAGCATCTCTGCTACAGCCCCTCCTGATCTTGCAAAACGGCCCTGACTCCTAGGACCAAGCCAACAGCTGGAAAACATCCCCTTCCTCTTCCTCCATTCGGTGGCGATTTCTTTGCACAAAACCCTCACTGCCCAGCGGGGGAGAGGAATTACCTGCCACACACGGCTGGCTTCGCCACGGCTGGCCTCTGGACTCTGTGCAAGCAGGAATGTTGCCGCCCTTCCTCCCCCTCTGACCCCACCCTTGGAGGAAGGAGCCAGCAGCCCTCCCACGGCAGAAAATTTGGAAGCAAGCCCAGGCCTGAGCTCTGTACCGTATTCTCATTAAAACACCCTGCACGTAAAAAAAACCACCACGCACAGACAGAAAGAGGAAGGCGGCTCTCTTCTGCTTGAGCAACTTTCAGGGCTCAATAGAGGCGCATGGATTTTTGTGTACAGTGGAGAAAGGGTTTGGATTTCGCGTGCAGCATGGATCCAGCACTCATCTGCAGGGGCGCTCTGCCCCCTGGACTTCGGGGCCAAAGACCAGAGCCCCTACACACACACACACCCCATCCTCTTTAGTCTGTCCTGGGTGGGGTGGTTTGTGCCCTCAAGAATCTACGTTTTCAAAAAGGATGCTTTAGCCTTTCGGTCCACAGCCATCATGGCCTTCGGGAGTTGTAGTCTAACAGCATCTGGAGAATCAAGGTGGAGAACCCCAGCTCTATAGAATAATAGCAGAAGAGAACTCAATCACTTTGTCTGGTGTCTCTCTGTGCGATCTGCTTGCGGGGAAGACGACTTTTCCACACACACGGGAGCCGAGAAATCAGATTTGTGGCAGAGGATTAGTAGGTGGAGGTGTTTTCCATGCTCAGGACAAGCCTGGTTTTTTATATCTCTCTCTCTAGGAGAGGCAGAAACATTAAGGCAGCCACAGGAATGTGAATCCAGCCCACAGGACCTTTCTTGTCACTTTGCAACTCCGGTTTCAGCAGAACCAGTTTGGAAAGGAATCCAAACTGACTTGAAGGCGAGGCCTGTTGAGAAACACTTAACCTCTTGGCAAACCTGTCTTCAAAGCATTGGGATTTGTTGTATGCTGGGGGTGGGGGGTGGTTTGGCGGTTACTAGTCGGAGGGCTAGAGGCCACCTCCAGCCTCAAAGGCAGGATGCCTCTGAGTCCCAGTTGCAGGGGAGTCACAGCAGCAGGAGAGAGGGCAGGCCCCTTTCAACTCCTGCTTGGAGGCTCCCAGTGGCATCTGGTGGGATGCCCAGTGGCACTGGACTAGAGGGGCCTTGGGCCTGATCCAGCAGGGCTAGTCTTATGTTCGTATGGTTTGCTATCGGGCCGTTTCAAAGCAGAAACCGTACTTGAGAGCATCTCGCTCCCCTGAGCCAACTCGTCTGCACGCTTCCAGGATGGAAATCCCTCTCTTTCTCAAGCAACAGACCTCCAAATTACAGTCGATATGACCAACACACCGGATTCCGTTTTGCATTCAGGTGCTGCTGTTGACGCCGATGACTCCAGAAGCGTGGCCCCTCGAGGACGCCTCGCGAGAGACCTGCTGACTGGCGGTACAGAGAAGCTTGTGGAGGAAGAGTTGGGAGCCGGCTGGGGAGCTCTGGAGGAGGAAAGCGGCCATCGAGGGAAGAGGGCAGGCGCTGGAGAGCTGGCTGAATGGGAGCAGGCAGGTTGGCTTGGCCGAAGATTCAAAAGAGCCCCCGGGGCCTTCAGGAAGCCTAGCCGCTGAAGGGTAGCCGGTGAACACGGACCTCATCTACAGGACAGCAGTGCTGGGGAGGAGCAGACTGGAAACTTCAGAACGGAGGACCTGATTGAAGCCTTCAGAAGGAAGGACCAGACGGAAGGCTTCAGTCCAGAGGCTCAGGCTGGTTGGCTCCTGTGGCCCAAGGCATCAAGTGGCGGGCGGGAACTCTTGTCACGTCCATCATCAAAGCAGGCCTGTCTCCTGCGGAGCAGAGAGAGGGAATTCAGGATTAGGACTGAGCCCAACTTAAATCAAATGAACTCTTGCCACCTGGAAAATCACCGAGGGGCATTTTTCTTCTTCAAAAAATGACACACTCTTGCAACACACTACTGAAAGGCCTTTAAACGATCCCCTTAAACACTTGGGCGATCCCAGCTCTTCGTACAGGGGGCCATGCCCAGATCGCAATGGGCCTCTGTGGGTGGGGATGAGGGATGCTGCTTGCCCTCTTTGCTTCCTCCCATGCAAAGGAGTATGGGCTGTTCACCCTGACCGGCAAACCAAGCTCCACTCGAGGAGACTTGGCCAGGCTGAGCAACACCCGCAAAGTCCGCCCTTTGGCCTGACAGGAGGCGATACACCTCCCGCGGGGGCCTGCGCCACACAGAGGCCTTGCCCCCGCCCTTTGCCAGCTAAAGCGTGAGGAAGGAACAGTGGCCATTCATTGCTCACTAGCGTGCCCTGGTGGCCAACCAGAAGAATGCCAGCAAAGTAGCACCATGGACCTTGTACGCAGAGGCCCTTCAGACATGCAGGTCCCATGCGCCATCCCTGGCAGCATCTCTAGGTGGGGCTGGAAGCCCAGGGAATGACTGCCAGTCTGCGTGAACGAAAGGGCTGACTCTGCAGAAGGCGGTTTCATACGTACCTATGCTCCTACTTTGCATGAAGAATGTCCAAGGTTCAATCTCTAGGAAATCCAATTAAGAAGTGCCAGATGATGGAAGGGAGCTGCTGCCAGTCAGAGCAGCCAGTACTGGGTGAGATGGACCAAGGGTCTGACGCAGTATACAGCAGCTTCATGAGTTCATGTGGGGGGACGACAACTTTGCTTGTCCTCAAATGCACCGCACTGGCCCCACAAAGTTTAATGAAAGGAACCTCTTTGTTCTCCTACCCCTGACCCCTTGATGATGATGATGAATTCAATTTCTATACCGCCCTTCCAAAAATGGCTCAGGGCGGTTTACACAGAGAAACAACAAACAAATAAGATGGCTCCCTGTCCCCAAAGGGCTCACATTCTAAAAAGAAACACAAGACAGACATCAGCAACTGTCACTGGAAGTGGATCAGGCCAGTTACTCTCCCCCTGCTAAATAAAGAGAACCACCATGCAACTCAAAATCCAGGTTATACCCCAGAAACACTTTGAGTAGCAGTTTATTTTCTTTTAACCTTAATATACATTTATACAGGCCATAATAAAAATTATGCAACAGGATATCTTTTTCTTTTCTTCAGTTATTACACTAAGGGTCAAGAATAAATGCATGCAGTTACAAAGCAGAGGTAGTAGAAACACTGTATTAAAGACCTAAAAATACAAACATTGTATAAATAAAAACACTTTCAAATTAACTGCTGGAATTTCTCGTACAGATAAATAAGGTAAAAAGTACATTACTTTGTCAAAGCATAAAAATAAAATAAAAAGGGGTGGGGAGACCAACACACACACACACGGGGTTTATCATCAGTCCATGAAAACGGATGGTGTGTGAATGTTGACGCCCTCCCTGTGGGGGAGGCTTGACCAGTAGAAAAATAAGGTTCGAAATGATTTCCATCTGAAGGTGTGTATTCAAGTGTTCACGCAGCTGAATTATGGTTTGAAAAAAACAAAATGGAAGAAAGAACATCTCTTGCGTTTAAGAGAAACCATTTCCCGAGAAATTAAGTCTCCCACGACACTTCACGAGTTGCAGAAGAACCAGAAGGGCTAGCTGGAACTAAGGGAGAGCTGGAAGCAAGGACGGGCTTCTCCATCTCTCCCTAAAAGCCACAAGGAAACCACCTCCGTTTCCCCTACGTGGCTCAAAAGATGAGGAAAGTTCACTCCACCACTTCCAGATTCCGAATTCGCGGTGTCTCCAAGGGACCTTTGTCTAAGGGGCCGCTTGACCCGGCAGGCCTGTCTACTAATACAGTTTGGGAGAAAACAACCCAGCATCCAGGGTCTAAGACGACACGCACAGCAGGCAAGGAGGCAGCGCTACATGCAACGACAGAGCTAAGCAACCAAACGTCTGTACAGGACTGGAGGGAGAGAGGACTAGTCACCGTCCGCTTCCGAATGTTCTCAAGAGGGTCCGCCTGAGACAAATGGCTACAGAACGCGAAGGCCCACACCAAGACGCGTCTGTGCCGCTGTGTCTGTACGCCTCTTAAGAAGCTGCATCTGAAGTTCTGGAAAAGTTTGGTTTACTGGTGTGCTGTTGTGTGTGTGTGTGTTTTAAAACGCATACAGTGAAATGAAACGGTGTCCCAACCCTCCCCGGACAAGAGTTCATTGTTGTGCCTTTTTCTTGTAAGTTAACGGGATTTCAAAAACAAGCACGCAGTTACTTTAGTAAATTAGTGCAATCAAAAGTGGTTTGGGGCAGGGCATCGGGTCAAAGAGAACAGCAGGGTTTATTCACCCACACACTGACCACTAAAATTTGACTGAGGGATTCTGAACAGACTGCGCCCCAAAAAGGGTCGGGGGGGGGAAGAAGATAGCCCCCAGGTTCATTATCTCCCAGTGTGTGTTTTTGTTTTTTCAAGGTACAGTTTCCTCCCTTCCTCGATGGCGTGAAGAGTGGCATACCGGATCGTCTGAACAGCTTCTCAAAGACACAGGGGGTTTTTTTTGGGGGGGGGGATGCTCTCCTCCTCTTCATCCCACAAGTCTTGTTCCAAACAGGCAGGCTTTTCAGAGCTCTATTTTTCACGTCTTGCCCTCGTAAGAAAAAAGTAAAGTGAACCCACTGTCCCGACGAAGGGAGTTCTCCTGGAAACGCTGACACAAGCCTTTCCCACCCAGCTGGCCAAGAAGGACAAAGGAAGAGGGAAAGACGATCACTCGTAAGGCAAGTCTCCGTCAAGGTCATGTTGGATTTCTTCCCCTCTCGGATTTGACTGCGCTTTTCTTTGGTAGACAACCACAGAAGTTTAAGATCCAGCACCCCTTGGGTGGGGTGGGGTGGGGTGGGGGGAAGGCAGCAATTTGGCTGCAGCGGAGTCTCCACTGAGTGGTCCCGGGTGCGAATCTCCTACTGTTCGTAAACAGCCACTGCGCTGTAGCAGAGAGCCGAGAGCCTCCGTTCAATGCTAGATTTGTCTGAAAGCAAAAAGAGGACGCGTTACAAGAGACCCCGCAGGAGGCCCCGTGTTGAAATCCACACCCTTTGGCCCGAGGGGGCCGAAGAAGGAAAAGCAGGCCCGCCCAGATGCGGAGAGCTGAGCCAACGAGCCAGGTGGGGGGGTGTGCGGGTGGGGGGTCCAGCCCCACCCCCAGCAAGCTCACATTTGTTGATGTTTTCTATGTCAGCGGGGTCCTGCAAGATCTTCGCGAGGCCTTCGAGCAGCAGAGCCGCCTTGTGGTAGCGGAAGGCGATGTCTTCCGTCTGCTGAAACATCTCGTCCAGGGCTGCCGCCTGCACCTGAGGAAGGTGGGAGAAACAAATGAGCTGCCGGCAGGGGCCTGGTGCTGTGCAGAGAAGGGCAGGGATGGCTGCCAGCTTGGATCGCTTTGACGACAACTACCATTTTATTTGTTAGGCGCCCCGTAACAAATTGTTCTCTGGGTATGTTTTAATCCTCATGGCAGAGGATTAAAACATACAACACATAACACCTTAAATCATAACAAAAAAAAGAACACAAAGCACACAAAGCAGCAACTTTTAGAACGAGTTAAAAATCAGATCAAATCTGAAAACCCGAAATTAAAAGGCCTGCTGGGTGAACAAGAAGGTCTTTACCTGGGGAGGAGAACTGGTCTTGTGGTAACAAGTATGACTTATCCCCTTAGCCAAGCAGGGGCTGCCCTGGTTGCATATGAAGGGGGGACTAGCACTGGAAGAGATTCCCCTCAGGGGATGGAGCCACTCTGGGAAAAGGATCTAGGTTCAAAGTTCCCTCCCTGGCAGCATCTCTGAGATCGGGCTGAGAGAGATTCCTGCCTGCAACCTTGGAGAAGCCGCTGCCAGTCTGGGTAGACAATACTGAGCTAGACAGACCAAGGGTCTGACTCAGTATATGGCAGCTTCCTATATGCCTATGTTCCTAACCCGTCACAAGGGGGCAACAGCTCTGGATACTGACAGCCTCCAGGAGCCGGATCCCTCCCAACTTTCCACATCAGAGGATCTCCGGGGAACCCCGTGGTAGCGACGGCATTAAGATCTGAAGTCTAGTGGCCCACCCACGGGTGCCCAGGCCTCCGGGCCAGGCACTAGCCAGCACCTTCAAGCCACACTGCTGAGCAGCCATCCCAAAGGGTCTGTGCCGGGACACCTTCCAAAGATGGAGATGTCAACGAGGCAGGGGGAGGACCGTCTCCTGTCCTTTGTGCCAGGAGATGGAGAGGGTAAGAAACTGATGGAACCCCCTCCTGTTGCTCGGAAAGGATTCCAGCTGCTAGTCAGCCTGAGCCGCACGGGCCACCCAAAGGGCCAGATGGCCACAGGCTTCATCTGTCGCTCCCCCAAACCTTCCCGCTATGGCTGGTGCTGGGCCTTCAACACCGCTATATGCGGAACCGTCTCCGAAAGTTCTCCCGCCCCACCTAAGGGCGACTGGGGTTGCGCAGAGCTGGGGGAATGATAACGGACGACTGCTCGAGAGAGAGAGAGTGATGAAAGATGTGCCAGGCAGAATGGAAAAGAGGGCCTCGGGAACCTGCGAGACGCACACAGGCATAGAGAGGTCCTAATGAGTGGAAAGCCAATTCTAATTAATCCCCAGGAGCTCCAGATCGGCCTGGTCTGTTTGTGTGCCTTTCCCAAGGAGAGACACAGACACCTTGCCAGTTTTGTGTTCGGTGGCAAGCCGTGTGTGTGTGTGTGTGTGCGCGCGCCTCCTGACTCGTGAATACAAACACACACAAGCAGGTTCTCAGCAGCTCATCCACCAACCATTCCCTTCCCCAAAACAATTGCCACCTCTCCCACCACTGCCCTAGCCCCCGGAGGTCTCAATGTTGGGTCCCCAAAAGGATGCCAGACTACAACTCCCATCATCTGCGACCACAGTGGCATCGTGACAGTGAATGATGGGAGTTGTAATCCGGCATCTTGGAGAGGAGAGCTGGTCTTGTGGTCGCAAGCATGACTTGTCCCCTTAGCTAAGAAGGGTCCACCCTGGTTGCATCTGAATGGGAGACTTAATGTGTGAACACTGCAAGATACTCCCTATAGGGGATGGAGCCACTCTGGGAAGAGCATCAGAGGTCCCAAGTTCCCTCCCTGGCAGCATCTCCAAGAGAGACTCCTGCCTGCCACCTTGGAGAAGTCGCTGCCAGTTTGTGTAGACAATCCTGAGCGAGATGGACCAAGGGTCTGACTCTGTATATGGCAGCCTCTGGGGACCCAAGGTAGAGAGTCACTCTGCTATCCCCTTAGGAGCATGCTTGTTTACCAGCGGCTGAGCCCAAGGGGGTAGGGGCATCCCTCAAAGCGCTTGAGGTGTGTGTGTGCATGCGCACACACAAACACCTACCTGCCAGGCTCCTTACCATTTCAACAGCACAGCTGTAGATGAGCTTCTCGGCTGTGACGCTGTTGATCTCGTCCACGAACCTCTGCTTGTCGGAGAAGAACTGGTTCAGCTTTTCGGTCAGCTTCTTGCACATGGCGATGCAGAATTTGTATCTCTCGTTCAGGTTCTTGACAACTGCCGAGAGGGAGCCGCTAAGATTTTGTTTTTTATTTGTTTATTCGGGTCCCCCTGAACCCTGGGACATCCCCCTATTCCTCCGCAGCAGGGATGAGATGGAGACACCAACCTTGCTTCACGGCCGTCGAGAGGTTCAGTTTCGCTGACTTGATCTGAGCTTTGGCCAAATGCAAGGAGGACGCCAGCAACTGGGCCGCTTTCATGTACAAGACGAGTTGCTCAACTTGCCTGGAGAGAGAAGCGGGGTGGGGAGCATCCCTGATCAAAGTGGATCAGAGCAAAGTACAATTGCCCAGAACAAAGACGGCCACCCAGCAACACCAGATCGCGACAGGAACCCACACAGCACCAAGGGAGTCCCTGGAGAGTGGCCAACCGCAAACCCATCCAAGCTCGGCCCCAAAAACACAAGAGCGAGAGCTGAAGGAGGGGGTGGGCCTCCCTGGACAGGCGATGCCACCATTCTGGCCCTGCTAGGTCTTGAGGCTTCTGCCGGAAGCCATCAGCAGACCAGACACGACGGGGAGAGGCCAGGCAGATTCCTGCCCCTGGGCAATGGGCGGCCAGGGAACCTTTGGAAGCGGGACAGTCCCTCAAATGAGATCCATAAGGGCAGACAAGCTCTCCAGGGAGAGCTGATCTGGTGGGAGCCAGAATGACTGGTCCCCTTAGCTAAGCAGGGTCCACCCTGCTTGCATATGAATGGGAGACTTGATGTGTGAGCACTGGAAGAGATTCCCCTGAGGGAATAATGGGGCCACTCTGGGAAGAGCATCTAGGTCCCCAAGTTCCCTCCCTGGCAGCATCTCCAAAATCGGGCCGAGAGAGCTTCCTGCCTACAACCTTGGAGAAGCCGCTGCCAGACAGTACTGAGCTAGATAGACCAATGGTCTGACTCAGTATATGGCAGCTTCCGAGGTTCCAAGTGTTGGGAATGGGGCCGTAGCTCAGTGGTAGAGCATCCAGCTGGCACGTAGAAGGTCCCAGGTTCACGCCCTGGCAGCCTCTCCAGCTAGGACTGGCAGAGACCCCTGTCTGGAAACTTGGGAGAGCTGCTGCCAGTCAGAGTTGGCAATCCGGAGCTAGATGAACCAAAAATGTGACTCACCTTTATATGGCAGCTGGAGGAAGGAAGGGTTGCCTTGGAGTATGCTCAGGGCAATGCCGAGGCCTCTGGAGCCGGGTTCCTTCTCACAGGGATTCCCAGAGGTCGTGCACTCCCAGCATCCCCAGCTGCAATGGCCTGTGGCGGGGGATTGTGGGAGTTGTAGTCCACAACCTCTGGGAATCCCTGTGAGAGGGAACACTGGTCCAGAGGCCTGTGTGGAACTGGAGACTCCCTCCAGCACGTCTCCGCATCCTCTGCAAGGTTCAACGGATCCCTGGCAGTCGAGTCAAGGTGGGCCTTGCTGGTAAGACCTGGGCAATGGGCGGCTCAGGCAGGCTAGCTGCCCCAAGCCAGCTGCGCGGGACTTACCCCCAGTCCCTGCTCAGCTGGCTGATCTGGTCGACAACGACGCTCTCCTGGATTTGATACAGAGACACCGCCGAGGTGCACAGCTCTGGGTTGCCGCCCCGGACGGCGGTCAGGTCCAGCACGCACTCGGTGAAGGCCAGCATCAGATTCAGGTGGCGAAGCGTGTCCGTGTGCTCTCGCTGGCGGGAGGAAAGGGAAGAGGCCGCTGGGAAAGTGTGGCTGTGAGCGAGCCTGTCCGCCGTCAGCTCCAAGACTCCCGGAGTGGAGCAAGACGGGGTTCTGCCCAGATGGGGGCTGCTCCCACCAGATCCCCCCCCCCCGGGGAGACTGTCCAGGTGGAAGAGAGAACCCCAGCAAAGGAGCCACACGGCGCGTCCGCTGGCACAGCCTGAAGGGAGCAACCTGTTCTCCGTCTGCCTCACTTCCCAACTACAGGAATCATTCTGGCTGACCTTGCAGGGGTGCGTGGAACACTCATTTTTTTCAACATGGTGGCCATTTTCAGCAACTGTGGTCGAATTCTCTCTCAGTGCCGACTCTGCAATGCTAGCCTTGGTCTCAAAAATCTACCCGCCAGGACTGAGCGGAAAGAGAAGGACGCCCACCGCATGGTCCAGGAGCAGCAAAACGTCGCAACTGAATTGGCTCCTGAATCTCTATTTCTGCTGAAAGCTTGGACCTAACCAAGGCGTCCAAGTGTGTCATGCTTGTATTCACAAAACAGGCCGGAGTACGCTACAGATCCAGGAGCTAACCCGAATGGGCCACACCTCTCTCCAGGAGTTTCTCTCTTGCCCGATTTTAAAGACTCCTCCTCCTCGAGCAGCCCACAAAACTATTCCGCCTCAACTCAAAGCCGCCCACAAGCTGCAAAATATCCGACCAAGGACTCGACCGTCCGCCAGCGTTCCGGCAAACATTCCTGGCCCCGGGAAACCCGACCAGAGCGCGTCAGAGAAAGCGCCCTCCGGGGGCCGCATACCTCCATCAAGGTTTCCTCCGGCAGTTCGGGGGCTTCGAACGTGATAAACCCCTCCAAGCTGGGGGGCGAAGTACCATAAGGCATGTACTTCAGGCAAGGAGAGGCCTCCGCTCCGGGAGGAGACGAACCCAGGTAGACCCCAGGGGGGGAGCCTATGAAGACGCGGCCGCTGGTGGAGCAGAGAGACCCGCCTGAACTGTTGGAGCCCACTAGAGAGAGGGGAGAAGAAAAGAGAGGATGGCGGCGGCTGTGCTTCAATTTGACGGAGGGGGGCGCTCAAGCCCCTCCGTGAAGGTCTGTCTGGGCCCCACGTGGCGGCACGCAGCCCACCCCCGGGGGACCAGAGCTCTTCACGGCACACAGAGCCCCAGGGCCCTCGTGGAGGCACGGGGGACTTCAACCCGAACCCAGTCTGACAGCGGCTTCCGCCCATCTTCCCTAGATGTCGCTGGACCAGCGGCTGGCCCTTGTGGGAGGGAGGCAGAGGCGGGCCCTCACCTGAGGTCGTTCTCGCCCGGAGGACCATGTGGGTGCAGGCGGGCGGGGTGGCGCTGTTCGGAGGGGATCCGACGGTGAACATCACCGCCCGCGAACTCAGGCCGCCTCCCACGGGCGGAGGCGCCACGGTGATGCCACAGGCCCCGGGGGGCGCTGGAGAGGAAAGAACAGACCACGGGAGAAGCTCAGGACCACCCGTGGACAGTGGCCAAACGTAAGCTCTCGGGTTCTGCTCGAGAGGGGGTGTTCAGTCCCCTGGGCACGGCAGTCCATCTGCGATTCCTTCCCGGCAGCACCAGTGTTCCCTTGCCACCTCACTGGGCTCGTCCAGAGGAGGCCAGGGGGCCTGTGCCTTTACCTGTATCCATCGGCCGCTCGGCATTGAGGCTGTCCGTGCTGCCCTGGTAGAGCTGGCCTCCGAGAGCCACCTTGGCCTGCTGGTCCGACAGCTTGCCGGTACTCACGGACCTGGGCGGGAGAGGAAAGGCTCGCAGGGGGCAAAGGCCAAGGGCGGAGGCCGCGGGCCTGCTGGCCACACCCTGGCGGGAAAGGACCCTGAGCCGACCATGGGAAGGGGCTTCGCAAAAGGCTGCCGCTTGCCCGGGGAAAGGACGGCCAGCGTGTTGGGCAGGGACGTCTCCTCCCTCTCTCCCAACCCCAGAGCCAGGGACGCCCCACGGGACACCAGGCCGGGGTGCCAGGGCCTCCAAGTCCTCCTGCAGGAGGCAAGGCTGGTGGAAGGGGCTGCTGCTGCGGCGGCTACCTGCCAAAGGCCGCCTTCCCGTGCGGCTCGGCTGCCGGCGGCCTCTCGCCCCCCTGCGCCGCCGCCACGTGGAAGTGGGAGAACTCCCGCGCCTCGCCCAGGTCTTTTGCCGGCTGCAGCAGGGCCTCGGCTGGCCCCGGGCGACTGACCAGGCCCACCAAGTTGGACGACGCTTGGGTTTTGGGGATCTTGAAAGGAGCAGCTGCCTGCAGGAGGAGGAGGAGGAGAAGCAGTGCGGAGCGTCAAAAGGGGGCCACCAGTCACCCCTGGGGGGAGTGCACAGTCCCATGACACACACACTGCTCCTGAGCCGAGAGGACCAGGATTGGCCTCCCCTGCCCCAACGTTCAATCCCCACCTTGGTGGGAGAGCCAATGATTGTCGGCAGCGGGGTTTTGAAGAGCCAATCGGAGCTCCTGGGCGAGGACCCCATGTGCTTGGTGGGCGAGGTGCCCAGGCTGACCGGCCGGGCGGGCTGAGGCGAGTGGCCGTAGCCGGCGTAGGAGGGGCAGACGGGGTCCGAGTGCTGCTTCCGGAGCTTCTGCTTGTTCTGGTAGATGTCCGTCAGGGTGGGGGTGCTCTGGAGCCGGGCTCCCATCAGCAGCGACTGTGGGGACTGAGACTGTGGGGCCGGGGAGCCTGTGGTGGGTGGGGGAGAAGGAGGAGAGGCAGGCTGGGGGGGCGGCAGGAGCCGAGCTGCCCCCGCCCGGCCCTTCCGCCTCCTGCAGGACTCCGGGGCCCCGGCCGGCCGCTCACCTGAAGCACTGCGGCTCCTCGACTCGTGGCCCTGCGGCTGCCCGCAACAGCAGTGCCCCAGCTGCTCAGGGATGGTGCCCACTGCAGGGAGGCAATGAGAGGGGCGTGAGGGGGCGGTCGGCGGAAGCAAGCCGCCGTGGGGGTCCTCCAGTGGCTTCCTCGTCCAGCCAGCCCCAGGGGACTTGGGCATGGGGCGCAGGGCCCTAACCCTTGGGCTCCGGCCGAGGAAGCAGGGGGGTCCAAGGAGCAATGCATTCCTGGGGGTCCCCAAGAAACCCTTCCCACCCCAGGGCCGCCAATCCAGACGGCTTTAAAAGGGGGCCAGACACATTCACGGAGGATTTATTCACCGAGTACTGTATTTTAAATTTAATTGTTTAGCATATTTATGTAGCGCCTTAGGCTTGAGGAGGTTCACATAAATTCATACAACAGCGGAGGGTGGGGAGGAGAAAGAAAGGGGAAAAGGAAAAGAAAGAAAGAAGAAACGGAAAAGAAAGAAAGAAAGAAAGAAAGAACGAACGAACACGGAAATGGGAAAGGACAAAGGAAAAGAAAGAGGGAAAAGGAAAGGAAAACAAGAAGAACCCCCCACACCAAAAAAACTTTAAGACAGTTTTTCCCCCAAAAGAGAGCTTCAGCGGCTACTAGGCTGGAGAGCTGAAGACTTCTCCAACACCAGGTGCTAAGGGGGCACCTGCCCTTTCCCCTCGGCTTGCGGGCTTCCCACATGCCGCCTGGCCGCGCAGGGTGTTGCTGACGTCCTTCCCAATCCTTCTACGCAGCCGTCCCTGACCGGCTCAGGCGCTGGAGCAAGTGGGGAGAGCCTGCCTCCACTGGACCGGGGGGCCCTCCTGCTCCGCACCCCTCGGGTGGATCCCGGCCCAGCCTTACCGAGTGGCGAAGGGGAATATGGCCTCGAGGAGCCGGTGGACAGCCTACGCCCAGCGGCCTGCACGGCGTCCGCAGGCACCGGAGAGCAGGAGCCGGTCTTCAAGAAGCCCATGGGGCTCGTATTGGAACGCCTCACCACGGCAGATCTGGAAGGAAACCCAAGGCGGGTCAGAGGGGCCCTGAAAACACGCAGAACTTTAAGAAGCAAGCACACGCCACCGAAGGGCCTCGGGAGAGCTGGCCTTGCGGTCGCAAGCATGAACGGGCCCCTTTGCTAAGCAGGGCCTGCCTTGGTTGGCATTTGGATGGAGGAAGGTTGGCGAGCCCTGCGTGAGATTCCCCTGAGGGGATGGAGCTCAGTGGAAAAGGCCCCAGGTCCCCTCCCGGGCAGCATCTCCAGGAAGGGCTGGGAGAGACCCCTGAGCCTGAAACCTTGGAGAGCCGCTGCCAGTCAGAGCAGGTAACACTGAGCTAGATGGACCAAGGGTCTGACTCAGGAGAAGGCAGCTTCCTATGTCAACAGGGATATTCTAGGCCCAGTCTCGGAATGTCCTGCCTTTATTATTATTATTACTTTAAAACAACAACACCACCCTACAACCTCCTAGCCCTCTTACGAAGGACGGCAGAAGCATGCAGACAGGATTCTACCCACATGCCCTGGCTGGAAACAGTACTAAATAATACAAGTCCATGCGGATGAAGTACTCTGAAACCTCTCAAGCGGGGATCCGGCAAGGTTATTCAACTACAACTCCCATGATCCCCTGCCACACCACAGCCTTAGAGGTCCCCCACCACCACCACG
The DNA here is from genome assembly GCF_027244095.1 of Hemicordylus capensis. Classification (NCBI taxonomy): domain Eukaryota; kingdom Metazoa; phylum Chordata; class Lepidosauria; order Squamata; family Cordylidae; genus Hemicordylus; species Hemicordylus capensis. Next base: position 9,990,606 of record NC_069668.1, on the reverse strand, counting down.
CACAAGACTGAGCTGGCTACGGTGGATATTTAGACACCATTTTTCAACCAAAGTTCCCAAAGTGGTTTACAGAGATATAAATCTCTGCTAACTGGGCAAAGAGGGACCTTTTAACGTGGTGATTCTCTTTCTTGAGCAGGGGGAGAGTAACTGGCCCTATCCACCCCCGGTGATTGTTGCTGGTGTCTACCTTATGTTTCTTTTTAGATTGTGAGCCCTTTAGGGACAGGGATCCCTCTTATTTATTTGTTATTTCTCTGTGTAAACTGCCCTGAGCCATTTCTGAAACGGCGGTATAGAAATCAAACAAACAAACAAACAAACAAACAAACAAACAAACAAACAAACAAACTAAATAGAATGGCTCCCTGTCCCCAGAAGGGCTTGCAAAGAAGGGCTTGTTATTATTATTATTTATTCGATTTTATCTTGTGTTTCTTTTTTAAGAAAAATGAGATAGAATCGAATAAACAACAACAACAACAATAAATAAATAAACAGAATGGCTCCCTGTCCCCAGAAGGGCTTGCAATCTTAAAAAAAAACCACAAGATAGACACCAGCCACAGCCACTGGAGGGATGCTGTGCCAGGGATGGATTGGGCCAGTTGCTCTCCCGCTGCCTAAATAAAGAGCATCACAAAAGATGCCTCTCTGCTCAGTTAGCAGGGGATAAGCACATACGACAATGTGGTTCAAGTAAGCCTGGTCGAGGAACTTCCAGGACGGCTGGAGAAAGGGAAAACCTTGGAGAAGGGAGACAACTCCAGCCAGTGAGGTCAGGATGTCTCACGCTTTCCACTCCCCAGCCGGCAGGGCCAGGGTCCCGACCGGGCACAGCAGGAAGGAGGCACTGGCCTTGTCTGGAAAGCCCCGGCCACCCCAACAGTGCCGGGGGGGGGGCTCTTCCTCACGCAAAGGGGCGGCAGCGGTGTCTTCGGGGCGGACACACAAGCAAGGATCGCGGGCGGGCCTTACCTCGGCGACCCGTGGGGGTTCGACCCGGGGCTGGCGGCGGAGGTCAGGTTCTGCTCGATGCGCTGGTAGTTGCGGAGCTGAGTGGGGACCGGGATGGGGGCCGTCTCGCTGCGGGGGGAGAACGACGGCTGGCCCTGCCTGGGGGCGGAAGAAGGCAAGGCCGGGGGGCCGAGTGAGTGGTGGCGGCCCAGACGCCTCTCTTCCATCTGAACCATGGGTCCGGGGGAAAGGAGGCCCACGAGGCCCTGGCGCCCAACAGGCCAGGTGCCGCGGCTGCTAACAAGCAGGGCCGGCTGGAAGAATCAATCATGCAGCGCAGGGGAAGCCGGGTCAGCTGAGTGCCGGCCCCTCCTCGCCCTCCTCCCCCCAGCAGGCAGGCCAGCTCCCGCCTCCCCCTTAACATTTCAAAACAAAGTCGTTCTAGGAAAACCCGCAGTGTGGTGTGGGAAGAGAGAGAGAGAAGGGGGAATTCAGGGGCAAGGCTGGCTTTGTTTGCTCAAGGCTGCCAGGAGCAGAGAGAGAGAAAACAGCTTATGTAACCAGCCCCCAAGTTGTCAATACACCAGCCAGCAGGCCACACCTGAGCAGATCGTGGGCAGGCCGAGATCTCTGCGGCCAACTGTCAGCTGGAGGCCTCTCTTGCCTTTGGCCAAACAGGGGGGCCTTTGCAGTGGGGGGCAGTTCCAAGGGGGTGCTCCCCAGGCTCCAGACTGAAGCTTGCAGCGGAGAACAAGGCCTGAGGCAAGGCAAAGAGTCCTGCCATGGGAGACCTCCAGGCTTACGTGGGCTGCTGACCGAGGCAGGCCCTTGGCCCCTCCAGCTCAGTATGGTCGACTCTGACTGGCAGCAGCTTGCCAAGGTTTCAGGCAGGAATGTTTCCCAGGCCTACCTGGAGATGCTGCCGGGGACAGAACCCAGGACCTTCTGCATGCCAAGCAGAGCCTCTTCCACTGAGTGATGGTCCCATACCCCCAACCTTCCTAGTTCAGTACTGTCCGCAGCTTATCTGGAGATGCTGCCAGGGACTGAACGTAGGCACTCCTGAATACAGCACACACAAAGCTAAACCCTGCCCTGTGCATCCAAACACTGTTTCAGGGAACAGCGCTTTTAGAAACCAATCCCTGTGCAACGCTCTGAATCTGACTGTGGGCTTGTGCCTAGAGAAACACGTGACCTCGTGTCCAAAGAGCCACGGGCCTCGAACCCTTTCGCATAGGTTCGCGTGGTCAGCAGTGCTCTGCCCTTTGGCACGGGCATCCCTTCCCCATTCGAGAGCAGCCGAGCTGGCCCAGGGCTCCGCTGCTGCAGAGAAGAGCACCGTGTTGCCGAAACCAAGATTGCATCCGGCCAAGGAGGCTGGGCTGTGCACATTCAAAAGCGGCACCGAGAGCACCAAGGCAAGACGGCCCCGTCAGCACATTTTTCTGGCAGAGTCATCTTTTTTCCCCCTTCAAATGCGGAACTTTAAAACCTGCTCGTCTGGGGGACATTTCGGCTGCATAATGGAGGCTGCCAGAACAGGCTGAATTGGAAGGGAAGCGGCCTCCACCTTCCCCTCTCAGGCGTGCACACACAGGTACGCTCACAGGTTTTGGGGTGTCCGCTCAGTCCAATTCAGACCCCACTCAGGCTGAATCAGGAAGGCCCCACTCTGAATGCACACACTGCCTTGATCCTGCCGCCCAGAACAAAACTCATTCCGCACAGAGATGAGTGAAATGAGAGGGGTCACTGGTGGCCTCCTACTTAGTCAGACCCTTGGCCCATCCAGCCCAGGATTGTGGGCACTGACGGGCAGCAACTCTCCAGGGTTCGACAAGGGTCTCTCCCAGACCCACTTGGAGATGTTGCCAGGGAGTGGAATCGGGGACCTTCTGCTCAGCCACAAAGAACGGGTGATGCAGCAGGAAGCTGGCTCCAGATGACCCAGGCAGGTGTCCCAAGACACGTGACCCACCCAGCGAGGGATGGCCTTGGAGCTCCTCAATGTCCACCTAGGAGCAGGAAAGCCCATGCCCACACAAGAATCACGCCCGACTGCCCGTGCAGGGATCCCACTGCTCTCAAACCACCCTTGCCCAGCTCCAACGGCAAAAGGAGGGGGCTCCAAGCCATAAGACTCACCCGCCACACAACAGGAATTCGCTCGAGGCCCGCCGGCCAGCAGCTGCCAGAGGCAGGTCATCTAGGAGGCAAAAGACGACATCAGAGGGATAAGCCAGGGACAGGCCTGGAGACACTGAGGCAGCGGTGGGGGCAGCAGCAGCAGGGAAAAGGGATTTCCCCATGGCCTCCCAGGAGACCCAGTCGTAGAGTGGACTGGCTCGTCAGGCCGGCCTCCTTTTGAGAAGCTAGCAAGGAAAGGGCGAATCATTTGCTTGCAGGAGGCAGACCAGAAGCCTCCTCCGCTTTCTCGAAAGGAAACAAGGCCTCCCTCGGGCCAAAGTCACGGTGGCCAGGGGACAAGCTGGCATGGCTTCTGGCTGGGAATCTGGGAGTCAGCGTGGCCCACCGGCCACTCCATTTAAGGCTCCATTTGTGGTTATATCTGGTAGGTTCTTTAGCTACTTATAATTTTCAGTTTTTAGCTTTTTAAAATAACCTTTCATCGGAACCTAATAATGATTGCGCTTTTTAATCTGACTTTTCACTTCCTTGTTTAGTTAATTTTATTCCTGATTGTATCTTGTATCTCTCTTATTGCTGTGAGCCGCCCCGAGCAGTAGTACACTGGAGGGGCGGAGTATAAATATTTTAAAATAAAATATATAAACAAACAATTGGGCATTCCTGTTACAGGGAAAATGCAAAACTGCGGCGGGGTGTGTGTGTGCGTTCTCCTCTGTGGGGCTACTTCAAGGAGCCATTTCGGCCTCTTTAGACTCTCCTCTTGCCAGTCACAGACGAAAGTATATTTTGGTTTTTATTAAACAGGAGGTAACGGCATAAACATGGGGGGCAGAAGAGAGGAAGAGGAAGGGAAAGGGAGAATGGAAAAAGGAGATTCAACTGACGTTGCATTTTCCAAGCCCACAGCAATTAGGGCTGAAAATTGTTCCTGCACTCAATTTTGCCCCAGGGATGCCTCAGTGTTGTGAAGCCATCCCCAAGGAGGTCTTCAAGCCAGCCCCTCTCTCACACCGACGCTGCCACACACACACGTAAAACCAGCAGCGAAGGGTTTCCCAAAGCCCGTGGGAGCGCATGAGGTCAGGAGCCTTACATGACTGGTCCGAAGAGATGTTGTGCGGGACCAGAACAAAGTCGTCGGTGTCACAAGAGGAGTTCTTGCTACTGGTGCTGGCGGAATCTTTGGACACCTGAAGGTAGTTCGGAGGTCCCAAGGGAGGGGAGGAGAGGTTGTCCTCTTGGATGTGCTGCATTTCTGCGAGCTGGAAGGGGAGAGGACACGTTAGGAGGCCCGAGGCCCAGACCTCACGCAGGCTTCTCCCTACACACGTGGGGGCCACCTTGCCTCAGGAGCCATGCTCTCCAAGGCAAACCCTCGCATCCGCTAAGCAGCAGTGGGCCCTCTAATTTTTTTCATCTCTGTGTGGAACGAGTTTTGTTCTGGGCGGCAGTACCAAGCTACTGTGTGCGCACCTGCATTCAGAGAGGGGCCTTCCCAATTTATTTATTTAGTATATTTTTATACCACCCAAAACTTACGTCTCTGGGCGGTTTAGAAGAAGAAGAGATGTTGACAGTTAACAACAAGAAGAGATTCTCTGGCTGAGAATTCAACCAGAGTAGGATCCAAAATTAACTGAGTGGACATCAGAACACTTGTGAGTACGTGCACGTCTTCGAGTGAACCGTGCTAGGCAGCACCCCAAAGTCGGTCCAGAATAGTCACTTTTTTGTATCAGCTCCCCTCTCCCCAAGCACAAGACAAAAAAGTGTGTGTGTGTGTGTGTGTGTGTGTGAGACTGTTCCCTCCAAGGCGTGCGCATGCTTGCCAAGTTTTTGGATGTCTGCTCAGTTCAATTTAGATCCCGCTCAGAGGTGGAATCAATGCAGGTGCTGCTCCTTGAAGGAGAACAGCGCTCGCAAGGGCTGGGCGGAATCCAGGGGCTGAACGGCCCTGGGTGGCACCTCAACAAGCCCCAAGGGCTGCTGGGAGGGAGGAGAAGAGGGCACGAGACCCCCAGGGTGCAGCAGACGGGGCAGGCATGACACAACCTCGGGCACCCTCTTCCTACTCAGAACGGAACTTACTGGGGGAGAAGCAAACCGGCAGGAGGGAGAGCTACCACAGGAACTGCCCGAGACGGAGCCTGCGTATGTCGGCACTGGCACGGGGCATGCTGGGGAAAGACGGGGACAGAGATTAGGGGAAGGGCCGGGTTGATGTTGCCCACGCCCTTTCTAAGCACACGGCAGGGACTTTCTGGACACCGCCGGGCAAAGCTTCCCAGGACCTGAAAAGCACAAGCCTGTGGGCAGACCCGTCAGCCACGTTTAGACCCACAAATCCCATGGGGGACAGGCAGACCCCGGGGCAAAAAGGAAGGGCCGACTCACACTTTTTGACGGTCGAAACCTGATCGAGGAAAGGGTGGCTGAAGAACGTCTCTGCAAGACAGAAAGGCGGGCCACAAAACACGCTGAGTCTTAGCCCACAGAAGCCGCCGCCAGGCGAGGGACGGCTGCCCACCCACAATCAATACGCTTCCCATTCAGGGACCGGAGGAGCTGATCAAAGCCTTCCGGGCTGCACGTTGCTATTACACTCGGGAAGGAAGTGCAGTCCATCCCTTTAAAGACGTCGCTAGCCAGAGGAACCAAAGGCAGGCATTTAAGAGCCCAGCTCTTCCCCAAATTTGGCTTCAGGTCTGTGAGGGTGGTATTAAATGGGAAACAGCTGGATGCACCAGCCAACGGACAGAGCAAATATTGACAGATACGCCACAAAGCCACAATGGGGATGATGCCTGAAGAACTGGCTTGCTGCCTCCTTAGCTCCACTGCCATTAAAACCCGACTTCCATTTGAACAGGTGCCATTGAATTTGCATTCTGATTCCACCACCCAGCGCCCGCCCTTGATTTTCTAACTGCAGGCGGAGACAAAACTGGATTTGAGGACAGAAACTAAGGGAAGAGGGTTTTTATTGAAAGAAAAAGGGGGGGGGAGGAAGGAAGAAACTTAACATGGTTAAAAGAAAACATCTAACTGTTTGAAACTTAATTGCATCTTACACAACGGTGATTGGATTTGGTTTTTTTTTTAAAAAATGAGCATCTATTTCAAACCTGCTCATAAGAAGCCTCTTCGGTCGTTCTAACCAAGTGAACGCTTCAGAAATCCACAACCGTTATTCGAGACAATGACGAGAAGTCATGTAAAACCTTGCCTGCCCTGAATGCCACACTCACAGAGCGGCCAAAGGGGCAAGACCCCAGTGAGGCAGAGAAGATCGGCCCGGCGGCATGAACTTCTCTTACGGAGACCGATGTCTGTCTGGTCTAGGACTGCCAAGCCTGTCCCACCGCCGCTCTCCAGGCGAGGGCCAGGTTTTGGGTGAGCGGAATGGATGAAAGGAAAAAGCCAAGGAAAAGACTGCCCTAAACCTGCTTGCAGGCAGCTGGATTGGGACAGCAGCAGCTGGGAGAAGGCAGGAGATAAATAATCACCCCTTGCCAACCATGGCTTTGAGTATCCACGACTGGGAAATTGAGATTGGTCTCACCAACTGCAACCCGAGTATCTGCCGTTTGATGAGATCTTTTTTAGTGATTGGGGGGTTTCCCACCGCAATTTGGGGGGGTTCAGAGGCAGAGGATCACCTAGCAAGAGGGATGTTAAAGACCAGACAGGATTCTGAGATATATCGAGATTCTGTGCTGGCTTCTCCTTGCATTTCACCTTTCCAGTATGCAGCAGTTAGATGCAAAAAGGCACAGAGTGGGAAGCCGGTCTCGGGGGCTGGGGTGAGAAGCTTCCGTCCTCAGGCACGCCTTTTGGATGCAGGTCTGTGCCCGAGGCCTTTTGGTGCCGACTCCCGGCAATGGATATCCGGTGAGAAACGCTCGGCACGAGCCGCTTATATAACCCCCAATTTCTTAGCAGCAGGATTGTGACCAAAGCCGCGAGCCGAGGGGCCTGAAACGACCTGCGAGAGGCATTTGGTGTGTGAGTGATTAAAGAACAGCGAGAGGGACGGGACTCTGGAAGTCGCTTGACGGGCTATTTATAGCCGCCTGTGACTAATCCTGCCTCGGATTGTTGTCCGAGACGGTTCTGGCAGAGTCCTTCCTCTCCCAGCTCAGGGGCTGATCCGCCACTGACCAGCTGATGCTCAGCTGCTGTGGGCGGAGGAGGAGCTGGGAGGATAATCTCGCCTGCCTGCCTGGCCTGCTGCCCGGAGGGGATAACGTGGCTTCCTGTGGCTCTGCCTTGCCTTCTAGAGGGCACAACTTCCTTGCAGCTTTCTGGAGAAGCACTGGTTCATAACACAGAGACGCAGACTCCGGGAAATCAAGGGAGATTATTCTCACTCAGTACGAAAGATAATTCAGAAAGCAAAGCGAGTCGTCGGCAATGGGAGACAGAGAAGCGAGTCCTGAACCTTTACTCACCAAAGTCCATCCTATCTTTCTGGTTCCTCTGAAGCAAGCCCAACAGAAGGTCGGCCAAGTAGGCCGACGTTTCCCTGGGGACACTGAGGACAAGGAGAAGAAAATGGGAGATTTTTTAGAACATGAGAGAGTGAACTCCCACACTGTAGGATCACAGAGGTCAAGGCATTCAGAACTTGGGATTCCCACAGATATCAAAGACCCTTCAGAAAAACACACACGCACCTAGGGATCAGATTCCGGTTCTTCTCATAAAACATTCTCAGATCTTGAGGACTATTGGCCTGGAAAAGGAAGGGCGGGAAGTTATTGACCAATAGCACACACCTACACTGAACACTCTGTGAATACCGAAGTGCATGGTCCATCTGGCAGAAAGAGAAAGAGAGAGAGAGAGAGAGAGACCGACCGAGACCAAATGCTGGCTCCTCACTGCCCATGCTGGGCAAATAAGGGACCCATCTGTGGAAGGTGAGGGCCCACCCTCCCACAAGCCCCACCCCTCCTAATCCTGGCTTCATGGCGGCCACAAATCACAGCTGGTGAGTGAGCTGACCCTCGGCTTGTGGGCCCCCGATGGTGCAGCAGCAGGAAGCTTCCTAGCACCCTCCACCCCCGAAAATCCTTTTCCTCTGAGACATGTGGAGGAGTAACAGGAGGGCCTAGGTCCATCCCCCCCCCTCTGGCCCTTGTGGGGCTGGGTAGGCCGTGCAGGGAGCACCTGAAACGGCGGCTTTCCAACCAGGCACTGATAGATCACCGTCCCGATGCTCCACAGGTCGGCCTTGGCGTCGTAGTGCTGCGACATGATCACCTCAGGAGCCTGGCGAGCAGAAAAGAGGTTACGGCATACGGCGGGCTGAGAACTGGGCTCGACGGAAGCGCCAGCGAGGGGGTCCGTGATCGCACTTGCGGCACCCAGGCCATTGAGATCGCCTGGGGCAGGGCTTCTCCACCTTCGGTCTCCAGATGGTGTGGGACTACAACTCCCATCATCCCCAGGCACGAGCTGAGTTGTGACCCCGGGAGCCCGTGGTCCCCCTCCCGCTTCTGGCATGCCCCCGCCAGCTGGCCGGAAGGAAGCCGCTGCTTCCACATGCAATAAGGAGGGTTCTAATACTGACCTACCTTACCGGACTGTTGTAAGAATTCGCAGTAAATGCATATGAATCACTCTGAACACTCCAAAGCACTTCATACCTAATTGCTGCTCAATTTCTACACTGCCTTTCATAAAACTCATCCCAAAGCAGTTTGCAAAAGTGAACACACAATTAAACTCTATAAAAACCACGCGGAAATATTAAAATCAATTAAAAACCATTTTTTAAAAAACACCCCATTAACACACACCAAAGGGCAGCAGCCATAAAGAAGACAAAGACGGAGCAGCAGCTGAGAGCAGCAGGGAGGTGGGCAACCCCACAGGGGCAAAAGCCCGAGCAAACTGGCAAGGGAGGACTGCAGTTGGTTTCTAAAACCCCAGAGGTCAAAGAATATACGCTTAGCCAGGATTTCTCCACCATGGGGCCCAAGCTGATGTTGGACTACAACTCCCATCACCTCCAGTCCCCCACAGGCCCCTGTGGCCAGGGATGATGGGAGCCGTAGTCCCACATTACCTGGGGACCCAAGGGAGAGAATCTCTGTGTTCAATCCTAGTAGCAGCCAGGGTTCCCTCTAACAGGGATTCCCTGATGTTGTGGACTACAACTCCCAGAATCCCCAGCCAAAGGCCACTGCAGCTGGGGATGCTAGGAGCTGTAGTAACAACATCTGGGAGCAGGTTACTTCATTTAGCCTATTTGTAGCCTGCCCAAACTTCATGTGTCAGGCCGGCTGATAAACAGACACGGTTCCCACTGAACAGCAGCAAGCCACCACTCACCATGTACATGGGGGAGCCACAGAGCGTGGCGGCCATCATGTTGCTCTGGAGGTAACGGGCAAAGCCAAAGTCAGCTGCGCAGAGAGAGGAAACACACACACATCTCACTGAGACAAGGAGACACGCCACTTCAAACCAAACCCTGTCCGCGGCTCTCCCGTGATGATCTCGGGGCAAGAAAAGGCGGGGTGGGTTTATCATGGGATGATACGCCCAGAAGCTGAGCTCCAATGCTGACATAGTCATTTTTTAAAAAACAAAACCCAAAGGCCACCTGCACGCACAGGGCCTCCCAAATCATGGCTATCCTTTGCAGGATGGAGGAGAGCTGGTCTTGTGGTAGCAGGCATGACTTGTCCCCTTAGCTAAGCAGGGTCCACCCTGGTTGCATATGAATGGGAGACCAAAAGTGTGAGCACTGGAAGAGATTCCCCTTAGTAGGGGATGGAGCCGCTCTGGGAAGAGCAGAAGGTTCCTAGTTCCCTCCCTGGCAGCATCTCCAAGATAGGGCAGATTGAGAGAGAGAGAGAGAGAGAGAGAGAGAGAGAGTCCTGCTTGCAAACTTGGAGAAGCCACTGCCAGTCTGGGTAGACAAGACTGATCAAGATAGACCAATGGTCTGACTCAGTATCTGGCAGCTGTCTGTGTTCCTAGAAAGTACTCCTCCTCCTCCCCCCATCGATACACCCGCCTGCAACTTCAGTGGCTGGGCAGGAATGGGTGAACAGTGAGCAGAAGGGCTGTCTGCCTTGCACTGGGCGGGCAGGACAGTGGGTCTGGTGGCAGTGAGCGCGAAGGGTCCGCTTGGCTAAGCAGGGCCCACCTTGGTTTGCATTTGGATGGGAGAGTACAAGTGAGCGCTGCCAGATATTCTCCTTAGGGAGTGTGGCAGCAGAACACCTGCTCTGCATGCAGAAAGCTGCAGGTTCAAATCCCTGGCAGAATCTCCAGGGAGAGACTCCTGCCTGAAACCTTGCAGAAGCTGCTGCCAGTCAGTGGAGGCAATAGCGGATCAAGGGTCTGATTCAGGAGAAGGCAGCTTCTTTGGACTGGCGGAGCCATTCATACGCTCTCCAGAGGGAAACCTAGCTTGGCCCCAAACCGTTGACTCAGCAGAAGTCTGCTGCCAGCCACGGCCCCCTGGCAGGGACGGCCAGGTGGCCTGCCCAGTATGTTTCTGGGGTGACCTGGAGAACAGCTCGAAGGGCACACCTTAGGCAAGAGAAGGTGTGCAAAGGGGCTCACCCCGCTCCACGCAACAGAAACGAGACTGGCGAGTGAGCTTGTCAGCTCGGGATGGGCTTCCCTACTACAACAACAAATATTTCTATACCACTTTTCAACCAAAGCTCCCATCCACAAATATTTTATACACTGCTTCTCAACCAAAGTTCCCAAAGCAGTTTACATAGGGAAATGACCACCAACCCACCCACCAAGATGGCTCCCTGTTTCCAAAGGGCTGACAATCTTGGCTCAAGCAGCAGGGGCGTTTCCCCGCTGCGCCCACTGCCTCCCCGCCCAGAAAGGCCCGCTTGCCTATCTTGATGCGTATGCCGGAGACGCTCGACTTCCTTCGGTTGGCGTATGACAGGAGGATGTTCTGTGGCTTGAGGTCCCGGTGGATGATCCCCTTGCTGTGGAGGATGCGCAGGGCGGCCGCAATCTGCTGCAGGAAGAGGCGGATGGTGTCCTCGCTGAGCGTCCCTTTTGCTGAGGGGGGGAAAGCAAGGCGGCTTAAGGCCACAAGCACCCCGACACCCCACCAAGGAGCCCCGGTCTGAGCTGGTCCCTTCAGTCTGCTTCGGGGATGTGTGCATCGGCTTGAGATCCGAGCCGATTCACCATCGAACCGGTTCGGCTCCAGGGTTTGCCCTCGAGCCGGTCCAGGGCTTGAAACTGGCACAGAATGCAGTGGCCAGGTTGGTCTCTGGGGCAACCCGAAGGACCACCTTACTCCTATTCTAAAAACTTCACTGGCTACCGATACGTTTCCGGGCAAAACACAAAGTGCTGGTTCTTCCCTAGGCGGACCCTCAACGGCTTGGGCCCCAGGTATTTAAGAGAGTGCCTCTTTCATCATGAACCCCCCACCTACTGAGGTCTTCAGGAGAGGCCCGGTGGCTGTTGCCACCGGCTTGTTTGACGGTGACTCAGAAGTGGGCTTTCTCTGTGGCCGCCCCAGGACTTGGGAACACCCTCCCTGTCAGCATAAGAGCTTCTCCACCTCTGGCTGCCTTCAAGGAAGCTCTCAAGACACACTTGCCGCTTCCGGCTTTTAGCAAAAACCATTCGTTTTCAACTGTTTTCATTGGTTTTCGTGGTTGGCGGCTTTACATTTCTGAATGTGATGGAAACTGCCTGGAGAGGCTTCTCATCAGGCTGTTCATAAATCCAACCCATCCGTCGCGCCTGCCTGTGGCCTTCACGGCGTTCTCGACGGTGATAAAAATTTCCAACCAGCAGTGTTTCAAAGGCACGGCTCCACAGAGGCCTGGGCCATCACGACCAACGGCTGTTCCCCACCCTGGATGCCCTTCCCCAAACAGGCCCCATCATCCTGGGCCATGACATGGCCCCCCGGACAAATACATGCCGGGCAGGGAGGAAGCACAATCGGGACCCATCCCACGATCCAGGGCAAAGGGGAGCCCTTTTCCTCCAAACACAACCCGAGCTCTTTGGCAACCACTGTGAGGCAAGAGGCACCTAGACCAGAAATCTGCCCCCCCCCGCCCCGCACATCAAGTTATGCTCAGAAGGAAGTCGGGGGGGGGGGATGGCCACGGCACTCTGACACTTCTGAGCCACAAATCAAGACTCTAAAGCAAGCGACCTCCTTACCTTGTAAGTAATCGGCCAGGTCTCCACCGTTGCAGTACTGTCCGAGAGGAGAGAAGAAGAAGAGGGCTAGCATCCAGGTGTGTCGATGCTTAACACCTGCTCAGTGGGCAAAGGGGCTCCTTTTCAAGGGCGCAGGGGGGGGCTCTCATATTTAGGAGGGGGAGAAAAACGGCCCTATTCAGCCCCAGCCCCACTTTCTTTTGAGACTATGAGCCTCTTTGGGGCGGAGAACCTCCCATTCTTTTTCTGACTCCTTCTGCTATGTCAACTGAAGATAAATGTGAAGAGCAATAACCCGGCTTCTCTGCCCAGTGTAACAATTCCCCCCCCCCCTTACCCCCGTGAGGTTTCTTTACCCGGACCAGTGGACTAGACCGAAATCTTTCATTACTGTGTCAGATTTCAAGGAGGGGTAACTATCTATCTATCTATCACATTTTTATACCACCCAAAATGCAAGTTCTCTGGGTGGTTCACAAGACAATAAAACAACCAATAAAAAGATTAACATCTTTCAAGAATTAAAGTTTTTAAAAGTTGAAACTATTAAAACAGGATCTAATTAAATGCCTGGGTGAAGAAATGCGTCTTGACTGCCCTTTTCAAAGTGGTCAGAGATGGGGAGGCTCTCATTTCAGCAGGAGGTGTGTTCCAAAGCCTCGGGGCAGCAATGAAGAAGCCCCGTCCCTGAGTTGCCACCAGACGAGCCGGTGGCAACTGCAGACGCACCTCTCCAGCTTTGGCTGCCCATTCACATTTCGAGGCTGGGAGCGGCATTCTGTAGCCCCGAGCATGCTCCACTGCAGAGCAGACAGCACAATAAATTTTGGGAGCTGTCGTTCGGTAACATCTGGAGGACCACAGGCCCGGAGACCCTGGCAGAAAGCAATCTCATGGGACTAGGGAAAACATGGCTGCCGGTGAGGCCGAGAGATGCACAGTCACATTCCTAGCATTCATTACTCGCCCTTTTCCTAGAGTGGGGTGTGGCGAGCGTCTGGCAGGAATTCCCAGAGGCCCACCGACAGGCCCCGGGTTCTGAGAGGGTGAATACATTTCCAGCCTAGTCCACCGTAAAACAGGGCCCTGGTACTGAAGTCTGACAGGGTAATGAACAATTTTGGCCTAGTCCATCAGAAAACATTACCCTGGTACTGAACCGTGGTTAGCTTGATGCAGTTCCACAGTTAAACTCCCCAAATAAAAAGGATTTCTGGGTGCAGATTTGTGGGGGCATGTCCACATCCTTCCACCTGCAGCTGCTGAGGACTGCAGCGTGTCTGCAGAGTACAGCCGAGATTTAAAAACATCTATTCACATCATGTGTGTGTGTTGGGGGCGGGGGGATTGCGTAGGATGTTGCATACATACCTCCATTACCAGAAAGACAGAGTTGGGCATCTCCTGGACAAAAAGCAGAGAAACATCTTGTTACACGAGGTGAAAGAACAGACGCTTTGGAAAGGCAGTTCCCAGGAATCCCTGTTAGGAGGGACACCGGTAAGGGGGCTGAAGAAGCAGGCAAGCTCGCACGCATTCGGGTCACAATCACAACCTGCCCTCTGTGTCTACCTAGCAAGGGCCCTGGAGAGCGTAAGCTGCCAGCCTCTGAACCATGCGGGCAACCCAAATCGCCATAAAGATAGCCGCATTCGGCCACCAGGAGACAGAGCACCTTGCCTCTTAAGGAAAATGCAGACACAGACACACTGCCCACAGGGTTCTGGAGCAATAACCTTTTCCCCTTGAGGAGGAGAAATGTTGTTGTTTTTACATTTATCTCCCGCTCTTCCTCCAAGGAGCCCAGAGTGGTGTACTACATACTTAAGTTTCTCCTCACAACAACCCTGCGAAGTAGGCTAGGCTGGGAGAGAAGTGACTGGCCCAGAGTCACCCAGCTGGTATCATGGCTGAATGGGGGATTTGAACTCGGGTCTCCCCGGTCCTCGTCCAGCACTCTAACCACTACACCACACTGGCTCTTCAAGTGGAGAGGCTGGGCCCGCCAGCCAGGTGGGAGGCCACAGGCGGAGGCGACATTTTCACCTTCCCCCAAGCCAGGGCCCCTGCCTCTCTAAGCACTTCATGCAAGTGACTACAGAGACGAACCCCCAGTTCCAATGGTGCCTGTCAGTTGCAGGCAAAGACAGCACAACCAGGAGCCCTTTCGGCAGGGCTGGTTTCCGGTCGAAAAGGAGGGTCACTGGCACCCGCTCAGCTCTTAGTCCAGGCACCCGTGAGAGTGCAAGGAGAAGAGCTGCTGCTTCTTCCTCCTCACCCCCAGAGACTCATCCGAAAAAAACACCCCTATTCTTGGAACAAGGCAGTCTGGAAGACAAAGAGCACGCGATGGAGCGTGTGTCTTTCTCAGCCCAAACGGACCGGCCGTTTTCCTGGAAAGGGCCGGATGTTTTCTTCTCTCGCAGCCAGATCTCTTCAGTTTCCCTTGAACGCGCCCACCCGCCTACAGCGCGCAGTTTTGTAAAAAAAAAAAATGCTGAGAAGGCCACACACAGAGACCGGAGAAGTTAAACTCACCTGGACATCATAGAGCGCGACGATATTCTCATGCTGCAGCTCCTAGGAAAAACAACAGAGCAGCAGTTCAGAACAAGGCTCTACAACAGGCCTACGAGCATCACCGCCTATAGGAACCCTAACGGCAGATTCACAAGTGGTGCCCTTCGGGGTCTTGGCAGAAGAACAGCCCCGCTGGATCAGGCCCAAGAAGGCCTCTCTAGTCCAGCATCCTGTTCCCCACAGTGGCCCCCCAGATGCCGCTGAAAAGCCCACAAGCAGGAAATGCAGGCATGCCCTCTCCACTGCTGTTGCTCCCCTGCAACTGGGATTTAGCGGCATCTTGCCTCGGAGCCTAGAGCCACCAGACACGCCATGCAGAAGATCCCAGGATAAATCTCCAGCAACCTCTCTGGGAGGGCTGGGACAGATCCCTGCCTGAAACCTTGGCGAGCTGCTGCCAGTCAGTGCAGGTAATCCTGAGCTAGATGGACCCAGGGCCTCACTCAAAGCAGTAATTTCTAGGTCCAGGACTCCCAGCCTCGGGTCACCAGCTGTTGTGAATTAACGAGAGGATTAACTCCCCTCTTCCCTCAAACAGGGATTCTCAGACCTTGTTGACTACAACTCCCAGAATCCCCAGCTGCAATGCCTTTTGCTTGGGGAGTTGTAGTCAACATCATCTAGGAATTCCTATTAAAGGGAACACTGCTGGGGGTGGCAACCAATCACGTCTGGGGCAGCGTTCCCTTTAACAGGATCCCCAGATGTTGCTGACTACAACTCCCAGCTGCAACGGCCTTTGGCTGGGGATTCTGGGAGTTGTAGTCCACAACATCTGGGAAGCCCTGCAAGAGGGAACACTGATTAACTCCCATCTTCCTCAGCCACAAAAGGCCTTGGGCAGTTGGAAAGCCCTTTTCGAGAAAAGCCAGGAGGGTGGCAGGAAGTTGCCGGTCCTTCTCTGCAAGGCTTTAGATGACCATGAATCTGCCCCACCTTTTCACCAGCTGGCTTTATGCACCATTTCTACCGCCCCAATTCTCTCCCACTGGATCTGTTCCTTTCTTAGGGTTGTTCTGCAGCTGCTTTATTGCTTTTAGAAGTTTAGATGAGCCGCCCCCCCCCTTTTTTAAACTTCTAGCCATTTTTAATTCTATAGAAAAAGAGCCACTTCCCTGCTCCACTGATCAGTTTCCCCAGAAATTCAGCAGGAGATAGATCCAGAGATCTCTGCTTCCCAATGCTGGCAAAGATTCACACGAATTTCTGCTACTGGCACCAAAAGGCTTATTTTGTTTTGATAGCTTGCAATTCTTAAAAAAAACCACACACACACACACACACACACACACACACACACCAGGATGGGGAAAGAGATTGCTCTCTACAGGAAGGGGTTCCTCAAGGCAGAACTTTGCTGAGGAAATGTACCAGCCAGAGCGCGGAACATCCACGCCACAAAAATACAGCAAGGGGTGGAGGTGGTTTATCGGGGGCAAGCTGGGAGGCGGCATAACTGGGTGGGTGGGGGAAACAGGCCAGCTGCACGTTGTGGGGGGCTAGAGCAGAACAGAGCGGCAGAAAATCTAGCAGGGAGCGCGAACAGGAATCACCCACCAAGAAGCCTCCTGCTGCTTCCCGTTACTTATTTTGAGATGCACAGGCCGGCACAGGCCTGCATATCAGCCCTGTGAGCAACAAAATACATTTAAAATCCATCGTCTGAACACACACACACACACTATGCAAAGAAGTGGCCCTGAGCCACTTTTGGAAGGGCGGTATAGAAATCCACTGCCTAGTGTATATTGCAGCAGCGATATAGGAAGGTGCTGGAGACGGATGCTCACTTCCGTGACAAGGGCAAAGGCACCATCTTATATTGCGCAGGAGGAAGGCAATGGCAAGCCCCTCCTGTATTCTACCGACATGGCTCTGTGGTCGCCAGGAGTCGACGCCGACTCGGCGGCACAATCTTTCCTTTCTTCCTTATAACCATTCCAAACGCTTTCCCAACGCCCAGAGTCTTCCCGCTGAAAGATCTGACGAGGACCCCAAACGCCACTGACTGCAGTTTAAATGTTATGTTCAAATCGCTTCCAAGTTTACACTAGGAGATCATTTTCACGGGGATATTTGTAAACATCTTACGTCACAACCACCCACAAACACAAACTTCGCTTACATGCTTTCCGTTGTTGGGTTTTTTTAAAAGCAAAAGGACCCCAAACACCACTGACTGCAATTTAAATGTTATGTTCAAATCGCTTCCAAGTTTACACTAGGAGATCATTTTCACTGGGATATTTGTAAACATCTTACGTCACAACCACCCACAAACACAAACTTCGCTTACATGCTTTCCATTGTTGGATTTTTTAAAAAGCAAACCACCGAGTTCTAAGAATAGGACAGAACAATTTTTAGATTTTTTTTTTAAAGTACAGTACAGTGGAAAGGGAAGCCAGAGGCTGCAAGCTGGGCTTGGTTTCCAACCCTACAGGAGACAAACACCAGTGACTAAAAAAAAAACCAAACAACAATCCCAGCCACTCAGGATCCTTCCCAGTGTCAAGCAAACTCAAGGAAGAAATCCCGAAGAAAACCTTGGGTCTGCAACCTCTGCAACTCATACAGATTAAGCACGTGTTGCTTATTCGGCAGGATTTGTTATTCTGCTAAACTGTGGGGAGTTGAAAACCAGCGGGAGATGGAATCTTGCTCAGTCACCACCTCTGGGTTCTGAGATTTCAGCAGGCACCCACAGACAGCTCCAAAGGCGAGCTTAAGAGGCATCCGGACCAGACACTTGATGGGTTTTTTATGTTTTTTTTAAATAAAAGGCAAGATTGTCAGGACCAATACCATCACTGAAAATGCGGACAGCTATATGCACACGCTGTTTTTCCACAAGTGTACCCAAGGCAGCACACATCTTTATTTCTAAATCTTTTCTTTATTTCTCAGATGACCCTTTTGTTGGTCCCTGATTCCTGAGAGTTTCGGGGTGCTAGGACCCATGAAAGGGCCTTTTTGGTTGCTGCCCCACTTCTCTGGAACTCCCTTCCCCTTCCGATTCGTTTAGCCCCTTCCTTACTGATTTTTACATCTCTATTGAAGACTTTTCTTTTTTGCCAGGCTTTTGCCCTGTAGTTTACCTATTTGTTTTTTTTTTCTTTTCTGTTAGTGACTTTAGTTTTTAATTTAGAATGTAATTTTAATGTTGTCTTGCTTTGCATGTTTTTTTGTACACCGCCCAGAGTCTTCGGAGTAGGCGGTATATTAAATGTTTCTAATAAATAAATAAATTTCTGCAGCTTTATGGACTAGGACAGGCCTGCTCAACTTAGCCTCCCCTGGGCTGTTTTTGGACTACAACTCCCATAATCCCTAGCCACAGGGGCCAATAGCCAGGGATTTTGGGAGTTGTAGGCCAACATCTGCAGGAGGGCCGAATTTGAGCAGCCCTGGTATACACAATACTGCTCAGCAGGAGGCAGCTGCCTGTCTCCCTTCGTTGGAACTGGCTTGCCTGTTCAGGCATGAGCCTCTGAATAGCAGCTGCAGGGGAGCAAGGAGTCAGATGGGTGCCTGCTGAATTCTCAGAAGCCACGGAGGTCTCCCCTTTCCTCTGGAAGCACCATGCAGTAAGGACATCTTCCTCCGCAGGACGATTACACCTACCTTTAAAATCTTTATCTCTTTCCCCAGCAGAATCTGAGACTTCGACAAGTTCTTTTTGTTAATGCTTTTGATGGCCACTTCCCAATCAGTTTTCTGGGGAGGGAAAAGTTAAAATATAAACACTTTTTTTTCTTGAACCAAAGTGAAGATCATCGTTTGAAACAGTCAAACTGCCGAGAACAGCTCCTTTTAAGAGTCCTGCTGGATCCTGATCGTGGCCTCGGTTCAACATGCCATTTCCCACAGTGGCCACATGATGAACCTGCCAGGGCCCCTCACTCTACAACTAGGGCCCTGCTCACAGCCCCGCCACTGACTGAGATCCATTTGGCAGGGACCAGAGACAGGGCCTTTCCCGCGGTGGCCTCTTGACTTTGGAATGTCCTCCCAGAGAAGCTTCACCTTCCTTACGAGGCAAAGGGACATCTGGGGCTTTGTAGTTTAGAGAAAAAGGCAACTAAGGGGAGACATGGCAGCGGCCTACAAAATGATGCACGGTGTGCAGAAAGTGGGGGGCAAGAAATTACTCTCACACACACACCACCCTAGAACCAGGGGTCATCCCCTGAAACATCACGAGAAAATTTAGGTCTGACAGACGGAAATATTTTTTCAGACAGAATTAATCTGTAGAACTCTATGCCACAAGGCATGGTGATGGCCACCAGCCTTGGTTGGCTTCAAAAAAGGAGGCCTAGACCAATTCATGGAGGATAGGACTATCAATGTCCGCTAATCCTGATGGCTATGGGCCCCCTCCAGGCTCAGAGGCAGGATAGCTCTGAATCCCACACGCAGTGGAGCAACGCTAGGAGAGGGGACATGCCTCCATCTCCTGGTTGGGGGCTTCCTGGAGGCATCTGGTGGGCCACTGTGGGGAAAAGGATGCTGGACCAGAAAGGCCTTGGGCCTGATCCAGCAGGGCTCTTCTTGCAGGACCCATTTTTGGGATACAAATATTTGGAAAAATTTTAATAACTAAACAAACAATTATGCAAACACAGAAAGCCCATCCGCATTTCCCGTTTCCACCACTAGCGAAGTGATCCCAGCACAACCCACAAAAGGTGTCCAAGAGAATTATCCGAATTACATATGACCACAACCCACAGGATCTACGCCAGAGATGCCAAGAACAAGACACAGATGGACTCCCTCTCCCCGATGTGATCACACAGCCTGACAACCCAAGCGGCTGGCAATGCATTTCGAGACTCCCCACTTATAGGCCCTGCACATCTGCTCCACTGCCTGGCCAGCAGTCTCCGAGTTACACAGCAGTTTTTGTTGTGTTTCAGTCAACCAGTGCCGTAATCTCTGAGTCACAAAGAGTTCCGGGAAACACAGGCAACGAACACCGAGCTACTGAAGACGACGGCATGAACGAACAAACGGGTGACCTGATCAGCAAAGACACTTTCCTGTTAGCCATCTCCATCCCCAGCACCTTCTGGCTGCTGTCAATTGCTTCGAAGCACATTCAGCATCTAAAAATATGTTGTTATTTCCCTACCCCTAAAGTACACATCGTAGCCACTGAAGGGCGCAGCGGGGAAATGACCTGACTAGCAAGCCAGAGGTCGCCGGTTCGTGTCCCCACTGGTGTGTTTCCTAGACTCTGGGAAACACCTGTATCGGGCAGCAGCGATATAGGAAGGTGCTGAAAGGCATCATCTCATCCTGCGCAGGAGGAGGCCATGCTCAACCCCTCCTGTATTCTCCCAAAATGACAACCACAGGGCTCTGTGGGCACCAGGAGTCGACACCGACTCAATGGCACCACTTTACCTTTAAAGTGCACATCACCTTCCAAAACATAAGCCCTCAAAAAGAAAAAAAAGGCATGACTGTTTCAGCTTCAAACATGGGGAGAGGGGAGCGAGGGGCAGGAAGTGAATCTAGGATCCTCTCGCTTTCCCAGGCAACTTTAGGCAGCCCTTTTGCGCCTTTTACAGATGGGGAACTGAGGCCAGCTGATGACGTTCGCCCCACTAAGAAGCTGCCACGAAAAGGGACACGAGGAGAGAAAGCAAAGTCAAGGCAAGGCCCCAGATGGGCTTGGAGCCCTCTGGCGATCAGAAAGCAACGGAGGGGCTCCATGCCAAGAACAAGCACCTCATGCAATGAGGGCAGTGTCCCTGGGAAAAGAGACGGTGAGAAGCTCAAACCAATCTGAACCATGCGAGGGGGTGGGGTGGGGGGACAAAACCCAACGTTGGTGCCCACACAATGCTTGCTGGAAAAATCTCTCCCGGCACCATCGCCTTGGGAGCTGCTGCAAGGAAGCAAATAGGGAGGGGTGATAACGAGCCCCCCCCCCCATATTCTGTTTACCAAGTTCGCCCAAGCCTTTCTAGGAGCCGACAAGGCAAGAAGCAGATGGAGCAGGAGCCACCACAAACAGCCTGGCGTCATCATCATCACAGCTAGGCTTGGAAATAAAAACAAACAGGCATGAACTTCAAGAGAGAGAGAAGACCTCCAGACGAGCAGTGGAGGAGTCGCCTACCTGCCAGCAGAAAAATGCAAAGCAGCTGGCACATGTTTTTGCCAGAACACACCTGACCGCAGCAGACTCCCCCAAAGATGTGACTACTTTAGGGCAACCAATAATGATAATAAAGTAAGCGCCCTGCGCACGCACGCACACACACACACAAAGCAAAATCTACCGATTGTTGAAAAGCAGCAAGGGGACAGGTTCTCAGCCTTGGGTCCCCAGATGTTTTTGGACAACCCCCCTCCCCCTGATGGGAGTTGTCGTCCAAAAGCATGGGGGGGGGGGAGGCCGAGGAGCCCTGGAGCAAAGGAGGCCACTGCCTGGATGTCACTCTATATCTTGAAAGGTATTGCCATCTCCACCAGCCAAGTACACACACAATACTCTTCTCCCCCCCGCCCCGCCACCACCCCCATATTCTCTCTGGGCGGGTAAGGAAAGGAAGTGGTTGTATAACCAGCCGATGAGATGGGCTAAAGGGGGTCGGGGAGACCGAGCCACCCTCCCCGGGGCTTTTACCTTGCGGTGGCGACCTTTGAAGACAACAGCAAAGGCTCCGTGTCCTATGAGATCCTTCTTGCTGTATTCAAAATCCCCCACCGCCTCCATCGTCCCCAGGGGGGCATGAAGCCCTTCAGTTTGGGAGATGGGGGGGCAGGATAAAGGGAGAGGAGCTGGGGGGACGGGGCGGGGGGCCTGCCGCTGAAGGCTAACCCAAACTCACATCAGCACCCAGGCCAGTAGGCCAGCAGGAGGGGCAATCCGTCTCTCTGTCCTGGCAGCCCCCGCGGAAGGGGGGGGCAGCAGCCGGCATACTGCTGAGGGAAGTGCAGGCCGCCCCCCCAGGCAAAAGGCGTGGGGGGATACTGGCTGACCGCTCCGGCTTCCCAAAGGCGATGGGCGTTTTCTGGCATGGGGGACGGGAGGAAAGGAGGGTGGGACAAGGCGGGGGGGGGAGATCAAGCCTCCTTGGCAGGGAGGGGGCGCCCAGCCGGCTGGAGCAGGAGAAAGGGCCCCCCTTGGATCTCTTTTGGTGCTTTGGAAATAATAATAATAATAGTGGCAATAATAATGGTAGTTAAAGGCAAGGGCCCTGTGATCAAGGAGGCCACTGGATAAAGGTGCTGCATGCGCGTGTTAAGGCTATCTGGCATGGGGGGGGCTATAGCACCTTTAAAGGGGAAAGGAGGCAATTCAGGTGTCCCTGCAAAAAGGGATCTCTGTTTTTCTTCTGAAAATGGGGCAGGGAAAGGAAGAGGTCAAGGAAGCCTCAGAAATCCAGCCCACCCCAAGGTTTGGCGGGGGTGCAGTCTCCCTGAGTGGGGTTCTGGGGAGGGAAAGAGACCCCTCTGAAGGGGGGCAAGGGCAATCACCCTACAGGAGGCTGGTGGGGGTAGGCAATTTCCCCTGGGGTGGGGGGGCAGACCCTTTAAAATGGGGCAAGAGATTAAGACACCTGTAAACTGGGGGAGGGGCTGACAAGGTCCCTGGGGGTCTTGTTGCTGCTGACACTCTCCCTGAAGGGGGATCTGGGCGGGTGGGGGGATAAAAGCCTCTTAAGGGAGGAAGGAAAACATTAGAGCCTTCCAAATTTGGGGGGGGGAGAGATAAAGAGGTCAATGTAAGGCCTTTTAATTGGGGGCTAAAAGGAATGGGGGGATGTAGCCCCCCTCAGGGGTCCCTCCTCATGGCCTCTTACATCCTTGCCCTCACCTCCTTAACAGCCGGGGGGGGTCTACCCAGCCCCCTCCACCTCCCCCCCAAAAAACAGGGCTAAGAAGGGGATAAAAAAGAGGAAAGGTCCAAGCCCTCGCGCTGCTGGAGGTCCCTAGGCCAGAGGATCGGGTATTTCGGGGCGGGGGGGGCGCTCTCCGTCTCTTCAGGCCGCCGCCTCTCGGCCTCCCGCCGCAGCCCCCACAGCTCCGTCCTTCCGCGCCGGCATCCGGCTGCGACTACCGAATCCTCCGCGCGGCTCAGGACTTCTTATAGGACGCGTCGCGCAGCCTCCGAGGAGCGGCTCCTTCCGCCGAAGTCCAGGGGGCGGGGCGGAGGCGGAGCAGAGCGGGAAAGAGTCCGGGCGGGAAAATTAATTTGCCTTGAGAGGAAAAGTTGTAACAAGAAGGGGTGAACAATGGACGAAAGTAGGTTAACCCACGTTTTTTTAAAAAAACATCAAACCAAACCAAGCCATGCTATAAAGCAGGTCTGCTCAACTTTGCTGCCCCCAGCTGTTTTTGGACTACAGCTCCCATCATCCCCAGCCATACTGCCTAATCGCCAAGGATTGTTCTTATTTATTATTATTTTGTTTTATTTTATATTCCTATCCCGCTCTTCCTCCAAGGAGCCCAGAATTAACATCGTTAACGTTTCTTCTCACAACAACCCTGCGCGGTAGGCTAGGCTGAGGGAGAGAAGTGACCGGCCCAGAGTCACCCAGCGAGTCTCATGGCCGAATGGGGATTCAAACTCTGGTCTCCCCAATCCAGCATCCCCTGTGGGAGGGCCGGAGTTGAGCAGGCCTGGTATGAAGATAAACTAAGTTCCACATCACACAGGTGCTGCCAGCCTGGGCTTTAAGCTAGCTTCGTGCGGGGCTGGGCTTGAAGCTACCTCCCTGAAGGTTGCCAATTCCGCCCCCGCCGCCCAGTCCCTGCTCTTCTACATGCAGGCCTTTTTCTGGTCAGCTGGCAACCCTAGTCTTCACTTAAGTTTGTCATATTTGCCCCACTCCATGCTCCTGTGCAGGCCAGGCCTTTTTTCTGCTCAATTGGCAACCCTAACCCTAACTCAGGGTGCCAGCTCTTCCCCAGTCCGCGCTTCTGTGCAGCAGACCTTTTTCTGGTCAGTTGGCAACCCTAAACCACACTGAAGATTGCCATCTTTTCCCCAGCCCTTTGCTCCTGAACTGGCAGGCCTTTGTCTAGTCAGTTGGCAACCCTTTTATTTTGCTGCCTCTTAACAAAAAAACTTTTCGGCCCTTAAGAGCTGCTGGAAACCCCACAGGTGACACTTTTCCCCATGACAATAATGAAAGGCATAACCTTTTGAGTGTCTGCCTGCTAGGCAAGTGTTAAGGGCATGGGGGCCTGCTTCTTGCAAAGAAACCCTAACTGGACCATTAATTCTTGTAAGAAGCCAAATAGCCTATTTAATACTCAGTTATCTGCAAAGCCTGATGGTTGCTGCTTTTTTTTTAACATTAAAAATGCATTTATAATTAATTTATAAAACTGAAAAATGTATGTATGCTTTAGAGCAGGGGTTCTTAGCCTAGAGTCCCCACATGTTATTGGACTACAACTCCCATCATCCTCAGCCACAATGGAGCATAGACACGTATGACGATGCCTTTGACTGGTTCACCTAGCTAAGTATCATCCTCTGACTGGCAGCATCCTTCCAAGGTTTCAGGCAGGAATCTCTCCCAGGCCTACCTGGAGATGCTGCCAGGGATTGAACCTGGGACCTCCTACATGCAAAGCAGATGCTAACAGGCTGCCCATCTTCTTCTTTGGATGTGGGTGGGATATAAGAAAGAGAAGGACATGCACATGCTTCCCTGGTCTCCACTTGTGGAGCTCAACCTGCATGCCGGCCTGGGTCATGTGTCATGCTCCGACTTGGAGCGATGGCTTGAAGCTCTCTGCAAAGACCTTGGGAAGCAATGAACATCACACACACCCATCCGTCAAGGCAATGTGGACTAGTCACATGATAAGCCCATTAACCTTCGCCTGCAGCTCTAGGACTTTGTGGCCGGAATGAAGTTGGCTGTGGTTGCTCTGAATCTAGAGGTTTTGTGTCAAGGGATTCACACGCCTCTGCTCCCCTTTATTTTGTCTTTTTTTTCCCTTTCTCCATTTTCCCCACTTAGGGTTATTTTCCGAGCAGGGCTCCTGCAACGCTTCCAGCCGAGTGACAGGTCGAAATCCAGCAGGGGCAGCTTTTCAGTGGCTCACCATTCATCGCCATAGCCAGCATGGTGTAATGGTTAGAGTGCTGGACTAGGACCGGAGAGACCCGAGTTCAAATCCCCATTCAGCCATGAAACTAGCTGGGTGATTCTGGGCCGCCAGTCACTTCTCTCTCAGCCTAAACCACTTCACAGAGTTGTTGTGAGGAGAAACGTAAGTAGGCAGTACACCGCTCTGGGCTCCTTGGAGGAAGAGCGGGATATAAAATTTTAATCATCATCATCCTGTATTTCATTTGGGGCACTCGCACATGCAGAGCATTATGCCAACGGTCTTCCTGGGGTGGTTTGTCTCCCGTATTTTCTAGCTGGAGGTACACTGCTTCTGAACATGGAAGCTCCATTCAGCTCCCATGGCCATAAACGTTTTCCACACACAGACATCTCTGCAGATCAGGCTGCCGTGGGGCGCAAGAGCAGGAGCTGCGGAAAACATTGGTGACCACATTTGCCACTCTGTACCTTGCAAAGCTGAAAAAATCAGAGAGCTGTTGACATCGCTTTACAAGGCTCTCTGCGGAACAGGAATGGGTTTTATGAACACCACAAGACACACCTGGTTGCGCAGACCATCCAGGGCCATTGCCCCAGGGCACAATGATGTTTATGGGCCTGTCATGTGACAGATTAATCCCATTCACACTGCCAAACATCCAAACAAGATTAACACTGGTTGCCTTTCAGGCTGCAGAGAGGCCAAGGGTTGCTTGACCTAGCATGCTCCCACAATTACTTAATACTTGGCTAGTAGTTATAACTTTACCTTCTGCACTGGGCAGCTAATTAAAGCAGCCTATTGATTGTGTGCCTAATGTGTGCCTTTCTTTTAAACTGTGCTTTTATCTATTCCCCACCCCCTTTTATAGTTCAAGATGATATCACGGGACTCCAAGACACAGCAATGACAGAGCAAAGTAAGTAAAAGCCGTACGAATCGGCAAAGCTTGATATGTTAAATACCTGCTATGAAGCAAGGATTTATTCCCCATAACTGTTTTCAATAATTCGATGACTAGCAAGGTTCTGATGGGAGCGGAATGGGTACCTGTGTGTACCAGTTTGTCTGCACAGTACCCTAAGAATGCAAAGCATTTGGCAACCTTCTACAGTCTGATCTAAGGCAGGCTCACGCAGCAGGAAATCCCGAGTTCAATGTGGTTCACACCCAAGAAAGCATGTTTAGTACTAAAAACTTACTGTGCTTTTCAGTTCCGTTCCAATGTTACAGATGGGTAACTCAAGACTGAGGTTATAGCCTACAAAACTAATGATTATCAGGAGCAGCGTTCCCTCAAAGGCGTGCACATGTGTGCGTGCTCACATGTTTCTGGATGTCTACTCAGTTCAGGTTAGATCCTGCTCAGTTTGTATCAGGAAGGCCCCACTCTGAACACACATGTGCACAGACTGCCTGGATACTGCCGCCCAGGACAAAACTCATTCTGCACACAGACGGAAAAAATTGAGAGAGAACACCCAATCTGGAGTAGCCGCACGGCTCTGTGACACAGTTGATCCCTAGACTAGGACCAGTCTTAGACCATGAAGCTCTTAGTCCGAAACCCTGGCTAATGAGTGCTCCCTGCTGGAATTGGTTTCTGTTACTCTGAGAAAAGGGGACAAACGTGACTAGCAAGCCAGAGGTTGCCGGTTTGAATCCCCAGTGGTATGTTTCCCAGACTAGGGGAAACACCGATATCGGGGAGCAGCAATCTAGGAAGATGCTGAAAGGCATCATCTCATCCTGCGTAGGAGATGGCCATGGTAAACTCCTCCTGTATGCTACCAAAGACAACCCCAGGGCTCTGTGGTTGCCAGAAGTCTGGTAATAGTCAGGACACACTTACATGGAAGCGAAGCCTATCACAAAAGATTAGGTAAGTTCTCTTATCTATATTTAAGAGAACGTCTTATTTGCCATGAGCCCCACCACCCTTTGAGATCCTTTGGAGAGGTTTGCCTACCGTTGCCACCAGCTTGTCTGCTGGCTACTCAGGGACGGGCCTTCTCCGTTGCTGCCCACACCACCCCAGGCTTTGGAATTCACTCCCTGCTGAAACAAGAGCCTCCCCATCTCTGACAACTTTTAAAAAGGCAGTTAAGACACATTTGTTCACCCAGGCTTTTACTAATATTTACAGTTTTTAAGATTTTTTTGTTTGTTTGTTTGTTAGCAGTGTTAACATGGTGTTAAACCATTGTAATTCTGTTTGTAATTTGTACTGTTTTTATTGTAAACCATCCAAAGACACAAGTTTTGGTCGGTATATACATGTGTTAAATAAATACCAGCAACTGTGATTTGGAGAGGACAGCCGTGGTGAGCAGGAGTGCCCCCCCTTTACGAAATAGGGCCGCTTTTGAGCCAGTTAAAGAAGAACACTAAAAAGAATAATATAATCGGCATTTTAAAACTATGCAGACCGGATGCAGGGAAATGGCCTAGCTGTCACGACCCAGTGGATCCTACATGCTGCCATGCAGAACTTGGTGGTGTTATACGTGAAGGCCAGGTCTTAATCCAAGAGTAGCAAATGGGTAGAGGAGAGGAGAGCTGGTCTTGTGGTAGCAAGCATGACTTGTCCCCATAGCTAAGCAGGGTCTGCCCTGGTTGCATATGAATGGGAGACTTGATGTGTGAGCATTGGAAGATCTTCCCCTCTGGGGATGGAGCTGCTTTGGGAAGAGCAGAAGGTTTCAAGTTCGCTCCCTGGCTTCTCCAAGATCGGGCTGAGAGAGATTCCTGCCTGCAACCTTGGAGAAGCCGCTGCCAGTCTGTGAAGACAATACTGAGCTAGGTGGACCAATGGTCTGACTCAGTATATGGCAGTTTCCTATGTTCCTATAGATACAGTTTGGGCGGCCAGGGTATTTGTGAAATAGTGGAAATCTTTTGCCTTTTGACTGCTTTCAGTCAAGATGCCAGGAATTGACCTTCCACATGCAAAGCAGGCGTCACAGAGCTCTGGGTCTCCAGGTGTGGCAAGAGACAGGATTCAAACCCACAGCCCCATGTGGTTTGGATTAAGCACGAATTAAAACGCCCCTTTCAAATGCCGTAAACACCCAACACTGTGCACAGAGCCTTCTTTCCAGACTCTTAAGCATCTCTCTGCCCAGATGCAGGGGTGTTTTTAAAAAGGATCACTCAGAATCAAATTCGGCAGCAAGTATTTTGAATCTGTACAATGCTGCATCTTCCATTGCAGCCACCTTTGGGGAAGGAACGAAAACATGAAATGAACTTGGACAGCAGGTGCTGTGTCCACCCCCTGGGGATGAAGAAGGGCTGGTCTTGTGGTCGCAAGCATGACTGGTCCCCTTAGCTAAGCAGGGTCCGCCCTAGTTGCATATGATTGGGAGACTTGATGCGTGAGCACTGCAAGAGATTCCCCTGAGGGGATAAATGGAGCTGCCCTGGAAAGAGCATCTAGTTTCCAAGTCCACTCCCTGGCAGCATCTCCAAGATAGGGCTGAGACTCCCGCCTGCCACCTTGGAGAAGCCGCTGCCAGTCTGTGTAGACAATCCTGCGCTAGATGGACCAAGGGTCTGACTCCGTATATGGCAGCTTCCTAAGGGCCTCGGGATATCTGTGCTGTGCTGTGCCATGCCAAGGTGACATCTTTTAAAAAACGAGCCTTTAACGAGACAGTAATCGCGCTGAGACAGAGACGAGTGGCAGGCAATTTAAGAGCCATTGAGAAAAGCAATTCCCTGGAGACCGCTGGCTTAGAGATGGGTGAACGGCCAGCTTCACAAGTGAAGCAGCAGATTAATCAACCAGCACGGCAGTTGATTCATTGTCAGGGGCACCAGTGAAGGGCACGCCTGCTGCTTCTTCGAGGCTATTCCGGCTCAGGAAGAGAAACACTCTCTGCACCAGGGGTCAGCCGCTGAAGGATGCCACAGAGAGACACGCTAGGCAGGAAGCTATTTAGGTTACAGAAACTGCCGGGGGCGGGGGGGGGGGGGCGGATTTCTGAATCCATGGCCTGAGCTGTCCAAGTAGATAAATACATTTCTGAAGGCAAACGGACATGGCCGGCCCTGACCTGTGTTTTGTGTGGGTGGGTGGAGAGAACACAGGCTTCGGGCCATTCTCCTCTCAACATGAGATTTCTTTTTTGATTCTCCCCTCCCCTCCCCTGCCCACCCATTTTTGGGGAAGAGAGCTGGCCTTGCAGTAGTGAGCATAAAGTGTCCCCTTTGCTAAGCAGGGTCTGGCATGGTTAGCATTTGGATGGGTGACCACCTGCAAGCGCTGTCTGCTGTAAGATATTCCCCCGAGGGGATGGGGCTGAAGCTCAGGGATAGAGCACCTGAGGTCCCACGTTTCAATCCCCGGCAGCATCTCCAGGTAGGGCTGAGAAAGATTCCTGCCTGCAACCTTGGGGAAGCTGCTGCCAGTCTGGGTAGACAACAGCGAGCAAGATGGACCGAGGGTTTGACACAGTAGACGGCAACTTCCTCTGTAAATGCAATGAGGTTTACTTCTGAGTAAACATGCAGAGGAGTAAACATGTAAATAGTCCAGCAGAGTGTTTATTGGCTAACAACTTAAGAAGATTGGATAAACCCATGGAAGATGAGAGGGCCATCAGCAGCTGTTTATGATTATTACAAATATGTATAGACCATTCTTCCAACAAGAATTTTTCACTGTATGTCTCTAAACCATGGGTTCTCAATCTTAGTCCCCAGATGCTGTTAACCTTCAGAGCAGCCCTGTATCATTTCCTCCCACGATAGTGGGATGGGCGGGGGGTAGGCAGCCTTGTGGCGCTGTGGCTAAGGCGAGATTTGAAAGGGGAACCTTCCCAGCTTGGACTTGGTCACCAGCGGCAAAGAGGAGAGAAAGGGCTTCAGGGCAGGGATTCCCGACCAGTTGTTCCCTCTCACAGAGGATTCCCAGATGTTGTGGACTACAACTCCCAGAATTCCCCCAAGCAAAAGCCATTGCAGCGGGGGATTCTGGGAGTTGTTGTCAACAACATCTGGGAATCCTTGTGAGGGGGAACACTGTTCTAGGCCACTCTCAGCCCCAGCAAGGTAGAAACGTGCACCAAAAGGGCTGCAAAAACACCCCGCCAGGGTGGAGACTCCTCTTTTATCTGGATACCAAACGGACATCACTCAAGAGGCCCTCCTTAGAATGGAGGGAAGCACCGAGCAGATCAGCTGTCTTCCAGCAACGGTCTCCTGCAGCTATCGCCTCCATCTGTTCAAAAAGAAGACAAAAAAGGCAGAAAGGTATTTTGCCTTGCCGCACACACAGAGTGGGCCCACCTGAACCCCAACCCTGTGAGGCAGGCAAATTGGGGTCTCAGCTTAAGCTAGGGATACCCAAGGCACGGCCGAGTGGAGTAGAGCTCTGAGCCCGAGTTGGAGCGGCCCGGAAGAACACAATGATATCCCGCATTCCGACCCAACAGACCGAGCAAAATCACTTACATCCGTAGACATTTATCCTTCCCTCCGCTTGCGACTCTCTGACCATCGGGACTCCAGTCTACTGCAAATACCTGCGAACAGAACGTCAAGACGCATCAGCAGCTGCCGTCGGAGGCTGGAGTTAGCTTAGCCTGAACACCTGGTGAGCTTCCTTACCAAAAAATAAAAACAAAATCAGGATTTTACCAGATGCACACGTTCACTTCTCTCTTGAAGACTAGAAACCTAGATTTCCCTTAAAAGCAACCGAAACACAGAGGTTCTCAGGGTGCCAGATTCCACACCCAATCCTGCATCCAGGGTTTGGGTTTGTGGGCTACAGACAGCAGTCTGATCACAGACCCCTGGGTTAAGCTGGTATAGAAAACTATGCCAACGTATACTATATTCCATTGATAATGGTGTGGAGATTTCAGCTCTGGTCTTTTCTCCTTTCTGAAAGCCACCATGAGGTTGTATAATTTGGTGGTGGTTAAAAATAAATATGCAACAAATCAATAAATGTTGCTTTTGAACTTGGCGAGTGGCTGTAGCCTCGTGGTGGAACATCTGCTTTGCAGAAGGTGCTAAGTTTAATCCCCAACGTTTCTGGTAGGACTGAGAAAGACCTACTTGGAAACGTTGGGGATTGAACTTAGCACCTTCTGCATGCTGGGTGTCCTGCTCAGGGCTGTGGGCAACCACCACTAGCAAGCGGGTTTGAAGATCTCTGCCCATCTGAAACCAGCCTTGCCAACTTCAGGGGGATGGCACAGGGACGGACGAGCAGCATCTATGGCCGCTTTGGGGGCGGTCAAAAGGGGTCTGCCACCCTCAACCGGCCTGTTGAAAGCAGCCGGCCGAGTGGCTGAACTGGGCCTTACCTCGTCTGCGTGGCCGGGCAGGTCGACAGCCAGCTTCCGTGTCTTGGTGTCCCAGACCTTGAGGGTGCTATCGCTGCTGCCGCTCACCAGCAGGCGGCTGTCAGCTGACCAGGCAATCTGGTACACAGCAGAGACATGTCCCCTCAAGGAGGCCAGGTACCTGGGAGAAACGGTAGAAGCACGCACCTGAAATGACCAGACAGCTGTGACGCTAGGAACGGAGGAAGATGCCGTAGATCACTGATGGTCTAAGGCAGACCCTTGGTCCATCTAGCTCAGTATTGTCTACCCAGACTGGCAGCAGCTTCTCCAAGGTTGCAGGCAGGAGTCTCTCTCAGCCTGATCTTGGGAGATGCTGCCAGGGAGGGAACTTGGAGCCTAGATGCTCTCCCCAGAGTGGCTCCATCCCCTAAAAGGGGAATCTCTTCCAGTGCTCACACTTCTAGTCTCCCATTCAAATGCAAACTAGGGTGGACCCTGCTTAGCTAAGAGGACAAGTCATGCTTGCTACCACAAGACCAGCTCTCCTCCCATGGCCCACCCTTCCGTGCCCTGAAGACAAGGACCTTTGTCCCAAGGCTTAACCCCTAAGTCCTCCCACAAACCCATCAATGGCTGCCTATTTATCTTGCTTGGCCATTTATACCCCGCCTTTCCATTATAAAGCTAAGACCCAAGGCAGTCCATTTTCAGTTTCCTCAGTGCACCCTCCTTCATGAGGACATGAAACCTGCTTGTAAATCAAGATTTTAAAAACAACGACCACTAAGACTCAACTCAAGTCTAAACTTACGTCCCGGTCCGGCCGTCCCACAGTTTAATGGACTTGTCAAAAGAAGCACTGGCGATGATGCGTGTGTCTGGTGAGAAGAGGACCTGGTTGATCAGTGCCTGGTGGCCTGTCATTCTCCCCAGTGACTTTTTGTCCTCTGCGGGCACCCATAGAAAGAGCGTGAAGTCATCCGACCCAGAGACAAGCCTTTCTGGCCCTTGACCCTATGGGAAGAGAAGCCAAGTCACCTTCCATCACTGTGCCCACATGAGGAATGGGGTTTTGGAACAGCCTTGTCTTCTGGCCCCAACACTGCCTTCGGATGCCTCGGACATCTTACTTAGATACTTGGTGCACCATCTGACATTTGGAACCCATTGCCACAAGGTGCAGGAATGTGACCACTGGTTCCCAAGCTAAATTGAGGGCATTCCACATTTTTTAAAAGTCACAGGTACTTCCAAAAGGGTCTTCTTTAGCTGAACCAGGATCATCCACCCAGTGAGCTTCAGTTTGATGAAATCCAGTTCATCCACATTACTGGTCCACATGAGTTATTATTACTATTCCTAGCACACCTGCCCACCGGTGCTGCCTCTAAGAGGGAGCACACCTGCTAACTGGGCAAAGAGGCACCTTTTACCGTGGTGATTCTCTTTATTTAGCAGGGGGAGAGTAACTGGCCCAATCCACCCCCAGCACAGAACTTCCAGTGACTGTTGCTGGTGTCTATCTTGTGTTTATTTTTCAGATTGTGAGCCCTTTGGGGACAGGGAGCCATCTTATTTATTTATTATTTCTCTGTGTAAACCGCCCTAAGCCATTTTTGGAAGGGCGGTATAGAAATCAAATAAATAAATAAGCAAATAAATAAATAAATAAAAATAAGAAGAGGGATTCTCAGATGTTGCGGACTACAACTCCCATAATCCCCATGCAAAAAGCCATTGCAGCTGAGGATTCTGGGAGCTGTAGTCAACAACATCTGGGAACCCCTCTTAGAGGGAACACTAAAGTTGTGCCCGATCCTTGCCCACCCAGGCAAGAGATCATTGAGGGAGGCAGAAGTGCAAACTTACCCTGACTTGATTATATCTCTGCAGTGCTCTCTCTTTGATCTCTGCTACTGTGAGGTAAGCCAACAAAAAGAGGTTGTTTTATTTATTTATCTAAACATATACCTTGCCTTTCCTACAAATGCCAACCAACGCAGGTTGCAATATAACATATAAATTGCAGTTAGGACCCATCTTCCTTCTATCAGGGATTCCCTGACATGGTGGACTACAACTCCCAGAATCCCCATCTGCGATGGCTTTTGCTTGAGGATTCTGGGAGTTGTAGTCCACCACATCTGGGAATCCCTGTTAGAGGGAACACTGGTTAGGACCTCAAGGTGGCTAGAGAAATCACAGAGGAGATGCCCCTGTTATTGCAAGTACCAGCACAGTAAGAACTTGGGGTGCTCAGCATGTACACTGGCAGTCTGCACCAGGAAAGACTGAATCCTGCCAACTGGTGTGCCATAGGCTAATTGGCCTGCTTTGCATAATTTATTCTACAAGTCCAAAAGCGATACATAGGGTCACTGGAACCCCACCTTCTCAACACTCAAAATAAGGGTTTTCATGCAGTCTCTTTAGAAACATAGGCAGCTGCCATATACTGAGTCAGACCCTTGGTCCACCTAGCTCAGGATTGTCTACCCAGACTGGCAGCGGCTTCTCCCAGGTTGCAGGCAAGAGTCTCTCCCAGCCCTATCTTGGAGATGCCGCCAGGGAGGGAACTTGGAACCTTCTGCTTGCAAGCAGGCAGGTGCTCTTCCCAGAGTGGCGGCTCCATCCTCTGAGGGGAATATCTTACAGTGCTCACATGTGGTCTCCCATTCAAATGAAAACCAGGGCAGACCCTGCTTAGCAAAGGTGACAATTCAAGCTTGAAAGCAGATCATCCTGGAGATAATCTCTCGATGTGGCCGCTAAGAGTCGCCACCAACTTGACGGCACTTAATTAATCAATCAACCAATCATCACAAGACCAGCTCTCCTCTTCTTTAAATATCCACTGGGAGACTGCAGAAGAGGCACTTGTTGCAGTGTGAGAGCAAGGCGGCCACTTTGAAAATGCCAGCTGGATTTTTCCAAATATATGTTTTAAATCTGCTTCCCAGTTAACGAGGGGCAATTTTTCGGCCAACCCAAAGGCTTTTAGCAAAGTAATCGAGTGGATTAGTCGATTGACAGTGCCGTCCCATTCATGTTAACTCCAAAGCAAGCTCTATTGCGCTCCAAAGGGGCTTACTCCCAAGGAAGTGCCTTTAGGGCTGCAGTCTTAATGTAGCAGCCCTGATAGAAACCTTCTCCCTGAGATTACAGGAGACACTGCCTGTGCGTGCTCTCAAGCTGGCAAAGAACAGCTTGAGGGCTAAAAGCTGGCGTTTTCCAAGTCCCCTGCTCAAATGCTAGCATCTGCAGTCGTGTGGTGTGACCGTGGAGCTGCAGGCCACACGCAAACACACCGCCAAGAACAGGCAGTCACTATGTGGGCTCCTAAAACAAGCAGGGTGTCAGGAGAAACCTCTGGACATCCTCTCCCCAATAGCAGAAGGGAACTGCTGATAGATCTGCAAGAGCAATCACAGTAGGAGAGGCAGAGGCCGAGAGGGACAGACGCAGCAACAAGGGACAAAAGACGCTCTTACAGGATCCGCTCACGTCCTGGGGGTTGATGGAAGCCTCCGCTGGCTCAAAAGCCCCCGTGCGGAGCACATAGTCTGTGCTGAGGGCCATGGTGTTCACCCAGTGGGCATGGCCTTGAAGGGTGCGGCAGAGAATCCCCTGAGAGCAAAAAGAGAAAAACAAATATTTGGTTTTATTTAAATAGCTTTTAACACTCAAGATGTGTCAGGAGGCGTCTTTGTGCAAATCGGATACTTTCCCACTGAGCTACAGCCCGTCGCAACCACAGCACGCCTGCCACCTTATTGCACTTACGTCTTGGGCCCGCCAGACCTTGATGGTCCGATCCTGTGAGGAGGAGAACAGCAGCCCATCTCCACCCCACTTGATGCAAGTCACGGACTGGGTGTGGCCTGTCAGGATCTTGTCACAGCGGCCTGCAACTGTATCCCAGATGCGAACGCTGCTGTCCTTGGAGGAGCTGGCCAGGTAGCGACACTCCGGGTTCCTGAGGAGGAAGTTGGAATCATGGAAATAGGGCTGTGTGCTCTGGGCTGACAGTGTTCAGGCCACCCTCAATCTGTGACAAAGCAAACTGGGTTCTCAGCACTGTGCAAACGATTCTAATGGAACCAGTGCGTCTAATGTCTTGTTTTGAATAATGTATTCTGCCTTTAAAAAATGAAACAGAACCATTTTGAATCATTTGTTCTGGTTTCGCTTGTCATAGAGAGGGCCACACCAACCACTGAGGCTTCACCCCTGGGAAATCTGCCACAAACCCCAGATCATTCGAGATTTTAGCAGGAACCACCCACTTTCAAGCACATCTTTGCAGACCTAAGGACTAGAAACATGACTTCTTTAAAAACACCCGAAAGCCGAGATTGTGAAGATGACTTCCTACTACATTCCAGGCTTGTCCTGAACTGCGACAGATGCACAACCCACAAACCAGACCAAAAAATCTAATGAGTCCAGTGCCCCATTTCCCAAAGCGGCCACCCAGATGCTGTTTCTATCCCGCCTCTCCTCCCAGGGGGAGTACCAGTGTTCCCTCTAAGTGGAATTCCCAGATGTTGTGGACTACAACTCCCAGAATCCCCAAGCAAAAGCCGCTGCAGCTGAGGATTCTGGGAGTTGTAGTCTACAACATCTGGGAATCCCTGTTAAGAGGAAACACGGGGAGCACATGGCTATTCCTCTCTTCCACAACAACCCTGTGAGATAGGTTGGGCTGAGAGGGTGGGTTGGGGCACTTAAGATGTGAACTTGCTGGCTGAGTGGGATCTGGACTTAAGCCTCCCCAACCACATCACACACACACACATACACACACACCCCTCAAACGGAAGTTGGGTTGATTTATATCCACCCTGGAAAAGGCAAAGAGGTGTCGGGAAATCCAGGACAGGCAGACTCACAAATGCAGCGGTTCCCAGCAGAGGGAAGTGATCCACTTGGAGTGTCCCACGAGCACCCGGCCAATCTGATTCCCCGTGGCGGGGTCCCAGAGAAATATCTGCACAAAGCATAAGTAAGGCACATGGTTATTGCCAGCACAGCCAGCCCAGTCCGGCAAGGACTGCAGCAGGATATTTCTGTGCCAACCGGGTCTCTGTCAGAGGCGGGGCCTTGAAGCCAAGCTGAAGGGAGTCTCCCCTACCTGGCTGTTCTTGCATCCGGAGGCCAGTTTCTTGCCGTCAGGAGACCAAGCGATGCTGAGCACCCAGTGCCGGTGACCTAGGATTACACAACAGACAGGCTGGGGTGAGGAAAACCAGCCCTGGCTGCCAGCGTGAGGGGCGTGCACCAACCAGGACAGCTCCCAGAATGCCCGTCTCCCCAGGCCAGCCTCTAGTCCAGACTCACCCTTGGCGGTGAACTGCGGGGTCTCCGTGCTGAGATCCCAGAAGCGCACTGTTGTGTCTCCGGAGCCGCTGGCGAGGTATCTGAGGGGAGGGAGACAAGCTGGGAACATCTGCCACCAGATGTGGCATCTTGGAAAAAGCTCAGCTCTGATTCTTTTAATTGCTACTTTTCCTGACGGATGGGGACAAGAGGAAAAAGAGAGTCCCCCGCACAAACCCCGAGGACTAGAAACACTTTAAAAAAATGTTAACTGGTTCCCACGATGGCAGGGGGAGAGCCATCAGCTCAGACACACCAGCTGGCCTTTCTCCTCCTCCTCCCTTTTCATAGGCGCCCTTATACAAAACTGTGGTGCGGCCACACCTGGAATACTGCATACAATTCTGGTCACCACATTAATCATGCATGGTGTGGAGAAAGTGGATAGAGAGAAATTCTGCTCCCTCCCACAGAACACTAGAACCAGGGGCCATCCCATAAAATTGATTGCCAGGAAATCTAGGACCAACAAACGGAAGTCTTTTTTCACACAATGTTTCCATCGACTTGTGGAATTCTCTGCCACAAGATGTGGTGACAGCCAACAACCTGGATGGCTTGAAGAGGGGTTTGGATCCCTTCATGGAGAAGAGGCCTATCAATGGCTACTAGTCGGAGGGCTACAGGCCACCTCCAGCCTCAGAGGCAGGATGCCTCTGAATCCCAATTGCAGGGGAGTCACAGCAGCAGGAGAGAGGGCCTGCCCCTTTCAACTCCTGCCTGTAGGCTTCCAGCAGCATCTGGTGGGCCACTGTGTGAAACAGGATGCTGGACTAGACGGGCCTGATCCGGCAGGGCTGTTCTTCTCTTCCACATGCAAAGCAGATGCTCTTTCCCTGAGCGATGGCCTTTCCCCACGTCCAATCCCTCCCTCCCTTCCTCCCAATGGGCCATTCTGCTGCCCTCCGCCATCCCAGCGGAGCCCCCACTTACTTCCCCGTCGGGCTGAAGGCGACGGAGATGACAGCCTCACTGTGGCCCTCCAGGGAACTGGTGCAGCGCGCCACGGCCCGCACCTTGAACACGGCTTGCGGCTGGTACACAATCTCCACCACCCGCTCCGTCTCCAGGGCCTGCCCGGCCAGCGTCGTCTCCAGGGAGGTGACGATTTCGGAGTCTTGTACGTAGAAGGCCAAGGGCAGTGGCTCCTCCTTCAGACATAGAGAGATTTGGGGTAGAGTGTAGCTTTTAAATATATACTAGCTGATCCGGCGTAGAGCACCTGTGCCCCTACTCGCCGCTGCCTTCTCCAACCCCACCCCTTCCGCCGCCGCTTTTTTGCCTGCCCCCCCACCCGTCGTCTTCTCCTTGTTCCCCGCCCACCTCCCACCCCATCTCCTTCTTTTGTGCTGCCCGCTCCGTTTTCTGGCTGCCCGCCTGCCAGTCACGGCCGTTCGGCTGCCACCTGCCGCCGTTTTCTTTGGCGGGCGACCACCACCGCCACCATATTCTTT
The DNA here is from genome assembly GCF_027244095.1 of Hemicordylus capensis. Taxonomy (NCBI): domain Eukaryota; kingdom Metazoa; phylum Chordata; class Lepidosauria; order Squamata; family Cordylidae; genus Hemicordylus; species Hemicordylus capensis. Next base: position 9,952,502 of record NC_069668.1, on the reverse strand, counting down.
CTCTGGCTCCGTGGCTATCTGGCAGCTCTCTGAACTCTCGCGAGAGCTGCAAGGCATGGGATTCGCTCTGGGTGCGGCTTAGAGAACCCCATCCTCCTGATGGCGCAGCAGGAAATGACTTGGCTCGGTTCTCGGATGAAAACCAAGCCTTCAGGTGTTATGTCACTAGGTTCTGTGCAGCAGCATGCAAGCTCCGACGGACCCTGACTGCCAATCCATAATTTGTGATTTTAACTACTGAACAATTTATTTGGATATGTCTTTTTAAATATTTCTATCATGTATACTATCTTAGTTGCCTTTATTTTATGGTCATATATATATTTATACAGTTACTATAATAGAAATAGAATCATTTTATCCCTCTCATTTTTAGTATTTTCTAGTTCTTTTAGTATATACGCACTTTTATCTACTTGTAAAACACAGTCATCTTTATTATTAGTCCTTCTATGATATGCATCATTATATACTTTTTATGTAGCAGATTTTAAAATCCCATGATCTATTTGAGCTAGCCACCTTACTATTTTAATTAGATGTTCCATGCTTTCTTTTAGTCTATATATATTTTAGCTACTTGGTTTGTACTCTGTAGTATATTTTAAATATTTTGTATTTTTAGATCCTCCTCTCTGTAGTTTTCATTGTAATAACAATCTCAATGATACATGCAACGTTCTTTCTCACAATCCATTTATATTGTTACATATGTACATAATATTTATTCGGTCCTTGACCAGCAGTCTATTTATATTATATTACTATATTATAACCTGTGCTGGTCTTAGAACGTAATAAAGATTGATTGACTTGCTTAGGGAGCAAGAGGTTGCCAGTTCGAATCCCCACTGGTGTGTGGGGCAGCAGGGATATAGGAAGATGCTGAAAGGCATCATTTCATACTGTGCGGGAGGAGGCAATGGTCAACCCCACCTCTATTCTACTAAAGAAAAACCACAGGGCTCTGTGGGCGTCAGGAGTCAACACCAACTCGACAGCACACTTCATTCATTCATTCATTCAATTTCTATACTTTGTGTCTTAGAGAAATAAATATAAAGCAGATAAGGAAGGACCCAGGCCTGTCCCACACCCAGTCATCGTTGGGACCTCAGGCCAACCTCTCATCTATAGCTTCATTGGAAGCTGTAGGCTTCCAGCGGCATCTGGTGGGCCACTGTGTGGAACAGGATGCTGGACTAGATGGGCTTCCTTGGGCCCGATCGGGCAGGGCTGTTCTTATTCACTGACATGCTGGATCGGTGGCAGAAGTGAGAGAAGAAAGGCTCAGCCACCTCTGATCTCCACAGCCCCACAGTTGGGAAGCTGCCTCCCCCCCCACCGCCCGACCCAGGACCCTTCCTGCCTTTTTCGGGGGGAAGCCGCTCATCCTCAGGCCACTTGGGCCCTCTAACCCTGAGGGCTGCCCCAGGAGGAGGCCAACCCCACATGGCTACCTTTGCCAGGAGGGCGTTGCAGACCAGCTGCAGCTTCTCGGGTGTGATGTCGAGGGGGACATCAAAGGGGGAGCCCAGGACCTCGCCGGCCTCATCTTTGAACTGGATCAGGAGCCGCTTCACATCCACCGTCATTCTGAAGACGCCTTCTTCTTTGGGGACAATGAATGAAAGAGGACAAATCAAATGGGGGGTATCTCGGCATCCACAAAGCTCCACTTCTGTGCCCTCTCCCACTCCCCTTGATCAAAACAGGAAAATCCCTTCCGGGCCCACCCTGCAAGAGAGCCAGCACCAGGGGGGCTCTCCATTCCCCCCCCTCAGAATAATGGCTTGTAATTCTCCTCAAGGGCAGAAGACCCTCTTGGAGGAGGAGGGCGCCTTAGCCCTAGACCACGGCACCCAAGGAAAGCCCCCTGTATCCAACAGACCCCTAGCAGTTCAAGCTTGTCTGCTGGAGGATCCCTGGAAGCCTAGGGGTCCACTGCTGCCCCCCCCATAAAGCATTCATCTTGTCTCCAGGACCTCCTCCATCGCCCCCAGGAGCAGGGAGAGCAGGAGTTCGTCTTCACTGCTTCTGGCCTAGAAAAACTTTTAAAAGGCAGCCTTTAAAAATCACCCCCAGGACTTCATTTTTCAGAGATCTAAAGAGAACAACCCCAGGTGAATAATCCAGGAAATATCCTGTAGGTTCTTCTCTTTTCTTGAAAGCCAAATTAACCACTCTCGGTCAATTTCAGTAGAATGATATTGAACTCTCCCCCCCCCTTTCCCTTTTGCTTTTCGTGCAACTCTGTACAATGAAACTATTCAAGAGAATATGAGAGGAGAGCTGGTCTTGTGGTCACAAGCATGACTTGTCCCCTCTAGCTGAGCAGGGTCCACCCTAGTTGCATATGAATGGGAGACTTGATGTGTGAGCTCTGGAAGATATTCCCTTTAGGGGATGGAGCTGCTCTGGGGAGAGCAGGTTTCAGGTTCCCTCCCTGGCAGCATCTCCAAGATCGGGCTGAGAGAGACTCCTGCCTGCAACCTGGGAGAAGCCGCTACCAGACTGGGTAGACAATCCTGAGCGAGATGGACCAAGGTTCTGACTCAGTCGACAGGGCTTCCTAGGTTCCAGAGGTGTGTTCACCTGGCTGCTCCTTGCGGGGGGAAGGAGGCCAGCTCGAGCACTTGCTTGGGACGAGCGCCAGCCTGGGCTCCCAGCTCCGGCATCACCTCCCTTTGCAGCCAGTAGCCTCTCCTTTGAGCTCTCTTGCCTGGCTACAGCCACCACCCCCTAATTCCAGAAGGGCCCATTTCTCTCTATTTATGAACTTGCGCCTCCCCACCTCCCCCGACCTGGGACAAGCCTTCCCACGCACACAAGCCCCGGGATCTTTGCGACCCCCAATCCCGGGGCCAAGCTTTCGCTCTGCCCCAATGCTTCCTCCCACCCCCTTGCAGGCACACAGAGAACGCCAGCCTTACCAGCCCCCTAAAAAGCAGCAGATCCCCACAGGCAACTCCTCCACTTCCCCAGCCTCTCGTCTCTGTCTGCTTCTGGCCTGCACGTGGGGAGGGAGCTCATGCGTCATCACCCTGCGCGCCTGGAGGCGCCTGCCTCTGACGACGGCACCCCGCTGTTTCCCCCTGCTGGCCGAAACGGGGAAGAGCAAAAAGTCTGCCCGTGCCTCTCTACTTTCTTTATGGCACGAATGAACAGGGGAAGCTGCCGAATCTAGGCTTATTGCTCATTCTGGCTGGAGCTCCTGCCAGGTTTTATTATTCCACCAGATACTGCTCACCAGATCGAGCCCTTGAAATGTCTACGATTTTATAGTTGTCACCTGGAGATGGGAGGCCAGTCCTACCTTGCTGCGGTGGGTGGTTTCTGAGCTGGACTACAACTCCTAACATCCCTGGTCACGATTTATTTGCAGGTGGTGGTTAGGGGAGCTGTAGTCCAACAAGAACTAGATCGCTCCAGATTGGCTGTTTTCTCAACGCAAGGGTGCACAAGCTGACAGCTTCAAGCAAAATCAGTTTGCACCTCCTCCCAGGCTCTCTCTTCCTCTTTCCCCACCTCCCAGGGATGTTTTCTGGGCAATGCTGAGGAGCAAAAGATCTGTTAGCAGCGTCTAAAGTTCCTCAGCCGGATACCCAGGAATTACTCTTCAGGACTGCTGCATTTCAACAGGACTAGGCAGAAGTCATTGCCTCCAAGCTGGGGAAAGCACAGCAGATATGGAGACAAGGAAGCAAATGCATACACAAATTAAATGGACACGAGTTTGTAATATTTTTATATATATATATATTTTCAATCAAAACACAATTAAATATGGTTCCAGGACATGAATACTGGGATATGAGACAATAAGGTGGTGGTACACAGTACCAAAGACCTAGACACACTTTTCGCTCCTGGCAGACCGAGGCACAGTGCACGGCTGTGCGAGATCGGGTATTGCAACCGTAGGCTGTCTGCTTGGGCATCAGGACCTTCGGAGGGCTGGAGACGGGCCGCTGAGTTCTCCTATGGGGGAATCGGAGGAGGGTCTGGTTTTTTGCACGGGTCTTCAGAAAACAAAAGCAAACAGGCGCTTCCAGAAAACCCTCCAGACAGAAAAACTTGCCAGAAGAAAAGGCTTAAGAGGAAAATTTAAAAAAACAACAACACAAAGAACACACAACGGAGTGGACCCCACACTTGAGCACTTTGGACACCTGGGGAAAACCACCTGCCCCCTTTGCCATGGTGGTGGTCGCGCTGCTTCATGTAGCCGGAAACTCGCCGTCAATCCCAAACGGTGCCAAGGAAGTAGATGGAAGCAGGCCCCATGCCTGAAAACTGGCAATTAACGCAAGATAATCTGCGAAGAGGCTGTTTGGGTTCGAGGGGAAGGCCTGCAAAGTTTCTGCCCGCTGGGGTTCAGCCCCCTGCATGCGTGCGTCCGCTGCCGGGCGAGACCAGTTGAAGGGGACGGGTTCAGAAGCTGGGAATATGCGAGGCCTTCTCAAGGGCAGGGGACTCTCCTCGCAAGCTGCTGGCAGCCGTCCGTCTGTTCTTTTCAAGCCCGGCGCAAAGAGGGGAAGCCAAGCCCGGTTCCGAACACTTCAAGTAAGGAAAAAAGCAGCACAGCTCCTGGGTCATTAAGACTGCTCTCTGCCAACAGCTCCCCGGCGGGTTACGGTGTCCTGTGCCTTCTGATGGTGGGTTTCCAGAAGGGGAAGTCACAGAGCTAAGAACCTAAAGACCCCACAAAACTCCAGTACAAGCTCCTTCAGAAGAGTCCTCCGTGGCAGAAAGCGCTGGGTCTGCTATGCCAGCGACGTGGTTCCTTCATGGGGCATGCGGCGTGGAGGCCGGTGGGAAGCCAATTCGTATTGTGTGTTGTGGGGAAAATCTTCTCCCCTTCTCCCCATGGTATTCCTTCTAAACAAGGGGTGGGGGCATGTCCGCTGGCTGAAGCTGACGGTGCTGGGTTTCCACTGCCTGTGTCAAAAGAGGAGTTGCCATCAGGGGCTGGGGTGAGGAGAGCGCAGAAGCCCACCGGCCGGAGGCCACGAAGCTGTTCCCTGGCTGGAGAGCTCTGAAGATCATAGCTGGAGGAAAGGAAGGAGGGAACGTTCGTTTGACAAGGGAGCCAGGGCAGCAAAGCCGTTTCCCTCCATGCTGACCTCCGCACAGGGCTGGGCTTTTCTCTGAACTGGGAGGACCCTTCAAGAGAGATGGAGCCCTCTCGGAAGAGCTCGGGGAGAGGAGGGGAGGGAAGGGTGACATTCCCCATTCCAGATGGGGCAGGGGCTCCAGAGGGCTCTGCTTCCCTTCAAGGTCCCTCCACCAGCACCAGGCAACGCTCAGCACTGCACAGCGGGAACCATCGTCTCTGCGTGGTGCCAGGGGGGCTGTGCAAAGTCTCCCGCTTTGGCCGAAGCTCCACACAGGCCCACGGAACAAAACGACCGCCATGAGCAAGGAGAGGCAGTGGCTCAGAATGGACTGGACCAGCCCAACCCTCCGAGTGCTTGCACAGCCGAGCGCTCTAGCCCAGAGATGTGCTCCACCTTGGGTCTCCAGATGTTACTGGACTTCCACTCCCACAATCCCCAGCCACAGTGACCTTTGGTTGTGGATCATGGGAGCTGAAGCCCAATAACATCGGGGGACCCAACGCTGAGAACCCTTGCAAGTTCTAGCCGATTCAGGCCAAGCTTCACGCCACCACGAGGGAAGACACGAGCTCCCCACAAGGCCACAGAGCAACCCGACTCCTCACCCCAATCCGCCTCCCACCCCAAGGACAGCCAGCGCAGAGCCTGCGGAGCCCATGACGCTCCTCCATTACCTTGGTGACTTTTTCTAAAGTTGGCTCTGGCTGTGCCTGTTGCATGACGTCGTTGACGATCATCTTGGCTATCCTCCAGGCCATCTCTTCTTGGGCCTGAAAGGAGGGAGGGAGAGAGAGAGAGAGAGAGCCTCCAGAACAGACTGCCATGCTACTATCACATGGAGGTTCCCAACCTTGCCCCCCACACAATGGCATTGGACTACAACTCCCCATCATTCCCCCTGCCACAGGGATGATGGGATCTGTAGTCTAACACCATGGAGGCAGGGGGTTATGGGAATTTTAGTCCAGCGCCACTGTGGCAGGGGGTGATGGGAGCTGTAGTCCGACACTATCGAGGGACCTGAGATCCGCAACCCCTGCTATGACATACAAGCCAAGTACATCCTCCTCCTCTCTCTGGCTTCTTGGCTCGATGCCTGAAGGTGTGGCCTACCTCGTCTGTGTTTCCTTGCACCCATTTCTTCATTGCTTGCGAGAACATGGACCCTGGAGGGAAGAGAGGCAGGAAAAAAATAAAATGAAATTGGGCCAAAGGACGGTTATTCATATGACCACCCTGGTTGCTTCCCTGGCCAACCGGCATAGGTTACTAGGCTGTGAAACTCAAGTCACAAGACATTACCAATACCATTCGAAGTCTCCATATTTATGGTTTAAAATGGGACCCTGCTTTTCATAGACGGCGCCAAAGTGGCTAACCACAACATACAATACAGGGAAGGCAAGAGGTGGTGGTCGAAGGCCAACCTTTGGACTTCTTGACATCGGGCTCCGGCTCTGACTCTCTGATGAACTGGCCCAGGTCACTCACCCGCCCGAAGGTCATCTTGCTGCAAGAGAAAAGGATGCCCTGGGTCAACCGCTGTGATGGGTGGGGCGGGAGAGAGATCCCATCACAGCGGGGAGGGCGTGGATCATCCTGTTTGGAAACGGAAGACCTCAGCACGCAGGGGCCAGAGAGGGCTGGGCCAAGAAGCCCGGGAACATGGGCCAAGCGTCTGGAAGGACAGCCTGCACCAGGCCAGGGCCGTCTGTGCTTGAGCAGGAACTCCTTCTACGGCGAAATCCGCTTGGAGGGCCAGGCTTTTATTACGTCGAGAGGAACCTATTGCTATATGAAGCCTGGGAAAGCATTCCACACATTCATTTGAAATCTCAACTTTCTTCTTTCTTAATCCATTCTGGATTAGGCCAGTAATCCAGCCAGAAACCGGATCCTCGGAAAAGAAGCTGGATGTGTTTCAAGTTGGGGAAGCTGTCAAGAGCCTGTCAAAGACCCCATACACCAGTCAGGGCCCAATTCCCAAGGCTGAGCAATGCCACAAGTGAGAGAGTCTCCATGCAGCTAGGCATCACCGCAGCATGCAGTGCCATACCCGGCCCCCCATCACCTGCCTTTCCGCAAGCGCTCCTCAACCTGCCCAAGGCAACTTACCCAGCATATGTCCGTTGGTACAAGGACTCTGGGTCCAGGCTGGCAGCATCTACAATTATTGCTTCGTCAAAGTTTTTCAGGATTTTTACATTGGTCTTTTTGAGGCCAGGCTGCAACAGAAAGTGAGGCATTACAGAGAGGAGAGGAGAGGAGAGGAGACGGACGCTAGAGACTGCTGAGGTAGGGATAGGAAGGACTATGGTCCAATGGGGGGTACAAAAGGAGATTCCTCTGCACAGGGACCACCAGAAAAATCTCCCCACCAAAAACAGCAACTAGGCACACACTACCACCTTGGAAAGGGCAGGCCCCAGACCCACACCAAGATGACCAGGGGACTGGAGGAACGTAGGAAAGGGCTATATACTGAGCCAGACCATTGGTCTATCTAGCTCAGTATGGTCTACCTGGACTGGCAGCGGCTTCTCCAAGGTTGCAGGCAGGAATCTGTCTCTCATCCCTATCTTGGAAATGCTGCCAGGGAGGGAACTTGGAACCTCAGGTGCTCTTCCCAGAGCAACTCCATCCCCTAAGGGGAATCTCTTCCAGTGCTCACACATCAAGTCTCCCATTCATATGCAACCAGGGCAGACCCTGCTTAGCAAAGGGGACCTCATACTTGTTACCACCAGACCAGTTCTACTGAGTCCTGGGTCCATCTCGCTCAGGACTGCCTGCACAGACTGGCAGCGGCTCTCCAAGTTTGCTGGCAGGAATCTCTCTCAGCCCTCCCTTGGAGATGCTGCCAGGGGTTGGACCCAGCTGGGACCTTCTGCAGGCAGGGCGGAGATTCGATCACGGCTGTCATTTATTTATTTATTTTTATTGAGTACATTTCTTGGCCACAAAGTAGTCCCCGGGCAATCCCACAAGATGTCCTGCTTCCAAGCTCCCCTTGCCAGCTGTGGAAGGGGAGGAGGGACTGGCTTTGGGACAAGAGCCCATCGGGCCCACGGGAGGCCCGGCAGACTTTTGGACCGGGACCGAGAAGGGGCCACGCACCTGGGTGGAGGAGGAGGAGGAAGCGCTGTCCATTGTGCCCACGTGGGAGTCGTGGTCGGGAGTGCTGCTAGGGCCGTGGACAGTCAGTGCGATGCCTCCGCTGGCAAACTCGTCTCCTCGGACAGAATGGATGAGATCGTTCAAGTATTTGTAATAGAGGTTGCTGGACAGGAAGCCGGGGAGGAACACCTGGAAGGCCACGGTGGGGAAGGCAGAGGGAAATGTCACCCAAGGGCACCGGAGCACCACTGGCGGGACAGGGGCTCCGCAGAGAGGCTTCGGGAAGGCCGAGGAGGCGGCCTGGCCAGAATGAATCAGGATTGGGAACCATGTCCCCTCTCACAGGGATCCCCAGAGGTTGTGGACTACAGCTCCCAGAATGCCCAGCTGCAATGGCTTTGGCTTGGGGATTCTGGGAGTTGTAGTCCGCCACCTCTGGGAATCCCTGTGAGAGGGGACACTGAGCCCAGCCCTACCCAAGTCATGCTGCCAGGGAGTCAATAAGGGACCTCCTTGCTCTAGCCTTGAGCGACAGCCCCAAAGGGGAATGCCTCTCAGCGCACACTTGAAGCCTCCCATCCAAACCAGGGCGGACCCTTAGCAAAGGGGGCAATTCATGCTCGCTACCCCAAAACCGGCTCTCCTCCCCAGCAACCCTCTAGCCCTCGCCAAAGAACGAGTGCCGCTTGGAGAGTGGGGACACACCTCTCAGCCCCGCTTTCAAAACCCCCCCAGCTCAACTAGAACAAGTGGTCATGCTGAAGGCCGCCCCCCTCCCCCGGCATTTCGGACGACTCGAGAAGCCCGAGGCCCTTGTCACCTTCTCCATCGTGGTCCAGGCTTGCCTCAGCGGAGTGGTGAAGCAGTTGGGGAGCGGCCCCCCTTCCCTGCATATATTGGACTCTATCTCCAGCCGCACGGAGTCGTCGAAACCAAGAGGGTGGGTGGCCTGGAGCGAGAAGTACCTGCAGCAGAGGGGGAGAGCAAGCAGCTGAAAGCAGCAGGCCCCCAGCTCAAATCCAGGCGGAGGCATTCCGGGAGGACCACTCACTTGTCATATAAAATCATCGCGTCGTTCTGGGCCTCCTGCCCGTCGTACTGGCCCTTTTTGGCAGCTAACTGAGACTGGAAGTTATCTGCTGCCAACCAGAACTGCAAGATGTTCACCGCGTCTTCTTTCTCCATGAACTGGGGAAAGAAGAAGAATCCAGATGGGAGTAAGATCCCTCTAATGATGCCTGAAGCCGCCTTCACACAGACCTGGGAGGGTGTGGTGGGATGGACACAACGCCCCCGAGAGGTAGGCTACTGCTAGAGCCCACCTCTAAAGTGTTCAGAATCAAAACCTCAGCGGCGGAACACAACCGGGATTGGACCACGTGCCCTTAGGGGTAGTTTGGCCTGCTCAGAGAGCACTTCGGCTATAAATGTACTTGACAGTTGCCGAGCACTTTTCCAATGGCAATTTGGCTGTGTGTGTTTCAAACAACAATGCTTGCTTCGCAGCAGGAGTTTGCTGCGTGTATAATTAGAGCTGTTCTCACACTCTTCCAGTGTCAAGTTCACAAGGATTCTACAGTTAGTGAGAGAGAGCGAGAGAGCGAGAGCGAGCGTGTGTGTGTTCCTGCATACAGATGATGCAGGCAGGAAATGGACTGATTTCTTTGGGGAGGGGGAAACCAGGACCATTCAGTAGGGCAGGGGTTCTCCAACGATGATGCTGGAACCCTCCGGTGGTTTCCAGCCCACTGTGATTCTAGGTGTATGGTGTGGAAGAGGAGGAGGAGGAGAGAAAATAGACTTCAGCAGCCCTGACCGAGCAGATGGTGCCCTGACGGAAGCTTGGGGGCTGATGCGGTCTCAGTCTTCACAGCTGCCCTTCCGTAAAATGGGATGAGGCAGTTGGCGAGACATAGGAACATAGGAAGCTGCCACATACAGAGTCAGGCCCTTGGTCCATCTAGCTCAGTATTGTCTACCCAGACTAGCAGCGGCTTCTCCTAAGTTTCAGGCAGGAATCTCTCTTTCAGCCCTGTCTTAGAGAAGCTGCTGCCAGGGAGGGAACTTGGACCCTAGATGCTCTTCCCAGAGCGGCCCCATTATCCTGAGGGGAAGATCTTCCAGGGCTCACACTTCTAGCCTCCCATTCATATGCAACCAGGGCAGACCCTGCTTAGCTAAGGGGCCAAGTCCTGCTTGCTCCCACAAGACCAGCTCTTCTCCCTAGCTGAGACCAACCCAGCTAGGAGGAAACCACTCTGCAGGATACCAGCTCCTCTTTATAACTGGCAAGGAAAGAGACTGTACCCAGAAGGGGAGGGCAGACAGAGCCTGGCTCACCTCGGAGAAATAGAAGAGCGCAGATTCACAGAACAGAATATCAGCCAGGTAGACCGTCCCGCTGGTAAGCACCTCAATCTGGTATTTGCAGAAGTGGTGGCTCCGCAGAAATTCACTGAAGTGCCTGCGCAGGGACAGAGAGGTCGCGTCAGGATCCCATTCCCAGGACTGCCCAAGCCCAACTCAGCAACGCACTGGATGCCAACCCAGGCGGAAGGCAGACGTGGTGGCCTCCCTGTTTGCTCCTCTCTGTACCGTGCGCTGGTTGGCAACCATGGGCAGGGAGGGAGCTCCATCGGTCCAGCGAGGAAGCCTCCAAAGGAGAGTGATATGCAAGACAGAAAGCTGCGTCCTACCAAGACAGACCATTGGCTCATCCGGCTCAGGATCGTCTGCACTGACTGGCAGCGGCTCTCCAAGGTTTCAGGCAGGAATCCTTCCCAGCCCTACCTGGAGATGCGGCTTGCGAGTGAAGCTGAGACCTTGGTGCATGCAAGGCAGGGGCCCTTACACCGAGCGGCGGCCCCTGGGAAGCTGCTGCCTACCGAGTCAGGCCCTTGGTCCATCCAGCTCAGGACTGTCTACACTGACTGGCAACAACCTCTCCAGCATCTTTCCCTGCCCTGCTTGGAGGTGCTGCCAAGGAGTGAACCTGGGACGTTCTACATTTAAGTCAATGCTCTATCACGGAGTTGCTGCCCCAGCCTGAAAAGCCCTTCAGAAAAGCTTTCCGGTGAGGCAGTCTAAAACTGGATGTCTGTCTGTCTGTCTCCTATACATTCCCACACCCTTTGAGCCATCGGGACCAAACATGGCACAATGACTGCCTAGGACCCTACGAGTAACATAGGGCACCCGGCCACCACCTCGCACAGACAGACAGACAGACATACAAGGGGTAGATCCACCAAACAGAGATGGATGCAATAACAAAGAGAAACCCGAGGAACACCGGGTACCCTATGCTAGTTTAAAATATTTACAGCCTGCCCCTCCAGCGGCTTGAGAGTTGCTTCACCCCGATGCCATGCCACCCCCACCTGGTACAGCCAAGTCTAACACTTAAAGCCCGACCGGGGTGTGTTTTTAAGGGTTAGAGGAAAGGGACCGACTTACTCTTGTTCCATGGCATTGAACACGATCGCCTGTGCCATGACGAAGCAGTTGGGGTCCACCTGACCGTCCTCACCACAGATCTTTGCTGTAGGGTCACCAGATCATAGCCGAGTTAGGGAGGCTACAGATATATTTATTACCGCCCCAAACTTCCGTCTCCGGGCGGTTTAGAACAACACAGCACAGATGTAAAAACGGAAAACAACTGTGCAGATTCAGTCTGGTGGCCACGGCTTCTCCCCAAAGATTTGGGGAGGGGGAGGCAGGCAGCTGCTCTAGATTCCCGTTTGCCAAGGTGGCCTAGAGGGAGCCTGCCACCGGGGAAAGTGGGTTTGGGCACTGGACGTAGGCACTTAGGAAGCTGCCATATACTGGGTCAGACCCTTGTACTGTCAGCAGCTCTCCAAGGTCTCAGGCAGGAATGTCCCCCCGCCCTACATCAAGATGCTGCCAGGGAGAGAAGCCCGGACCTTCTGCGGGCAAAGCCGGGGCTCTTCCACCAAGCGACAGCTCTCACAGGGAGTCCCCCACGCCAGTGCAAACCAGGGCAGGCCCTGCTTAGCCAAGGGAGCAATCAATGCATGCTTCCGGACCGGCACCCCCACCCCACCCCTGCCTTACCCACAATGTCGTTTCGCATCAGCTCTGTGACTGGTATTGGTTTAGCAGCATCGGGAGAAATATATTTGGTAAAAATTGTAACGGCATCCTGTTCTATACCTAGAAGGGGGAGAAAGGTGAAGCGACCGTCAGCGAGGCGGGCAGGAGCCAGACCAGGCATACACAGGCTGAGGGCCAGGCAGGAGCAAGCACTTTCACAGGAGGAGGGGCTCCCAAACGGGATGCTGCTGGACTACAGCCCCCATCACCCCCTGCCGCAGCAGCATCCGGCCATGGCGACTTTGTTTTTCCTGCCCAGCACCAGCTACTCCGACCCCTCTCCTCCTCCCGCCCCAGAATATCCACCGAGGTGTGTCTGGGCACAGAGCAGCCTGTCTGCGCGTTCGGAGGCTCCTTCCTTGTTTTAAAGGAAACCCCCCGAGCCCACAACCCGCAGGGGAGGAAGCCCGACGATGGGCCAAGAGCGCGAGAGCCGTGAAGCGCGTCCTGCCCGCCCCGGAGGAGCAGCCTTTGGCAGGAAGTGGCTCCAGCCACTCTCAGGCTGGCCAGGAAACAGGGCCTGAAGCCGAGCGGCTTTTCAAGGCCAGCCACAGCCGGGGAGGCCATGCCTGGTTGGAGGACCCCGGAGCAGGGCTCCCAGGAACTGAAGGAGAGCCACAGCCGACAGCCAGGGCAACCAACATGGGGATGTGCTGCTGGCGGTCTCGAGGGTGGAGGCTGGAGATGGCCTGCCGCTTCAGGCACTTTGGGGCAGAAGCGCAGGGGGGCCAGGCAACCAGTTAAGACCGGAGCACCACACTAGGAACATAAGGGGAGCTCTGCCACCGTGGGTTCCCCAAACGCCGTTGGACTACAACTTCCATCACCCGCTGCCCCAATGACCGGAGGCCTTTGAGGACCCCTCTGCATTCAAGGATTGCCAGGCTGAAGTCGTTCTTTGGCCGCGCGGCTGGTTCCAGCCCCACGGGCCCTCAGCAAGCAGGGAGGGGGGGTTCTCCCCTCCTCGTGAATCCCAATGGAGCAGGCCGTCATGCTTACTTCTCATGAATTTTCCCGACAGGTCCTTGAGTGCAAAGGAGGGGCTGTTTCTATTGGAGACGGTGCCTTTGGAAGAGTCTTGAGGTCCAGCCGGCAAGGAACAGTCCTCCGTGGCCCCATGCTCGAGGGGGGCTCCAACGCCCTCCCGACGCAGCAGCAGGTGGTTCTGAAGGCTGCATGTCCGGCCGTTCAGTCCGGCAGCCAACAGCTTGGCAGGAAGGGGCTGAGCCAGGCCGGGACCCTCGAGCCGCCTGTCCAGCGGCTCGGAGGGAGAGGCCGCAACGTTTTCAGGCTGCTTGGAAGGGGAGACCGGCTCGGCCAAGGAGCTGTGCTTGACTGTGTTGAGGCTGTGTGCTCGGATGCGGGACCAGGTGGTGGAGCGGAAGCTCTCGGCCTCCAGCCAGAAGCGGACCAGGTGCTCCATCCGACGCAGCTCCATGAACTGGATCAGATACGGGAGGGCAACGCCGTCCCGGAGGACCTGCTCGAGGGTCTTGGAGAGGCTGGATTTGGTCTCTTGGGCCTGGTAGTCCAGACAAGATCGGCCTAGAGGGAACCAACAAAGCGTTTCAGTTTCCCTCATGGGGAAGCCACTCACTGTGCGCACGAAGCTCTGCCCTGCCTTTGCGAGAACACAGAAGAACCGCTCCGTCACCTAGCCACAGAGCTTTCAGCCGATGCCTCGTCCAGCCACCAATTCACAGGTCAAACAGGAGATGCACTTCATAGACACAAATGTATAATATACACATACCACCAAAACTACACTATAGGAGCCTTCTTGAGAAGATAATTGAATGAAAGCCCGGCTGGCGGCTGGCGTGTTGGCCTAGGACTGGAGAGACCCGAGTTCAGCCACGAAACTCACCGGGTGACTCCGGGCCAGCCACTTCTCATAAGAGCAGCCCTGCTGGATCAGGCCCAAGGCCTATCCAGTCCAGCATCCCGTTTCCCACAGTGGTCCAGGGGAGCCCACAAGCAGGAGATGAAGGCAGGCACCCTCTCCTGTCATTATTCCTCTGCAACTGGCATTGAGAGGCATCCGGCCACTGAGTCTGGAAGCAGCCCACAGCAAGGACTAATAGCCACTGCTGCTAAGATCTCTCTCAGCCTAACCTACCTCACAGGGTGGTTGTGAAGATAAACATAACTGGGCTCCTTGGAGGAGGAGCAGGAGATAAATGAGGCATAGAAACAAGTATTTCAGAACTGAACAAACGAGATATTTGTCTTTAGAAGGAAAGGCCCTCATGAGCATTCCTCAAACCCACAGGCTCTCCGGCTTTGGTGCCCAGATGTTGCTGGTCTACAACTCCCATCACCTCCGACAACTTTGGCCTTTGTGGCCAGGGATGATGGGAGTTGTCATCCAACCCCTGGGCTAGCCAATCAAGCCACATTGGGCCAACAGAGCTGGAGGCATCTGCCCATCAGAGCTGGCCAACCCAGAACACACACACCCCCAACGGCCTCGCCCAGCCAAACAGGGGAAGAGGCCGGCGCTTACCCAGGTCTCCGAAGTGAGCGGCCTCCATATGGCTGGGCTGCTTCTTGAGCGCGGCCGTGCGGCTGCTGGAGGACTCCATGTTGGCCGAGATGGCGTTGATGGCCACGTGGCTGGGTCCAGCCGCCTCCAGCAAGGCATGTCTCCTGGTGCCACCCTGCGGGGAATGTACGGGGAGTGCAGCTGGGAGAGGGACAGGAAGGGAAGAGCATCAAGGGACTGGGGACTCTTGCTTCCTCCAGAAAGCTCAGCTCCACCCACCACTTTTTCAGAGCTCGCTAGAGTGGAGGCGTCAAAGGCAGCTGCGGCACAATTCCCTTCCTCGGTGCAAAGCACTGTGGGACATCCAGAACATTCTGCTTTGCCCCCAGGCGGGGGAGAGGAGCAACAGCAACAATGCCACTCTCACTTGAAGTATCCATGCGAACAGGAGAGCCGGTCTGGGGGTGGCAGGCAGGAAAGGGCCCTCTTGCTAAGCAGAGTCTACCCTGTTTTGCATGTGGATAAGAGACAAGTGTGAGCGCTGGAAGAGGTTCCCCTTAGGGGATGGGGGCCGTATCTTGGTGGCAGAGCATCTGCTTTGCACGGGAAAGGTCCCAGCTTCCCTCCTGGGCAGGGCTCTCCAAGAAGGGCTGGGAGAGACTCCTGCCTGAAATCCTGGAAAGCCGCTGCCAATCAGCGTAGACAAGACTGAGCTAGATGAACCAGTGGTCTGGCTCAGGAGAAGGCAGCTTCCTATGTTCTTAAGGGACCCTACCACTGAACTAAAGGCAGGAGTCAGCTGCTGCTGTTTACAAGGGATGCCTTGACAGCTGCTGCATGAAATAAGCGGTGGAAGAGGCCAGAGGGACCTTGCCGTTGAGATGGAAAATGAAGCAATCCAGGTGATTGAAAGGAAGGGGCTTTTAATGGGCAGAAGAAACCAAGCATGTTTGAGGCGGTGCCAATTAGACTACCGCCAGTCATAACCCACTGCTGCGATGCCACTCACCCCTCTGTTCCCTCAGCAAAACCTACAAACAGGAATTGGGGAAATCCATTCCCTGCCCCCTGCATATTAAAAAAAAGCCCCGCTTGTGGAAAGCAGTAAAATACTTTGCTGATGCCACCACCCCACTGAAGAAAGAAAAGACTCTGAATAACAGGCATTAGGCTTCCCGATTGAGGCTAAGCCTCCTAATCTCGGAGGATTATGAACATTTCGGAGGGCCTGGTGCTGACTCAGCTCAGAATGATGGGCACTTCTGTGCCACAGAGCGAGAAGCCCTCTAAGTTCAGCACGCTTTGAGGACTGGGAGGGTGGCTGCCTGATTCATGTCACTGCAGGCTGGTCAGTGCGGCCCTGATCCAGCCCATGAATAAAGTTTTGCAGACCCCAACATACACTTTAATCAAAGTACAGTTTTAAAAAAAATTACCCACAGGTTCACGCATAAGGAAAAGGTTTCTACATTGTAAGAAGATCTGTACTCTGTAAAAAGAGGGGAGCTGCTCTTGTGGTAGCAAGTGTGACTTGCTCCCTTGGCTAAGCAGGGTCCGCCCTGGTTGCATATTAATGGGAGACTAGAATTGAGAGCACTGCAAGATATTCCCCTCAGAGGATGGAAGCTTTTTATGTTCCTATCTAAACGCAGGAGTTCTCAACTTGGGAGTCCCCAGATTAGGTTGAACACCCTCACCATTTGGGGACCCCAAGGCTGAGAACACTTCTATTAAAAAACAACAACTGAGATTCAACTTGCAGACTGTATGTGTATCTTCGGGGTTATATGCTTGAGGGTGGCCAGGGACTGAGGAGTCCTTACAGCTAGGTGGGGCCTGGCTTATTTGGGAGCGTGAGCTTTTGTAAAGAGACCCATCTGTGAGGCGACAGACACTTGTGGTTTTGGAGATCTGCCTAGAGGCCAGAACAGCCCCTGAGAAGGTAAAGTAAAGTTGTGCCATGTCGAGTCGGTGTCAACTCCTGGCAACCACAGAGCCCTGTGGTTGTCTTGGGTAGAATACAGGAGGGATTGACCATTGCCTCCTCCCATGCAGTGTGAGATGATGCCTTTCAGCATCTTCCTATATCGCTGCTGCCTGATAGAGGTGTTTCCCATAATCTGGGAAACAGACAAGCGGGGATTTGAACTGGCAACCTCTTGCTCCCTAGGCAAGTTACTTCTCCGCTGAGCCATTAGGTGGCTTCCTGAGAAGGCAGAACTTGGGGAGCCCATAGTTTCCCCTCCAATGGGGATTCCCAGATGTTGACAACTACAACTCCCATCAGCCCCAGCCAAAGGCCCTGGGAATCCCGTGTGACAGGGAACACGGCTAGCAAGGGCTCTCGTGCATCACCCACCTCCTCGTGAATCCAAGCAACAGCACTTACCTTGGTGTGCCTTCGCTTCGGCTGCCTTCTCATGCTCTTTGCCTCTCCCTGCAAAAACAAAACCGTGGGGATGAGTATCTTGGATAAACAATCAAATCAGTAGGTGGGCTTTGACTTTTAACTGGCTTATTTGCACCTTTGAAACTTGATTTTAACCTGAATCCCGAGTTGGTCAATTTCTATCCATTCATTCCACATTGTTTTTATAGTTTGTTTTAGTTCTGTGAGATGTGCCCCCTGCGCTACTGAATTCCAAACACACATACAAAGCAGCTGCAGCTCCGGGAAGTTTATCCAAAATGGCAAAAAAGAAAAACCCACAAGTCACTTGCTTCCAGCAAGGTTCCTCTTCCCCTCTTCTATGTCTGGCCTCATTAGCTGCCTTCAGCATGGACAGGCAGGAAAGGAGGAGCTCAGTTTGGGGCAGGCTAATCTGCTGGCAATCTTTGCTCTCTAGCCCCGTCCGCCCTGTGGCAATTCACAGCTGCACTGATGCTGCCATCGGCTAATTCTGCACACCCCTGGTGCGCGGGACTGGGCTGTTGCTCATCTGACAGGCCAAGCGGCTGGCCTCCTCTCTGGATGTGGAGTGGCCCAGTTTCTTAAGCAGTGGGATCTTCTGCTGGGAGAGGCAAAGCCGGCCAACAGGCTCATCCTCCTCCACATGAAATGCAGCCTTCCATGCAGCTTTGCATAATTAATCGGCGAGGGCTGACTTGTGCTGCCAGCCGAGAGATTGCTCAGGTATGACTTGGCCGCCAGCTTGGAATTCAAAACATTTGCACCATTTAGGCCACGACGGAACGGGATGCGCTTCAACGGCCTCTGAATGTCCGGCACGGAGAGGTTTCCACGTGTCCCAAGGGCTTCCTCTCCCCCCGCCAAGCAGGCCTGCCTTATCTCCACACTGCAGACGGGCGAGGGTCACGCCAAGGCAGTACGGGCCTGCCCAGGGCCACCACCAAGAGGGCTCCAACGGGCGACTCTGGGCCCCCATCACACGCAAGCTTCTCAGTTGTTCCATCTGTTATGGAATGTCACCACCAAGTGAGGCCTTTTGCCAGCTTGAGGAAGCCACTCTTTCCCAAAAAAATATCATGCTGGGCCCTGCAGGTGCTTTCTGGTCTGCTGCCACAGTCCAGACTCCAGATCACACCAAGAGCCCTGGAAAAGAGAGAAGGCGGGGCTGTTGCCGTGTGGAGGGAGAGTTCTCTGGGCTTGCTACCGGCCCCAAGCCCCATGCTGCCCCCTCGCCGGCTGCCTCTTCTGCTGCTCCCCTGCACCTTTCTGCCAACTTCACTCCCTGCCTCGGGGACACAGCGCTGAGGTTTCTACAAGGCAAGGAGCTCCGTCTCCAAACACCTGCCCAGAAACGCAAGGCCAAACAGCACTCTCTCATCTTCAGCAAGGAGGCACGGTAGCCTTCCTGCTTCCCCTTGCAGCCGAAATGCACACCATTCACAGACCTTGAGCAGAGCCCTACCTGCTCCTTTCCATGAGGCAGAAGAGCACGCAGACCCAAGGTGTCCCAGTCACTTAAGAGTGGGCGGGGGCTGCCATGGGTCCCCGGGCCTCACAGTGAAGAAGAGCCCCCACACCAGTGTCCCCTCTAAGGCGTGTGCATGTGCATGTGCTCACACATTTTGTGATCTCCGCTCAGTTAATTTCAGATCCTGCTCAGGTTGAATCAGGAGGGCCATACTCTGAATCCATGTGCGCACACACTGCCTTGATACCGGTGCTCAGAACAAAACTCATTTCGCACAGAGATTAAAAAGATTAGAGAACATTGCCCCCAACACGTGCCGCTGCCTGCCCAGCAAGCGTGAGGACCCTTTTGGAGAGACCCCACCCCAGATCAGGGATTTGGATGGGCGGCTTCTAGTTTTGCTCCGGTTTATTTCCACCTCAGCCACAGGCCATAACAGAAATGCGGAGAGCAGGGCACGGAAACAACGGAAGAGAGAGGAGGAACCTCCCTTGCACAAGAGCGGCTGTGGCAGGAGCAGTCTGTCAAGCATCCCTGCAGCCGGCCCGCCACAACCCTGTCAAGTCAGCGCTTTGTGTTTTCGCCAGAGGCAAGTGCTTTCGGTTTAGAAAGAGGGCCCTTCAAACTCCAACTTAAACAGTTTGGAGCGTTCATTTCCCCCCAGTGTATGGCAGAAGAGACGGGAGAAATATTGAAGGCCCAGCTCTTACCAAAAAGAGAAAGAAAGAGACAAAGAGAGAGAGAGAGAGATTTGAACCACCTTGTTCAGAGGAGACAGCCCTGCTATTTGCAAGCTGGGAAGACCTGAAATTGCCACCCTATATCACAACGCGGACTCTTGCTTTTTCTAGCATATTTCCGGGCAGTACACAGGAGGGCGGGGTCTCCGTTTCTTCTCCCCCTCCGAACAAAAAAAACAGGCCACTCAGAAGAGAACAACGGAAGAGCAGAGAGGAAATCAGCACAGAAACCCAAAAGAGACACCCCTGGAGCCCAAGGGGCCTTCAGCTGGGGATGCTGCCCAATTAAAGCCACCTCGGTCAATCAGTTGCACGAGTTGGTTAGATCCAGTGCTTCCTCTAAGGCAGGGCTGCTCAACTTCAGCCTTCCTGCAGATGTTGGCCTACAACTCCCACAATCCCTGGCTATTGGCCACTGTAACTAGGGATTATGGGAGTTGTAGTTCAAACACAGCTGGGGGGCCTAAGTTGAGCGGGCCTGCTCTAAGGCGTGCACACATGAAGTTTTTGGATGTTCGCTCAGTTCATTTTAGATCCCGCTCAGATCAAATCAGGAAGGCCCCACTCTGAGTGCAGGTGTGCACACATTGCCTTGATACTCCCGCCCAGGGCAAAACTCATTCCGCACACAGATGAAAAAGGATGAGAGAGAACACCGGTTAGCTCTGCATCAGCCTGCCTATCAGAGGAAAACTGCTCTCCAGAGAGACGCCCTGGTCTTTGCAGGCAGCTTGTATGAGTACTTGTGATAAGGCTAGTTACAAGCATCGGATCTGCTGCCTAAAGAACTGGGAGCAATTTCAGTCCAACAAAATACTTGCCAACAATAGGGATGTGCACGAACCGGTCCGAAGGCCATGCAAGAGGCCTTCGAGCCGGTTCGTGCTGGTGACGGTTCGAAGTTCAACGCTGGGGTGTGGGGGCGGTCTCGCTGTAAGGGTATGTGGGGAGATAAGTGCAACCCCCCGCCCTTAAAGAGAGACCCCCGCCAGCGTCAAACCAAGCCTCTGCAGTTCCGTGCACATCACTAGCCAACAATTCATCAACTTGAATCCACACTGCAGTCCTGCTTGAACCAGTGGCCAATGTACTTTTCAACCACCCAGCTCTGGAGACTTATCTCAACACGGCTTCCCTACTTATGTACTTAATTTATCATATTTTCATACCTAATGGCTCAGCGGAGAAATGCTTGACTAACAAGCAGAAGGTTGCCAGTTTGAATCCCCGCTGGTACTATCCCCAGCAGGGTTACAGGGAGATGCTGAAAGGCATCATCTCATACTGTGCGGGAGATAGCAATGGTCAACCCCTCCCTGTATTCTACCAAAAGGAAACCACCGGGCTCTGTGGGTGCCAGGAGTTGAAATCGACTTGACGGCACACGTTACCTTTATGTACATCTCTAGGCAGTGTACAGAATTTAGAATATTTAAAAGTCAACACCGATTAAAATACACAACACAATAAAAACAATAGCAGAAAACAGTTATTAAAACCAATTATTAAAATTAACTCTAATTAAAAGCCTGCGAGAAAAGGAGAGTCTTGAGGGTCTTCCTGAAAACAAACAGAGAAGGAGATGCTCTTATTTGAGCAGGGTGCATAGTCCAAAGCCCTGGGGCAGCCAAAGAGAAAGCCGAGTCCTGGGTCGACACCAAATTTAGCTTTTTGCCTTGGAGGAGTTCTGAGAGTTACTTATTCTCAGTGGCTGCATTCCTGGGAGCAGCAGAGCTGTGTGCCCTGGGCAGCTTCAGGGAACCAGGAAGCTCTCTGTTCAAGACTTCCTGATTCTTTGTCCTGAACTGGGTCAACAGCCAGCCTGTCAACGCAACACTGCCCCACCCTGCAGAGCTCTGAACACCTATGCCTGTAAAAGAGCTCTGTATGAATGCAAAAGCTGGCTTCTACCTTCTAAAAACCCAACAAACAGACCATCTCATAACTCAGAGGTTCTCAACGTTGGGTCCCCAGATGCTGTTGGACTTTGGCCACTGGGGGTGGGGGGTGAGGACAACAGACGCCGCAGTCCAATAGCATCTGGGGAGCCAGGTTCAAGAGCCCTACCATGACGTATTCACTCTGTTTAGGCACCCTAGTCGGACATTTGTCGTAGCGGGCCACATACAGACACCTGCACTAGACTGAGAGCTGTCCTTGGAATTTCCCCATGGGACAGCTCATCCTGGATCATCCCACTTCAGGCCACTGGTGAAGCACTGTGTGTCTAGATCAGGGCTGCTCAACTACGGCCCTCCTGCAAATGGTGGCCTACAACTCCTATGATCCACTGTGGCTGGGGATTGTGGGAGTTGTAGTCCAAAAACAGCTAGGGGGCCCTCAGTTGAGCAGGCCTGGTCCAGATGATGCCCTATATAAAGGAAAGATCCCTGGCTGCGGAGAGCTAGTGTTAACAAGAGGAAGCGTTCCAGCTGAACACTCTCCAAGTGTTAATTTTCAGGCTGCAAGAATGGGGCCATAGCTCAGTGGCAGAGCATCTGCTTGGCATGCAGAGGGTACCAGGTTCCATCCCTGGCAGCATCTCCAGGTAGGGCTGGGAGACACTCCTGCCTGAAACCTTGGAGAGCTGCTGCCAATCAGTGCAGACAATCCTGAACAAGATGGACCAAGGGTCTGGCTCAGTATGGCAGTCCTCTATGATGGAGATGGGGTCGTAGCTCAGGGGAAGAGCATCTGCTTTGCATGTAGGAGGTCCCAGGTTCAATCCCTGGCAGCATCTCCAGGTGGGACTGGGAAAGACCCCTGCCTAAAGAGACGCTGGAGAGACGCTGCCAGTCACAGCCGACAGTAACATGCCAGAAGGACCAAAGGTCTGACACAGTAGAAGGCAGCTTCCTAAGTCCCTAAGGAGCTCCTAGAGGTCTCAGAATAGGTGGCTCTTGCAGGAGGAGACAGTCCTTGCAGGAGAACCACCTTCTCCAAAGAGGCTTGTATAACCGCTTCACTGTTGGCTTTTCAGTGGATGGCCAAGACGCAGCTTCTTAGGAAAGACTCTGAGTTCTCTTAAGGTGGCTTCCAGTGTTGTTGCTTTTAACTTTTGTTGTTGCTGGGACTGCTTTTGGGTTTGTTTGTTTTTAATTTATTCTAGTTTGTGACTATTTGTTTTTAAAGTTTATTGAAAGCTTCCTGGAGCAAGGAATGGGAGGGCATAAATATTTCAACAAACATAAAGAAGTGGCCTATTCCAAGCAGGCTGCACTCTGTGGTAGTTTGGCTCTGAAACGCAGAGGGCAAGAGGGCTCTGGTGCCCCAGCCCCTGCCCTTCCCCAGGAAAGAGAAGATCCAGGGGTCCTGACTGAGGATGGAGGAAGGCGCTTGCAGTTAGCCCCTCACCTGCTACCCTCGGAACAATGGCTGTTCTGTAGGAGGGGTGCAGTGTTTCCTCTAAGGCGCGCACACGCTCAAATGTTTTATGATGTCTGCTCAGTTAATTTTAGATCCGACTCAGATTGAATCAGGAAGGCCCCCCTCTGAATGCATGTGCGCGCACACTGCCTTTATATTGCCACCCAGAACAAAACTCATTCTGCGCACAGATGAAAAAAACATTATAGAAAACACTGGAGGGGTGCGGGACACCCCCTCTTTGGATGGCGGCGGCTTTGGACATTTCAGTTTCTCAGCCGCCCACTTTGGGAAAACTCTGGGTGCCGCCAACTGGACGCCACAATCGGTTCTGCTTCCGGCGTGCTGACTTTTTGCTATCAAGCAGCTCAGCAATGCTTTCATGTCCAGTGCGATAACACTGTTTAAAGCAAGCAAACGATGTTTAGCTACCTAATGGATTTGGAGCCATGGAGACAGGTCACACACACACAGGCCATCCAGACACCAAACCTTTTCCTTTCAGAAACGCTTGCTGGTTCTTTCGCCCCCCTGGGAAAGCAAGACTGCTAATGAGTGGTCAGAGGCCAAGGGAAAAATCTCAAAGGGCCGGACAGGGCTGTGTAAGCCTCATGCTGTTCATATCCAACTGAGACACTGCTATGCTTCCTACCCACCTGGCCAGGTCCCAACGTGCTCACAGGAATAGAAATTGCATCGCCAACCTCTGCACCAGCAGCACCAATTTAACTCTGACCACTAAGAAGCAGACCAGACGCAAAAGGTTTTAATGACATTTCTGGAAAGCACAGACAGCTCCAGAGCAGTGTTCCCTCTCACAGGGATTCCCAGATGTGTTGACTACAACTCCTAGAATCGCCACACAGAAGCCATTGCAGCTGGGGATTCTGGGAATTGTAGTCCACAACATCTGGGAATCTCTGTGAGAGGGAACACTACTCTGGAGAGGCCAGTGTGGCAAATGAGGCTAAGATCATTACTTGCCTCAAACTACCCAGTGAGCTTTCTAGCCAAGTGGGCACTTCCACCCATGTCTCTCTGGGTTCAGAGCCACAAGAGATACCAGCCCACAGAAAAAAAGTTGTTATCAGTCTTCCTGCCACACATAACAGTCTAAGTCATTTGCAAGATGTCAACAGCCTGAGAGAGGTGGGGGAAAGAAACAGGGAGCCCCCACCAGGGTTCCCTCTAAGGCACGCACACTCACAAGTTTTTTGATGTCTGCTCAGTTAATTCTTGATCCCGCTCAGGTTGAATCAGGAAGGCCCCATTCTGAATGCACATGCGCGCACACTGCTGCCTAGAACCAAACTCATTCCACACACAGATGAAAAAAATTACACCTTGTTAAAAAAAACCAGCCCAGGGAGCTAGAGGAAGTACAGGTACTCCACAGCCTCCCTGTCAAAGGAGGATATGATCCCTGAAGCTCACCAAAGCAGGAGAAAGGGTTTAAGTGACCATGCAGCATGCATTTTGTGACCGTTCATCAGTCAAGGATCCCAAGCCCCAAAAGATCAAGCAGCAGATGAAGAGTACACTGAAGCTGGCCACCATCGATATGTCAGCAACATCTCCAGCCTCTTTTCTTGGATGTGCTCTCTCTCCTAAATGCCCCACAGAAGATGCCGGCTTTCGTTTTAAGGACATTTGGTCCAGTTTAACACATGAAGCTATCAGAATACATCTCAGATTACACGGCCAAGTTTGCAGAATCCAGCCAATGGTTTTTGGCAAGACCTTAACAGTCAGCTTGAAAATATTTAACCTTCCTTATGTCGCTTTGGATGATCTCTCTCCCGGAGCGCACAAAACTTAGGCCACCGAGAACGCCAAAGTCAAAGGGCTGCTAGCGCCAGGCCAGGCCATTCACACAGCCCTGGGATCCCTTACAAATCAGAAAGGCGGATTCCCAAAATGAATGCACCCTGAGCAGATCTATTGCCTCGGGTTTTGGCAAACTTCTTGCCCAACAAAGGAGCAATTGGAGACTGCCTCCTTGTTTTACGACGGTTGTCTTGATCCACTGCACATAATTCATTCATTCAGACGCTTCACCACAACTCTGCATGGAAAGCGGGAAGGCTCCCCCCCCCCCGGCTTTCTTTCTTTCTTTCTCGCAGTCCCGGGAAGCCTTGAGGCCAGAGGGAGCTGCAGCAAAAGCAGCTCTGAGGCAGGAGCAGCCGCCAAGGTGCTCAAGGACATTCACGTGTGTCCTCTGACACGGTGATGCCTGGCGCGTGCTGGAGGCAAGGAAGAGGCTTGGCCAGAAAGGCCAGAGCTGCCGGCGCCCCCCAACCTTTCCAAAGGGTCCTCATCTGGACCCACATCTGCCATCCTGGCTGCAGCCTCTGAGTCTACCAAGTTCAGCCCCGCCCCAGCCCCATTCCCTGGACCCCACCCACCCCTCACTACACCATTTGCCCAGTTTTGGCTCCTCCCAGGTCAGTGCCCCTCCAACCACCCCATCCAGGCAACACCACACACTCCTTTAAGGACAGGAGGATCCTTTAAGGATCCCCCCTCCTTTAAGGAAAGCAGTCACCCCCAAACCCACCACCCCCTATGCCACACCAACATCCTCAGCTGGCCCTCCCTCAACCTTTCACTCCCCACATGCCCCACGATTCCTGCATCTCAGCCCACCCCTCGCCACCTCCTGCCCACTCAGCCGCCCCTTCACTGCCCCTCTCCTGCCCCACAGCCTCTTCCCTCCGGGGGCCCACCAGCCCACTCTCGGGTCTTGCCTCAAACGGCCCCTGCACCCCCAAAGCCCACCCTCACGTCACCCTCATCTTCATGCCCTCTTGCAGACCCCCTATGCTTGCCCCACCCCTCCACCAAATCACCCCCACACACAATCGCTGCTTTTGCCTCCAAGTTGCAAGCACAAAAGACTCCCCCACCCCACCCCACAGCCTGGCTCCCTTGACTCACAGGTACCCTCGCCCCAATGGGACACACGCAGCCCCCCACCCAACCCCACTGTGGGGGCTCCCAATGCTCTTTAGCCCAATCCCCCCAGTCGCCAGCTTGCCCCCCCACTCATGACAGCCCCCCCAGTCACACCCTAGTATTCCCACCCCTCCGAGGACAGCCCCCTCTCCCCTGTGCCCACGGGATCCTCCTCCCCCCCACGCGCTGGGGGCCCCCAGCAGCCCCTCTTTCCGCCCCCCACCCAGCCAGCCCCACAGGCCCCATGGGGCACCCCCCTGGGGTACCTTTCCGCCTGAAGAAGGACATGGCGGTGGCGGCGGGGGGAGGCCAGGCCAGGCCGGTCCCGTCTCCCTCAGGGCCTCCTCCGGATCCTCCCGCGGCCGCCTCCCGCTCCCCACACCGAGGAGGCAGCAGCAACCGCCGCCATGTTGTCAACAGCCGCCGCCGACACTGCGCAGGCGCGTTCTTCCGGGGCCGCGCGGAGCACCGGGATGGGAAGGGAAGCGGCCCCGCCAGGCAGGCCAACGGCAAGCCGCCTCTTGCCCTCAGCCATCATGGCTGCCACGGCTTCACATAGGGCCTCCCGGCACAGCCAATGGAAGCGGGCGGCGAAGCGGCCATCTTGGAAGAGGGCAGGCGTCCGGGACAGCAGCCTGCCCAGAAGGCTCGCCAGGGAAAGACACGTAGAACGAGGAAAATACTAGAGGGAAGGACCCATGGGCTGAAGGCGGTTCTTCCTGCTCAAGGTCTGTTTTAATTAAGAGTTCTGTCGTACTAGGATATCATCTCTGCTGCTCGGAAGCCGGGCTTCCACTTGGCCAGCAGCATGCGTGCCTCCTGTCCCGGGCCACAGAATGAGGAGGGTTTAGGGAAATTTATTTAAATTATGTCATCTGCAGCACCTTAGCTAAGCAGGGTCCACCCTGGTTGCATATGAATGGAAGACCACGTGTGTGAGCACTCTAAGATATTCCCGTTAGGGGATAATGGGGCCACTCTGGGAAAAGCAGAAGGTTCCAAGGTCCCTCCCTGGCTGCATCTCCATCACAGGGCTGAGAGAGTTTCCTGCCTGCAACCTTGGAGAAGCTGCTGCCAGTCTGTGAAGACAATATTGAGCTAGATGGACCAAGGGTCTGACTCAGTACATGGCAGCTTCCTATGTTCCTTACTATGATTTCCTCAGCGAGCTTCGTGGAAAGATGGAAATGCTGCTGAGCCCTGGAAGAATGGAGTGTTTGTTGCTTCGTAATTATTCTGTGGAGGTCTGGACTTTCCATCTTGAAAAGTCCCTGAGGGATCTGCCAAAGTGTGTCAGGAAGTGTTTTGTTTTATTTATTTATTTATTTTGTGCATTTATATACAGCCCCATACCCAAAACGTCCCTGAGAGCAAAGTGACTGGCACAGAGTCACCCAGCTAGTCTCATGGCTGAGTGGGGATTTGAACTCGGGTCTCCCCAGTCCTAGTCTAGCACTCTAACCACTACACCACGCTGGCTCTTTGTGTGCATTTGTGTGCGTGTTGCCAGCTGCGGGTCATAGGCACATAGGAGGCTGCCATATACCGAGTCAGACCATTGGTCTATCTAGCTCAGTATTGTCCACACAGTCGAAAAGATCTCAGATGATTCTATTCTATTATTTAAGCGGCCTGCCCTTAATTTTTCAGCTCCTGGACAGTTCCTTGAAAAAGCACAAGGGGGCGCCAGGCTACCTGCTATGGGGGAGCTATCTTTTGCAACCTAAGATAAGTTTCCCCCTCAACTCAGCAAAGTTTGCATACAGAGAGGCTGGTCCGATGCCGGCTTCCTCCAACGTAGTTCAATAGGATTTTTCTCCCTGGTACACACTGTGGAATCATCATGGAATTACAGAATGTGAGTCGAAAGGGACCTTGCAAGTCTGGTAGATCCACGCCCTGCTCAGTGCAGGAAACTGTCATCTGTATATACTCAGGTGCATCCTCATCATTTTTCCTGCCCACGTTTCTTAGTTCAGGGTTTCTTAACCTTGAGCCCCCAGATGTTGTTGGACTACAACTCACAGAATCCCCAGATATGGCCTTTGTGGCTGGGGATTCTGGGAGTTGTAGTCCAACAACATCTGGGGGTCCAAGGTTAAGAAACCCTGTCTTAATTGGCCTTTTTATTTAAGAGGAAAAACATGACTCAGTGGGGAGGATATAATGGTCGGTGTATGGGAAATAATTAATTATCATATCTATCAAGCTAATCCACCATGGTGTAGTGGTTAGAGTGCTGGACTAGGACCGGGGAGAGACCCGAGTTCAAATCCCCATTCATCCATGAGAATTGCTGGGTGACTCTGGGCCAGTCACTTATCTCTCAGCCTAACCTACTTCACAGGGTTGTTGTGAGGAGAGACCTCAGTATGTAGTACACTGCACTGGGCTCCTCGGAGGAAGAGCGGGATATAAAATGTAATCAATCAATAAATAATCCCTTGTGATGCTAGAATATGGGGTCTCCTTGTGTCATTGATTATCAGTGGGTTCAGGACACCAAGCGATTGCGGCACACAATATATCTGTAGCTTGTGGAACTGACTGCCACAAGATGTGATGGCACACTGGTTCAGATGTCTTTAAATGGGGGCTTTACACATGAATGGAGTAGAATGCCTGTCCTGCATGCCCGCCAACCAGACTTCAGTAGGTGGTAGCATGTGGAACAGTTTATCCCTCAAAGATCACAAGAGGGAGACAGAAGATAGATAGATAGATATTCTTATGAACAAGTAAATATTCCTTATAAAAGTTAAGACAAAAAATATGGATAAACTTGCATACCCACCATTCCAAAAATCAATACATTAGACCAGTCTCTAATACATATATCTGCATCAATGTTTTATTTAGTTTGAACATCATCTGCCACTTTTGTAAATATTATTGCAACATCCCAAACTGTTTGCCTCTAATGCCATTGATGCTGGAGCCTGTTTCAATGAAACGGTTCTGCCTTGCTGCAGAAGAGTGGAAAGCACATATCATGAACAAGAACCTCTGCCAGACATCCCAACAGCCTGCTGGATCAGGCCCAAGGCCTATCTTGTCTGGCATCCTCTACTGGGTCTTTTAAATTGTTTTTTAACTGATTGTCTTATAGCATTTTAGGGTTTTTGTTTTTGTTGTTGACTGATTTTGACTGTTTTTGTTTTGTTTGTAAACCCCCCTGGGCCAAATTGGGAGGGGCGGTATAAAAATTCAATAAAGATATAAATAATAAAATCATCATCATCATCATCATCATCAAGCTGACACCAGCAACAGCCACTGGAGGGACGCTGTGCTGGGGGTGGAAAGGGCCAGTTGCTCTCCCCCTGCTAACTGTCGGAGGCTCATCACCATCTTAAAAAGGCGCCTCTCGGCTCAGTTCGCAGGGGTTCCCCGAAGTGCGGGGGTACGAGCGCCCCTGGCGGAGGGCGCAGCGCCGGGAGGGGAGGGTGGGGGCTCCACGTGACGCTGCGGGGGGGCTGGAGGAGCCGGGGAGGCGCCGCCGCCGCCGCCCACCGGGGCAGACGCGTGAACACGCCGCCGCGGCCGGCCAGGCAGTCCCGGTGGTGGCAGCAGCAGCAGCGCGCACAGCGAAGCTCTCCGAGGGCGCGCCGGCCGGCCAGCCACGTGCGTTCTCCCTGGCCCCGCCGCAGGCATCAGCCGGGCCGGCGTCCCCTTGATGGGAGCCTGGAGCCGGGCTGGCTGAGCCGGCCGGGCGGCGGCGGCGGAGCAGAGGCAGGAGGAGCCCCCCGCGCAGGCTGGCGCGCCCCGAGAAGGCGAAGGCGAAGGCGGCGGCGGCGGCGGATGCGGCGCTGCTGGAGCGCACGCAGGCAGCAGCCGGAGCGCCGCGGACCATGTTCAGCGGGGTGGGCTGCTTCTGGGCGCTGCTCTCCTCCTGCCTGGTGGCCGTCTGCAGCTTCAGCTTCCTGGCGCCTGCCTGGATCGTCCGCCAGCACCCGGGGACGGCCGCCGCCGCCGCCCGCCACTGGCCCCCCGCCGCCGCCGCCGCCGCCGCCGCCCTGGAGGAGCAGGAGGACGCCGGCGGCGGCGAGGTGAGCTTCGGCCTGCTCTGGCACTGCTCCGAGCCCCTGCAGCAGCGCCTCTACGACTGCTACACCTTCGGAGGCCTGGGCCGCTTCAGCGAGATCCCTTCCGGCTCCTGGCAGGTGAGTGTCGCTGCCGGCCCGGGATTGCTGCTCCCGTCTCGTTTGGAAGGGAGCTAGGTCTGGCAGCGGGGGATGACGGGCTCTCCCGGAATCCGGGGGAGAGGCACCTCCCACGGAACTCGGGGCAACCTGGTGAAATCGGTTGGCCTTAATATTTCAAATGAGCACAGAAATGCGGGGCCGGGCTGCAAGCCCAGGATTGACGTCCAAGAACACTGGCATGGGTTTGGGGTGGAGAGAGCTGGTCTTGGCGTAGTCAGTGGGAATGGTCTCTTTTGGCTAAGCCGGGTTTGCCTTGCTGAGGTCTGCATTTGCATGGCTGACTGCACGTGTGCACCGTCTGCAAAGAGGTTCCTCTTAGAGGATGGGGGCCACAGTTCTGCGTTGCGTGCAGGAGGTCACAGGTTCCATCCCTGGCAGCATCTCCAGGTAGGGCTGGGAGAGACCCCTGTCTGAAAGCTTGGAGAAGCTGCTGCCAGTCAGTGCAGACATTACTGAGCTGAAGATCTACCAAGGGTCTGACTGGGTAGAAGGCAGCTTCCTGTTATGAGGACGGGGCCATACCTCAGTGGTAGAGCATCTGCTTTGCCGGCAGATGTTCTTTCTGCTTCCCTGGCAATAGAATGCTCTTGGGTTTCCAGACAAATTCGGTTAGGTTGAGCTTGCTGCTTGTCCATCTTGATTGTAGGATTTGGATCTATTGTTGCTTCTGGCTTTAAGCATTAGCAACCAAGGCTCAAGCCTGTCTCTGTTCCTTCACTGCTTCTGGCCTAGAAACACTTTTAAAAAGCAGCCTTTAAAAATCACTCCCAGGACTTCATTTTTCAGAGATCTAAAGAGAACAACCCCAGGTGAATAATCCAGGAAACATCCTGTAGGCTCTTCTCTTTTCTTGAAAGCCAAATTAACCACTCTCGGTCAATTTCAGTAGAATGATATTGAACTCTCCCCACCCCCTTTCCCTTTTGCTTTTCGTGCAACTCTGTACAATGAAACTATTCAAGAGAATATGAGAGGAGAGCTGGTCTTGTGGTCACAAGCACGACTTGTCCCCTTAGCTAAGCAGGGTCCGCCCTGGTTGTATATGAATGGGAGACTTGATGTGTGAGTACTGTAAGGTATTCCCCTCAGGGGATAATGGGGCCGCTCTGGGAAGAGCAGAAGGTTCCAAGTTCCCTCCCTGGCAGCCTCTCCAAGATCGGGCTGAGAGAGATTCCTGCCTGCAACCTTGGAGAAGCTGCTGTCAGTCTGTGCAGACAATACTGAGTTATATAGACCAATGGTCTGACTCAGTATAGGGCAGTTTCCTATGTACCTATGTAACATATTTTTGTCTGTAAACTGCTTGGCTTTGGATCTTTTCAAAGGGCCGTGTGTGTTCTTCCAAAGAAGATCCATGCTGCAGGATAACAGATTAGTCATGCAATTGAGCTTCACCACCAAACAACTTGGTTTGACGCAGATGTTGCTTTCTGCCTTCTGGCGGCTGGCTTCTTCCAGCTCTGAGTTGAAGGCAACTAAGAGAACTTGGGTTTGGTTCTAGTTCCTTGAGATGTCCGAACTCGGTCTTTGGAGCAGGGTCTGCCTGCGTAGATGGCCGCATGATACATTCATTAGAAGGCTGTTCATATACTGCCTGCATAACTCCGCCCTTTCATTTGCATAGCCCCACCCTGGTTCTGTTTCTTGGTCACGCTGGAGTGTGACAGTTTCCTGGGAACTGGCTTATCTAGAAAGCATAAGAACAGCCCTGCTGGGTCAGGCCCAAGGCCCATCTAGTCCAGCATCCTGTTTCGCACAGTGGCCCACCAGATGCTGCTGGAAGCCACAGGCAGGAGTTGAGGGCGTGCCCTCTCTCCTGCTGTGACTCCCCTGCAACTGGTACTCAGAGGCAACTTGCCTTTGAGGCTGGAGGTGGCCTCTAGCCCTCTGACCAGTAGCCGTTGATAGACCATGATGTTATCCAAACCCCTCTTCAAGCCATCCAGGTGGTTGGCTGTCACCACATCTTGTGGCCGAGAATTCCACAGGTTGATTATGTGTTGTGTGAAAAAGTACTTCCATTTGTTGGTCCTAGATTTCCCAGCAATCAATTTCATGGGATGGCCCCTGGTTATCATGTTATGTGAGAGGGAGAAGAATATCTCTCTATCCGCTTTCTCCACCCCTTGCATGATTTTGTAGACCTCGATCATGTCTCCCTGCAGTCGTCTTTTCTCCAAACTAAAAAGCCCCAGGCGTTGTAGCCTTGCCTCCTAAGGAAGGTGCTCCAGGCCCCTGAAGAAAGCAATTCTTCACCCTTGCTTTCAATACGGTTGGCAGGGAGGTGCTGTCTGTTGCTTGTCTTTGTGCTGGTCTCCAAGTGAGTAGCTTCCTATGGCTTTGCTGCTTGGAACCCCAGAAGTTTGGGGTGGAGGGGGCGAGGGGTGGGATTAGCCATCCTGCCAACCCTGAGGTGCCTTGGTTGGTCTCTGCAGCCTGTCGGAGGCAACAGGCTTTGTGTGCTTTCTATGCAGGGTCCCCTGAAGAACTCGGGTGGTCTTGTAGCCGCAGCAAGGATGAATGGTCTCCTTTGCTAAGCAGGATTTACTTTGGTTTTTAAATTAGGATGGGTGACTGCATGTGAGTGCTGTAAGATATTCTTCTTAGGAGATGAGGCCACTGCTTGGTGTAAGAGCATAGGAACCTAGGAAGCTGCCACATACTGAGTCAGACCCTTGGTCCATCTAGCTCAGGATTGTCTACCCAGACTGGCAGCGGCTTCTTCAAGCTTGCAAGCAGGAGTGTCTCTCAGCCCTGTCTGGAGATGCTGCCAGGGATTGAACCTGGGGCCCAGACCCTGGTAGGGAGGAGAGCTGGTCTTGTGGTAGCAAGCATGAATTCCACCCTGGTTGTATTTGAATGGGAAACTACATGTGTGAGCGCTGGAAGAGATTCCCCTTAGGGGATTGAGCCGCCCTGGAAAGAGCCTCTAGGTTCCAAGTTCCCTTCCAGTGCTCACCCTTCTAGTCTCCCATTCAGATGCAACCAGGGTGGACCCTGCTTAGCTTAAGGGGACAAGTCCTGCTTGCTCCCACCAGACCAGCTCTCCTCTCCTCAGTGGAAGTGGTGATGCCAGTGGAAAAGTCCACATGATGAGACCTCAACAATGACTGCCCATTGATGCTGTGGAACGGACAGCGCTCTCTGCAGTTTTAAAAATAGGATATATTGAAGTGTGGTCTTCGGGCATAGGCCCTTGCCCCTGCTAAAATGGCTTTGTGCCCCCGCCAGGTGTTGAAATTGGAAATGCTGCCCCCTCATGATGCTTTCTTGGAGTAAAGGTGGTTCTGGGGTAGCTCTGTGTGTGTGTGTGTGTGTGTGTGTGTGTGTATGTGAGAGAGCGAGCAAGCGAGCACAGGTTCACTCAGCAAATGATTGCTAATGCATTCTCTGTGTTTGTACTAGGGGGAATTATGCTAATCGCCCTACAAATGATGCTTTGAATCGTGCATAGAGGTTAATTAATGGGCCTTTTCTTCTCTAACGAGGGCTGCCCTGTCTGTTTAATATTGCAAACACTCCTTTAGATGGAGGAGAGGAATCTCCCCCCCCCCCCGCCACCGCCAACTCCTGCTTTGCAGCTTCATAATAACTTGGCCGTTGTCTGAATAGCCGTCTGCATAATCCTTTCTGGCTAGCCTGATGAACTGCCGCCTGGTGAGCAGTGAGCTTTCTTGCCCTCGGTACAGGCCGAATTCCAACGTGTGGTTGCATCCTGAATGGTATCGTTCAGGGCAAGGTCCTGTGTGATGGCTCCTGTTGATATATTTCTATTTTAAGAACAGGGAAAGACCCCTGAGCCTGAAACCCTGGAGACCTGCTGCCGGTCAGTGTTGACAATACTGAGTTAGCTGGACCAGTGGTGTGACTCAGAAGGCAGCAGCTTCCTCGGAGATGTCACCCTGCTCAGCAGGGCTTGCCTCGGTTTGCATTTGGATGGGTACATATGAGCACTGGAAGATCTTCCCCCATAGGAAGATCTTAGTGGCCCTGTGTGCCTCTAATGCCGCCTCTGGCCCTGGTGTGGAGCGTGGAAAGACCCTCTCCCCCTCTGGAGCCGTGAGGAAGGCGTGCTGGGTGTGAAAGGGAGGTCTGCTCTGGCAACTAGCGAGGCTCCCAAGGTGCTGTCTAATTAAAATTTCGTTGTCTTTGCCTGCCTTGATGGGGGTCCTGGACTGCGCCATTGATGTGCTAATCCTTTGGCTGCCCCCTCCTCTTTTCTCTCTCCTCCACCATCCGTCAGACTGATCTGTGCACGTTCTCGCAGAAGTACAACCTGCACTGGTCCATGGAAGGGCTTTCAAATGGACGTGCGTAGCCTGTTGCCGGGTTGGCGGTGGGCTTCCTCTAAAGTAAACTTCTTTGTCGTAAGGGAAACATTTTGTACATAGGAAGCTGCCATTTACTGAGTCAGACCCTTGGTCCATCTAGCTCAGGATTGTCTGCACAGACTGGCAGCGGCTTCTTCAAGGTTGCAGTGGAGAGAGGAGAGCGAGAGAGAGGTTTTCCTCCCCCTCTCACAACCCGTGTTCCCTGTAAGAGGGATTCCCAGATGTTGTTAACTCCCAGAATCCCTGGCCAAATGCCATTGCTGCTGAGGCTTCTGGGTCTTGTAGTCAACACCGTCTGGGAAACCCTCTTACAGGGAACCCGGCTCACAACACTAGAAGCAGGGGTCGTCCCGTGGAATCGGATGGCCAGGAAATGTTAAACCCCACAAAAGGAAGGACTCTTGCCTCTCCTCCGCGGATGTGTTTCATCCCTTTTTAAGTCTGTCTCAGTTGGTGGCCATCGCCGCATCTGGGGGCAGAGGATGTTGAAGTTCAGCTGCACGTTGTGCCAAGGAGGACTCCCTTTTGTCTGTCCCAAATCTCCCGGCATCGATCGATCGACCGCCCATATTGTTATACCGCCTGATATGTAAATCTCTCAGCGGTGTACGAATTTTAGCTGCAGTGGATGAGCCTGAGTTATGATAGTGTGCGAGAGGGAGAAAAACCTCTTCCCCCACCCGACCCCAGCCAAGTAAGCAACTGTGATCTGGGGATGCCGGTGAGCCTGATGGATGCCCATCGATACCCTGGGTTCTTCTCTCCCGTTCCCACTGTCGGGTCTCTTCCTTTCGTAATTTAACAGGGTTTTTAAAGCAGCCCCGGTGTTGGGGCGGGGACTTTCCCGCCCGTCCTCCCTCCCAGCGGCTGGCTGGCTGGCTCCGGCTTGAAGGGCCTGATGGAAAGCGACGTGGTGTCACCTCCGGCCTTGATAGGCTGCCTGCTCCTGTCAAGTCGGGTCAGCGTCTGAAGGGTGCAGGCGGAGCTGTTTTGCCGGCAAACGGGGACGCGCTGGAGGGGAACTGCAGGAAGCCGGGCTGGGATCTATTAATACCCAAGAGCGGGCGGGAGGGAGAGGGGGGCTTCAAGAAGGGCGTCTTCCCTGGGATGGTGCGCAGCCGGGAGACGTGGGCAGTCGCCAAACCTGAGCGTGTGTTTCGGAGTTGCAGAGGAAGTTGCCTTCTGCCGAGTCAGGAAGCTGCCTGCAAATCTATCGCAGGTCTGTCTACACCCAGGATTCCCAGCTTTGGGCCCCCAGCCGGCAGGACCACAAAAGACCACAGAACCCATCATCCACAGTGATCCCCCCACTGCAACCCCCCGTGGATGATGGGGTTTGTAGTCCCCACAGTTGGCGACCCAAGATTGTGAACCCCCACTCTAAGCCACTGGCCTTCGTCACTGCCTGGAAGCTAAGCACACACACCCCAAAAATTTGTGGGGGCTTCTCTTGGAGTACGCGTTGCCATTTTCGTTCTATATGCCACGTACGCATCATCGGCACCATTGGATCTTTAGACTCTGCAGTGCAGACTTGTGCATTCTGCCGTTTCATTGCAGTTCCACCGTGCCACCAAAGGTGGGGGTTGGGGTGGGTGGTTGAGGACCAGCACTTCCGTGACATCACAGAGGCTCAGTCAATAGCCAGGAGGGGGGGCGGGCCTTGCAGACCCAAGCCGGCGTTTGGGCTTAACAGCAGAGACCTTTCAAAGCAGGGAGAGAGTGTTTCTCCCCAGATGCTGCTAATATTCTGACAATGGCGGATCACACCTGGAGTCCGGAGATTTGTGAGCCCCTCCGAGGTAGGCGAGAACCCCGTCCTGAAGCAGTGGCTGGTCCTGAGCTCCGGAACTGGGCTTCAGCGTCACTCCTGCTCTTGGCCACCATCGATCTCTGCAGATCTCGTGGGCAGAATCTCTATTTTTTGAATTATGTCCTTGCCCCCAAAAGGCTCTTGGAAGCCGTAAAACCTTCCTGTCTCGTCTGCTCCCACTCCGGGGGCTGATTAATTGTTCATCCCCAAACAAATTAAGGGCCCCGGGTGGGTCTATAAATATGCCGTTACGTGGCCTAATAAATCCTGATTAACGGCAGCCCTGCATCGATGGCTGGGTTACCTTGGTGGGTGTGACGACGCCGGTGGCGGCCATCCCGCTTCTTGAAAAGAGAAATCGAAGCACACAATCATCTCTACCATCGATAAACTCACCATGTCCCGTTAAACCAGGCAGAGTCCTCCTTGGCAGCTGGGCTTTAAGGAGGTCGCGTGGCAGAGGATTGCGGGATGGTGGTGGGGGCCACCTGTGAGCAAAAGGGAGGAAGCTGCCGAACTGAGTCTGACCCTCTGTCCGTCTAGCTCAGTATTTTCTACACTGACCGGCAGCGGCTCTCCCAGGTTTCAGGCAAGTGGCTGTCCCAGGAGAACCCGTGAAAACGGACAAAGGTCTTGGAGCCTCTCTAAGGCTGCTGTTGTTGACCGTGGCTGGGTGTGTGATGCTGGGGTCGCCCATCCGTTTCCCGCTGAAGTATTTTGGGTACCCTGCCCTTCTGGCGACTTCCTGTTTTTCCCAAATCCTTTCCTCCAAGTCTGTGACTGAAGGACACGGGAGAGGGGCAAGGATTTCCTGAAAGGTCAGAGATGGGTTTTCTTCTGTTGGCGGCTGAGAGTGGTAATTTTGCCTGCCTGGTGGCTGTGGGCCACCTCCAGCCTCAGAGGCACGATGCCTCTCAATCCCAGTTGCAAGGGAGCAACAGCAGGAGAGAGGGCCTGCCCTCAAGTCCTGCCTGTGGGCTCCCCAGAGGCATCTGGTGGGCTGCTGTGTGAAACAGGATGCTGAGACTAGAAGTGTGAGCACTGTCAGATATTCCCCTCGGTGGGGGGGAGTTGTAAAATAGATTTAACTTGCCCCTGACCCCACCCCAGTCCCAAATCTTTGCCTCATTCCGCCCCTGCCCTTCTAGCTCACCCCCCGCCCTCGGGGTGCTTTAGCAGAGAAGCCCCCTTTCCTGCTTGGGTGCCCCCAAAGCCTGGCGGGGCTGCTGAAGAGGAAGGGGAAGAGGGGGGCGGGCGGAGTAATCCTCTTGCTCGGCTCCCGTAAATAATACATCAAGATGGCAGTTCAGAAATGAAATTATCATTGGAAATGCACCGGTGCTGACTGTTAATAACCTCTCCGCATGATTGATTATGTAGGGAACGGGGCGGGGGGGGGCCTCTCATCCCTGCCTTGCTCCTGCTGCCGGGGGCGGGGGGTCTGGGGGCATTGCAAATCGGTGGTCTGGGGGCATTGCAAGAGACAAACAAGTTGCTTGAGATCCCAGAAAAGAAACCCAAAGCTCTTCTTTTGCTCTTGATGCACAGGGCTGGTTCGCAGATCCCTGGTCGCTTGAGGTCAAGAACACGAACACGTTGCCAGAAGTTTGCATCCATCTGCCCAGCCCTGCTGAAGCTGATTCTGAGCTTGGCCGTTGTGTTTGTGGGCAGTCTTCCCAGTCTTGAGATGCTTCCTTTCTTTGCATAATTTTGGGTGGATACCTTGGCAAGACCCCACGCTGGGTTTCAAGGCTGCCCCCCCCCGTTCTGCGTGGCTTGGCCCCGTGGCCTGAGGTTCAAGCATCCATTAATGGGAGCTTATCTAGTGTTAAATCAGGGGCAGCCGGGGCACCTCTGGAAATGCAGCACCGTGGCTGAGAAGGGAGCAAAAATGATTTTCTTTTATGGCTTGCAGGGGGGGAAGGCTGGAGATGAATACCAAACGGAGCTTCTAATACGGAGCGTTTTGAAATATTCGTTCCCTGCCGATTGGAGGGAGGAAGGTGAATACTGATGTGGAGGTTTTATTCTCGGCTGCGGAGGCACGGGAGTTTGCAGACCAAATTAGGAGGAGTTGAGGAGAACTGGTGCGATGTGAACAAACCTTGGGGCTGGGGCTGTGGGTGTGTTACGTGCTCGCGCCCTGCACACATAGAATCCCTCCTCTTTCCTTTGAAAAAGGTTCATGCGCTGCTTATGCAGGAGCTCTAAGTGGTGAGCGATGCATTTAAAACCCGAAGCAATAACCCTGCATTTGAAAGGAACTGCTTTAAAAGCAAGCTCCTAGACATAGGAAGCTGCCATATACCGAGTCAGACTCTTGGTCCATCCAGCTCAGGATTGTCAACCCAGACTGGCAGCAGCTTCTCCAAGGTTGCAGGCAGGAGTCTCTCTCAGCCTTCTCTTGGAGATGCTGCCAAGGAGGGGGCATGGAACCTAGATCCTCTTCCCAGAGCGGCTCCATGGGGTGAAGCCACAGATCAGGTGTGCTCACACCAGAATAGCACCCTTTCCACCCAGCTGCGATTTCCCAAGCCCTACGATGCTGGCAGAGAATTTTGTGCATTGCATTGTGGGGGTCAGGTCCAAGAAAGCAGGCGGAGATTGCCCCTGACTGAAAGAGACAGGCCATTTAGGAAATTGATCACATTTTTGAAAGGTAGCATCTTTCACGTTTCTAGAGATCTCTCTTCCCTGCCCTTCCCTTTTTTAAAGGATGCTGGTCTGATCTGCCAAGAATAGAAGTGCCAAATCACCGATCTGGGTCCTCCTGACTCACTTAATCCATTTGCAGCTCTGGTCAGCACTGGATACTTGCAGGGATTCTCAGTGTTGGGTCCCCAGATGTTATTAGACTTCAGCTCCCATAATCCCCAGCCTAGTGGCCTTTGAGTTGAAGTCCAATAACATCTGGGGATGCAACGCTGAGAATCCCTGCGTGAGAGTATCTATCTATATGTTTGTCAGACAGGAGATAACTAGCTCTTACTCAGATCAATACCGAGGGAAAAGAGGCACCTTTTAATGTGGCGATGCTCTTTATTTAGCAGCGGGAGAGCAACTGGCCATATCCACCCCCAGCATAGGACCTCCGGTGACTGTTGCTGGTGCCTATCTTGTGTTTCTTTTTGGATTGTGTGCCCTTTGGGGACAGGGGTCCCTCTTCTCTTCTCTTATTTATTTGTTGTTTCTCTGTGTAAACCGGCCAGAGCCATTTTGGGGAAGGGCGGTATAGAAATCGAATGAATGAATAAATAAATAAATACAAATCATAAAACCCAATTGGGTTGAGTTGTGTTGGGAGCGCTCTATTAGCTATGAAAAGTAGGACGTTTTATGAGAAAAGGATGTGTTCTAATTTAAGTTGTAGATTTTTAGTTGTAAGTTTTGAATTATGGCTCAAGTGGCATCATTTTGCACAGTTTGGGAAATTAAACTTGCCTTCTCTTTTAAAAGAATTGGTTTTTTAAAAAAGCGTGCGGCACATAGAGCTCTTCTCTGTCTCCCCCCATGTGCCCCCCCCCCGGAAGAGCAGGGCCATGTTCGTCAAAAGCAGGGCGGCTTCCACGAAGCGTTGTGGTAATTAAGGGACGGTAACTGGATCCATTTTATCTATCAGCGAAGGCGGCGAAACGCATCGGCGGCACCTAATGGCTCTTGTATTCAATACCTAACCCCACCATGCGTGTAATACATTTGTTATTATCGCAGCGCCCCGGAATCCTGATTACTCCCGGGACCGAGTGACGCTGAACCGTGAGCAATAGATTTAACGGCAGACTTAAGCACTGGAACATGAAAGGCACCGGGGACAGCCCTATCCGGAGATGCTGCCAGGGAGTGAATCTTAGACCTTCTGAGTGCAAAGCAAATGCTCTACCACTGAACTACGGCCTTGTCCCCGAAAGGGAATATCTTACAGTAGTCTCCCATTCAAATGTGAGCCAAGGCAGACCCTGCTTAGCAAATTGGACCGGCAGGGTGGACCATGGATCTGACTTTGTATAATGCAGCTTTCTTATCTTCCTAACCCCAGCAGGTCCATAGATGCAGAACACCCCACCCCCCGCCCGCATGAAGGGTTGTCTCTCCCTAATGAATGCCTGCCTGTCTTTCTTGTTTCAGACGAGTGCGGTGCTGTGCTCCGGGGGCTGTGCGCTTCTGGCCTTCAGCTCCTTGCTGGCGGTCATCGTGATCTTCCTTCCTAGCGGCCAGTGCGAGAGACGGGTCTGCACTCTGGCTGGTTACATCCAGACGGCTGCGGGTGAGTGAGTGAGCCGATAAGCCAGTTTCTTGGTGTCTTCAGGTGGTCCTTTGTCTGCTTGAAACCTGCACCCGTAACTTTAACTCGGTCAAGTGCTCGCCATTTTCCTAAATCTGGCTTCTTTGGTCCCTGCCACTTGTTTCCCTTTGGATAGCAGTGTGGATACCTAGGTCCGGCATGAACCAGTAAAGAACTAGGGACGTGGCTTTTGAAACCACTCCGGGTTTCCACCTGTCACAAAGGAATGGATGCCGAGAGCTGGCAACTTGCCTGTCTTAAAAGCAAACGGGGGGTGGCTTGTCCTCTGTCGACATTCCATTTGGGCTTGTAAATTCCCACCAGTGGCAGCTCATCTGGTGGCTACACAGAGACGGGGCCTTCTCGGTTGCTGCCCCGAGATTGTGGAATGCACTCCCTGCTGAGATACGATCCTCCCCATCTCTGGCAATTAAAAATAAATAAATAAATCTGAAGCAGGTGGGGGGGGGAAAGCCACCTTTTCAACGTGGTGATGCTCTTTATTGAGCAGGGGGAGAGTAACTGGCCCTCTCCACCCCCAGCACGACATCCCTCCAGTGACTGTTGTTGGTGTCTATCTTATGTTTCTTTTTCTGTTTCTTTTCTTCTTCAGGGACAGGGAGCCATCTTATTTATTTATTTGCTATTTCTCTATGTAAACCTCTTTGAAAACTTTTGTTGAAAAGCGGTATATAAATATCTGTTGTTGTTGAAAACTCATCTTTTCACCCAAGCTTTCTCAGCTTTTTAAAACTGTCTGTTTCAATTCTATGGTTGATTTTAAATTGTCGAATTGTTTTTTAAATGTGTTTTGATTGTTTTATGTTAACTGCCCAGAGACGAAAGTTTGGGCAGTATAGAAGTTTGATAAACAAGTAAGTAAGAATTTACACTTGAGAGTAAGTTCATCCTTTGTTTTGTAAGCCAACCCTGACATCTCGGATTTGAATGGCTCTGGTTTTGTTTTAAGGCAGGGGTTGCATAACTTTGGCCTTCCAGCTATTGTTGATCTATTTTATTTGCTTGCTTGCTTGCTTGCTTGCATTTGTATTCTGCACTTCCTCCAAGGAGCCCAGAGCAGTGTACATGGTCAGGTTTATCCTTACAACAACCCTGTGAGGTAGGTTAGGCTGAGAACATGGGAACATAGGGAGCTGCCCTATACAGAGTCAGACCACTGGTCTATCTAGCTCAGTATTGTCTTCCCAGACTGGCAGCGGCTTCTCCAAGGTTGCAGGCAGGAGTCCCACTCAGCCCTGTCTTGGAGATGCTGCCAGGGAGGGGACGTGGAACTCCAGGCTAATTATTCCCTGCCATTTAAGTCCTGGAAGTCTTGCTGAGGAGGCAGAGAAGCCAGTTCATTCTTAATATGACTGCAGCTTTTGCGAGAAGATGAGCAAGACGGCTCATCTGCGAGGCTTTACAGTGAGGTCGTATTTGCCTCCCAAAATGGATGCAAAAAGTTGATTTTTTTAAAAAAACATATATAAATTGGGCTACCCTCTTGATGAAACTCCCCCAATTGCTCCCCGATCACTCGCAGGGACTTCGAGGTAAATCTGGCCGATACGTGAACGCACCCCCTCCGTTTCGGAAGAGAGGCGAACGAAAAGCGAAGCACTTCACTGCGAATCCGAGTGGTGTCTTGTGACTGAATTAAAATGGGTTTAGATTATGACTGTTGACTCGGGTCCCCGCAGTTCAGACCGGAATTAATCCGCAGCGAAGTGAAATGAAGAGGCTGAGCGGGATGGGTTGCCCGGGGAGGGGTGGGGAGTCTTTGAGGAGCTCATTAGCTTGATCAAACACATCCAGTAAATCCTCTCTCCGTCAATACCGCTTAAAGTCTGCTGGCTCTTTTCCTCCCGCTCAGAATCTCTCCAGAGCCCCTTGGAGGACATTAGCGAAGCGAAGCCTGATTGCCTTGGGTCGGGCCAAGGGGGCACCGATTCCCCGTGGCGGAATAGGGACCCTGTGTCACCGCGCGGTGGGTCTTGCTGCCGGTGTGGCTTGAAATTTTTCTTTTGTTTGGGTTTGAGTCGACTTGGTCAGACTGTGGCTCTGCAATTGGTTGTCCGGGGTCCTTTCTAGAGCAGGGCTGCTCAG
Source organism: Hemicordylus capensis (assembly GCF_027244095.1). Taxonomy (NCBI): domain Eukaryota; kingdom Metazoa; phylum Chordata; class Lepidosauria; order Squamata; family Cordylidae; genus Hemicordylus; species Hemicordylus capensis. Next base: position 9,909,988 of record NC_069668.1, on the reverse strand, counting down.
CTTTGGCCCTCCTGCAGATGTTGGCCTACAACTTCCATAATCCCTGGCTGTTGGCCACTGTGGTTGGGCATTATGGGCGTTGTAGCCAAAAACAGCTGGGGGGTGGGGGCAAGTTGAGCAGGCCTGTTCTAGAGGAACATAAGCCCTAGGTGGGTCCCTGCCCCAAGAGGTTTGCAGTATGCATTTTGATGGGGGAGGAGAAATGGCACCACGGAGGAGGCATAGGGTGGAAGGAATGTATTGCAGTGGGGGGTGATGGGAGTTGTAGTCCAGCAATGGCTAGAGAGCCTCCGTTTAGACTAGAGAGCTTCAGGTTTGGGAGGAGAGCTGGTCTGGTAGTAGTGAGCATGAATTGTCCCTTTTTGCTATGCAGGGTTCACCTTGGTTTGGATGTGGTGGGTGACTGCATACGGGCACTGTGAGACACTCCCGTTCGGGGATGAGGCCATAGCTCCATGGTAGAGGATCTGCTTTTCATGTAGAAGGTTCCGGGTTTTCACGTTGAAGGTTCCAGGTTCGCTCCCTGGCAGCATCTCCAGAGCCTGGCACCGTGGCAAGCCGCTGCCAGTCCGTGCCGGCAAGACTGAGCTAGATGGATCGAGGGACTGACTCAGTGGCAGCTTCCTAAGCAGTGTTTCCTCTAGCCGGGATTCCCAGCTGTGGTGGACTACAACTCCCAGAATCCCCAAGCAAAAGCAATTCCCCCTGGGGGATTCTGGGAGTTGTAGTCAACAATTTTATTTTTAAAAATTTTTATCCCGCACTCTGAGGACCCACCAGGGAGAGGGGCGAACGCAGCCCCCTTCTCCTCTAGCTACGCCCCCGGCTCTCTACGCCTCTCTCAGCCCTCTTTCGGAGATGCTGCCAGGGAAGGAACTTGGAACCTAGATGCTCTTCCCAGAGCGGCCCCATTTATCCCCTGAGGGGCATCTCTTCCAGTGCTCATACATCAAGTCTCCCATTCATATGCAACCAGGGCAGACCCTGCTTAGCTAAGGGGACACGTCATGCTTGCTGCACTCCAGAAAGCTGCAATCTGGCTCGGCATATCGCAGCTTCAGGCCACGGTCGTCGAGATCTTCCCTGCGAGCCATGACCAAAGGTAACTGGAAAGCGGGCAAGATTTCTAGTTACCTTTTGGGTAACTGGAGCTTTTAGGACAGCCCCCATGAACAGCAGCAGGTGCTGGATAGAGAGATTTGACGGGGCCCCTGATGGGACGTCTGTGAGCATCTGGCACCCCTTGCTATTTGGGGAGGAAAAGGGGGCCTGGAATTGGATTCAGCCACCGGCAACTAGCTGGCACAGAGCGGAGCTTCCATACGTGAGCGCCGGGCAACGTTTCTGCAGGCAGGTGAGAAATTTGGCTCCGGGCGCTGCAAGGGCGGACCGACTGCCGAGAAGAAAGGGCCTCGCTTCAAAAGTGGTTTGGATTTGGCAGGTGGGGTGTGGGGGGGAATTCCATACGGGGCAGCAGATGGAGGACGCCCAAGGCCAGAGGGACTGTCTTTTCCTGAACTTATCAGCATTGCTGCTGGTCCCGTTCTTCTTCAAACCATCCTGTGTTGGGACTCTGGAGAGGCAAAAGAACAGCTCCCCCGGAGGACAGCGGCACGCCCGGCTTCCTTCCCCCCCCCCCAGCTCCAGAAACCTCCCACTCCCACCCGGGATGGCTTTCTGAGCCCCAGCAGCCCGAGGTTTCTCCGCCGTGCTGAACCCTGGCGCCAGATCCCCTGTGCTTAAAAAAAAAAATTCCAAAGCATCATTTCTTAAGTGAGGCGGTTGGGTGGGGGACGAGCCAGGAAAACAGGCCTGTGAAAATAGATCTTCTTGGCTCCGGAGAGCTTTTCATGCTTGTTTACAGCTCTCCGGGAACGAAAATGCTCCGCTCCGCTTCCCGGCGCGAGGGCAGGAGGCCGATTCGGCACGGCTCCCTGGGCGGTTCTGCGTAGCAGCCTGCAGTGGTCACCTAAATCTGGCTAGGAAAAGAAGGGCTTCATCCTAGCTGGAAGGGCAGAAGTTGTTGGAAAGTCGGGGGGGGGTCATCTCAAAAATGGCCCCTCCCCCTGGCGTAAGGGGGCCAGGGTGGAATCTGGGAGCGAGTGGGAGCAGGAAAAGGTTCGAGGGCACCTGGGTGACTGTCATTCTCCTTCTAAGAAGGTACCTCTATATACCAAGGCTGCTCAACTTTGGCCCTCCTGCAGATGTTGGCCTACAACTCCCATAATCCCACTGTGGCTGGGGATTATGGGAGTTGTAGTTCAAAAACAACTGGGGGTGGGGTGGGTGAAATTGAGCAGGCCTGCTCTTCTGCCAAGGGTGTCTAGGGAGCTGCTTTATACCGAGTCACCCTTGGTCCATCCATCTCAGTGTTGTCTACACCAGGCCTGCTCAAATTAAGCCCACGTCATGCTCAAAGCACTCAAATAGGCAGCAGGGCCCCAACTAGAACTGCTCAAACCCAACCTCCTTTTAGTACAATCAGGGATTCGGGAGAGTTCTTGCTGAATTTCAAAGTCCAAGAGTCTTTGCCTCAGGATCTGCCTAGCCTGGTCATAACTTAACAAGGCCAGGTAGTCCATAGACAGACCCAAGAATGCAATTTTGTCCTGAATAGGTGGGGCAGCGTTGCCGGGTTCTGGCTTTCCAAATCCGGGTGCTTGATTTGCATTTTATGTAAATTGGCTTGGATATAATTTTTGAGCAGAAGAGTGACTGCATGTTCTGCACCGTAACTCCGCTCCTACAAGGCTTAGAAACTTAGCTTTAGAAAGCAAGCAAGCAAGCAAGCTGAAATCCAGGCAGATCTGGGTGGGCTAAGCAATCTGGGTGAGATGCTTCAAATCCAGGTGAAACCCGGAATTCTGGAGGGCATGGCAGCTCTACTGTGGGGTGATGGTGCTGTTTTTCTCATCTGGCCTGGAGTTGGAAAAAGATCTCTCCCCTAGAAGCTCGTGTAATCAGATTTTGCGAAAGGGAAACCGCAGAGAACGGCTCTCTGAACAGGATTACGAAGGGAGGCCTGTTCCATCCAAAGACCCCTGTACGTTGCCAGCATCTACGTAATCCTCTCTTAATTGGCTTTCTGGTGTGGATCAGAAAGGACTCCTCTCTTGCAAAAAAATTTTTTTTTAAAAACCCTCTCCTTCTGAGGGAGAATTTCCAGCCCTTTTCAAACCTGCTGGAATATTCATCAGGCCTCTCCCTAAAGGTTAATTAAAAATGACACAAGCCTAATCCTTTTTGCGGAACCTAATTAAATTCCCCCGGTACGGGGATTTTTCTCATGCAAAGTTTGTTGAGGGCTGATACCCGGAGCAGTTTGTGGCCGTAACCCAATTATGCAATTTGGCGTCCCGAAGTGCGCAGCAGACAGATTGCCCTCTTCTTGCGTCCACGGGGTGTGTATATGTGGAGGTGTGGGCGCACTTACTGGTTAATCCTTTTCAATCGGACCCTTGCTGGAGATTAAAACAGGCAAAACTATTTAGGAGGTGGCGGAGTGGATCTCTCTCTGAACAGCTGCAGTTTCCTTCTGGTGATCCTTTTCCGCTGCTCTTGCTTCCTGTGGTTGAAAATCGGGCGTCGGATGTAAAGAGAACTCATAGCTCTGTTAACTGAACAAAGGGGCGCCTTTCAAAGTGGTGATTTGCTTACGTTTAGCAGGGGGAGAGCAACTGGCCCTATCCAACCCCAGCACAGCATCCCTCTGGTGGCGGCTGTTGGTGTCTTCTTTATATTTCTTTTTAGATTGTGAGCCTTTTGGGACCGGGAATCGTCCTATTTATTTATTATATATATTTTTGTGTCAATTGCTTGGCAAACCGTTTTTGAAAAGCAGTATATAAATATAAATATACAGCAGTATATAAATATACAGCAGTATATAAATATAAATATATATCTTACACAGTCAGACAGGTGTTATTGACTGATTTGTTTTGTCTAGACATCGAGTCCTTCCCAAGGACCTGGGATGGCTGAATTTTATCATCAATACTGTTGGCTATTATAGATATTGCCGCAAAATGTAGGCTGTTCCCAGTAAAGTTGCTTTGTGTAGTTGGCTGGTGGTGATTTCTGTGGCCCCTATGGTGTTGAGGTGCTCTTCAAGGTCTTTTGGAACTGCACCCAGGGCGCCAATGACCACTGGGATGATTTTGGTCTTCTTCTGCCACAGCCTTTCAATTTCAGTTTGTAGATCTTTGTATTTTGTATAGTCTGCCAGATGTGATTGACTGGATTTGGTACTTTAATTATCGGGCCCTTTCCAAGGGTCCAGGATAACTAAAGCACAATTCAAGATAGCGTCAGAGCTGTCCCGAGTCATGTGTGGCCTTCTGTAGCTGATGTGTTGTAATTTCATCGATGCCCCCAAGGTGTCGAGATGGTGTTCACGTTCTCTTGGTACTGCACCAAGGGCACCCACAACTATCGGCACCACTATTGTTTTCTTTCTTCCAGAGCCACTCAATTTCAATCTGAAGGTCCTTGTATGATTGATTGATTGTGATTGATTGGACTTATTCTGCCCATAATGTGAGCCTGGCTTTGACCTTGCGTTTTCGGTGGGCTGTCACCTCCTTTGGGGCAGCAAGCTTTTCAGAAGGTTGAGAGAACACCAGAAGCTGCTGTTTATCAGGTCGGGTCCTCTAGCTCAGTACTGTCTACACTGACTGGCAGCGGCTTCTCCAAGGTTCCCAGGCAGGCGTCTTTCCCAGCCCACCTGGAGATGCTGCCAGGGGCTGAACCTGGGACCTTCGGTATGTCAAACCAGAGGCTCTACCCTCGAGCCACAACATTTCTGAGGGCATTGTGGGGAAGGGACTGTGGCTTGCGAGCTAGGCTGGGGGCATTGCGTTCAGGTCACGGTTTCCCACCGAGTCCCGGCAAACAGTGCGTCTGACTCCCAAGAGGAAGCTGGCACGGGTTTACGTCCCTGCCCGGGCTGGGATTTGACCGCCTGAAATGTGGCCAGCAGTGAGGGTTTGACTAAGAGTAGAGCGGCCATCCCCCCCCCCCGCCCCCGGATTGTATACATCTCCCCCAGATTGCTTAGCCCACCCAGATCTGCCCGGATTTCAGCTTTCATTAAAAAAAAAAAAAGCCAAAAAAAGCGAAGCTCCAGCCCGCGTCGAAGCGGAGTCCTGGAGCGAAAGGTGCAGCCACTCTTCTGCTTGGAAACTGTTTTCCAGCCAATTCGCACCGTCTGCGACATGGGGAGAGCCAGAACAGGGCAACCTTACCTAAGAGGCAAGCGGTGCAGATGGATTGCGTTGCCTGGGGTTCCACGCACGGGGATCCCTTCCAAACTGGCTGACGGCCCTCTCTGGATTGCACTCTCCTGGGGAAGGTTGGTGGGATCCCTGTGCCGCTTTCCCAAGGGGATCAGGCCTTCGCTGGCCAAAGGCAGGTTAATTCCCTGCACACGCACACACACACACCCCCTGCCTGCCCGTGCCCGATTCCTTCCAGAGCCAGCTCACCGGATCAATAGCGGCCTTGTTCCTTCCAGAGAGCTGCCCCCGCAAGCAGCAGCCATCGATCTGTGGGCCTGCCATCGATCGGGTGCGGTGACATATTTGGGCCCGCGCAATTAGGACCTGGGGGTGGTTGGTGGCCAGCGACGGGAGGGCTGCAAAGCTGGGCTTTGGGGAAGGTTAATGGCCGGGGCAGGTTTCGCATGCTGGCTTTTCCCCCGGTGATGGATAGCTTAAAAACCGCCCGGTGCTGGATCAGGCCAGAGGTCCGTCTACCAGGTGCATATGGGGAGCCCGCAAGCGGGGGGAAGAAGGTGCCACTCTTGGACTATAACTCCCATCACCCCCCAGTCACGAAGGCCTTCCGCCGCTGTAGCTGGGGGTGATGGCAGTTGTAGTCAACACCTGCGGTCCAGTGTTCCCTGCTCCAGCAGACTTGGGTCCTCAGATGTTGTTGGACTGCAGCCCCCATCACCCCCCCACCTTTGGCCATTACGACAGGGGGTGATAGGAGCTGTAGTCTGACATCATCTGGGGATCCGAGCCATGTTCCCTGTAAGAGGGAATCCCCCATGTTGTTGACTGCAGCTCCCAGAATCCTTCGCTGCCATGGGCTTTGGCGGAGGAGGCTGGGAGTTGTAGTCGACCACATTGGGGGTTTTTCTGTTAGTGGGAACCCTGGTCCCAAGTTGGAGAACCACTGCTGGAAGAGGAGACTGGTTCCCAGGGCGTGCAGTGGCCTGTGGCTGTGGATGATGGGAGTTGTAGTCAACAGCAGGAAATCCCGGTTTCAGGAGGTGGGGGAACGAAGGTTGAGAACCTTGCTCTAGGGGTCTTTGGGGAAACTCATCCTCACTCCCCGCTCCTCTTCGAAGCCTGGCTTGGGAGTTTGCTGGGGCAGGGACCTCCCTTGAGCATGGCGTCTCACCCAACGACTTACTGGCACCGCGCAGCTGTGGGGAGGTGAGTGGCTTGGCAGGAACAGCGCCACGGGGACGCTGCTGCTGCTGGGAAGAGCTGAGGCTCTGGGAAGCCGGGGAGCGTCTGTGGGGAGGGAGGCCCATCTGTCAGCCGCGACAGCGCAGGGACCACATCCATGATTCATTTCTTCTTGATAAATATATTAATCAAAAGGGTAATTGAACCGCAATTGCTCCTGACAGGCAGGGCGAAAGTGTGTCTGTGAGTATGGGGGGCGGGTGGGGTGGGGTCGCTGTTGGGTGACAGCCACCGGCCTCCTGTCTGGAGGTAGCAGGCCACAGCGTTCCCTTGGACAGGGAATCCCAGGTGTGGTGGACTACAACTCCCAGAATCCCCCGCTGCGATGGCTTTGGCGTGGGGATTCTGGGAGTTGTAGTCCACCACATCTGGGAATCCCTGTGAGAGGGAACCCTGGGGTTGAACTGGAAACCTAACCAGACTCTTCTTCAAGGGCTCTGTCCTCCTGCTTTTGGAGGAGCTGGTTTGAAGAGGAGGAGGTGGGTCGCAGCTGGTGTGGGGTGCAGAGGCCGCCTGTGTCCCCTGACAGACAGGACATCAAGTTCAGTACTGATCTACAAACGGAGTTTCAGAAACTACTGGTCTATGCATGTGGAGCCTCTCTCCCCAAAAATGGGTGGGACAAACTCTCTGTTTTCTTCTTCTTGGCCCTCAGGAAAAACCACCCTGCTTTCCCCAAGCTGCCTCTCTTCTGGGCTGCGTTCCAGAAGTGCAAAGCAGCTGCTACATTTAGTTGGATGGGATGCGCTAAGCAGCCTGTGGGTGTTCTGTGCCCGGAATGCCGTCTGCCGCCTCCATCTGAATGCAAGGACCCTTGGAACATAAGAGCATCAGAACGGCCCTGCTGGATCAGGCCCAAGGAGGCCCATCGAGTCCAGCATCCTGTTATGCACAGTGGACCACCAGATGCCGCTGGAAGCCCACAGGCAGGAGCTGGAAGGGGCAGGCCCTCCCTCCTGCTCTTACTCCCCTGCAACTGGTACTCAGAGGCATCCTGCCTCTGAGGCTGGAGGTGGCCTGTAGCCTTCCGACTAGTAGCCGTTGACAGACCTCTCCTCCATGAAGTGATCCAAGCCCCTCTTCAAGCCATCCAGGTGGTTGGCTGTCCCCACATCTTGTGGCAGAGAATTCCACAAGTTGGTGATACGTTGTATGAAAAAGTACCTCCGTTTGTTGGTCCTAGATTTCCCGGCAATCAATTTCACGGGATGACCCCTGGTTCTAGTGTTATGGGAGAGGAGAAGAATTTCTCTCTATCCACTTTCTTCACGCCATGCATGACTTTATAGCTCCCGATCATGTCTCCTCGCAGTTGTCTTTTTTCCTAAACTAAAAAGCACCAGGTGTTGCAGCCTTGGGGTGTGTTTGTTACAGCGGACCCGGCCTGACACTTTTTGTTTTGCGTTCTCGGCTTTGAATTAACAATGTGGGAATGCATAGAACTGATGGGTGTTGCAGAAGCTGACCAGCGGCATCCAGTTCTTAGGAAAATAGTCCAACACCACTTGCTCACTTTCCCTTTGACTCCTATGTAGAATTTAATTTCCCCCTGCCCTTCCTGTGTTTTTCTGGGTACTCTCTCTTAACGGCTGGGGTTCTTGCTTCTGTGCATAAAGAATATCCAGCATAAGTCACTCTGGGGGCTGTTGCCGTAGAAGGAACCAGTTCTTAATCTTTTGGCCCAATACTAGGCCTGTTCTCACAATAGTTTGAATCTAGGTTTCTTGTGGGTTACTGACATGAGCATGATTGTGTGAACCTGTGCCAAGGTGCTTTATGGCCAGAGATGAATCTGTGGCTCCCGCCTTGGCATGGATTCACACATTGGGATGCTGCTGCAGTTTCTGGTACTGCTGATGGACTAGCTGACCTCTCAGGTCCCTTCCATCTCTAAAGTTCTATATGTTGTTTTACGAGCCTTGGACCTTTTTTGGAGGCTGGAAACCCCCCCAGAGCCTGGCGCCTTTACATAGGAAAATAGGAAGCTGCCATATACTGAGTCAGACCCTCGGTCCATCTGGCTCAGTATTGTCTACCCAGACTGGCAGTGGCTTCTCCAAGGTTGCAGGCAGGAGTCTCTCTTAGCCCTTTCTTGGAGATGCTGCCAGGGAGGGACCTTGGACCCTAGATGCTCTTCCCAGAGCAGCTCCATCACCTAAGGGGAATATCTTACAGTGCACGCACATCACGTCTCCCATTCATATGCAACCAGGGTGGACCCTGCTTAGCTAAGGGGACAAGTCAGGCTTGCTCCCACCAGACCAGCTCTCCTTGTTTAGCAAAGGATTCTGGGATGCCAGCGGGATGCAAAAGGAATCCTTCATTACGGGCAGCCACATTTGTCTCGTAGCCAACACGACCTCCCTGGCTTTCCTCTGCGGATGAGGGTCGTGTAAACCTGGAGCAGTTCCCACTGACCTTGGCGCAGCAGCCGGGCTGCGTGCAGAAGCCAATAAAACCGACAAACTCTGTTGCTTCCTGATAGGGATATAAAAAATATAATTACTTCAGCAGTGACTTATGATTCAATGAAAGCCGGTGTGTGTGTCTCTCTCTCTCCCCCCCCCTTTTATTTTATTGAATTATGCAGCGGTATCCCTCAAAGACCACTAGCAGATGGCCAGGTCTGGCCAGGCGTTTAACAGGGTGAGTTACTGCCCTTCGGAGAGCTTGCCTGCAACTGGGGTGGATCAGAAAGCCATCTCCCCCCACCCACCCCAGTGCTTCTGGGCTGCTTACTCCCTGTGTTTACAGCCGCAGAGAACCGAGAAGCACCGTTTTACAGAGAGACGCGGTCATAAAGTGGATCTGCCGTGGGGTCCGGTGACTTGGTCTCTCTGCTGCTGTGCCTTTGTGGCGGGGGTGTGTGTGTGTGCGTGTTTGTGTGACGTTCACAACAAGACGTTCTCCTGTTTGCAAGGTGGGGGCAGGGGCATAGCGCCCACACTTGTGGAGGTGGTCCGTGGCATTGGGAATCTGGCTTCTGTGGTGTGTTGGTGGCGTTTCTGTTGGTGTGAGGCCCCGAGAAGAAGGGAAACCCCAAGGTATGGTGGGAAAGCCTCTTTTTATTGGCCAACAGCCGGGGGAACGTCCAGTGGTCCCTCTAATTTTTTTCATCTCTGTGCGGAATGAGTTTGGTTCTAGGCAGCAGTATCCAGGCAGTGTGCGCGCATGTGCATTCAGAGTGGGGCCTTCCTGATTCAAACTGAGCGGGATCTAAAATTAACGGAGTGGACAGCAGAAAACTTGTGAGCGTGCGCACACCTTAGAGGGAACAGTGGAAGCGTCCTTTTCCCAGGAGGGGAAACAGCTACTTAGGGAAAGTCATTTTAAGCATTTGTTATTCCTAAAAATGCTCGGTGGCTGTCTGTGTTGATCCGTCTGGAAAACAATCCAAAAACTCGCAGTGGGGCAATAACCTTTATTTGAACAAACCGAAGTGTCAGAGTCATGAGCACGCTTTCCAGTTTCTCCAGATCTCTTCTTGAGATCCAACATGGGAAGCTGCCATATACTGCGTCAGACCCTTGGTCCATCTCGCCCAGTATTGTCTTCACAGACTGGCAGTGGCTTCTCCAAGGTGGCAGGCAGGAATCTCTCTCAGCCCGATCTTGGAGATGCTGCCAGGGAGGGAACTTGGATGCTCTTCCCAGAGCAGCTCCATCTCCTAAGGGGAATCTCTTCTAGTGCTCACACATCAAGTCTCCCGTTCATCTGCAACCAGGGCGGACCCTGCTCAGCCAACGGGACAAGTCATGCTTGCTACCACAAGACCAGCTCTCCTCTCCTAAAGTTCAAAAGCCTCAATGCTTTTTCTATCTTGTGTCTTCAAAGTCCAGCTTTCACACCCATAGAGTGTCACAGGGAAAACCTTTGTCCAAATGATTCTAATCTTTGTAGGTATAGACACATCTCGGCATCTTCCCATGGCTTTCATTGCAACCCTACCAACAAATATAACACAGAAATCAAACCAGTTTAAACAAAAGTTTTTAAAATGTCAGTCTGTTGCCACAAAGAGTCTTGCGAAGTCTCGAAGACTAACACATTTGCTGTAGCCTAACTTTAGCTTCTGTGCCGTCTCTTTCCCATAGGCAGTGTTCTCTCTAATTTATTTCATCTGTGTGCGGAATGAGTTTTGTTCTGGGCGGGAGTCTCAAGGCAATGTTTGTGTGCCTGCATTCAAAGTGGGGCTTTCCTGATTCAACCTGAGCGGGATCTAAAATGAACTGAGTGGACGTCCAAAAAAACTTGTGGGTGCGCACATGTGCACATGCCTTATGGGGAACACTGTTAGTAGGACCCAAGTTGGACTGTAAAAAATAAATCTAAAAGCAATAGGATTCCAGAATAAAACTATCAAGAAGAGAAAACCAAACGACAAATAAACAGTCCTTACTCAGCAGGACAGGTGGGTGTTTTCTGATGAACTGAGCAGAACGGAAACTTCTGCTCTGTCAATGTGTAAGCCTCCGGTGGGGGTTCCTAACCTCCGGTCCCCAGATATCGTTGGACTACAACTCCCAGCATCCCATCGTCTACAGAGCTTCGGCTGGAAAGGACCAGCACTTAACACTGATAGTTTTTCTTTTGCACTAGGGGGGAAAGGGATTCCAGAGGCCGAAGGTAATGGCTGGTCTTGGGGCCGTGGTGCTTGTCGAAATGCATTTGCTGTTAGTGCCTCGTAAATACTGCATGAGCACCCACAGTTGATGGCTTCCGCCTGGCTTTTACTTGGTGGGCTGTGCTGGAGGGACGGAGCTGCCGCTGGTCTTCTGGGTTCCTTGGCAGAAGCAGCTGGGCGTTGCCTCACGGCTCAAGTGCATCATGGGAACATAGGAAGCTGCTTTCTACTGAGTCAGCGCCTTGGGCCATCTTGCTCGGGGTTGTCTTCACAGACCGGCAGCGACTCCTCCAAGGTTCCAGGCTGGAGTCTCTCCCAGCCCTACCCGGAGATGCTGCCAGGGAGTGAACCCCTGGTCCAAATCCAGTCCTGTATTCTCTGCCCCACGCCGGCTCTCCCGAGAACATCAGAAAAGCCCTGCTGGATCCGGCCAAGGCCCCGCCCGACCAGCATCCTGCCTGCAAGTGTGGAAAAGAGGTCTCGAGTGAGGAGCCCCAGATTGGCCTGCGAAAGCGCAGGACTCAAAATCGGGACCCCACTGGCAGTGGGTTCCTGGCACAGCTGGCACATCTCACTCCCGGGGTCCTGCTTTTCTCTCCCTTCTGCTGGCCCCGGAAGAGCCACTCTCTGGAATCATCTTTATCATGCTGCTGGCAAATGCCTCGTGACGATCCCCCCCCCCCCCCCGTGACTCCAGGAGATGAGCCGTAACTGCATGGATCAGCGGAAACTACTTTTCTCTGTAATAAATACATCTGCTGGGGAAGGTTTGACAGCTCCATTCTGCTAGCTCTCTCTCCGCTCATCACTCCCTTGCAGGAATTCCCTTGCAGCATCCCTGGAAAAGCCGTGGGGTGGGGTGGGAGTGGAATTCATAGATGCTTCCAAGACTGACCTTTTGCCAGATCTTTGCACGGCTTATCTGCAGCTCCTGCCTGGGGTTTGAGTTGGACGGAGACTGCGTTTATCTTGTGATGTTAAATGGCCTAATTCAGGGTGCAGACAGTTGGTTCTTTTATAAAATATGAAAGTTGGCAGTACTCCCATTGGCTTTCAGTCCAAACGTACCTCTTCCTCTCCGGGCTCGAGCCCCTTCAGGAAAGAGCAATTCTGCAAGCTGGCAGTAAAAGCGGATGCTCATTGGCCAGCACATGTGCCGTCACCAAAACACCCTCTGATCCATCCCTGGAGCCTTTTATTGGCAATGGTCTTAAAAATGCTTCCACTGGATTTGCTGAAAGGACTCCACGCTGTCTTACCTTACAGGGTTGTGCGGATATTATGGAGGATTACATATGGAGAGGAGAGCTGGTCTGGTGGTAGCCAGCATGACTTGTCCCCATAGCTAAGCAGGGTCTGCCCTGCTTGCATCTGAATGGGAGACTTGATGTGTGAGCACTGGAAGAGATTCCCTTGAGGGGATGATGGGGCCGCTCTGGGAAGAGCATCTAGGTTCCTGGTTTCCCTCCCTGGCAGCATCTCCAACGAGATAGGGCTGAGAGAGACTCCTGCCTGCCACCTTGGAGAAGCTGCTGCCAGTCTGTGAAGACAATACTGAGCTTGATAGACTGAGCTAGATACATGGCAATACTGTTTTGACTGAATTTAGACTGTAGGGTTTTTATAAGGCAGCGTTATACACTTGCGCTTTGCAGAAGAAGGTCAAACGCCGTCGTTGGCTGCTTGGGCCCTGCCCCAAAGGGCTTCTGGATTACATTCGCGTGGTCCGCACGGGAGGATCGTCTCTTGTGGGAGCGGATGGAAATTCTGACCTAGTTCTCTGTCTCCAAGGGAAGTTCCACGTGGGAGACGGGTGCCCCATTTTCTCTGCTCTCCACTGGTGTCGCCTGTGGAGGGACTCTTATGCACAAGCCTTAAAATACCCAGAAATACCCAGAGTACCCAGAATGTTGGGGGGCAATATGCTAAATTATTGTAAACCGCTTAGAGAGCTTCCCGCTATAGAGCGGTATATAAATGTAAGTGCTATTGCTATTGCTATTGCTAAAATGAATGCCACGCAAGCAACTATGCATCGCTCCCTTTTGGTTTCCTCTGAGCATGCAGAAGAAATCTTTTCCCCCGTGGATTACGCGCCGTAGCACCATGAGTAAAATTCGGAGGCAGACCCTGCCCTGAATTTGCATTGCTTGCTTGCAGGCAGAGAGAGTTTTTGTCAGCACTTTTGTGCCCCTCCTTAACTAAGCAAAAAGGCACCTTTTTAACGTGGCGATTCTCTTTATTTAGCAGGGGGAGAGTAATTGGCCTTATCCGTCCCTAGCACAGCATCTCTCCAGTGGCTGTTGCTGGTGTCTGTCTTATGTTTCTTTTTTAGATTGTGAGCTCTTTGGGGAGTTTGGTTGAAAAGCAGTATATAAATATTCGTTGCATTTGTATTTGTAGGGCTCCATTTAATTGGCCCAGTGCTATCAGAGCGCCTTCAACCATCTTTTCTGGCATTGGGTTCAGTGTTCCCTCTGACAGGGATTCCCAGATGTTGACTACAACTCCCAGAACCCCCAAGCAAAAGCCGTTGCAGTTGAGGGTTCTGGGAGTTGTAGTCAACAAGATCTGGGAATCCTTGTCAGAGGGAACACTGGTTGGGTGGTGTGGTGGTCATTGTCCCCTGCTTTTCAGAGATCTCCAGAGCAAGCCCCTCTCATTCTGGCTGGGACTCTTCTTTCTAGAATCCGAGAGCTGGAAGGGACCCTGTAGGTCTTCCTGCTCAGTGCAGGAAACTGTTGTAGTCCCTGACAGATGGCTGCCCTGTCTCTAAAATCTCCAGTGATGGAAAGTCCAGCAGTGCATGAGGCAGGCTGTTCCACTGTCCAACGGCTCTTACAGTTATCATCTGCATTCCTGAAGCAACGGTGATCAGGCCAGCCAGGCTCCTCTTGGTTCCCCAGATCCCCCGGTCTGGCTGAAAGTGATTGTTTGCAGAGTCTTTTGACTTGAGGGTTTACAGAAGAGGACTTGCTGGGATCCCTGGTTGGCTGGCCTTTTTGTTCAGTCTCTCTGGTTCCGTTGGAGAATTCCCCACGAATTCTCCAGTTTGCTGAGTCTTTTGACTTGAGGGCTTCCAAAATCGGACTTGCTGGGATCCCTGGTTGGCTGGCCATCTTGTTCCATCTCCCTGGTTCCTTAGGCGGCAACTTGTGTATGCAAGCCAGCCACGTTGCCCTCAGAAGATCAAACTTGGGCGTTGCCTCTAATTGGCACGGGAGGGCTGGGAAAGCGGCTTCGGAGAGTCATCTGGGCGTATTTGATCCTCTGGTGTGCTGCTTTGATAATTATAAGCTCTGCATTAAGACGAGGCTTTGATGTATTGACAGCTTTCATCTTGGGTGGGAAGGAGGGAGGGCGAAACATATTCCAAGGTGGAAATATGCATGGGTTTTCTAGACACCGACAGATGGAATGGCCTAATTTAGTCTCCACAGAAGTGGGTGTGCCGGGGTGGGAAGCAATGCAGAGAGGTTCTCAAATGGATCTTTTTTTCCTTCTTTCCCCAAGACAGAAAGAACAGATTGCAGTTAATTGCTGCTAAGTGGCCACAGTTGGGAACGACTCGCGCGTGCGCGGGGGGGGGGGGGATTGGGCGCTACCTACCAGCGCTGAGTGGCCATTGTGGCTTGTGTGGAGAAATGGGCTCTCCACCAACCTCCATCTCCATGGGCTTGGGGGAGAGAGGAGAGACGCCTGTCGTCATGCAGAGACAGTGGAGGTTTTCCGTGCCGTTCTGGAAACGCTGCTCTGAGGCTGGAGGCAGGCTGTGCCTCCAGACCAGGGGGTGGGCAAATGGCCCTCCCGCTGCTGTTGGACTACAACTCCCATCATCCCTGCCCCCAGTGCTCAAAGGGTGGAGTTGATGGGACGTGAAGTCCATCGGCATCTGGGGACCCAAGGCGGAGAAGCCCTGGTCTTCACAGACTGGCAGCGGCCTCTCCAAGGTTGTAGGCAGGAGTCTCTCTCTCAGCCCTCTCTTGGAGATGCCGCCAGGGAGGGAACTGGGAACCTTCAGCTCTTCCCAGAGCAGCTCCATCCCCTAAGAAGGGGCATATCTCCCAGTGCTCACACATGGAGTCTCCCATGTCCAAATGCAAACCAGGGTGGATTCGGCTTGGCAAAGGGGGCAATTCTTGCTCCTCTGGATTTGTGCCTTCTCCCCGGCGGTGCTTAGGAGAGCGCTCTCGGAACAGAGTGGGAGTTTCAAAGCCAGTTTGCGCGAGGACTTGAGGGCCTGCTGTTGAAAGGGGGCGATGTCGGAAATCACAGCGGGGTGTGTGTGTGTGTCAGCCAGCCCCGGGGCTCACTTCCTGTCGCCGCTCTTGGATCTGGGCCATTTGCTGGGGGTTTAACCACCACCCCCAGGGCCTTGTTAAAATCTGCCGCACGCCAGGGCTGAAAGTAGGCGATGAAAAACGGCATCTTCTGAGACCACGGAAGACGTCGCCTCAGGCGCCATCCTCTTGCTGCCGCTTACTCCTAATTACGCCCGTTAAGTTGTCACTTTCAGGGAGCGATGGCGCCCCCCGCCCGTTCGGTGTCTCCGCAGTGTGCCGAACCAGAAGCGCAGATGAAATAACAAGACCGATCTGTCGTCGTTTTGGTTCTTCCAGATGAAGATGATTAAAGATGTATATGTTAGGTCATCTACAATGGTGATAGAGATAGATAAGCTGGCTTCTCCCAAATCAGAGCACTGGTCCATCTAGACCAGGGATTCTCAGCGTTGGGTCCCCAGATGTTATTGGACTTCAACTCCCATAATCCCCAACCAAAGGCCACAGGGGCTGGGGATTGTGGGTGTGGCAGTCCAATAACATCTGGGGACCCAACATTGAGAATCCCTGGTCTAGACCAGAGGTCAGCAACCTTTAGGATGTGGTATGCCAACCCTGTCTTAATTCTGTCTAATTTAAGCCTTCACATGCTAGGAATATTTTCAACATAGAAGTTCTTTCTCTGTATAAAATAAATCATGCTTTTAAAATGCTTGCTTTGGAATACATTAAGATGCTGCTCTTCCCGGTTTAGTGGGCACCACTCTTTCATTTCAGTGGTCTCTCTCATTTATCTAGTGGAGTTTGCAATTTTAAATGGCAGTGGATGCCCTGTTCTAAGGTTTGTTCCTGGACAAGCAGAACTTCTAAGAAACGCCCAATTCCCCCTCCCTGGATAGAGCCGTAGAGAAATTCCAGCAGTGGTCCTTCTAATTTATTTCATCTCTGTGCAGAATGAGTTTTGTTCTGGGCGGCAGGATCAAGGCTACTTGTGCACACCTGCATTCAGAGTGGGGCCTTCCTGATCCAACCTGAGCAGGGTCTAAATTGAACTGAGCTGACATCCAAAAACTTGTGAGCGTGCACATGTGTGCACTCCTTAGAGGGGACAGTGAATTCCTGTGCCCCTTTCTGGACAGGGGAGGAAAGAGGATCTAGCACAGAGGAGCGGATTCTGGCTAAATTCAGTGGGGCTGCCTCCTCTCGGGAGCTGGCATGAGTGGCACCCCAAAATAATTTTGTGTGGGACTTTAGGCACACATGCCAAAGGTTGCCTCTCTCTGTTGTAGAGGACTGTTCCCGCCAGAGAGATCTTTTCTCCTTCCTTCCCTGTCCCAAGTCAGGGATGGAGAAAATCAGGCCATGAAGCCAAGCTAGAATTGTGAGTGGTGGTCCCCCCCCTCTGCTCTCCACCCATCTTTGCAGTAAATCCCATTTGCATCCCATCCCCCTCCTCGGGCAAAGCCATCCTTCAGCAAGGACACATTATTGGCAAAATGGCTCTTCTGGCCCCTGTTCAAAATCGCCGCAGACCACTCTGTCATATTACTTTTCAACCTAGCCCAGTAATCAATTTGATGCCAAGACTCTAGGAAACAGCACAACCGGGTTTTAAAATTTAATGGCCCCAACTTGCTCTGGTTAACTGTAGCCTTCCCACTCTATATGGAATTCTGTGCCACGGGAAATATCTTACAGCGTTCACATGTAGTCACCCATCTAAATGCAAACCAAAGCAGATTCTGCTTAGCAGAGGGGGTCGTTCACGAGAGCAGCTCCCATCCCCTGCAGAGGGAGACCCGAACTTGAGTCAAAAGCTTCTGGACGTGTTTGAATGCAGTTTCTAAACCCAGGGGTTCTCAGACGTGGGCTGCAGCTCCCGATGTGGCCAGAGATGATGGGAGTTGTAGTCCAACAATCACTGGGGACCCGTGATTGAGGGTCCCTGCTTTAAAGATTGCATTCAGACACATTCAGGAGTTTTGCTTGGTGCTTCTAAATATTTGAAGAGACAGCCACTCAATAGCATTCACTTCGCTCGTGCTGTTAAATTTTTAAGCAGTGGGGGAAAACCACACCAGACCGAAGGAGGAGATCTTCTGCGGAGAAACTTCCCAGCGCAATGCCAGGCTGCAAGCACCTGACGGTGCATCTGTCTCTTTCTGCCGACGTGCCTTTTGTCAGGAACGGTGGAGAAGACCTCCGGCCCACAGCAGGAGGACAGAGAAAGCGGGGCAGCTCAGGACGGATTCCTGCCTTGCTTAGGTGGATGAAAATTGGCTGGGATTTCCGTTATAGAATTGTCGTCCTCTTCTGAGCCCCATCTAGCTTAATATTACCTGCACGGGCTGGCAGTATCTCTCCAGGTGTCTTTCCCAGGCCTGTCTGGTGATGCTGCCAGGGATTGAACCTGGGGCGTTCTGCATTTGAAGCGGATGCTCTGCCTTTGAGCTACAACCCTCCCCTTTATGCAGAGAAGTCCTTTCCCTCTCTGCAAATAGGAAGAGAGGAAGCTGCCATATACTGAGTCAGACCTTTGGTCCATCTAGCTCAGTTTTGTCTACCCAGACTGGCAGCGGCTTCTCCAAGGTGGCAGGTAGGAATCTATTCTCAGCCCTCTCTTGGAGATGCTGCCAGGGAGGAAACTGGGAACCTAGATGCTCTTCCCAGAGTGGCCCCATTATCCCCAGAGGGGAATATCTTACAGCTCACACTTCTAGTGTGGAGTGTGAAAGAAATGGTTTCGACACAATGATGTCTCAATGACATGATGATGATGCTATATCTGTTAAATAACTAGAACTCCAGGTAACTCAGCAAAACAATTACTGGTGGTCGGTTCAGATTCGGGACTGACGAAAGAGAGTCTATGCATAACCGGCAAGCAGTTAATGTGTGGAATTCTGTGTCTGGTGATGGTTATTAGCTGATAGCTTTGAAAGAAGGTTTAGACACATATGAGGTCTAAATGGAACTTGCATTGTCAGGTGCAGTCTACCTCTGGATATCAGAGGGTTTATCTAGCGCAGGGCTGCTCAGGTGTTGCAGGCTCTCCTTCAGATGTTGCCTTACAACTCCCATAATCCCTGGCTATTGGCCACTGTGGCAGGGGATTATGGGAGTTGTAGTCCAAAAACAATGAGGGGTGGGACTAAGTGGAGCAGGCCTGATCTAGCGTAAGTGTGGTTAGTTTGTCTGTCTGAACCGGTGCTGGTCATCGGACTGTGGCTTATTTCAAGCTTTGAAGTTGGTTGGTGGGTTGGTTTGTCCTAACTGGGGTCTTAATGTGATCCTGGCTCAGTCTTGCTTTGATTTAGACGATCAGTCCTTGTAAGATGAGGTTGTGGGGGTTAAGGAGGAGAGGAAATGAGCCAAGATGCGGTGGTCGTTTGTGACACCAGTCCAGGTTTGTTAAATAAACCTTAGTCAAAATAAAATTGGATCCATGGGCTGGTGCGACTGACCCAGGTTTACTCGTAGAATCTTAGGGCTGGAAGGTCCAACCCCCTGTTTGGGGCAGGAATCCGCTACAGCATGGATGGGCGTTTAGCCTCTGTCTGAAAATCTCTAAAGAATGAGAACCCACTGCTGCATGGGGCAGGGAGTTCCACAGTCCAACAGCTCTTACAGTTAGGCGATTCCTCCTGATATCTAGCCTCAATTTCCTTAGGGACCGAAGAAGCGACCTTAAGCCAAGCGGAATCCTTGGTCAGTTTAGTTCAGTGTATTGTCTGCACGGACTGGCAGCCGCTCCCAGGCGGGAGTCTTTCTCGGTCCTAGCTGGAGATGCTGCCAGGGATTGAACCTGGGGCCTTCTGCATGCAGAGCAGGCCCTCGGCCACCGAGTGACTGCCCCTGGCTTTTTAATTCCAACCCAACGGAGGGAGGATTTGGACCCTGGCCTCTGCATTTCTGGCTCAGCGCTCTAACCACTGCACGGGATGGCCTCACGTCTTCTCTGTCTCATTGAACCGGAGCGAGACGGGGCGTCTTCTAGCAGCGAGGCGTGGGAGACTGTCCCACTTTGCCCTGGGTGGCACACAAAAGCCTTTTGTCCCATGCAAGCATCCCGAAAGAAAGGGGCTTCATTTGGTGACAGTTCCAGGCTCACCCCCTAAACACCCCCCCGCCTTGCTTGGGCACGCACCTCCCAAGTGCAATAAAACGCAGCCGTCACGGCGTGCAGCAGGCCGCCCAGTCTGGGGCCCGGCTTCTCTGCCCCGTTCCCGGCCGCCTCTCCGGGCTGCAGGCTGCTTTGGATGCAGGACTTGTCCGGCTGGTGAATGAGCCGTCTCAGCCGGGTCAAGAGGCGAGACGGACCCCGCGTCAGGCTGTTGTTCTGTGGTCTCTGTGGGGCTGCCTCTCCCGGGTGGAAAAATGTGCCGTGTGCCATAGCAACCACCGAAGGAGAGACGCAGAGGGGTGCATCTCTCCCCTGGAAAAGCCGCTGGGGGTGTGTGTGAGAGAGAGATCTATTCTCCGAAAGCACACTTTTATCCCCCCCCCCACCCGGCAAGCTGTTATTTCACTTGGTCTCGAGCGGCAAAGGCAGGGTTAAAAAGGGAAGCGCTGCTGAGTAGCTATGTGAGGGCACGGACGCTTACTTTGCTTTGGGACCTCCACCCAAGTGTCTCAAATTGGGCTGCGAAATTCCTCCCCTCTCTAGCGCAGCGGGGAAATGCTTGACTAACAAGCAGAAGGTTGCCGGTTCGAATCCCCACTGGTGCTATATCGGGCAGTAGCGATCTAGGAAGATGCTGAAAGGCATCATCTCATCCTGTGCGGGAGGAGGCCATGGTCAACCTCTCCTGTATTCTACCAAAGACAACCACAGGGTTAAGTGGTCGCCACGAGTCGATATCAGAACCCGGAACGATGCCGTAAAATCCGGTTGGCTGTTAGTAGGGTGAGATGTTTCACCCAGAGAAGCTGAGGAGAGGAGAGCTGGTCTTGTGGTGGCAAGCATGACTTGTCCCCTTAGCTAAGCAGAATCTACCCTGGTTTGCATTTGAATGGGAGACTTGATGTGTGAGCACTGCAAGATATTCCCCTTAGGGGATGGAGCCACTCTGGGAAGAGCAAAAGGTTCCAAGTTCCCTCTCTGGCAGCATCTTCAAGTTAGGACAACAAAAAATTTTATTGAACCAATAAACAGATTCCTGCCTGCAACCCTGGAGAAGCCACTGCCAGCCTGGGTTGACAATGCTGAGCGAGATGGACCGATGGTCTGACTTTCTGTGTTTCCATTTCCTTAGAGCGCTTTCCCCTTCGTTCCTCTCAATTGCTGGCTTGCTGGTGCCAAGTGGGGAACTCCAGGTTCTCTTGGCTTCAGGTGGGGCGCTGGCCTAGGTGCTGAACCATCGGCCTGCCCTCTCATGCGACTCTATGCCCTCTTGCTTCCTGTTGCGTAGAAGCGGAGGGCCCCCTTCCACAAGAGATACACACACACACACACCCCTTGCCAGTCCCCTTTTCTTTTTTGGTGGAGCTGCCATTGCAGAGGCCTCCCGGAAGCCGGCACGCGCTCCCTTCCGCTTCCAGAGAGGACCCCTTGTCAGAGTGGTGGGAAGTCCAAGGTCACCCAGTGAGGGACTGAGAGTAGATTCTCCCCGGTCTGTTTGCACACGGCTGGCCCATCCACTAGGCAGAGTTAGGCAGAAACCTGGAGCGCCAGTTCTTGGGTGGTGGTGGGGGGGGCATGAGCAGTGCCAGAATCCCGCCTTGCCCATTCTTCTTTCTCTCCCTGGAGTCCTGCAAGTTGTAAGGAGGTGTTATCCTGCACCTTGCTCCCCAAAGGGCCTGCACATTCTGCACCCAGAAGCACACAGTTATCTTTGCTCATCACACCTTGGAGGAGAGCTGGTCTGGTGGGAGCAAGCCTGACTTGTCCCCTTAGCTAAGCATGGTCCACCCTGGTTGCGTATGAATGGGAGACTAGAAGTGTGAGCACTGTAAGATAGTCCCCTCAGGGGATGGAGCTGCTCTGGGAAGAGCATCTAGGTTCCCAGTTCCCTCCCTGGCTTCTCCAAGATAGGGCTGAGAGAGACTCCTGCCTGCAGCCTTGGAGAAGCCGCTGCCAGCCTGTTTAGACAATACTGAGCTAGATGGACCAAGGGTCTGACTCAGGAAATGGCAGCTTCCTATGTTCCTGTGCTGTTTCAGAGAAGCTGGTGTGCTCCATGCAAAATGGAGGGAAGACAGCCCTTTCAGTCCAAAGTTTTGGCCTTTGCTCTTTTCAAGCTTTTAGTTGCATTCTGTTCTTATGTCTTTGTTGAATTGCTTGTTGTTAACCACCCTGGGGTCTTAGGGTGCAGTGCGGTGTAGAAAAAGAAATAAAATAAACTCACTCACTCCCGCTGTATCTTGACTGCCCAGCACGCAAGACGCTGTGGGGGGCTGTAGAGAATTTCCCCCAAGCAGAGCGTTCTGGCCTCCTCCGCGTTCCTCGGAGACGTTCAAAAGCCGAAGTCGGCAGAATGACAATGCGATTGTGAAGCCCCATTTATAACAAATGTGTTCCTTGGAAATGTAAACTTGAAGCATGCCCTCTTCTGTGGATGATCTAGCAGGTGTGTTCTGGAAGCCCATTTATATTTTTAATTAAAGATCCCAGTTCACCTCTAAGGGAGTCATTGGGGAAGGGAAGGAAGGGATTTCTCCTGCCTGGAGATCTGCAGCTGCCCTGTTCTATAAAACAAAGTGCAATCATATGTCTGTCCTTGAGATAAGCCACTTCTTGTGGAGATAAGGTGGCGATTAATTCTCACCAGCGGTGGCTTTTCATCTGTAAATAAAATTGGCCTGGCTCCAGGCATCTGCTGGATCCCTGTCGTAAATATTACTGCTTCAGTAATCGGGGGAATGGTCTATTCCAGGCCATTGAAGGTTAAGAGGTGCAGAAGAAATCAGAGAGGAGAGCTGGTCTTGTAAGAGCAAGCACGAATGGTCCCCTTTGCTAAGCAGGGTCTGCCCTGGTTTGCATTTGAATGGGAGACTGCACGTGTGAGCACTGTGAGATACTCCCTTTAGGGGATGGGCCCACTTGGGGATTATCTGCAAGCTTGCAGGTAAAAACAATTCAATGGAAACACAAAACCGGAACAAATACAGCTTAAAAAATTTAAAAATTCATTTAAAAGAACAGGGATAGCTCATTGGCCAAAAGCCTGGATGGAAAAGGACAGTCTTCACATTCCTCCCAAAGGCCAGGAGGGTGGGAGCCCTGCAGGTCTCAGCTGAGAGCAAGTTCCATAGCCTGGGGGTAACAACTGAGAAGGCCCCATCCCGCATGCTTGACAAATGGAACTTAGCAGCTGTTGGCATGGGAAACAGTGCCCCCACCTCCGCCGATCTACAGGTGAAACTCGGAAAATTAGAATATCGTGCAAAAGTCCATTAATTTCAGTCATGCAAATTAAAAGGTGAAACTGATATGTGAGACAGACGCATTACATGCAAAGCGAGCTAAGTCAAGCCTTAATTTGTTATAATTGTGATGATCATGGCGTACAGCTCATGAAAACCCCAAATCCACAATCTCAGAAAATTAGAATATTACATGGAACCAAGAAGACAAGGATTGTAGAATAGAACAATATCGGACCTCTGAAAAGTATACAGTGTACTGTGCTTGATTGGCCAGCAAACTCGCCTGACCTGACCCCATAGAGAATCTATGGGGCATTGCCAAGAGAAGGATGAGAGACATGAGACCAAACAATGCAGAATTGCTGAAGGCCGCTAATGAAGCATCCTGGTCTTCCATAACACCTCCTCAGTGCCACAGGCTGATAGCATCCATGCCACGCCGCATTGAGGCAGTAATTGCTGCAAAAGGGGCCCAGACCAAGTACTGAATACATATGCATGCTTATACTTTTCAGAGGTCCGATATTGTTCTATTCTTCAATCCTTGTCTTCTTGGTTCCATGTAATATTCTAATTTTCTGAGATTGTGGATTTGGGGTTTTCATGAGCTGTACGCCATGATCATCACAATTATAACAAATTAAGGCTTGACTTATCTCGCTTTGAATGTAATGCGTCTGTCTCATATATCAGTTTCACCTTTCAATTTGCATTACTGAAATTAATGGACTTTTGCACGATATTCTAATTTTCCGAGTTTCACCTGTAGTCAGGTGGGTAGATTCAGCTGGGAGCAGATGGTCCCTAAGGTACCTAGGGCCAGTGTTTCCTCTAACGGGGATCTCCAGATTTTGTTCACTACAACTCCCAGCATCCCTAGCTGCAATGGCCTTCGGCTGGGGAATCTGGGAGTTGTAGTCAACAACATCTGAGAATCCCTGTTAGAGGAGCGAGTCCTTAAGTGAGGTTGGGTCCACTATCTTCGGGTAAGGTTGCAGCTACTATATCCTCCGAAACTGGTGGAAAAACCCTCCTGGCTTCTGTCCTCATCAGAGCGTCCAAGGACAATAAGTGGTCCAAAATCACTCCCAGGCAGTGTGCCGTGACCTGGCCCCTTTAATTAAAGGGTTTAATAAATGAATTTAATAAAAGCAAGTGCTTCCCACCCCCAACGCCTAGAAAAGACATATGAACCCTTCCCGCTCACTCATTAAATCCTTCAACCCTGGGTGGAGGAGAGAGCTGACCCCTTTTAGAATGATTTACTCGGGGGACTCACAGCAGTGAGGCTAACTTGATCAAAGGCGGACATCATATATCACAGATGTGGTGGAGCTGACTCAGCAACGTCTTCCCGATGCTTTTAAGTTGCCTCGTGCCAGCGTGGGTCAGTCTTGAACCCGGGGCCTTGAGCTTGCAGCCAGGAATCCCTTCCTCCGCAGAGCCACTTAGAAGAGGTCGGAGCTGATGATCTGGAGGCAGTCCAAGAGCAGCCCAGCCAGAGCGCCCCCTTGTGGACTGAGGAGCTCAGCCAGACTGAGCAGCTTTGGAGGACCAGGTAGCATCTTCTTGGTCCCTTGAGTCACCTGGTCTCTGCTGTGTAGTTCGGGCAAAGCCATCCTCCAGAGTTGGGGTTTACAACTTTGGGTCGTCAGAGCGGAAGAGAGCTGGTCTGGTGGTAGCAAGCATGACTTGTTCCCTTAGCTAAGCGGGGTCCACCCTGGTTGCATATGAATGGGAGACTAGAAGTGTGAGCACTGGAAGATCTTCCCCTCAGGGGATGGAGCTGCTCTGGGAAGAGCATCTAGGCTCCAAGTTCCCTCCCTGGCAGCATCTGCAAGATCGGGCTGAAAGAGACTCCTGCCTACAATCTTGGAGAAGCCGCTGCCAGTCTGTGTAGACAATCCTGAGCTAGATAGACCAAGGGTCTGACTCAGTATATGGCAGCTTCCTATGTCCCTAGGCCATTGCAGCTGGAAATGACGTGAGTTGTAGTCAGTTGCATCCGGGAGTCCATGCAACTGGTCCCCAAGTGTTGGACTACAATTCCTATCATCCCCCAGCCACAATAGTGGATGATGGGAGTTGTAGTCCAGTTACTTCTGGGGGCCCAAGGTTGAGAACCCTGGGAGAGGGAGAGGAAGGAAGGAAGGAAGGAAGGAGAGCCAGGATAGCAGAAAGGCAGGGTGGTTGAATACAAGCTTTCAGGACCATGGAGAGATCCCAGAAGCCAAGCCACTCACCCTCACCTTATTTCTCTCCAGGCCTGGACTGCCTCTTCCAGCTGCCCCCCTATGAGTGGAGCTACGGATAGGGGCCGCTCTCCTCTGTGGAGTGGAGTGCTCCCCTGCCCCTCATGTTGACTGCTGCGACTATGTCTGTCGCTGCTTTTACGCAATTGCTTCTCTCTGCCCCGCTTTGTGGTGTCTTTATGTGAGGAGCGGCCCCAAAGCACCCTCCGGAAAAAGGCTCGCATCTCGCCAAGTTAAGTGGTACGTTCCCGTCTGGTTGGTTTTTTGGGGTTTTGCCCAGGCGGAGTTTGTGCTCTCTGAGATCCCGCAGTGATCCAGCAGCTGGGAGTTTTCTTTCTGCCCGGGAGCCCAATTAGCCTATTTCACGCTCCCTGGCGTCTGGGTCCCTGCCAACCAGACGGAGTATCTTTTAACCTTCCTTGCTGGTGATAAAATGCAGCCGCCCGGTGAAGCCTGCCCCACGCCAGATTGCTTCATCCTTCCCGAAGGGGGTGACGTGCCACTCTCTAACAGTATCATTAGGTACACAGAGAGCCACATCAGGCCCATAAATCTCCTGGCTTGCCCCCCCGCCGGTCCGCAGAGCCGAGCTGGTAAACGCTCCATCATTTTGTTTTCATGTCAGAAACCAGCAGTGGAGTGTCACCTTCCAGGTCACCCGCAGTGCGCGGGACTCCTCGGGTGTGCTTGACTGAAGCGGCTCCAGTCAAGGGTCTTCTTGCCGCGGAGACCACGTGACCCGGAGGGGTCATGGAATCGGCACTCTGGAACGCTTCCCAGAATTCGCTGCAATGTGTGTGTGTGGGGGGGGGTGGGTGGGTTGCAGCACACAAACCCTCCCAAGTCCAGGGCCAAGATATATACAAGCAAATGGGAACGTAGGAAGCAGCCATATACTGAGTCAGACCCTTGGTCTAGCTAGCTCAGTATGGCCTACCCAGACTGGCAGCGGCTTCTCCGAGGTTGCAGGCAGGAGTCCTTCTCAGCCCTATCCTGGAGATGCTGCCAGGGAGGGACCTTCTGCATGCAAGCCAGCAGGTGCTCTTCCCAGAGAGGCCCCATCCCTCAAGGGAATATCTTACACTGCTCACATGTGGTCTCCCATTCACATGCAAACCAGGGCAGACCCTGCTTAGCAAAGGGGACAATTCAGGCTTGCTCTCTGCCCTTAGACCTATCCTATATAATAAAACTCTAGGGTATCTGCGTCCGTGTCTCTGGGAGGTGTTCTGCGCATGCGTGGCTGCGCTTGCAGCCTGGCTGGCTGGCGCGCGGGGATGGAGAACAGTGGCGGCGGCGGCGGCCATGGCCGCTGGTGGGCCTGGCCTGGCAGCGACGGGGACAAGCCGAGGAGCCGAGGCGGTGGGCCTGGCTGGGCGAGGTGAGGAGGCGGCGGGGGAAGCCAGGATCGTGGTGGCAGGCAAGCAGGTATTCCTTGGCAGATGACCCAATGTGGAGAGGGTTGGCTGATGCCAGAAAGTTCAGCAGACTATTCTGCGGTCCCATCCTGAAGCGGACCGTGTGGTCCAGGATTGCGGACCAGGCCTCCTTTGCAACCAGGTTTGTCATGTTGTATCTGCTGACTGCAGCCCCCGGGGGAGAGGAGAGAAAGGGGAATTGACGTAATGCTCCATTCCGTTGGAAACGATCCAACATTGCTTTCAAATAACTCGGAATTGCAGCCTCCGCAGCTGAAATTAAGCCAAAAGGGATAATTCTTTGCAGAGAGAGAAAAAGACTTTTTTTCAAAAAGGAGAAAGAACTGCTAAATTGAAAATGCCTTTTATCACGGCGACTGAATGGGGCTTTCTATTCTTCTACCCCTGAAGATGATAGCGGCTTTTCAGATACAGACGGGGCGGTATTGTCTGGCGCTTGCTTGTCGTTAGGGCGGCTTTGATAGAATAATTGGTCGGGAGTTCTGGCTTTTGTTAGCGGGATCCAGCTTCCGTCCACCTGCCTGGAAATCTCTCGGCTCGCAACCTGGGTTTTCAGGTGGTCCTTTAAAGGTGTCGCTTTCCACAACACATCCTAATAATAATGCTTTATTTGGAGCAGGGCCCTCAAACATGGGTTCCCAGATGATGTTGGATCATCCCATCATGCCCTGCCACAGTGGCCGGAGGCCATGGGAGCTGTAGTCCAGGAAAATCTGGGGACTCAAGTTGAAGAACCCCCTGGTTATAAGTGAGGAAGCTGCTGTCTGCTGAGTGAGAGGATTGGTCCATCTTGCTCAGCATTGTCCACACTGACTGGCAGCATCTCTCCAGTTTCTAGATGGGGCATCTCCCAGTCCTAACTGGAGATGCTGCCAGGGAGTGAAAGTGGGAGCTGCTTCTGCATGCAAAGCAGGTGCTCTGCCACTGAGCTATGAATTGCTTGAAGCTGCCGTCTGCTGAGCCAGACCCTTGGTTCATCTAGCTCAGTACTGTCTGCTCTGACTGGCAGCAGCTCTCCAAGGTTTCAGGCAGGGGTCTCTAGTCTCAGTCCTACGTGGTGATGCTGCCAGGGAGGGAACCTGGGACTTTCTGCATGTAAAGCAGATGCTCTACTACTGCGCTGTGGGTGCTTTCTGTTTATAGGTGACGGCTGACATTTTGGGACTCTCTTTTAAAAAGAAAGAAAGGTGTGTGCACTCTCACTTGTGCATAATGGTGCAGATAGAAGAGGCAACAGAAGATCTGTGATATGAGGAGGGGGATACGAGGAGTGATGCGTCCCAACCCCAGTAGAACATAAATAAGTCCAGGGTGGTAGGAGACGGCTGAGCGGTGCTCAGGACGGGGTTGGCTTGGAGCCGAGGTGTGTGGCTTCCGTGCACCAGCACGAGGTGATGGCCGATGCTGTGTAAGCATGGTTGGAAATCCCCTGGGAGAGGGTGGATCTTTTGCTCCCCTCTTCCACAACGCAAGCGCCAGCTATTCAGGATCCGAACTGGTGGTGGCCGCCCTCTGCTCTGAAATAAGAATCTGCCTCCGGTGGCTTGCCAAAGGAGACTTCGGGCTTCTCTCCACCCGCCTTTATAAGGCTCCACGAGCTATTTCCCCCTGTCCCCACTTTGGTGAGGGGGACGCTCCCCCAGTTTCCTCTTGTGTTCCACTTCCAGAGAGGTTCAGGTCTGCCTTCACCAGGCACTCAACGGCCGCCGAGACCTGGACTCTACTGCCATCTAGACTCCCTCGTGTGAATGGCAGGTTTTTCCCCTCCCTGCAGAACATCTAAAAATGGAAGGGTGTGGGGGTCAGGCTGTGGAAGAAGTCTGGAACTAGTTGGTGGGTGGGTGGGTGTGCGTCTGGCAGAAGGCATTGCCATGTGGTGGTGAGGTGAAGAGCTGGAGAGCTTATGGTAGCAAGCATGAGAATATAAGAACAGCCCTGCTGGATCAGGCCCAAGGAGGCCCATAGAGTCCTGCATCCTGTTTCACACAGTGGCCCACCAGATGCCCCAGTGGGAAGCCCACAGGCAAGAGATGAGGGCCTGCCCTCTCTCCTGCTGCTGTTGCTCCCCTGCAACTGGGACTCAGAGTCATCCCGCCTTTGAGGCTGGGGGTGGCCTGTAGCCCTCCGACTAGTAGCCATTGATAGACCTCTCCTCCATGAAGTTATCCAAACCCCTCTTAAAGCCATCCAGGTTGTGGGCTGTCACCACATCTCGTGGCAGAGAATTCCCCAAGTGGATGATGCGTTGGGTGAAAAGGTACTTCTGTTTGCTGGTCCTAGATTTCCTGGCAATCCGTTTCACGGGATGAAGCCTGGTCCTAGTGTTGTGAGAGAGGGAGGAAATTCTCTCTCTGAATTGTCCTCTTGGCTAAGCAGAATCTGCCTTGGTTTGTATTTGGATGGGTGCCTCTATGTGAGCGCTGGGAGATACTCCCCTTGGGGGACGGGGCTGTGGCTCAGTGGAAGAGCCCCTGCTTTTTGCACGCAGGAGGTCACAACTACAATCCCTGGCAGCATCTCCAGACAGGGCTGGGAAAGAGTCCTGCTTCGAACCTTTGGAGAGCCCCTGCCAGTCAGTGTCGGCAATCCTGAGCTAGATGGATCAGTGGCCTGACTCAGTTGACGGTGGGGGGAGAAGTTGCCAGAACCCACGATGAGCCTTTGTCCCCTGAGATGGGGCCACTACTAGCCAAAATTTGTGGCCCAGGCTCCTGGGCTGTGTGTCCTCAGATAGGATCCTGCATCTCCCATAGCATTTGACCCTGGGAACTGGACTTATGCATTCCTGCTCTGGCAAAGCAGAAAGCCAGGTATTGCTATAGAAATAGGTTTCCACTATCTGCTTTCAGTGGGGGCCAACCCGTGCTTTATGGCCGAGTTATAAATCGCACGCAAGAAGGTTGTATCTAGTGGAAACTTTCAGCCACTGTGCGTCTCGGGGAACGCAAGCCCGTAAACCACCAGCCGAGGGGAGTGACACCCGCTCTCTTCCGAAGTCGGGAAGATTAGAAAGCAGAAATAAAAAGGTGACCTTCTGCTAAATGGATGCTTGTGGTGCCGGCTATAAACCACCTTGCAGCTGACAATGGCTTTCTGGCAGAGAACTCGAGCAAGAGATTCTTAATGAGCAGGGGGAGAAAAACTAAGTGTCTGAAGGACCCTGGTGACAAAATGAAGGAAGATCTGGAGACAGGCAACAGAGGCTGAGACAGCCCCACAAAGGTGAACCCCATAAGGTGCTTGCTTGCATCCCATGGCCAGAGTCCTCAATTCGAGACCCTTACCTCCAGAGGTAGCTGTCTGTGGGGTAAGGTAACCCTGTTACCTTCATGAGTGTCGTGAAGGGCCGCCTGGACCCTGACCCAGAGGAGACCCTCTTGGAGCACAAGGATGCCCAGCCCCCCAGCCCCAACTCAATTCTCCATATCCAGCACTCTGAGTAGTAGCCAGAGTTTGTCCCCGTTCCAGAGGAGCTCTGGGGACCCAGGTGCCTCTTAGCAAGTCTCCTGTGCTGTCTCCGAGCCCGCTCTGCCGTCCTCGGGACCCTAGGTGTGGAGGTGGTACCATGCTAGGGCCAGATTCCACCAAAGGGCACAAAGAAGCTGGAAATGCGTCTGTTCTTTTTTTGTCAGGGTTGAATTCCGCGTGGCTTAAAGTGCCTCCTCCAAGTAGAGGTGCTTCTGCTTCGCTTTTCTGAACTAAGTAGGTCCTGTGGGTTCCTCCTGACCCAGATTGATCCTTTGCCCTGCCCTGGTCTGAATCTGGATCACCTCCCCAGGGAATACTTTTAGAGCATGGAAGAGTGACAAACTCTCTACCTTTACCTGAGCGCAGGTAATTCTTTTGACTGCGTCGGACCTGATTCACTGATCCAGCCAGGTCCTCCTTGGAGCAGAATTGCCTGATCCCAGCACTGGATCATGCAGAGATCCTCCTCTGTGGCCTGCAGTTACACTTTATTGAAACGGGTGTATATTTTGAATTGTAGTGGGGAAGTACTTTGGAATAGCAGCAAATCATGCAGAGTCGCAGTGGGCAGCCTCCTCTATGGGTGGGCACCGTGGGCCTGAAATGACACTTTATCGACATGGGTGCTGGGAGTTCTCTCTTGATGCTCAACTGTGCCCCCAGCGCACAGTTTGGGAGATGGTGCTTTTAAGGGTCAAGGTCAAGTGTACCGCCAAGTCGATTTCGACTCCTGGCACTCACAGAGCCCTGTGGTTGTCTTGGGTAGAATACAGGAGGGGCTGACCATTGCCTCCTCCCGCGCAGGATGAGATGATGCCTTTCAGTATCTTCCTATATTGCTGCTGCCCGATATAGTACGAGCGGGGATTCGAACCGGCAACCTTCTGCTTGTTCGTCAAGCATTTCCCCACTGCACCACTTAAGGTGACGCAGGGGAGAAATGAGTGTATACTTGGAATTGCAGTGGGAAAGGACTTCCATACTCTAAAACTGTCTCCTTTTTGTGTCTCTTCTCCCTAGTGTTCATCATGGGCTTTGGCCTCCTGGTCTACCCCTTCGGCCTGGGTTCTGCTGCCGTGAGGAGACACTGTGAGAATGCAAGCATCTACTATGCAGGGGATTGCCAAATCGGATGGGGTTTTATGCTGGCCATCGTCGGAGTCATGCTCTCTGTCTTCTTGCCGTTCTTTGCCAAATATGCACCAAAAGAGCACGCCTCTCCGACGCCGATCCCCACTATTTTATAGTATTTTTATTTAACAAGAGGACGTCCCTGTCTGAAGCCGATGGGCAGCAAAGCATTGGAGCACTTCATTTTGATTGCTAGAGAGAGAGAGAGAGACCCAAAGAGTCTTCCGTCCGCGTGGGGGAAAAAACTCACCCTCCAGATCTGCAGTCAAGTTTGCCACGCCGCTTCCGTGCTGCCTTGAACGGCTGGAGGCCTCAGCAAAAAAGAGAGACGCCCGTTTTTATCCTCAAAATATCTGTCTACCTCCCACTTTTCTTTGGTGTCTCGAAACCTTTCTTAAAGCCTCAATTCACTTTTGTATCTTCTTAGGACTTTTCTGGAGCCCTCCTCAAACCGAGCGCGCTGTGGGGTTAGAATCGTTAGATGATACGATGCCGGGGTGGGTGGGGGGATGTTTGCGGACGGGTTCAGCAGGGGCACCTCCCCACCACCACCTGTGTTAAATCTGTGCATGCCAGTTATGTGCCTGAACACCGAGAGCATCCAGGCACTCCACTGTACAACAGTCTTTCTTTAAAACAAAAACACAAAACATGGCTAATATTGAGAGGCCTAATTTCAATAGGAGGGGGGCAGGTTTCTCAGTAAGGTTTAAAGGCCCGCTTTTGGATGTCAGGCATGGGCAAGTCTGGGAAAGTCCGGAGAGGATGTTGGGAATCCTGACCCCCACCACAAGGAGGGGTGGGGCAATTGACCATGGTCATGTGTTGATGGTGGTGGTGGGGGCTCTTTAATTGCGGACCTATGTCCTTGCACCGGTAGGGTGTCACCAGATTGTTGTAAAGCAAGAGGCATTGCACCCTTGACGTGAATACCTAGTATGTGTGCATGCCAATTTCGGTTGCTTGGAGCAAGAGGCATGCTGTACGGAATCGACAAGTTAGGAGAGAAATAAAGGTGCTCCTGGAGTCATGTAATTTGGGAGGCGTGCCTCTTCCTACTCTTCTTGCTATACAGGCCCCTTAACTTGTTAAAAGCCTGTTGCTACGTGAAACATCAGAACCCTACAAATTGAACGTGGAGTTACGTGAAGCAATTCAAGCAGCGAAAACGACACAGGTTTACGTCTTTGGTTTCTTTAAGCAATAACAGTTAATTTCGATTCTTTTTTTTCCTTTCCCCGTCTTCCTCCTTCTTCCCAAAGGGAAATTTGGACTTGACTCTTCCCTTCTGCAGATTGGCATGCACAGAGAGTAACCCATTTGTAGTTGGTTAAAGGAGTTTGGCACATATCTTAACAATGTCCACATGTAAAGGATTAGAAGAGTTAAACCACTTATCTAAAAATACACATTTGACACCCTGAGTTTTGTCCGCAGATCACAAGGACGCTAGCCAGAGAGTGTGACAGGTCCTGTTTTTGTGTTAAGAACGGTGTCGATCCGTGGAAAGTCGCCCTAAATGCATGAAGCAGAGACCTCTGCCTGATTCACTTCCTAGGTAAGGGTGTTCGGGATAACAGGCTGCCTGTGACGTCATGTACCACTTGGTATAAGTAGAGCTGGCTCTTTCTGTCCTGTCAAAACGAAACTGAATTTTCCCATGGGGAGAGAATGGGGTGGCCAGGATTGACCGGTAACCAGTATCCCTCTCCAGGTGACTCTCAAATGCAGTCCTGGAGGTTTGAATGGCTCTATATTGGGAAATATGTGGGAAGGGGAGAAAAGTCTCTACATGTAACATTCAGCCAGAGTTAGCAGCTCTAGAAAAGAAAGCAAAATATTTTGCATTTCAGCTGCACCCTTGGCATTTCCTGCGGGCTCACTGCCAACGACTGCCGCAAACTGCACCGTTTGCCTTATCCTAAATTTAAAAGTGATCAGCTCCTGATTGCAATCCATCTCATTCGAAATCAACAGTTCTGGCGTTCCTTGTGTCCTCCCGACGATTCGTTCGCAGCAAAATCCTTTGATCGGATTGTCTCTGGCCGTTACTGGGTTGCTTCTGTATTGTTGCAACTAATCAGAATCGGTCCTTGTCGTCAATTATAAACTCCACCTTGCTCCTGTGACTCTGCTGGAGATGCCATGTGTGCAGAGAGCCTAGGAAGGGCTTCGCCGGAAACTTCCAAGGATGTTTCTGGCACAACACTCCAGACACAGCACAATAATGCTTTCTCTGCCTGGAGACGCTGCCTGGGGTTTAATTCAGGCCCACCTCCTGCAAATCAGGGACTCAGCCATGAAGCCCTAGGAACGTAGGGAACTGCTCTATACCGAGTCAGACCACTGGTTTACCCAGCTCAGTGCTGCCTACACTGGCTGGCAGCGGCTCCTCTAAAGTTTCAGGCAGGCGTCTTTCCCAGCCCTACTTGGAGACGCTGCCAGGGAGTGAACCGGGGGTCTTCTGCCTGCAAAGATGCAGGTGCTCTGAGCTACAGTCCCATCTTCCAGGGGAATTAGGCTGCATACAGAAGAGAGGCTCATGTGGGGTGTTTGCCCCCTGTTCTCTTCCCAGGGACAGACAGACCTGGCTCCAAATCCTTGCCCCAGTTTCTGTTCTTCCGGCGGGCTGTCAGATTTCTGCTTTTGTCTTGACTTCCAAGTGCCTGCCTGGTGATCTATCGAATAAAATGGTGCTTTCTTTTCCTTCTAAAGTCCTTTGAACTTTAATTTACAAATCTGCTCTGAGAAGGGGGAGGTGGCTTCCTGGCCGACGCAAGGCTCAGCTTGTCGGCCCTGTGAAAGCCCAGATTCTGTCGCGACCCAGAAAGAACCACTTCCCCTGAGCATGATCCCGGGGGAGAAGATGCTTCTGTGTGCCTAAACTGGGGTGAGTGTACTGCCATGATGGACTTGCTGCTGAAAATGTGCACACCTGTACATATCTTATTGTGGCCAGAATTAATAAGTTACTTCTTTTTTTGCTAGAGAATTTGCAGGACCCCCTGTTTTCTTAAGCCCAAAGCAAGCTGGATAGTTTCTACTGTAGATTTCACCTGTATTTCACTGGGGTCGTCAGTAGCATTGCCTGCTTCTCTCGACACTGTTGGGGCGGCGTGGAAGTTTTCTTGTAATTGGTAAGTCAGGAAGGGAATATAAGCAGCCCAAGAGTTAGAAAGCAAATTCTAACCATCATCATGTAAAGACTGGAAAGTTGCATCTTTTCTTTCCTAACCAACCTGTGCCTTTTAACAAGTGTACACAACATAATGAGCATAAAGTTAAAAAAAAAATCAGCCAGTGAAAATGTGGTATGATATTGTAGAAGTTGTGTTTCTGTGTGGTTTTTATCAGTTTTGTGCAATGTTTACATCTGTTCACTTAAGTGTGCTGTGAGAAAAGCCATTTGTTGGTCTGTGCAAGGAATCTTGTCTTTCAAACAGTGGGTTGAATTAGCCTGTGCGTTCCCACGATGCTGATTCTGGTTGAACAAATGGCCAATGGACAGACTCTGGTAGGGTTGTTTGTGTGTGTGTCTGTTTTTAGGGATATGTACAAGTGTGTATTGTAACCAAAACTGTTTCATATTTAAAGCTGGTTTCTAGGACTTGAACGTAGTGATGCTGTTAAAAATAACACCTTGCCCTTGAAGTACATATCAGAAATTATAGGACAATGCTTCCATTTTGTATTCTTTCGTATCATTTTAAATGCTTTTAAAACTACAGTTTAGTAATGTGACTTGCAAACAAAGGGAACAGTTCTTAAGCTGAATGCTGGTCAGTTAGAAGAACTGGTGGATATGCATTTGCCCGTGAGCAGATAAACAGTAGGTTTGTTCACACAACCGTCTGACTCTAGGTTTCATGTGGGTGGTTACAAACACTGAAGTGGTTGGGTGAACCCATGTCAAGGCGGTTTATGGGCACCTTCGCATGGATTTGCACAAGCACACTAATGTTGGTAACCCACATTAAACCTAGATTCAGATGGTTGTGTGAACAGGCCTACAATCTGTTAGTTGCCATAATTTTTGCCATAAAGACGTTCTCTTGTAGAAGTACCTGCAATAGAGTGAGTGGTCGGCAGGGGAGGGGGACAGGACGCTCAAGTGCCTCAAACTTCCTGTTTCTGCTTCTCCAAACATAGTCAAAGCCACGTTCCGATCCACACACACACGTTGATTACCCCTCGCCAGTAATTCCCAAATGGTATGCCGCAAGAGAACCTGGTGCTGGTGCCACGAGAAATAAAATCATCACTAAGCCACTGGGTGAGCCCAAAGCGGAGGAGGCTGCCTGTTGCTTCTCTGCGTGATTTACTCCTTTGGCCTTGCCTCTTTCCAGCCAGACCCTGCTGGGCCCATAATGTTGCCACACTTCTACAGCAGGAGTGATCAGAACATACAGTCGCACCTAATGCCGAGAGGAGCAGCATTATCGGACCTAAGAGGAGGCTTCTTGTTGCCTCTCTGTATGATGATGCAGAAATACTGGAGATGGACTCATTTGTGGATGGGGAGCTCTTATTCCCCAAAGCCAACCTTTTCATGCATTAGGAGTGAAGCCCACCTCCAGTTCTTGCCAAATGTTCCTTCGGCTGTTCAGCAGCTTTGGAAACACTGGCCAGCATCCTGATTGGTGCTCTGCTTGTGCAAAGGTACCAAGGTGCACGAGAGGCTTGCACGCCTGCACTACTACGTCGTGGGGGTGTTCAGAACCGCGCTGGTGTGCTCATGCACAGAATTTCCCTGCAGAAGATACGAGGTGGGCCACGGGTTTCACACCTTGTTGTGTGGGTGTTCCCTCTAGCACAATATGTGCCTGGAATTTGAGCGTCTGACATAGCACAATATGAGCTAGTGCTCGAGAGCTTGGCACTAGTTCAAAGTCCTTGTGCAAAAGTGCCAAGGGGTGCCAGCCCCTGTTCCGAATCTAAGAGCCGGGCTTGAAGGTGGGGACTGTCTCTTTCGAGAGGCGTTGTGGCAGGGCTGTTGCTGTAATTGAGCAGATGGGTTCAAAGAACCCCGGGGGCCCCAGCTCCACCCGTCCCTATTTTCTTAATTATCTCGGCTGCCGGGAAGAGGGGCGAACACGAGACCTCTCTCCCCTAGCTATGCCCCTGTGTTGTGGGTTTGAGCTGGCTTTGGCTGTTCTGAAAGTTCTGTCTGTGGAGACCCAGCTGGGCTGGCCTCTCCAGACCCACAAGTTAGCACTTACTCTTAGTTCTTTGTGTAGACATTTGAAAACCACAGTTTAGCCGAAAGACAACACCCAAAGCAGTGCCCAGAACACAGAATCAGTGAAGACAGTGCCGAACATGGATGTGTGCCTTGACCTGAAGAGTGATTTGGTAGGCACAAGGCACCCACGGAGACTCAAGATGGCAAACCTGCAGGTAAACACAATCACTAACGGAGTCCAAAGCAGGCAAAGATGGGTGGCTGAATTGAGAGGATAATTCGCCCTGCTTTCCTTAATGCTGAAAAATTACCTTTGAACAAATACTCTCCGAGTTAAATTGTGCAAAATCGTTTTCTTCCTTCCTTGGAAAAAAAGCAAATTACTGGTTCAGGTTCAAGTTTTATTCTAAATATATATATATATATATAATTTTTATGTGTAACTAAAAGGTGTATTTTCCATTACTGTGGTTTCTGTACTTGGACTTGATGGCTCCTTTTTAGAATATTGACATTTCCCTTCCCTGTATTTGACTTGTTGAATAAAACACTTATTTGAAATGTGAATTTTCTGATTGCCAACACTGTATTATAATAAAGCAATTCATGCTGTCAAGAGTTTGCTTTCATTTCTCCCCCTATAATTTCAGCAAAACTCTCACATGTGCAGTTACTAGAGGAGGAGGAAGAGGAAAGCACTGATAGATGAATAGTGTATGTAGAAGTCTCGGTAGCAGATGATCCTGTAACTCCGGGTGGTATGTAACTCAGAAATAGTAGGGCCTGTTTCACACAACTGCTTGAATCTAGGTTTAAAGTCAGTAAACAACATTAGTGTGATTGTGTGAAACCATGCCAAGAGTACCAGTGTTGGTTTGAACTTGAATCCCAAGATGAATCTGAGATTCACACTCATGTTAATGTCAGTTACCAGCTTTAAACCTAGATTCAAACAGTTGTGTGAACCAACAGCTCCTCTGAGAATCTCCACTTACAGAAGAGAACAGAGAAGCTGTTGGTTCACACAACTGTTTGAATCTAGGTTTAATCTAGGTCTATGCAAAATGAACCCTGTACTACTGAGTGGTCTGTTACAGAAAGAGACTATGCACCTTGTGAAAATGAAATAACTCCTGTTCATGCATACAGAGTATATGGCTTCAGAGAACAGGAAGGTCCCCGATGGCCAATTCAATAGTTACAGTCCAAACGAGGACTAAGCATGCATCTTAGAAGCAATCTGGTTTTAGGCTGCGTGTCTTGCTTCAAGAACTTCTCCCACCACCATGAAATTATATAACGCTTTTTAAACGCCTCTTGAGTCTTTCAGGAACAGTTTGGCTGAGCCACAAGGGTGTCAGTTGAACCAAGAACTGTAGGAAAAGCTAAGGTCACTTCCCATATTTGGAACATATGGCCCCGATCCAAAGAGCCCTGAGCACCCACCTCAAGTACTTCTCTGCCCAGCTTGCTTTTGACCTCTCTGTGTCTCTTTTGACCTCTCAGATGCTGCACCAAAGGCCCCCTGATTGATAAGTGGCTGTTTGGGAGATAAGCTGAAAGTCTGACTGTGCAAATAGAGATTCCTCCGTGCTTCTCTGGATTCTTGCCATGGTCTAAATGTGCTGCAGCCACCTCAAGGTATTGCTCTGAAAGTGCTTTTTTTCAGTTGGTCAGCCAAGAACTTTAGATCTGTTCATGTTGCATCTGAGCCTGGTCCTCCCTTGTTTACATGACCAATCGTGTAATAGTACAAAACATGGTCTTCCTTTTCTTAAATCAGATGTCTCAGTCTTGAGAGGTTTTCGCACAAGAGATTTAAATTCCAGAGGGAATTTAACCGACTCTTGTTAGTCTGTTGCAGAAAAAGCAAGGGTCTTGCAGCACCTCAAAGACTAGCAAATGTATTTTAGGGTAAGCTTTCGTGGACTATCAATCTGGTGCCGGTATTTATGCCCAAATGTAAATGGGGCTTGTTGCCCATACCAAGTGGATAAATGAAACCAACTAATTTCCAACTATGCCCTATAATTATCTGTATCCAGATAATTATTATTAGGCCTTCTTTCCATCAGGTGCATGAAATGCATCTCCTGTGAAAGTTAAACGCCAAAGTTTAAAGCATCCCCCCCACCCCTGGAATGAAATTGATGGCTAATATTTTGAATATTCTTGAAAGTTGTGCACTCGGAGCAATTGCTTGGAATAACTACCCTGAAAAAAGGCAAAAGGATAATAGTCTTGAATTGTTATTGATCTTGTGATTACTTCTAATCCATTTGAGATAGTAGCAAAATTAGTTGTTTGTTTCTGCTACAGTGATTTGAACTGAGTGGTCATATAAATTCTGAATGCGGGGAACTTGGCTTAAATTCCATTCTATGCAGTAACTGGAACAAGGACCACCAATCTTACAGCTTCATAAAGAACTGTGCCAAAGAGACATGGGGATATGAAAACATTCTTCTCTCACCCTGCATCTTGTTCTGTTGGGAGATGAAATGCTTTCCCCAGCCCCTAGGAGTATTTTGAAGTAGATGATGTGACACTGAATCATTACCTTTTTGTTTTTCTGGGGCTCCATTTTGGATCATGACCAAGGCATCTGTGGATGTGGGGGGAGGTACCCTTAAAACCACTTCCTCAAGCTTTCCTTTGCCCCAGGAGGAAAGTTGCTACTGATGCCTTCACAGCTTCCTGAAGAGAATGTTATACATTAGTTATTTAGGGTTATCTAGTGGTAAGTGTTTGCAGATGCAATGATTGCTGTGTCTTAAATGCTGTTAAACAATGTTTCGATTTTCAGCAACTTTCCAAGTGAGACTTCCTAATCACGTCACTTTTTTAGTATGTTCTTTTTCAGATAAAGTTTCTACCTTCCTGATATGATAATATGGATTATACAATGTGGGTGATGTTAGCAGATTATCCACAAAACCGATCGAGAATTTGATTGATAAGGAGATGTGGACAGCCCAACTTAGCTCCATGAAATCCTTAGACCCATATCCTCTAAAAAGGTAGAAGAGTGGTCAGGGCTGTAGTGATAGGGCACAGATAGTGGCAGTGCCCCCTCAAACGATAATTCTGACCCCCATAGTATTGGTTTTTTAACCATAAACCTCCTTTACGGTGACCTGTCCCTCAGTCCTCCTGACCCTCTGCTCTTTCTCTGCTCCCCCAATGAAAAATGTCTTGCTATACCCCTGAGAGTAGAGGACATGTAATTCCACCACCACCACCCCGCCCCGACAGCAAGGGCTACCCTGTAACTTCTTTAGTGATACCCATTAATGCATTGTTGATGGCCAAGTACTATCTTACACCCCTGCTAACTGGGCCAAGAGGCTGTGAGCCCTGTGGGGACAGTGAACCATTTCTATTTCTTTTTCTACGTGAGCTGCTTTGAGAACATTTTGCTGGAAAGCAATATATAAATATTCTCAATAATGCCAGGATTTATGGGGTATTGGTTAGCCTTTGCCAAAATTCTCCAGGCCCTTAGAGAGAGATTTTTTCCTAGATTTTTATTTCGTTATGTTCCTTCTTTGAGGCCTTCTAACAAGCAGGAGCAAGTCCTCTATTGATGAGTTATAGCCTTTGTAATGTTAATTGCTACGCCGGCTAGATAGCCTAATAAGCAACTCCAGATTAAAACAATAATGGGAACAGATTGGAATGCTTTTATTTTTAGGTAGCTTCTAATGATAATGGTGCTTTAGCACAGGCATTGGCAATATCTGAGCTCTGGAAATATTTAATGTTATGCTTTGTTAATGCTTAATGAGGTGTGGAGAAACTGCCTCGTTTCTTTCACCGATCTGAACTGCGACGTCAACACTTAAACTTCGTTGCTTGTTTTCACGTATTCACTCATCTCTGCATCTGCAATTTGGACAAAATCTTGAAAAGTCTGTTGTTCGGAAACAGTGGCCGTTCTCACGGAGACGCACCTGAAGAGCTTCCGTTTTGCGTCATAGTTTCCCACGCACCTGTGGACTCGGCCTCTGATTAATCTTGGAAGCTCCCGATCCTGTTTTCAAAGAGGAAGAGGTCATTGTCCTTTGCTTAGCATTAAACAGGCTCCTTACAAGGACTGAAGAATTACATTTTATAATAGTGAGTGCTGGATGTCTGTGCCTCATCATAACAAATTAGATCACTTTAAGCAATGTGGGTTGTGCTTTAAAAAAAACCCCAAAATAATTTTAAAAACAAGGTATTGGTGATGTCGCACATCCTTGGATGAGCGTGGAAAATACTTACAATCTCATAGAATACACAGGACACACTCTCCTTCCTGTCTCTCAGAAGGAAAGTCTTTGCACTGTGTTGTCCAGGGGTCACCGCAGAATCCAGAGTGCCTAGAATGAGATTAATGTCTTTTATCAATGTCCATTTAGTTGGATTGTAGGAAGATATGAGTGGGGTGCCAATATGTTGCCTCCTCTCTTAGTGAGTTGTTTTGGTCTGTGGTTATAGATTTAAGATCATACCATGTTCACTTTGTAGGATATCTTATATATAAACTTGTTTGCAAAGATATGAAGACCCTCTGGAGAAAACAGCAAATGAAGATTCGGAAAAACATTCTTAAAAGAAATAAATTCACAAGAGCAGCCCTGCTGGATCAGGCCCAACGCCTATCTAGTCCAGCATCTTGTTTCCTAACATGGCCCACCAGATGCCTCTGAGAAGCCCACTGGCAAGAGGTGAGGGCATGTCCACTCTCTTGCTGTTGCTCCCCTGCAACTGGTATTTAGAGGCATCTTGCCTTTGGGCCTGTAGCCGTCAGGACTAGTAGCCAT
This sequence comes from Hemicordylus capensis, assembly GCF_027244095.1. Taxonomy (NCBI): domain Eukaryota; kingdom Metazoa; phylum Chordata; class Lepidosauria; order Squamata; family Cordylidae; genus Hemicordylus; species Hemicordylus capensis. The sequence goes on along the minus strand of NC_069668.1, from coordinate 9,868,954 downwards.
TGAAAGACCTGTCCTCCATAAATTTGTCTAAGGCTCCTTGTAAAGCCATCCAAGTTGGTGGACGTCACTAAATTCTTTGGCAGGGAAAGAATCCCATGGATTAATTCTGTGCTGTGTGAAAAAGTGCTTCCTTTTGTTGGCCCTAGATTTCCTGGCGGGCAGTTCCAACTCCTTTGGAGAATACTGGAAAGAGGGAAGGTCGGAAAGTTGATTAATAATAATATTGGTGAAGGGTGTGGCCAGGAAGATGGTTCTGGGAAGGGATGGGGTTTATTTTGGGGGTGAGTTCCATAGAGAAGTGGCAAGCTTAGCAACAGGGGAGCAGCTGAGCAGAACAAAGAACTCTCTTTCAGAAATGAGAATGTCACGCTACAGCTGACCCAGACTTGTTAAGTGAAGAAGAGCTGATTAAGAGTCAAACACAAAATGTACCAAGATAAAGAAACATCCCAGCTTTTTCTTTGTCTGAAGCCCTTTTAAAAAAAGAAAGAAAGAAAGCTAAGTGAGTTCCTGGCCTTCAGATACAGCCTTGTGCCTTGAAAAATATAAAAGATATGTAAATAGTGCTTCTCTTTTTATATTGGAGAGATCTCATTTCATATTACCAGCTCAAAAATTAATATGCTGAAAATATGTGTATAAGTTGCAGTTCATTAGGAACAACAGAAAGAGATTGACAGTCCTGCAAGGTGCAGGTGTGGGGACCCATGTCCTATGCATGTCCTCTTTTTGTTTCCTTTGACTCTGACTTTAACAATGAGATTACTGAAAAAACTTTTTTAAAAATAGTATTAATCTTTTCTGGGTTTGTAGTGCCTGACACCATGCCCCAAACCCCGCCATTTTACTTACCTAACACCTCAAATAGCAGTGGAGCTTTGTGAGTGTACTGACTCCAGTGCTTCATGCTTTCAATGACTGCAGAGATAATTCGGAGAGAGCTGTCTCTTTCTTTCAGTTTGAGTTGATTTGCTGGCACGTTCTTTCACATGGAGGCAAATGAAAACTCAAGTCAGTGACAGACCTTTCCAACAGTATGTGCACTTCAGGTGAGTGAGTGCATGCTATACACTGATATTTAAGGTGATCTTTTCGTTATTGGCTTTTCTTGCCTTCTCTAACCTCGTTTTTGCAATGCCCCGGTGTAGGAGATGAGAATACAAAAAGGGAGTGATCTTTCAGGCCTGAACTGAGCCAAACCATGTCACAATTTTCAGGCGGCTTCCTCCAGGGCAATTTCACAGACTGCCGTGAGAATGGCTGCACCTTAAGTGACAAATGATCTGAACACATCACTCCTGTGCAAGACTGATAACCTGGGGAAATTGCTGCCCAAAGGACCAAAATAGCACAAACATGCTTGAAAGATTTATATAAATATGCTCCACCTGTTTCATTAAAGGGTAGTGATGTTGAACTAAAGACTGAAACACATGTACATGAACTGAAGTATTTTTTTTTTAAATTATGTTGCACTATCAGTTTAGGAATAAAAACTGAACAGCACAGTTGCTTTTATTAATCCCTTAATCTTTCTTAATGCAGGCCATGGTGTAAACGGGACCAAGAGCATTGCTGCTATTAGTAGAATAGACCTGATCATTACGGCTTAAATATGTAAGTAATGGACAACAGCGTCCTAAAGGTAAAGGTCAAGTGTGCCGTCAAGTCAGTTTCGACTCCTGGCGCTCACAGAGCCCTGTGGTTGTCTTTGTAGAATACAGGAGAGGTTTACCATTGCCTCCTCCCGCGCAGAATAAGATGATGCTTTTCAGCATCTTCCTGTATCACTGATGCCTGATATAGTACTAGCAGGGATTCGAACCGGCATCCTTCTCTTTGTCAGTCAAGCATTTCCCAACTGTGTGTTTATTTACAGTGTAATCCAGGGCTCTCAAGCGTGGGTCATCAGATGTTGCTGGACTACAACTCCCCTCATCCCCTGCCACCATGGCCTTTGGGATCATGGGAGTTGTGGTCCAACAACGTTAGGTACCCAAGTTTGAGACCCCTGGCATGATCTATATTTGGGGGGGAATAAACAACATTTAAAAGCTACATACATGAAGAAGTGATTGATATTCTTGCTTGATGTTAAATGTATGTTAGTCAACAGTTCCCTTAGGAACATAGGAAGCTGGCTTATACTGAGTCAGACTGAGTAATTGGTCTGTCTAACTCAGTATTGTCTGCACTGACTGGCAGCGGCTCCCCCACGATTACAGTTTCAGGGGTCTCTCCCAGCCCTACCTGGAGATGCTGCCAGGGATTGAACCTGGGACCTTCTGCATGCAAGCAGATGCTCTGCCACTGAGCTGTGGGACCCATCCCCTAAGGGGAGTATCCCATCCAAATGCAAACCAGGGCAAGTAGGGGTGTGTGTTTTTTAAAAAAGCAAGCTCCAAACCCCGCCCCCCATGTGTGCACTTAAGTTTTACCTGAATCCTTTTTTTATCTTTATTCTCATCAACCTTTTGTTGGTATGAATTGGGTTTGAATGTATACGATGTTCTTGGACCGTGCAGGTCTCTCTGCATCGTATTTAACCCGGTTGGCCTCTGGGCTGTGAATGAAGGGCTTCTTTCTGCTACTCCTGGCTTTGGATGGCCAGTTAAATTCTGCTGCTTTGATTCAGCCCCCATTATGCAATCTGAGCTGTCCAGCTTCGGAATCTTTCTGTTTTCCGTTCTGCTACCAAAAACTGGGTGGTCACTGGTTTTCCAAACATTAGCACTGCTGTTTTTCTCCTCTAGTCTGCAGGGAAAGAGTTGATATGGCTTAATAATTAAAATACACGCACAGAACGATTTGCTTTAAACACTCTGTACTCTGAAACCCTTTCCTCCTCAATCCCCACTAATTTGAGAGAGAACTATCTGTGATCACGATCCTCAACCATTGACTCCAGAAAAGTCTCTCCCAAAGAGGCTGTTTGCTCAGAGTAAATGGGCAAACTCGAGATCCAAGTCCGTATTGTCCTAAACATGCTGCTAATCATCCCTCCGTAATTCTAGTATAACATACCCATGTCCTGACCTAATGATACTTTTCATTTTCCTGCTGGGGAATTGTGGATATTGTAACATTACATTACAACATAAGAAGAAAGTCTGCACGATTGTTAATTGGGTAGTACAAGCGTCCTGTCCAACTTTGGGAGCTGTGTGCATTGCCAGCTTTTGATTGTGCACCAGTGAAAAGCTAGGCAGGAGGAGGGACCAGTGAGTGTCTGTGATCGCTTCTACTTCGACTACTTTAACAAAGTACGAGGATCAAACAAAACAAATCAAGTCAATTAACTCAAAAAGCTATGCATGGGGACCACAGTGAAGCAACGCTCATTCATGCCCAGTTAAGACTATTTACTATTGGAATGAACAATACTGTGACCTCAATTGTTGACTGACATACATTTTGGGGAAATGTTACCAACCTCCAATTGTTCCTTCCTGCACTTGATAGCGTAGGCTCTGGTGTTTGGGGGTGCTTTAACAGAGAAGGTGGCATCGAAAGCTCTGTTCGGCTTCAAAGACATAAGTTGCAATGAATAATGGAGACACACAAAGTTTATTAACAGTTCATGGCCACAATTTAAAAGAAATTATTTTCAGAAATTAAATGTGTGTATATATATATATGGAGGAAACAGATTAACGTTTTAAAACATGCTTTTGCTTTTCTTACGTACTCCGTGCCTAATGTTTTCTGTAATCGAGTTGGCTCTGGCTTGGCCGCTTCCCAGCCGAAATCTTTACAAGTCAAAGGACACAGAACAGTTAATTAAACCTAGATCGCCATCTTGCAACACTGAATTTGTGATCTTTCAAAAAACAGACATGTGAATTGTGTTGCACTCTTCTATCATCCACTTAACTATTGTGAATTTTTGCCCCGTTCCAGGAATGCTCCATTTTCCAACCATGAGGTGCGCACACAGCATTTTCCAGTGTTTCAAAGAATGGTGCTGTTGTTGCTCACAGGAAATGCCACTTGTGTGCATGAAACTGTGAATCATGAGGTCACAATTGCCCTTTAAACATTACAGGAGCCCCATGGGAGGTGGTTTTCCGCAGGTTTATTCTTCAGCTCTCCAGTACCTGAATGCAGAAGGCACCTGCAGCCACATGGGTGGGGTCAATTGCACCTGTGAGATAAGGCCTTGCTGATCCAGATGGATGGGCCCTGCCTGCCACCTTGTCTCCTCCTTCGTGCCCCTATACCAGTTAAGTGCATTCTTTGAAAAGGCTGGGTAAGCAGCTATTTTATGGTTTCTATTATGCATCCCTATTTCCCAAAGGCAGCATTTTAAAAGCTCCAGGCAATTAGAAGGTAGAAGTTTCTTCACAAATAACATTTCCCCCTTTTCCTTTTAACCAACAATAATAGGATTAATTATTATTACAATAATTAATCTTGACAAAATTCTGCACTGTGGCCTTTTCAAGCATATTAGAGGCGACAGATATCTTGTCTGCTGCAGTACAGGGGCACGCTAGAAATCTTCCTTCCTGTATGACACAACGGGAATGTCAGCTGAAAGAAAAAGAGGCCGTTTCAAAACCCTCCATTTAAATGCCAGCCTGCCATGTAATTCCTGAGAAGAGAGTGAATTTTCCTCAGAATAGAATTTTTGCCGCCAGTTTTTAAAATGCCCCAACAAAATAAATTCTCGATCTATCTACGCACACACACATATACCTGCAAGCATGGTAGAAAAATCCAAATTTTCAGCTGAATTGCAGGAATTTATCTCATTTTTAAGTGGGTTGGAAGTGAGTGGTTGCCTATTCCTTTTCTTCTGGTTGAACAGTGGTATAGACAGACATCCTAAAATGCAGAGTTGCAACATAATTGGACTATTAGTAAGCTGCTATATGAGGTCAGAGGTGCTCAGTCTGTGGTGTGGTGTGGTCTTGTGCCTTCAAGAACCTACATGTTAAAAAATGATGCTTAACTTGCAGTAGGGATCCTCCAAAAGCCTTTAGGTCCAGGCTGCAAAATTACCTAGGTCACCTCTGTATGAGGTATGCATGCATGCATGCACACACACACACCCCTACCTAATCCAGCAGTTTACAGTATCTATCTATCTATCTATCTATCTATCTATCTATCTATCTATACCGCCCAAACTTTTGTCTCTGGGCAGTAGATATGTAGGCTCTGAGACACAGAGCTATCCTGCCTTTAGGATGCCAGAACCTAAGGGGTATACTCGTGGGTCAAATGGGCCGTAAGCCAGAATTTGGCTTTTTTTCAAGCACACAAAAGGATAGGTGTATTTCTTTTGCAGGAAGGGGCCATATGTGGGTCAGAGGGTTCTGGGGCTCTGGGTTGGTGTGCAAATCTATTAAGTGTCCTATTCATGTATATCGTGTGAACCAGACATTTTGCATGCAGGCATGTATCTGAATAATTTATTCTGCTTCTGCATGGGATTGGGAGGGGGGAATGATCTATGCAGGCTGCTTATGTACCTTCTGCCTGCTAGGATTCCAGGCCAGCGCCGCCGCCCACCCACCCCCTCCCGCTGGCAGCCCCCCCCCCCCTCCACACAGAGGTTTCACCAGGTATTTCCTTCAGACTTCCAAACTTATATTCACAGCTATGATGTGATGTGTGTGTGTGTGTGTGTGTGTTATTTTTATTTACTATTTACTATCGTTGATGTACCTGGCACTCTGTGATAGCATAAAGGCAGGTCCCTGCCCCAAAGAACCTACAGTCAGAATGTCAGTGAAAGAAGCAGACAAAGTGAGGGAAGTGAAAGGGGAGGCATGAGTGCTGGTTTTATTTATCAAGCCATTTCCTCCGCGTACACCTACAGGCCAAACTAACACACCCATGTATCATAACAATTGACATTTTGTTTGTTTCCTTATCTTTCATGTTTATAAACTGCTTTTTGCCAGGCCCCAAAGCATTATAAAGCTTAAAAGGCATGCTAAAACATACTTAACCATTCAGAAACCTAAACGCAGCAACCAAGTCAGCATCTGGGCAAGTGAATCCAGGAAATATCCTGTTAGCCGTGTTCATGAATTGCAAATTCACTGCTAATACTGATACCTGCTGTACTACGAGTTGAACTGTCAGGGAAATTCCTCTTCATAGTGTTTTTTCAAAACTTCTGTACAAGAAAGGTGGGGTGAAAAAGAAAAAGGGAGGGTTACAGAGTATCCCATTTCTTTTGGATGCAGCAGTTAAGAGAGTAGCAAAACCTGAGTGTAATTTATCATGCCGGCGTTTCTAAGTGGAAAATACAATATGGCACTAGCAAATTTGTGTTTCCCCCATATCTCACATAAATTGTGCGTGTGGATAGATACATATAATAACACAGGTGGCATTTCTACATACAGACTCTGTGTATATTGGCTATCTGTAATGTGGCATACAGTCGCTGGGATTAAATTGCTTATGCATTATGGGGTGGGGGAACAAGTCATTCTAGGTAGAACGAAGAGAGAGCCTCCTTTCTGCTTCTTTTTAACATGGTGACTCTTACCCTACGACTTTCTCCCATGGACTGTACATTTTAGTTTATATCGAACTGCAAATGCAAACATTTGCACAACGGGTGCAGGATTCAGGTCAAGCTCGTCAGTCCATGAAATTGACAGGTCTTAAGTGAACCGTGTCTCATTTATTTCAGTAGTTCTTAGTCGTGACTAACTGGATCTGTATCCTGCCTGTTCGTTAAAATGAGAGGAATGCAGTCATCTCTCGCCCACCGCAGTTTTCCCAATCGCGGTTTTGAGTATCCGCAGCTGGGAAATTGCTGCCGGTCTCGCTAACCGCAACCCGATTTTTTTAGTGATTTGGTGAATTTTTTTGCAATTTGAGGGGGTCCAGAGGTCCAACCCGCTCATTCCTCTTGCTGGCCCTGCCAACACCTCGTGATTTAATGTGACTTTTGAGTGGTTTTTTGGGGTACAGAAGTGCCTTTGAGTGATTTGGGGAGTGGGTTTCAAAATTTTCCAGAGGTCCAGTTTGCTCAGTTTCCTCTTGCTTGTTCTTGGTGATTTTAAGGGATTCCGGGTTATTTTTGGCCATTCTTATTTGGTTTAAAAAAATAATAATTGGTCTTTTCACAACCTTAACCCCCTGTTTCCTATTGATTTCGATGGCTCGCCAACCAGGAATTTGCTGACGGCAAGGTTTTGCCGGCACGCAGCCCTCGCAGTAGGTGAGGGATGGCTGCAAAGGATGACCCCTTTAAAATGGGGTGAGAGAGGGAGGCCCTAGAAAGGATGGCCAGCCGAAAACTGTGAGGGGGAGACTGGTTTTATAGACGGAGGTGAATTCTTGCCCAAAAGGTTAACCTTGGAACCCTGCAATTAGATGTCCGTGGCACGAATCTGAGAGCCGGGAAAAATGGTGGAAGGCCCCCCAGTCCCTTTAACCAGGAGACTGTGAGGGGCAGAAATGGCCGCCCAGAAGCAAACTGTGAGGGGCAGAAATGGCGGGAAAGCGCCTCACTCTGGTAGCCCAAGGCTGCAGCTGGACCAGTGCCTCCAAAAGGCCCTGTTCAAAACCCTGGGAGGCCCTGAGGCGCCCTGCTCCTTTTGAGGCTTGCTTCTCTCTCTCTCTCTCTCTCTCTCTCCCTCCCTCCCCTTCCTTTCCTTTCCTTTCTTTTGTTTCTACACCTCATGACATGCCATTTCCCCCCCTCAGGTACCCTTTTCCAGGGCGGATGCCACCGCCTCAGCCGCGTGAGGCCTGGGCTAATGCTCCCCAACCCCCAATTGTGTCCCCCCGGGATAGAAAATGTCAAACAAACAAACAAACAAACAAACAAACAAACAAACATGTTTATGTTTATTTCTCTGTGTAAACCGCTTTGGGGGCTTGTGTTGAAAAGCAGTATACAAATACAGTATTCATTGTAGTAGTAATATTAGTAGTAGTAGTAACCATCTTAATATGGAGCAATAATAATCCATGTAGTTAGTCAGGTTCTTCTCTCTCCCCTCCCACCCTTTTCTGTTCCTCAGGTGCAGAGTGGAGCCAAATCTATCTATCTATCTGTCTGTCTGTCTGATCTATCTATCATATTTTTATACCGCTTGATATGTACATCTCTAGCGGTGTATAAAATTTAAAATATTTAAAAGAACCAGTGTTCCCTCTCACAGGGTCCCCCAGATGTTTTTGACTACAACTCCCATAATCCCCAAGCCAAAACCATTGCAGCTGGGGATTCTGGGAGTTGTAGTCCACAACGTCTGGGAAGCCCTGTTATTTTATCTATCTATCTATCTATCCCGCTCTTCCTCCTAGGAGCCCAGAGCGGTGTACTACATACTTACGTTTCTCCTCACAACAACCCTGTGAAGTAGGTGAGGCTGAGAGAGAAATGACTGGCCCAGAGTCACCCAGCTAGTCTCATGGCTGAACGGGGATTTGAACTCGGGTCTCCTCGACCCTAGTCCAGCACTCTAACCACTACACCACGCTGGCTCTTTTTGTGCACAGCCCCGTTTTGTCATTGTGTGCTCGTAAAAAGCAGGGTAGGCGGTGAGGGGAATGGTCTTTTGCAAGGCTCCTGCTGGGTCGGAGGGGTTTCAGTCCTACCTCGTTCCACAGCTACCATATTCCACAGTTCCCTCCGACCCAGCAGGAGCCTCGCACACCATCACTTCCCCTGTCTCCTGACTTGCTTTTTATGAGCACATGATCACAAAATGAGAGTGTGTGCCGATCCCCAACCTGGGTTGGATTCTTGTCCTACACAAGTTGACAGCTGGTCCATCTACAGTGAGGGAAATAAGTATTTGATCCCCTGCTGATTTTGTCCGTTTGCCCTCTGACACAGAAATGACCAGGCTATAATTGGAATGGTAGGTTTATTGTAGCTGTGAGAGACGGAATAACAACAAACAAACCCTCAAAAGCCCAGTGCCCAAAAGTCAGTGATGGATTTGCATTGTAGTGAGGGAAATAAGTATTCGATTCCTTCACAAAAGATGTCTTAGTACTTGGTGGCAAAACCCTTGTTGGCAATCACAGAGGTCAGACGTTTCTTGTAGTTGGCCACCAGGTTTGCACACAACCCAGGAGGGATGTTGTCCCACTCCTCTTTGCAGATCCTCTCCAAGTCAGAAAGGTTTCAAGGCGGATGTTGGGCAACCCAAACCTTCAGCTCCCTCCACAGATTTTCTATGGGATTAAGGTCTGGAGACTGGCTGGGCCACTCCAGGACCTTCATGTGCTTCTTCTTGAGCCACTCCTTTGTTGCCTTGGCTGTGTGTTTTGGGTCATTGTCATGCTGGAATACCCATCCACGACCCATTCTCAATGCCCTGGCTGAGGGAAGGAGGTGCTCACCCAAGATCTGACGGTACATGGTCCCGTCCATCGTCCCTTCGATGCGGTGAAGGTGTCCTGTCCCCTTAGCAGAAAAGCACCTCCAAAGCATAATGTGTCCACCTCCATGTTTGACGGTGGGGATGGTGTTCTTGGGCTCATAGGCAGCATTATTCCTCCTCCTCCACACACGGCGAGTTGAGTTGATGCCAAAGAGCTCGATTTTGGTCTCATCTGACCACAACACTTTCGCCCATTTCTCCTCTGGATCATTCAGATGTGCATTGGCAAACTGCAGACGGGCCTGTACATGTGCTGCCTTGAGCAGGGGGACCTTGCGGGCACTGCAAGATTTCAGTCCTTCACGGCATAGTGTGTTACCAATTGTTTTCTTGGTGACTATGGTTCCAGCTGCCCTGAGATCATTGACAAGTTCCCCCCTGGTAGTTCTGGGCTGCTTTGTCACCGTTCTCGTGATCATTGCAACTCCATGAGGTGAGATCTTGCATGGAGCCCCAGACCGAGGGAGATTGACAGTTATTTTGTGTTTCTTCCATTTGCGAGTTATCGTGCCAACTGTAGTCACCTTCTCACCAAGCTGCTTGGCGATAGTCTTGTAGCCCAGTCCAGCCTTGTGCAGGTCTACAACCTTGTCCCTGACATCCTTCAACAGCTCTTTGGTCTTGGGCATGGTGGTGAGTTTGGAAGCTGAGTGGTTGCTTGCTTCTATGGACAGGTGTCTTTTATACTCCCTTACAGCGGGTGTTCCTCATCTCAGCTCGTTACCTGCATATAGTGAAAAGACACCTGGGAGCCTGAAATCTTGCTGGTTGATAGGGGATCGAATACTTGTCTGCTTAGTATTGTCTGCACAAACTGGCAGCAGCTTCTCGAAGATTACAGACAGGAATCTCTCCCAGCCCACTCTTGGAGATGCTGCCAGGGAGGGAACTTGGAACCTAGATGCTCTTCCCAGAGCAGCTCCATCCCTTAAGGTTAGGGTTGCCATGTCCCCCAGAATTTATAGTAGTCCCCAGATTTTGACTCCTCCCCCTGGCTGCTAAATTCCACCCAGATTTACACAGATTTCAAATGCACTGCCCGGATTGCCCAGATTTTACTCTGGATCCGATCACATGGGAGGGCAGAGAAGGAGGGGGAAGTATACAAATCTGTCAAATAAATAAATACATAAAATTCAAGTTGCCGCATATATTGCATAAAATGCAAAATAGGCCACCCTTTGCTATGCAGGGTCTGCCCTGGTTGCATTTGAATGGGAGACTACATGTGTGAGCACTCCACCCTTAGGGGATGGGAGAGATTCCTGCCTGTAGCCGTGGAGAAGCCACTGCCAGTCTGGGTAGACAATACTGAGCTAGATGGACCAAGGGCCTGACTCAGCAAATGGCAGCTTCCTATGTTCCAACCGGGTATCTGTAGTACTTTTTATTGAAAATTTTGCTTTTCCGTTCCAATTGTAAGCTGCACTGAGTTTTAGTGAAGAGTGGGTATATTTCCATTAAATAAACAAAGATAATAATAAAACTATCTTTTTAAAAATCTTATAGGAGGCCTGGTCAGAAGTGCTTGGCCCGTGGGAGTTAAACATTCCCTGGCAAAAGTCAGCCCACGCCAAGAGTTGAACGCTGCTTCGATGGCTTGCGTCCTAAACTGTGTCTGGAAATGCTCTCTGCCTGTTCTGTTAGAGTTCTTTATCCAGAGACCAACCTCTCGCAGACTGAGTGAGGTAAGCTGATTGAAAGAATGCCCTGCCGTTTGTCCAGCTTCCGGCAAGGAATTTCGGACCTTTGGGTCTCCTGGCAAAGGGAGAGAAGAGAATATTTGTGGGCACGATGCAGGCACAGTTGACTCGTAGAATATGCCGTATACTTTCCCAAGCAGCGCTGAGCAGCGTCCTTTGCAACTGGTGTGATTCACGTGCGCAGGCAGCATGTTAATTAATAGCCTGGAGAAATGAGGGCACAGGATAGTACAAAGAGTACTTTGGTGTAAAATATAACTACTCTTGTCTTGCTTAATAAATTATTTACTACAGTTATTTTTCTACAAACGATGTGCCTGCTTTTTAATTATTATTATTTTTTAAAGCAGAGACGATGTAGTTAAAATAAACTGTGTCTACTCGGGTTAAAATGCTGGCATACGCAGTTAATTCAGATACCCAATTCAGATATGAAGTTTTATAGTGTGAATAGATTGCTGGCAGAGTTAGTTGAGATGTCTTTTACATCTCTGTGCTGGCCTCTCTGGTTTTATGCCTTTCTGCAGATCAGTCTTGCTGAGGTGATATTTTGGGTAATCACTGCTATATAAACCGTCATAGGAGGAAAGCAAAGCTTAATAAATATCCCATCCTTCTGTAAGCAGTGACATGTGGCAGTTCTGTGAATCTGTGGGATGTGGCATAGCAAACAGAGAAGTCTTTCATACTCCCCTGCTTATGCTCAGCCACTCCTTGTTGCACTTGGAACTAGAGTAGGAGAGCAGGTCTTGTCGACTCCTGGCACCCACAGAGCCCTGTGGTTGTCTTTGGTAGAATACAGGAGGGGTTGACCATTGCCTCCTCCCACACAGCATGAGATCTTCCTAGATCGCTGCTGCCCGATATAGGTGTTTCCCATCATCTGGGAAACATACCAGTGAGGATTCGAACCAGCAACCTCTGGCTTGCTAGGCAAGTCATTTCCCCGCTGCGCCATTAGGTGACTCCTAGGTTTTGTGGTAGCCAGCATGAGCGGTCTCCTTTGCTAAGCAGGATCTGCCATGGTTTGCATTTGGATGGGTGCACTGTAAGGTATTGCCCCTTAGGAGATTAGCTCAGTGGTAAAGCATCTGCTTGGCATGCAGAAGGTCCTAGATTCACTCCCTGGCAGCATCTCTGGGTAGGGCTAGGCGAGACTCCTGCCTGAAACCTTGGAGAGCCACTGCCAGTCAGAGTAGACCATACTGAGCTAGATGGACCAACAGTCTGACTCAGTAGAAGGCAGCGTTCTGTGTTCCTGTGTTCCACACCAGTATGTTGCTGTTCATGGGAGAGAAAGGGTTCTCATATTTCCCTCTGTGAGCTCTTCTTCTGATCAAAATAAGAAAAGAAAAAACCCCTGCCAACTCAAAATGTTACAAGGAGACCCATTGCACTAATCTATAACAATGCCTATGGAAGTTAGAAACTCAACATCCATGAGCTTATGTGGTAGTAGCAGGCGATTCCTATGCTCGAATTAGCCCATGTGGTTATACCTTTTATTCCTCAAAGTTTAATAAACTAGGAGGAAATTGACTTCGGAGTAAGTTTATTGCCATTTTATTGTGTCGTTGACTCTCCATGTACTGCATAGAGACCAGAAAGAAATGGCTTGAGTTCTTCTGGCACCTTTTTTAATAGCGGGTGGTTGTTCAGAAGTCAGCAGGTGAAGCTTTTCATTGCAGTGGAGATCAACATTTTCATTTTCTAACGTCTGCTGCTCAGCTCCGTGACGGTCCTGTGTGGGTGTTTTTTTTTTATTATTCATTGGAAAATATAAAGTAGCGAAGGTGTACTCAGGAGCACATGCCAAGGAAATGCAATTGATTGACCACACCATATTGCGGGATGGCAGAGAGAGCCAAATTGTGTACTGCCTTGCTGTGTTTACCACAAAAAGGCGCTGGTGTTACCTGGCTGCCATAAAATGCAGATCAAAGTGGGAATCGGATAGAGGCGGAGTGAGAAAGTCAAAGGAAAGTCCGCGTCTCCATTTCCTCATGGGTGGTGGAAGGGACAGTAACTTCTCCTTACCTGACTTGGTGTTGTTTGTATCTTTGGTATTTCGGCACACGCATTCCATAAAAAGCACCTTCTTTCTGTTTACTCATACGTTATTTTATTTTATTTTAATTTTATTTTATTTTTACATTTTATATCCCGCTCTTCCTCCAAGGAGCCCAGAGCGGTGTACTACATACTTAGGTTTCTCCTCACAACAACCCTGTGAAGTAGGTTAGGCTGAGAGAGAAGTGACTGGCCCAGAGTCACCCAGCTAGTTTCATGGCTGAAGGGGGATTTGAACTCGGGTCTCCCCGGTCCTAGTCCAGCACTCTCACCACTACACCACGCTGGCTCTTTATTTTATTGGCTCATTGTTTCTGACGGTTGATTGTGGATTGTTAATTAACCATAATATTTAAAAGCACTTTCTTCCCCCCTTCCTTCTAAGTGAGGGAACCTCCTGTCACTCTGGATACTAGGCGTAAGAGCTGGACGTCTCTTAAGCTAGTTCCTACTACACACTACTATCCAAATATAGAAAAAAGGAAGAAGAGGCTGATCTTGGAAGGGAGGAGAGTTTCATGAGGAACACCCATATAGAGAAAAGCAAAGCTGGTAACGCTTGTTTTTCCAGTTAACATCCAAGGAATGGCAGGAGTTAAACAGCAATCTAAAACTTCTGGGTTTGGTTTTCTAACTGGCGGGGGGTGAATCTCTCTCCTTTCTGTTTTCTTTTGCAGCAGTCACTAAAGTGACTTTCTAGAATGACTTCCTGTCAGGCTGTACAAGAAGCTGCCGTCCGAAGGGTTGCTGTCTTTGGAGGAACTCACGGCAATGAGTTGTCGGGGGTATTTCTGGTCAAATACTGGCAGGAAGATGGAACTGAGATTCAAAGACCAGGGCTGGAGGCGAGGCCTTTCCTTGCGAATCCAAGAGCCGTGGAGAAATGTTGCCGGTATATCGACTGTGACCTGAATCGCGTGTTTGATGCTGCAAGTCTGGGGTAAGCTTAACTCCTGTGTGTGTTTGTGTGAGCACATATATGCACATGTGCACTGTGGAGGAGAGCTGGTCATGTGGCATGAGCATGAATTGCCCCTTTGCTAAGCAAGGTCTTCCCTGGTTTGCATTTGGATGGGTGACTGCATATGAGACAACTGCCTGCTGCAAGATATTTCCCGTAGGTTATAGGGGAAGCGCATCTGCTTGCATATAGAAAGTCCCACGTTCATTCCGAAGTCGGGCTGGGAAACACTGCTACCTGAACCCTTGGAGAAGCTGCTGCCAGTCAGTGTAGACAGTCCTGAGCTAAGTGGACCAAGGGTCAGATTCGGCATACAGCAGCTTCCCATGACCACTATTTTGAGGATGGGGCAATAGGTCATTGGTAGAACATCTAAATAAACCAAAGGGCTGACTCAATAGAAGGCAGCTTCCTATGTTCTCATGCACTCCTGTGAGCCTGAGCTGGACAAACCCCAGGAACAGTCAACATCTGGGCCGCCTTTGCCGGGGCAGATTAAGCTTTTTGCCGCCTGTAGACAAAAAGGATCTGCCGCTCTGGCTTGCGGGGGTCAGGGTGGGGCGGCACTCGTGGAGGTGAGGGGAGACCGAGATGGGGGAGGTGGCGGTGGTGGCAAGAGCTCCTTCCCTGGGCCCGCCTGCCACCCAAATGACAGGTTGAGCCATTTTTGGCCCAGTTTGAGGCTCTCTGTGCATGCGCCTGACCCCCCAAATTTGCCACCTCTTGGAATTTGCCACCGTAGGCAAGTGACTCTCTTGCCTATGCGTTAATCCTCCCCTGGCCTTTGCTGTACACACAGAGAAACAGTGTTTCGTGTACAACCTTTGTGTGCATTGGGTGGATTCCTTACAGGGTAAGCTTCCACATGTATTATTAAATTGCTGGCTGTGGTTTCTCTCCTTATCCCAACCATTTTGTGCAGCAGGATACGCAGAAACCTGTTTTCACATGTGGTCTGTGCCCCTGGAATGATTCGTGTATGTTTGCAAGAAACTTCCTTTTAACTTTGATCCCAAAAAAGAAGCGAGTTCCATGAACTCAAGGACTCTTTGGATCTGTGTTCCTCAGACAGCAGGCTGTGCCTACGCCACGCTGTTGAAACGGAGGAAAGTTTCCGAAACAGCTTGCCCTATGCCAGTGTTGTGTATGTCTCTATGTGTGCCATTCAAAGCAAAGCCACAAACTTGTTTGTGCGTGAGCACCACTCCTAAACCCAGTGTTAGGATCCTGACCTTTATCAATTAAACACCCTGCATATCTTTACAAGGCAGTCACAGAACGTTAGGAGGGAACAACTTTACTAAGAAAGGTGTATTAGATTTTTCATCCTTTAAGAAAGGGTAACTGCCTGCATAAAAGTTTAATGTGAATCTGTGCAGGGTTTGCTGTGCGTCTGCAAAATGAATGTACTGCTGGTAAAATGAGTTCCCAGCGTCGTTTTTCTGGTGTGTCCCGAAGTGAACTTTCTCTGCGATAGCTTTGTTGGACTGTTCTGAATGTCACTGCACAGGCAGCTTCAGTATATAGCCTTCAGTATTTAGCCAAAAGTAAAAATACAAATCTGTTTAAATATAGATCTCTCTGTGCAGTGTAAGGAGGACTTCAGCTGTTAATATACCATGTGACCTACATGCAAACAGTCCGGCATAGGGGAAGGCATGCAGAATCACCACTTAGTTAAGCAGTTTTATTAGGAACATAGGAAACTGCCATATACTGAGACAGACCATTGGTCTATCTAGCTCAGGATTGTCTACACAGACTGGCAGCGGCTTCTCCAAGGTTTCAGGCAGGAATCTTTCTCAGCCCTATCTTGGAGAAGCCAGGGAGGGAACCTGAAACCTCCTGCTCTTCCCAGAGTGGCTCCAGAGGGGAAGATCTTCCAGGGCTCACACTTCTAGTCTCCCATTCAAATGCAACCGGGGTGGACCCTGCTTAACTAAGGGGACAAGTCATGCTTGCTACCACAAGACCAGCTCTCTGTAGTGCTGTGTATTGTACTGTAGTGGCTAAACTTGTGGAGGAGAGCTGTCTTGCCGTAGAAGGCACGGATTTCCCCTTTGCTAAGCAGGGTCAGCCATGGTTTGCATTTGGATGGGTGACTAAATGCAAGCACTGTTATAAGATATTCCTCTTAGGGAACGGGGCTGCAGCTCTGTGGCAGAGCATCTGTTTTGCATTAAGGAGCTCCCCAGTTCACTCCCTGGCAGCATCTCCAGGGAGGGCTGGGAGAGACACCTGTCTGACACCTTGGAGAGCTGCTGCCAGTCAGTGTAGAGAATCCTGAGTTAGGGAGAGCAAGGGTCTGACTTGGTACAGTATAAGGGCAGCTGCTTATGTCCCTATGAAGGGAGGATTCACATTACTGCAGCTACCTGGAGAGCTGGTCTTGTGGGAGCAAGCATAACTTGTCCCCTTAGCTAAGCAGGGTCCGTCCTGGTTGCATAGGAATGGGAGACTGTATGTGTGAGCACTGTCAGAGATTCCCCTTAAGTAGGGTTGCCATATTCAAGCTCCCCAAATCCGGGTGGCCTAATTTGCATAGTAAGCAAATTATGCAGCAACTAATTTGCTATTGATTTATTTATTTGACAGCGTTGTATACTTTCCTCTGCTTCTCTTCCCTCCCATGTGATCAGTTCCAGAGTAAAATCCGGGCAATCTGGGTAGCGCATTTGAAATCCGTGTAAATCCGGATGGAATTTAGCAGCCGGGTGGAGGAGCCAAAATCCGGGGGCAACCATAAATTCTGGGGGACATGGCAACCCTAACCTTAAGGGATAGAGCTGCTCTGGGAAGAGCATCTAGGTTCCAAGTTCCTTTCCTGTCATCATCTCCAAGACAGGGCTGAGATAGATTCCTGCCTGCCGCCTTGGAGAAGCCGCTGCCAGTCTGCGAAGACAATACTGAGCTAGATGGAGGGTTTGGATAACTTCATGGAGGAGAGGTCTATCAACTGCTACTAGTCAGAGGGCCACCTCCAGCCTCAAAGGCAGGATGCCTCTGAGTACCAGTTGCAGGGGAGTAACAGCAGCAGAAGGGAGGACATGCCCTCAACTCCTGCTGTAGGCTTCCAATGGCATCTGGTGGGCCACTGTGTGGAACAGGATACTGGACTAGATGGGCCTTGGGCCTGATCCAGCAGGGCTGTTCTGATGTTCTTATGACAGACAAATGTAAAGTAGATTCTTCTAAAACTGAGCTGATCCTAGATCGTAATACAGAACTAATTTCTTAAACTGAAAACGCATGCAAAATGGTTTGATGATATTTCTGTACTTTTATCGGCAGCAAGGAAGGTAGTGAAGAAACCCCTTATGAAGTGAGAAGGGCGCAAGAAATAAACCGAATCTTTGGTCCAAAAGGTGGCCCCGAAGCCTATGATCTTATTTTTGACCTTCACAACACGACAGCTAATATGGGCGGCACCCTCATACTTGAAAACTCCAGGGATGACTTCATCATCCAGATGTGTCATTATATTAAGGTAAAAAGTTCTAACTCTTTATTTTTAATGGTGTGTATGTGTAAAACTGTACTCCTATACCAATTTTGTGAGGGCACATGTGAGAGAATTAATCTTTATTTATTTATACTCCTGCAAAGGTCTCTCTGTAGTGGAGAAGTTGTGAAAATTGGTGTATAACTAAGCTAAATATGGAAGAGAGGTAGAAAGAAATTGGCGGGGTGACTTTTTCAGTACAGGAGTTACATAAAAAAATAACCTAAATGAGACTTTAAGGAGAAAAACCTGAAAACTGCCCTAAAGGCAACTTGGTGCTTGAATGCTGCTACGTTAATTTTCTCTTTTTGGGGAATTAACATTTGAAATGATGTTCACTTACATTAGCATGCAGCAAAATTCAATAGAGCATGTCTGGTGCCATCTAAGAGAAAGGACACCAACCAATACAGCTTTGTACCTTTTCTAAAGATCTCTCCCCCTGCCCCCCATGTCAGATCCACACTGAATATGAAAGACAATGTATAAATAACTGCCGCATCAATGGCCCTTTGTTAGTTCACGTTTGCATAACAAGGACGGTCAACCCTATTCTCCACAGGCGGCTTTGGCCCCAGAGAGCTGTCCTGTCTTCCTCATTGAGCATCCTGACCTGAAATACGCAACCAGCCGGTCTGTTTCGAAACATCCAGTGGGTAAATGTTTTATTAATTTATTTGCCTTTATGAACGTGGTTGGCAAGGTCCAGTCCTCGGAGCTGAAGGATATGCAGTGGTGCCTCCCAAAGGTGCAAAGGCCTACATTGTGTGTCATTGGGTCACGCAGATTAGATGTTCCCAGAAAAACATCCTTCTGCTTCTAGCAGGCCAATCTGAGGGCCAGCTAGATGTGATATCAGTGGCTACTAGCCTGGATAGCTGATACTTCCCTCAGGATCAGAGGGGACATGATGCCCGGGGACACCAGTGGGAGGAACCGGATGCCCTCCCCCCCCACACTCTTGTGGGCTTCCCTGATGCCCCTGGTTGGTCACCATGTGAGGTTGGGCACTGGGCTTCGATGGGCCTTCATTCAGCCTGACCCAGCAGGGCTTTTATCCTCCCCGTTGGAGGCTTTACACAAAGGGCTTTAACTTCGAATCTCCTCTGGCATGGAGTGTGCCCATCCACATATTAGCTGTATTTCCCCCGAAGTCCCTGTGGGCTACCAGGGACCAGTACAGACAGCTGTTTCCCCTCGGATCAGGGCTTAACATTCTGGCTTAGCCCAAAGTGTGTCCGGCTTTTAAAAAATCCTCTAATTCCAGAGGATTTTGACGCGGGGGGGGGGGGACCCCGAGGTATCTGTTGTGCCCCACCGCTTCTCCTTTGATGTGTGGAGTGACCATACCAGTAATTCGGAGTTTTTCAAAACTCAGTGAAGGAGAGTTTACATAGGCTTTAGATATGCAGAATGGATGTAACCTGAGCCTTTTTGTCAGAGCTGGTTCCATTAGCCTGCAGTTTTCTTCATGACAGAGAGAAAGCAAAGCTCCGATTTCTGCTTTAAATTTCCCTCCCTGTCTCTTAAATCATTGTGTGTGTGTGTGTGTGTGTGTGTGTGTGTGTGTGTGTGTGTGTGTGTTGGGAGGGGGGCATGAGGTGATGAAGGCAGTCACTCACAAAGGCAAGGGTTAAGCGTTCTGCTCTTTGATCCAGCTTTTGGCAACCTGTCATGCCGTCTTCTGCTCCACTGTAGCTGTCAAACTAACAGCAACAAAAGGGTCTGTGGACGGTCCATCTAATCCCCCCGAATTAAACTGCCTCGAATCCGCTCCTAAGTGGACTGGAAGCAGATTCGCTCTTTGGATGCCCCAAGGCATAAAGCCATCTGTGAATCAAAATTGGCCCTGCTGGGGAAAATAAACTGGATCTATGTATCTGGCGCCCTGTGGGGAGAAAAGCAGCTTGGAAATGGAGACTTTTATCTAATAAAGAGCCCACAGAAGAAAAGTGGAGCCTTCCTGACTCCATTAAAGCTAAAAAATATTAACAAAGAGACGTTTCATGTGCTTCTTGAATCACATCTGGTTAATGCTCTGCTGTGCAGATGAAGACCATCTGCACTGGAACTTTTAAGAGCCAGTCTTTGGTAGTGAGCACGAATGGTCCCATTTGCTATACAGGGTCTGCCTTGGTTTGCATTTGGATGGGACACTACATGTGTACACTGTAAGCTATTCCCCTTAGGGGATGGGGCTGTAGCTCAGTAGAAGAGCTTCAGAAGGTCCCTAGTTCACTCCCTGGCAACATAGCTACCTATGGGACTGGGAGAGACTCCTGCCTGAAGTCTTGGAAAGCCACTGCCAGTCATACTCAGTAGACCATACTGAGCTAGATGAGCCAATGGCCTGATTCTAAGTGCAAGTCACTGTTCTAGGTGTGTGTCCTGAGGCAGGGTAATTCTTTTGTACAGTTCTGTTGGGAGTGATTGGACCAATGGTCCGACTTGGTATGAGGCATCTTCTGATGTTGCTATGAGTCACGCAGAGAAGCAACACCTCTGTAAAGTGACCAAGAAGATTGAGCAGCGAGAAGATGCAGAATGGCTTGGAATATTAGTGCCATGTATGGAGGAGAAGTTTGACTAACTGGCGCCCTCCAACAGTAGAAGGGCGTGATATTGACGGTTGTCATAAGGAGGAAAGACCCTGATATTCCTTTTCTTCCTTTGCAGGTGTGGAAGTCGGCCCTCAACCCCAGGGAGTCCTTAGAGCTGACATTTTGGACAGAATGAGGAAGATCATCAAACACGGCCTTGACTTCGTCCACCTTTTTAATACAGGTGCAGCATTTCTTGATCATTAAGCAAGCCCTTTGCTAAATTTGCTGGTGGAGGATAGTAAGTACTACATGCCTTAGCAGAATCTCCTTAATGCTAATGAATATTATTGAGCACGAGTTCCATACTGCCTCGTTGGTTTTATTTGTGGCTCAAGTGTTTTAAAAGCAATTCTTTTTTAAGGACTCGCACAATGTTGTGTTTGAAAAATTGCTGCATTGTTACTGTTTTCTAATTTTTTCCTTGCTGTGACACCCCTAGTTCTCTGCCCATAGCTTATCCTTCTTTCTGAAGGTATGATCTGATGGCATCTGATAACTGTCACTCCTAAACTTCATAAGATGCTGACAAAAGGGAGATTTTTATACACTGCGTCTTATGCAGAATATATTTCACGCATTGTATACAGTGATTGAGATCCCCGATTTTAGCTGTCCTGATAAAATTTAGTTCGGAGTTCATGCATCACTGAATAACTAGGCCATTGCTCCAACCTTCCAAACAGAGGCATTATAGGGAGAACCGTTTTCTTGTTACTAGATCTAATTACAGGATTAACTAATTCAATTAGTTAGCAACGCAATAGCTTCAAGCACAAACATTTTCATGTTTTTCTTTAGGCAGGGTGCTTTTTGACATATATGGAAACTTTTTTCCCCTAGGAAAAGGTTTCCCACCCTGTACCATTGAGGCTTACAAAATAATGGAGAAAGTTGATTACCCCAGAAACAAAAATAATGAGATTACGGCTGTTGTCCACCCTAATCTGCAGGTAAAAATTTATCTTTTTTTCTTCATATGCTATAGTTGCATAGATCTTGCCCTGGCTCTGAATAGCAGTAAGGCAGGGTATTGATGTTTGCAGGCTGAATACTCTTCTTTGCAAGAACTTTCTGATTCCCTTCAGGATGGGAGCACACACTTATTTTGTGCTCAGATCTTGCTCCCTGGATATGAGTGTTAAAAGCTATTCATACCCGTACAGTCTGGATGTAACCAGCACTGAGAGTGTCTTGCAGGCTTGTATGTATACATACACACACACACACACACACACACGCACGCACGCCACCGCACCCTTCCCCCACTCAAATTCCCTTCCCCCACTTCCCTTTTCGCTGTTAACTATGATGGATACATATTGGCTAGAACAGTGGATGCAAATGTGAATGCAAATGATCAGGATAGGCTGTAACAAAAACGTCGTGTGTTGTGCTGTTTCTGTCCCACAAGGATAAGGACTGGCAACCCCTCAGACCTGGCGACCCCATGTTTTTGACTCTAGAAGGGAAGACAATTCTGTATGAAGGGGACCACACAGTGTATCCAACCTTTGTTAATGAGGCTGCTTATTATGAGAAGAATCAAGCTTTCATCAAAACGGTAAAAGAAACATTAAGTGCAGAAGGCATCCGAGTCTGTGTCTCTCAGAGCTGAAAGATTTCTTCTCAATTAACTGTTAATGAAAGGGCCGAATCTGCTGTGTCTCGGCCCTTTCAAATTCTCTCTCTGGCCTCTGTAAGTCAGAATGGACAGAGCACACAATCCAGAACTCCTTTTTAATTGCAAGGAATATTGAGTATTAAGGAATATACTCTTAAGCACTCTTAAGCACCATCCACCCTTCCACCCACCCATCCACCCTTCGAACCTTTGTACCTTTGTCCCATTGTCCCTTTGTACAGTTGACCCATTGTACTATCCACCCTTCAATCCATCCACCTATCCACCCTTTGACCCTTCCACCCTTCCACCCATTGTACCTTTGTCTCGTTGTACCTTTGACTCTTTGTACCTTTGTCCCATCCACCCATTGCCCCTTTGTCTCTTTGTATCTTTGTCACTTTGTATCTTTGTAACTTTGACTCTTTGTATCTTTGTCACTTTGTACCTTTGACTCTTTGTACCTTTGTCTCTTTGTACCTTTGTCCCATCCACCCATTGCATCTTTGTCTCTTTGTAACTTTGACTCTTTGTACCTTTGTCCCATCCACCCATTGACCCATTGCATCTTTGTCTCTTTGTACCTTTGTCCCATTGCCCCTTTGTCTCTTTGTAACTTTGACTCTTTGTATCTTTGTACCTTTGTCCCATCCACCCATTGCATCTTTGTCTCTTTATAACTTTGTCTCTTTGTACCTTTGACTCTTTGTAACTTTGTCACTTTGTATTTTTGTCTCTTTGTAACTTTGTCACTTTGACTCTTTGTACCTTTGTCCCATCCACCCTTCCACCCATTGACCCATTGCATCTTTGACTCTTTGTCTCTTTGTAACTTTGTCTCTTTGTAACTTTGACTCTTTGTACCTTTGACTCTCTATAACTTTGTCTCTTTGTACCTTTGTCCCATCCACCCTTTGTCTCTTTGTAACTTTGTCTCTTTGTACCTTTGTCCCATCCACCCATTGCATCTTTGTCTCTTTGTACCTTTGTACCTTTGTCCCATCCACCCATTGCATCTTTGTCTCTTTATAACTTTGTCTCTTTGTACCTTTGACTCTTTGTAACTTTGTCACTTTGTATTTTTGTCTCTTTGTAACTTTGTCTCTTTGACTCTTTGTACCTTTGTCCCATCCACCCTTCCACCCATTGACCCATTGCATCTTTGACTCTTTGTCTCTTTGTAACTTTGTCTCTTTGTAACTTTGTCCCATCCACCCTTTGTCTCTTTGTAACTTTGTCTCTTTGTACCTTTGTCCCATCCACCCATTGCATCTTTGTCTCTTTGTACCTTTGTACCTTTGTCCCATCCACCCATTGCATCTTTGTCTCTTTATAACTTTGTCACTTTGTATCTTTGTAACTTTGTCTCTTCGTACCTTTGACTCTCTATAACTTTGTCTCTTTGTAACTTTGTCCCATCTACCCATTGCATCTTTGACTCTTTGTCACTTTGTATCTTTGTATCTTTGTATTTTTGTCTCTTTGTAACTTTGTCACTTTGTATTTTTGTCACTTTGTAACATTGCCCCATTGTATCTTTGACACTTTGTACCATTGCCCCATTGCCCCATTGCCCCTTTGTAACATTGCCCCTTTGTATCTTTGTAACAGTGCCCCATTGCCCCTTTGTATCTTTGTAACATTGCCCCATTGCCCCATTGTAACAGTGCCCCATTGCCCCTTTGTATCTTTGTAACAGTGCCCCATTGCCCCTTTGTATCTTTGTAACAGTGCCCCATTGCCCCATTGCCCCTTTGTATCTTTGTAACAGTGCCCCATTGCCCCATTGCCCCTTTGTATCTTTGTAACAGTGCCCCATTGCCCCTTTGTATCTTTGTAACAGTGCCCCATTGCCCCTTTGTATCTTTGTAACATTGCCCCATTGCCCCCTTGTATCTTTGTAACATTGCCCCATTGTATCTTTGATACTTTGTAACATTGCCCCCTTGTAACATTGCCACTTTGTATATTTGTCACTTTGTATTTTTGTCTCTTTGTAACTTTGTCCCATCCACCCATTGCCCCTTTGTCTCTCTGTATTTTTGTCTCTTTGTCACTTTGTATTTTTGTAACTTTGTCACTTTGTAACAGTGCCCCTTTGTATCTTTGTAACATTGCCCCTTTGTATCTTTGTAACATTGCCCCTTTGACTCTTTGTAACTTTGTCCCATCCACCCTTCCACCCATTGACCCATTGCATCTTTGTCTCTTTGTACCTATGTCCCATCCACCCTTCGACCCATTGTACTATCCACCGCTCCCAGGAGGGTTGACCTGACCACTTCCCCTTTCCACAGCACCACCAAAGGAGCCTGATTCCTCCTCTTGCTATGAGAAGAATCAAGCTTTCATCATAACGGTAAAAGAAACATTAAGTGCGGAAGGCATCCGAGTCTGTGTCTCTCAGAGCTGAAAGATTTCTTCTCAATTAACTGTTAATGAAAGGGCCAAATCTGCTGTGTCTCGGCCCTTTCAAATTCTCTCTCTAGCCACTGTAAGTCAGAATGGCCAGAACACACAATCCAGAACTTCTTTTGAATTGCAAGGAATATTGATTAAGCACTCTTAAGCACTTGAAGACAGTGTGCACTGTCAAAATTGCAAGTGTTATTAGAGGAGTGTGTTTTCTACAAAGATTAAATGCAAAAACTATATCTTAATTTTTTTTAATGACAAGGCAATACGTTTTGTATTTAAGTAGTTCCATACTAAACATCTGAAAAGTGAGATATTTTGTTGTCATTCCTGAAAAGGGAGAAAGAGTGAATTAAACCTCTTACCATGTTTTTCATTGTAGGTTTAAAAAAAATTTTGTACTAATCAGGGAATCTCTTTCTGCACTGATGGGGAAAGCTTCTCTTCTCAGAATTTCAACCTGTCACACACTTGTAAGTAGAATTTAGACAGCCTGTCAGAGACTTTAAAGTCTGGGATCTGCAAACAGACCAGGGTTCAGTGGTCCTTTCCTTGCTATTTAAGACTGTTATTTCTTTGTGACCAAACAGCACTCTTTATTGGTGCTGTGCTGTAATTCCAAGAACAAGGCAAGAGAATAAAAAGATCAGTGAGATACACGTTTTATCAAAAAGTACCCATTTTACTTCTCTGATTTGCAATAAATATTTTTGAAAAACATTGAATAGGACACTTGTTTAAACAGAAGTCATAATGTTCAGCATAACCATGGCACCACATAAATAGCATCTTTGTTCCTCAGCTGCAAGAGTCTTCAAAGGTTTTCTGGGCCATTGTTGCCCCAGTGTCGGTAACTGTAAACAAAATAATCTAAAGCACTTCTGGTTACCATACAAATGTCTCTTAAAACAACAGGTTAAAAACAACAATAAAACATTCAGTTGGAATCCATGAGGATTAAGGCACATTCTTCAAGAATGACTGAATAAATACATTCACAGAGTCAGAATATTTCCCTTTGTTTATATACATGAGATAAATCACATTGTTTTCTTTCACAGGCTAAGTTAGTTGCCTTTTAAGCACTCCCCTGGAAACAGGAGAAGAGGTAGCCATGGCTTCCTGTGGCCATCTCCTCTGCAGGCCTGTCATCTGCCACTCACACTTGCCCGGGCAAGCAGGTCTCTGTGTGCAGGATCAGGGGCAGGAGGAGAAACTGTTCCCAGAGTGGTCAGTGTTGAACACTTCATAGTGTGGCTTCACTTCACGTCTGAAATGTGTTTCCTTCTTATATAACTTCATTCTTCCTGAGGACACAGAAGGGTTAGGGCTATGCAGGTTGGCAAACGTAGCAAAGTGTTAAGAACGGCCTTAAAAACATTTAGACATGCGGTTTCCTTCAGCAAGGAAGCACCATAAGTGATTTGGGGGTGGGAGTTGGTTATAGTGACAGAAAAGGCACAGATTATTTCTAGTTGTCCAGTAGAATGAAGCACAGAAGTCGTGGTCAGGTTTCTTAACCACACGTTAAGAGACACCTCTTTAAAAGTAGTGATGATTCTCTTGATTGAAAGTGGGGAGCAACTGGCCCTATCCAGCCCCAGCACAAAATCCCTCGGGGGGGGGGGCTGTTCCTGGTACCCAACCTACGTATCTTTTTAGAGTGTGAGCCCTTTAGGAAAGTTCACTTTCGAACTATTGACTCTTCAAACTTTTGACCCAATGGGTCAATGGGGCATTGGGTCAATGGGGCATTGACTTGAAACTCTGCACAAAGAATTTAGCGGTCCTTGACTCCAAAAAGGTTGAGAAATACTGTTGTAGACCAACGTCTGCAGGAGGGCCACAGTTGAGCAGCCCTGGCTTAGACCGGTCACAAGGTTCAAACGCTACTGTTCTACTGTTGGGCTGGTCAAGTTCCAGTTCCCACTGATTAAGTTCTACTGTCCAAGGTCTTATGGATGCTTCCGAGAGGCCTCCGGTGGACCACTGTGTGAAACAGGATGCTGGAGTCGATAGATGTGGGCCTGATCCAGCAGCCAGGCTGTGCTTATGTTCCTTGGCCTGCCCTCGCAAAGTGGGGCTGTCTTCAGGACTCCTTCCTTCCTTCCTGCATCGGTTCCCCTGATCCTTCCGCTTTCTGGCAACAGCCAAATCCCTCCTCTGTGCTTGAGGACCACTGTGGCCCTGCTGGACAAAGAAGCTGGAGATCCTGGTTGCTGGTTGCTGCGGCAACAACAGCAGGCGGCACACATGCTCTCGAATCCCGTGCACAGCTTAAACGGAGGTTTCAGGCAAGTCCTCGATTTCTTCATATGTATTCAGAGTGATTTTGCTGTTACTTCTGGATGCATCCTGCATGCTGTTGTGATCTAAAAATAATAGTGAAAATACCATAAGTGTTGCTTAAACTTTTCTCATTAAAACTTAGATTTATTTATTTTTACTGCAAAAGAGAAAGGTGGAGCACCGCTAAGGGGACAAAAAAAATAGAGCGGACCCTCAGAGGCCTTGAGGTTGTCTTAACAGGCCAAATCTGTTTGGGATAAAAATCCTTTGTCAAGAGCACTTTCCCAATTCCATAAAGATGCTAAAACCAACCAACCAACCTCACTGTAACTCTATGCCCCCCCCCCCACAGCACACACACAAAATGTTCAAGGTGAGTGTGTGCGTTTGATCTCCAGTGCCTGCAACAGCTAATTAGAGTGTGCATAATACTCTTATGAATAAAAGGACCACAGCACTTTAAAAAAATTACTTAAAACTTGATGCTGTTAAATCAAGGGTACCTGTTGGGCCTGGATCTTCATTGATAAAGGCAACGTGGGTTTTCCATTCCGTCCATTTGACTTCATTAATCCTGGTTACAGAGTACAAAAATTCCATCACAATATGCTTTATCAACAAACATCAGAGGAACACAGTATTTGGCTTCTTAATCACCTCTTGGAATTCATCGGAACAATGCATGTTTTTAAGCAGCGCACAAAAATGATGTATGTTTGAAAGCCCACTGTATGGAGCTGTTTCACTTCTTAGACGTGAGAAACACGTGGCTGGAATTCGGCCTGTGGCCGGGGCCATGTCTGAATTTTTAAATAATCTTATACACGAAGATGGCTTGCTGATCATTTTAAAATGAACAGTCACAGCAGTGGTACAAGAGGGGGAAAGCACTTAAAATAGATATCCAGGGTAACAAGAGGCATTTCCTCTACATGTAGCAGTTCACATGAATGAGGCAACTGGGGAAAATCAGGGAGATAACCGCAGCTGTGTCCAATTGTCTCCACTCATGCACAGTTAACAAGGTGCTACGGCATCATCAATTGCTGGATGTTAATTACCTTAAACATAATCTCGTATCATTGTCAGCCACTTTGCACCATTCTCCCAGCTGGAATTTTCTCCTCAGGCACCGGGGTAAAAGCTTTTCTGTTTCCACAATGGTCCTTGCTCTCTAAGGGCAATGACAATAAGAGAAGGGTGATGTTACAGAGAGAGGCTTTCAAGAGTCTTCTCTCGGCCAGTGCTGGCCTCTGACTGATGGGCACGTCGGCACGGCTAATGTGAAGAAGGGCAGCTGTGAAAAACCAGGGCTTATGCCAAGAGTCCCCAGCCGGTCTAGAGGCACTCGTGACTTCAGAGTTTGCTCACCTGCCTTTCAGGGCTTCTAAAAAGAAAAATTCAGAACTGCACAATGGCAGAGGAGGGGAGTTTTGCGTGCGTAACGTAGACCTGTGCAGCCGGATAGTTCCGACAGACATATCAGACTCCCTGTAGCGGAACTACTGAAATGGATTCCACAAGCGATAGTCGGGAGACCCGACAGGCGGCAGTCTGACTAAATTCCCTCCTGAGTGCACATCTCCTTTGTGGCCTGGTCACATTCCGGGAGCTTCAGAAGCCTCCAAGGAGCAGGAGAAAATCCTCAGGGCTAAGATTGGATTGCACTATTGCGGAAGACTGTTTTATTTATTGCTGGTGAGGGGCCTAGCGGTGGAGCCTGCGGGCAGCGTCTTTGGCAGGGGGAGGAGAAATGGGCCCACCTGCTCAGGATCTGCATTCCAGGAGTCTGGACTATGCCCCTGACTTTTCTCATTGCGATCAGTCGCTTTTTATGTCCTCAGAGACAGGGTTGCAAAGCTGCTGTTGCACTACAACTCCCATCATCCCTACTGGCCACTGGGGCTGGAGATGATGGGAGCTGGAGGGCTGAAGTTGTGCGGCCCTGATGTGACACACAAGACAATAGGCTTGCATGGCTTGGATTTCTGAACTGCACTCATGTTCCTTCAGAGCTGCCCTGCTTTGTAATTCTGGAGCTGCCCTTTTGTGTGTCTGCTTGCACGTTGAAACAAATCCCTGCTGCCCATCACCACCACCCAAAATGCTAGAAAAGAGCCACCACACAAACCTGTAGCCTCCAGATGTGCTCGCTCTCTTTGGAGATGTCCTCCACCGTCTCTCCCATCAACGCGATCAACATGTTGAGGAGGAGGACGAAGGTGAGGACCACGTAGGAGATGAGGAGGAGAAGGTACAGCACCGGGTATTTTGCGTTCTTGTTGATCTCCAGGTCTCCCAGGCCCAAGGTGAGCTTGAAGAGCTCAATCTCCACATACCCTAGAATGGTATAGTTGCTGCACATACTGTCCTCAGGACAGGATTCAATCAAGGCAGCAAGAGCTGTGTTCAACGAGAGAGAGAAAGAGAGACACAGATTTCAGTCTAATATTGCACATTTGCAGAACATCCTTTATCTCGGTGGTTTTCCAAGACGATTCTGAGGAATCTTGGTTTCCCTGGAAGCTGATTACAGCTTCCTTTCTAAGCCCCAAAATGGTGGACAAGTCCTCCTAAAGGACACCATGTTCAACCTACCCACAGCCAGCATCCGGGGACAGCTGCTGAAGGCCCAGGGTTGGGCCTGCAAGCAGTGATGATGGAGCCATTCCTTCAGGACCCACCCAGACAAGAGGGTTTCTGTGGATAGCAGTTAACCAATGACTTCCTGAAGCTGGCTCTGGCCTCATCTTACCCGTCTTACCCTACAATATGCCGCTACGGGGAAGCTTGGGTGCATTTACCCCATATGGACTATGGCAGGTGGGTCAGTGTGTGGATGGGATTCCCTAAAGGGAGACAGCTGTTCTTGCATAGCAACAGATATCAAAGTGGATCTTTGTACAAATTATAGTGCCCACTAATCCAATTCTGCGAGAGCTTCCTCCGCATCGTCTTTAAAGCCGAGACGAACCGCAGAAAGACACCTACAACCTCTCCCAGAAATATCTTTTCCCTTTCAGGTTTTGTTTTGAACATCCGGTCTGAAGAAGGGTGGGTTGCGTTTGGCGTGGTGGGCCAGTCCTACTGTAGCGAATCTTAGAGGGTGCCTCCTGACTATGATAAAATGTTTTCACAACAATCCCAGCACTTCTGTGAAGAAAGGCTAAGGCATGCTTACCTACGCCGAATCCGAGAAGAAATACGAGATAGACAACTAAGAACTTGATCACATCATGCAAGATGACCTATGGAAGAAGAGACAAAGTGGTTGTAGTGCCGATGCTCCAACCACGTCCTATTGGCAGGGTGATAACTCTGCCTACATCCTAACCCTGCCCTCTGGAGCAAGCAAGGACAAGTCCACTTCTCCTTCTATGGGGCAGCCCTTCAGAGATTGGAAGGCAGCTCTTATATCTCCCCCTAGCCTTCCCGTCTCCAGGCTAACCGTGTGCAGCTCCTTCACAGGATTTGGTCTCCAGGCCCCTTCCCATCTTGGCTGCCCTCTTCTGAACCATTTCTCAAGCTGTGGGAGAGACCAGAGCTGAACGACTTTGGCCCTCCTGCAGATGCTGGACAGCAGCTCCCAACATCCCCGTGAACCAATATGGCTGGGCAGGAGGAGAGCTGGTCTGGTGGCCGCAAGCACAATCTGCCCCCTTGAGAGACAGAATTGCGAACACTGTAAGGTATTCCCCTTAGGAGATAATGGGGCCACTCTGGGAAGAGCATCCAGGTTCCAAAATCCCTCCCTGGCAGCATCTTCAATGAGATAGGGCTGGGAGAGAGACTCCTGCCTGCAACCTTGGAGAAGCTGCTGCCAGTCTGGGTAGTCAACACTGAGCTAGATGGACCAAGAGTCTGACTCCGTATATGGCAGCTGCCTAGGTTCTTAGGGGATGACGTCATGGGAGCTGGAGTCCAAAATGCAGCACTGTGCTGCTGGATGCATTCCAGGGGACTGGCCTTCCACCGGCCTGGCAGTTTTGAGGGCGGCAGTCAAGACCACAGTCAGTGGCACTCAAGAGGGCATACTTGCCTGTTGAATCATCACGCTGTAGATTCCCATCGACTGCAGCCCCCTGGTGAAATACAGCATGTTGGTCCACCCCAGGGACATGGCTAGGACAAGACAGGGCAGATGCTCTTTGTAGGAAAACAGGTACAGGCAGACGGAGAAGATCACCAGCGCTGCTTGGATGAAACTGTAAAGCAGGACACAGAAGTGATCGTGTGAGCAGGCCGCTAGAACTCTGGCGCCTAGGAAGCTGCCTCCTACTGAGTCAGACCCTTGGTCCATCTAGGCCTGTATCGTCTACACTGACCTCCAAAGTTGGAGGCAGGGGTCCTTATCTTGGCGATGCTGCCAGGGAGGGTCAACAACAAGATAAACACAATTCAATACCAACAGACTATGGCCAATGGTTTAAAAAGCGTGAGGGAGAGCTCATTGGCCAAAAGCCTGAATAAAAACTGACAATGGGGGTTGGAGCCCTCCAACAGCTGGAGAGCCACATATTACTGCCTTATCCTGTTAGAGGGTTGGACTAGGACTGGCGAGACCCGAGTTCAAGTCCCCGTTCGGCCATGAAACTCGTTGGGTGACTCTGGGCCAGTCCCTTCTCTCTCTCTCTCTCAGCCTAAGCCAACTCTTTCACCAGAATGAACACTCCACTGCACGTTTCTATACTGCATAATGAAGAGGGGGTGGGAAGTCTGTGTTGCAAAGAGAGGCTAGTACAAGTAGAAACAATAACGAAGTGGCCAAAAAAAGCAGATGCTATGTATTTTATAGCTCAGAGAATCCTTCCCTCGGGTGTCAAAAAATGCACCTGGCCTTCAATCACACGGATACTGGTATTTCTAGCTTGCATTCAGAGTCAGATTCTTATTGCAGGACTGTCCTCATCTGGACTTACAATGCAAAATGGTACCAGGCATCGGACAGGATTGATTGAAGATCGGAAGGTCTGAGCAGGAAAATGGCAACGCTCTGTGGGCAGAAATATCCAGAACAGAGAGAGAAAGACAAATCTCATAACTGTGCACTGTAATAGTAGGCTGCTATCAGTTTTGCAGCAAGTTTTATTTATTATGTTTAGATACGACTTCTCTAAAGAGACACCAAGTTGAAGATAGTTCCTCCTGGAGAGAATCTATCTCCGTGGTCCTTACGAGTCAACACCGACCTGATGGCACTTAATCAATCAATCAATCAGTCCCTAAAGAGACACTCCTACCAAGCGTTTTACGATCAGATGGAACACAACACATGATGACCTCTTTTGATCAGTACACTCAATCACAACCCCTCCACAAGAACAACTACATATGCTAAAGTCTCGAATCTATATAAATAAAAGTTGACTGTGTGTCTGTCCCCTTTATTTATTTATATACCTATTTCTTAGATGCATTTAATATACCGCCCACTCCAAAGACTCCCGGCGGTGTACAATGACATGTAAATAAGGTGACATTAAAAATCACAATCAAAAATTACATTGAAAATTGCAAACTAAAATCGATAATGGAAAGGAAATAGAGTAAACGACAGGGCTATATATTCGCACACCCTTTGAGTTATCGGGACCAAACTTGGCAAGGAGACTTATGAGGATGCTACAAATATCATTGTGTATCCAGGGACCCTGACAACGCCCCCCCCCCGCATGGACAGATATACAGTGGGTAGAGCCACAGAAGCCTGAGCAATGGTACACTGTGCTGGTATTATAATACAGCTCCTCTGAAAGTGGAAGCAGAGGTTATGGAAGAGGGAGGTGGCTGACGAGATTCAGAGCCCTGAACCATTCACTGGGGGCTGTTCTTAGGTTCTTATAAAAAGGAAAAAGCAAGGACGCACACAAGGGAGAGGCAAATTTGCTCTCCAGGGGCAAACACAGCCACTTTTGGGAAGGGCTTTTCTGCAGGAAGGCAGCACAGAGAGACAGTGTTCTCCCTCTCCCCACATGCTACAGGCTGCTGCCGTTTGACTAACGATGGCTTTACTTACAGACAGACAAGTAGCGCATGAGTAAAGAGCATGTGTTGGCACCAGGAAGCAAATCCACGGGCTCACATCAGAGCCCCAGAAGGCACAACTCTCTGGGTGCTCTCTTTTGCTTGCAAAACAAAAAACAAAAAACCCAGCAGTGTGCTCTGATTTGGACTCTCACCTCTTTTATGGCGATAAATATGGCCCCCAGCATCACGGTCACTTGGCCCGTCAAATGCAGCCAGCTCAGGTCATCTGTGGAAGCTAAAGGGAAGGGTGGAGGCTGGAAACACAAAAGAACCAGAGAGGATGGTTACCTAGGAACATCGGAAGCTGCCGACTGCTGAGTCTGGTCTACCTGGCTCAGTGCTGTCCACACTGACTGGCAGCTGCACAGGGTTGCCATATTCTGGCTTTCCAAATCCGAGTGCCTAATTTGCAGGTTATGTAAATCAGCTTGAAAATAATCTTTGAGCAGAAGAGTGACTGCAGGTTTTGCTCCAGAACTCTGCTTTTACAAGGGCTAGAGCTTAGCTTTCTTTTCTTTTCTTTAAAATGAAATCTGAAATCTGGGTGGGCTAAGCAATCTGGGTGAGATGCTTAAAATCCAGATGAAACCCAGAATTTCAGGGAGGCATGTCAGGCAGCGGCTCTCCCAAGTTTTCAGGCAGGAGTCTTTCCCAGTCCACTGAGCTCTGAATGCTCCTGATGAACGTAGGAAGCTGCCTGCTACTGACCCTTGCTCTATCCAGCAAGCTCAGTGTGGAGCTTTCCCCCACAACTGCATAAGCAGCCAACGGAGCCCTCCTCATCCCCGATCTGTGAACACCTCCCAAGAAAAAATGTTACAGAGGGAAGAGAAAATGAAAATGAATGGAAGACTTGAGAGAAAGAGGCAGAGAGGGAGGATAAGAAAATAAGAGGAGGGAGGAGGAAGGGGCCTTGCAAAGAAGAGATGAGCTTATCTCCCTTCTTGAACCACAGGGTGCTTTCCAGATTACACACTTCAACAGGGGCAAATGCTTTGGCTTGGCAGGGTCGTATTGAACACAATCCCCAGAATCTCAAAACTCCTACAATGGGAGAACACAGCTACATTTTTTGTGATGCCCATGCAAACATCGTCGCATGATATCGCAAAGACAAAGTCCGAAAGGCGGCATCGGAAATGTGAACGGCCCCTTGCTGCCAGCGCAGGGACTGCGGTGTCACAACACAGGAAGTACGGAAGCACACTGAGCAGATCCGTAGTGACACTGTTGTAGGGGTTGGATCTGGAAAGTGCCCAGTTGAGAACGGAGACTTTCCCCTCCTCCTGTTTCTACGACTCTGTTCCTCATTAAACCCCCAGCTGCACAAAAACCGAGTTTCCACTGCACAGAGATTTTCCACGCTGCACAGCACGTGTCCAGCGGCACATTAGAATAAATCCTGCCCACTGACTGGCAGCAGCTCGCCAGGGGTTGGACCTGGGATCTTTGGCCATTCCAGGTGAGGAAAAGAGCCAACAGGTGCCAAACTGGGGAGTGTTAGCTATGGCTGGAGGGCACCATCCCTCAAAAGCTCCGGGTTGAGGTGCTAGCTAATCTGCAGTCAAAGGTTTCTGCTTTTGGGGAAGCCGCCAGGCGGGGCCTAGGAACTCTGCTTACCTTCTCGGCGTGAGGCCTGTAGTAGGAGACCGACGTCAAGATGGCGTTGTACACAAAGTATAAGCAACAGGACAGAAAGAAGACATGTTGGGCGAATCGCTTCCACTTCATCCGCAGGAGGGAGTGCAGAGGCTCCAAAGCCAACATTTCATGGCGGTTCTGCGGGAGAGAACATCCGGTCAACAGGTCTGAGCTGCGGCCAGTGGGAAGTGAGGTGGCGTTTGGGAGCAGAGGATTTATTTGTCATATTTATGGAACACCCGATATGTGCATCCCTAGACAGTGTGCACAATTGAAAATACAGCAAAAGTTAAAAAAAAAAAAAAACAGTTCACAATTAATTTTAACGAAAAGTCCAGGGGTGGGGAGGTGCACCTTGAGTCTCTTTTAAAAAGCAGCCAGAGATGGAGAAGCTCTTATTTTGACAGGGAGTGCATTCCGGAGCCCCGGGGCAGCCACAGAGAAGGCCAGCCCAGAGTTGCCACCAGAGCAGCCGGTGGCAACCGTAGCAAGAGCACTCGTACCAGGCGGGAGGGTTCATAACAAAGAAGGCACTCTCTTAAGTACCCTGGGCCCAAGCTCTTCAGGGCTCTATAACAGGGATTCTCAACCTTGGGTCTCCAGATGTTATTGGACTTCAGTTCCCATAATCTCCAGTCCCAATAGCCTCTAGTTGGGGATTATGGGAGTTGAAGTCCAACAACATCTGGGGACCCAAGGTTGAGAATCCCTGCTCTAAAAGGTAATAACCACTGTTCACTCTAATGGATTCCCAGTTGATGTTCACAACAACTCCCAGCATCCCTGGCTGCAGTGGCCTTTGGCTGGGAATGATGGGAGGTGTAGCCCACAAGATCTGGGGATCCCTGTGAGAGAAAACACTGGTAATAACCAGCACTTTGTATTTTGCTTGGAAACATTCCGGCTGCCAATGCAGTCCTTTTAAAATCGGTGTCAAATGGTCTCACTGGGTTGTCCTACAGCAGCCCCACATAGAGGGCATTGCAGTAGTCACCAGCACATTTATTTATTTGATTGATTGATTGATTGATTTCTCTTCCAAAAATGGCTCAGGGCAGTTTACACAGAGAAATGATAAACAAACATCTGCCCTGGCTTGCATTTGAATGGGAGACTCCATGCGTGAACACTGGAAGATATTCCCCTTCCCTGATGGGGCCGCTCTGGGAAGAGGACCTGCCTGCTTGCATGCAGAGGGTTCCAAGTTCCCTCCCTGGCAGCATCTCCAAGATAGGGCAGAGAGAGACTCCTGCCTGCAACCCTGGAGAAGCCACTGCCAGCCAGTGTAGACAATACTGAGCTACATAGGAAGCTGCCTTGTATTCAGTCAGACCACTGGTCCATCTAGTTCAGTATTGTTTACCTACCCAGACTGGCAGCCCTACCTGGAGATGCTGCCAGGGATTGAACCTGGGGCCTTTTTCATGCAAAGTAGATGCTCTTCCTCTTCCCCTGAGGGGAAGACCTCACAGCACCCACAGGTAGTCACTCATCCAAATGCAAACAAAGACAGACCCTTTTAAAAAAATGCATTTTATATCCTGCTTTTCCTCCAAGGAGCCCAGAGCGGTGTACTACATACTTAAGCTCAGCAGAGGGGACAGTTCATGCTCGCTACCCCAGGACCAGCCCTCCTCCCTTTTGAAAAGCTGAAAGAGCCGTCATCTGATCGAAGAAACCTGAGCTGATCAACCACATGAGCGGTTATTTGCCCTGTGGTGCTACGTTGATGGGCCTGAAAGCCAACCAAGAGAGACTGTGATGGGTAGAGACCATCGACCTGCTGGACTCCACCACTGGAGCAAGATCCATATGGTCACAGTGCCCATAGGAAGAAACCGTAGGTGAATTTGCACAATTTCATAACTTGATAGAAGCCATATATAGCATATTGGGTGATGGGCGATGGGTGAAACACAAAGTTTTAGGGAACCATATCACATATCACTTTTTCAGGTCTAGTGAAAGAAAAACCATCTGCTTCAGTTACATCTTTCTTTTGGTGATGTACATTGTGTGAATGTTGTCTTAAAGAAGCAGGTAAGGACTCTCTGCAATACCCAGATACACAAAAAGCCCCTTTAGCATTTTGTCCTAAGGCAATTAAAGGGCCCTGGGACTCACCCCAATATCTGTGTTATAGACGATGATGTCGAGCAAGGAATTGTCTGAAGTGGTGTCCAGTTCTGTCAGGTCATAAAGAGAAGACTGTACAGGCCCATAAGCCCAGTCGGTGAACTTCCGGGAAAGGCTTCTGTTTGGCTTGTCCTTAATCTCTCTGGAGAGGATGTATTTCAGAATCTAGGGGACAACAGAATGATCTGAGAACAAAATCCTATTCACACACTAAGTTCAACACTCATACAAGTGTACAGATCTATACACAGGGACAGTCATTCACACATTATGTTGAATGCAGGTACACTGTGCATTTGTGGGGTGACCCACACCAGGCCATTTTTAAAATGGACACAGCTGAGTGCAGCCATTCACACAAAAACACGTATGAGTGTACAGGCTTTAAATGTACGTAATCCCTGAATAGGGCTCAAGGGCCAAGAGGAAATGAGCAGAATGTAGAACTATTAATATTCTTAACTCTGACTGCAGCCTACTGAATAAATGTGCTTAAAGTAACGTTAAATAAATATGCTTAAGGGTTCTCAAACTTGAGTCCCCAGATGGACTACAGCTCCATCTTCCCCATCTGCAATGGCCCACCTATCTTGAATCTTCTCTCTGAACACCACACAATAAATATCTTCATGTATTTAAGAGATTTACATCCTGCCTTGTGATCCCAGGTAGGGATGTGCACGGAACTGGTGATGGCCGGTTCGATGGGGGGAGTGTACCTTTAAGGAGCAAGGAGAGTGCTCTTCTCCACCCCACCCCACCCAAACCGTGTTGGCCCCACCGGCGTTGTGCTTAAAAACGGTCCTGCAGGGCGGCAGCATACCTCCTTGTCGCCCCTGTGTGTGTGTCAGACCAGAAGTGCGCAGTGAGCGTGTCGAACTGGCTGAACCATCAAACCTTTGGGCCAGTTCAGCAGTCCGTAAAAGGGCCTCCAAACCAGTTTGTGCACATCCCCAATCCCAGGGATCTATGTGATAAGCTTATGGCCAGGATTCAGAGCCAGACTTGCCTCAAGCTTCCCTGTTTTGGCGGCTAACTGCAGAGGCGTCAATCCCTCTTTGTTCTTCATCATTTCCAACTCCCGGTTTTTACTCTTCAAGAGAATGGCATCGTACATCCTCCGCACAAAGTCGTTCTGCGTTTTGGAGTCCTCTGCCACCGTCACCAAGGCGTGCAGAATATTGTTCCCTCTGGAATCCTGGGAAGCGATGTCCATCTTGATGTTGTCCATCAAGAGCTGAACTATGTCCGGTTGGTTGGTGCAAGCAGCCAGCGCTAGTGGCGTTTCCCCTGAGGAAGGGATGTGGAAGCTTTTTGAATGACAAAAACAAAAAGTTTCTAGTCCTTAAGACGTTTCTAGTGCTTAAGACTAGGTTAAGTTAGACTCAAGACCGTGAAGTTGAGAACTTTAGGCCAGGGGCCTGTGATCTTCCAGTGTTGCTGAACTACAACTCCCATCATCTGCGGCCACAGTGGCCGCAGATGATGGGAGTTGTAGTTCAATAAGATTTGGAAGACCATAGATTGGGAACCCCTGCTTGAGACTCAAGATCGTAAACTTAACATCTTTGGAATCAAGGCTAGAGATGTAAAGGGGCCTGAAAACCCCCCGGGAAAGAACGGAAAAGAATGTGGTGGGGGGGTGGATATGGGTTTTTTGGGATGGGTGTTTCTGGAGGAATAATGTCCCCCCCACCACCTTTCC
This sequence comes from Hemicordylus capensis, assembly GCF_027244095.1. Lineage (NCBI taxonomy): Eukaryota > Metazoa > Chordata > Lepidosauria > Squamata > Cordylidae > Hemicordylus > Hemicordylus capensis. The sequence continues at coordinate 9,830,910 of NC_069668.1, read as the reverse complement.
CCCCAGGCCTTCACATCTCTTCTCAAGACCATAAAATTAAGATCTTTAAACTGTAAAGTTAAGATCTTTGGACTCATGTCCGTGAAGTTAAGATCTCAACTTTCGACTTGAGTGTCTAGTCAGTGAAGAGAGACTCAAAAGTGCGTGAGAGAAGAACCATCTTAACAGTCTCCACTCAAGACTACTTCCTGCTCCCAGGAAGGTTAACCTGACCACTTCCCCTTTCCTCAGCACCACCAAAGGAGCCAGATTCCTCCTCTTGCTTACCAAAATAAAAACCTTCGTGTTTGTGCTTGGGGTTGAAGAACACTCCCTGGGCGTGAGCGTTGACGTCCGCTCCTCTCTCAATCAGGGTCTGGGTAATGTCATATTGCCGTCTCTCAATAGCAATATTTAAAGCGGTCTGCCCTGCAGTTTAAAAAACAAACACCATAATCAACATTCCTTGGAGTAAGAAAATAAAAGGTTAGCTCAGATGATAAACTTTGATTCTGGACACTCGGTGACATTGTGTTAATCTAATCCAGGCTTCTTCCACCTTAACAGGAACTTAGGTTTTCATTGAAACAAAAGCCCAGTTCACACATTATGTCCAACATTTGTACAACGAGTCTACAGTGTACTCTGGCACCTTTATTCACACATTACGGTGAACACAAGTGCAGCAGTACCATTCCTATCTGTACCCTGCATTTGAGGGGCCTGTATACCCATTCACTTTTGAAATGGATGCAAATATAGCCATTCACCCAAACGCATGTATACGGATGACGGAACCCAAATACAACATAATGTCTGAGCAGTGCTCAAGCTATAACCAAAGCCATTTACATCTCCAGTTTGGGTTCCTTTGGCAAGTTGAAGCACACTGCCGCAAACATTTCCTCGTCTTCCTTTGTGGGGATCTTTATTTTCTGGCATTTGTTCTGCCTTTCCAGCAGGTTAAATTTGGGAATGTATTTTGAGTATCCATGCCCTAAAAGTGGTTCCTGCTTAGCCCACTTAGATTTAATTCCATTGGAGAAAAGAGCTCAGAGAATGATTACTGAAGCTTGAACATACGACAGTACCTCGGTATGCCTCTTCTGTATATGCTGCATTAATAAGCCTTTCTACAATCTGGTTTTCTTCTGCAAAGGAGAGTAGCATATTCACAATTTCCTTTGTGTTCTGGTTGATGTTTAACAAGGCTTTCATTAGGCAGGTCTTGCCTGTGTCTGACGAGGTCATTTTCTTCATCAGGTAGTCTGATGAAAACACAAAAACAACAATCATAATATGGGGATTATTTATTTGACATATTTTTCATACCGCCCAAATCTTAGGTCTCTGGGCAGTTTATGTAAAATAGGTGTTTTTGTGGGGAACTCCCTTCCACTTGAGATGCTCACAAAATGTTCCCAGAAGTGCGCTAAGACTAGGGCTGAGCAAAAACAGTTCTTTGTATGGTGGGAATACTTTCAGCAGTATTGAAAAGTGTCCGATTTTGACAAATTTCAGCACTGCCTGCAAAAATGCCGACCTATTCATTTAAGTTTCTTTTTCTTTCTCCCTCGAGGGCTTTGCCTGCCCTTAGGGATAGAATCATGCAGACAAATTTGACTGCTGCACATACCATGCAACCATTGATCATACACAATGTGATCCCCAGTTAGCTGACATCACTCATCAGACGCTTCACAGAGTACTGCCCTCACTCCAAATTGACCTTCTTGGCTGGCTCTAAATTGGCCCCCCTTTCTGAAACTCTGGAGGGCTGCTACCAGCCAGTGCAGACAACACTAAGCTAGAAGGGTCTGACTTAGCAGAAAGCAACTTCGGAGATTTCAGTTTTTCTTGCTGCAAATCGGAATTTAGACAGCACACGCGCAGTTCCCAACCTCACGCACCTTGTACTGTCTGGTTTCTACATGCATGGGACCGATCCTTCAATTCTGCAAGGAGGCGCTGAAGTTCGTCTATGTTGCCCTCCGACACTGCCCGGAACAGATATTTCTTCAGCTTTTTCTGACGATTGCTTTGTTGAACAGTTTGGGACACGTTTGTGCTGGACAAAACAGAAAGTACTTGGTGTAGTGCAGCTTGTGAGCTGGGAAGGCCCCGATTCAGTTCTCACCTCACCTGTGAACTCGCCAGGTGAGCAAGTCCTTGCTCTCCATCCATCCGCAAGATGGGGTTAGCATCAGGATAGACAGGTTATCTCTCTCTCTCTCTCCCCTCCAAGGCATCAGCGAGCTAAACCATGGCTGCCCTGTATGTCCGAAACCAGGCTTCAGACAACCAGGGTTCGTGGTGAACCATGGTTAAGGACCAGGCCCTTCTCTCTTTTGCATTTCTTATGAAGTTGCTTCATATGAACATAAGAACAGCCCTGCTAATAGGCCCAAAGGCCTACCTAGTCCAGCATCTGTTGCCCAGAGTGGTCCATCAGATGCCTATGAGAAGCCCACAACCAGGAGTTGAAGGCATGCCCCCTCTCCTGCTATTGCTCCCCTGCAGCTGGTATTTGGAGGAACCCCGCCTCTGAACATTGAGGTAGCCTATAGTAATCAAGCATAGCAGCCATCGATACGCTTGTCCTCCTTTGTCTAAGCCCCCTTTAAAGCCATTCAAGCTGGTAGTCACCACCACATCCTGTGGCAGAGAATCCTTCAGATTAATTATGCACTGTGTGACAAAACAAAGCACTTCCTTTTGTCAATCCTAAATTTCCTGGGCATCAGTTTCATGGGATGACCCCGGGTTCTTGTGTTGTGAGAGAGGGAGATTTCCTAGACAGCATTCTTTACCGCAGGCTTACTGAGAAGCTTTACTGCGAGTTCGAAGTTGCCCCCCAAAACCAACACAAAAAGTGGATTTGTTTTTAATCCCGGACATAAATTGGGCTACACTCTAACGCACAATAAACCCCCTGAATTGTGTGTTAATTCTCCCTGATCACTTGCAGGGACTTCTGGGATCACTTGCAGGGACTTCTGGGTAAGTTTGGCCAATTCGTGAGGCCACCCCCTCCATTCTGGAGGAGCTGTGAACTAAAAGCTGGGTGTGAAAAGCTTCAGGGAGAAAAATGTCTCTCTATCCACTCTCACCATGCCATGCAAGGTTTGCATATTTATTTATGGGCAATCATGGTTCAAGAAATTGAGAGTCAATATCTGAAGATTGGAAGCCTTAATTTTAAACCACGTCAGGAAAGGGAGAAATCACTAAATCCACACCAGCCTAACGTTTAATCTATAGAGCACCATACAGCTAGCTCTCTGCGTTTGGGGTATATTCTGTCATGTCGTCCTGGAGGGACTGGGGGGAATCCATATCTTCACCATTTGCAGACGCACTGGACAAAAGGGGGAAAATATGCTCACGTCAGGAGACTGTCAGAGCCAATTACCCAGGGAAATCAGTCAGCAGGGAGGAGAAGATAAAAGAACCCCAAATGAATATCATTTGCTAGCATCCTTTGAAATGCCATCCTTTTCTATTCCCTCTGCAGGTGTGCTAAGACGCAACCCTTCGCATATGAAACAGTTCTGCACTAGATTTCTCCGGTGGCTGTTGCTGGTGTCTGTCTTTAGAGTGTGAGCCCTGTAGGAACAGGGAACGATCTTCTTCTTCTTTTTAAGATACACTGCTTTGATTTTTTATTTTATTTTATTTTTTGCTGAAAAGTGGGGTATAAATAGTAGAAGTAGATTATTAATGTCAGAAACTAACAGGTAGGTTTGGTTTCTCTGTATTCCTGTCGGAAAACTTTTATAGTGGATTTCTGCAAAAATCAAGCCAGACCTGACTATAAGCACATTTATTACTAAGCAGCAGTCAGATCAGATCTTAATAGGTTGGAATGGTTTAATTTTGTAGGTTCTGGCCATCCATTTCACAGCAGTCACCACTGGTTGATCGCAATTATAACGGCCCTCCGCTTTTCACTCTGAACGGTGCATCTGCTCCCTTCCTATTTTACAAGTTACGGAAGCAGCCAACAGACCACAAAAGTAATTGCGTATATTAGCCAGCTCCCCCCCCCCCAAAAAAACCCCTGGTCTCCTGTTTTAGCCAGAATATTTTCGTACTCGACTTAATGGAGTTAAGTCTGCAGCTCAGTAGTAGAGTATTTACTTTGCATTTAGGTGGTCCCAAGCGCAAACCCTGGTATCTCCAGCTCAGACTCTCTGAATCCCTGAAATGCTGCTGCCAGGCAGTGTAGCTGGCTGGACCGAGGGCTTGACTCAGTAAGGCAACGTCACATGTAAATTAAAACCCTAGGCAAGCCTAGCCCAAGGCATGTTGGTGCCCGATACGAAGAACACAGGAAGCTGCCATATATTGAGTCAGACCCTTGGTCCATCTAGCTCAGTACACAGACTGGCAGCAGCTTCTCCAAGGTTGCAGGCAGGAATCGCTCTCTCAGCCCTATCTTGGAGATGCTGCCAGGGAGGGAGAGAACTTGGAGCCTTCTGATCTTCCCAGAGCAGCTCCATTTATCCCCTCAGGGGAATCTCTCCCAGTGCTCACACATCAAGTCTCCCGTTCAAATGCAACCAGGGTGGACCCTGCTTAGCTAAGGGGACAAGTCGTGCTTGCTACCAGAAGACCAGCTCTCCTCTCCTAAAAAACGTAGTGCCTCTTCTCCCCCAGCAATAACAAACAAAAATAATCAATACATTACATACTGGGCAATTTGCTTAAGTAATGGAAATCACAAGGCCGTATGGCCAGGAATCAACACATATGCTTTCCTAGACATTCCAGGCAAGCAAGAGGACATTTCTGAGGACATTGCCATTCAGAGGAGAATGGAAAGCTCCCACGCTCACCAGATTTTGGACCCTGCTTCATGTGCTAATATAAAGAATGCACCTACAGGTGCCTCCTACGTACCACGGGCGGATGTTGGAGTCCATGGGCTTTGAAAAGATGGGCGGAGACGTCCTGCTGGGGCTGACGCTGCTGTCAAAGGCTTCAATCTCGAGAAAAAAGTGTGAACTGTTGAATACATCAGATTAAAGCTTTATTAGTGGAAAAGCAAAACCAGATGCGGCTGGCCAAGCAACCTCTGCCTGAGTGCATCTTCCTGGGGGTAGGGAGAGCCTACACTGTGCTCCTCCCAGCACAGCTCTGTTGCAGTCCTTTCCTCCTTATTGCTCTCCGCTGTCCCTGTACACTATGGTCTGTGAACCCTGCAGTCGAGGGTTGTTCATAATATGTGAACAATGACGCTCCCTTCCTCCGAGTTTTTAAAAGAACAATGGAAAGACATCTTTTTAAAGAGGCTTTCTAATGTTTCATCTTGGTATATCTCTGGTAGGTTATTTAGTTTGTATAGTTTTTCGCTTTTAAAATAACTTTTAATTTGAAACTTTTTTTAAAAAATCATAATTTTAAATGTGGGTTTAGCCTGGTCTTTTGACTTGTTTAACTTAAATTTGGTTTAACGTTATTTGTCTTATTTTACATTGTAAAATTGCCACCCCAAGCAGTAGTGTACTGGAGGGGTGTGGTTTAAAAACACATCAACTAAATAAAGAAATGTGAGCGGCCCATCCCATCTAGTGCTCCGTTCCAGTAGCAGAGGCTCTGGGCATATGTAGGAATCCACTAACTGGGACCTCTTCACCATTCACTGCCAAGGCTGCCTCCACAGAAATGGACTGGGGGTCTCAACATGCCCATGTCAGAGCCAGGAGAGAACTGTGGGGCATCAGAGTCCAGCCCTGCAGAGATCCGTGTGGCCAGCAACCCAACATATACATACAGCAGAATCATGTTCTACTCGGGTTGTACCAGACTGGCCTGCAAGTGGAAACTGGCTCTCCCAAAGAAACACATGCGGGGGGTGGGGAGCTAGAAAGCTAGCAAGTGAGGGGAAAGGTTCAGCCTAGTCTTCTGCCCTAGCATGCTATTTTTCTGCCTCAAGGAGTCACACTGGAACAGTGAAATTGACATATTGCCCCCAAACACTATATTATTTATTTATTTATCAAATTTGTGCACCGCCCCAAACTTTCGTCTCTGGGCAGTTAACAACAGCATAAAATCAGTTAAAAACATATTTTTTTAAAAACCCTTAAAAACAATTTAACAATTTAAAAATAAACCAGAGATTAAAACCCCAAAATTTTAGGAAGCTGAGAAAGCTTGGGCAAAAAGATGGGTTTTCAGGTGTTTTTTCAAAATTGCCAGAGATGGGGAGGATCGTATCTCAGCAGGGAGCACTCTCCACAATCTCAGGGCAGTGACTGAGAAGGCCCGTCTCTGTGTAGCTACCAAACGAATTGGCGGTATATGCGTGTCTTTTAGAGAAACTGAAGCAGGAGATCATAATTTAACAAACACACACACTCATGTTGGACGCAAAGGCAGACAGCTTGGAATGTGGGTCACAACTACCTGCCAAGGCGGGGGACGACACCGATGTCCTTCCTGGAAAGGGTTTGCCAAGAGGCAGGGCGGGGCGGGGGAGGGGGGGAGGAAGCAGATTTGAGTCTGGCCAGCAAACATAAAACAATTCTGAAAGTTTGCAGCTGGCTAGCAAGAAGCAGTGGCAGAGCACTAAAAACATATGCCCTGGTTTGGGGAGGAAGGACCATGCCTGCCTGCCTCCTCTGCTCCACCTGTATATTAGTAAACATACAAGTTTGCATACACTTGCATCTATGTATGCTTGGACCTCACTCACGTACTGACATGAAACTCCCAGACCAAACCACGAAAGATAGAAACATGCAATTTTCGCAGGTAGGTACCAGGCCTCATCAAAGAAATCCAAAATCCCAGGAAAATCCATTACTTTTGGACACCATGGGGAGTGAGTCCTCACAGAGCTAGATTAGAGTCTCAAAGGCATAAATTAAACTCCCAAGACCAAACCGCAAAAGATAGAAACATTTTTTCCAGGGGCAATGTTCCCTTTTACAGAGATTCCCAGATGATGCTCACTACAACTCCCATAATCCCCAGCCAAAAACCATTGCAGCTGTGGATGCTGGGATTTGTAGTGAACAAGATCTGGGAGTCTCTGTTAGAGGGAACACTGTTGTTTGTTCAAAGGAACATAGGAAGCTGCCATATAGTGAGTCAGTCCACTGGTCCATCTAGCTCAGTATTGTCTGCACAGACTGGCAGCAGCTTCTCCAGAATTGCAGGCAGGAGTCTCTCTCAACCCCATCTTGGAGATAATTGTGCTTTGGCAACATACTGTATACTTTGGTAGTTTGTTGGTTCAATTAAAAAAATCTTGTCCTATTTAAAAAAATAAAAAATCTTGTCCTATCTTGGAGACGCTGCCAGGGAGGGAACTTGAAACCTGCTCTTCCCAGAGTGGCTCCATCCCCTGCGGGGAAGATCTCACAGTGCTCACACAGCTAAGGGGACAAGTCATGCTTGCTACCACAAGACCAGTTCTCCTCCCTAAATAAAGTTTGTTGTTTCAGCCAACAAAAGAACTATATTTTTCCCCATTCACTGCATTTCAATCTGGGTTGGATGTGCACAAAAACCGCTTAAGAAATCCAAAAACATGAGAAAGCTTCAGTGCTGGAGAGGGAAACACATCATCCAAACAGATGAACTCCAAACATATCAACTATAAACGAGTGAAGGGAGAACGCGTGGCCATTTTGTGCTGCATGGAGACTGCCTGCAAACTGCAAGCCTCTTTTACTAGTATTCAAAAAGAAACAACTGTTCCAAAGCAATGTCCTTGTTTTTAATATGATACACGCGTGCACGTTGTGGCGAGTAGCGTGATCCAGGAGGGACATGCCCGGGCAGCGTCATGCCCTGGCTGGCCCCAAGAGATGAAGTGGAGACACGTCTTGTTCCAAACCCAGTGGCGACAAGGGTGAGAAGCTCACGCTTGACATTCCCACTCTCTGGAACTGAAGATGCAGATTCCAAAGTCAGCCTGGGACACTTCTCTTTGCTGACACAGCAAATAACAAGAGTGGGGCTGTTTAAAGAACATGGGAGGGGTGTAGGGGCATGCAGGGTTGGGGGGGGGAGAGAAAGGTCCTGCCAAGAACCAGGATAGTCCAGGCATCTTTTTTGAAAGCAGTGAAACACTGGCGGGCCAGAAGGAACAAACTGTGTAAATGGTTTGCTAAGAACAAAAGCCACAGGCATTTGCCGCCCAAGAGAGCTGACTGCCGGAGTGACCAGGGAAGTGTTTCTGTGCCAAGCTAGGACTTCAGACCGGGCACAGAATTAACTTGCCAGCATGGGCTGGAAGCACATCCAGCGGCTGACATCCTAACGCTGTGCCCACGCAGTGAAGGGATTCCCGGCCCCAGCGGCAGCATCTGTGTTTGGGAAGTGCAGGTGCTTACATGCACAGCGAAGGGTGGAGGGGGATTTTTGCCCATCTCCCCTTCCACTTTGCAACCGGGAAACTTGTCCCCAAAGCCACAGAGCACTCCCAGGCTAAGGGGGGGCGGGACTGGAGGAAATTGTCTTCCCCTGCAAAACATTTCCAAGTATTTAATATAATGACTGATGCTATTTAAATGTTAATGTGTTTATCTATTGTGATTTTTTTGGTCAGTTTTTATAAATTCTAAATGATTTCCATTTTATATTATGTTTCAATCTGTGCTCCGCCTAGAGATTTCTATATTGGGGGTATAGAAATTCAATACAATAAATACATAAATAAATGCAAATGGTACAGCTGCAGCTGAAATCCTTTCTCTAGATGGGCACAGTGTTATTATTTAGGATGTCGACCCCTGGCATTATAACCTGGCATTGCTTCTGTACAGGCTGTCTCTGAGACCAGCACGGGGTTTATCCTGACGTGCAGTGGCAGGGGTGTCGCAACCCTTGAGCAAGGGGGGATAATTGTCCCCAGGCCCCAAGGGCCTGGAAGGCCCCCAAGGCTCCCCCTCTCCCACCACACCCAGCTGGCAAGCAAAGCGTGCCCCTCTCCTCTCCATTTCATGCTGGCCAGGGAGGGAGAGACTCTCCTGCCCCTGTGGCATTGGCCCCTCCTAGGCCTCATCCTCCCATCTGACATAGCAGGATGTTCCTTCACGTGGACTTCCAAGCCATGCCCCCTGTGTCTGCTCTCAGTTCAGGAAGGAAGACAATTTCACTCATTTTTTGCAAGGCACTTAACATTTTCCTTCTTTCTCTTTGCGTCTTATCCATCTCTCCCTCTCTGCCTCTTTCTCTTTAAGTTTTCTATCCATTCTCATTTCCCTTCCCCTCTGTTCCATTTCTCTTTTTCGATTGGAAAAGGTTTGAGAGGTGCTCACAGATTGGGGAGAGGGGGCTGCACTCTCTTGTAAAGTAAAGTAAAGTGTGCCGTCGAGTCGGTGTCGACTCCTGGGCACTTTCCAAATTAGACCCTGCAATGGGGTCACAGCGTATCTTTGAAGTGTGCTTCCGCACTTCCTGGGTTGTAACACTGCAGTCCCTACACTGACAGCAGGGTGCTGTTCATATTTCCAGTGCCTTGTTTCGAATTTAATCGCTGCAATATAGTGCTATTGATGTGTTTAGAAAACCAAAGAAACTCCATGTTTGCCCAGAATACCTCATTCTAACTTAAAGTAACCTCAGCCCAACTCAGGGACATTACTGCCTCTCATGATCAACGTCATTATCTCTCTCCACTAAAGGTGGACCCAGGGATGAACCGAATTCATATCAATTTGGTGCCGTGAGAGTCGGATGTGACCTCTGGGTGGACAATCTGACCCATCACGGGACAATGAAATCCAGCGCGCCCCACAGTTCCTGGTGTTGTCTGTGGAGGATTCTCATAGGCTCGAGACGTGCTAGTCATTACAAACACGCCACATCTGGGGATCGAGGCAAGAGTGAATGAATGTGTAAGTGTGAACGGAGAGAGTGACTGAGACAGAGAGAGTGAAATCCAGAGACGTCTTTTGGTGAGTACCCAGTCTGCGCAGGGGCGAGGGGAAATTACCGCCCGTGTAGGGACAGCCCGTGAAGGGGCAAACTAAGTCCATGCAGGGACGAAAGGGGGGGCTATGGGGAGTAGAAATAGCAAGTACACGAAATCTGAACGGACTTCATGTACACCTTTAGAATGCATGTTGAAAAATTGGATGATTCTCACAGGAGGGGGAGGCGCCCTCAGAATGAAAGTTTTAAAAACGCCTCTGTATGGAATTTTGGCCATATCATGAGCTCAGTAACATCCTTTTGCAATTGCTTTTATTTTATACACATACCGGTAAATTTTAATAACACCAATATGCGCAGGCCCACCAAAGAAACCCCCACCATATGTATTACCATCATGCTCCAAGCAGCTTCTCCTTTCCAACATGCTATGGAGAACAAGGGAACTCTCTTAGTCTGTGAAGAGAGGGAGGGGTCTGAAGAAAGTATTAAAGAGGAAAGAATGATTGTCTTTAGCTAAAATCATGCTGTCTATGTTCTGTTTCCAAGCTCAAACAGCTGCTAGCTGCTCTTGTGTTGCAAACAGTCTAAATTCTTGCTGCTGCTGTCCCGTTGTAACCAAGCCAAAAGATAACACTGTTCTTGCTGCAAAAAGTTTCTCCGAACAAAAGGCTGCTTTTGTTCTCTTTTTCCTTCCGCCCCCCCCCCTTCAACTGCTTGCAGTTGGAAAAGAGGAAAGAAGTTTGAAGGAATGCATATGTTGAAGTTCTGTGCAGGGAATTGCAGAGAAAAGACTAGAAGGAGACGTGAAAGGATTTTGGTTGGAAGTTGTAAACAACAACAAAAAATTGATCGAAAAGCACCTGTAAGTTGTACGTTGTGATGTGGAAAGGTAATATGGTATTACAGATTGTTTTATGGATGACTGTGATAAGTTTGTTCTGTTTAAGCTACTTTCTTAACTGAGTTTATGGCTAACATATTTAAAATGTTATAAAATCCTTTGTGACTCATATGAAATTTCTTTTGTTTAGTCCTTTGTTCTGTGAAATACACAAGACAAGCCTCTGTGTGTGTGTGTGCATGTTTCTGAGCGGGAGCCCAAAGCTCTGGTTCTGTGTAGGAATTCAACCCCACATTAATCTTATAACTCATCTCTGTGAAGATGAGGTTCTGTTGTATTTGTGAATGTATTTATTCTAATGACATGTCTTTTTCTGTAAACTGTTCCAGACCAAACTTGCTCTGACATTGAATTCCAAAATTAGCAGTTATTATATTAATTGAACATAAAATTGGTCATGGCCTGAGCAACAGGAGGAGCAACAGTCCCAGCTGGCCAACTGGAGGGCTGAATCTTCCCACCTCTGCAAAAGTGCTGCTTATGGCTGGCTGAATGCATTAGGCATGAGAGCAAGCTCTATTTCATTCATTCTTATATCAAGTTGATTGTGATATTTCTGCCACTACTGACTATCATAAGCCTTTATATGTTACTAGTATTTTTAAGCCCGTTATGATAACGGGCGCTAGCTTTCTATCCCGTCTTTTCTGTCTCTCTCTCTCTCTTTCTGTCTCTTCCCCCCCCCTTGTCCCCTCTCTCTTTTTGTTTTTTGTTTTGTTGTTGTCTCTGTTTTTGTTCTTCCTTATTTTGCTTTTACTTTTTTGGGGGGGTGTGTGTGGATGAATAACGGCCAAAATGGCCCATGAGAAGGTGGCCGCCCCCGCCTATCGCCCTCCCGCGCACCCAGCTGCCGGAGCCCACCTTACCCGCTCCAGCCCGAAGGAGAAGAGAGGAACTCGGAAACAGAGCTACTCTCTGTGTTAAGCTGCTGCCCATACTGTCGCAATGGACGCAATAGGCGTCCTTTGCGTCCATAGCGGCAGTTTGAGCAGTGACTTAGCACAGAGAGGAGCTCTGCTCGTGAGCTCCTCTCTTTTCCCTCGGGCTGGAGCGGGTAAGGTGGTCTTCGACAGCTGGGAGGGCGATAGGCGGGGGCGGCGACCTTCTCATGGGCCATTTTGGCCCTTAATCTTTTTTGGGGGGGGAGCGGGGAAGGTGATTTTGGGCAGCTGGGAGGGCGGGTGAGCAGGCGGTGGCAGCGGCTGTGAGCGGGCGGGGGCCTCGTTGGCGGCTTCGCCGCCACCTCGCCCAGCTTCCCTGTCCCCCGTCTCGGTCTTCCCCCGCCGCCATTGCCCTCGCCTTTTTCAGGGCGGCCGCTTCTGGTTGTCTCGGCCTCCTCTCGCCGTGCCGCAGCTCATGGCCGAGGCGGCGGCTCTGCCGCTGCCTCGGCCACTTTCCCCCGCCGCCACACACTGGCTAATGGCCGCCCGTGGCTGTGGGACACTGGTGTCTGAGGTCCTGTGTCCCTTGGGCTCTTCTGGGCCTGCGCTTCGCGCAGGCCCAGAACAGCCCAGGGAGGCAAGGACGCAGATCCCCAACGTTCCAAAGCCACGGCCACTCACTTAGCCTTTTATTATATAGGATTATATAGGATGTGTACTGATTTCCTTGAGATGGTCTCTTACCTATTTTCTGTGAGCTCAAAGCCTTTCTCTAATCCGGAAGTTTCCCTTTCAATTCTTTCTCACAACTGAAGCTGATCTCTAATGAACAATGACAACTCTGCCCATTTCCAGATGGGAGGGGGAAAGAGGTTCTCTGTAAAGCAGTTTGTGTTCCAGCCAGTTAATTGTGGGTGAGAAGGAAAAATGGATTTTAAGATAAATTAGTCTAATTGTATTACTGTCATGTTTTTGCAAAATCTATGCAATATTTCTGCTAGCTGAATTTGATGTAAACTGAGAGCTAATAATCAAATGGTCTAAGGTTTAAATTTTAAATTTGTCTCATCCAGTAGCCCTGCTTTGCCTTCACAGTAGCTGAATCTTAAAATTCCAGATTTGCTTCATGTGACATTAGGCCTCGTCCAGAAGTCTCAATCCTATTTCAACAAGGTATAGTATTTTCCTGGGGGCATGGACTGTTTCTTTCTTATATAGGTTTTTTCCCCCAAGAAGATATTGTTACCCTACAAAGATGTCTAACCCCAAACCCTTACTCATTGGTCACCTGCTAAGTCATGAGGCTAAAGATGGAGAACTGGAACACCACAACTATCTACACATGACCTAGATGAAGATCCCAAAGCCAGATGTTACTGACGAATCACCCCTTTATGGAGAATGAAGTCAGTTATACTGGATTGAGATTGATTGCCCTGACAAAGGCCTGTAAGTATGATTGTCAGCCAACGTGGTGCCGTGGTTAGAGTGCTGGACTAGGACTGGGGAAACCCGAGTCCAAACCCTCATTCAGCCATGACACTTGCTGGGTGACACAGAGCCTGCCACTCAAATGATTTGGCCTGCCTCACAGGGTTGTTATAAGGAGGAAGACAGAAGAGAATGTGAGATGCCACATGGAAACAGGACTTTGTTACACCCAAAGGGCCTTGGTGAAATTCAAGCGCTGAAGTTTTATATTGCAGCCTCACGAGTGATAAGACTATGTTTGACCTGAAAGGCTTTAATGCCTCCTCAAAACCCCAAACTCACAAGGGGTGTGAAAAATGTGAATGCCTTTTTCTTTTTGACTTTATTGCTTTGCTTTTGTCCAGGATTGCCATTTTGTTCTCCTGATCAGAAACCAGCCTACAACACAAGCCACCAGGCCTTAAATGAGGACATCATCCCCTGTTCTGGTCTTCGGAGGAAGAGGGGCCCAGAGCAAGCAGGGAAACAAAAATATAAAGGGGGGGGGGATGCCAAAAGACCAAATTGAAAATAGCCTCAGGTTTTATCCATCCTTTGTATTATTTGCATTGAAAACTTGACTTTTCCTTTTGTGTTGATGGTTGGCACCCAGAGACTTAGTCTCAGGACGCTGTCCCTACATGGGGGAGGGAACTGGCAACTCACTTGCCTGTCTTTCTCTCAAATAAACAGGTTTGCAACCAAGAGTGCCTTGAATTGTCTTTCCAAGAGGGATTGGTCCTCCCCAGATCGAAGGAATTTCTGGATCCATCGCCAGAACGTGATCCCAAGGGAGTCTCCAGAGGACATCAACACTGACCCAGGAAAACTAACCATCAGCAGCAGCAGCTACTCGAGGGCAGTCCCTATCTGCATTTCCAATCCAACCCAATGGTGACAGAACGTCCATCTGCTACCCTGTCCTGTGTTTGAGGAAGAGGGCCTAATGCAAAGTTCATCTTCCTGCTCCTAAGTGCTATAGGAGAGGGATAGACAACAAATGCCTGAAGACTGCCTGATAACAAACAGGCAAGCCAATTTGTTCACTTTTCTCTGGAGCCATACGTGCAACATCATCCCCCAAGCTGTAAAGCCCTGGAACCATCCTACTTGGGTAAAATACCTTGCCAAAGACACTTTTTCAAATTCTGCCAAAAACACTATTTCAGATTGCCCACAAGGGGGGGGGGGGAGGCAAGGCTCCCAAACACATGAACATTCGAGCTTGTCTATGGACACTAGCCAAATAAGCCAAAACAACACGGATCAGAGAACATCCAGGATAGCCAAAATCCTGCAACGTTGTACAAGAGCATTTGGTTCTCAACTGAAGGACTAAAATATTTTTTCTTACCAAGGACTCTTAGTTTTTATTTTTATTCTAAAGCTCTCCATGGCTTCCTTTTTGGCCATGACAGACTCTAGAGGACATTAAAGGGTGTGGGAGTTGATGATTTACACCACTTTCTTATATTACTTTCTTGTAGTGACTATGTACTATCATTATGTTGAAAACCCTGCTATCTCCTGTGCTGTAAGGACATGGACCTCACTTCCTTATTTGTTTCACTTACATATTGTGCCAATCATCTCATTGTTTCACCCAGAGCATTTACCTGCAAGTCTGCGCCTATCCCCAAGTTACTGGTCCTTTTTGCACTCTAAAAACATTAAGCTAGCCCAAGTATCAAGCTTTACCTGCTAATTTTATAGACACCTGTATTTAATCAATGTGATTGTACATGACTTGTCATTGCTATCACTTTCCACAAGCTGATAATCCATTAATTGCCAGAAGCACCTGGTTCCACAATGCAAGACTGTTATTGATACTTTATTTGGGATAAAGATGGGTTAAAACAATGTTGCTTGCTATAAGTTGTATGATCTTTATATGTACACCTTGCTGTTATGTGTAAAACTTTTTATCTATATCAAATCATGCCAGATATGGGTGGATAAGGATATGTGTGTTGACAGTTATAGAATTATACTAATTATGTTTGTAGCTCTAGGATGCTGTATGCAATGTTTTATTGCCATATGTACAGCCCTCTCAGCACCTACCATTTCTGTGAAATCTATGCTTAATGCATCACAAATGCTTGTTAGAAAGAGCTATTATTAATATTTCCAAACAGTTAGAACTTTCATTTAACTACTATGGAGAGCCTATTGATTTATGGGCAAAGAAGATAATTCTAGTTATAGCATGTATTTTCTTTGTATTGATAATCACATGTTGCTGCTTACAATGCATTCCAACTTTAATCCAAATGCTTATGAAAACCTTTAGACCCCGCCACAGTATAGGGCCCAAATATACATCTGTACCCTAAGAAGCCTTGATAAGGGCATCCTGAAGATTCAGGATGATCCAGTGTTTCAGGGGGGAATTGATGTGTTTAGAAAACCAAAGAAACTCCATGTTTGCCCAGAATACCTCATTCTAACTTAAAGTAACCCCAGCCCAGCTCAGGGACATTGCTGCCTCTCATGATCAACGTCATTATCTCTCTCCACTAAATTGTATCTAAGAAACTTGGTTCTCACAAGGTTCTCACTGTTTGTTCTTTGCTGACAGTTAAGAAAACAGGATTTAACCAAATAAGGAGTAATCACCAGATGAACAATGAATCATTCGCATGCGTACTAGATACTTAGTCCACCATTTTATTGCCACGTATACTATGTCTAGGGTGTCAGCATCATTCAGATTGTCTGTATAAATGTAAGATGCACCTGTAACCAAACTGTAATCAGCCTAATGATTAAGCCTAATCAGCCTAATGATTAAGAGTGTAAGCCTAATGATTACCTATTGCTAAACTGCAGTAGCAATAAAAAGCCTCTAAATGATTCCCACTGAGTCTGTTTGATTGGCTAAAAGGCAGACCCAGGGACGAACCGAATTCACATCACTATAACATCGTATATCTGGCGTAAAAAAAGTTGTTGTTTGGGGGGTTGTTTTCGCGAGACTGCTCCCCCTGCAGGCGCTTTGCTATGTACGTTTTGAATGTGATTTGCCTGAACGGAAGCATTTTGCCACTTTTGAGCGACTAATCTGGAAAGTGGCCTGGCGACCACAGAGCTCTGTGGTTGTCTTTGGTAGAATACAGGAGGGGTTGGCCATTGCCTCCTTCCGCACAGTATGAGATGATGCCTTTCAGCATCTTCCTAGATCGCTGCTGCCCGATAGAGGTGTTTCCCATAGTCTGGGAAACAGACCAGCGGGGATTCGAACCGGCAACCTCTGGCTTGCTAGTCAAGTCATTTCCCCGCTGCACCATTAGAACACAGGGACACAGGAAGCTGCCATATACTGAGTCAGACCCTTGGTCCATCCAACTCTGCATTGTCTACACAGACTGGCAGCGGGTCCTGCAAGCTTAGAATAAACCCTGAACCAGTGGCACACAAATGTCCTTGGAGGACTGAACATATCTCTGGAAATGACTGGAGCATTTCTCAGAGCAATCTCTGCCTGGCTGCAAACCACCAAATTAGTATCACCACCTAATCATCCCCATCCAACACGCCCAGCTCTTCCGGGTGTGGATATTCCTGTTTTTGAACAGCAGTCTTGTGAGCCCTTCTATCTGCTCGTGCCTTTAAAGCTGTCAAGGCTATGCCAAAAAGAGAGATAATTTGGAACATGGGGGGAAATTGCAGGACTGGAGAGATTTCAGATTTCAGACTCACTTGTGAGAGCACCGATCCTCAACATTCAAGAAACGTCCAGAGGTTTTAGTCCCATGACAGCAGCAAGACAAGTAATTAGATGGAGCTAAGGAATGTAACTTTGCAATTAACACACTTGCGTGATCCCGCTTGCTTATACTGAAGGAATGTTCACCACACCCCCATTTTCCAAGAACAAGACAGGAGAGCATCCCTGCCCACCTGGGCACCCTTTCCTGCCCATGCCGGAGGCTGGAATCAAGCAAATGGATGTGAGTGGTAGTTTAATTAGAATTGCGTCAACACATAGTCTTCTCTTTGGAAAGCTCCTTCTGCTCAGAATCGTAAGATGGACTGAAAATGTCACAAAGGACTAGGCAGGCTCTCAAAAACCCTTTTTTCAGGATGCAGGTTAAGGAAGAGAAGGTGGGGAGGGGGGAGAAGGTGTTCCTGAGCATGGTAAAAAATGCCCCTATCTGCATTTTGTAACAGAGTAGGAAAGCTTCAAGTTGCTCTGTGGGCCTAGGTAAGAGCATGCCTGGGAAAACAGATCTCAGGTGGTGGTGGTGGTGGTATTATTATTATTATTATTATTATTATTATTATTAACATCTTATTTAGTTAGTTAGTTAGTTAGTTATTCGATTTCTATACCGCCCATCCAAAAATGGCTCAGGGCGGTTTACATAGAGAAATACTATGAAAATTACACGAGAATTTTATATCCCACTCTTCCTTCCACGGAGCCCAGAGCAGTGTACTACATACTTAAGTTTCTCCTCACAGCAACCCTGTGAGGTAGGTTGGGCTGAGAGAGAAGTGACTGGCCCGGAGTCACCCAGCAAGTCTCATGGCTGAAGAGTAGTGATAAAGAATATTTATATACGGCTTTTCAGCAAAGAAGAGTTTTTAAAGGTTCCATAGCAAAAGGAGTGAGCAGGTGTAGCAAAAGCTGTACCAAGCATTTCTGGGAAAGAGAAGCAACAACAATATTCTCTCCCCCCCCCCCGTATAAACACACATACAATTAATATATCCAGTCTGAAGATGCCATTTTGGACCGCAAAAGCTGGTTCTGGATTTTGTGATGTCTTAAGAGTCAAACTGCACATTTTGTTAGGCGCATCATTGGAGCCGATATGAGAGACTCACAAACCCTATGCACAGGTTAACGTGCAACACCCATGTCAGCGGTGCACCATATATGCAGGTACAGTTACCCACACATTACGTTCAGCACATGCCCAGCAACATACTTCCTGTCTGCACCTTGCATTTGAGGGGGCCTATGTCCAGGTGTACTTTTAGAATGAACACATGTACAGCTGTTCACACAAACACATCGACATGGGTACAGGTGCCTCTCGCAGCCTAAGGTCTGGATTAGGATTACGGAGTCGTAGCATTTCAGAGTGGGAAGGGAACCTGGAGGTCTTTACACAGTCCAACCCTCGGATCAGTGCAGGAGATACCAATGTGTGTGGGCTCCCCCCACAAGTCAAAGAGGAGGGGTTTAGGGCCAGCCTGCAGGGGAAGAGGGACACAGTTGCCAACCGCGAGGGTTCTGTTCCTGGAAAAACTCGCCGTTGGCAAATTCATGGTTTGGAAGCAATGGAAAGCATTGAAAACACGGGCTAGGGGAATCGCGGTTGCAAAAAGACCCAATAAAAACAGTTAGAAATAGAAAAAAGCACACTGACCCCAAAAATCACCCCCGAGCTCCCGAAAATGGCCCCCTAGTTCCCCCCCACAAACCTCCAAATTTCTAACAAATCTCATCAAACTCGAGACCTGCCAAAGCTTCCCAGCTGCGGTTACTCAAATCCGCAATTGGGACACCTGCGGTTGGCAAGGGACGACTGTATATCCCTTTACCCCCTAACCTGGTCTGGATCAACCCCCTCCCGACAGCTACCAGTTCCTCTAGAAGGGATGTTTTTTGTTCTAGGAGGGAAACTGCCACAAACAGTAGGTGTGGGGGCCTAATCCAGAGAAGACCATGGTGTGGGCAAAGGGTTGAAGTCTCCCCCATCAAGACACACGCACAGTCGTGATGGGGGACCCTGCAGCGTCTGTTAAGAAACAAGGTCATCCACTGCATCGTCCATCCTTCAGATGCTGGACTACAGCACCCATCATCCCTGACTACTGGCCACGGTGGCTGGGGATGATGTGAGTTGTAGTCCAAGAACCAGGGCCAAAGTAGTGTACCCGTGACTTCATATAACATATAGTTTGCTGTCTCAGCTGATCCTGTTGCCGTCTGGGGATTTGCAACTAACACAACGCCCGGAAATGTCTGCCATCTTAAGACTTCTTCAGACCCAAACATACTGAGATTCCCCATCAGCAAATCAGTACAAGGGAAACAGGCCAGGACCCCCTCCTCCCCACATGCCGTGGTCCCACTCCAACCCCCGGTGGCTGCTTTTTACAAAGTAAATATACTCGGGGGGGCTCCAGTTCCTGGAGTGCCCCGCTAACCCTGGTCTGACTCATTCACAAAGTTGATTTCGGCAAGGGGCCTCTTGCAGATCACGAAACCCACCCGCCAACTTAAACCAAATTCCACTCCAAGCCGGCACGGAGATGGATGACCTACCTCTTCTTGCTGGGGGTGCTTTCGACCGGCCTTTTGTCCTGGTGAGCCATTGGCGGGGTGCCCGGCAGTTTCTTCCCCATAAGAGGAGCCATTTCCTTGTTCTCTTTGATCATTGCCCTGGAAAGTGACCATCCAGTTAGTTTTGCATTTTGAACACACCACTTGGGCATTTTGTTCATTCATATGAAAAAGAACGAAGCGCCATTAACTGATCGTGAAGACTGCAAACCTGGCCAGATGCAGGTCTGCCGCCCCCCCCCCCCGGCCACCCCTGCTCATGCTGCAGTTTAATTAGAGGAGAAACCCCAACCGACTCCCTTCTCTGTCAAACCCCTCCTCAGAATCTCTCTTTAGAACATAGGGTGCTTCCTTTTACTGAGTCAGACCCTCGGTCCATCTGGCTCAGTACTTCCTGCGCTGATTGGCAGCAACTCTCCAAGGTTTCAGAGAGCGGCCATTCCCAGCTCTGCCTGGAGGTGCTGATGGGGACTGGCTGGACCTGGGACCTCCTGCAGGGTCTCTATACGGCCAATATTTATATACTGCTTTTCAACAGAAGTCCCCAAAGCGGTTTACATAAATATAAACAAACAAACAAACAAACAAACAAACAAAATGGCATTCTGTGCCCAAAGGGCTCACAACCTAAAAAATAAACCTAGCCACAGCCACTGGAGGGATGCTGTGCTGGGGACGGATTGGGCCAGTTGCTCTCCCCTTGCTCAATAAAGAAAATCACCACTTTGGAAAGGTGCTTCTTTGCTCAGATAGCAGTGTTCCCCAGATGAGGTTGATTACAACACCCATCATCCCAAGCGGCAATGGCCTTGACTGAGGATGATGGGAGTTGTAGTCTACAACATCTGGGGGACACTGCTACAGGGAGCACTGGCCTCTACCACTCAGGTACCATCCCCCTCCTTACCCCCAGATTCTGAATAAAAAGAGTGGGAGGGGGCAGAAGTGCCCCCCCCCAAAAAACAGAGAGAGGAACCCCTCACTAAATACTTCATTGAGCCCAACAAACAATAGCCCCTTTTCAAAGGCACTGAAACTCACACACATATATAAGGAGGAAGTAATTCCTGATGCAGCACAGAAAGATAATGCAACACCCCGCCCGGTCGTGAAGGACCAGACCAAGAGAACATTCTGCAAGCCTTGCCAATGATCATGTCACCAAAACAACCATCCAGACCCCTTCCATCACTGAATGGAAACACTCTTCTTAACCCTTGCAGGCTTAGGAGGGGAACAGCCTGCCCCTAAAGAATCCTCTCCTTAGAATAGCCGCTTAACAAGGAAACCCCCCCCCCACACACACACATTGGTTTTGGTTAAGTAGCTTTGTGTCTCCCCACACGCACACACACACAAAGTGTGTGTGTGTGTGTGTGTGTAGGGGAATACCCTCCAAACATCCCCCACCCTTGAAGTGGTGGTGCAAACTCTCTTAAGAAGGATCAGTGTATCGACTGCCCAGACTAAACTTAAGGCTATTCCCCCACATAATCTATACAAACCCAATATGTAAGAAGGCTTGCATATCAACAGTTACAGGGGAGTCATTATTTGTTTTTTGTTTTTTTTTTAATTTAAAATATTCATACCCCGCCCCTCCAGTCCACGGCCTCTCAGGGCAGCTCACAGCAATAAGACAGACACAAGACACAATAAAAATTAATAAAATTAACCAAATTAAACAAACACACACAAAAAGTTGTCAGGTTGAAAGCCACTATCATCAGTAGGTTCAAATTAAAACTGAGAATGATACAAAGCTAAAAGAGTTAAACAGACTGCATGAAAGAAGTCGAGGCTTACCTAGTTAAGGTGAACATTATAAACACTGAACAATATAGAAACGGGCAAAGAGCAGGAAACCTCGCAGCCTGGCTGCTACCAGCCAGCATTCTGATACAGCTGAGGCTGCTACACCCAAACGCAAGACTTAATTTTGTAGCAGGAAGGGGACTCTTAAAGGAACGCCACACACAGGCCTCACTGCTGGACCACCCGGGCCACGTGTGCCACGACTAGCCCCTCAGGACCACCCAAATCCCCCCTCCATGTTTGCTGCCTGAGAAGGAAAAGGCCCGCATGCTTCCTCCGAACAGGGGACCCACCGGAGGAAAGGTTCCCTCACCACTCCGGTACCCTGGCCAGCTAGTCCTGATGGGGTGGAGAAACTAGAAGTTGCTTCCAGGGCTGGCCCCTACCAAGGCCCATGCCTGGACAGGGCTTTTAGAAAGGAAAATCCAGAGTTGCACAACGGTAGGCGAGCGTCATTCGCACCTGCGACATGCTCCACAACAGCAGCAGCAACACACACACTTGTGCCTGGAGTGTGTTTCCTGGTCTGGGCACATATATGATCGGTTGCCTGGAGTGGCAGGGCAGGACACTGAGAAGTCTACACAGAGCGAGAGAACATCCTCCAGATGGGGAATGTTGATGGCAAGCTTGCAGGAGACTGCTGTATGCATAGGGGAAGCCTCAGTGGGGAGCAGCTGGGGAGAGTGGGGGGCTTGGGAACGGGGTCGGGGTGGAGCCACTACTTTGCATGCAGGAGGTCCTCCTTGGTTCACTCCCTGGCAGCATCTCCAGGCTGGTCTGGGAAAGACTCCCGCCTGGCGCCTTGAAGAGCTGCTGCCAGTCAGAGCAGACAATACTGAGCTGGATGGACCAAGGGCCTGACTCAGCATGGCAGCTTCCTATGCTCACATGCAATTATTTTAAGCAGGTCAGCAACAGAACCCATGTTTTACATGCCCCCCCCCCTCAACCAAACCAGCATGTTCCTCTGTAGGCTCTGGGGCGTTTTGCATAGCATCACATAATTCCACCCCTTCCAGTCCAACTAACTTGGCAAAGAGGCACCTTTTAATGTGGTGATTCTCTTTATTTAGCAGGGGGAGAGTAACTGGCCCTTTCCACCCCCAGCACAGCATCCCTCCAGTGACTGTGGCTGGTGTCTATCTTAAGTTTCTGTTTAGATTGTGAGCCCTTTAGGGACAGGGATCCATCTTATTTATTTGTTATTTCTCTGTGTAAACCGCCCTAAGCTATTTTTGGAAGGGCGGTATAGGCATGACAAGGTAGCAGGGATGATACACTGGAACATCTGCAAAAAATACAAGCTACCTGTAGCACTTTCACAAATACTAAACAAAACAGGCCTCGGATACCAAACATCTAAAACATCCAGTAAAATCAACCATCTGCTGTACATGGATGATCTGAAGTTGTATGGAAAGTCCCAGTCAGAAATCGAATCACTGCTAAACACTGTCCGTATATTCAGTAGCGATATAGCAATGGAGTTTGGACTAGACAAGTGTGCTGCATTAATAATGAACAGAGGAAAAATAACAAAAACAGAAGGAATAGAACTGCCCAATGGAAGCAAGATCAAGAACCTGGAAGAGAAAGAACCTTACAAATACTTGGGCATTCTCCAGGCTGATAACATTGCACACACTGAAGTTAAAAGAAAAATTGGAAGTGAATACATCAGGAGAGTTAGAAAAATCCTCACGTCCAAACTCAATGGCGGGAACACCATACAAGCCATAAACACCTGGGCTATACCTGTTATCAGATACACTGCAGGAATAATAGACTGGACCCAGGCAGAGCTAGAGACGCAGGATTGTAAGACCAGGAAAATCATGGCCATCAATCATGCTCTGCACCCCCGCAGTGATGTAGATAGGCTATACCTCCCTTGCAGCTCAGGTGGAAGAGGAATGCTGCAAGTCCATCAAACAGTAGAGGAGGAGAAAAGAGGACGTGAAGAATATATCAAGGACAGTGAAGAAGATGCACTTCAAATGGTCAATAACGCAAAACTATTCAACACCAATCAAAGAAAGCAGGCCTACAAGAAAGAACAAGTCAAGAACCGAGCAGAAAAATGGAGAAATAAGCCCCTGCATGGTCAATATTTGCACAATATAAGTGGGAAATCAGACATCACCAAGACCTGGCAATGGCTTAAGAATGGCAACTTGAAGAAAGAAACAGAGGGTTTAATACTAGCTGCGCAAGAACAGGCACTAAGAACAAATGCAATAAGAGCAAAAGTCGAAAAATCCACTACAAACAGCAAGTGCCACCTTTGTAAAGAAGCAGATGAAAATGTGGACCACCTAATCAGCTGTTGTAAAAAGATCGCACAGACTGACTACAAACAAAGGCATGAGCAAGTAGCAGGGATGATACACTGGAACATCTGCAAAAAATACAAGCTACCTGTAGCCAAACACTGGTGGGACCATCAAATTGAAAAAGTTGTTGAAAATGAAGATGTAAAAATATTATGGGACTTCCGACTACAAACAGACAAACATCTGCCACACAATACACCAGATATAACTGTAGTCGAGAAGAAAGAAAAACAAGTCAAAATAATCGACATAGCAATACCAGGGGATGGCAGAATAGAAGAAAAAGAAATAGAAAAAAATCACCAAATACAAAGATCTACAAATTGAAATTGAAAGGCTGTGGCAGAAAAAGACCAAAATAATCCCAGTGGTCATTGGCGCCCTGGGTGCAGTTCCAAAAGACCTTGAAGAGCACCTCAACACCATAGGGGTCACAGAAATCACCATCAGCCAATTACAAAAAGCAGCTTTACTGGGAACAGCCTATATTCTGCGACGATATCTATAACAGCAACAACATTGACAATAAGATTCAGCCATCCCAGGTCCTTGGGAAGGACTCGATGTTTGGATAAAACAAACCAGTCAATAACACCTGTCTGATTGTGTAAACAAGATAAAACAATAAGAAGAACAACTCTCCTGCTCAGTACAGGAGTCTGCTACAGCATCTCAGAAAGACAGCTGCCCAGTGTCTGCTTGAAAACCTCCAGAGAGCCTGCCACTGCATGAGGCAGGTTGTTCCCCTGGCGAAAGAACTCTGTTTACAGCCAGGAAATCCTCCCTAATGTCCAGCCTGAATCTGCTTCCTTGCGGACACACCCACTGTTGACTTACCCATGTGTTGGGTCAGCAGCTGTCAAGGAAGCATGCCCACAAGGGGTATGAGGCGACATCCACATGAAAGCGCTGCTGAGACATTACCCTTTTACAACTCGCAGGAATTTCTATCAAAGCAGGAGGTTCTTCACAACACCTCATATAGGGCCATGCAGTCATCCCTCGCCAAACGCTAGGGTTCCGTTCTGGCAAAACCTTGCCGTTAGCAAATTTGCGGGTGGCGAGGCATTAAAGTCTAGGGAAAACGGGGTTGGGGAACCATGGCCACAAAAAGACCTAAACATAAAGGAAAAAATGCCCAGGAAAATGCTTTAAACAATCATCCCCCAAATCCTGTTCTATTGCCAAGAGTCACCAAGAGAGAATGAGCAGATTAGACCTCTGGAATTTTGTTTAACCCCCCAAAATCACTCAAAGGCATTTTAAATTGGCAAGGGACAGCAAGAGGAATTAGGAGATCTAACCTCTAGCAGGAATTAGCAGATCTAACACACACATACCCCAAATCACAAAAAGCAAGACCTGTCACATATACTCAAAACCGTGGTTGGTAAAACTGCTTTGCAAGGGTTGACTACCTAGCCAGGCCCTTCCCCGTGGCTAAACCTCCCCTATAATGGCGACTCACAAGTAAGCTCCATTCAGCAATGGTCTTTTCTCATGCTAATTGAACGCTTCCTGTTTTGCAGGCTCAGCCCATATTGTCACTTCCCTTGTCAGAGTCCCTGAGTTTAATTGCTCCATCCTTCATCAGCTTTGTCCCCTTTTGCAGGGGAGGTATTAAATTGTTCTCTTATTTCCTTTATCCCACCTACACACATACCCTCCCCCCACCCCACCCCCACCGCCGCCACCTTTTTACCATAGTAAAAGAATTAGCTTTTTCTCCCAGCAAGAGGCCTCCAAGCAACCTTTTCCATGAGGACTTGAAACCTGACAGTGCAGAGCACCTGGTCAAGTGAAGACTGTCTTTTTCATCCAGGCTTTTTGCCACTGAGCTGTCCTTGGCTCTATTAAAACTTGTATTTGTTCTGTTTTTATTGAATTGTTTCTCTCTGGTTGTTAACCGCCCTGGGACAAAGGTTGCCATATAAAACAAGTAAGTAAATAGAATTGCCCTCCCAAGGTTTTTTGTTGCTTTTAACCACACATGGACATCTGGAGATAACCATTTTTGTCGGAAAAATTAGACATTTCACCCAGTCACAGGTATCTCCTCCCAGCAACAGTGGTGCCACCCCCACTTTTTTCCATATTTCCTAGGAGTGCACGAGGCCACTCCCTCTGCCAAGAAGACCTGGACAGCCGGAGGGGAACGTGATCGCTGAGTCTTGCCCAAAACACAGCACCAAATGTGTGAGTTGTCTCTGGGAGGACGGGTTGTGTCATATCTCTGATCTCTCCCTCTTCACGCTGTGATGTGATTGCATTCATTCTGTGGCTGGGCAACTTTCCCCCAACTCTTCTCTTTCCCAAACTGGAAGTTGGAAGGTGCAGTTTTCAACGGTGGAATAGAAGGGGATGGAGGTGCCCTGCTGCCACCCCAGTTTAGCAATTTCGGAAGCTGCAAGTCAGACCCTGGGTCCATCGAGCTCAGGACTGCCTACACTGACTGGCAGCAGCTTCTCCAAGGTTGAAGGCAAGAGTCCTTCCCAGCCCACCTGGAGATGCTGCCAGAGAGCGAACCTG
This sequence comes from Hemicordylus capensis, assembly GCF_027244095.1. Lineage (NCBI taxonomy): Eukaryota > Metazoa > Chordata > Lepidosauria > Squamata > Cordylidae > Hemicordylus > Hemicordylus capensis. The sequence continues at coordinate 9,804,801 of NC_069668.1, read as the reverse complement.
GGGCCTTCTGCATGCAAAGCAGATGCTTCCCACTGAGCTATCGCCATCCCATCCTCATAGGAATCTAGGAAGCTGCCATACGGCGTCAGACCCTTGGCCCATCCTGTTCAATATAGTCTGCACTGACTGGCAGCGGCTTCTCCAAGGTTGAAAGCAGGAGTCTCCCCCAGCCCTATCTTGAGGGAGGGAACCTGGAACCTCCATGCAAACATGCAGACACTCTTCCCATAGCATTCTTATCCCCTACGGGGAATACCTTGAAGTGTTTCCACATGTGTTTCCTATCCAAATGGAGACCCGGCTTAGCCAAGGGGACAATTCATGCTTGCTATGGCAAGACCAGCTCCGCGAGACCCAAAACGAGCTGGTTTTCGATTTTCCCCCATCAGAGAAAAAATAGCCACAGAAGGCATACTGTGGCCGGGTCATCCATGCCCTAGTTCTGTCTGGGCACCACGACCACAATGCAGTCCACACAACTGGATGCTTCGTTTGGTGCAACAATACGGCCAGCAGGTTATCAACTAGGAGACGTCGCTCCCAGAGCCTAGGACCTATTCAGTTGGCGCTGGTGACCTGCTGGTTTGTGGGGCTAGTTTCTCCTGCTAAGTGGGCCAAGAGGCACCTTTTCAAAAAGGTGGTTCTCTTTATATTTAGCAGTGGGGAGAGCAACAGTCCTTGTTCCACCCCTAGGCTGGTGCTGGGGTCTCCCCTGTGTTTCATTTTAGATTGGAAGCCCCTTGGGGGCAGAGAACCATCCTCTCCTCGCTTTCCCCATGGAAACTTCTGTGAGGCCTTTTCTGACTGAAAAGCGGCGTGGACAGGCACTCCATAAATAATAAATGAGTTTTCCCCCTCAGGCAAAAGGTCAGCCTCATTAAGGCCGGTTACTGGGCCAAGAAAAGGCACCTATTAAAAATGGTGGCTCTCTCCCCTTTAGCTGACTGGGCCTTTTCAAAATGGCCCCTCTCCCATTTTGCTGACTGGGCCTCTTCAAAAATGGCTGCTCTCTCCCCTTTAACTGGCTGGGCCTTTTCAAAAATGGCGGCTCCCTCCTGTTTAGCTGACTGGGCCTTTTCAAAATGGCAGCTCTCTCCCCTTTAGCAGGAGGAGAGCAATGGTCCCTATCCAGCCCAGCACAGCATCCCTCCAAGGGCTGCTGCTGGGGTCTCCTTTGTGTTTCTTTTTAGATTGGGAGCCTCCTTGGGGCAGAGAACCATCTTTTCCATGCTTTTACTATGGAAACCTCTGTGGGGCCTATTCTGCCTGAAAAAGCAGCATGGACAGGCAGGCTCCTTCCATAATAAATGAGCCCCCTCCCTCGGGCAAAGCCCGGCCTCATTAAGGGGCCAATGGGGTGGGGGTGGGTGCTTCTCAAAATGGCGGCTCTCCCTCCTCTTTAGCAGGGAGGAGAGCAATTGTCGCCACCGCCCCCACCCGGCTCTGAGTAGCAACCCTTTCTTTTTAGACTGTGATGGGACAAGGAACCATTGCAGTATTATTTTGCTATATAAACTGCTTTGAGGGCTGGTGTTTTTTGTTTGTTCGTAAGCGTTAAACGTGTGTAACAATAAGCATGTCTTCTTATATCTGCTACATAACATGTGCATGGCTTTAAGACTTGGGGTCCCCCCCCCCGCTGAAATGCAAGACAGACATAGTTTAAATCACTGCTTTAACCTCTCCTAACTGGATAAGAGGCACCTTGTAAAGTAGCAGCCCCTCAGCAGGTGTGGAAAAACAGCCCCAGTTCAGAGCACCCCTCCCAGGGCTCAATCCCTTTTCATATATAAACTGCTCTCTTTGGGGTTAAAACGTGGCATGTAAATAAATAAAAATAATGATGATGTCTGGATTGACAAACCAGTCAATAACACCTGTCTGACTGTGAAAACAAGAACAAATAATAATAGCAATTTGAAGTGCTGGCCTTAACTTATTGGAAAGCCACTGCCACTGGGGATGATGGGATTTGTAGTCCAACCACAGCTGGAGAGTCTCAGATTGGCCACCCGGACCAGAGGCATGTCTCCTCAAAGAAACAGGGCCTTCTGCACAAATGGGAGTTCATGAGAATGGCAGGCAGGCAGGCAGGATCAGCCCCTTCGGAGCGGGGTGCTGTCCTCTCCTCACACTTCATAAAGTGTCATGCCTGCAGCTAGCACCAATGATATCAAGCCATATCTAGCCCAGAATCTGACAGCAATCAGGCAGATGTCTTTAGAAGCTCACAAGCACATAGGAATTTAGGCAGCCGCTGAGTTTGACCCTTGGCCCATCTGGCTCAGTATTGTCTACACTGACCGGCAGCAGCTTCTCTGAGGTTTCAGGCTCAGGCCTGACCCGGAGAGCCTGCCAGGGAGTGAACCTGGGACCTGATGTGTGCAAAGCAGGAGTTATAGCCCCATCCCTACAGCACAGGGTCCACTTTTATGCTCAACAGGAACATAGAAAGCTGCCTTATACTGAGTCAGACCCTTGGTCTCTAGTACCCATCTCAGTATGGTCTACCCCAGCGCACGGCAGGCACTTTGCGCCCCCTGCAACTGGCGCCCAGGACACGTGCCCTGCCTGCCTCACCCTGGATACGCCTCTGCTAGCACTGCACAACTCCGGCCATCTACCTGTTTGTCGACTACAACTCCCATAATCCCCAGAGTCAGTGGTCACAGATGATGGGACTTGTAGTCCCACACCTGCAGGAGTTGTGCATTCTTGGTCTACATTGACTGGCAGCAGCTTAGTCAAGCAGTTTTATTGAAAAATACATCTTAAGACAAGATCTGATGATTGCATGGCCCCATTTTGCCACATCAACTCCCGTGGAAGGGATGATCCCATAAAGTGAGTTAGCCAAATTAAGGCTCTTCAGCCACTCTTGGACTATAACTCCCATCACCCCCTGCTGCTGCAATTTTGAGATGAGGCAATCATCTCTTGTATTGTATACCACACCCCAAATGTTGTCACACCACAAATTCACACTATTTATTTCAGTTTCTTTAAAAAAAAAAAATCCTGATTTTAAAAATAATCCTATATAATAAGGTGCTTGGTGTCTGCGTCCGTGTCTTTTTTGGGTGTTCTGCGCATGCGTGGTGCGCGTGCGCAGAACACGGCGAGGGAGACACGGCCGCAGGCGCTGGCCGCCATGTTGGCCGGGTGGCGGAGAAGCCGAGGAGAAGCGGCCACCGCCGACGCCGGGCGGGGGGAGGAGCAGCGGCAGGCCGAGGAGAAGCAGACGCCACCGGGCGGCCGTGCCGGGGACAAGCAGCCTCCGCCAATGCCGGATGGTCGGGCAAAGTGAGGAGGTGGCAGGGGAAGCCGGGCGAGGTGGCAGCGGCCCCGGATGGTCCCGGCCCCGGCCGGAGGAGGCGGTGGACCCGGGCGGGAGGAGGCGGCGGGGGAGGGCGGAGAAGGCTACTAGCGCCCGTTAATTTAACGGGCTGAAAGATACTAGTGCTTCTATAAAATGGCTTATGGGAGATTTTTAAAAAGCAGAATTATGAGAAATAATGGACACAAGTTTAAATGGTGTCTGCTTTACTCTCCAATTTCAGCATCCCTTTTAATGTTTAGGGAATGTCCCTATTAAACAACTATAAAAATTTAGGTTGCCAGTAGTTTATGAAACAAAACTATACAGTTGACTTTCCCATAACTAACAAAAATCAGACCCAAATTATTTTCAAAGGTTTTTCCTATTACTCTCTTGACTTCCCATCCTAACAATATCCCAAATTTTAAACCTCCCTTCTTCAAATGATAAATTTATTGGCTGATACCCTAACTTACTAAATAGTACTACTCAGGAGTAACTCTTAAGGATGACTTAATTTCAACAGGACAACCCAGGAGTAATTTAGTCTGGATATCAGCCACCATTTTTAATTTACTCATTGTTTACGGCTTCTGTTTCATTCATAGGACAAAACCCCAAACCCCAATATTTTATTTATTTATATTTATAACCCACTTTTCCTCCTAGGAGCTCATTTTTATCCTCACAACAACCCTGCTTATTCTAAAATCAAGGACTAACAAAGTCACAACTTTCCAATAAAACTTCAAAATAAAACCCTCAGGATTACAAATTTAAAACGGAGACCAGATTGGCAGCCACCTTCAAACACTTCTTTAAAAAGTGTGTGTGTGTGTGGGGGGGGGAATAAAGAAGAGAGAGAGAGAAATCACAGCATAGAGCTGCTTGCTGGGGATGGAATACCATAAGAATGGATGCCAAAGCAGAAAATTATATTTGGCAGCATGAAGGCTTACCTTGATTAAAGAATTCCCATTTGCTGGTTTTGAAAAGTGGTCCAGAATATCCAAAAATATTGCCTGTTACTTATACTTATTCTGTTGTGACATCCTGAAAGATGTGAAGCCACCAGAGAAATGCACCGTCTCTTGTATCTTGAAATAATCCCAAAAACGTGAGGATCCCTTCCGTGGCTGGCTAGGGTGCAGCTTCCCTGGATAAGTATAGCACTGAGTTCCTTTCAACTTCACAGGCTCACACCTCCTCATCCACAGCTGGCAGAAACTTGCTAGACCACAAATTTCTTGGCCACTCACTGCCGGTGTTTAAAAAAAAAAGACTGACTCAGAGAATGACATGTCAAAGGCAGCTGAGAATCATCTACAAAACAGCTTCGGCAATCCTGATTTTGCTCCCCTTTTAAATTAAGGTCATGACAGTGACATAAACTCTCTAATTTGGATGCTGTTGGACTACAGCTCCCATGACCTGCAGGAAGTTGTAGTCCAACCACGGAGGACCCAAGGTTCACTACTTCTGCTCTAATGATATTACCAGTTGTACTCAGTAACAGACCCAGTCAGTGTTACTTCCTAATAATACCATAGGATGTCCAAAGGCTTTCACAAAGAACAGCTCTATAAGGTAGACCAGTATTACAGGGGTGTCACAAGGAAATGTTGCAGGGTTCTTTTCAGAATGGTCATGATGATGTTTGTGGAGGAATTTTGACATCCTACTTTTGATCTGCTAAGAGGATTTCAGGACAGTATTGACCTGTTTGTCGTGTGTGCTGATTTGTTTCTGGGTTTTGGGGGTTTTTTTGTTTGTTTGTCATTTGCCTCTCTGGACTCCCTTTGGAGAGGAAAAATGAGGTATTACAAGGACAACTGGTCTTGTGGTAGCAAGCATGACTTGTCCCCTTAGCTAAGCAGGGTCCACCTGGTTGCATATAAATGGGAGACTAGAAGTGTGAGAACTGGAAGAGATTCCCCTTAGGAGATGAAGCCACTCTGGGAAGAACATCTAGGTTCCAAGTTCCCTCCCTGGCAGCATCTCCAAGATAGGGCTGAGAGAGACTCCTGCCTGCAACCTTGGAGAAGCCGCTGCCAGTCTGGGTTGACAATACTGAGCTAGATAGAGCAATGGTCTGACTCAGTAGAAGGCAGCTTCCTATGTGAGATGGAGAAACCTGCTAGATGCCCTCTGCCAGGACCAGGACTTCCACTGCCCGCTGTCCCAAATGGTGGCAACTTCTCCACCTGTCTACCACTCAGAAGGAAGAGACAAGCAAGCCAGCAGCAGGGCCAGCTGCTTCTGACTCCCGTGCCCAAGGGGTCACGTGTGTGTCCACTTTGGTGTGGAGTATTCTTCTTTATATGCCGCTTTTCATCAGAAAAGTTCCTGATGCAGTTTACACAGAAAAACAAATAAGATGGCTCACAGTCTAAAAAGAGACAGGGTAGATACCAACAGCCACCACTGGAGAGATGCTGTGCTGGGGATGGATAGGGCCAGCTGCTCTCTCCCTGCTAAAGATAATCACTTTGAGCAGTGTCTCATAGGGACATAGGAAGCTGCCTTCTACCAAGTCAGATCTTGGGTCCATCTAGCTCAATATTGTCTGCACTGACTGGCAGCAGCTTCTCCCAGGTTGCAGGCAGGAGATGCCAGGGAGAGAACTTGGAACTTTCTGCATGCAAGCATGCAGATGCTCTTCCCATCTTGTGGCACTTACATGCAGAGTCTCCCATTCAAATGCAAACCAGGGTGGGCCCTGCTTAGCAAAGCAGACAATTCACGCTCACGACCACAAGTCCAGCTTTACCCAGTTGTGGTAAAGCAGGGCGAATTGCAGCGAGCGTGAAGAATCCCAGCTCTGAAGCCCTGAGTTTCCAAACTGGCTTGCGTGCGGGGTGGGCGAACTGTGGTTTGAGAAGCACACATCCCAGGTCTGCCCGGTGCAAGGAGCTAGTTGCCGAGTTCCGTGGACTGTGATCGAAGAATACCAGCGTCAGCGATGTCTTTGGGTATGCAGTGCTCAGTGCCCAAAGCCTAGACCATAACCGTTGCCACTGAGACAGGCTGCAATGTATCTCAGACTGCTGGGACCCTGCTGTATTTCCCCTGGTGGGGCAGCCCCACAGCGCTGAAGGGGATGGCTATAAGTAGGGTAGCCATGCCCCCCAGAATTGGTAGCCCCCAGATTTTGGCTCCCCCACCTGGCTGATAAATTCGACCCAGGTTTACACAGATTTCAAATGCGCTTCCCAGATTGCCCGGATTTTACTCTGGATCCGATCACATGGGAGGGCAGAGAAGGAGGGGGAAGTATGCAATTCTGTCAAATAAATAAATAAATGATATATGCATAAAATGCAAATTAGACCGCCCAGATTTGGGAAGCTTGAAGATGGCAACCCTTGGCTAAAGGGGATGGCGGGGGTGGGTGGATTAGCTCTCTTTCACTCTGGGGAGGCTTCCGTTTCCTCCATTTATCATGTTGCTCTTACGCAACTCACTGCATTTCAATTACAGCATCCCACAATTGTTGCTGGGACTTTGGAGATTGCACCAACACCCGGAATGATCACACAACTCCCAAAGGCGCTCAGCCTCCTTCGGGATTCCAGCAGCCTGGTTCAGAAGACTTTGCCTCATTTGCAGGACTTGGAGGGAGGGTTTGGCACTCCAGGAAGGAAGGGATGTAAAGGCGACTCCGGGGAAATCAGGGTGCAGGTGGTACGCCTGCGATCAGGCTTCTTAGGTACACGCCTGCAACCCTGAGTAAGCATAAAAGGTAAAAAGGTCAATGGTGCCCTTCAGTTGGTGCCGACTCCTGGCAGCCACAGAGCCCTGTGGTGGTCTTGGGTAGAATACAGGAGGGGTTGACCATTGCCGCTTTCTGCACAGCATGAGATGATGCCTTTCAGCATCTTCCTATATCGCTGCTGCCTAATACAGGTGTTTCCCATAGTCTGGGAAACATACCAGCGGGGATTCGAACTGGCAACCTGTTAAGATCATCTGGAGAGGTTCGTCTGCGGTAGCCGCTAACTTGTCTGGCGGCTACTCAGGGAAGGGCCTTCTCTGTTGCGGTCCCTGGACTTTGGAATGTGCTCCCTGTTGAAACCAGAGCCTCCCCATCTCTGGCAGCTTTTTAAAAGGCACTGAAGACACATTTATTCACCCAGGCTTTTAATTAGATTGATAGTTTAAATTTTTTTAATACTGGGTTTAAAATGTTGTAAATGATTTTAATTGTTAATTGATTTGAAGTTTTAAATGATTCTAATGGTAAACTGCCCAAGAGACGCAAGTTTTGGGCAGTATACAAATAATTTAAATAATAAATAAATAAGCCTCTTGCTCCTTAGGCAAGTCCTTTCCTCGCTGTGCCATTAGGTGGCTCTTGGTAAGCATAACTGGTAGATAAATAAACCAGAGCATATCCTTGTATGAGGTTTGGGGGAAAGGGCCTTGTAATTGTCCACTGTGGCTCGAGACAAATGGAGGACCCTAATAACCAATAACCCTAATGCCAAGCTCCTAGGTTGTGAGAGATCATAAAATGGCTCAAGTCTTGCTCGGTGTGCTTGATGCGAAGTTTCACAAGAAGAGTTTCTGTCTGCTGCTGTTGGTTACACAAGTCTCTGTAACAACCTATTCAGAGTACGTCAGGCCACCAAAAAGTGTGTTTGTGTGCGGTGTGTGTGTGTGTGTGTGTGTGTGTGTGTGTGTGTGAAGAGCAAGCCCACTCCTCCTCCTCCTCATGAGTGTGAAAATAGTCAGGTCGTCAAAAGTTTAGAAAGTCCAAAGAGTGCTAGGTGCATAGGAAGAGTGCCAAAAGCAGAGAACACAGAGCCACATGTGGAGTGGGACAAGACAGCTGGGCGGTCTCGATTGGAAAAGGGTCTCCTGATGACCATGGATGGAAGGGGCCTTGGGGGTCTTCTAGTCTACCCCCTGACAGATAGCCATCCAGCCTCTGCTTGAAAACCTCCTGTGAAGGCAAGCCCACCATTGCATGAGGCAGGCTGTTCCACCGTCTAACGGCTCTTAAGTTAGGAGTGTCTCCCTGATGTCTAGTCTGAATTTGCTCCCTTGTCATTCCAACCCATCGGTGGTTCCAGTCCTGACCTCAGGAGCAACCGGGAGCAAGCCCGCTCCTCCTCAGCCCTTTAGCTATTTGAAGACAGCCCTCCTCCTTCCCTTTGGTCTTCTCTTCTCCAGGCTAAACATGCTCAGCGCCTTCATCCTTTCCTCAAAGGACTTGGTTTCCAGGCCTGTCCCCATCTTGGCTGCCCCCCTTGGGACCCATCCCAACTTATCACTGCCTTTCTCAAGTTGCAGGGCCCAGAAATTGGAGCCAGGATTCCAAGTGAGGCCTGACCAGAATGGAGACTGGGAGGATTCCTCCTCGTGATCTAGACACTGGGTCTCTGTTCATGCAGCCAAAGATGGCATTTGGTTTTGTTTTTTTTAAAGCAGCTTCACTGAGGGAGGACGTAACTTCCAGGCTGCCTTCAGCCCACACAAGGCACCTGAACCCAGGGGACTAGAACCCAGATCTATACCCAGTGGCCGAATGGACCTCCTGCCCAGGTGGGTGTGTCTGTGACACCCACATCCCATCCCAAACTAGGATGCAATGCATGTTGATCCATGCAGAGAAAGACGGATGCCCCGTTGCCGGCTGTGAGTGGCCCATGAGTCAGAGGTGGAATAGGCAGTTCGGCAGAACGCCCGGCAGACGCCTGCCGGGTGTCTCCAGCACCCAGCAGGTGGAATCATCGAGAGACATTAACAGAATAGGTGGGGACCCAAAGTCCAGCGACATTTCCACGAGACAGAAGGTGATTAAAATCTGGTAATTCGGGTCCAGTCGGGTGGAGACAGACATTCTCGTGTTCATGCCTGTAGTTACTGTCAAGGGATTTTTGACAGTCTTCTGAGGGCTAGTCATGGGGGGTGGGGGGCATTCATCACTGGGACATCTACACTGGTGGGGGTTGTGACAAGGGGGAGAGGGGGCTAATTATATATGTGCCCTCCCCCACCTAACCACCTTTTTTTTTTTTTTAAATAGCAGCTGAATCTTGCAGCATTGCTGCATTCAATGCAATACCTTCTCATTTGTTGTGCTAATGTTTTGGTTGCTTTAATATATGTTATGATGTTATGTTATATTATTGAGCCAAAGCTCTCCCTGGTTTCTCAGGTTGAGGTGGTGGCCAGGAGCGCTTTTCATCAGCTTTGGCTGATATGTCAGCTATGTCCATTTCTAGAGGTGAATGACCTTAAAACAATGGTACATATGCTGGTAACCTTCAGGCTTGACTACTGTAATACACTCTATGTGGGGCTGCCTTTGTATGTTGTCCAGAAACTACAATTGGTACAAGATGCAACAGCCAGATTGGTCTCTGGGACAACACGAAGGGACCACGTAACACAGATTTTAAAAGAACTACACTGGCTGCTGGTATGTTTCCGGGTGAAATACAAAGTGCTGGTTCTTACCTATAAAGCCCTTAACGGCTTAGGTCCAGGCTATTTAAGAAAGCACCTCCTTTGTCATGAACCCTGCTGCCTGTTATGATCTCCTGGAGAGGTCTGTTTACAGTTGCCACCAGCCCATTTGGTAGCAACCCAGGACCGAGCTTTCTCTGTGGCTACCCCAGGGCTTTGGAATATGCTCCTGGCTGAAATGAGAACATCTCCTGCTGGGTTTGTTTTCAGGAAGAACCTCAAGACTCTCCTGTTTTTGCAGGCTTTTAATTATAATTAATTTTAATAATTTTTAAACTTTGTTTTAATATCTATTTTATTCTATTGTTTTTATTGCCATGTATTTTAATTTGTAATTTTTAAATATTTTAAATTTTGTACACCACCTAGAGATGTACATATCAGGCAGTATAGAAATATGATGAATGAATAAATAAATATGTTATATTATATTAACGTATTTATTCAATTTACATACCATACTTCCTAAAAGTGGCTCAGGGCAGTCCTATATAATTAAATAATAAATAGTCACCTTAAGCCTTAGTCACCTTAAGCCTTTAAAAGCCTTAAAAAGGTGGAATAAAGATGGTTTACATACAAACAAGAAACAGCAGCTAGAAACATCACGTTCTGATGAAGAAGCACCACCACCACCACCACCCCGACATGAAGGGATTGTCTCTAGTTTCACTCAAGTGAGGGGGATTCACCTGCTCAGAGGTACTTTCATCTTCTCTTATCTTCATGTGTCCCAGGGATGACGCTTGTCATCTGAAAACGGATGGCAGATGCATGAAAACCAGCTTGGGGCCTCCATGGCATCATAGAATGTCACCACTGGAAGGAACCCCTCAGGGTCTTCTAGCCCAACCCCGGGCTCAGTGCAGGAAACTGCTCATGTGGCTTGTTTGGAAACCTCCAGTGAAGGAGCTCCCCTCCCACCCCTGCATGGAGGCAGACTGTTCCGCTGTCCAACGGCTCTTACAGTCAGGAAATTCCTCCTAATGGCTAGCCTGAATCTGCCTCTCTGCCATTTCAACCCCTTGCTTCTAGTCCACGCCTCTCAAGCGCAAAAGAGAGCAAGACCGCTCTCCCTCCTCCTATGAGGCAGCCCTTCAGCTATTTGAAGATGGCTCTCCTATCTCCCCCTTAGCCTTCTCTTCTCCAGGCTAAAAATTCCAGCTCCTTCAATCCCAGGACTTGGCTTCCAGACCCCCTCACCATCTTAGCTGCCCTCCTCTGAACCCTTTTCTATTTATCAATATCCTTCTTAAACTGCAAGCCCCAGAAGGGGACGCAACAATCCAAGGGAGATCTGGCCAGCTCAGAACAGAGCGGAGAGATCACGTCTCAGGCTTACCACTGTCCCCCTGCTAATGCAACCTAAGATTGCATTAGGCCTTTTAGCAGCTGCGTCATGCAGCTGGCTCATTCCGAAGAAGAGCCGCAACCGGAACGCAAAGGCTGCAGAAGTAAGTGTTAGCAAATATATTGGTGGCGAGAGCCCCCCGTTCGTGACGCATGTAGCAGCTGCAGCTCCTTCTTCCTCCCCACCCCCAGTGACCAATGGGCTTTCTCTCAGAAAGCCTGTGTCATTGAGAAGTCATTGAGAAGTCTTCTAGGCTGATGGAGAGAGAGGGAGGAAAGCAAAAGCGGCATGACCATCACATTTGTGGATGGCGGAGATGGTAGTGGTCAAACACACACAACTGCTTCCTTCCGACACCTTCCATGTGGGATCGGGGTGGTGGTGGTGCTCAGAGGTCAGCCATGAGCCGTCTGATGGTCCTGGGCCAGTGCCTGACTTGCTCGGACCCTCGAGCCGTCCTTACATTTAGCTTGCTCCCGAGGAACAGCCTGTTCTGCTTACGTTCCATGACCTGCTCACATACCATCCTTTTTCCCCTCCACTGCCAGCCTGTGTGAGGACGTCATCATTTAAAGCAGGTATCTGTAAAGAGAGCCAACAGCCTGGTCCTTATGCGGAGTAAGGCAAGCTGGCATGAGAGCTTTTTTAAACAGCAGGAGGAATCTGTGTTTTCTTCCTGGTCATCAGCACAATCAGGAGTGACGCACAAAGGGGTGTGTGTGTGTGTGTGTGGCCAGGCAGGCTAGTAAAAAACCCGGAACTTTTATGACCTTACTAGTATTTTTAAGCCCATTATAATAACGGGTGCTAGGTTCCCCCCCCCCTTCTTCCTTCTTCCTTTGCTCTTGCCCTTTTTGTTTGTTTGTTTCTTTTTTATTTATTTCTCTTCCTTTCTTTCCTTTCTTCTGCAGTTACCTCTTTGAAACTATGGTCTACTTTACATTGGCTGTGTAGGAAGTTGTATATCAAGTCAGAGACCCTTGATCCATTCATCAACCTCACTATTGCCTACTACACTGACTGGCAGCATCTCCCCAAAGTTCCAGGCAGGAGTCTTTCCCAGCCCTCCCTGGAGATGCTGCCAGGGCTTGAACCTGGGGTCTTCTGCATGCAATAACTTACTATGGAGTAAGCCTTGTTGAAATCGGTAGGGCTTACTTCCGAGTAAATGTGCACACTGCAGACTCAGGCTGGAAGTATTCTACACACACCACCCATCTCCTTTGCAAGCTGCGGTGCGGGCGGCGACGTGACACAGACACACACTAAGCAAGCCAGCCTTGCCTGGTATATGCTTGCTGTAGTGTAGTAGAGAGAGGCTTGGGTTCGCGGGGAGAAAAAGTGCTGGTGTTTCTCTCCAGTGGGGGAAACAGCGCAGAGAGCCTGACTGAGCTTCGCCCTTGCTGGAGTGAGAGAAGTGCAAAGAGGAAAGAGTTACCTCCTTGTTCTCTCACCTGCTGGCAAACAAATTGAGGAGGCTGGGAGCAGAAAAGCCTTTTTAGAGGAACCCCCCACCCGGAAAAGGAGGCATAGGAAGAAGCCGGGCAGAGGCGCCGCTGCGGCTGCCGGCGCCGGACGGGGTGAGGAGGCGGCGGCAAGAGGACCGCCTCCCGCGCCTTCCTCCCCGCTGAATTGCCTCCCTGCGGCAGGGTAGGGTGCGCCGTTGCTGCCTCTGTGCTTCTGGTCGGATGGTGAGTGCCGGCCCCGCCGCCATCAGTGCCGCCCGCAACCGCTGTCTTCCCCTTGGCCCTGCCTCCCAGAGTGCCACCCAGAGTGCCGTCCTGATTGCTGCCCGCCCCCGCCGTCTTTCCCTTCCCGGTGTCCTTTCCTCCGGGCGGACAGATGCGGCAGCAATAGAACTGGCCAGCATGGCCGCCTGGTGTCGGTGGTCCTGTCTCCCTTGGGCTGTTCTGGGCCTGCGCTTCGCGCAGGCCCAGAACAGCCCAGGGAGGCAGGGACGCAGATCCCCAACGTTCCAAGGCCACAGCCACTCACTTAGCCTTTTATTATATAGGATTTGCAAGGCTGGTTGGAGGCATTTACTGTCACGTCACACTCTTGGCACACACTCTCAGAAAATCCTCCATGCTTCAGAATTGCAAGGATGCTAGGCGAGATGGTAAAATGAAGCTTAATAAATAAATAAATAAATAGATATGCAGAATGGAACCCTATTCAATGGATTTTCCTGGCCCCCTCCCCAGAACTGAACATGAGGTAGTTTGTCTCTTTAATTATTATTTATTTGCTAATATATATATAATGCTCTGCAACCCCAAGTTCCCAAAGTGGTTTACATAGGAAAATAGACATAAATAAGATGGTCCCGTCCAAAAGGACTCACAATCTAAACAGAAACATAAGGCAGATGCCAGCAACAGCCACTGAAGGGATGCTGTGCTGGAGACGGATAGGGCCAGTTGCTCTCCCCCTGCTAAATGTAAGAGAATCGCTACTTGAAAAGGTGTCTCTTTGCTCAGCTAGCAGTTAACTGAGTAATTAGCCTGTTCCTATCAGGCAGGGGTTCTCAACAGGGGGTCCTAATTTCCCTAGTGGGTCCTTGAAGGGCTGGGGGCGGGGCATAGAGCCCTCCCCTCCCAACTGGGCAAAGAGGCACCTTTTTAACATGGCGATTCTCTTTATTTAGCAGGGGGAGAGTAACTGGCCTCCCTCTCCACTCCCAACACAGTACTTCCAGTGACTGTTGCTGGTGTGTGTCTTATGTTTCTTTTTAGATTGTGAGCCCTTTGGGGACAAGGAGCCATCTGATTTATTATTTTTCTATGTAAAACCGCTTTGGAAACTTTTGTTGACAAGAGGCATATAAATATTCTTTGTTGTTGTGGCTCCATATTCCACATGTTTGCGACATGTACACTGGGCCATAGCAGTACCAAGCTATATATGTATGTTATGTGAATTCCAGTTCGTCCTTGGGTCCGCATTTTAGCCAATCAAACAGACTCAATGGGAATCAATTAGAGGCAATTTTATTGCACTGCAGTTGCAACAGGTAATCAGAGGGCTTTATGCTCTCAAACTGAATACAAATTGATTATAGGTGCATCTTACATTTATACAAACAATCTGAATGATGCTGATACCCTAGACATAGTATACGTGGCAACAAAATGGTGGACTAAGTATCTAGTACGCATGCGAATGATTCATTGTTCATCTGGTGATTACTCCTTATTTGGTTACATCCTGTTTTCTTAACTGTCAGCAAAGAACAGTGAGAATCCTGTGAGAACCAAGTTTCTTTAGACACATTTTAGTGGAGAGAGATAATGACATTGATCATGTGAGGCCATGATGTCCCTGAGCTGGCCTGAGCTGGGCTGGGGTTACTTTAAGTTAGAGTGAGGTATTCTAAGTAAAATGGAGTTACTTTGGTTTTCTAAAACTCATCAATTCTCCCCTGAAATACTGGATCATCCTGAATCTTCAGGATATATGGGCTTGTAAAGGTACAGCTGTATATATGGGTCTTACATTATGGCAAGGTTTAAAGGTTCTCATAAACATTTGGATTAAAGCTAATATGCATTATAAGCAGCAACATGTGATTATCAATACAAAGAAAATACATGCTATAACTAGAATTATCTTCTTTGCCCATAAATCAATAGGCCCTCCATATTAGTTAGATGAAAGTTCTAACTGTTTGGAAATATTAATAATAGCTCTTTCTTAACACATAAACTCTTAATCTTGGAAATATAGTTCTTGCCCATTGATGGAACTCTGTGTTTCGTGTGGCTAAAGGGTTTGGGACACATGTGGTTTTGGGATGCCTTAAACATTTGTGATGCATTAAGCATAGTTTTTACAGAAATGTTATGTGCTAAATGGGCTGCACATATGGCAATAAAACTAGATACTTTGCATACAACATCCTAGAGCTACAAACATAATTAGTATAATTCTATACATCACACACATATCCTTAACCACCCATATCTGGCATGATTTGATATAGATAAAAAGTTTTACACATAACAGCAAAGTGTACATATAAAGATCATACAACTTATAGCAAGCAACATTGTTTTAACCCATTTTTATCCCAAATAAACTATAAATAACAGTCTTGCATTGTGGAACCAGGTGCTTCTGGTGATTAATGGATTATCAGTTTGTGGAAAGCGATAGCAATGACAAGTCATGAACAATCACACTGATTAAATACAAGTGTCTATACAATTGCAGGTAAAGCTTGGGCTAGCTTAATGTCTTAGAGCACAAAGGGACCAGTAACTTGGGGATAGGTGGAGACTTGCAGGTAAATGCTCTGGTTGAAACAATGAGATGATTGGCACAATATGTAAGTGAAACAAATAAGGAAGTGAGGTCTATGTCCTTACAGCACAGGAGATAGCAGGGTTTTCAACATAATGATAGCACATAGTCACTACAAGAAAGTAATATGAGAAAATGGTGTAAATCATCAACTCCCACCCTCCTTAGTGTCCTCTAGAGTCTGTCATGGCCAAAAAGGAAGCCATGGAGAGCTTTAGAATTCAAAATCTAAGCCCTTGGTAAGGAAAAATATATTTTAGTCCTTCAGTTGAGAACCAAATGCTCTTGTACAATGTTGCAGGATTTGGGCTATCCTGGATGTTCTCGGATCTGTGTTGTTTTGGCTTGTTTGGCTAGTGTCCATAGACAAGCTCGAATGTTCATGTGTTTGGGAGCCTTGACTCCCCCCCTTGTGGGCAATCTGAAATAGTGTCCTTGGCAGAATTTGAAATCGTGTCCTTGGCGAGGTATCTTACACAGGTAGGATGGTTCCAGGGCTTTACAGCTTGGGGAGATGCCGTTGCATGTATCAGGCATTTGTCGTCTATCCCTCTCCTACAGCACTTAGGAGCAGGAAGATGAACTTTGCATTGGGCCCTCTTCCTCGAACACAGGACAGGGTAGCAGATGGATATTCTGTCACTATTGGGTTGGATTGGAAATGCAGATAGGGACTGCCCTCAGGTAGCTGCTGCTGATGATGGTTAGTTTTCCTGGTGTTGATGTCCTCTGGAGACTCCCTTGGGATCACGTTCTGGCGATGGATCCAGGTATTCCTTCGATCTGGGGAGGACCAATCCTTCTTGGAAAGACAATTCAAGGCACTCTTGGTTGCAAACCTGTTTATTTGAGAGAAAGACAGGCAAGTGAGTTGCCAATTCCCTCCCCCCATGTAGGGACAGCATCCTGAGACTAAGTCTTTGGGTGCTAATCATCAGCACAAAAGGAAAAGTCAAGTTTTCAAGGCAAATAATACAAAGGATGGATAAAACCTGAGGCTATTTTCAATTTGGTCTTTTGGCATTTTTTTCCCTTTTCTCCAATTTATATTTTTGTTTCCCTGCTTGCCCTGGGCCCCTCTTCCCCGAAGACCAGAACAGGGGATGATGTCTTCATTTAAGGCTTGGTGGCTTGTGTTGTAGGCTGGTTTCTGATCACGAGAACAAAACAGCAATCCTGGGCAAAAGCAAAGCAATAAAGTCAAAAAGAAAAAGGCATTCACATCCCACCCCCCCGTGAGTTTGAGGTTTTGAGGAGGCATTAAAGCCTTTCAGGTCAAGCATAGTCACTGCTAACAAAGTCCAGTTTCTATGTGGCATCTCACATTCTCTTCTGTATCCTGTTCTTCCTCCTTACAACAACCCTGTGAGGCAGGCCAAATCATTTGAGTGGCAGGCTCTGTGTCGCCCAGCAAATGCCATGGCTGAATGAGGTTTTTGAACTTGGGTTTCCCCGGTCTTAGTCCAGCACTCTAACCACTGCACCTCGCTGGCCGACAATCATAAACGACTAACCGACAATCTATAACCGACTAACCTGCTAACCGACAATCACCTTGCTGGCCTTTGTCAGGGCAATCAATCTCCATAGTTGTGGTGTCCCAGTTCTCCATCTTTAGCCTCATAATTATCAAGTCACTGATGGATACAAGTTTGGGTTTGACATTTCTGTAAAGCAAAAACAACCTCTCGAGACAAGGAAAAAGATAGCCCACACAGGTAAAGTCAATCCCTGCCCTCTGTCTACCCACAGCTTGGGCATTACCTGACTTGGCATGTCCAGTGAAATACTATACCTTGGTAAAGTAGGATTGTTTACTACACAAATTACGCAGGCTGTTGCCACATGTTCTGCAAAAGGGTACATCCAAGAGGCACAAAAGTGTCTTTGTATTGACTAGGAAAAACCAAAGGATTGGTTCTGCAAGAATTCCACATCCATCTGCTGTTCTTTACCAGCCATCCTCTTCTAAGTGTGCCCCCCTGCTGTGGTGCAAAGTCGATATCCTTTTTCTGAATATGTGGGGGTTGTGCCAAGATAGTTAGCACAGGAATCAAAGATGCTTGGAAACAGGAATAGAAGGAGCAGCGGTTTTAACTGCAGCATCTGCCATCCAATTACCCTTTGTCACTGGGTCATTTTCCTCTGGTGACCTCTGCAATGGATGACTACAACCTCTTCTAGTAGTGTAACAGCAGTCTAGAGTTCTGATATCTGTGTCCCATACTTTACTCCCTTGTTTCCCACTGTTAAAAATCTTCTTTCTTTCCAAGTGGCCCCATGAGTTGTGTAAAAATTACCTTGAAGGTGATGAGTTCTGCAAGCTGTGCTGAGATACCTGGAGAAAGAGATTTCACCGCCAGAACTTCATGGTCAGTCACTACTCCATAGCCAGCTAACGTTGTCCATCTTACATGAAGCTGCCTCCATCTGTGTACAGATCAATGTCTACATTTTGGAGAGGTTCATCTTTAAGGTCAGGACGGCTTGGCATATATGCAGTCCACAGCTTGCAAGCAATTATGTTCTTGGTCTTCTGTAGGCTCAAAAGAAAGTAAAGTAGCTGGATTAAGAACAAAAGTAGTAGCCATGGAAACCCTAGGATTCCCCACCAAAGTCAAATGATATTTGGTCATGTGTGAGGGAGTCAGCCATCTATTGCCCCAGACTAATCCCCTTTAGCTGGGAAGTTTATAAGGTGAATTGCAAACCGGTACTTTTGAACTCCCTGCCACTTGCAGGAGTGATGAAACCAAAATTTCTCATTTCTTCAAATCTTCCGTCTGGGTTCTGGAATTTGAAGGTTCAACTACTGTGAAGGCAAAGCAGGGCTACTGGATGAGACAAATTTAAAATTTAAACCTTAGACCATTTGATCATTAGTTCTCAGTTTACATCATATTCAGCTAGCAGAAATATTGCATAGATTTTGCAAAAACATGACAGTAATACAATTAGACTAATTTATCTTAAAATCCATTTTTCCTTCTCACCCACAATTAATCTGGCTGGAACACAAACTGCTTTACAGAGAACCTCTTTCCCTCTCCCATCTGGAAATGGGCAGAGTTGTCATTGTTTATCAGCGATCAGCTTTCATTTGTGAGAAAGAATTTGAAAGGGAAACTTCTGGTTTAAAGTTTTGAGTTCACAGAAAATAGGTAAGAGACTATCTCAAGGAAATCAGTAAACATAACATATAAAGGCTTATGATAGTCAGTAGTGGCAGAAATATCACAATCAACTTGATATAAGAATGAATGAAATAGAGCTTGCTTTTATGCCTAATGCATTCAGCCAGCCATAAGCAGCACTTTTGCAGAGGTGGGAAGATTCAGAACCCAGTTGGCCAGCTGACCGCTGAAAGCTCCCCCTGTTGCTCAGGCCATGACCAATTTTATGTTCAATTTGTATAATAACTGCTAGTTTTGGAATTCAATGTCAGAGCAAGTTTGGTCTGGAACAGTTTACAGAAAAAACAACAACATGTCACTAGAATAAACAGAATAAACAGAAGAATTACAACTGAAACCTCATCTTCACAGAGATGAGCTATAAGATTGATGCAGGGTTGAATTCCTACACAGAACCAGAGCTTTGGGCTCCCCGTTTAGAAACATGCGCGCGCGCACACACACACACACACACACACACACACACACACACACACACAGGCTTGTCTGTGTATTTCACAGAACAAGGGACTAAACAAAAGAAATTTTACAAAGAATTTTATAACATTTTCAATATGTTAGCCATAAACTCAGTTAAGAAAGTAGCTTAAACAGAACAAACTTATCACAGTCATCTTAAGAAACAATCTGTAATTCCATATTACCTCTCCACAATTTATATTTTCCAACTTACTGGTTCCTTTCAATCAATTTTCTTTTTGTTTAACAACCTTCCAACCAAAATCCTTTAATGTCTCCTTCTGGTTTTTTCTTTTTCTTTCTTTTTTCCCTGTAATACCCTGCACAAACTTCAATATACACATTCCTTCAGCCTTTTGTTGAGAGAAACTTTTTGCAGCAAGAACAGTGTTATCTTTTGGCTTCCTGCCAACAGGACGGTAGCAGCAAGAATTTAGACTGTTTGCAACTCAAGGGCAAAGCTTGGAAACAGCTTGGAAACAGAACAGAGAGACATGATTTTTGCAAAAGACAATCATTCTTTCTTCTTTAATAATTTCCTCAGACCCCCTTTTTTCCATAGCATGTTGGAAAGGAGAAGCTGCTTGGGGCACAGAGGCATTTTTAAAACTTTCATTCTGTGGGCACCTCTCCCTCCCGTGAGAATCACCCAATTCCTCAACACGCATTCTAAAGGTACTTGCTATTTCTACTCCCTATAGTCCCCACCCCTAGTTTGCCCCTGCCTGGGCCATCTATTTTTGACTCTAAATCGCCCCTCCCTCGGGCTTTTGGCTTAAATTGCCCTTCTCTTGGGCAGTAAGCTTAAGTTGCCCCTGCTTCAGGCAGCCCTTCTTCAGCTGTAAGTCCCCCCCCCCTCTGCTCAGGCTGAAAGATTGCCCCTCCCTGGGCTTTTCCCCCTTTGCCCCTCTACGGGCTGGGTACTCACCAAAAGACATCTTTGGATTTCACTCTCTCACTCACTCACTCTCTCCGTTCACACTTTCATTCACTCTTGCCTCGATTCCCAGATGTGGCGCGTTGTAATGACTGGCGCGTCCTGGGCCCATGAGAATCCTCCACAGACAAAATGCTGTGGGGTGTGCTGGATCTCATTGTCCCGTGACGGGTCAGACTGTCCACCCAAGTCACATCCGACACTCACGGCACCAAATTGATGTGAATTCTGGTTCGTCCTTGGGTCCACTTTTTAGCCAATCAAACAGACTCAATGGGAATTAATTAGAGGCAATTTTATTGCACTGTAGTTGCAACAGGTAATCAGAGGGCTTT
This sequence comes from Hemicordylus capensis, assembly GCF_027244095.1. NCBI lineage: Eukaryota > Metazoa > Chordata > Lepidosauria > Squamata > Cordylidae > Hemicordylus > Hemicordylus capensis. The sequence goes on along the minus strand of NC_069668.1, from coordinate 9,784,430 downwards.
ACGCTCTCTAACTGATTACAAATTGGTTATAGGTGCATCTTACATTTATACAAACAATCTGAATGATGCTGATACCCTAGACATAGTATACGTGGCATATAATGGTGGACTAAGTATCTAGTACGCATGCGAATGATTCATTGTTCATCTGGTGATCACTCCTTATTTGGTTACATCCTGTTTTCTTAACTGTCAGCAAAGAACAGTGAGAATCCTGTGAGAACCAAGTTTCCTTAGATACATTTTAGCGGAGAGAGATAATGACGTTGATCATGTGAGGCCGTGATGGCTCTGAGCTGGGGTTACTTTAAGTCAAACTGAGGTTTTCTAAGTAAAATGGAGTTACTTTGGTTTTCTAAAACACATCATATGTATCGGGGGCGGGGGGGAATAGAAGGGGCAAAGTGCATTGAGCAGACCCAACCCCCCCACACCCCCACACCCCCGCAGCCCCACACAATGCTCACAAGGCCTAGTTTTTCAGTTCTAGCATTCTGGAAGCCTTGGGGGGGTCAGTTGGTTACTTTTCAAGGCGGACAAGGACGGTTTTTGCGGTGGATTTTGAAAGAGTTTTTTTGAAGCCCTTTTTAAAATTTTGACGGAAGTTTAAATGTCGCAACGTCCACTCAAACAATCACAATTCTTTCACACAGTCTGTAAACACGGAAATACCTTGAAAGTGATGTGTTTCGAAAACCAAAGAAACTCCATGTTTGCCCAGAATACCTCATTCTAACTTAAAGTAACCCCAGCCCAGCTCAGGGACATCACGGCCTCACATGATCAACGTCATTATCTCTCTCTATTAAATTGTATCTAAGAAGCTTGGTTCTCACAAGGTTCTCACTGTTCTTTGCTGACAGTTTAGAAAACAGGATTTAACCAAATAAGGAGTAATCACCAGATGAACAATGAATCATTCGCATGCGTACTAGATACTTAGTCCACCATTTTATTGCCACGTATACTATGTCTAGGGTGTCAGCATCATTCAGATTGTTTGTATAAATGTAAGATGCACCTGTAACCAAACTGTAATCAGTTTAAGAGCGTAAGCCTAATGATTACCTATTGCTAAAACTGCTGTAGCAATAAAAAGCCTCTAAATGATTCCCACTGAGTCTGTTTGATTGGCTAAAAGGCGGACCCAGGGATGAACCGAATTCACATCAATTTGGTGCCATGACTCGGAAAGCACCTGTAAGTTGTAAGTTGTGATGTGGAAATATGTGACTCATATGAAATTTCTTTTGTTTAGTCCTTTGTTCTGTGAAATACACAAGACAAGCCTCTGAGTGTGTGTGTGTGTGCATGTTTCTGAGCGGGAGCCCAAAGCTCTGGTTCTGTGTAGGAATTCAACCCCACATTAATCTTATAACTCATCTCTGTGAAGATGAGGTTCTGTTGTATTTGTGAATGTATTTATTCTAATGACATGTCTTTTTCTGTAAACTGTTCCAGACCAAACTTGCTCTGACACTGAATTCCAAAATTAGCAGTTATTATATTAATTGAACATAAAATTGGTCATGGCCTGAGCAACAGGAGGAGCAACAGTCCCAGTTGGCCAACTGGAGGGCTGAATCTTCCCACCTCTGCAAACGTGCTGCTTATGGCTGGCTGAATGCATTAGGCATGAGAGCAAGCTCTATTTCATTCATTCTTATATCAAGTTGATTGTGATATTTCTGCCACTACTGACTATCATAAGCCTTTATATGTTATGTTTACTGATTTCCTTGAGATGGTCTCTTACCTATTTTCTGTGAGCTCAAAGCCTTTCTCTAATCCGGAAGTTTCCCTTTCAATTCTTTCTCACAACTGAAGCTGATCTCTAATGAACAATGACAACTCTTCCCATTTCCAGATGGGAGGGGGAAAGAGGTTCTCTGTAAAGCAGTTTGTGTTCCAGCCAGTTAATTGTGGGTGAGAAGGAAAAATGGATTTTAAGATAAATTAGTCTAATTGTATTACTGTCATGTTTTTGCAAAATCTATGCAATATTTCTGCTAGCTGAATTTGATGTAAACTGAGAGCTAATAATCAAATGGTCTAAGGTTTAAATTTTAAATTTGTCTCATCCACCAGCCCTGCTTTGCCTTCACAGTAGCTGAATCTTAAAATTCCAGATCCCAGATATGCGACTTGATGAAAGGAATTTTGTCTTGCCACTCCTGCAAGTAGAAGGGAGTTCCAAAGTAACGATTTGCATTTTACCTAGAGGACTTTCCAGTTTGAAAGGATCAAGCTTTGTGTGTTACTGTGAAACCCATACCCTGTTTTCACAGCTCCTGATGAGAGACTTGACTTTATTATCACAGGTTTCACCCCCCTGCAAGATTATGGACAATTTTTCTGATAACACCTTTTACTAAAGAGGCCAGTAAAAAGGGACACTTTAATTTGCTTCATGAGACATTAGGCCTCGTCCAGAAGTCTCAATCCTATTTCATCAAGGTATATTATTTTGCCTGGGGGCATGGACTGTTTCTTTCTTATATAGGTTTTTCCCCCCAAGAAGATATTGTTACCCTACAAAGATGTCTAACCCCAAACCCTTACTCATTGGTCACTTGCTAAGTTATGAGGCTAAAGATGGAGAACTGGAACACCACAACTATCTACACATGACCTAGATGAAGATCCCAAAGCCAGATGTTACTGACGAATCACCCCTTTATGGAGAATGAAGTCAGTTATACTGGATTGAGATTGATTGCCCTGACAAAGGCCTGTAAGTATGATTGTCAGCCAACGTGGTGCAGTGGTTAGAGTGCTGGACTAGGACCGGGGAAACCCGAGTCCAAACCCTCATTCAGCCATGACACTTGCTGGGTGACACAGAGCCTGCCACTCAAATGATTTGGCCTGCCACACAGGGTTGTTGTAAGGAGGAAGAACAGGATACAGAAGAGAATGTGAGATGCCACATGGAAACAGGACTTTGTTAGCAGTTACACCCAATTGAAGCGCTGAAGTTTTATGTTTCAGCCTCTTGACCTGAAAGGCTTTAATGCCTCCTCAATACCCTAAATTCACAAGGGGTGTGAAAAATGTGAATGCCTTTTTCTTTTTGACTTTATTGCTTTGCTTTTGCCCAGGATTGCTGTTTTGTTCTCGTGATCAGAAACCAGCCTACAACACAAGCCACCAAGCCTTAAATGAGGACATCATCCCCTGTTCTGGTCTTCGGGGGAGGAGGGGCCCAGGGCAAGCAGGGAAACAAAAATATAAATTGAGGAGAAAAAAAATGCCAAAAGACCAAATTGAAAATAGCCTCAGGTTTTATCCATCCTTTGTATTATTTGCATTGAAAACTTGACTTTTCCTTTTGTGCTAACGGTTGGCACCCAGAGACTTAGTCTCAGGACGCTGTCCCTACATGGGGGAGGGAATTGGCAACTCACTTGCCTGTCTTTCTCTCAAGTAAACAGGTTTGCAACCAAGAGTGCCTTAAATTGTCTTTCCAAGAAGGATTGGTCCTCCCCAGATCAAAGGAATACCTGGATCCATCGCCAGAACGTGATCCCAAGGGAGTCTCCAGAGGACATCAACACTGACCCAGGAAAACTAACCATCAGCAGCAGCAGCTACTCGAGGGCAGTCCCTATCTGCATTTCCAATCCAACCCAATGGTGACAGAACGTCCATCTGCTACACTTTCCTGTGTTTGAGGAAGAGGGCCTAATGCAAAGTTCATCTTCCTGCTCCTAAGTGCTGTAGGAGAGGGATAGACAACAAATGCCTGAAGACTGCCTGATAACAAACAGGCAAGCCAATTTGTTCACTTTTCTCTGGAGCCATACGTGCAACATCATCCCCCAAGCTGTAAAGCCCTGGAACCATCCTACATGGGTAAAATACCTTGCCAAAGACACTATTTCAGATTGCCCACAAGGGGGGGAGTCAAGGCTCCCGAACACATGAACATTCGAGCTTGTCTGTGGTCACTAGCCAAATAAGCCAAAACAACACGGATCAGAGAACATCCAGGATAGCCAAAATCCTGCAACGTTGTACAAGAGCATTTGGTTCTCAACTGAAGGACTAAAATATTTTTTCTTACCAAGGACTCTTAGTTTTTGTTTTTATTCTAAAGCTCTCCATGGCTTCCTTTTTGGCCATGACAGACTCTAGAGGACACTAAGGAGTTGATGATTTACAGGGAGTTGATGATTTACACCACTTTCTTATATTACTTTCTTGTAGTGACTATGTACTATCATTATGTTGAAAACCCTGCTATCTCCTGTGCTGTAAGGACATGGACCTCACATGCTTGCTCCTGGTCATTTCCTTGTTTCGCTGACATATTGTGCCAATCATCTCATTGTTTCACCCAGAGCATTTACCTGCAAGTCTGCGCCTATCCCCAAGTTACTGGTCCTTTTTGCACTCTAAAAACATTAAGCTAGCCCAAGTATCAAGCTTTACCTGCTAATTTTATAGACACCTGTATTTAATCAATGTGATTGTACATGACTTGTCATTGCTATCACTTTCCACAAGCTGATAATCCATTAATTGCCAGAAGCACCTGGTTCCACAATGCAAGACTGTTATTGATACTTTATTTGGGATAAAGATGGGTTAAAACAATGTTGCTTGCTATAAGTTGTATGATCTTTATATGTACACCTTGCTGTTATGTGTAAAACTTTTTATCTATATCAAATCATGCCAGATATGGGTGGATAAGGATATGTGTGTTGACAGTTATAGAATTATACTAATTATGTTTGTAGCTCTAGGATGTTGTATGCAATGTTTTATTGCCATATGTACAGCCCTCTCAGCACCTACCATTTCTGTGAAATCTATGCTTAATGCATCACAAATGCTTGTTAGAAAGAGCTATTATTAATATTTCCAAACAGTTAGAACTTTCATTTAACTACTATGGAGAGCCTATTGATTTATGGGCAAAGAAGATAATTCTAGTTATAGCATGTATTTTCTTTGTATTGATAATCACATGTTGCTGCTTACAATGCATTCCAACTTTAATCCAAATGCTTATGAAAACCTTTAGACCCCGCCACAGTATAGGGCCCAAATATACATCTGTACCCTAAGAAGCCTTGATAAGGGCATCCTGAAGATTCAGGATGATCCAGTGTTTCAGGGGGGAATTGATGTGTTTAGAAAACCAAAGAAACTCCATGTTTGCCCAGAATACCTCATTCTAACTTAAAGTAACCCCAGCCCAGCTCAGGGACATTGCTGCCTCTCATGATCAACGTCATTATCTCTCTCCACTAAATTGTATCTAAGAAACTTGGTTCTCACAAGGTTCTCACTGTTTGTTCTTTGCTGACAGTTAAGAAAACAGGATTTAACCAAATAAGGAGTAATCACCAGATGAACAATGAATCATTCGCATGCGTACTAGATACTTAGTCCACCATTTTATTGCCACGTATACTATGTCTAGGGTGTCAGCATCATTCAGATTGTCTGTATAAATGTAAGATGCACCTGTAACCAAACTGTAATCAGCCTAATGATTAAGCCTAATCAGCCTAATGATTAAGAGTGTAAGCCTAATGATTACCTATTGCTAAACTGCAGTAGCAATAAAAAGCCTCTAAATGATTCCCACTGAGTCTGTTTGATTGGCTAAAAGGCAGACCCAGGGACGAACTGAATTCACATCAAAAGCACATCAATGCTTTTTTGGCCAGGATTCTCTGTCTTCCTCCTTTAAACCTAAAGGTGTCAATCCTCAAAATAAATATGAATAAAAATAATCTGTTAATTTAGACAGGGTTGTGTAGTGAGAGGGCATGCTTTCCCACCCTTTAATGTCCTCATATAACAGGCATCCCAAATCTTCCTTGTTGCAGTCACATATTACTTCTTTGGTATTTATTTTAATAACATCCCACCTCTCTCCCACCCACAGCAGCACACATGATGTCCCCAGTTAGGCTTCTGTCCTGTCATGGACCAGATCGAGAGCTGTATAGTTTTAGCAAGATGGCTGCCTCTTGCACCCTCAGACACAGAATCATAGAATCTTAGAGCTGGAAGGGGCCTCAGAGGTCTTCTAGCCCCCCACTGCATGAGGCAGGCTGTTCCGCAGTCCAACCACACTCAGTTAGGAAATTCCTCCTAATGTATAGCCTGAATCTGACTCCTTGCCATTTCAACCCACTGGTTCTAGTCCTCTGGAGCGACAGAGAACACACAGAGAAGAACACACAGAGACAGGGAAGGCGGATGCCCCTCCTTCTGTGGGGCAGCCCTTCAGATCCTTGGAGATAAAGGCACAGTGGTCTTGGCTGCAGCTCAGACTCCCGGCTGGCAATCTTTCCACCTTAATTCCAAGCACTTACGGAGAAGGTTTTCAACCGTGTTTTGAGAATGTGGGAAGTTACACACCACCTTGTGTCTCCGCCCAACAGGCATAAAATACATCCAGAATCAAGCAAGCAAGCAAGCAAGCAAGCAAGCAAGCAAAACGGCTAAGGGAGAAGAGAGAAAAAAATTCTGGGTTCCTGAGGTTGAAGCAGCAAGGACGTTAGCTCCAAATAATGGTGGCTTCCTTGGCATACATACACCCATTGCCTCAAAACATTCAGTAGCCAGCCATCTGTTCAAGGTCTGAAGGGGGAACAGAAAAACAAAGGCCACACATCCAGAAGTCATAACACGGGGCTGTAAAAGAAACAAAGACAAGTACCACAATTAGGTTTCTGTGGTTAGAACTTACCAGATGTACAGATTTATGACTTTGCTGCATGTGCATCAGAATCAGAAATGGCAAGCCCCTGAATACCAGGGGCAGGGAAACACCACCGAGCATGCCAAAAGGGCATTTCCCCTTTCCTCTGGTTGGGCAACCCGTGATGCAGTGAGCCTGACGGCCGGGAGATTTGGGACCGACAAAAGGAAGGACTTTTTCCACATGGGGCACAATTCATCTATGGGATTCTCTGCCATGGGATGTGGTGATGGCCACCAGCTTGAATGGCTTTAAAAGGGGATTAGACAAATTCAGGGAGGACAGGCTTCTATCCATGGCTTTTAAGTCCTGATGGCTACAGGCCACCCCCAGCCTCAAAGGCAAGATGCCCCCTAAATCCCAGTTGCAGGGGAGCAACAGCAGGAGAGAGGGCATGCACAGACCTCTTGCCTGTGGGCTTCTCAGGGGCATTTGGTGGGCCACTGTGCAAAACAGGATGCTGGACTAGATAGGTCTTGGGCTGCATCCAGTAAGGCTCTTAGGTGATTGCTGGACTAGATAGGCCTTTGCCCTTACGTTCTCATGTTCTTGAGATTTAAACTCAGCTGGATCGGAGACCAAAGAGAGGTCTGAAATGGCCAGGCACAACTGTCTTGGGAGAGCTCAGGGACAGTGTACATGCTTTATCTATGGAAGATGCCAGGCTCAATTGCTGGTAAGAATATAAAAACATAACATAAGAACATCCCTGCTGGATCAGGCCCAAGAAAGCCCATCTAGTCCAGCATCCTGTTTCGCACAGTGGCCCACCAGATGCCGCTGGGAGCCTACAAGCAGGAGTTGAAAGGGGCATGCCCTCTGTCCTGCTGTTACTCCCCTGCAACTGGGACTCAGAGGCATCTTGCTTCTGAGGCTGGGGGTGGCCTGTAGCCCTCTGACTAGTAGCCCTTGATAGACCTCTCCTCCATGAAGTGATCCAAACCTCTCTTAAAGCCATCCAGGTTGTTGGCTGTCGTCACATCTTGTGGCAGAGAATTCCACAAGTTGATTATGCATTGTGTGAAAAAGGATTTTGGTTTGTTGGTCCTCAGCTGGGCTGAGAAAGCTTATTAAAAGCAGAACCAATGGTCAGGTCCTTCGGAGAATGTTAGGGATGGAAGGGGCCTGGCAGAGCAGGGGGCCTTCTAGTACAACCTTCCCTGCTCAGTGCAGGAAACTGCAGAAGCATTCCTGACAGAAGGCTGCCCTTGCCCACTGCGCACAGAAGACTGCTGGAAGGCAAACCAGAAGTCACGTTGCAAAAGTGGGATGCTCAGTTGAGCAGATGGGCAATCAGTTGGGGCCCAGGGCCGATTCCCAACCTTGGGTCCCCAGATGTTGTTGGACTACAGCTCCCTTCTTCCCCAGCCACAATGGCTGAAGGCCTTGGGAGTTGTAGTCCGAAGGCCTTGGGAGTTGTAGTCCGACAGCATCTGAGGACCCAAGGATGGGAACCCCTGAGCTGGCCCAACCTGGCCCATGGTTAACCACTGTTTGACCTCCTGCTCTTCTAGGTCTTTCTAGTGATTAAAAAGGAGCAGTACGGTCACCACCACCAACCTCCTCCTGACAACACACCTTTACAGGACAACTTTCTATAAACAAACAAAACAACACGAACTTGGGAAGCGATTTCTTCCGGATTTCTTGGCCTTCCGAATCAACATCGTCTTCCGAAATGGGTTTGAGTGAGCCCTCTCGTTTTCCGTCTCTCAGAATCGGGACCAGCGTCTTCCAGTTTTTTCCTGAAACTGACATGGAAATTGGCTTTTTTCTCTCCCCCAGATGTCCATAGACTTTTCCACAATCAAGACAAAACAACATACCTTTCCCTACTTCACCCAGCCATACACCACCAGCTTTCTTTGCCAAAGGCTCCATCAATATCCACAGATTAAAGAATAATGATTCATAGGTAGTCAGAAGGGACCACAGAGGTCTTCTTGTCCACCCCACCCCCCGCTCAGTGCAGGAAACAGCTTCGGCATCCCTGACAGATGTCCATCCAGCCTCTACCTGGAAACCTCCAGCAAAGGGGAAGGGGAGCCCGCCACTTCAAGAGGCAGACTGTTCCACCGTCCAATACTTCTTTCCCTGAAAGAGACGCAATTTCTCTGCAAGATAAGCCTGATACTGAGGGAAGAATTCTGGATTCCCCACAGCAACGGTCTAACAGCTGTGCATGGTTCACTCTGGAAACCAATGATAAGAACATAAGAACAGCCCTGCTGGGTCAGGCCCAAGGAGGCCCATCTAGTCCAGCATCCTGTTTCGCACAGAGGCCCACCAGATGCTGCTGGGAGCCACAGGCAGCTTGGAGGGCATGCCCTCTCTCCTGCTGTTACTCCCCCGCAACTGGTACTCAGAGGCATCCTGCCTTTGAGGCTGGAGGTGGCCTATAGCCCTCCGACTAGTAGCCAATGATAGAACTCTCTTCCATGAAGTTATCCAAACCCTTCTTATAGCCATCTGGGTTGTTGGCCATCACCACATTTTGTGGCAGATAATTCCACAAGTTGATTATGCGTTGTGTGAAAAAGTACTTATGTTTGTTGGAACTAGATTTCCTGGAAATCAATTTCATGGGATGACCCATGGTTCTAGTGTTATGGGAGAGGAATTTTGCTCTATCCACTTTCTCCACACCATGCATGATTTTATAGACCTCTATCCTGTCTCCCCGCAGTCGCCTTTTTTCTAAACTAGGAAGCCCCAGGTGTGGTAGCCTTGCCTCATAAGAAAGGTCCTCTAGGCTCCTGATCATCTTGGTTGCCCTCTTCTGCACCTTTTCCATTTCAACAATGTCTATTTTTAGATGTGGTGACCAGAACTGTATGCAGTACTCCAAGTGTGTTAGTTATTCGATTTCTATACCGCCCTTCCAAAAATGGCTCAGGGTGGTTTTAACAGATAAATAATAAATAAAAATAAGATGGAACTCTGTCACCAAAGGGCTCACCATCTAAAAAGAAACACAAGATAGACACCAGCAACCGTCACTGGAGGTCCTGTGCTGGGGGTGGAGAGGACCAGTTACTCTCCCCCTGCTCAAGAAAGAGAATCACCACGTCAAAAGGTGCCTCTTTGCCAAATTAGCAGGGGCAAATTATAAGGGCATTATAATATTAGCTGTTTTATTTTCAATCCCCTTCCTAATGATCCCTAGCACAGAATTGGCCTTTTTCACAGCTGCTGCACACTGAGTTGACACTTTCAACGAGCTGTCCACCACAACCCCAAAATCTCTTTCCTGGTCAGTCACCAATAGCTCAGATCCCATCAGTGTATACTTGAAGTTGGGGTTTTTTCGTCCCAATGTGCATCACTTTACACTTGCCAACTTTGAACCGCATCTGCCACTTGGTCGCCCACTCCCCCAGTTTGGAGAGATCTCTTTGGAGCTCCTCACAATCCGTTGTGGATTTCACTACCCGAAAGAGTTTGGTACCAAACTGGACAGACCTCTGCTGTCTGATTCGGACAAGGATCCGGTCCTGAGTGTTCCTGGTTTCCTCACCTCGGCTGGCCTTGAAAGAGAAGCTCAGGTTCCGTTTCAGCTCCTCGCTGTATCCCCCGGGGTCTTCATTGATGATGCCCAAGTTGGTGTTCCACGTGGACCAGTTCACCTCGTCCACCCTGTTTGGGACAAGCAAGCGAGGCCAGGTCACTTCCTCCTGCTGCATGCAGCCTGAAGGGAGCTTCTGGCGACAAGCCAGAATTCTGTGCATTTCCTCTTCCACGAAGGAGTTCCCTGAGCTCCAGGAGGCCAAGGCCAGGGGTCAAAAAAGGGGACCTGGCGCAGGGGAGGAAACAGAGGAACGGGACCAAGGCCAGCTCCCTGGACGGGGTCAGGACTTCTTCCTGCACAGGAGTTGCCAGAGCTTAAAGCAGCAAAGCTCTATTCTGTTATTTGTAAGAACTTTACCTCTTTAAGAACTTGGGATCCGTTCAGTAGATTTCACACAGCTGACAGAAACAGGCCCTTCTGACTCATTTACCAAGATCTGCTCTCCTCTATCATGTCCTCTCCTTTTCACCACCCCAAGGCTGAGACAGGTTACCTGAAGCACCACCGGTAATCGTCCTTGCCGTCTGGAGTCGTCCCCACCAAAACCCGCTTCCCGGACCGGAAGGGGTTGACAATGCAGTTCCAGTAGCTGTTCTCAATGTTCAAGATGGTGATGGCTCTCTGCAGTGAGGAGAGCGGGGAAGAGGAGATGAGCACCAGTCTGATGAGGGAGCGCTTAAGAAGTGTTTACATCCAGACCTCTCTCTATTATTAATAATCATAGGAACATAGGAAGTTGCCATATACTGAGTCAGCCCCTTGGTCCATCTAGCTCAGCATTGTCAACCCAGACTGGCAGCGGCTTCTCCAAGGTTGCAGGCAGGAATCTCTCCCAGCTCTATCTGGAGATGCTGCCAGGGAGGGAACTTGGAACTTAGATGCTCTTCCCACAGCAGCCCCATTATCCCTTAAGGGGAATCTCTTCAAGTGCTCACACATCAAGTCTCCCATTCAGATGCAACCAGGGCACCTCAGAAATAGGAAATCGTACCAGCGGGGAATCGAACCAACAACCTTCTGCTTTTTATTCAAGCATTTTCCCACGGTGCCACTTAAGGTCCAGCTAGAGGGTCCCAGGGCGGACCATAGTGAGGAAGAAACGCTGCCTTCACACACTGTTTTGATAACCCAAGTAACTGCTTTTATTGATACCAAGACAGCTTCAGCTGAAAATGAGTCAGAGAGAGCCCGTGCAGGTTACAAACCTAACCAGACCCCAAAGACCATTTGCAAGGTACAGAACACAGTCTTATCTTGTCAAAAGAGACAGGGCTTTCTCTGTGGCTGCCCCGGGGCTTTAGAAGATGGTTCCTGCTGAAATAAGAGCATCTCCTTCTCTGTTTGTTTTCAGGAAGACCCTCAAGACTCTCTTCTTCTCTCGGGCTTTTAATTAGAATTAATTTTAATAATTGGTTTTAAGAACTGTTTTATGCTGTTGTTTTTATTGTCTCATGTATTTTAATCTGTGCTGACTTTTAAATATTTAAAATTTTGTACACCACATAGAGATATACATATCAGTCAGTACAGAAATATGATGAATGGATGAGTGAATAAAACAGGAAGTTACATAATTGCCTGAAGTTGCTTAAACATTTCAAACAGTTAGCTGGACATTTAAAGTTGTGACGTCGAGACGGTGTCAACTCCTGGTGACCACAGAGCCCTGTGGTTGTCTTGAGTAGAATACAGGAGGGGCTGACCATGGCCATCTCCCCGCACAGTATGAGATGAGGCCTTTCAGTATCTTCCGATATCGCTGCTGCCCAATATAGGTGTTTCCCATAGTCTGGGGGACATACCAGCGGGGATTCGAACCAGCAACCTCTTGCTCCCTAGGCAAGTTACTTCCCTGCTGTACCATTAGGTGGAATAGCTGGACATTTACACATATATATTAAACAAGGAAGTTACAGTGACAAATCATATTTACCTTGCATAGTCATAATGCTCTAGACAAAGGATTCTCAACGTTGGGTCCCCAGATGTTACTGGACGTCAACTCCCATAATCCCCAGCCAAAGGCCAATAAGCCTGGGGATTATGGGAGTTGAAGTCCATTATTATTATTATCTCTATTGTTTACACAGTCAGACAGGTGTTATTGACTGGTTTGTTTTATCCAGACATCGAGTCCTTCCCAAGGACCTGGGATGGCTGAATTTTATTGTCAGTTGTTATAGATATCGTCGCAGAATATAGGCTGTTCCCAGTAAAGCTGCTTTTTGTAATTGGCTGATGGTGATTTCTGTGGCCCCGATGGTGTTGAGGTGCTCTTCAAGGTCTTTTGGAACTGCACCCAGGGCGCCAATGACCACTGGGATTATTTTGGTCTTCTTCTGCCACAGCCTTTCAATTTCAATTTGTAGATCTTTGTATTTGGTGATTTTTTTCTATTTCTTTTTCTTCTATTCTGCCATCCCCTGGTATTGCTATGTCGATTATTTTGACTTGTTTTTCTTTCTTCTCGACTACAGTTATATCTGGTGTATTGTGTGGCAGATGTTTGTCTGTTTGTAGTCGGAAGTCCCATAATATTTTTACATCTTCATTTTCAACAACTTTTTCAATTTGATGGTCCCACCAGTGTTTGGCTACAGGTAGCTTGTATTTTTTGCAGATGTTCCAGTGTATCATCCCTGCTACTTGCTCATGCCTTTGTTTGTAGTCAGTCTGTGCGATCTTTTTACAACAGCTGATTAGGTGGTCCACATTTTCATCTGCTTCTTTACAAAGGTGGCACTTGCTGTTTGTAGTGGATTTTTCGACTTTTGCTCTTATTGCATTTGTTCTTAGTGCCTGTTCTTGCGCAGCCAGTACTAAACCCTCTGTTTCTTTCTTCAAGTTGCCATTCTTAAGCCATTGCCAGGTCTTGGTGATGTCTGATTTTCCACTTATATTGTGCAAATATTGACCATGCAGGGGCTTATTTCTCCATTTTTCTGCTCGGTTCTTGACTTGTTCTTTCTTGTAGGCCTGCTTTCTTTGATTGGTGTTGAATAGTTTCATATTATTGAGCATCTGAAATGCATCTTCTTCACTGTCCTTGATATATTCTTCAAGGCCTCTTTTCTCCTCCTCTACTGTTTGATGGACTTGCAGCATTCCTCTTCCACCTGAGCTGCGAGGGAGGTATAGCCTATCGACATCACTGTGGGGGTGCAGAGCATGATTGATGGTCATGATTTTCCTGGTCTTACGATCCAGCGTCTCTAGCTCTGCTTGGGTCCAGTCTATTATTCCTGCAGTATATCTGATAACAGGTATAGCCCAGGTGTTTATGGCCTGTATGGTGTTCCCGCCATTGAGTTTGGACTTGAGGATTTTTCTAACTCTCCTGATGTATTCACTTCCAATTTTTCTTTTAACTTCAGTGTGTGCAATGTTATCAGCCTGGAGAATGCCCAAGTATTTGTAAGGTTCTTTCTCTTCCAGGTTCTTGATCTTGCTTCCATTGGGCAGTTCTATTCCTTCTGTTTTTGTTATTTTTCCTCTTTTCATTATTTATGCAGCACACTTGTCTAGTCCAAATTCCATTGCTATATCGCTACTGAATATACAGACAGTGTTTAGCAGTGATTCGATTTCTGACTGGGACTTTCTATACAACTTCAGATTGTCCATGTACAGCAGATGGTTGATTTGACTTGATGTTTTAGATGTTTGGTATCCGAGGCCTGTTTTGTTTAGTATTTGTGAAAGTGGGGTCATGGCGATTACAAACAACAGAGGGGATAGTGAGTCCCCTTGGAAAATGCCTCTTCTAATGCTAACCTGTCCAAGTGTCTCGCCATTGATTGTTAACTGTGTACTCCACATGCTCATTGCTTTTTTTATAAATATCTGAATGTTTTTGCTGACACCAGCTGTTTCTAAACATTTTAGTATCCATGTGTGAGGCAATGAATCGAAGGCTTTCTTGTAGTCAATCCATGCAACACTTAGATTGGTTTTTCTTCTCTTGCAGTTTTCTAAAATCATTTTGTCAATCAGCAGCTGGTCTTTTGTGCCTCTGGTGTTCGGGCAATTTCCTTTCTGTTCAACTGGAAGCTGTTTGTTAGTTAATAAGTGTTGCATCACTTCATCTGCTATTATTCCAGTTAATAATTTGAACATGGTTGGCAGGCAGGTGATCGGTCTATAATTACTTGGAACTGCACCTTTTGCTGGGTCTTTCATGATGAGATGGGTTTTCCCAGTTGTTAGCCATTGTTCAATATCACCTCCTTGCAAAATGTGATTGAACTCTTTTGATAGTTGTTTATGAAGGCCTGTTAGGTGTTTAAGCCAAAAGCCATGCAGTTCATCGTTGCCTGGCACAGTCCAATTTTTAATTTTCTTTGCTCTTTCACTTATTAATTCTGGTGTTATTATTAGATCTTGCATTTGTTGGTTACATTTTTTGACCTCTTTCATCCAGCCTGCTTTTTTATTATAATCTATTGGATTGTCCCATAATTTCCCCCAGAATTGCACTATTTCTCCTTTATTTGGTGTTTCTATGTTTCTTGCAGTTTCTCCTTCTATGCTTTGGTAGAAACGTCTCTGATTCGACTGGAATTGGAGATTCTGCCTGTGTTGTGTAATTCTGGCTTCGTATCTGCTAATCTTCTTTGACACTGCTATTATTTGCTGCTTTATTATTTCCAGGACTTCTCTAATTTTCCTTGAATCTAGGTGGTATTTTTGGATCAGATAATGTTTGGTGTTTTCATTCTTCAGCTTCTTGTCTTTCATATCTTTCAATTTACTAGCATCTGATCTAAGCCTGGAGATTTTATTTTCTAATCTAATCTTCCATTTAGGTGATATACTACTTTCTTTTTTGACAGGTCCACTGATCTTATATCCGAGCTCTTGTGTTGTTATTTTTGCTGCACTGTACATTAGTTGGTTTGTTTCTTGCAAATTATTGGTTGTTATTTCTGCACGTGCAGCATTGACATCTTTTAATGCCTGAGCAAGTTTTTTTTGGCAACTGTTTTTAGAGCTGGAAGTTGAACCCTGGTGGTTGTTTGGTTCATGTGCTCAGTTATTTTTTGCTTTAGTTCTTGTTGCTTTTCTGTTAAACGGCATTCGGGTTTTTGAGGTGAAGGCAAAGGGGAGGTTGCCTGGTTTTGATTTTGAAACAGTTCAGCAACAGTGGCATCCTCAATTTCCAACACCTCCTCCACCTGCACCTGAGCAACTTCTTCAATTGGTGGTAATTCTTCTTCCATATCTTTTTTTAAATATCTTCCATTTTTAAAAAAACTTTTGTATACCTCCTTGGGGCTATCTTTTAATGAAAGGCGGTATAAAAATGCAAAAATAAATAAATAGATAAAAAATAAATATCTTGAACCTGTGTTGCTCTTTGCAGTTTTTCCAGCTCAACTCCTGTGAATACTTTATTTCTTATTATGAATCTTCTCTGGTCTGCTAGCCTTTTTTCTGTTATTTCTGTATCTGGATGCTTCTCCTTCCAAATTTGGTACATTCTTTTTAAATAACCTCTTCTAGTTGGACTAGACTTGTAATAGCAGATCATTATTTCCTTGTTGGCATTTTTCGTATATTTTTTTCGGTTAAGCGACGTTTCTTCCAGTAACTTTGCCGTCTTCAGCCCTGGTTGCTCAACTGAAGATCCTGAGTCCTGTTGCCCACTTGCCACCAGATGTCCAGGGACTCCAGCACCTGGCGCGGTCCTTGTTGACCCGGGTGGCGACCGATCCGGTATAGATTTATTAAAGTTACGTCTCACCATATTGTTGATGGGAGAGGCACTCTTTGTCTGGCTCCTCTGGTGAGACCTGTCCAGTATGGTTGGACCTCTGGCATAGCTCTCACCTTCCTCAGAGAACACAAGCCCCACAACCACACCAAGGTAGTGCCTCACTGGGGGTTGTTATTTCTTGTTTACATAGTCAGACAGGTGTTATTGACTGGTTTGTTTTATCCAGACATCGAGTCCTTCCAAGGACCTGGGATGCCAGAATTTTATTGTCACTTGTTATAGATATCATCGCAGAATATAGGCTGTTCCCAGTAAAGCTACTTTTTGTAATTGGCTGATGGTGATTTCTGTGGCATGCAGTTCATTGTCGCCTCTTCTAATTGGACTAGACTTGTAATAGCAGATCATTATTTCCTTGTTGGCATTTTTCGTATTTTTTTTGTTTAAGCGATGTTTCTTCCAGTAACTTTGCCGTCTTCAGCCTTGGTTGCTCAACTGAAGATCCTGAGTCCTGTTGCCCACTTGCCACCAGATGTCCAGGGACTGTAGCACCTGGCGCGGTCCTTGTTGACCCGGGCGACAACCGATCCGGTATAGATTTATTAAAGTTACGTCTCACCATATTGTTGATGGGAGAGGCACTCTTTGTCTGGCTCCTCTGGTGAGACCAGTATGGTTGGACCTCTGGCATAGCTCTCACCTTCCTCAGAGCACACAAGCCCCACAACCACGCCAAGGTAGTGCCTCACTGGGGGTTGTTGTTGTTGTTGTTATTATTATTATTATTATTATTATTATTATTTTACATTTTACATCCCGCTCTTCCTCCAAGGAGCCCAGAGCGGTGCACTACATACTTGAGTTTCTCTTTCACAACAACCCTGTGAAGTAGTTAGGCTGAGAGAGAAGTGACTGGCCCAGAGTCACCCAGCTTGTTTTATGGCAGAATGGGGATTTGAACTTGGGTCTCCCCGGTCCTAGTCCAGCACTCTAACCACTACACCACGCTGGCTCACCAACAT
Source organism: Hemicordylus capensis (assembly GCF_027244095.1). Lineage (NCBI taxonomy): Eukaryota > Metazoa > Chordata > Lepidosauria > Squamata > Cordylidae > Hemicordylus > Hemicordylus capensis. The sequence continues at coordinate 9,767,397 of NC_069668.1, read as the reverse complement.
CTGGAGACCCAACATTGAGAATCCCTGCTCTAGACAGGGTTGGGCAAATTGTTGCTGCCACCACTGTCTGCTAAAGCATTATTCAAATCTCCAGGGACCTTTCCCCCCGAAATCTATTTCAAGCTAAAACCCCAAAGCTAGCTATTTCCTGCCTGCCTGCTAAGCCAGTTGTCTTGTCTCCTTGCAAAGCGTTTCTGCTTAGACAGCTCTAGCATCAAGCTAACTAAATGGCTTCAGTATGGTCAAGCAAGCAAAGCGACCGCCACAATGGGTATACGATGGAGCCACCTTGCGGAAGCTAAACAGGTCTTGGAGGATGAAAACCAACAGAACAAGCAAGGGGCAGGCAGGGAGTGATGCAAGATAACAAGGGAAGGACAGAAGGGAAAGGAAGGGGGAAATGAGAACAGAAGAAGCAAGAAAAACGAAGGTGCCATGTAAAATGCAGGGAGAGAGTAAGAGAAGGCTTGAATAAATATTTTGGACAAAGTTAATAAGGCTGAACAACCGTGGTTAAAGAGCAAACCACCATCAGCCCGCCATCAGACTCCTGCTGGGCGTATCATAAGAACTTTGGAATTTCCAGGCAAATCTGGTTACATTGCTGTAGTTAACCAGCATTTAACCGGGAACACTAACCCTGGTTGACCATAGCAATTAAACAGGATTGCCGCGAAATTCTGGGTTCTCACGGTTTGCTCCATGGGAGCACATGGGGCTGGCTGATCACGGTTAACTCTTTAACCGCAATAGTTATGGTCATGAGAACACGGCCTAAATTTGAAGACAGAAACCAACCAACCAGTATTCATCTATATTTTCTGTTTCTTTTTCTCTTCTATTTCTTTTTTAAGAAGAAAAAGAATCAGGTATTTTTTAATAAGACCTACTTCTTAAACTCCACAGGCCCATCTGCACAGAGACTTTATTTCCCCTGCACAATAAATATATATTTGCACAGCACAAAATGTGCCCATCTGCCTTCTATTTTCTCCTCTCTTTCTTTTGGAAGAAGGAACCTACCGTATTTACCCAAATACAAGACGGCCCTGAATTTAAGGCAAGTCCCTTAAAAAACAAAAGGTAAAACATAGGATGGCACATGTATTTGCCCAAAAGGGACTCTGAATTTAAGAGGACTCTCTGATTTCTATTCTTTATTTGTTTATTTATAATTACCCCACAGGCCCAACTGCACAGAGGCCTGTTTTCCACTGCTCAATATATATTTTTCTTTCCACACAGCACAAAATGAGCCTCAACTGCCCATTTGAATAAAGTGAGAGGAACCTCTATGGAAAATAGGAAGCTGCCATGTACTGAGTCAGACCCTTGGTCCATTTAGCTCTGGATTGTCTACACAGACTGGCAGCGACTTCTCCAAGGTTGCAGACAGGAGTCTCTCTCGGCCACAGCTTGAAGATGCTGCCAGGGAGGGAACTTGGGACCTTCTCCACACAAGCAGGCAGATGCTCTTCCCAGAGCGGGAACAAGGAAAGGTGCCATCGAACATAGGAAGCTGCCATATACCGAGTCAGACCCTTGCTCCATCTAGCTCAGTATAGTCTACACACAGACTGGCAGCAGCTTCTCCAAGGTTTCAGGCAGGAGTCTGTCCCGGCCCTATCTTGGAGATGCTGCTAGGAAGGGAACCTGGACTCAGATCCTATTCCCAGAGCAGCCCCATTCCCTGAGGGGAAGATCTTCCAGTGCTCATGCATGTAGCCCCCCATCCAAATGCAAACCAGGGCATACCCTGCTTAGCAAAGGGGACAAGCATGCTTGCTACCACAAGACAAGACAAGACAAGCATGCTTGCTACCACAAGATAAGAACACTGTTCCTATGTTCTCATAGGAACATAGGAAGCTGCCATATACTGAGCCAGCTCTCCTCCCCAGAGCCTGTGCCAGACCCACCTGGAGTTTCCAGATGCTCTTGCTTTCCTGGGCGATCTTGTTGACTGTCTCCCCCATCAGGGCGATGAGCATGTTGAGGAGCAGGATGTAGGTGAGGATGACGTAGAGCACCAGCAGACTGACGAAGACGGGCTTGAAGTGATAGTTCTCCGTGAACTCCAGGTTGCCCATCCCGATGGTGAACTTGAAGAGCTCCAGGCAGGTGGAATAGAGGTTGTTGTAAGAGCGCAAGTGGCGCTTGGTCGGGCAGCAGGAGCAGATGCTGCCTGTCTGGTTTGGGTCCTGCCCCTCGTCGTCCTCCTCAATGAGGGTCACCACGGCTGTTGGGAAACACAAGGTTGCAGCAACACACATCAAGAAGCTTTTCACAGCAAATAAGTTTTCAGATCTTTTTTAAAAAAATAAACAAAACCTCTAAGCAAAGGAGCGTGGTGAAGTGAGGACCGCCTTGAGGTGGTTTTAATCTCAACCTTTCAAAAAGTCTTTAAAAGGCGCATCTGTTCACCCAGGCTTTTAAATTCAATGTTATTTTAATAGTAACAGGGCTCTAAAATATTGTTTTTGAAATTTTACATGGTTGGAATGTTTTAACTTTTCCTGTGATTTATTTTGTTTTAACTAATGTTTTAACCTTTTCTGTTGTTTATTTTGCTTGGCTGTAAACCGCCTGGAGACACAAGTTTTGGGCCATATAAAAATATGTGAAGGAAGGAAGGAAGGAAGGAAGGATAGAATTTAACAATAAATAAGCTCTTCTGGGAGGGCATTCTGGAACTGAGGGGCCAAAACCAAAAAGGCCCTGCCTCTTGGCACAGCCCATCCCGCTCCCAACAGCCACTCAGTTACCTGTTGAAAACCCCAGATGGAACAGCAGGTAGACGACAATGAAGCGGCACAAGTCCCTCAGCATCATCTGCGGTGGGGTGGGCAGGGGGTGAGAGCACAAGAGGGGGAGAACAGAAGCCACCAGTGGCCATTAGCACACAGCCCACCAGAAGACAGGCCCTGTGTTCCCGCAGCCTCGCAGCTCTTGTAGAGGGAGTCGTAAACCCCACCGGATAACAGCTCTCCACAATACCCCCAGAGCGCTTAAAGAACTCAGTGTGTGAGGTGCCCCCTCTGAGATGGAAAAGGAGATCAGACAACAATGATTTATTGTTAGTCTCTTGTCACCCCCAGCCACAATTTGTTATGGTTGAGGCGGCAACTCCTGCCAGCCACAGTCATTGGGACTACAACTCCCATCATCGCCTGGCACATGAAATCCAACCACGGCAGGAAGCCTCGGGTGGGCCATGCCTGAGCTAGACAGGCTTGAATGCAGTCCGCGAGGTGGCTTCTTCATTAGATGAGCCGCAGATCTGCACAAACACACGCACACACACCCCTAGGTAGTTTTGGAGCCTGGACTTAAAGGCCTTTAGGGGCCACCGCTCCCCTGCAAATTAAGCATCATCCTGCTCCACTGGGTGACCACACCACCTGGGACAGATTAAAGAAGAACAAAGCAACATAGGAAGCTGCCATATACTGAGTCAGACCCTTGGTCCATCTAGCTCAGTATTGTCTTCACAGACTGGCAGCGGCAGGCAGGAATCTCTCTCAGCCCTATCTTGGAAATGCTGCCGGGGAGGGAACTTGGAACCTAGATACTCTTTCCAGAGCGGCTCCATCCCCTTAAGGGGGGATATCTTACAGTGCTCACACTTCTAGTCTCCCTTTCATAGGCAACCAGGGCGGATCCTGCTTAGCTAAGGGGACATGTCATGCTTGCGACCACAAGACCAGCTCTCCTGGGAAGAGGATTTGGGGGGCCCCAGAGGCTGCGGAGGCCCTGGACTTCAGCCCCAAAGTCCAGGGATAAGAACACCTCCACACCTGCACACCTGCAGTCCAGACTGACCTTCTCCAGCATGACCGAGTAGATCCCCATCTGCTGGAAGCCGCGGGTGTAATACAGCAGGTTGGTCCAGCCGATCGCCAGGGAGAAGACCACGAAGACCACGTAGTGCTCTTGCCCACAGAAGTACAGCACGACAGCCCCCAGGAGGAGCAGCGAGTGGAGGAAGCTGGAAGGAGGAGAGGGCGGCGGGAGGGGGGGATGGCGTCAGCAGGCCAGAGGGGGGAGCCAAATGTCTCAAGTGTGTGTGTGTGGGGGGGCTCTTCTGTACATGCAGGCTGTCCTGCCTGGCAATTGGACAGGTTTTGCCCTGCTTGGCAATTAGAAATACCAGACGTTTCCCTTTGGAAACCGGGGGGCGTGGGGGGGGAGGCGTGGGCAGGGACCAAGTGGAACATAGGAATCGGCCATATACAGAGTCAGACCCTTGGTCCATCTAGCTCAGTATCATCTAGACCAGGGATTCTCAACGTGTGGGTCCCTAGATGTAATTGGATTTCAACTCCCATAATTCTCAACCAAAGGCCACTGGGGCTGGGGATTATTGGGAGTTGAAACCCAATAACATCTGGGGACCCAACGGTTGAGCATCCCTGGTCTAGACGGACCAAGGTTCTGACTTAGTAGGAGGCGGCTTCCTACATTTCATTAGGAAGAGGCCAGCAGGTGTGCTGCAAGAAAGGTGACTTGTAAAAAACCCAAGGGGAGGCTTACAAAAGGGCTTCACTGTAGCTGTCTGTGAGGAATGCCTTCAGAGATGGGCGTCTCTGCTGGAAATACTTGATCTGCAAAAGGCAGGAAGACAAGGAGGAGGGCGTGAAAAATGGATTCGCACTCACAGAGAGCAGCGAGGCAACGTGAACCAGTGTGTGGAGTCATGGCAGAAACTCTGACAAAGGCTCTTACCCCTCTGAAAAAGAAATAGGCGCCTCCCAGAACGCTCAGGCTTTCTCCGGTGATGCGGAAATATTCACCGGTCGTCTGATTAAACGCGAAGGGAGGCTGTGGAGGAGAAGGGAAGCGCCGTCAGGGAGACAAAACGCTTGGGATCTGGTTTCGACATCTATATGAGTCGCTAGAGCACCCTCTGTTGTTAGGACTGCGTTGGAATTCCTTATTTATCTCGCACTAACAATCATTATGAAATATAAATAAGAAGTCTGCATTGCAATACACAATGCTCGACTTGTTTTTATTTTTAAACACATACGCTGCTGTTCCCAAAGGCCACAAAGTAGCATAAGACATAATTAAAACAATAAAATAAAACTGCAAAAAAACCCCAACAACCCCAAATTAAAAACAAAAGAAAACTGTAAGAGATCAGAAACAGCAGCACCCCTGGCTCAACAGTGCCCCAAAGACGGGCATCTGCCCCTAAGGACTAACATATTAATTAGTTAATTAATCTATGCCGGTCTATGACCATAATAAAGATTGATTGATTGATTAGTAAATTAATCAAATTAATTTAGCAGCAACAGGTCTTGGATATCAAGTGCTGCTAGCAATTCTGGAGAGGCCATGAAACAGGAGTAACTTTTCCTCCCTCCAGCAGTGCACAGCTGCACAACAGACAGAAATGCAGCAGGGAAAGTGTGTCCAAGCACACACAGCTTTCCCTGCTGAGTTTCTGCCTCTTAAACGGCAGCTAAAGGCACAGGAACACTGCAAGAAAAAGAGAGGGAAGCTGGAGAAGCCTGCCTTCTGATCAGAGGTGCACCTTGGTCATTTTGGAGCCTGGACCTAAAGGCCTTCGGAGGCCCCCACCGCAAGTTTAGCAGCACACACACACACACACACACACAAAATTTTTAACACGTGGGTTCTTGAGGGCACAAACAGCAACTGAAGTCACACACATGTAAGAACATCAAACAGGGATCTTGATGCAAAAATGAATTAGCAGAAACGTTTCAACCCACAACTTAACACTCCCCCCCCCCCATATTTCTTTCCCCGCTCTGTCTCTGAAGTGGAGGTCACGTTCGGCCGCTCAGTGCAGGTCACAGTCACACTTGGCCCCCCAGTGCAGTGCAGCGACACCACTCAGGACAGACTAAAGAGGATTTGGGGGCCCCCCCCGGGGGTGTGGAAGCCCTGGACTTCGGGCCCGGAAGCAGAGGGGAAAGCGCCTCTGCTCGTGATAATAGCTGCATTTGCTAGCAAGTGTAACTCCAAGCATTGTAGGGTGTGAGAAGCAGGGAAAGTGCTTCTCTTCCCTCCCCGGGAATCTTCCATCTCCAGCAGGCAACTCAAGAGTAATTCTGGAGATCTTGATGAGTGTGGTGAAAAAATCTTGGAACGGATGTTGGGGGGGGGTGGGGGTGGAATTCTCCAGCAGTAGCGTCAGCCTGAACGGGCCATCCCCACTGAAGGATGAGAACGTCCCCTCACCTTCCCGTGTTTCCTCGTGGGCCGGTAGTAGGCGGCAACGGTCAGGATGAGGATGTGCGTGGCATAAACGATAAAGTTCAGGTAGAAGAGGTGCTTGACAAACCGGTCCCACTTGTCCTGCAGAAGCTGATTCAGGGGCTCCACCAGAAGCATCTCGTGACGGTTCTGCCGTGGGGGAGAAGAGACACCACAGGGACCTCCCTTCCATGCACAGAACCCAAAGGCCCTTTGGGCCACCCTCATCCATCGGATGAAAACCGCAACTGCCAAGTCTCAAGCTGAGGATCAGGGCCCAAGTGCCCTGCCTACATGTCCGAAGACTGGATCCCACCCGCCAGGTGCTGGGCACGGCCAGAGGCGTATCTAGGGAAAATAGTGCCTAGGGCAAGCACTGAAATTGCGCCCCCTGTCCAAACATCTGACACCCATCTTTTAGATAACTTTACTATATCAGCTGAAAAATAAAAGTCAAGCTCGTTAATCTTTTAAAATTTCAAAAACTATTTAGCAGTGGATGTAGCCAGACCAAAAAATGCTGGAAAACTACCAATTTCAGTATGCTGGGGCTCATGAAATACCCAAATACTATTTGGCGGTGTACATGGAAAACTAAACAGAAGTGCCTGTTTAATTCTCTACTATGCATTGTAGCATCACCATTACATCAGTTTTAAAAATAAATGGAGAATTTGGCTTTTCCCAGATACTCTGGAAATAATTAAAGGATATGCAGAGTAAAATGTGTCACTGCTTGGAATATATTCTAGTCTTTCAGAAAGACAGTTAAAATGAGAGAAAGAGAGCAAGAAACTCCCAGTGGGCCTTAATATTAAGGATTTCACACTGATTCAAAGAGAAACTCACCATTAATAGCCATATTATTAAGACACCACATTTAACTCACTTATCATAAGAAGCAAAGTAAGAGCAAATGAATACAATCCTAGCTCATAAGCTTCAGCTCAGTATTCACAAGCCCTGATTCTCTGTACATAGTGCCAATCTGAATATGTGTACAGTGACTTATATTATATTAAATTAATTTTTTTTTAACCTGCAGCTCCTTCGGGGCGCTTCCTATAGGCTGTGGGAGGGGGGCATCTGCAAAGGTTACCCCTCCCACCGCTAGCCTCTAGGGCCTCGCAGAGACCATTTGAGCATGTGCAGTGGCCATTTTTAAAAATAATTGGTTTGGTTTTTTTTTAAATGGCTGCTGAAAACAAAATGGCCACCGTGCATGCTCAAATGGCCTCTGTGAGGCCTGGCATGGCCTAGGGCCTCACAGAGGCCATTTGAGCATGTGCAGTGGCCATTTTGTTTTTGGTGGCCATTTTAAAAAAAAAATTAATTTTAAGAATTTGCGCCCCCCCTTCAAGTGGTGCCCAGGGCACATGCCCTGCCTGCCCTACCCTAGATACGCCCCTGGGCACGGCTCTTAGATCCTTGGTGTTGTGCACCCATTTAGACTGAGCTGGGCCTGCATGGATTCAGCCCTTCGGCTGTTGTCGGACTACAACTCCCATCATCCCCAGCCACAGTGGCCAATAGTCAGGGGTGATGGGAGTTGTAGTTCAAATCGACAGAAGGGCCCTGCGCTTGAGGTACGATGCAGCCATTCGGAGATTTCATTTCTAGTGACTCCGAGGAGGAACCAGACGGTGAAGGAAGACAACATCAGAAGAATGGAAAAAGCCGCCTTCAAGAGGCAAAAACAGAGAGTGAGATTATTATTATTATATAAATTTATATCCCGCTCTTCCTCCAAGGAGCCCAGAGCGGTGCACTACACACTTGAGTTTCTCTTTCACAACAACCCTGTGAAGTAGGTTAGGCTGAGAGAGAAGTGACTGGCCCAGAGTCACCCAGCAAGTCTCATGGCTGAATGGGGATTTGAACTCAGGTCTCCCTGGTCCTAGTCCAGCACTCTAACCACTACACCACGCTGGCTCTTTACCGAGGACAGACTCCAGTAAGCAGTAATGGTTTCCGGCAGTGGGAACCTGCATCTATTGCCTCTAAACACTCATGTAATGAAGAGCAGGATACAGATCTCAAAATAAAAATAAAATATGAAATGTTGTATGGGACCTCAGCTTTATTTTTAACTGAGTTGGTAAGGGACGATTGAAAACCCATCTTCTTAGAGAGGTTTTTCTGTTTGTATTTCTCTCTCTGTTCCAGTAAATTCTCAACCTGTAAATCGGATTTGAACTGCCGTCTAGTTCTGAACTGAATGTGCTTCATTTTATATTGTTTTCTCCGTTTTATGGTCTTTGCGAGCACGCTGAGCCGTAGTGTGTCCTGGAAGGGCAGGATAGAAGTGTTCTAAACAAGTATTTCCACTTCCAACTAATTATGGAAAAGGAAACGTTTGTGTGGAAGCAACCAAGGCCATTGTGGTTCTTAAACAGGCCACTAATGGTCTGAAGAAAAGCGTGAATGAATTCACAGAAGCAGAGTAGTTTAGAGGCTGCTGCACCCAACTGGAATTCTCTGCTGCCATTTCTTTCTCCTCCTGGGAACATAGGAAGCTGCCTTCTATGAGTCAGACCCTTGGTCCATCTTGCTCAGGATTGTCTGCATAGACTGACAGCAGTTTCTCCTAGGTTGCAGGCAGGAATCTCTCCCAGTCCTATCTTGGAGATGCTGCCAGGGAGGGAACTTGGGAGCTTCTGCATGCAAGCAGGTCTTTATTTTATTTTTACATTTATATCCCACTGTTTCCTCCGAGGAGCTCAGAGCAGTGTACATGGTTATGTTTATCCTCACAATGACCCTGTGAGGTAGGTTAGGCTGAGAGATACATGACTGGCCCAGAGTCACCCAGTGAGTTTCATGGTTGAATGGGGATTTGAACTCAAGTCTTCTCTGTCCTAGTCCATTACGCTATGCTTCCCAGAGCTGCCCCATTCCCTAAGGGGAATATCTTTACAGTGCTCACATATGGTCTCCTATTCAAATGCAAACAAAAGCAGATCCTGCTTAGCAAATGGGGCAATTCATGCTTGCTACTAGGGATTCAATTCAGCATTGATCCAAACCCACCAACCTCTTCAGGGGGTTCGAAGTTAAAAAAAAAAAACTTACTTCAAACCCGCCCACCTGAACCGGAGGGGGGGAGGGGGGATTCCGAGGGGTGCAAAACCAAATTGGCCTGGTCCAATCCGAGTTTGATTCGGACTCGAACCAAACCAGGACAACTGGTTTTGTGCACACTGCTACTTGCTACCACAAGGCCAGCTCTTCTTCCTATTGATTATAGGGTTATCAATAATCAATCGATTATTGATTATCACACCCTATTCTCAGTATGCAGAAAAATACACCATCAAAAGGCACACGGTGAAAGGAAAGACAGGAGCTAGTGGTGACAAGCATGAGCTAGGAGCCCCAAGGCTGGTTCAATGCCGATCCAGCCACGCTCTCCCAGGCGGTGCTCAAAGAAGCCTCTGACCAGCAGCAAGACGCGCAAGTGGAGAAAGTTTCCGCACTCACCGGCGTCTCGCTGCTGTAGGCAATGATCTCGAGGACGGAGTTTTTCTCGCAGGTGTCGATGCTGGAGAGGTCATAGAGCGACGAGTGGACCGGCCCGTAAGCCCATTCGGTGAACTTCCGGGAGAGGTGACGGCACTCCGGCTCCTTCATCTCTCGCCGGAGGATGTAGGCAAAGATCTGGTGGCAAAGGAAGCAGAATCAGGAAGGCTCGGAGCTCCAGGGGCAAGGAAGAACCGGAGCTGGACGAGAGGCAGGAAATGGGGGAGCAGGAACCCGCCTGAACAGGCAGGAGGGGACGCTTGGCGGGTGGAAAAGTGAAGCGGGCCTTCTCCACTTTCAACCCAGAAAACAGGAGGACACTGCCTTGCAACACTTCTGGGAGGCAGGCCGGTATTACCCCCATATTCTAGGAAGAGGGGAGGCAACCATACTGGGGTTTATGGGGGAAGCTGGCTTTATGGCTACCATTTATAGAATACTTTCCCACAAAAAGGTAAGAACAAATGAAGATGGCCCCCTGTCCCCAAAGGACTCACAATCTTAGAAGAAACACAAGTGAGTGAGCCACTGGAGGATTTATTCACTCAGGCTTTTAATCAGGATTATAGCTTTGATTTTTAATATGGGGTTTCAACTTTTTAATGTCTTAAATGATTTTAATGGTTAACTGGTTGAATGTTTTAATTGCAAACTGCCCAGACGCACAAGTTTGGGGCGGTATAGAAATATTTAAAGAATAAAATAAAATAAATGTTGTGCAGGGGTTGGAGAGGGCCAGTTCCCCCCCCCCCCCGCTAAAGATAAAAGAGACTATACCTAATTATACCTAATCAGAGCCTTGGTCCATCTAGCTCAGCATTATCTATACTGGCTGGCAGCGGCAAGGTTCCAGGCAGGAGTCCTTCCCAGCCCTACCCGGAGAGGCTGCCAAGGATTGAACCGGAGACCTTCTGCATGCAAAGCAGATGCTCTGCCACTGAGCTATGCCCCCCCACCCCCCGCCAATACAGAAACACAGCAGACTGTTGCCAACTGAGTCAGACCCTTGGTCCCTCTAGCTCAGGATTGTCTACACTGACTGGCAGCAGCTTTCCAAGGTTGTAGGCAGGAGTCTGCCCCGTCTCCTTAGAAGTCGCATCCGCAGAAACACAGAAAGCTGCCGCCTATGGCTACAAGGAGCAGGCCCACTCCTGAGAGAAGCCCGGGCTACCTGTATCTTCCCGGTCTCAACCGCCAGAGTCAGCGGGGCCAGGCCCCTGCGGTTGGTGATCTCCTCCAGCTTGAGGGTGGGGTGGCACCTGGCCCCCAGGATGAGGATGTCGTTGTACATCTTGGTGACAAACTTGGTGTTGTCGTCCGTGTTGTCTGCCACCTCCACCAGGGCGTGGAGCACGGTGTTGCCCATGGAGTCCTGAGCGGCGATGTTGGCCTGCTGGTAGGGGTTCTCCAGCAGATACTTCACGATGTTGAGCTGGTTGGTGCAGGCGGCCAGCGAGAGAGGGAGCTCCCCTAAGGGAACACAACAACACAGACATCGGGGCTCAGCCATGCGCTCCGGGGCCCCGCCTCCGGCCCCCACTCTGATTCGGGCCCGCCTCCCTAACAGCTAGAGGCACAGCTCTCCAGCAGCCTCGCTGGCAATGTGTGGCTGGACTACAACTCACACCATCCCTAGCTACTAAATTGTGACTGGGGGTGATGGGAGTTGTAGTCCAGTAATGTCTGGAGGCCTCATGTTGCTTTTCATCATCTTTTCTATTGTCCACAATGGGCACTGGGGAGAAAGAGAAAGTTGGCAAGGGGATTCCTCTTGGTTTCCCCCTCTGGTTTGTTTTCTCTCTCTCTCTCTGCCCTGCCTCAAACAGGGTCTCCCCCTCCTCTTCCTGCCTGCTGGATGCATTTTAAAAAACCTTTTCCCTCCTCCCTTGTTCTGCTCTCTGTCCAATGAGAGACACAGGCTTCTTGCCAAGTGTGTGACCTGACCGGCCCTCTCCACCCCCAGCACAGCATCCCTCCAGTGGCTGTTGATGGTGAGCCCTTTGGGGACAGGGAGTCATCTTTATTTTAGTGGTGTGTGTCAGTGGATATCTTCGTAAACTGCTTTGGCAACTTCTGTTGAAAAGTAGCATATAAGTATTCTCCGGCATCGTCCGAACTTGCGTTTTCGGTGGCATAGAAACGTATTAAATAAATAAATAAATAAATCCTTGACAAATCTTTACAAGCATTTGGACCTCAAATGTCTCCCAAGAGACTCTTAATGGACTTGGTTCTTCTCACACGTTTGCTCTAATATAATTGGGATCACTGAAATCCCTTCCCTACAACCCTATCCCATTCCAAGTAGTTCTGGGAGCAGAGAGAGAGAGAGAGAGAGAGAGGAAGGGAGGGAAGGAGGAGGGAGGGAGGGAGACAGACGACTGAACAACAGGGAAATGAAAACATTTGGAAACCGCTATCTAAAACACATGGAGGCTATTCACACAAGCGTGCAAAACTGGGCTAAGGGAGCTCAGCCCGGTTTTGTACGTTCGTGTGTACCACCAGGATCGGGCCTGATCCCAGCGGCTTCACAGCGGCAAACCCACCTATGTAGCCTACCTCTAAAATGAGGTCAAGGGTGCAAGCACTCCCTTAACCTTGTTTCCAACCTCATTTTTTTTCCTTGCAGCCGGGGCTGGCACAATCGGGGCGGGGGGAATCCCAGTAATGCACAGTGCATTATTGGGGGTGGGGGGGCACCCCGGCACCCCGATCCTGGAGCGCACCAGGAGCAGCTGCTCATCTGGGTGGGCAATCCACTCGCCCGCCCAGAGACTGAGCACCAATCGTCTGCAGGGGGAAGGCAAGTTCAGCCCTCCATCCCTGCAGACCACTCACGAGCTCTTCTCACAGATTGTGAGAAGAGCTCTATGGTGGGTTTTTTTTTTTTTTTAATTTACTCTTGAGTATACCCAAGATCAGGCTTTGCCATGAATCTTTGCCTTCCCCCTCTCCAGAGCCTGAAATGGCTCTACTGTTTCGGAGACGAATGAACAGGAAAGAATCGGTCCAAGAACAGAGTTAAGAGATCCTTTCTTCACAAATATGACAACAGGCCACCCTGGATGACACCCTGAAGTGGCTGTTGTCGAGATATGGGGAAGGAGCGTGAGCAGGCATGCCTTCTTCCTGCCTGGTGCATCTCCTAATTCCTTTGTGGTCGGGAGATGGTGCTTGCATGTTCAGGGTATTATGCAAACCAGCCCAGAGGAAGAAGTGGCCAGATCTGTTGGCCTGACCCTGACCTGAGACCCAATAGCAGCCAATTTTAAAACGCTGGTTTTAAAAGGAGGGTTTTCAGATTCTTTTTAACACTAATGAGCCAGCGTGGTGTAGTGGTTAGAGTGCTGGACAAGGACTGGGGAGACCCGAGTTCAAATCTCCATTCAGCCATGAGACTTGCTGGGTGACTCTGGGCCAGTCATGTATCTCTCAGCCTAACCTACCTCACAGGGTTGTTGTGAGGAGAAACTCAAGTATGTAGTACACCGCTCTGGGCTCCTTGGAGGAAGAGCACGATATAAATGTAATAATAATAATAATAATAATAATAATTATTATTATTATTATTATTATTATTATTATTGAGCGGGCATTCTGAGATGCAGGAGAACCTCTGAGGGGGCATCCCTGCAGAGACAGGGCCTACGGCAGTGCTGAGAAAACCCTGCCCCCAAGATCTGTGGGGCTGCATTCTGCTACCTGGAACCCTACCAAAATAAAATCCGGGCCTCCCTTTGATCTTCTGGAAGAACTCCCCGTGGGCTCTCGCATGGACGTCCGCTCCGTTCTTGACCAGGAGGTTGACCAGGTATATGTTCCGTCTCTCGATGGCGATGTGGAGCGCGGTTTGACCTATGGAGGCGTCAGGCAGGCACAGACAGAAAGCACCTTGAGACCGTGGATGCAATGATTCCCACCCCACCGTGAATCAACACACAGAGCTGTTATCCAGCTTTCAAGGGGCCATTAACTGTATTCCTTTGAATAAATTCGGAGACTGGGACGGCCATCCTATGCAGGCATTCTTGGGAAATCCTGGCTGCGGCCATTCCTTTTTAGAAACAAACGCCGAGGCTGGCAATTTGTCTTCGAGAGAAGAAATGCCGCTTAGGAGACCAGCTGCTCATTGGGGGCCGAGGTGCTATGAGCAAAGATCACTGTGCCTTTCCCTGGGGTGGGGTAGGGGCCTACGAGGGCCCTATTCTGGCTTTCCAAATCCAGGTGCCTAATTTTCAGATTGGCTTGAAAATAATTTCTGAGCAGAGTAGTGACTGCACATTCTGCCCCCAAAAGTCTGCTTCTACAAGGGCTAGAGTTTAGATTTTTTTTTTTTTTTTTTTAAGGAAGCTAAAATCTGGGCAAATCTGGGCGGGCTAAGCAGTCTGGGCAAGATGCTTAAAATCCGGGGGAAACCCAAAATTTGGGGGGGCATGACAACTCGGGGTTGGGGGGCAGAACATGCAGGCCCTTTGGGGAGTGGGGTGGGGGTGGGAAGGACGACATCTTCAATTCTTACTCCAATTCGCAGGACTTCAGGAGTGCAATACAAGAGGGCGAGGAGGAGGAATTGGCAGGGCTATATTCTGGCACTGTTTATGCGCCCGCCAAGGACTGGGGCCCCACTGAGGTCTGCCTCGTGGGTGCACTAGCGCCACCACAATGGAGTGGGGAGACTATAAAACGGAGACGCCTCCACCCTCTGAGTCTATGAGACTGGTGGTCCTCCGGCGCCCTCCTCACCCTTGTAGTAGCTGTCGGTATACTCCGCATTCACAAACTCCTTCAGGTTGTCGGTCTTCTCTGCCACCTCCATCAAGAGCGGGATGGTGTCGTTCCGGCTGTCGTGCAGGTTCAGCATGGCCTTCAGCAAGCACGTCTTCCCAGTGTCCGGCTCTGAAAGCACGGATGTCATCACAGCCGGCAGGCTGTGGAGGAGGGCATGATCCGGCCCCCGGAATGGCTCTGGGGCCGATGGATCCCCACCACCACTGCCGCTGCCACCCTCTGCATCACCCGCTTCCGTCACTTCCCCCCATGCAAATCCAGGGGCAGGTAGGGGCCACTGAATTATTTCCTCCCTTGGCCGATTCTTTTCCTTACAGAACGTAGCGGCTTATTCGCGCGCAGGAGCCAAGAGGCAAAATTGGAGCAAGCAGCTGAAGGAAGGAGCTCTGCAAAGGCCTCTGCTGCTGTTCATGCTGGAGAAGAGAGGGTTAAGGAGCCCTTTGTGCCCCTAGAGGACTAACTGAATGACATAAGGGGATGACTCTGCCAAGGCCTCTTCTACAGTTCCCTTGGGAGGCAGGTAGTCAAAGAGCCCTTTGCCTGCATCTTGTGTCATTACGAGAATGACTGAATAAGAGAAGTGCTCTGCCACTATTGCTGTTTACACTGGGGAGGAGAAGGTTAAGGAGCCTTTGGCCCGTGTCTTTACATGAATGACATAATAAGACAAGGCCTCTGCCAAGGCCTCAGTGGTGTTCCTAGTGTGGGGAAGGAGCTTAAGGAGCTCTCTAAGGAAGGGTGGTCTGTGGCTCCGTGGTGGAGCAACTGCTTTGCACGCAGAAGGTCCCAGGTTGACTCCTTAGCAGCATCTCCAGGTAGGGCAGGGAAACAAAGGCATCTGCAGGACTTTTCTCAGGGAGCCAGGGCAAAGACTGAAATCCCACATGAACTTACCTGTGAATCTGGCTCCATCCAAGGAAGGGGGCAAGTGCCCCCTCTTGCCCTCCTCTCAGGGTACCCATGCTAGGAAAGACCCCTGCCTGCCTCTCGGAAGGCTGCTGCCAGTCAGTGTAGGCAATACTGAACTAGATAGACAAAGGGTCTGACTCAGTAGAAGGCAGCTTCCACTCAGGCGGAGATCGGACTTTAGCTCAGCAATAAAGTGCATCTGCTTTGCATGCAGAAGGTCCCAGGGAGGGCTGGGAGAGACTCCTGCCTGAAACCTTGGAGAGCTGCTGCCAGTCAGAGCAGTCAGCACTGAGCAAGCTGAGCCAAGGGTCTGACTTAGCATAAGGCAGCCTCCTAAATTCCCAGGAGTCAGTGGGCCGGCCCTTGCTGAATTTAAAAAACGCATCGCCGTCAGTTGGGGCTTTAGATCTCCTCTGTGGTTTCGGGAGGGTATCCTCCAGGCTTCCCAAAGGGCGTCCCCATTTCAGACCCCAGCAGGTTCCCGAGGCCCGGCCGGCCTTACCTTTGAACTCGTCATCAGTCAGGCGTTTCGTCGTCTGCAGCAGATAGAGCAGAAGGTCATCCAGCTCACTGGGATCGCCATGGGCCACCGCGTCGAAGAGCCTCCTCCGGTCATACAGCTTGAATGTCTTCTCGACACGCGCACCGATGGAAGCGGTGGACACCAGCCTGCCAGGGGAAAGAGGGAGTCTGGGGGACTAAAATGCAGAGCTCCGAGACTCCTGCTCTGAATGACTCCCCCTCCCCGTCCCCAATCTCCTGTCTCCAGCTTCCCAGATGTTGTTGACTACAACTCCCAGAATCCTCAGCTGCAATAGCCTTTGCTTGGGGATTCTGGGAGTTGTAGTCCACAACGTCTGGGAATCCCTGTGAGAGGGGACACTGCCAGTCAGTGCAGATAGTCCTGAGCTGGATGGACCAAGGGTCTGACTCAATAGATGCAGCAATCCTAGGTTTTTATTTTATTTCTATTCATTGTTAAATGTATATACCGCCTTTCATTAAAAACAATCCCAAGGTGGTTTACAACAGTTAAAAAACATATAATAAAAATGACAGTTAAAAGTATTAAGCTACAAATATGAAAACAAATCTGATTTAAAATATATAATATACAAACAAAAACTATTAACCCAGCCCTGAGAGAGGATTGTAAACTCCGTGGAGGCAGAGAGCGGTCTTTTAACAGCCACTGTGTATATGGCACCTGATACATAGTGGCTGACGTCCAGACTAATCCGAACGGCAATATATTTCAACTTCAGTGGAAATCAGGACGAAACATAAAATGAGAAAAACCACACAACACACACAATATTCTTAGCGCCATCTGCTGGCAAGCCACAGCAAACATAGACTAAACTGGGATTTCCACCCACCCCCCCACCCCCAAGTTAGAATTAAAAAAGTTCGATAAATTACATTTTATTCACAGACTGCCTCAGACTGACAGATGATGGTGCTAAGAACATTAGGCAGCCCCCAGCCACATCCAGTGGATTTCTCATTTGGGGGGCCCAATTGGCGCTGAAGTGGGAGAATACATCAGCATCTGGAAGAGCACCTTCTTTGGGGACCCTGAAACTAGGATTTGGGGTTTGTTTATTTTAAAGAGTGCGGCAGCGACAGCCTGACCCACAACTAGCAGAAGCAGCAATCCTAGGAAGCAAAATTTCCTTCCTCTGCATAACATATAGAGGGTTGCTGAATGCAGCCTTTTCAGTTTTCTGCTCTTGAACCGTAATAAATACGATCTGCATCAGTCACTCCCAGCACAGACTTTTGGTGGCTACTCAGGGACGGGCCTTCTCCGCTGCTGCCCCGAGGCTTTGGAATGTGCCCCCGAGTGAAATAAGAGCCTTCCCCATCTCTGACAGCTTTTCAAAAGTCTTTAAAGATGCATCTGTTCACCCAGGCTTTTAATTAGTATTGTTTGAATGGTTTTAATGTTGTTTTAAAATATTGTTTAAATTTTTTTTAATTGTCGTGTTTTAAATTTCTTGTTTTTGTTTTTAACAAATATTTTATTTTCGGTTTTTATTTTGTTGTAAACCGCCCAGAGAGGTATATTTTGGGCGGTATAAAAACATGTTAAATAGATAGATAGATAGACAGACAGACAGATAGAATAAAACAGAATAAAATAAAATAAATAGCACAGAGGGCAGATCCGGAACTTGGAGGGCAAGCCCTGCCCAACTCCAACGTGACCCACTTACTTGGGGCAATGATTGCCACACTTCCCTCTTTCCATGCTGAGGCTGAACTTGATGATGGGACTGGAGTCCAGGTGGTCCATCTGGTAGAAAGAGTCCATGGGGGCCATGTCCTTGTCTCCATCTCCGATCCCAAAGCGTGCCCGCCGTGCAAAGATGCTGTGCTTGGTCGCCTTCAGTGTGCCTGCCATGGGCACGCCATCTTCGCCCTCTGCGTGGTCATCAGTGGTGTCCGAATCCTCCAGGTCCGAGCTTCCGAGTTTCCTCATCTTCCCCAGGATCCCTGACATGGCAGGTCGCTAGGATGCATCCAACGGCTTCCTGTCTCCCTGGAAAGCTGAAAGGAAACAGATCTCCGAGAAGGGATGGTGGAGGAGCCCCTGCTTGGCATCGTCTCCCATTCATATGCAACCAGGGCAGACCCTGCTTAGCTATGGGGACAAGTCATGCAGGCATCTCTGGGTAGGGCTGGGAGCGACTCCTGCCTGAAACCCAGGAGAGCCACTACCAGTCAGTGTAGACAAACTATAACTAGGATAGACCAAGGGGTATAAGGCAGCTTCCTAGGGGATGAAGCCAGAGCCGTGTGTTAGAGCATTGATTTTTCACACAGGAGGTCCAATCCTTGGCAGCATCTCCATATAGAGCTGGGAAAGACCCTCGAGTCTGAAATGCTGGAGAGCTGCTGCCAGTCAGTATGGGCTATCCTGAGCTAGAGGGACCAAGGGTCAGACTCAAGATGCAGCAGGCTGCATCTCCAGGTAGGGCTCATACGCGCACGCTCATTTTTTAAAAAAAGAAAGCAAGAAAAGCAAGCAAATGTGATAAAATCCCGAGCAACACACACCCCAAGCCAAGGGGCAGAACTTACAGTTGCTCCCGGCTTCTCCTGCTCCCGGCTTCTCCTCTCAGCAAGGCTTTGCTACTGCCCAGGGGTTATCAGCTCCAAATGGTCCCTCCTTAGGCATTGCCTGGAGGAAATCATCCAGTGTTGGGTTCTTTGTTTTGTTTTTTAATTTTCTCTCGTTTCATTTACATGCAAATTGGTTCAGGCGGTGGTGTTTTTGATAGGCAGGAGAAGATGATGATGATGCTATAAGGAACACGGACGGGAGTAATACCCTAATGGAGAGCAGTCCTGGAAGCAGAAGAGAACGCTACTCCCAGGAGACCAGCAAAGCTTTTTGCAGAGGGGGAAGGAGTGGGGGGAAGAAAAGGAAAACTTTGCCTGGTTGGGGTTGAACAGCTCTTTCCCTCCAATTTAGGAGCAGACACGTTTCATCACATCCCCTCTCCGAGGACAACTGTGGATTTCATTTGTGGCCATCAGCTCTCTCCAAGCTTAGGGGCTCTTTAGTCTGAGACTGGTTATATAGAGCAGTGTTTCTCAACCACTGGTCCGTGGACCGGTGCCGGTCCGTGCTGGTCCATGAGCAATTAATCCCCCCACCAAACAATTTCGAGCCGGTGAGGGCCACCGCTGCTAGGAGCTCTCCAGAGCTCATTTCTAGGCAGGCTGCCCTCACTGTTGGGATAATGTTCATTTCAAGGAAGCTAAATGAGTGTTATCCCAGCAGCAAGGGCTGCCTGCCTAGAAATGAGCTCTGGGGCGCTCCCAGCAGCGGTGCCTCATGGCTTGAAATGGTTTGTGGGGGTGGGGGGGCGAACCCTTTATTAACTGCTGGTCCTGGAAACTGCACACAAAGTGTTCATGACTCCAAAAACGTTGAGAAACACGGATGTAGAAGTTAGTGGAAAGGAAAGGAGAGTGAGAGGGAAAGGGAAAGGAGCAAGCTTTTATATCTAAACATGGATGATGGACTTGGATAGCCACATGAGATGACCACCCTTAGGCTCTTCTGCTGATCCCTATACGCATGAAAAACCGCACGAGATCAAGGCACGCCCGCATGCCTAGCATGGCGTCTCCCTCAGTGACTTCAAGAAAGGTCACAACGCGAGGCATGGTGGACAGCCCTCCCTGCATCATGCTGGAATGCGGGGGTGTGTGTGTGGCAGACCTCAAAGGTAGACTGCTCCTGAACGTGGAGGCTCTGCACTTCGGCGTCGTGGGTAGCTACCTATTTATGAACGAGAGCATCACGCTCCGACCAAGACCCGCAATGCGTTTTCAAAACAGAAGACGGGATTAAGATGCTGAGCCAAAAAACCCCCCCAAAACCCTAAAGACCCAGCACAGCAGGAACCTTGCGGACCAGTCGGAAAGGATGCAAAGCGCAGGTTTCATGCAGGCCCACCCCTAAACACTCCACGGAAGAGACAAGTCTCTGCTGTGGGGCAGAAGCCTGGCGACGGTGGAGACAGAGCAGCCTTCCTCGGGAGGGCCGCTCTGCAGTCTTGACTCCATGACCAAGAAATAAGACACTCTTGTGGCTTTCGGGAAGCACATCTAATAAAAGTGGCCTGCTCGCCTCCCCCGCCTTCTATGCCTCCCGCAAGCCTGGAGAGGCATTTGATCCCCAGGATCTGCCCGACGGGCCTGCGAGATAGGCTAGGTGGAGTCCAGCTCCTCAGAAGAGCCGTGGCTGGAGTTCACTTTTTATACCCCTGTTCTCAAAGTGGGTGCGACCCCGAGTGATGGCCACGACCTGGACGGGGAGGAACCGACTGGGTCCATGCCGAGACCCACAAACTGGACTTGGAGAGGAGAGCTAGTCTTGTGGCAGCGAGCATGAAGAGTCCCCGCTGCTAAGCAGGGTCTGCCCTGGTCTGCATCTGGATGGGCAATGAAGGCCCCAGGTTCGATCCCTGGCAGCATCTCCAGGTAGGGCTGGGAGAGATTCCTGCCTGAAACCTTGGAGAAGCCGCTGCCAGTCAGTGCAGACAGTACTGAGCTATACAGGCCAAGGGTCTGACTCAGTATGTAGCAGCTTCCTATGGACTGCCATGTGTACCCGGAACCTGATACCAGATCCCCAGAGATGGTTCCCCTCCTGAGCTGGACCTCCCTTGGAGCTGGGTTCTGTCCTGCCATGATCCTTTCAATAGGAAGCTCAGGAGGATCAGAAATAAATAATACATTTGTTAACCCTGAGGAGCCGTTGCGTTATGAAGCTGGCTTTTTAGAAGCCTTAGCAAGGTTGAGTGGGGTTTAAACTGGATTTTGCATATGGAAGAGGAAAGAGACCTTTGCTGTTTGCTTCTAAAGGGCAACGAATCGATTAAACACAGAACAGAATCACAAGATGCTGAGAGTCAGCCGGGGCCTCAGAGGTCTTCCTGCCCACCCAACACAGCCCACCCCTGCTCAGTGCAGGAAACTGTTCTAGCACTGCTGGCAGACGGCCATCCAGCCTCTGTGTGGAGACCTCCAGCAACAACAGACCACCACTGCACGAGGCAGACAGTTCCGCTGTCGCAGCTCTTCCACTTAATCGGGCTGGTCTGGCTCTTTGGCCTGCAACTGCTTTGCAGATTTCCGGACTTTGCCCAACTTGGCTGGGCTCATTTCAGGCCTCCTCTGGTTAATTCTGATCTCATCTGCAGAGCACAGAGCCTGCCTCGGATCCTGCCGCCTCCGTGCCTGCATGGCCCCGGAGCTCTTCCCGCAGCCAGATGGCTGTCTGAGATACTGTGCTGATACAGACCAAACGTCCAAAGATTCCTCCAAGGAATAAGCAATGAAAAAACAAGAACACCCCCACCACTAACAACAGTCGAGACTCTGGGTCCATTTCTTGTGAGGCTTCCAGATGAGCTCATGGTGGAAAGAGAAAACGTGGGGCAACAAGGAATCGTGTTGATGGGGAGACCAACTCCCTCCCAGGGGCTGGAGCCGCGGCTTTCCTTGTTTTTTGTTTAGACCGTGACCCTCTCCTCACTCCTCTGGCGATGTAAGCCACTCTGGAAACTTATGTTGTTGAAAAGCAGCCTCTATATCTTTTCAGTCTTCTTCAGAGCAGAAGGTTCCAAGCTCCCTTCCTGGCAGCATCTCCAAGAGAGGGCTGAGAGAGACTCCTGCCTGCAATCTTGGAGAAGCCGCTGCCAGTCTGTGAAGACAATACTGGGCTAGATGGACCAAGAGTCTGACTCAATATATGGCAGCTTCCTAGGTTCCTTAGCTTGTGAAGTCCAGATCTGAGAATTTCTTGTTAGAATTACTACTACTACTAATAATAATACTTTTATACTGCTCTTCAACCAAAGTTCCCAAAGCCGTTTACAGAGAAAAGTAAATCATCCATAAATACGATGGTCCCCTGTTCCCAAAGGGCTCACATTCTTAAAAGAAGCATAGCAGCTGGGTGGAGGAGTGAAAATCCAGGGGCTATCCTAAATTCCGGGCGACATGGCAACCCCAGCCTTAAGGGATGGAGCCACTCTGGGAAGGGCATCAAGTCCCCTGCCTGGCAGCATCTCCAAGAGAGGGCCAAGAGAGACTCCTGCCTGCAACCTTGGAGAAGCCACTGCTGCCTGTCTGGGTAGATCATCCTGAGCTAGATGGGCCAAGGGTCTGACTCTGTATATGGCAGCTTCCTATGTTCCGGTCCTTAGGATTGCATATGAATCTGGATTCAAGTGCTCCAGCTGCTATTTAGATGTTTTGCTGTCTTCTGTCAACTTATTGTGTTTCAGCTTCTCACGCCCAGAGGAATGGAACATAAGAACAGCCCTAGGCCCATCTCGTCCAGCGTCCTGTCTGAAAACACAGTGGCCCACCAGATGCCGCTGGGGGCACCCACAGGCAAGAGGTTAAGGCAGGCCCTCTCTCCTGCTGTTACTCCCCTGCAGAAACTTCAGAGCCGAACGGCCCACCCTGCTTCCACCTCCCAGGGCTGCTCCCCCTTAATCGTGGCTTCAGACCACGTTTCCGGCACCATTTTGAAAAATACCCAAGGAGTAGGGTTGCCATATTCAAGGTCCCAAAATCCGGGTGGCCTGATTTGCATATCTTGCAAATTATACAGCACCTAACTGGCACTTTATCTAGCCAGATCTGTATACTTACACCCTCCTTCTCTGCCCTCCCTTGTGATCGGATCCAGAGTAAAATCCGGGCAATCCATTTGAAATCTGTGTAAATCCGGGTGGAATTTAGCAGCCGGGGGGAGGAGCCAAAACCCGGGGGCTACCCTAAATTCTGGAGGACATGGCAAGGCTACTAAGGAGACGAGTGCGAAATAAGAAGAAAAGCAAAGTAACTAACAAAATGGCACACAGTAACAGCAAATAAGGCTTTTATTGTTTCCACTGCACCTCAGCCAGTAGTCCCTCTAAAGCGTCTGGGGGGAGAGGGGAATTGAGCTCAGGTGAAGAAAGCGAGAAGAAGCGCCTTCCCCAAGGCTCAGGGGTTGCCGTTCGGTCTGAAAGGAGGCCAGCCGCCTCTTCCATTCCAGGCCCTCCCAGCTGAGTGCGGATTCCTGCATGAAGCTCTCTCTGCGGCCAGTGAGATCCCTGGACTGTACGTCTTTCCCCTGCATTGGAGTGCAGGTGGCTTTTGAGGGTCACTTATGGAAGGAGAGCTGGTCTGGTGGGGGCCAGCATGAATTGTCCCCTTTGCTAAGCAGGGTCTGCCCTGGTTTGCATTCGAATGGCAGACTCCTCGTGTGGGCGTTGTACGATATTCCCCTCAGGGCCGCTCTGGGAAGAGCACCTGCCTGCTTATATGCAGAAGGTCCCAAGTCCCCTCCCTGGCAGCATCTCCAGGTAGGGCTGGGAGAGACTCCCGCCTGCAACCTTGGAGAAGCCGCTGCCAGTCAGTGTCGACAACCCCGCACTAGTTGAACCAAGGGCCTGACTCGGTAGAAGGCAGCTTCTGATGTCCTATGAAGGACAGGAGGTCTGTATTGGCCTACCTAGCTCTCCACACCCTGGTTAGGCTCCTCAGCCCACTTCAGGAGGAAGTGACGTCCGGCAGGCCTGGGCCCCGCACAGCCTCACTTCCTGTTCAGCAACACCAGGGCAGCGCCCACAGCCGCGTCCACGTCTTTCCCATAGACCACCGGGAACGGGTACACCTTCTCCACTTCCTGCCTCAGGACCTCATTCCTGGTGAGGGCGCTCCCGCTGGCCAGGATCCGCGTCACCCCGGCTTCCTCCAGGCGGCCGGTAGCCAGCATGGAGTGCAGGTTCTGGACCAGGCCACGGCACAGGGCCCTGGTCACGTGGCTGAGGGAGAGCTCTGAAGCCCCGATGCCCGTCACGGAGGCCAGCCGCTCAGGCGTGTGCCTCTCTCCAAAGAGGGTCGGGCAGATGGCGAGGTTGGTGTCCGCCTGGGACAGGGCAGCCCGGATCATTCGGGGGTAGAAGACCGCTTCCGAGACTTCGAGCCCTGCAAACCAATCAATCTGTCAAACAAAAGGGCACAACAGGAGGTACGGGAAGGGGCTCAACAGGTGCAGGTGCCCTGTGGCGGGGAAGATGGCAGATCGGTGGGACCCAAGCCGACAAGGGGTACAGTCGCAGGGAGGTGGGGTCAACTGAAGAAATGACTGAATTGCACTCAACCCATGAAAGGCCCTGAAATTCCAAGAAAACTGAAGCCGGAGAAGTAATTGACATCCTCATTAAGCCGCCCTGCTAAAAGGGAAAGGGAGGGGCTGCTCTGTGGTTGAGGGATGATGCATGCACTTCCCTCCGAGAAGGGCTTTTGTCCAGACTGAACCCACGCAGGAGGGAACCCACCATCCCTCAACCCCACCTACAAATTAGCCCCTTCTCCACTGCAAAGTGAGCTCAAGGTGGCGGGACGGGGGAGGGGGTGAGCTCTTGAGCAAGAGCTGGCTGCTGCTGTTCCTCTGAAACGCACCCCCTCCCTCCGTGGGGGTTCCAGATCAGTGCTTGTGGGTCTAGAGCTCTGGCGGAGAGCAGTTTCCAAACAGCTGGAGAAGGACCAGACTAGCCGGGGGAGGGTTATGCACTCTCCCTTCCACCCAGCCATCCAGTGGAGAGGGCCCCCTTCGGAGGATGTGCATCGTATCCTTCGTATCGTTCACCAGACGGTGAACTGCTATCTATACTTTGTCCCTTAGCTTAGGGGTTCAAAGCCCTGGGTGTCCCAGACGCCATCCTCCTCAGCCACAATGGCTTCGCCACAATGGCTTCGCCACTGTGGCTGGGGATGATGGGAGCTGTGGTCCATCACCTGGGGGTTCTTAGAAGATGGTTGGATCTGGCTTTGCCTCTTTGCTAACCTGGCAAAGAGGCACCTTTTAATGTGGTGATTCTCTTTATTGAACAGGGGGAGAGGAACTGGCCCTCTCCACCCCCAGCACAGCAGCCCTCCAGTGACTGTTGCTGGTGTCTATCCTATGTTTCTTTTTAGACTGTGAGCCCTTCAGGGTCAGGGATCCATCTTATTTGTTTGTTATTTCTCTGTGTAAACTCCCCTGAGCCATTTTTGGAAGGGCAGTATAGAAATCAAATAAATAATAATAATAATAATAATGGCTGGGGATGATGGGAGTTGTAGTCCACCATCTGGAAGGGTCAGAGGATGGTTGGATCTGGCTTTGCCATTATGGCTGGGGAAGATGGGAGTTGTAGTCCAACATCTGGGGGGTCTTAGAGGACGGTTGGACCTAACTTGCCCATTAAGGCTGGGGACAATGAAAGTTGTATAATCCAGCCAAGAAACCTCCTCTCTCGGCCCATCAGAGTCAAGCACAGCCAATGGAAGTGGAAGGCTCTCGACAAAGGGAAAGGGAGGGCTCCATAGCTCTGAGCCCCAGGTGACAGCCTGTGGGTACACGGTGCATATGCCTTGCTGAAGCTAAGCAGGTCTGGATCTGGTCAGGGCCTGGATGGGAGCCTGCCTGGAAACCTCATGGAAGAAAAGTGGGACACACCAATATGGTGTATCCCACAAACCAATCGCCCCCGTTACCGCTAGACTGACCCACAAGGCAAGTATGGCTGTAGCAGAGATGGCTGACACAAACCAGGCCTACCCATGGCTAAAAATGTCGCCTCCATTCACAGGGGCAGTCAACCTGGGTCTTGCCCTCACTGTGAGTTTCCCAGGGGCTGGCTACCATCGGAGGTGGAGTGCTCAACTCGGTTTGACCTGGCAAGGACGTTTGGATGGGGCAGACTAAAAGCTGTCCTCCACGCCGTCTAGGAAGCACACTCCCAGTTTATTTAATAAATGAACACACCACACTATTCACAATACGTTACCCAGCTCGGCCATCCATCTGGCCAGCACGCCCACGAACGTCGCCAGGACGTTGCCGCCGTTCAGCAAGGCTGCCACGGCCAGGTAGCGGCTGGTAAAGTATGGAAAACAGGCGACTGGCGAAAGGGGGTCTGGAGAGTCACTAGGCTCGAAGCCCAAAGGCATGGGGACGCTCAGCTGGGCGGAAGTACCGATGTTGAGGACTAGGAGGGGAAACAGGAAGGAAAAGGCTGAGCCATTTTGGAAAGGGTGGTAGAGAAATCAAATAAATAAAAGGGGAGGGAAAGCAGACACACCAGGGGGTCAGATCCTGGTTAGCAGGGTGAAGAACACTGGCCAGGGAGGAAAGGTCTACTAAGTTGGCTACGAGTCCTAATGGCTCCATGCTCAAGGGGAGGATGTAACCGAATACCTCTTGCAGGGGAGCAACAGCAGAAGGGGTATACTCTGAGGGAAAGACTGCCGCTTATTGGAAGAGTCTCTGCTTTCCATACAGGTTCACTCCCTCCCTGGGGAGGGCAGACAATGACTCCTGTCTGAAGGCCTGCAAAGCTGCTGCTGCTGCCAGTCAGTGTAGGCAATGCTGAGCTAGGTGGCCCAAGGGTCTGACTCAGTATATGGCAGCTTTCTATGTCTCCCTGTGTTGTCATCTCTTGCTTGTGGGCTTCCCAGAGGCATCTTGTGGGCCACTGTGGGAAAGAGGTACGAGAGAGGCCTCCGTGGGCCTGACCCAGCAGGGGTCTGCAAGAGGCCAATCATGAATTACACAAACCAAGTAGGTCATCTGGAAGGAAAGGTGGGTCACACCCCACAGACATTTTCTAAGGAAAGAGGGAGCAGGGGAGGCAGCGAAAAGGAGGAAGGGGGAGAAGGCTGAAAAAAATGAGGGAAGCAGATTAACTGAGAAGTAGAAAGGCAAACGGATATCGTTCAATAAAGTCTGGGGTCCAGATGGGGGTTCCAGGGAGGTAATGAGCAGCGTCCCCTCTCACAGGGATCCCCAGATGTTGAGGACTACAACTCCCAGAATCCCCAGCCAGAGGCCATGGCAGCTGGGGATGCTGGGAGTTGTAGTGAACCACATCTGGGAATCTCTGTTAGAGGGAGCACTGCACCGCTCTCAGTTAAAGGTCAATGCGCCCATGTCAGGGGCCGCCCCAGGCAGAAACCAATCCTCTCCTCCCCACTGTACCTGCATCGGTGCTTTCGGGCATGCAAGAGTACACCGAGCACTGGAAGTTGCCCAGGGCAGCTCCGACTCCGGCCCCCTCTGGAATCCAATGCCACCTTCTGCAGGTCTCCCCAGCCAGCTCTCTGGGCTCCACCACTTCGGGAAGCAAGTGGGTGGGGAAACCGGATTCTTCCAGGCTGAAACCAGAGGAAGGCGGCAAAGAGGATTAGTCCGGCTGGAAGAGGCCAGTCTTGGGGGGGGGGAGGGGATTCCAAACTAAGCACGCCATGCAGATTCTGGTGACTGGCATGTTGCTTCTCCACCACGGAGAAGGGCTGGTCTTTGGGGTCATCTCTGGAGGGAATAGATCAGTGATCCAGTCCAAGGTCTTTACTGCTCAAAATCAAAGCCATCACAATCAGTGCTCCCTCTAACAGGGAGTCTCAGATGTTGCTGATTACAACTCCCAGACTCCCCAGCTGCAATGGCTTTTGCTTGGGGATGATGGGAGTTGTAGTCCAGAACATCTGGGCATCCCTGTGAGAGGGAACACTGATCACAATACAAGACCAAGGTGAGGAGACATGCTTTCTCAGGAGACAGGAACTGGGGGCCAGTTCAGGCTCCAGCAGGCCCAACTGGAGGGGAGTTGCCACCAGTCTGGAAGTGGGTGGTTCACAGGACCAAAAACTGGGTAGGCATCCTCCCCAGAGGAGCAACTGGGGGTCAGAGAAGAGCTGGCTAGGATCATGCCATCCCTGTCCAGCTCTTGCCCCCAGCCTCTGAACAAGGTTGGAGGAAAAGCTGCCCTCCCAAGTCCCCCTATCACAGACAATCCCCCTCCAAATACCTAGTTGTTGGCTCACCCTCTTACCAAAAATCAGGAGGCTGCACAGCTCCTGAAGCTGGCCCAGATGCTTGCGTCACCTGGCTCTCTGTCATGTGAACCACCCCAATGATCTGGCTCAGTGCAAGGCAGCTCCTGATATCTTCCCATCACACTGTCTGTTGTTAAGATCACCCACACAGCACGGCACTCGGGCGGAGGGGTTAGCACAGGCAGCAAGACCCAAGCAGTCCAGTCCGACAGGCCCCCCAAACACAGCCCCGCAATCACATCCAGTTTTGTTACACTGTGGTTAGCCACGAAAACGCAAGAAGTCAAACACTAGCCTTGTGCCAACCTGGAGATGGGTCAGAAAGAACTTAGATCTTCCCTGTCAGGGAGTGGGCGGGCGGGCGGGGGAGATCTTCTCATCTTGGAGTTCCGGCCCAGTCGGAGGCCTTGGACTCCGATTCCTGGGAAGACGAAGCCAGGGGGTTTCAAAACCACATTTCACACGGTTTACATAGAGCTGCAATGTTCAGCCAACTCATCAGATAGATACGCCTGTTAGAAATCATTTGGTTGACTAAAACGTGAATACGCACCCACACCCACACAAATGTATACAATTGTTATGAAGTATTAAATGCCTTTAAAAAAATAAAAATAAAACAGCTCTCAGAGTGGTTTCTGTAGCAAAAGGTAGGAGGAAATGAGTCCGTCTCCAAAGGGCTCACAGTCTAGAGCAGGGGTTCTTCAACTTGGGTCCCTGAGGCCACTGTGGCATGGGAAGCTGGGCATTGCCAAGCAAGAATATCTGGGGAACCGAGATCGGGACGTCTTGCTTTGCAGCAAAGAAGAACTAGAAAGGTTTATATGCCACTTTGGCCGGGGCGGCAGCTTTTGACCCCAGCGAAGGCACCTGAAGAGGTTTCAGCGGGCAGACCGGCTGCTTTTCCGTAATTCAAATGACGCAATTCAAACGTTGTTCTCCTTCGCTTCTGCGCCTTGGGACTCTCTGCCCCACGCAGGGAACGCAACTGACTGATCCTCTAAGAGAAGGGAGGGAGGCTTCGCCTTAGCCTGCCGTTTCACTCACATGTCTGCATTCCAGCTTTTGCTGGTGGTGTTGAAGTAGCCCCAGCTGGCAGCATTGTGGACAGACATCCGCGGCCTCACCTGGCCACACAGCATGGCGACCACGTAGTCCTGGATGGTCCCCGCGGCATTGTATGGCTTCAGGAAACCTGGGCTACCAAACAACACAGACCCAATTCTTGGCAAATCGAGAGCAACTCAAGCACAACAGAAGAGCCCCTCTGGATGGCTGGCTTTGTCCTGGCCTCCGTTTCCCCAACCACTGCCGTCTAGATTTTTTTTTAAACCCCATTCTTCTATGCAAAGATGACCACAGGGGCTCACAAGGTTAAGATAGCAGCCAGTGCTACAAGGCAAAAGCACTCTGACAGAACAAATCAAGCAGGAAGCAGGAGAGCCGCTCACACAGCGCGGCCTGTTGGCACGGGCTGTGTTTTCACAGCCCTGAGGCCAGCAGGGATGGACCCAGCCATGCCTCCCTTAGGAAGGTGCTCCAGAATCTCAGCACTAGCCAAAAAGGGCTCGGTCCCTTCAGGTCCACCCACTGCACCTCCAATGATAAAACAACACAAACACAAACACACACACACACACACACACACACACGACTCCAGTAGGGAAGATGCTGTAGCTCAGTGGAAGAGCATCCGCTTTGCATGAAGGCAGTCCCAGGTTAAAATCCTGGCAGTATCTTCAGGCAGGGCGGGAAAAGATCTTGGAGAAGCGGCTGCCAGCCAGTGTGCACAATACTGAGCTAGATGGATTAATGCACTCAGTAGGCAGCAGCTTCTTAGGCGAAGCTGCTGCCCTCCCCGGCTCAGGGGAAGAGCACCGGCTTCGCATGCAGAAGGTCCAAGGTTCACTCCCTGGCAGCATCTCCAGGTAGGGCTGAGCAAGGCCACTGCCTGAAACCCTGGAGTGCTGCTGCCAGTCAGAGCAGACCACCCTGTGCCAGATGGACCAAGGGCCTGACTCAGGACAAGGCAGCTTCCCATGTCATCACTGTATACAGATGGTCAGCCTTGACCATGGCACTGATATCCTGGAACCAGCTCTTTTCTGCTTCTCACACATGTATTTGCTCTATTTCTAGTCCGCCCATTTCTTTAAGAGCAGGATTCATAGCTCCTGCGTTTTCTTCCTTGGCCATACCAACCCTGCAAAGCAGACTAGGGCAAGAGTGACTGGCACCCAGTGCACGTTATGGCCGAGCGAGGATCCGAATCTGCAACTCCCTGTGTTGGTGAATCTGCAACTCCCTGTGTTGGTGGACTCCCACCCTCCCCGGCCACAACGGCCAAAGCCCCTGGGAGCCGTAGTCCAACAACCCCCTTAACTACGGGGGGCCCTTAACTGCGCCATGCTGATCTTGCGAACACAACTAGTGTGGCCACGTTTTGAGCAAGGTTTGAAGAAATTGCAGGCAAAGCAGCTGTGGATCTTGGCCACTCCCCACCCCCCCTTAAAAAGCTCTTGGCTTCTGCAGTCAAGTAACGCCTCTCTTGCAGCGAGCAAGAGAAAGAGAGCTGGGGAAGCAAGGTGGCTGGTACCTGTTCTCCATGTACCAGTAGATGGTGGCACAGCCAAATCCCGTGGCCACACTGAGGTGGGAGCGCGGCGGCAGGAGCAAGGCCAGGAGGTCACTGCTGCAGTGGCCATCTTGCCAGGTGATCAGGTGACTGACTTCCGCTGGCTCAAACGTTGGGCGGGTGCCACGCTCTGTCCACTGGCAACCTGGAGCAGGGCGAGAAAGGAGGAGCCATTCGCCCTGCCACGCTTCCTCCCTGAAGGCAGGAAGGCTGGAAACTATTGGCAGGAGCATTCGGGGAGGGTCACAGAGAGAGGTTTATTTAATTAAAAAAAATCAGGCAAGGTGTGGAGAGAGGGGAGAGTGAGACATTCTCCTCCCTCTCTCCCAGAACTAAAACCTGGGGACAGTTCATGGAAATGACAGCCAGGAAATGGAGGACCACAAAAGGAAAGGCTTTTCCACATAGCGCGCCACTGACCACCCATCTTCATTGGAACACTCCCCCCCGCAGATTCATTCAGCCCCCCTCTTTAGTTGCTTTGAAGGCCTATCTGTTTCGCCAGGTGATTGCCCTTTCATTTAAAAAAAATTGTGATTGCTATTGTTGTTGTTCACCGCTTAGTGTCTTTGGAGGAGGCGGTATATAAATTTTTTTAAATGAATAAATCAGTTCTTAATTGAATAAATCAATGAACCATATGGAGTTTTCTGCCCCGAGATGTGGTGAAGGGCTGGCCACCGGCTTGGGTGGCTTTAAGAGGGACGTAGGCACACAAATTCAGGTCTAGCCAATGGCTACTAATCCTGATGGCTACAAGCCACCTCCCGCCTCAGAGGCAAGATGCCTCCAGACCCCGGTTGCAGAGAAGCAACAGCAGGAGAGAGGGCCTGCCTGTGGGCTTCCCAGAGGCATCTGGTGGGCCACTGTGGGAAACAGGCCAAGGAGCCTTGAGCCTGATCCAGCAGGGCTCGTGCTGTTAAGTTCACACAGGGGAAGGGATCTTGCTGGCCTACCTGCAAGGATGGGTGACCCCTCTGAGCAATCTATCTATATAATTCTCCTGGGTGTGCCTTGGAATGTGCGTCTTGGCACCCAGCTGATTGGCTTGGGCGGCGGACGGGCCTGATTGGCTGAGGCGCACCCAGGAGAATTGGTCGGCAGTGGGCCCAGCCGCGGAGGTGGCGGGACTTACCTGTTCGCTGCCCGGGAGGAGGAACAGCAGCGGCAGGGCCCTTTTCGGCCGCCTGGTAAGAAGGGCCTGTGGCGGCGGTGAAGTCTGGCCGAAAATGCTCAGTGTGGGTGGAGGGGAGGGGGGGGCAGGAGAGAGTGGGGCAGGAGGGAGGGGGAGGGCAAGAGAGAGTGGGGTGGGGGGAGGGCAAGAGAGAGTGGGGCAGGGGGAGGGCAAGAGAGAGTGGGTCAGGAGGGGGGAGGGCAGGAGAGAGTGGGTCAGGAGGGGGGAAGGAGTGTGAGAGAGAGGGGAGAGGGAGAGCGAGAGAGAGAGTTGGGCGGGAGAGGGAGGGAGGGCAAGAGAGAGTGAAGCAGGAGGAAGGGGGAGGGGGCAAGAGAGTGAGGCAGGGGAGGGAGAGGGGGCAAGAGTGAGTGGGGCACAAGGGAGGGGGACAAGAGAGGGGCAGGAGGGAGGGAGGAGGAGGGAAAGTGGGGCAGGAGGGAGGGGGAGGGAGAGTGGGGCAGGAGGGAAGGGGAGGGAGAGTGAGGCAGGAGGGAAGGGGGGAACAGCCGGCCCCAAAGAGTGCACAGATGCTCTGTGCGGGTTGGCTAGTTGTACAGTAATTGCTCCAGGAGAAGACCAGCTCTTATAACACAAATTAAGTAAGTAGAGATAAACCACAGAAAAGTAAAATTCTGTCTCATTTTCTCCTGCCTCTTCCTTCGCAGCAGCTTTCAGCTGTTTTTTTCAGCCCATTTATCTTGCTAATGCGAAAATGGGCTCTTTTAAGGGACATTAACAGCAACCTCTGAGAAGTCATTAAAAAAACAACGCATGTTGTCATTTACGGCAAACAGAGTGCATTTTGCTTAATCCACCCAGGAGAAGGGAAGAGAACACTCCCATTTCCATTTGGGCACAGGCAGGGGCTGAAATCAAAACAATTCAACATGTGGCTTTTAAAATGTAGAATTTAAGGACTTCCACTTGAAAACAAACCAGCTGGCACATACCATGGACTGTCTGTCTGTCTGGGATGATGATGCTCACCAGACAACTGAAAAGTGGAGCAACGAATCCCTGAATCTGACACTCAAAGCTGCAATGATTTCAGTTTTCAAATAATAAAACCACAAACGGAAGCCTCAGAGGCCATTACGGCCCAGATCATGTCCGGCAAGAAGAAAATGAGACTTCCAATAAATTAGTTTTGCGAAGTTCCAACAATGTCTTCCTGCTTCCTCTAGGGGTTTTAACGCCCTGATACTCATTCTCCTATTTACAATGCAATGATTCATTGATTTCTTTTAAAAAATTCTTTGGATACCATTTGACAAAGAGAACCCCAGTGTCTCTGCAGTTCAGAGGAAGATACCCAAGTCTGAACCCAATTAAAACGTCTTCTGGCCTTTCCTCAAGAGTCTAAGTCCTTGAAAAATCCCTTTCAGAATTGCATTTCTTAACTTGACATACAGGTTGTGGCAAAGGAGGGTGCTCTTAGTACTCTAATCCCCCTTTTTAAACTTGGATTGGTGAATATCACCACATCCGACAGCTATGAGTTCCACAGTTTAACTGCATGTTATATCAAGAAGTCTTTCCTTTCACCTGTCTTGAATCTCCCAACATTGTATGTATGTATGTATGTATTTACATTTGATATCTCGCTCTTCCTCCAAGGAGCCCAGAGCAGTGTACTACATACTTGAGTTTCTCCTTACAACAACTCTGTGAATTAGGTTAGGCTGAGAGAGAAGTGACTGGCTCAGAATCACCCAGCAAGCCTCATGGCTGAATGGGGATTTGAACTCGGGTCTCTCCGGTCCTAGTCCAGCACTCTAACCACTTCACCACGCGGGCTCCATTTAGCTTCAGTGGATAACCCCAAGTTCTAATAGTTATCTTTTCCCCCCAAAATAAAAAGTCCAGAACACTTAATTCAGGGTTAAGTGTCCCCAGGTGACGTTGGAACCCCAGATTATGTTGGACTACAACTCCCATCATCCTCGAACGGTTGAAGGTCAATGTGGTGCTCATGTCTATTCTCCGGACGTAGGAAGACCCCAATGGCAACTTCTGCGACTTAGGTAGAGCCCCTGAGTTAACCCAAATGCCAACCAACTCAAACATGCTCTCTTACTTTCCTCTCACTGAAAGAGGTATTAGATGTCCATCAAGAATATTAAACTTTTGAAAAGCAGGTCTTACCTTGACCAGCTTTCCAAAACATAATGCCGTGCATCTGTCCGGAAACACCAATGCGACAAACCCGTTGGAGGTGCCCCTGGGGAAGGTCAGCGAGACATTCGTCCAAGGCGGATGTCCCGCTCCTTTGCTTACAAAAGCGCATGAGAGAGGAGGAGACTGCAGCTGCACAGAGAAGAAGGCCTAGAAGAGGTCTTTGTGCTTTCTGATATCCAGAGAGCTGGGATTTTCCAAAAGAGAAAACCTTCTGGGAAAGCCCCCCATACTTTATTTTCCTGTAATTGAGTGATTTTAGTTTGGTCGGCAGACAGTAAGCTTGTTCATATGACCGCTGGCAGAGTAGAAGGACCCAGTCAGGGTAGGGAACCAGATGTGCTCCTGATTTCCGGTTGCGTGCCTGCACACGATACGGCAAGAGGCGGGGAGAGTGCTTGTGTGCAAGGCGGCAGCAAGATAGGGTGCCTTTCCCTCCTATCTCAGAAATAAGCTGGGGACGGAATTTGCATAGGGTGCCAGCTGGCACATCACACACAATCAATCGTCCCAGGCTCCCTGGTGGTCGTGTTACAAAACAAGCTAGCATTTTTCAAGCAGTAACCCCTAGCGGGGAAGTAGCCTGCCTAGAGAGCAGGAGGCGGTTGGTCTGAATCTCCACTGGCGTGTTTCCCAGAATATGGGAAACTCCTATATTGGGCAGCAGCGATATAGGAAGGTGCTAAAAGGCATAATCTCATACAGTGCGGGAGATGGCAATGGTAAACACCTCCTGAAAAAAACACCACATGGCTCTGTGGTTGCCAGGGGTAGACACCAACTCGATGGCACAACTTTACTTTACTTGAACCCCTAGGAAGTGCCAAGAGAGTACCAATGCTTTATTGATTTATGAAAAGAAGTGAATATGGTCTTTTGAATGTGTTTCTTGATTTTAAAATGTTATAGTATTTTATGCTTTATATTGTAATTTGTTTTGTATTATGAGTTTTAATTGGAAGTTTATATTGTGTTGTTATGAGCCACCCAAAGAGGAATGTGTTATGGGGCACCTAACAAATAAAGTTTATTATTATTTATTATTTCTTACTAGATATATAGTCAAACAACATGCCAAATAAGATCACAATTGATTTAGGGCCTCAGGAAAATGTGCACAGTAACATTTTAAGGGGGTGGGATATGTAGAAAAAAATAGCATGGGGAAAACTTTCCAGAATGTTCCCCCAGCTGAAAAATGTCCGGAAAAACCACATCTCTGCAGATATCCTGCAATGGCAAAATTAATTTTCTGCCGCTGTTTGTGCTCTATCGGTTACATTTCTGCCCATCTGTTGTTAAAGTCACTGGTGCCTTGTCAAGCCAAGGGGAGTATCAGGGGCTAGAGAAGGTGGGAGCTGGAGGACTCACCCAGCTGACCACTGAAGGGCCTGCTGCCGCCACCAGTATACCTTCCCAGTGGGGCCTGTATCAAAGGGAAGGGACCTAGGAAATTGAGAATGGTGCTGGTGCTGAAAGGAGTGTCTGCTACAAGCTGCAGCCGCCTGTGTCAGGATCCAACCCAGGTGGAGGAAAATCTCCTTTGCAGCGAGAGGAGCAGCCCTGAAGGATAAGCATCTGTCTGCTCCCCTTTCACATTTCCCAGGTGGTCAGGCAGCACTGGGGGCCTGTAGGCAGCACCCAGATGAGTGAGTCACAGCAAAGCACCACTGAAATCGATGAGATCGGTGAGTCGTGACTAAAGACCCATGAGTGTCAGCAGGGCAGTCATGACGAACGTAGTCCAAATGCTGCCCAGTGTGCATACCTGGGCCATGGGGCTGTAGTGCGCTATCGGGGTGGCGAGGTGGTGGTGTCACTCTTCTTTCTGGAACCTGGCACTGACCCCGCCACCGGCAGGGTGGGGGGACACCGGTGGCAGCCAGTTCCACAGCCACCCGGACCCCAGCAGGTAGCCTCACCTGAAGAAGCCCCGCCGGCGCATTCTCCACTTGTGCCCGCGTCTCCTTCGTGCAGCTCTGGGTCACGGCTGGCCCGTGCTCCGTCTTGCTCACAAGGCCAGTTTTCACCGAGGTGGTGCCCACGTCGATGCCCAGGACGCAGGAGGGCCCCAGCAGCACGGCAGGAGTCGAACCCGTCTCCCCCTCGGCTCTGGGCGACATCTGCATGGCCACAGCAGCTGGGGCTTCTGGAGGGAAGCGGGCGGTGGGCCAGAAGTGTGTGAATCTGGGAGAAGTGTGTGTGTGTGTGTGTGTGTGTGTGTGTGTGTGGATTTGGGGTGCCAATTTTGCCTGCCAAAGTGACCCGGGGGGGGGGGGCTACCAGTAGGGCACTCGCTGGGCCTATGTTCTTCTTGCTATATCATCTCTATAGCAAGGGCGGGGGGAAGCAAAAAAAGTCACCCCCAAAGGGGGCAGAGTTAAGGTGGTGGAGGGGGAAAGCCTCCTACAGCTAGTCTGCCAAAAAAGAAAGGGGGAAAAAGTGGACTTTGGAGCCTGGCTGCTGCACGACACACCCAAGATGGCGGGCTCAGGCTGCAGCCTTCATCTTTGCCCTTCCTCAGGCCTGCTGCCCCTCCTCACGCCTCTTCTTACGGGCCCTAGAACAGCCTTCACGTTCGCCCCAGAGGTGCAGGGAAGAAAGAAAAGCGGCTCCACGCAGCCTGAGGGGCGGGAAAGGCCCAAGAGGGCCCGCCACACCCAAGATGGCTGCTACGGCGAGCGGGAGGGCGGTCTCCTTGGCGACCACCAGCGGCCTAGGCTGGACCAAGCAGGCAAAGTGGCAGTAATAGGAAGGGGCTTGGAGCTGGCCGGACGGCAGGCGCCCACAAGAGCCTCGCTAGCTGCGCGGCTTGGCTGGTTTCGAGCGCTTCTCGCCGGGTTGAGGATTATACTGTAAAGCGTCGGAAAAGCAACCCTGGAGGGAAAACATCTCCCGGCGTGCAGCGCGGCTACTGCGTGAGGCGCCTCCGGGGCCGCGTGGCATGACGGGAGTCATAGTCCTACAGAGAATAAGCCTATGCCAGGGCTGCTCAACTTCAGCCGTCCGTCAGATGTTGGCCGACAACTCCCATCATCCCTAGCAGATTGCAAAACAGTCACTGAGGCTTATGGGAGCTGTAGTCCAAAAACAGCTCACCTGTTAAGCAGGCCTGGTCTATGGCAAAGCAGTGGGTGGGTGGGGGTTCTCTACCTTTCTCCCCCTCGACAAATAAACCCAAAAAGTCTTACCCTGGGGGGAGGGGGGACAAACCCTTGCCATGTTTTAGCTCTGGAACCATGGAAGTAAGGCTGCCTCTGCCCATGTGCAGAATCCATTTCCCAGGACACAGAGAGCTGACAGCCATCTCCAGCCTTTCATTTTTATCTTGTCTACTAAGTTTGCAAACCCTATTGGGCAGGAGCAAGGGTAAAGCTGGTCTTGTGGTGGCAAACATGAATTGCACCGTTTGCTAAGCAGGGTCTGCCCTGGTTTGCATGTGAATGGGAGACTATATGCTTGCATGCCAAAGGCCCCATGTTCCCTCATCTCCAAGATCGGGCTGACTCCTGCCTGCAACCTTGCAGAAGCCGCTGCCAGTCAGATTGCAAAGCAGCTCTGAATATTTCCACTTCTCAGATTTGGCTGCAGCCTCAGCAGCATTCCAAGAGGGCCCACCCTATGGCCTTTCCACTTGCTGACGAAGTCTGGTTTTGCCGCTGAGCAGAATCTGGCGGGTTCTGGGGTCCGAGCAAAACTGGTGGCAGCCTCACGGTCCTGTGTGACCTGTTTGGCTTTGAGAGTCCAGCGTGCACCACTGCTGTGGGCACAGACTCAAACAATATTGGACAGCATTGCAACCATTAAAAGGTGGCTAAAATAAAATACCCCGAGCCCAAGATTCTCTTACAGTCTCTCCCCACTGCCTTCCTTCCAAGGAACTCAAGGTAGTCTGCACAGAGCTTCTCACATTTTTATCCTCGGAGCAACCGGAGAAAGTGTGTCAGGCCAAAAGATCACCAACAAACTGCATTGCTGAAGGACTGGAACCCACCCCACCACGCCTGCTTGTTCAGCCCCAACCCTTGTCCCACTTGAAATTGAGCAACTAATTCTACCCATTTCAGTGCCCACAGTGGTCTTGTGGTAGCAAGCATGACTTATCCCCTAAGCTAAGCAGGGTCCACCTTGGTTGCATATGAATGGGAAACTAGAAGTGTGAGCACTGGAAGAGATTCTCCGAGGGGATAGGGCTGCTCTGGGAAGAGCAGAAGGTTCCAAGTTCCATCCCTGGCAGCATCTCTAGACAGGGTTGAGAGAGACTCATGCCTGCAACCTTGGAGAAGCCGCTGCCAGTCTGGGTAGACAAGACTAAGCTAGATGAACCAATGGGCCGACTCAGTATATGGCAGCTTCCTATGTTCCTATGACACCTTGGGCTATTTTAATACCATTTTAAGTGGTGCAGCGGGGAAATGCTTGACCAATAAGCAGAATGCTGCAGGTTCAAATCCCTGCTGGTATGTTTCCCAGACTATGGGAAACGCCTATATCGGGCAGCAGCGATATAGGGAGATGCTGAGAGGTATCATCTCATACTGTGCAGGAGGTGGCAATGGTAAACCCCTCCTGTATTCTACCAAAGAAAACCACAGGGCTCTGTGGGCGCCAGGAGTCGGAATCAACTTGACGGCACACTTTACCTTTATGTTTAACACATTTAAGGGCTGTGTTCTGTGCTTATAGAACCCAGAAGTTGGGTGAGGGGGAACAGAGGAAGCTGCCTTCTACTGAGTCAGACCCTTGGACCATCTAGTTCAGGACTGTCTACGCTTCCTACGGGTGAAGTGAAGAACCATGATGCCTAAGAGATCCCCTGGGTGGGGGTTCTGAAACCAGGCTCCCCAGAAGCCTGGGGGTGATGGGGACTCTAGTCCTGCAATTTCTGGGCCCAGAGGCTTGAGAAACCCCGCTTTCGGGAATGCTAAACAGCCTCCCATCCTCACCGCAACACAGAAGTGAAACCAACTCAAGCTCAAAAGCCCAGCTTTATTTATTGTATGTCCATGGAGTGCAAGGCCCAACACAGCTGCCCCTCTGCAGAAACAAGGCTGATCTGGACTGTTACGTACAAAAAGGGGCTTGTAGTGGAAGTTAGAAAAAGACACGGACCCAAAGCACGCTTGGACTCAAGTAGAAAACATAGAACAAGAGGCCTCTAGTGGTACTGCCCAACTGGCACCTCCCTTAGTCCAATTAGACTGAGAATTAAGTGTGTCACTGAAGTAAAATCAGCGCACACAAGAGGAATAGCAGTAATATACTGAAATAAGTTAGTGATACAAACTTCCTCGGGGGTGTGGTATTTACAGTGGAATTTGGAAAAAACTCAACTGGAAGGACACTTAAAAAAAAAAAAATCAGTAGAACATGATTAGAGGCCGACTTTGGAAAGGCAGAATTATGAATTCCAGGAGTTGTAACCAAGACATCGTTGGGTAACCTTTGGAGCACCTTCTCTTCATAAGGCATTTTGGGTCATATCCACAAGAGGACAGCTGAAGGTTCCTGCTACAGAATGTCGATGGGAAAAGGCTGGGCTACAGCACCCACCCTCCCTGACTGCTGGCCACTGTGGCTGGGGTGATGGGAGTTGTAGTCCAAATTCACATAGCCTTGACTTGGGGGGGAATCAAAGGGGGATTTTGGCACCACACAATCTCTTGCACTTGAAAATGGCACTCCTGGGGTGGCCTGTGGCTCCCTTTGCTACAGACTGCCACATTGTAGACTGTATTTGGTATGCCAAGCCCAAGAACTAGAGTGGGGAGACAGACCTTGTAACACACTAAAAAAAAAAGTTATTTACAATAATGGACTTCCATCCAAAACAAAACAAAAAACTTGAAATGTGATCTTTGCCTTCTACAGGAACGGGTTCAGAAGCTTCTGGTGGTGGAGGGAACTCCGGCTTCAGCGAGGAAACTCTAAAGGAACTTGCTCTCAGGTCAGGGTCCTTGCTCTGCGAAGCCCCAGTTAATGGGGACGGACTCTGACACCACAAGAGAAACGGGGATGGTACCCCTGGGACTGAATCTTCAAAAGGAGCTTCCCTCCCCGAGCCAGCCCCTCCCTCCACCAGGACAGCAAGGAGCCCACTGCGTCTGGGCCAGGGCTGACCGGTCTGTAAAGACAAGGGGTCACAAGCCAAAGGCTGGAGTCCCTGCCAACCCATCGCCCAGCTAGGACATCATGGACTGCTGCACAGCCCTCTGCAGTGAATGCCTGGTCACCAGGAGCCGGACAACTTCCTCGTTCCGCTTGGTCAGCCTCTTCCGGGCTTGGTCGTGAGTCACCATGGTCATATCCCAGCCGTTCACCTGCAACAGGAAAGACGCTTTCGCTCGTAAGCCTGGCAGCCCTCGACCGATCCATCGTGACTAGATCCATCATGACTAGTCATCGTCAATCCACTCCGAATCCAACTGGTTTGCCAACTAAGGCAGAGACCCCACAACCACCTATAGATTAGGCTAACCCACAGGGCCCCTCCTAACACCATTCATGATTTTACTGTTACTGTGGGTATCTGCATGCTGCATTTCAACCCAAGGGCTCAAAGCAGTTCACAGAGAAAAATAAGGTCGGGACGGGTTCCCCTGTCCCCAAAAGGCTCACAAATTTAAAAAAGAAATAGAGACACCAGCCCCAGCCCCTGGAGGGATTCTGTGCCAGGGATGGATAGGGCCAGTTGCTCTCCCCCTGCTCATCATAAAAGAATCATCATTCTAACAGGTGCCTCTTTGCAGAGTTAGTGGGGTATTTTATACAGCATGTTCCCGACAACCTTTTGTCTAAGCCATGGCTGGTCAACTCCAGCCCTTCTGCAGATAAGAACATAGGAAGCTGCCATATACCGAGTCGGG
This sequence comes from Hemicordylus capensis, assembly GCF_027244095.1. NCBI lineage: Eukaryota > Metazoa > Chordata > Lepidosauria > Squamata > Cordylidae > Hemicordylus > Hemicordylus capensis. The sequence continues at coordinate 9,726,695 of NC_069668.1, read as the reverse complement.
CCCTTGGTCCATCTAGCTCAGCATTGTCTTCACAGACTGGCAGCGGCTTCTCCGAGGTGGCAGGCAGGAGTCTCTCCCAGCCCTATCTTGGAGATGCTGCCAGGGAGGGAACTTGGAACCTTCTGCTTTTCCCAGAGCAACCCCATCTCCAGAGGGGGAATAGCTTATGAGTGCTCACACATGTAGTCTCCCATTCAAATGCAAACCAGGGTAGACACTGCTTAGCAAAGGGAACAAGTCATACCACAAGACCAACTCTCCTGTTAGGGAGTAGCGAGTAGGGATGTGCACAAACCGGTTCGGCACCCCTTTTCTGGAGTGCCAAAACGGTTCGAAAGTCTGGCCTTCGAGCCAGCTTGGAGGCCGTGTGTGTGTGTCTCTCTCTCTGTGTCTGTCTGTCTGTCTCCCCTTTAAAGAGCCTTGCAGCCCCGGTGAATGTCACCACGCAAATGGCTGATACGTGCATGCACGTCAGCCATTTGCATGGTGACATCCACCAGGGCTTCAAGGAGGTCTGCTGCAGCCTCACACCAATGCTTTTGGGGAGAGCACTGGCGGGGCAGGTAAGGGCACCCTCCCTGCCTCCTGGGAGAGCATGAAACCTAGTTCGTGCACATCTCTATTTAGCAAGTTGTAAGCCAGATGATGGCCTGCAACTCCCACAATCCCTGGCTATTGGTGACTGGCCGGGAATTATGGGAGTTTTAGTCCAAAAATAGTTGGGGGGGGGCCTCCAAGTCAAGCGGGCCTGGTCTAAGCTAAATAAGCCCAAATTTCTTAGCCCATCTTCGTGAGGAACCAATGGTCCCCAGGTGTTGACTACAGCTCCCAGCATTCCCAGCTACTGATACGGAGAGTCTCAAGGCTGTAGTCTGGCATCATCTGTGGACCCAAGGTTGAGTATACCCACATCCAAGGGTGGAATGAAGTGACCACAGCTAGTAAGAACACGCTCAGCCTCATTGGTACTGCCAGCAAGCCAGACATCTCTGGACCAGTGTTCCCTCTCTCAGGGATTCCCAGATGTTGTGCACTACAACTCCCAGAATCCCCAGCTGCAAAAGCTTTTGCTTGGGGATTCTAGGAGTTGTAGTCCACAGCATCTGGGAATCCCTGTTAGAAGGAACACTGATCTGGACCATGCCAGAAACACAAGTCAGCATGTTTAAAATCATGGCTGGAACATGAAACCTCCGTACTATCAGCGTCACTGATCTCAAAACCTAGCAGTTAGCCATGAGAATTATTTACACACTAGTATTTTTTAGCCCGTTATAATAACGGGTGCTAGCCTTCCCTTCCCCCCCCCTTGCCTCTTTCCTCTCCCTTGCCCCTTCTAATTTTTTTCCCCCGTCCAGTTTCCCTCTCCGCCGCAGCTCATGGCCGAGGTTCTGGGCTCCGGGCCCGCCGCCACCATTCTCCCTTCCGCCCCCACATGCCTCCATGCCCGCCTGCCTCCATGCTGCGGCAAGGGCCCCCGAGCCGGGCGCCGCCGTCTTTGGAGTTTGTGGCCAGCGCGGGCCCTTCACTTTCGGCCTCCGTGCCGCCGCTGGTCTCCCCGGCCGGGCCAGGGCCGCCCGCCACCGCCGGCCTCCACTCTGGCCCCCCGCCGGCCCAGTCTCTGTCTCTTCTGGCCGTGGCGGCGGCTCTGCCGCTGCCTCGGCCAATTTTCTCCGCCGCGCCTTCACGGCTTCTTCTGGGCGGCCGCTTGGCCGCCCAACATGGCCGCCGGCGGTTGTGTCTCCCTGCCCTGTTCTGGGCATGCCCTTTGCGCATGCCCAGAACAACCATCGGAGGCACGGACACACGCTTGGTGTCCGTCCACGGACGGACACCAAGCCTTTTATTATAGAGGATGGCTAGGATCAGGCTGCGAGAGTCTATGTTCCCATTTAGGAAAAACTGCATTTCTGCTTTTAGTGCTCATGCGAAAGAGAGCTATAGCCATATTCATTAGGGCTTCTCAAAGGCAGACTCTGTTTAAGGTCCTTCACTGGCTTCACAGTCCCATGTCTGCAAGGCTGTTCCCCGGAAGAGGATGTCATGAGGACTACCTGCATGATCTTGTCTCCAACTTGAAGTCCTGCCACTTCAGCTGGGCCGCCTTCTGACACTCGGGTTACATAAATGCCCTGCGGGGAGGGGGAAAACCCACACAGATTTCAACACAGTCTTGCACGTATCCCGATTCAGGCGATACGGCTCTCCAGCTTTTAAAGTCGCCTCCAAAACAGAGAGCTGTCAACGAACTGAAAGTATCCTAATTCGGGAAAGTATCCCGATTCAAGAACATCGCCTGAATCGGGATACTTCTAAGCTGCATGCCTCCGCCAGCAGGCCTTGCAACATTAAAGGGAGCTTGGAGATCCCATTGAGAGAAGCCAGAAGATGTCAACGCCTTTACTGATTGTTCCTGGATTTGGTCATGGACTGTAATAAATGTGAACTGCTTGTTCCTGAAGGAGTAATTTAGCCAGCAACGCATTGTGACCCAGCCCGTAAGCTCAGTCAAATGCCCAACACTGCCAAGGAGCCTTGACAGTTACGAGACCCGGTTTTCTCCTCAATCTCCCCCCAAGAGAATCATTTCTGGGCTGAGAGAACATAAGTCTGACCTAGCTCAGTACCATCTACAATGACTGGCAGTGACACTCCAAGGTTTCAGGCAGGCGTCTGGCCTCCTGGTGATGCTGCCTGGGACCGGATCTGTGACCTCTGATTGCTCTTCCACCAAGCGGTGGCCCATTCAGCCCCTCAGGGGAAGATCTTACAGTATTCACATGGAGTCTCTCATCCAAGGACAAACCAAGGCCTGCTTAGCAAAGGGCACAATCCGTGCTTGCTACCCCAAGAAGAGGGCCAAGGTTTAGAAAGGTTTTCTTCAATACTTGGTTACTAGGGGAAAAACAACTTTGTTTTTTCTGGCCCGTGTCTGTAAACAGAGGCGATGGCATAAAGATTTCCTGCCCGGTCATGATTCTCAGCTTCCGTGCACTCCCTTATACCAGCTGACTACAAATCCTATCATCCCAAGTCACTTGGGCTGGGGATGATGGGAGCTCGAAGTCAACACCTGGGAGCCTCCGATCTAGAGCAAGTTTAGGCTTTTTACCTTGTCAGTCTTGTCCTCAGAGAAGGGATTCTGGGTGGGATCCTGGTCGATGCCTCCTCCAATGCTAAACCCTAGGATTAGGTTCTCGCCTTGGCGGAGTTTGTGGATTTCCACTCTTTGCTGAAAGCAAGAAAGGTATAACCAAGGGAGCCTTCTTAATTCGGGTTCCACAACACCAAGTAGCTCATGATTCCAGCACTGGAGGTTTCCAACTTTCAGCAACAGAACGAGACCCTCTTAAATACAACAACCTAGCACATTCAAACTTTTAAGTTGCAGCCTAGATCACACATAACTGCCGCCCCCTCATCACACACACACACCCGGTGTTCAGCTACATCAAGGGCCGCATCCTGCCTGGTGAAGAGATCAAGCAGAAGCCTGCCATGGGGTGTGATGATGGCCACCAGCTTGGATGGCTTTAAATGGGGCTTAGACAAATTCATGGGGGACAGGTTGATCGATGGCTACTAGTCTTCAATGGCTAGTCTGTCAATTTGTTTGTTTGTTTATTTATTTGATTTCTATACTGCCCTTCCAAAAATGGCTCAGGGCAGTTCACACAGAGATAATAAATAAACAAAGATGGATCCCTGTCCCCAAAGGGCTCACAATCTAAAAAGAAACATAAGACAGACACCAGCAACAGTCACTGGAGAGATTCTGTGCTGGGGGTGGATAGGGCCAGTTACTCTCCCCCCTGCTAAATAAAGAGAATCACCATGTTAAAAGGTGCCTCCTTTGCCAAGCTGGCAGCGGCCAGTGGCCTATCAATGGCTACTAGTCCTTAAGACCTATCTGTTTGGCCTGGCCTTCCAGGGTTTTTTAACACTGTTTAAAACGGTAAAGGCTTGGCCTAGCTTTCCAGGGTTTTAAAAACTAATTGTTTTAATAACAATTAAATAACAAGAACCAGAGTGGTATAGTGGTTAGAGTGCTGGACTAAGACCGGGGAGATCTGAGTTCAAATCCCCATTCAGCCATGAGACTTGCTGGGTGACTCTGGGCCAGTCACTTCTCTCTCAGCCTAACTTACTTCACAGGGTTGTTGTGAAGATGTATGTAGTACAGCACTCTGGGCTCCTTGGAGGAAGAACGGGATATAAAATGTAAAAATCATCATCATCATCATCGTGCTTTATGTTGTTTTTACCATGTTTGATTTTAATAGTCAATTGATTCTAGTTTTGTTTTAATGTAAACCGCCCTGAGCCATTTTGGGAAGGGTGGTATAGAAATCAAATCAATAAATAAATTGTCTGGTGGCTATGGGCCACCTCCAGCCTCAGAGGCAAGACGCCTCTAAATACCAATTGCAGGGGAGTAGCAGCAACAGGAGAGAGAGCATGCACATACCTCTTGCCTGTGGGCTCCCCAGAGGCAACGGGTGGGCAACTGTTTGAAATGGGATTGAAATGGGCCACTGTTTGAAATGGGACTAGATAGGCCTTGGGCCTAATCCAGCATCTCATTTCACACAGTGGCCCACCAGATGCCTCTGGAAGCCACAGGCAGGAGTTGAGGGCATGCCCTCTCTCCTGCTGTGACTCCCCTGCAACTGGTACTCAGAGGCATCCTGCCTTGGAGGCTGGAGGTGGCCAATAGCCCTCCGACTAGTAGCCATTGATAGACCTCTCCTCCATGAAGTTATCTAACCCCACTTAAAGCCATCCAGATAATTCCACAAGTTGATTATGTGAAAGAGTACCTCCGTTTACCAGTCCTAAATTTGCTGGCAATCAATTTCATGGGATGACCCCTGGCTCTAGTGTGATGGGAGAGGGAGAAGAATTTCTCTCGATCCACGTTCTCCATGCCATGCATGATTTTATAGATCTCTATCATGTCTCCCTGCAGTCGTCTTTTTCTCTAAACTGAAAAGGCTCAGGTGTTGTAGCACTGATCATAAGAAAGATGCTCCAGGCCCCTGATCATCTTGGTTGCCCTCATCTGCACCTTTTCCAGTTCTACAATGTCCTCCTTTAGATGTGGTGACCAGAATTGTATGCAGTACTCCAAGTGTGGTCGCACCATAGTTCTGTATAAGGGCATTATAATATTAGCAGTTTTATTTCCAATTCTCTTCCTAATGATCCCCAGCATGGAATTGGCCTTTTTCACAGTGGCCGCACATTGAGTGGACACTTTCAACGAGTTGTCCACCACGACCCCAAGACCCCTCTCCTGGTCAGTCACCAGGAGACAGCTCAGATCCTATCAACGTATACTTGAAGTTGGGTTTTTTTCATCCCAATGTGCATCATTTTACACTTGCCAACACTGAACCGCATTTGCCACTTTGTCGCCCACTCCCCCAGTTTGGAGAGATCCTTTTGGAGCTCCTCACAATCCGTTGTGGATTTCACTACCATGGGGCATAGCGTGGCTCCATGGGGCATAGCGTGGCTGCTCTGACTCCAGAGAGGAGAAACAGGCAAGAAGTTCTCGAAGAATGAAAGGAAATAGAAGTCAAAGGTAGCGGTGAGGAGGAGGAAGAGAGGACAGCCAGATGGATGAAAAGGAAGGTTTAGGTTTGCACACTGATTTGAAAATAAAATATTTGGCAGGTGTTTTTGTTTTTTTTAATAAAAGCTGCTTCTTCCCAGTGTGCATGTGTGTCTCTGTTCTCCATCTAAAGCACCCTTTCCCCAGGTCAAGGAGGCCCAGTTTGAAACCAAGAGGGAAGTGGAAGATTGCGGTCATGTAAACAAGAGCCTCATTCTTTTCTCTTTCTAATTGGAGGCCCAGCCTTGTCAGGAGCTTATTGGAAAAAGCAGCCACTTGTAGGGAAAGAGATAAAGGGAAGAGACAAGAGGGAGGAGGCGACGGGGACGAGGACAGCAGTGCAGACGAGAGCGCAGTTGCTTGCCCCAAATACCGGCCATGGCGAAAAGCAGAGAGAGAGAGAGAGAGAGAGAGAGAGAGAGAGAGAGAGAGTACCAGCCTGGCAGACACTGCACAGTCACACGGCTCTCTTATCTCGGACACGAGTTCGGGCCAAGTTCTGGGAGGCAACTTTGCTCCTCTGAAGAAAGACTCTTGTGACCACTGAAGACACCTGGGAACGGGAGGGGGACCCCCGATGCCTTAGAACAGGGGGTTAGGAACATAGGAAGCTGCCATATATTGAGTACAACTTTGGTCCATCTAGCTCAGTATTGTCTTCACAGACTGGCAGCAGCTTCTCCCAGGTTGCAGGCAGGAGTCTCTCTCAGCCCTGTCTTGGAGATGCTGCCAGGGAGGGAACTTGGAGCCTAGATGCTCTTCCCAGAGCGGCTCCATCCCCTGAGGGGAATCTCTTCCAGCGCTCACACTTCTAGTCTCCCTTTCATATGCAACCAGGGTGGACCCTGCTTAGCTTAAGGGGACAAGTCATGCTTGCTACCACCAGACCAGCTCTCTTCCAGTTCTCAACCTTGGGCGCCTGCTACCTCCATCACCCCCGACCTCTGGCCTCAGCCCCCGAGAACCCAAAGTTGAGAATGTCCCACTCCAGGAGCTCACCCGAAACCTCAGCCCCTAGCACCACCAAGAACAAGGCCCTTGTTCACATGAGTGGAACCCCCCCACCCCTTCCCTCCTCGTTTCAAACCAGGCCTCCTTGGCCTGGGAAAGCAACGCTTTGGCGGGGGGGACGAAGACAGGCACACACTGGGAAGAAGCAACTTTATTTGAAAGACTGCCCAAGGTTTGGCGGATGGTTGAAAACCAGTGTGCAATCTTCCTTGCATCATCTGGCCAGCAGGCCTCTTTACTGTACACACCCACCCCCGCAATATTTCCCTTTTGTACCGCTTGCATCCTTCCAGAGACTTTCTGCCTGTCCTCCCCGAAACTAGATGCCAGCTTTGCCAAGGGCAGCCAGAGATGCTCCTCTTACTCGGTTCTAATCGGCCCGGGGTGGGGTGGGGGTTGTTTGGCATAAGATCAGGCAGCGCAGAAGTCAATGGCTACACACACACACATACATTGGTATCCCCCTTTTCTGGTTTCAAAGACTTCTGCTTGCTCTCTCCACCAGGCAGGATAGAGCCCTTGACGGAGCTGTATGCCTAGCAGCATGCCTTCTAACAGGGACTCCCAGGTGTTACATAGGAAGCTGCCATATACTGAGTCAGACCATTGGTCTATGTAGCTCAGTATTGTCTTCACAGACTGGCAGCGGCTTCTCCAAGGTGGCAGGCAGGAATCTCTCTCAGCCTTGTATTGGAGATAGCAATAGCAATTAGCAATAGCAATTACATTTATATACCGCTCTATAGCCGGAGCTCTCTAAGCGGTTTACAATGATTTAGCATATTGCCCCCAACATTCTGGGTACTCATTTTACCGACTTCGGAAGGATGGAAGGCTGAGTCAACCTTGAGCCCCTGGTCAGGATCGAACTTGTAACCTTCTGGTTACAGGGCGGCAGTTTTACCACTGCGCCACCAGGGGCTCCAGATGCTGCCAGGGAGGGAATTTGGAACCTAGATGCTCTTCCCAGAGCAGCTCCATCCCTTAAGGGAATATCTGACAGTGCTCACACTTCTAGTCTCCCATTCATCTGCAACCAGGGCTGACCCTGCTTAGCTAAGGGGGCAAGTCATGCTTGCGACCACAAGACCAGCTCTCCTCTCAATGTAGTCAATGTTGTTGACTACAACTCCCAGAATCCCCAGCTGCAATGGCTTTTGCTTGGGGATTCTGGGAGTTGTCAACAATGTCTGGGAATTCCTGTTAAGAGGGACACTGATGCCTAGGGACCCAGCCTGCAATTCCAGCCTGCAAGACAGAAGAGAGGAAAGGATCCCAGCTCCTAGGGGGCAGGAGACCAGAGTGTGCAAAGGACCCCTCCAGTACAGACCTTAGTCACTGGGAACAAGTCAGCCCAACCTCTGCTCAGTACCTTCCAAGGGCTCAAAGGAGAGCCTTCTCTGTTGTGGCCCCATAACTGTGGGACACACTTCCTGCTGAGATTCCTGCTGACCCATCCCTGCTGGCTTTTAGGGAAACAACTAAGGACACCTCTCTTCAGCCCAGCCTTTTAGTTATCTGGTAGTTTTTAATGAGTATTTTAATTTGATCCATCTATCTATCTGTTTTAATTCTTAAAATTTCTTGGCTTGCTTTATTGCTGCCAACTGCCTAGAGACTTCGGTAGTGGGCAGTACACAGACGTTAATAAATAAAATACTTGGGGCTGCAGTGTTCCCAACCGAGATAAGATAACAGTCATTTTTAGCCTTTTCAGATAGCCAGTTTAACATACCGGACAAGCAAAAAGGTCATAGCCAACGTTACACTAAGGAGACATTTTCTCCAGCAAGGAATCCCCTAGTGTATAGCTAAATCCTCCCTGCTGGCTCCAGAACTCCAGTTTTCAGCCCTGAAATCTCATAGCCAAGGATTGCAAACCTTTTCCATCATGATTTATTCCGAAGAAGCCACGTTTCTCCAAAAATGAATTTCATTTTGGAGACAAGAGACCACCCTCTTCTCGAGTGCCCCTCTTTGCACGAGAAAGATCTGACCCCACATGCTCCTTTGCTTTTTCGGGGGGGGGGGATATACCATATGTGGTCCTACTGATTCGCTGAGTAGGGTAGGAAGCAACGGGGATCTTCGTCCTCACCTCTGCCCCCAGCTTTCATGACTGCTTCGTTTCCAACATCTCTGTTTGAGCCCCAAGATGAGGACGTCTGTCACCGCTGGCGTCAGGAAGAGACAAACCAGCACAAGCCCATCCATGTCACTCCGTTTTGGCAATCCTGGAGAGATGCACTCACCACCATAAAAGACCTTGGGCCTCTCCCGAACAGACACACACACACACACACACGGCATGAGTCACGCCCTGCAGAACATGACATGGGGCAGAAATGCCCGCAGGGTTCTCTCTCTGAATGTACACACCCTTTTGACAAGTAGTACTCATTCTTATGGCCACAAAAGCTATTTGCCAACCCAGCCCTGACTCACCAGCTGCTCCCAAAGACAACAGAAATTTGATTCAAAAAACAGGACTTAATTCAGCCTTGGAGAAGCCGCTGCCAGTCTGGGTAGACAATACTGAGCTAGATAGACCAATGGTCTGACTCAGTATATGGCAGCTTCCTATGTTCTATGAGGCACGGCAGAGAATAGGATCACTCGGGGGGGCGGGATAAAATGAGATGACATTTACTACTACTACTACTAGCATCCTACTATTATTTATATACTGTTTTCCAATGAAAAGCTTCCTAAAGCAGTTTAAAAGGAAAATATTGCAAATGCACGAAGTCACCAAAGCAGGAGGCAGAGATTAATGCAGGGGCCAAGTGGAGAAGAGAGAAGGAAGTTTCCAGGATAGGGGAGAAGATTATCTAGGCTGCTTCCTACCCCACCCAGCAAATTACCTTCCTTATGAGGCAAGGCTACAACACCTGGGGCTTTTTAGTTTAGAAAAAAGATGACTGCAGGGAGACATGATAGAGGTCTATAAAATCATCCATGGTGTGGAGAAAGTGGATAGAGAGAAATACTTCTCCTCTCCCATAACACTAGAACCAGGGGTCATCCCCTGAAATTGATTGCCGGGAAAACTATGACCAACAAATGGAGGTACTTTTTCACACAACACATCATCAACTTGGGGAATTCTCTGCCACGAGATGTGGTGACAGCCAACAACCTGGATGGCTTTAAGAAGGGTTTGGATAACTTCATGGAGGAGAGGTCTATCAATGGCTACTAATAAAGGCAGGATGTGTCTCAGTACTAGTTGCAGGGGAGTCACAGCAGGGGGGAGGGCACACCCTCAACTCCTGCCTGTGGCTTCCAGCGGCATCTGGTGGGCCACTGTGCGAAACAGGATGCTGGACTAGATGGGCCTTGGGCCTCATCCAGCAGGGCTTATGTTCTTATGTTCAAATCAGTGGGGCCAAGGATGAAATATGGCATTCCCCCTAAAACAGAGGAACGTGTAAGGTAAGATGTCCCAGTCCTCCAAGAGGAAAGGGCACATCAGTGTGCACTCACACATACCACACACACACACACACTCCAGTGCAAATATTTCCTCTAAGGTCTTACATGCTAGCACACATTCCTTCTCAAAGGGAATCCAAGGTGCAGGCCATCCATCTACCTGCTACACATGGCTCAAACATAACGTGCAACTACACATGTGTAGATCAGCCGCCCACACAACCTATTCGTGCTGCCTGTATTGTGTGTGGCTAGCCCTTTGGGCACGAGGGGGAATCACACACAGCGCAGGCCGGAGAATGAGGAGGGAGGTCCATGCCCCGAAGAGCTGACAATCTAGTGCAGAGAGGCCCAGCCTGGGGTCCCCAGCAGTTGCTGTACTACAACTCCCATCATCCCACACACCCATCAGAGTTGGGAAGAGGGAAGCCGTTGCCCAACAGCCGGGCACAACCCCACAGAGAGCCTGCTGCACCCAGTGCGGGAGGAAGGCGCCAGGCCTTGGGGCTCCCTTTGGAAATGAAGGCATGCATGCAAGGCTTCCGGGGGTGGGGGTGCAGGCATGACCACCACCCTCCCCCACCTCTTCCTACATCTGGGGGGCAATGGTCACCACCCCTCCCCATCTTGGGGGGCGAGGTGTGTGTGTGGCCACCACCTTCTCCAGGGAAGTGTGGCCACCACGCCTCCCGTCCTGGGGGGATGGCATCCCCATCACCCTCCCCCACCTCTTCCTCTACTGGGGGAGGGCATGGCCACCGCCCCTCCTCCTGGGGGGCCTGGCCTCCCCACCACCACCTCCTCCTCCTTGGGGTATGACCACCACCCTCCTCCACCTGGGGGGGCGTGGCGACCGCCCCTCCCCCACTGCATTCCCCCCATCTCTGTCACTGACTCACTTACCACGACGGCCGTGACCGGCTGCCCCGGGATGTACGACATGGCCGGGTCGGAGGCTTCTGGCTCTGGGGCGGGGTGGATCTGCCGGCTGCCGCCTCCGGCTCCGCTGCTCCCTTCCGGGCGGGCTCAGCCGCTCCTCCTCCGCGGAACAAAAGGCCTTCGCCCCGCCCCTTCCGGGCACGCCCCGCTTCCTCGGCAGCCCGCGCCACGCACGCCGGGCCCCGCCTCTCTGCATGGCCTAGAGCAACGAGACGCCTAGAGTGGCAGTGACACCCCCAGGAGGTAAGGCACCTGAATTCTTCCGAGGCAGGCCCGGGCCGGGCCCATCCGCGCTCAGGGTTGTCTGCACTGGCTGGCAGCGGCTTCTCCAAGCTTTCAGGCTCATGGCTCTTTTTCTACCGAGCACAAGGCGAGAGGCAGGCTGGGAGAGCAGGCACTCCCGCCGTCTCCGCGTCTCGCTCTTGCTTGCAGGGAGGACTCGCTGCCGCTCAGTGGCCCGGTGGGATCCTGGGTTTCTTCTGCATTTCTTTCCGCCGCCTGCCTAGAGGAAGCACCTCCACCGCCTGCGGGGGGGGGGAGAGGAGGAGCACCCATTTGAACCCGGGAGTGCCCCGTGGCGATCGTGTGGTCCTCCACTCTGGCCTTTTCCTAGCTCTGCAGGAGAAACGGCCCAGGGTGGCGGCGTGACGTTGATCCCAGCATCCTCCTCGATCCAAGATGGCGGTTGCGGGGTGCTTCCGATAGGGCTGGTCAAGGAGAAGAAGGGGCGGCTGTTAGGCCTCTGCTGAGCACAGCAGGTGAGGCTCCTGAGTGGGTTGGGGCGTGGCGGCGATGAGTCTCCTCCCGAGCCGGGAGCGGGGCCGCCGGGGCCCTGCCGCGGCTTCCAGAACGGGCGCCCGGCTGGCGTCACGTCACATCTCTGACGTCATCGTAGGCTGTACATCACCATGGTCTCTGACGTCGTGGCGTAGGTGAGAGGGTCCTTTAAAATGGAGGGACAGTTTTTCTTTCCCCCCCGTCTCTTGCTGCTTTATCTATTTTGGCAGTCCTCTCTTATAGATATAGTAAGGAATTTGGCTAATTCCTTAATATAAGATCTAAAGCAGAGGGAGGCGACCATCTTCCTCTCACCTTTGATAAGAAACCGGTTTGGCAGTCCACTTGCCTGGAAACAACTCCATGCAAAATGTGCCCAAGCTTCCCCCTGCAAAACAAGGATCTCAGCACAGACTCTGCATTGTTTTCAAGGGATATTTCTTTCTTAATTATAACAGAGGTGCTTGTGTGTGTGTTTTGTTTTTAAGCGCAACGGGTGCATGGAGCCTTTTGAAATACGGGTACTACCACCCTGTGTCCATCCCAGTAGTCTTAAGGTCATGTTTCTGCTCATAAACTGTTGGCTTCATTGAGATACTGGTGACTTAGTTGCTGTATAATCTTGTGTATTAATTTTATGAATTTTCTGCTTTCCAAGCAACTTACAATTTAAGTAATATCTTTTTGAAATTAGTGCAGTGTACGAGGTGGGGGAGCCACCTAATGATGCAGTGGGGAAATTACTTGACTAGCAAGCCAGAGGTGGCTGGTTCGAATCTCTCCTGGTATGTTTCCCAGACTATGGGAAGCATCTATATTGGGCAGCAATGATATAGGAAGATGCTGAAAGGCATCATCTCATACTGCATGGGAGGAGGCAATGGCAAACTCCTCCTGTATTCTTTCAAAGACAACCAAAGGAGTGTTCCCTGTAACAGGGATTCCCAGATGTGGTTGACTACAACTCCCAGAATGCTTGGCTATAATGGCTTTTGCTTGGGGATTCAGGGAGTTGTAGTCAGCAACATCCGTGAATCCCTGTTACAGGGAACACTGAACCACAGGGCTCTGTGGTTTCCAGGAGTCGACACTGACTCGACAGCACACTTTACCTTTACTAGGTGGGGGTGTTCATCAGTGTTCCCTCTAAGGCAGGCGTCCCCAAACTGCGGACCTCCAGATGTTGCTGAACTACAACCCCCAGCATACCCAGCCACAATAAATTGTGGCTCAGGATGCTGGGAGTTGTAGTTCAGCAACATCTGGAGGGCCGCAGTTTGGAGAAGTCTGCTCTAAGGCATGCTCACAGAAGTTTTTTGATGTCTGCTCAGTTACTTTTAGATCCCGCTCGGATAGAATCAGGAAGGCCCCATTTGAATGCAAGTGCACGCTCACTGCCTTGATAACTGCCACCCAGAACAAAGTTCATTCCACACGGAGATGAAAAAAATTAGAGAGAACACTGGTGTTCATAGGGAAGAAGCTTCAGAGAGCTTCAGAGTAGTGTTCCTTGTAACAGGGATTTCCAGATGCTGTTGACTACAACTCCCAGAATCCCGAGCTCCAATGGCCTTAGGCCAAGGATTCTGGGAATTGTACTCAACAACATCTGGGAATCTCTGTTACAGGGAACACTACACCAGGGGCTTACTGACGTTAACGACCCCCCCACAAAAAAACAATTGTGAACTACAGTTTTTCCCTGTTTCTCTTCTCACCAGAGTGTTGAAAGAGAGATCCGCTTCGAAGCCATGGCTGTGGTGGTAGCCAAGCGGGAAGGACCCCAGTTCATCAGCGAGGCAGCCGTCCGAGGCAATGCGGCCATTCTGGATTACTGCCGGACGTCGGTGTCTGCACTCTCGGGAGCGACCGCGGGGATTCTCGGCCTCACCGGCCTGAACGGCTTCATCTTCTACTTCCTGGCTTCCGTCGTGCTCTCGGTGCTTTTGGTGCTGAAAGCTGGCCGGCGGTGGAACAAATACTTTAAGTCCAGAAGGCCCCTTTTTACCGGGGGGCTGATCGGGGGGCTCTTCACGTACATCCTCTTCTGGACTTTCTTGTATGGCATGGTGCACGTGTACTAGGACAGTGCTTTATCGGGACAGTTCTAGTGGAGCAGGGAGTGGGGACCGTTGCCAAACCAATCATCCAGTCCCGTAGGCCAGATTGCGGGGTGCCTAATGTCTTGCTTGCACTCTTAACACTGTCTGTAACTTGTGTCAGAAAACAAGCCTGCAGAATCCTGCTAATTAAATGGAATGTGAAATACCTTGAATCTTTGGAATGATGTTTGATGAGTCAATAGCCCGTCCTCAAAGCACGAGACTCCGTTAGCACTCTGTTCTCCTCTCCACCTTTTTCCTTCCGGATGGAAGTTTACTGCTGTGACTGGGCAATGAGCTGCTGTAATACCTACTGCTCCTTGGGAAGACGCTCTATAAATAGTAGCAAACGCCCAGCCTAACAAAGCACTCGGGCCAGCATATGTTGCTAACTGGTTGCGCCAGTCTAGAAGACAAGCTCAGAAGGTCATCTTAGGAACATAGGAAGCTGCCATATACTGAGTCGGCCCATTGGTTCATCTAGCTTAGTCTTGTCTACCCAGACTGGCAGCGGCTTCTCCAAGGTTGCAGGCATGAGTCTCTCTCAACCCTGTCTAGAGATGCTGCCAGGGATGGAACTTGGAACCTTCTGCTCTTCCCAGAGCAGCCCTATCCCCTCGGAGAATCTCTTCCAGTGCTCACACTTCTAGTTTCCCATTCATATGCAACCAAGGTGGACCCTGCTTAGCTTAGGGGATAAGTCATGCTTGCTACCACAAGACCACTGTGGGCACTGAAATGGGTAGAATTAGTTGCTCAATTTCAAGTGGGACAAGGGTTGGGGCTGAACAAGCAGGCGTGGTGGGGTGGGTTCCAGTCCTTCAGCAATGCAGTTTGTTGGTGATCTTTTGGCCTGACACACTTTCTCCGGTTGCTCCGAGGATAAAAATGTGAGAAGCTCTGTGCAGACTACCTTGAGTTCCTTGGAAGGAAGGCAGTGGGGAGAGACTGTAAGAGAATCTTGGGCTCGGGGTATTTTATTTTAGCCACCTTTTAATGGTTGCAATGCTGTCCAATATTGTTTGAGTCTGTGCCCACAGCAGTGGTGCACGCTGGACTCTCAAAGCCAAACAGGTCACACAGGACCGTGAGGCTGCCACCAGTTTTGCTCGGACCCCAGAACCCGCCAGATTCTGCTCAGCGGCAAAACCAGACTTCGTCAGCAAGTGGAAAGGCCATAGGGTGGGCCCTCTTGGAATGCTGCTGAGGCTGCAGCCAAATCTGAGAAGTGGAAATATTCAGAGCTGCTTTGCAATCTGACTGGCAGCGGCTTCTGCAAGGTTGCAGGCAGGAGTCAGCCCGATCTTGGAGATGAGGGAACATGGGGCCTTTGGCATGCAAGCATATAGTCTCCCATTCACATGCAAACCAGGGCAGACCCTGCTTAGCAAACGGTGCAATTCATGTTTGCCACCACAAGACCAGCTCTACCCTTGCTCCTGCCCAATAGGGTTTGCAAACTTAGTAGACAAGATAAAAATGAAAGGCTGGAGATGGCTGTCAGCTCTCTGTGTCCTGGGAAATGGATTCTGCACATGGGCAGAGGCAGCCTTACTTCCATGGTTCCAGAGCTAAAACATGGCAAGGGTTTGTCCCCCCTCCCCCCAGGGTAAGACTTTTTGGGTTTATTTGTCGAGGGGGAGAAAGGTAGAGAACCCCCACCCACCCACTGCTTTGCCATAGACCAGGCCTGCTTAACAGGTGAGCTGTTTTTGGACTACAGCTCCCATAAGCCTCAGTGACTGTTTTGCAATCTGCTAGGGATGATGGGAGTTGTCGGCCAACATCTGACGGACGGCTGAAGTTGAGCAGCCCTGGCATAGGCTTATTCTCTGTAGGACTATGACTCCCGTCATGCCACGCGGCCCCGGAGGCGCCTCACGCAGTAGCCGCGCTGCACGCCGGGAGATGTTTTCCCTCCAGGGTTGCTTTTCCGACGCTTTACAGTATAATCCTCAACCCGGCGAGAAGCGCTCGAAACCAGCCAAGCCGCGCAGCTAGCGAGGCTCTTGTGGGCGCCTGCCGTCCGGCCAGCTCCAAGCCCCTTCCTATTACTGCCACTTTGCCTGCTTGGTCCAGCCTAGGCCGCTGGTGGTCGCCAAGGAGACCGCCCTCCCGCTCGCCGTAGCAGCCATCTTGGGTGTGGCGGGCCCTCTTGGGCCTTTCCCGCCCCTCAGGCTGCGTGGAGCCGCTTTTCTTTCTTCCCTGCACCTCTGGGGCGAACGTGAAGGCTGTTCTAGGGCCCGTAAGAAGAGGCGTGAGGAGGGGCAGCAGGCCTGAGGAAGGGCAAAGATGAAGGCTGCAGCCTGAGCCCGCCATCTTGGGTGTGTCGTGCAGCAGCCAGGCTCCAAAGTCCACTTTTTCCCCCTTTCTTTTTTGGCAGACTAGCTGTAGGAGGCTTTCCCCCTCCACCACCTTAACTCTGCCCCCTTTGGGGGTGACTTTTTTTGCTTCCCCCCGCCCTTGCTATAGAGATGATATAGCAAGAAGAACATAGGCCCAGCGAGTGCCCTACTGGTAGCCCCCCCCCCCCGGGTCACTTTGGCAGGCAAAATTGGCACCCCAAATCCACACACACACACACACACACACACACACACACACACACACACACACACACACACTTCTCCCAGATTCACACACTTCTGGCCCACCGCCCGCTTCCCTCCAGAAGCCCCAGCTGCTGTGGCCATGCAGATGTCGCCCAGAGCCGAGGGGGAGACGGGTTCGACTCCTGCCGTGCTGCTGGGGCCCTCCTGCGTCCTGGGCATCGACGTGGGCACCACCTCGGTGAAAACTGGCCTTGTGAGCAAGACGGAGCACGGGCCAGCCGTGACCCAGAGCTGCACGAAGGAGACGCGGGCACAAGTGGAGAATGCGCCGGCGGGGCTTCTTCAGGTGAGGCTACCTGCTGGGGTCCGGGTGGCTGTGGAACTGGCTGCCACCGGTGTCCCCCCACCCTGCCGGTGGCGGGGTCAGTGCCAGGTTCCAGAAAGAAGAGTGACACCACCACCTCGCCACCCCGATAGCGCACTACAGCCCCATGGCCCAGGTATGCACACTGGGCAGCATTTGGACTACGTTCGTCATGACTGCCCTGCTGACACTCATGGGTCTTTAGTCACGACTCACCGATCTCATCGATTTCAGTGGTGCTTTGCTGTGACTCACTCATCTGGGTGCTGCCTACAGGCCCCCAGTGCTGCCTGACCACCTGGGAAATGTGAAAGGGGAGCAGACAGATGCTTATCCTTCAGGGCTGCTCCTCTCGCTGCAAAGGAGATTTTCCTCCACCTGGGTTGGATCCTGACACAGGCGGCTGCAGCTTGTAGCAGACACTCCTTTCAGCACCAGCACCATTCTCAATTTCCTAGGTCCCTTCCCTTTGATACAGGCCCCACTGGGAAGGTATACTGGTGGCGGCAGCAGGCCCTTCAGTGGTCAGCTGGGTGAGTCCTCCAGCTCCCACCTTCTCTAGCCCCTGATACTCCCCTTGGCTTGACAAGGCACCAGTGACTTTAACAACAGATGGGCAGAAATGTAACCGATAGAGCACAAACAGCGGCAGAAAATTAATTTTGCCATTGCAGGATATCTGCAGAGATGTGGTTTTTCCGGACATTTTTCAGCTGGGGGAACATTCTGGAAAGTTTTCCCCATGCTATTTTTTTCTACATATCCCACCCCCTTAAAATGTTACTGTGCACATTTTCCTGAGGCCCTAAATCAATTGTGATCTTATTTGGCATGTTGTTTGACTATATATCTAGTAAGAAATAATAAATAATAATAAACTTTATTTGTTAGGTGCCCCATAACACATTCCTCTTTGGGTGGCTCATAACAACACAATATAAACTTCCAATTAAAACTCATAATACAAAACAAATTACAATATAAAGCATAAAATACTATAACATTTTAAAATCAAGAAACACATTCAAAAGACCATATTCACTTCTTTTCATAAATCAATAAAGCATTGGTACTCTCTTGGCACTTCCTAGGGGTTCAAGTAAAGTAAAGTTGTGCCATCGAGTTGGTGTCTACCCCTGGCAACCACAGAGCCATGTGGTGTTTTTTTCAGGAGGTGTTTACCATTGCCATCTCCCGCACTGTATGAGATTATGCCTTTTAGCACCTTCCTATATCGCTGCTGCCCAATATAGGAGTTTCCCATATTCTGGGAAACACGCCAGTGGAGATTCAGACCAACCGCCTCCTGCTCTCTAGGCAGGCTACTTCCCCGCTAGGGGTTACTGCTTGAAAAATGCTAGCTTGTTTTGTAACACGACCACCAGGGAGCCTGGGACGATTGATTGTGTGTGATGTGCCAGCTGGCACCCTATGCAAATTCCGTCCCCAGCTTATTTCTGAGATAGGAGGGAAAGGCACCCTATCTTGCTGCCGCCTTGCACACAAGCACTCTCCCCGCCTCTTGCCGTATCGTGTGCAGGCACGCAACCGGAAATCAGGAGCACATCTGGTTCCCTACCCTGACTGGGTCCTTCTACTCTGCCAGCGGTCATATGAACAAGCTTACTGTCTGCCGACCAAACTAAAATCACTCAATTACAGGAAAATAAAGTATGGGGGGCTTTCCCAGAAGGTTTTCTCTTTTGGAAAATCCCAGCTCTCTGGATATCAGAAAGCACAAAGACCTCTTCTAGGCCTTCTTCTCTGTGCAGCTGCAGTCTCCTCCTCTCTCATGCGCTTTTGTAAGCAAAGGAGCGGGACATCCGCCTTGGACGAATGTCTCGCTGACCTTCCCCAGGGGCACCTCCAACGGGTTTGTCGCATTGGTGTTTCCGGACAGATGCACGGCATTATGTTTTGGAAAGCTGGTCAAGGTAAGACCTGCTTTTCAAAAGTTTAATATTCTTGATGGACATCTAATACCTCTTTCAGTGAGAGGAAAGTAAGAGAGCATGTTTGAGTTGGTTGGCATTTGGGTTAACTCAGGGGCTCTACCTAAGTCGCAGAAGTTGCCATTGGGGTCTTCCTACGTCCGGAGAATAGACATGAGCACCACATTGACCTTCAACCGTTCGAGGATGATGGGAGTTGTAGTCCAACATAATCTGGGGTTCCAACGTCACCTGGGGACACTTAAC
Organism: Hemicordylus capensis; assembly: GCF_027244095.1. Classification (NCBI taxonomy): domain Eukaryota; kingdom Metazoa; phylum Chordata; class Lepidosauria; order Squamata; family Cordylidae; genus Hemicordylus; species Hemicordylus capensis. The sequence goes on along the minus strand of NC_069668.1, from coordinate 9,707,700 downwards.
CCTGAATTAAGTGTTCTGGACTTTTTATTTTGGGGGGAAAAGATAACTATTAGAACTTGGGGTTATCCACTGAAGCTAAATGGAGCCCGCGTGGTGAAGTGGTTAGAGTGCTGGACTAGGACCGGAGAGACCCGAGTTCAAATCCCCATTCAGCCATGAGGCTTGCTGGGTGATTCTGAGCCAGTCACTTCTCTCTCAGCCTAACCTAATTCACAGAGTTGTTGTAAGGAGAAACTCAAGTATGTAGTACACTGCTCTGGGCTCCTTGGAGGAAGAGCGAGATATCAAATGTAAATACATACATACATACATACAATGTTGGGAGATTCAAGACAGGTGAAAGGAAAGACTTCTTGATATAACATGCAGTTAAACTGTGGAACTCATAGCTGTCGGATGTGGTGATATTCACCAATCCAAGTTTAAAAAGGGGGATTAGAGTACTAAGAGCACCCTCCTTTGCCACAACCTGTATGTCAAGTTAAGAAATGCAATTCTGAAAGGGATTTTTCAAGGACTTAGACTCTTGAGGAAAGGCCAGAAGACGTTTTAATTGGGTTCAGACTTGGGTATCTTCCTCTGAACTGCAGAGACACTGGGGTTCTCTTTGTCAAATGGTATCCAAAGAATTTTTTAAAAGAAATCAATGAATCATTGCATTGTAAATAGGAGAATGAGTATCAGGGCGTTAAAACCCCTAGAGGAAGCAGGAAGACATTGTTGGAACTTCGCAAAACTAATTTATTGGAAGTCTCATTTTCTTCTTGCCGGACATGATCTGGGCCGTAATGGCCTCTGAGGCTTCCGTTTGTGGTTTTATTATTTGAAAACTGAAATCATTGCAGCTTTGAGTGTCAGATTCAGGGATTCGTTGCTCCACTTTTCAGTTGTCTGGTGAGCATCATCATCCCAGACAGACAGACAGTCCATGGTATGTGCCAGCTGGTTTGTTTTCAAGTGGAAGTCCTTAAATTCTACATTTTAAAAGCCACATGTTGAATTGTTTTGATTTCAGCCCCTGCCTGTGCCCAAATGGAAATGGGAGTGTTCTCTTCCCTTCTCCTGGGTGGATTAAGCAAAATGCACGCTGTTTGCCGTAAATGACAACATGCGTTGTTTTTTTAATGACTTCTCAGAGGTTGCTGTTAATGTCCCTTAAAAGAGCCCATTTTCGCATTAGCAAGATAAATGGGCTGAAAAAAACAGCTGAAAGCTGCTGCGAAGGAAGAGGCAGGAGAAAATGAGACAGAATTTTACTTTTCTGTGGTTTATCTCTACTTACTTAATTTGTGTTATAAGAGCTGGTCTTCTCCTGGAGCAATTACTGTACAACTAGCCAACCCGCACAGAGCATCTGTGCACTCTTTGGGGCCGGCTGTTCCCCCCTTCCCTCCTGCCTCACTCTCCCTCCCCTTCCCTCCTGCCCCACTCTCCCTCCCCCTCCCTCCTGCCCCACTTTCCCTCCTCCTCCCTCCCTCCTGCCCCTCTCTTGTCCCCCTCCCTTGTGCCCCACTCACTCTTGCCCCCTCTCCCTCCCCTGCCTCACTCTCTTGCCCCCTCCCCCTTCCTCCTGCTTCACTCTCTCTTGCCCTCCCTCCCTCTCCCGCCCAACTCTCTCTCTCGCTCTCCCTCTCCCCTCTCTCTCACACTCCTTCCCCCCTCCTGACCCACTCTCTCCTGCCCTCCCCCCTCCTGACCCACTCTCTCTTGCCCTCCCCCTGCCCCACTCTCTCTTGCCCTCCCCCCACCCCACTCTCTCTTGCCCTCCCCCTCCCTCCTGCCCCACTCTCTCCTGCCCCCCCCTCCCCTCCACCCACACTGAGCATTTTCGGCCAGACTTCACCGCCGCCACAGGCCCTTCTTACCAGGCGGCCGAAAAGGGCCCTGCCGCTGCTGTTCCTCCTCCCGGGCAGCGAACAGGTAAGTCCCGCCACCTCCGCGGCTGGGCCCACTGCCGACCAATTCTCCTGGGTGCGCCTCAGCCAATCAGGCCCGTCCGCCGCCCAAGCCAATCAGCTGGGTGCCAAGACGCACATTCCAAGGCACACCCAGGAGAATTATATAGATAGATTGCTCAGAGGGGTCACCCATCCTTGCAGGTAGGCCAGCAAGATCCCTTCCCCTGTGTGAACTTAACAGCACGAGCCCTGCTGGATCAGGCTCAAGGCTCCTTGGCCTGTTTCCCACAGTGGCCCACCAGATGCCTCTGGGAAGCCCACAGGCAGGCCCTCTCTCCTGCTGTTGCTTCTCTGCAACCGGGGTCTGGAGGCATCTTGCCTCTGAGGCGGGAGGTGGCTTGTAGCCATCAGGATTAGTAGCCATTGGCTAGACCTGAATTTGTGTGCCTACGTCCCTCTTAAAGCCACCCAAGCCGGTGGCCAGCCCTTCACCACATCTCGGGGCAGAAAACTCCATATGGTTCATTGATTTATTCAATTAAGAACTGATTTATTCATTTAAAAAAATTTATATACCGCCTCCTCCAAAGACACTAAGCGGTGAACAACAACAATAGCAATCACAATTTTTTTTAAATGAAAGGGCAATCACCTGGCGAAACAGATAGGCCTTCAAAGCAACTAAAGAGGGGGGCTGAATGAATCTGCGGGGGGGAGTGTTCCAATGAAGATGGGTGGTCAGTGGCGCGCTATGTGGAAAAGCCTTTCCTTTTGTGGTCCTCCATTTCCTGGCTGTCATTTCCATGAACTGTCCCCAGGTTTTAGTTCTGGGAGAGAGGGAGGAGAATGTCTCACTCTCCCCTCTCTCCACACCTTGCCTGATTTTTTTTAATTAAATAAACCTCTCTCTGTGACCCTCCCCGAATGCTCCTGCCAATAGTTTCCAGCCTTCCTGCCTTCAGGGAGGAAGCGTGGCAGGGCGAATGGCTCCTCCTTTCTCGCCCTGCTCCAGGTTGCCAGTGGACAGAGCGTGGCACCCGCCCAACGTTTGAGCCAGCGGAAGTCAGTCACCTGATCACCTGGCAAGATGGCCACTGCAGCAGTGACCTCCTGGCCTTGCTCCTGCCGCCGCGCTCCCACCTCAGTGTGGCCACGGGATTTGGCTGTGCCACCATCTACTGGTACATGGAGAACAGGTACCAGCCACCTTGCTTCCCCAGCTCTCTTTCTCTTGCTCGCTGCAAGAGAGGCGTTACTTGACTGCAGAAGCCAAGAGCTTTTTAAGGGGGGGTGGGGAGTGGCCAAGATCCACAGCTGCTTTGCCTGCAATTTCTTCAAACCTTGCTCAAAACGTGGCCACACTAGTTGTGTTCGCAAGATCAGCATGGCGCAGTTAAGGGCCCCCCGTAGTTAAGGGGGTTGTTGGACTACGGCTCCCAGGGGCTTTGGCCGTTGTGGCCGGGGAGGGTGGGAGTCCACCAACACAGGGAGTTGCAGATTCACCAACACAGGGAGTTGCAGATTCGGATCCTCGCTCGGCCATAACGTGCACTGGGTGCCAGTCACTCTTGCCCTAGTCTGCTTTGCAGGGTTGGTATGGCCAAGGAAGAAAACGCAGGAGCTATGAATCCTGCTCTTAAAGAAATGGGCGGACTAGAAATAGAGCAAATACATGTGTGAGAAGCAGAAAAGACTGTCTTTGGGGGGAAACCAGCACCCATTACCCAAATGAAAACAAGAAACATTTTGGAGAACGTCTTTTGTTTCACAGTAATCTGTATTCAATTACTTTTTTTTTTTGGAGCGGATTGTTATTGCAACCCTGTCATCTTTCACGCAGGCAACTCAGACAGACACAAACGGTTCATAAACCCAGTATCTATGAAATGGTCAAGATCCTTCCATACGTCGGCTCCACAAAATGCATTCTGAGCAGAGACGGCAATGGCGAAGGCGAATATTTATATACCACTTTTCAACAAAAGTCCCCAAAGCGGTTTACATGAGAAATCAAAATCAAATCAAAATGATAAAAATAGTTCTCTATCCCCGCAGGGCTCACAATCTCAAAAGGAAACCTAAGATAGACCCCAGCAACAGCCACTAGAGGGATGCTGTGCTGGGGACAGAGAGGGCCAGTTGCTCTCCCCACTGCTCAATCAAGAGAATCACCACTTTTAAAAAGTGCCTCTTGGATACAAGCGAAAGGCAAGATGTGCCTGCCAATCAAGGTTTTTAATGAAGATGATCCGAATCTTTCCAGTATTGCACCAGACGAGCAGGATTGAACCCTGCCCATCAAGAAAGCAGTTCTGTGGCCTCGCTTCTCTCGACCCCCATCCAGAACTTGACGAGCTTCCAGTTAAGCTCAGTGAAACAGACATGATCATAAATTGCTCTGGGGAATGGAAAATAAAATAGGGCCAAGGGCAGTTCCCTTAGCTCTGGGGGAAATCCTGCAACCCTAGTAAACGTTTCTACCTTTAAAAAAAACAACAAAAAAAGATTGTAATGTTGAGCTTAGCTTTCCGCAATGCTGCCACACTCCCCCCAGCTCACAACCCCACACAGCTCTGGTCCAAATGGCTCCTGGCTTTTATTGATTGATTTATTGGCACTTCTTGCAAAGATGGGGAAATCTTATGAACCAATCCTCCGGACTATGTACAGAAGGGTGGTCAAAGTCCGAATCTGGAAAGATGACTGCCACTTTTGAACCAGGTCTCTGCTTGACAGGCCAAAGTGGACGGACTCTCTCACATTCAAGTCATTATGCAGGCAGACAGAATTCTTATATCATAATCATCATACAAAGAGTTGTCTTGGCTTCTTCTGGAATTGTACAAACGAGTGAAATCCTGTATGGATTCGAGGCTCAGGGTACCGCAGAATCTCGCTCAGGAAAAGTAAGGCGTCGGGAGCTTTGATGCGGAAAGGGCTGAAGCGGACCGCTTTCTGCATTCACCCATGATGGGTACAGCATGGCTCCCGCTTCATCGAGACCATTTCCTTTGGTCTTTGGGGAATGTGGCTTCTGATCAGCCGTCCCACAGGGTTAGGTCTCCACCGTCTCCAGGTGTCTCAGCTGATCCAGCCGGGACAGCGAATCCACACTCTGCTCTCCGTTGGCTGTGCTTTCCGGCAAGGGCTTCCGGATGCTTGACCTGCCGGAGAAACAACAACAGACTGGAAAGCTGGTCACGAGGACGGCACGCGACTTTTTGCAAAAAGGTGTCGGCACTTCTGCCCTTCCTTAGGAGCATCGGAAGCTGCCTAATGCTGAGTCAGACCCTTGGTCCATCTAGCCCAGCATTGTCTACACTAACTGGCAGCGGAGCCTTCCTTTACAGAGGCAGTCTACCTCTGAATACCAGATACTGGGGATGGTGTCTATGACTGCCCATTTGGGGATGGGGGCTGTAGTTCAGTGGAAGTGCATCTGCTTTCCGTGCAGAAGGTCCCAGGGTCAATTCCCTGGTAGAGGCTGCTGCCTGAAACCTTGGAGAGCCGCTGCCAGTCAGAGCAGAGATGGACCAAGCGAGATGGACCAAGGGTCTGACTCAGTAGGAAGCAGCTTCCTACGTACAGGGGAAATGCAGCCTACTGTAAATGCAAGATCTGTCTTTTGGGGCTAGACAGCAGGTGATTTGTTAATGTGACATGAAACGGTCTGCTAAGAAGTCCATCTGCTCGTAATGGTGGAATTCTAATGGCTGGACTTTGGGCACGTATTGATTGGAAGGGCAATTCCCCTTCCATAGGGACACAGGAAGCTGCCTCCCGCTGAGTCAGACCCTTGGTCCATCTAGCTCAGCACTGTCTTCCCATATTGGCAGCGGCTTCTCCAAGGATGCAGGCAGGAGTCTCTCTCAGCCCTATCTTGGAGATGCTGCCAGGGAGGGAACTTGGAGCTTGCAGATGCTCTTCCCAGAGTGGCTCCATCCCTTAAGGAGAATCTCTTCCAATGCTCACACATGCAGTCTCCCATTCAAGTGAAAACCAGGGTGGGCCCTGCTGAGCAAAGGAGACCATTCATGCTTGCTACCACGAGACCAGCTCTCCTCCCCAAGGGAGGAGAAGCATTCCTTAGGCCTGGGGATCAAGGACACGGTGAAGGAACTGAGTCTGTTTCGCCTAGAAAAAAGAATTGGGGATACGATCGTTTGACAGCTGCCCTTACAGCACAGTTGGTTTTACGCCTGAAGTCAACATACCTCACTCTTCATATTTTTTGCCTCGGTAGAAGTTGCTCTTTTTGATCAAGTACAGCAGCACCAAGTCACAGAAGAAAGCCCCCTAAAGAAAGAAATATGATATTAAAAAAGAACTCATGACCCCAGGGATCCCCAAGGTCATCAGACTACAGGTCCCATCATCCCCAGCCACAATGCCCTATGATCAATTGGCTGGTGGATTAACTCAGAGGTTCCCAGCCTGTGGTGCTCCAGATACTGCTGGACTACAACTCACATCATCCCAGATATTGCATGAACTACAACTCACAAATTGGCTGGGGGTGATGGGAGTTGTAGTTCGGCAACATCTGGAGCAGCACAGGTTGAGAATGCTGCAGTTCCCAAGCTTGAGTCCCCAGAAGTTGCTGGACTACAATTCCCATCACATACACCCCTCACCAGTGGCCGGAGGGGATGATGGGAGTTGTAGTCCAGCAACATCCTGGGACCCAAGTTTGAGAAAGCCGTGTGGATTACATGTTTTAACAGAAAGAAACTTGGGCCCTTAATCCACAGCTGCGCATGGGTGCACCGAGACCTTTGCCCCTGCTGTGAGCTGAGTCTCTAAACAGGGAGGGACGCATCGCAGATCTCTGATGAAATGACCCTTTTTGGTGTGGAGCCTTGTTGGCATTGATCAAGACCAGCAGCATCCACCTCCTGTGATTTACTTACTGCGCCCATCAGTGCAAGGCCTGATCCCACGTTGATTACGGTTGGGATGATGTTAAATTTCCCTGCCTGCCAGAAAACAAAACAAAACAAAACATGTTTATAAGCTACATAGGAAGCTACATAGGAAGCTGCATAGGAAGCTGCTTCCTACTGAGTCTGACCCTTGGTCCATCCAGGTCCGCAGTGTCTACACTGACTGGCAGCAGCTCTCCAGAGTCTCCGGCAGAAGACCTCTCCTGCTACCGAGGCTCCTTTAACTGGAGATGCTGCCAGGGCACCTATCCAAGAGATAACTCTTTATATTTAGCACGGAGAGAGCAACATCAGCCCAGCAGAAGGCTGGGGTCTCTCTGGCATGTGTGTGTTGGGCAGGGAGGTTCTTTGTTGTGCTTTGTTCGTAGGGTTTGCTCATACCTTTTGCTATGCAAACCACTTTATACACCTTCCTCCCTGAGAAAAGCAGTGTAAATATTTCTATCAACCATACTGAAGCAAGATCTGGGGCCTTCTGCATGCAAAGGAGATGCTCCAGCACTGAGAAACAGCCCCTTCTTGGGGCATGGCTGCCCCGTAGACCCCTCTGAGCTTCCCAAAGAGTAGGAGGAGGTCTGTGCAGTGAGTAAATACAGACCCACCCCCACGCCCATTTCTCCAGCCTTCCGAGTCTCACCTTGCCGTTCACCATAACGTCAAAGCGGATGCCATAAGCCTTGATCAGGGTGCGAAAATCAGTGTTGTTGGCGTCCCTGTAATACTTGGCAAATCTGAAAAGCAGAAAAAACATGGTCACGTCCAAATGCCAGCCGATCAAGCGCCAAGGCACAGCATGAGGCCCAAGGGATAAAAACATAAGAAGGTAAGAGCAGCCCTGCTGGATCAGGCCCAAGGAGGCCCATCTCGTCCAGCATCCCATCTCACACAGTGGCCCACCAGATGCCTCTGGGGAGCCCACAGGCAAGAGGTCTATGCATGCCCCCTCACTGCTGCTGTTACTCCCCTGCAACTGGGATTGAGAGGCATCTTGCCTCTGAGGCTGGAGGTGGCCCACAGCCACCAGACTAGTAGCCACTGATAGACCTGTCCTCCATGAATCTGTCTAAGCCCCTTTTAAAGCCATCCAAACTAATAGCCATCACCACATACCGTGACTGAGAATTCCACAGATTAATTATGCATCGTGTGAAAAAGGCCTTCCTCTCGTCAGTCCTAAATTCCTCGACCTTCCATTTCAAGGGGTGACCCCTGGTTCTAGTATTGTGAGAGAGGGAGAGAAATCTCTCTCTGTCCACTCCATGCATAATTTAATACACCTCAATCATGTCTCTCCTTAGTCACCTCTTTTTCAAACAAAAGAGCCCCAGATGCTGTAGTCTAGCCTCACAAGGAAGGTGCTCCACCCACCCTGATCATTTTGGTTGTTCTCTTCTGCACCTTTTCCAGTTCTACAATATCCATCTTAAGATACGGTGACCAAAGCTGTAAGCAGGACTCCAGATGTGGCTGCACCACAGACCGATTTCAGACCGAAACGCTGCCTGGGTGCCTCCATCAAGCTCTGGCCAAAAGGAGAGAACGGCCAGGTGAGGATGCCAGACCATCACGGCAGCCTGTGGACAGCAATAGGCCAGAGGGCCATGCTCGACCCCAGCTTGTACGTAGCCACTCGCCTTGGGTGAACCGTGAAGTTCCCCCAGGCAACCAGGCAGGCCATCTTTCATAAACTGGAATATGGCTCAGGGGTTATCCCAGGAGACTGATTGCCACCAGGACAATTAGGAAGGATTTCTTCATACAGTGCATGATTAATCTGTGGAATTCTATGCCACGGGATGTGGTGACAGCCACCAGCTCGGCGGACTTTCAAAGGGGCCTAGAGAAGTCCAGGGAGGACATGTCTATCAATGGCTACTAGTCTTGATGGCTATAGGCTACCTCCAGGCTCAGAGGCAGGACGCCTCTGAATCCCAGTCGCAGGGGAGCAATGGCAGGAGAAGGGCCATGCCTCCATCCATCTGGTGGTCAACTGTGGGAAACAGGATGCTGGACTTGGGCCTGATCCTCCAGCAGGGCGCTTGTGATGTTCTTAGAGCTGATAGTTTTTAAAAATTATTTATTTCCAGCCAGCAATTTTTAAAATTTCTTTCCACCCATGTGCCACAAATGGCTAAGAGAGATATTATGTGTGGTCAGCGAGGCCAGAAAAATTGTTGTGGTCTGGTAAGATTGGTGGATAATGCTCAGTTCTGGCCTGCTTCTTACAAGCCGCTTTCAGGCCAGACTTGCTCTCTGGTCTGCCCATGATAATAAGGGTCAAGCCAAATATTCACCTTTCATGTGTTCTAACGGAGTATGTTTGTCGGAATTCCCTCTGGGGTGACAGCAAAGTGGGGAATACCTCTGTTGTGGCCCCTGTCACCTGCTAATGCTTAAAATAAAGTTTAAAACTTATTGACCAATTCAGGTGCCTTTTTAGCAGATCAAAATATCTTTAGTTGATTAAATCCGATTAACGTCTGTGAGTGGGCAAAGCTAGCTGCTTGCGGGCTTTGCCTCCCTAGGCAACCGTTACCTGAAGTTGTATCCGGACGCAATGGCTTTCTCCGCAAACTTGCTATCCAGACGGCTAAAGGAATAGTGAGGGTTGCAGGCAGTGGGAGCTTTGTCCAGGTCACAGTTCCACTCAATCTGAATTCCTATCACACCACCCTTCACCAAAGAGAAGATGAGGTTTTCAGTGGGAGCTTTGCTTTGGGATGACCCAGCCCTCTCCCCCAGTGGGCCCCATCATGATGTTCTCTCCCCCCCCCCCCCGCCGCCGCCACCACCACCACCACCACCACCACCGGCAACCTGCTCAGTTGGTTCCGCTGATTTGAGCCACCTGCCCCTCGGATCACTGCTGCTTTTCTTGGGGTTTGGCTTTTTAAATTTGTGGGAGGGTGGGAGAATTTTTAAATCCTTCCAATTTTATTGAATCACAGAATGTTGGAGAGGGAAGGGAACCTCATGTTGGAAGTGAAGGACTATGTGCTGTCTCTTGTCTCAATGACAGTGGAGGACAGACTAGTGAGTCAGAGGGCTAGAGGGTCAAGACACTGGTCATCCCTTCTCTACTGCTCTGACACTATCCCTTTGGAATGAAGATTGCTACTCTCAGGCACACTTCCTTCCTCTCTCCCCTTCTTCTTCCTTCCTTCTACCTTGCAACATGCAAGCTCCTCTCCCCTGCACCATGTGTGCAGAGATGCAGAATCCATCTGCATCCAGCTAGCAAGCTAGATTAGATATCTCCTCACTTTCCTATCTAGAATGGAGTTCTCTAATAAATACCACTTATATTGATTCAAAACTATGAACTGGCTCCAAGTTACTTTACTCTCAGCATACACGCATGCCTAACTAAATTCCGCTGTGTTGTACCTCTGTGCACTCTGCTGTAATGAAAAAGGGTTTCTCCTTACCAGAGAGAATTCCCAACACCTCAGAGGTCTTCTAGTACACCTCCCTTGCTCAGGGCAGGAATCTGCTACAGCATATGAGACAGATGGCAGTCCACCTGTCTGGAAGTCTTCAGCAAAGGACAGTCCACCATTTCATGAGGCAGACTGTCTGTCTGCAAGTGGAACGCCAGGGGCCCGAGGATACCTGCCTCAACAGTTTAGTGGAGGCCAATAAAGAGAGAGAGAGGAAGTCATCTTTATTTTGAGGCTTTTGTCCTCCTGTGTGAGTGTTATTGGATGGAGAAAAGAGATCTGGAGCAAAGATTTTGGTAGGGATTAGGATTTAGCCCAGACTAATAAAATAATCCCTTCGGTCCCTTAAGGAACGATATAATATTGAATCTCAACATTTGAATACGCCTAAACCCCAAAGAGCAGAGTGTCTGGCCTGAGCACCTTGAGGGAGTCTGTCTGCTCAGAATGAGAAAGGAAGTGGCTGGTTCTACCCTTTTCTGGCTACAGACTCTGGGGTTGGCTGGAATCCTGAACTGTCCAATGAGAAGGCTCCAAAAGGTGAAGGTTCTGCCCAATCAAATTAAAGGAGAAGGAACTCTGCAAGTGGAGGCTTTGTCCAATCAGTTTAAAAGTGACAGCTTGTATGGGTCTACCTGGGTCAAATGGAGGAGCAGACTGAAGACTTTGGTCTTCATCCACCTCATCTTCAGGGAGCCTGGCAGTAAAGTGGCTAACTGGCCAGCAATGGAGGGGAGGACCAGGTTGAACATCTTGGGCCTCAGACAGCAGAAGGGACAAAGACCCAGGATGGCAGCTGCCGGTCAGCTGCAGATGAACTCTGGGTGCTCAGGATGCTAAGGTGACCGGCTCCAAAAGCCAGCAGAGGCCATGGAAGAAATAAAAAGGCCCCTTTTATTTTGAGGGTTATTGGGGTGAAGAAAGGCGATCTGGACCAAGCTTTCAATAGTGGATAGCCGAGCCCTATTAGACAAATAAAGAATCTTTAAATTATTGTAAATAAGTTTTGATTTAATTATTTAAATTATTATTAAATTTAATTCTAAATTTAATTATTTTAAATAATTTTGTGGAACATAAATAATCTTTCCACAATAAATAATCTTATTTATTGATGGGTTTGGTTATTTTCAACTTTATACAAGTATGATTGAAACACCCTGCTTAAACACATAACTGTTCCCTTACACACACACACAATATTCTGTGGTTATGTATCAAATCTCTGCATCAGCCAGAGATTATTGCAGCCAGGGGTGGGTGTTATGGGGGTTGCCAATCTGGTAAGGCTCAGCTTGAAGTTCACAACCCCTGCACGAGGCGGGGCGGGGGGCAGGGGAGAGGAACTTGGGGGGACATTTTTCTGGCCGAGTGCAGGCGACGGGATCTGGCCCACGACAGGAAGCAGAACGACACACTCCATACCTCCGACCCCATTTCCTGGAAGTCGCTCCCAGCCCAGCGGATGAGGTTTCCCAGGCGGAATATGGGGTAATAAGGTTGTTCCAATCCGTAGCGGCACGTTTTCAAGTAGGCATCGTCTTCAGTGTCCAGAACGTTGGTCCTGTGTTGGGGTGCACAGGAGGCAATGAGTTAGGGGGCGCAACTGCGTTGAGCTAGGTGTTTGGTTTCTCAGCCTTGGATCCCCAGATCTTGTTGGACTGCAAATGTGGCCACTGTGGCTGGGGGATGATGGGAGTTGTAGTCCAAGATGACTGGGGGACCCAATATTGTTTTATAAGAAGCCGTGTATCTGCCCCTCCCCAAAGAACTCTGGGAACCATAGTTCAGTAAGCAGGGCCAGGGATTTCCAACGGCAAACGTTCTGGACCCTCTCTAAACTATAATTCCCAGCATCCTCCAGCCATGGTATCACACATTTAGAAATGCAGGTGGTCTCCGTGACAGCTCCTATAGCCACACCCACCACAATGGCCACACCCCCTACTGAGAGAAGTGCAATAATTTGACGGGTCCTGTTACAAGAAATCGAACATGGTTTCCTAATCCTACAGAGCTTGACCCCGCCCCCTGGTTATTCACCCAGAAGAGGAGTCTGGATGGTCAGTCTCAAAGGATGGAGAATAACCCTGCTAACCCCTGCTAACTGGGCAAAGAGGCACCTTTAACCATGGTGATTCTCTTTATTTAGCAGGGGGAGAGTAACTGGCCCTCTCCACCCCCAGCACAGAACTTCCAGTGACTGTTGCTGGTGTCTATCTTGTGTTTCTTTTTAGAATGTGAGCCCTTTGGAGACAGGGAGCCATCTTATTTGTTTGTTATCTCTCTTTGTAAACCGCCCTGAGCCATTTTTGGAAGGGCGGTATAGAAATCGAATTAATCATCATCATCATCATCATCATCATCATCATCATCATCATCATCATCTTTCTAGCAGAAGACAGGGAGAATGGTCTGAAAACCAACTGTAATCCTTGAACTTGATGTTAGTGTTGTGTCAGACATACCCTGAGAAAGATTACAAGGCTCATAGGGCATGGCGAACTGAACATGGGGCAGAACTGTGATACTGCAGCACAGCAGGCCAATACCAAAGAACGGGAGGGTGTGATTGTCTGAACCCATCTTCAGTAGGCTTCTCCTCCATGAATTTGGTGACTCCTTTTCCAACTCCTTCTGTGCTAGCAGTCACACAAACAGAAAGCATTCCTTCACCCACAACAGAGAAGGAGGACCTGGGAACCAGAACTTACTTGGAGAATTTGAACTTGGGGAACCGGATGGCATTCTTGATGTAAACCGTGAAGTTCTCAGCATTGGCCAGAAGAGGTTTCCTAAAGGGAAGGACGGATTAGGAAGGGGATTGAAACTAAAACTGTTACTATCATAATGCCCTTATACAAATCTATGGTGCAGCCACATTTGGAGTACTGATCACCATACCTCAAAAAAGACATTATAGACCTGGAGAAGGTGCAGAAGAGGGCAACCAAGACGATCAGGGGTCTCGAGGACCTTCCTTACGAGGCAAGGCTACAACATCTGGGGCTTTTTAGTTTAGGAAAGAAGACGACTGGGAAGACATCATAGAGGTCTATAAAATTATGCATGGGATGGAGAGAGTGGATAGAGAGAAATCTGCCTCCCCTCTCGCATAACACTAGAACCAGGGATCATCCCATAAAACTGTTTGCCAATAAATTTAGGACCAGCAAAAGAAAATACTTCTGGACACAACACATAATTAACCTATGGAATTCTCTGCCACAAGATGTGGTGACAGCCAGCAGCCTGGATGGCTTTAAGAAGGGCTTAGACAAATTAATGGAGAACAGGTCTATCAGTGGCCACTAGTCTTGATGGCTATAGGCCATCTCCAGCCTCAGAGGCAAAATGCCTCTGAATCCCAGTTGCAGGGAAGCAACCACAGGAGAGAGGGCATGCCTTCACCCCTTGCCTGTGGGCTTCTCAAAAGCATCTGGTGGGCTACTGTGGGAAACAGGATGCTGGACTAAATGGGCCCTGGGCCTGATCCATCAGGGCTGTTCTTGTGATTGCCTGGATTAGTGGTAATCCTGTCTAGGAGCCTCTTTGACCTGTATTAAAAATGTGGAGAGATTAGACACAGATAACCAGGAATTCATGGGAACCAACTTGGATTTGCCTTTCTTCTCCACTGGACACCACGCTAAGATCTCGCAGGTCCCACTCATGTTACTCCCGACCTTCAGGCAGCGACCCATCTTGACTCCTGCAGGGTGAGCAAGGTTACAGAGAGCACGTCAGCGAGTCCTACAGCCTTTGATCTCTGTTTCGAATAGTCCTTCTGGAAGAGGGCTCTGTTGGTGGTCTTTTAAAAGGGAGGAGATCTAGTCCAAGGGAGGAGAGCTGGTCTTGTGGGAGCAAGCATGACTTGTCCCCTTTGCTAAGCAAGGTCTGCCCTGGCTTGCATTTGGATGGGAGACTACATGTGTGAGCACTGGAAGAGATTCCCCTCAGGGGATAATGGGGCCGCTCTGGGAAGAGCATCTAGGTTCCAAGTTCCCTCCCTGGCAGCATCTCCAAGATAGGGCTGAGAGAGATTCCTGCCTGCAAACTTGGAGAAGCCACTGCCAGTCTGTGAAGACAATACTGAGCTAGATGCACCAAGGGTCTGACTCGGTATATGGCAGTTTCCTGTGTCCCTAAAATAAATATATCCAGGAAAGTACAGTTTTTTGTTGGTCCTAAATTTCCTGCCAATCAGTTTCATGGGATGACCCTTAGTCCTTGAGTTGTGAGTAGGAGAGGTTTTCGATCTACTCTCCCCACATGGTTCTCTCTTTAAGAGAACGCCTTCTCCTTCATCAATCCTGCTGCCTCTCAAGATCATCTGGAGAGTTCCTTTTGCGGTTGCCACCGGTTCAGATGGTGGCAACCCGACTCCTCAAGACCGGGCCTTTTCTAGAGTTGCCCTGGGACTCTGGAACATGCTTCCTAAAAATTAGAGTTCCCTCTTCTCTGAATTTTTAAAAGAAGGACCTGAAAACATGCCTGTTTAGCCAGGCTTTTAGTCTATAGTTTTAAAGCTTCGGGTTTTAGGGTTTCTATTGTATTTTTACATGGTTTCAATTGTGTCAATGTTTTTCATGGTTTTTAGAGTGTGAACCGCCCAGGGACATTTTTATATGGTATAGAGATGTAAACAATGAATAAATAAAATGATAAATCATGCATAATTCTATAACCTTATCTCCCCTTAGTTGCCTTTTTCTAAACTAAAGAGCCCCAGATGTTGTAGCCTTGCCTTGTAAGGAAGGTGCTCTAGGCTCCTGATCATCTTGGTTGCCCTCTTCTGCACCTTCTCCAGTTCTACAATGTCTCTTTTGAGACATAGTGACCAGAACTGTACATAATACTCTTAAATGTGGCTGCACTATTGATTTGTACACAGACATTACAAGAATCACATTTTTATTTTCAATCCCCTTCCTAACGACCCCTTGCATGGAATTAACCTTTCCCCACCAGCAAATCCCATGCTAGGGATTGGATGCTAACAAGGCAGTCTGAAAGGTCTTACCGTTGCCAGCAACCACGGCTTCCCCAGCAGGACAGTCCTGGTCCCGATAACAGAGCGTATCCGGGACGCTGGAACTCTAGAAGGAAAAGTACAATAAGAACAGGAGAACGCACGCAGGGGACTTGATTCAGGGTGCTTTTGGTCACTGACTGTAAATAAAGTAATCTGAATCTGATTCAGAGCGGAGGCCCTGAGCAAACACTCTTCACTCCCTCCTTAGCAGGGGTGTAGAAAGGTTGTAGTGGGCCCAGAGACAGGATTTTAAAATGGGCGCCCCCCCCTCACTGAAGCTCAGCTCATGAAGTAAAGAAATCGTAAATGAGGCTGAATAGTGGTAACAAAAAGCAGAGTAAAATGTATATATATCTCCTATGTGCCACAATAGAACATCCTCCTAAATTATTTTTTAAAAGGTTTTGTAAATTGTGGACGATGCAAGTCATTGAATGGTATTAGAGAAAGACCTGCTGTTCTGGTAGCTGCAGGTCTCAACACTCACTTCAATTTCGGAGGATGAATACAACTGAAGGAAGCCCGGGCGGCTGCGCGGCTGGGGGAGTCAGTCATGTGACTTGCCTCTGGGGGGGCCCCCAAGGCAGTGGGTCCCCAGACAACTGTCTCCCCTTGCCCTATTATCGTTACGCCCCTGCTCCTTTTTAAAAGCTCAGAGAGTGGCAAGCTGGATCTTAAAATGTGGGCCATGCCCAACCGCTATAAAATGTCCGATTTCCAGCAAATATGTGGTGCACATGGAGAGGACACGGAGCTTTTCTGCCTAGTAGTTAGCGTTTCAAATGAGCATGAGGGAGAGCTGGCTTCCTAGCCTTAGGTCGCCCTGTGACGTTCACTGGGTAGCCTAGAGCGACTCACTCTCTCTGAGTCCAACCTACCTCACAAGGTGGCTGTGAGGATGAAAAGAGGGGGGCAGAAACCTGGGCACAGCCCTGAGCTCCTTGGGGGCAGGATAAAAGCATGGAACATAAATAACATTTTTAATTAATTATTAGTAAGAGGAGGAGTTGGAAATTTTGCTTCTCACTGCTCAGACAGCTGCCTCCTACAGCATGTCTACACTACAAATTTAAACCAGTTTGACATTAATGGCATCTTCCAAAAACCCATGGGAAAAACCCATGTTGTATTCCCAGATTCCGGCTAGCCCCTTACAGGACTACAATTCCCAAGGTCCCTTGATCTGGAAGCCATGGTGACTTAAAACCAGCTTGAAAGTGGATTAAATTTGTGGCGCAAACACAGAAGGTATCACTGGAGCCAACCAAATATGAGAAGCCGTCCCATCGGAGGGGCATCAGCCCAGGAGGAGGAAATGCCGCTACCGCCGGATGTGAACCATATTTGCTCAGTGTCGTCTCCCCAACCCAGATTCCCCGTTCTCTGCGTCTTACCTCCGCACAGGTGGCCTGTTGCTGGTTTGGGGTGACTATCAAGTTGGTCATTATGAAGAAGACACTTTCACCCTACATGGGGAAAAGGCATACAAAAACAACATCTGAGAATTGGCTCCTAAGAGCTTATCATGGGACCAGGGAGGGAGACCTGTGGTCACATTTGCACACATGCAGACTGGCACTCAGAACTCAGTCCTCTGCTAACTGAGCAAAGAGGCACCTTTTAAAAGCGGCGATTCTCTTTTATTGAGCAGAGGGAGAGCAACTGGCCCTCTCCGTCCCCAGTACAGCATCCCTCCAGTGGCTGTTGCTGGGGTCTATCTTATCTTATCTATCTTTTTAGATGGTGAGCCCACTGGGGACAAGGAGTCATCTTTATGTATTATTATTTTCCTGTGTAAAGTGGTCTGAGAACTTTTGTTGAAAAGTGGTATATAAATATCCGTAGCAGCATCTGCCACTTGGAATAAATTGGGCAAAACTGTGGACCACCTCCAGCCTCAGAAGCACGATGCCTCTCAAAAGTGGCAGGGGAGCAACAGCAGGAGAGAGGGCATGCCCTCACCTCTTGCCCGTGGGCTCCCCAGAGGCATCTGGTGGGCCACTGTGTGAAACAGGATGCTGGACTAGATAGGCCATGGGCCTGATACAGCAGGTTCTTAAGATGCTGCATGTTTAATTGTAAGTCATTTTTCCTCCTTGTGAAGACAAGTCAGGAGGCATAGTGGGATATCACGGAGAAGTCCCCCTCTTGCCATGATGGTCAATGGGCGATTGCCACTAATCACTCTTTCACAACCTCACCTACATCTCAGGATTTTTACAAGGATAGCAAGGAGTCGTTCTGGTACACCAGCTCTCCTGAGAAGCCAGACCCTGAGATTTGGGAGGCGGAGCCTGACCAAGCAAGGCGGAGCCTGGGCTTGTTTGACCACCCCCTCAAAAGAGAGGGGTCAAAGAACTTTAGAGCTGGGAGGGGACCTTCGAGTTTGTCCAGTCTGACCCCCTCTGTAGTGCAGGAAATGACGACAGCGTTTCTGACATGGCCCTCCTGCCACTGTCTGAAAACCTCAATGGATGGAAAGCCTGCCACAATGGGTGGCTGAAAATTTGTAATAAGAAATGCAATTTCAGACAGCAAAGGAATCTCCTTCTGTCCACTTGCCCTTGAGAAACTTTAATAGAGACGACCTGCATTAACAGTATGGGATTAAGAGCTCCCATCATCAAGAACCATAGCAACATCAATCATATTCCACGTCCTTTAGTTCCGAAGCACTCTGGATTCAAGACGCAGTCTGACAAAAAGGCACTTTAATTTGTGGTCCATTACTGCTTTGCTTAAAATATCCGTTGGCTTGGCCGCGACAGATCCTGCTTATTGCTCTGTCAGTATTTCTTGACAAAGGGCAATCTGCTCCTTCGCTTCAGGAGGAGTCCTGAGGGGGGACTGCATTAACCTTGAAGCAGCATCGACAATTAATCCCGAAAGCCCTGAGGAATTCCAGGAAGGTCTTCAGCCCAACTGGCCTCCTCTCTCTCTTAATGATTTAACAAAGAGGTCATACTGTAGGAGAAGGAAGCACAAACAGCCATGACTGTTGGGGGGATGCAAAAATGACCACCACCTTTCAGTCATCCAAACCCTCCAAACATACAAACAAAAATCTTGTTGGTTTCACTATGCTGAAGAAGTGCTTTGGTTACAGCTGAATTAGAACTCAGACCCGGAGCAGGTCTCCAACCTGCATCGAAAGGCAATGTGAGGATCAGCCAAAAGAACAGCCGGGGTAGGCAGCAAAATTAAGTCAACAGCAGTAACCCCTGTTCACCGGGCAAAGAGGAGCCTTTTCAACATGGTGATTCTCTTTACTGAGCAAGGAGAGAGCAACTGGCCCTATCTGTCCCTAGCACAGCATCCCCCCAGGTGGCTGTTGCTGGTGTCTCTCTTATGTTTCTTTTTAGACTGTGAGCCCTTTGGGGACAGGGAGCCATCTTATTTGTTTGTTATTTCTCTATGTAAACTGCTTTGGAAACTTTTGTTGAAAAGAGGTATATAAATATTTGTTGTTGTTGTTGTTACCTGTGGGGGAATGACGTAGTCCGCGACGTCCCAGATCCTCTCACCCAGCTCGGACGTGTTGGTGAAGGCCACGCCTTTTAACTTGGTGATGACGGAGCTCTGGATGGAGGTATCCACGTCTTGGTACCCTTTCTTGACCACAAAGACCCACCTGGGAAAGCCACAGAAGGGTAAGTGAAAAGCTGATGGAAAAAAACCTCCGGGAAAGGACTTGTCAGAGCTGGGCTCATTAAGCAAAAGGCCTCTGTTCATGCTTTGTGGTACCCTTGTTCTTAAAATTTGGGAAGGAGAGCTGGTCTTGCGGTTGGGCATAAATTGCAGTAGGGCATGAATCGTCCCCTTTGTTAAGCAGGGTCTGCCCTGATTTGTATTTGGATGGGCAACTACAAGTGAGGGCTGTAAGGTGTCCCCCTTAGGGGATGGGATGGAGCATCTGATTCCATGCAGGAGGCCCCAGGTTCAATCCCTGGCGGCATCTCCAGGTAGGACTGGGGAAACCTTGGAGCAGCCGCTGCCAGTCAGTGTAGGCAATCCTGAGCTAGACAGGCCAAGGGTCGGATTCAGTCGGAGGCAGCTTCAAGTGCATATTAGGAGCACCCATAACTAGCTGGCAGAGCATCTACTTTGCATGCAGAAGGTCAATCTCTGCCAGTATCTCCAGATAGGACTGGGAGAACTCCTGCCTGAAAGCTTGGAGAGCCACTGCCAGTCAGTGTTGACAATCCTGAGCTAGATGGCCCAAGGGTCTGACTCAGTAGGAAGCCTCTTCCTGTCCAGATCAGTGGCAGAGCATCTCTTTTGTATGCAGAAGGCCCCAGCTTCAATCCCTGGCAGCATCTCCCGGTAGGGCTGGAGAAAGCTCCTGTCTGAAATCCTGGAGAGCTGCTGCCGGTCAGTGTAGACAGTCCTCAGCTAGATGGACTGAGGGTAACACTCAGTACACAGCAGCTTCCTGTGCACTTTTGTTGTTGTTGTTCCAGAGCTGAACCCAGATTATGGAACTCCGTTCTGGGACTGAGCCCTTGCAATTAAGACCTGGATTTGGCCCAGGAAGGATGTGGTTGGAGATTCGCTCCCAGAAATATCCCCGGACGTATATAAGCAGCTCCTCCGAGCACCTGCTGGCAGGGGCGGCGCTTCCATTTAGGCGAACTAGGCAGCTGCCTAGAGCGCCAAAATGGAGGGGGCGCTGGCCACGTAGGGGCGAAAATACAAAGTTCTCCTGCAGAGCGCATCGGCGCGCCCCCGGAACGGTCCCTTCTGTGCAGCTTTCCCCCCCGCCCCCTTATCTCCCAGGGCTTGTAGAATACGCTGGCGGTTGTGGGACTGACGACTGAATTTGGTACCGCCGGATGCCTTGCAAGAAAAACAGTGTCTCCTGGGCTGCCTAGGTGGCGTGGGGGGAGCAAGGGGTTGCGCGGGTGACAGATGCTTGGACTTTTTCTTCTTTTTCTTGAGCAGTGTAGGCGCCGCTACAGTTGCAACCGGGTCTGAGGGGCCAGGGAGAGGTGGCACGCTCTGCTTTGGCTGCTTTGGAAGGGGGGACCACGGAGTGGGAGGAGAAGCTGGTGGTCGCTTCTGCTTCTTTGAGCTCAATCACGACCCTGTCAGCTTTGCGCCCCCTTGGAATCCGAGGCCGAGGACAGCCTGACAGTCAATTTCGGAAGAGGTGGCTGGGCGCCGCTTGGACCTGGGAGGGCGGGGACCGAGTCGGGAGGCAAGGGCATAGCCAGGTCTGAAGATGCGGCGCGGGACCGGCAGCAGAGGCAGTGGTCCCGGGCGAGGATTAGGCCTGGCCAGAGAGAGTGCAGACTGGAACGACGCCTCAGGAGTAGCTTACATGGTGTGTGTTGGCAACACAAGTCCCGTAAGGGGAAGAGGTTGTGCCGGCAGGCTTGCAGCCGCTGGGTCTCTGCACGCACGCGCGACTCGGCCGGCGGGGTGCCGAGTCACGCTGTCGCTGAGCATGCGTGCTGCCTAGCGTCCATCCTGCACGTGGTCGCGGATTTGCACGGAGCCCCCGAGGAGAGCGTCGTTGGGGCTGCAGCAGGTGCAGTGTGCAGGCAGGACACGGAGGCGCCGCACAACAAGAACGTGGCGGCGGGGCGGTGTGAAGCCAGCGTGGTGGTGGTCACTCACAAAAACAAGAAGGTGTGTGTTTTCAACTTATTTATTCTCGCAGTCTATTTCCTCTATGTTGTTGCAAAGCTTGGTTGGGATGGGAAACATCTCTGGAAATCTACTAGCTGCTCACTGCAGCCTGCAGGGCTGTCCCCCAAACTGGGATCATGGCACAAGAAAAAGGGTAAAGCCTCCTTCTGCAGTACTGCAGTCTTTGCAGATACAAATGGACTCCTTCGCCTATGACTGCTATTAACATTTTTAAAGTCAGGTCCTAGAACACCTGTGTCTATCTGGCTTGGCCCTGAGCTGGCCCTCTCAGAATTTAATTTGCCATTTATGCCACCCCAAAATATTAGTTTTACTTCTGCCATTGGGACTCTGGCAAGTGTTCAGATGAGAAAAGTGAGGCCCTGAGATAATTTCAGGTTAAGTACTATCTGATCCCAACTTTTCCAGATCCCCAGAGGCAAAACATAAGCACAGATTACACCTGTGAATGTCCTTTTTAAATGCTGGGCTGTTTAATATAAACATACCATAACAGTATTTTATTTATTTAATACATCTCTATACTGCCTACTGCAGAAGTCTCAAGCTATGTCACAGGGTTGTTGTGAGTAGAAACCTAAGTATGTAGTATACCGCTCTGGGCTCCTTGAAGGAAGAGCGGGATATAAATGTAAAAATAATAATATCAAATTCAAACAACAAATCAGTAAAACTCAACCAAAAGCCTAGCTGAAGAGATGTATCTTCAGTTTTGTTTCCTAAAAGTAATCTGGGATAGAACAGCTCTAATCTCAGCAGAGAGTGTTCCACAGCCCCAAGGCAAATACAGAGAAGGCCCTCTTTGAATTACCACCAGGCTAACCGATGGCACCCCCAGTCTAACCTTAGGAAACATAGGAAACTGCCATATACTGAGTCAGACCATTGGTGTATCTAGCTCAGTATTGTCTTCACAGACTGGCAGCGGCTTCTCCGAGGTTGCAGGCAGGAAACTCTCTCAGCCCAGCAATGGGACAAATTGTGGAAATGGACGTCGGACGTAAACCCACCCACCCCGATTACCTGATGTGCCTTGAAATCCCCCACCCCCGAGTTACAGTACTACCTGCTGCATATACTTCATAACCTTGTGGGTTTCCAAATCCTTGTGTGTAAATCGAACATGCTGAAGCATCAGCACTTGACCTGAAGGAACTGTTAACAAAATTTGCAAAGGAAAAGGCACGTAAAATAAGATTTTGATTTGCTTGAAATTGAAACATTAAATAGACTTAAATTTCAGCATCACATTTAACATTTTTCAAAGTGATTTCTGTGCTAAAACTGTGTTCTGTTTGAGAAAATAAATCAGAAATTGTTTTATGACTTGTTTTCACAATTTTTAAAAAATAAATTAACAATTTCAAATTCTGTGCTTTTCATTCTTCCTATAATACATCTGTGTTTGAAATATGATTGGCCGGGGGGGGGGGGGGCGCCAGAAGGTGATCTCGCCTAGGGCGCAAAAAACCCTAGCACCGGCCCTGCCTGCTGGCTTCTCCTTTTGAGAAAAGGAGAAGTGACCGAGAACTCAGCCTTTCTGATGCATCCCTCCCTCTCTAATTGGAATTCCAAACATACCTCAAACAACTTGGCACATGCAGAAAAAGCAAGTCATACAACTCCCTGGCGAGAAAAGCTTTCTGGGTTGAATTCCTGCCTGCCGTAAACCTGTTAAATAAGCCATAGCAAGGGGACAGCCCTGCCTTAGGCTGCTTAGCTTCATTATTATCACCTACATTTTATATCCCGCTCTTCTTCCCAGGAGCCCAGAGCGGTGTACTACATACTGAATTGTCTCCTCACAACAACCCTGTGAGGTAGGTTAGGCTGAGAGAGAAGTGACTGGCGCAGAGTCACCCAGCAAGTCTCATGGCTGAGTGGGGATTTGAACTCGGGTCTCCCCGGTCCTAGTCCAGCACTCTAACTACTACATCACACATGACTCTGGAGAGCTCTGAACTTTCATGTTGCTGGGCAGGATGTCTCACTGGGTGCTCAGCCCAGAATACAACCAAGGAATTACCCAGGCGATGTAATTAAACCCTGCCAGCTGCACTTGGAGGCATGTTGATACCCACAAATAAAAAGAGGAAGGTGGCTTGAGCACCCAAGCACTGGAGAGGCGTCAAAGACGCAGAGGAGAGCTGGTCTTGTGGTCGCCAGCATGACTTGTCCTTTTAGCTAAGCAGGGTCTGCCCTGGTTGCATTTGAATGGGGGACTAGAAGTGTGAGCACTGGAAGAGATTCCCCTCAAGGGATGGAGCCACTCTGGGAAGAGCAGAAGGTTCCAAGTTCCCTCCCTGGCAGCATCTCCAAGACAGGGCTGAGAGAGATTCCTGCTGCCTGCAACCTTGGAGAAGCTGCTGCCAGTCTGGGTGGACAATACTGAGCTGCTTGGACCAATGGTCTGACTCAATATGTGGCAGCTTCCTCTGTTCCTATGAATGGGAGACTTGATGTGTGAGCTCCATAAGATATTCCCCTTAAGGGGATGGAGCCGCTCTGGGAAGAGCAGAAGGTATCAAGTCCTCTCCCTGGCAGCACCTGCAAGATCGGGCGGAGAGAGATTCCTGCCTGCAACCTTGGAGAAGCCACTGCCAGTCTGGGTAGACAAGACTGAGCTAGATGGACCAAGGGTCAGACTCTATATGGCAGCTTCTATGAATCTGGGATATTTTGCATGCAAAACAGGGGCTCTTCCACTGAGCTATGGATGTTCCTGATTAACTTATAAAGTTGTCTCCTACTGAGTCAGAACCTTGGCCTACCTAGCTCAATATTGCCTGCACTGACTGGAAGCAGCTCTCCAAGGTTTTCAGTCTCAGGGTTCTTTCCCAGTCCACTGCCACAGACTGAAGCTTCTGCATGCAAGGCAGATGATCCTCCACTGAGCTACAGCCCCATCCCCTAAGAAGCTCCTGTCTACTGAGTCAGAGCATTTGTCCATCTAGCTCAGTATTGTCTACACTGACTGGCAGCGTCTCTCCAAGGTTGCAGGCCGGAGCCTCTCTCAGCCTTGCCTGGAGATGCTGTCCAGGGCTGAACCTGGGACCTTCCTCATGCAAAGCAGGGTCTCAGGAGAAGAGCAAGGCTCCTTCCACAGCCAGTAGCCTGCCCTGGAATGGCAACAAAGCCTCAACGGAGGCACGGGCATTGCCAGTTGCTTCATAAGATCACCCTCTGATGCCAACCTGGCCTTCGCATCCAGTCCTCCCTCTCACAGGGATTCCCCAATGCCATTGACTACAACTCCCAGCATCCACAGCTGCAACCACCTTTGGGGATTATGGGAGTTGTAGTCAATGTCATCGGGGAATCCCTGGGAGAGGGTACCCTGGTCCCATCGCTTTTCGTTGCCCTCTGACATCGAAGGCCACACACCAGTACGCCTCTCTCTGCAGTCATGAGGACTGGCTAAAAAAGATGAACACTCCATGCACCCATTCTGCACGCCCGCCGAATCTCTGCCTGCACACAGAAAGCCCTGTGCTTAGATCGCCTCCTTCGGCAGCTGGCAAGAAGCGTTCTCTCTTGCACACACTGGGAGGAGCTTTGTGGTTTGAGCTCCCTTGAGGAGTCCATCATGCTGGGAAAAGTTAGGAACATGGGAAGCTGCCATATAGTGAGTCAGTCCACTGGTCCATCTAGCTCAGTATTGTCTTCACAGACTGGCAGCAGCTTCTCCAAGGTTGCAGGCAGGAGTCTCTCTCAGCCCTATCTTGGAGATGCTGCCAGGGAGGGAACTTGGATGCTCTTCCCAGAGCAGCTCCATCCCGAGGGGAATATTTTACAGTGCTCACCCATCAAGTCTCCCGTTCGTATGCAACCAGGGTGGACCCTGTTTAGCTAAGGGGACAAGTCAGGCTTCCTACCGCAAGACCAGCTCTCCTCTCCTAAGCTGAAGGAAAGAGAAGAAGAGGACGACCAGCAGCCAGGTGGATGGACTCAATTACGACAGCCATGAAAGCACCACTGAGAGACCTGAAAGGCCAAGCGGAAGAAGATCATCCGGGAGAGAATCTATCTATGGGGTCGCAAGTAATCAAGCAAGCAAGCAATCAAACAATCAATCAATAAAAACAGGGCGGAGAGTGACTCTCCTGAGGGCAAAGGGGGTCTCAGGCATCCCTGCAAAAATCATGGAACACTTTGCTAGGAGCAAGAGCCACAGAGAAGTTGCACGTAAACCATGAGGAATTTCGTTTGAACATCCAAGTGCAAGAGTAGGGCAGAATAGACAAGCCGAGGCTTTCTAGCTATTGTTGGACTACAACTCCTATCACCCCCGGCGCAATAAATCGCACACATACTCTCTACATGCAGCAAACTGCAAAAGCATCCTTCACGGCCGGCCGGCCGGCCTGCTTGCAAAACCTCCAGCGAAGGAGACCCCCCGTCATTTCATGAGGCGGAGAGTTCCACTGCCCAACAGCCCTTACGCTTAGGAAATTCCTGCTGACGTCTAGCCCAAATTTTCTTCCAATTTAGAAACTTGGGATTTAATCCACATAATTCATTGTATACAGATCCAGCAAGAACTGAGCTGAATCTCCAGTCAGTCATACCTACATGAAACCTGGAAAAGGCACCCACCTCTGCAGTTTTGTTGATGTGCAAATGCACCTCAATTTGATCAATCCCTCTAGATGATTATTAGGCAGTTCAACTCCTTTCAAGAGGTTAGACAGCCCTGATTATTATTATTTTTGTTTAGCAATGCCATAAGGTGTCTTACAGATCAGCACAACAGATATGTTGAGCCAGAATAGCATCGTGGTTAGAGTGTTGGACGGGAAGACCCGAGTTCGAATCCCCAATCAACCATGAAACTCACTGGGTGACTCTGGGCCAGTCATGCATCTCTCAGCCTAACCGACTTCACAGGGTTGTTGTGAGGCTAAAAAGAAACATGTACACCACTCTGAGCTCCTTGGAGGAAGAGTGGGATATAAATGTAAAAAATGAATGAATATATGTTAGGAACCTCAAGGGAAACATGTGGGATACAAGGTCTTTCTTTGGCTGTAGTTTGACTGGACATGACTGTTCCACGTTTTGCAATTAGACTCCCTCATTAATACAAATACGACGGAAATATACCGCTTTACAACAAAAATTCCCAAAGCGGTTTACATCAATATTAAAGAATGAATGAATGGATGGATGGATGGATGAATAAAGATGGTTCCCCAAAGAACTCCCAATCGAAAAAAGAAGCATAGGATAGACCCCAGCAACAGCCACTGGAGAGTTGGTGCTGGATAGGGCCAGCTGTTATGGCTGGATAGGGCCAGTTGCTCACCCCTCCTGCTCAATCAAAAGAATCACCACTTTTAAAAAGGTGCCTCACTCACTGCTCAGTTAGCAGGGGTTCATGCAGGTTAAGGATCCTGCATGAAAGCACTAGGGCATGTGCAGAGTGCCTGCTCAGGGCAAACAGCAGCCACAGGCATGCTGGCTTTAAAAAGCCATTCTGTACGGAGCACAAAGCCGTTATATGGCTATATGCCCCCCACTGTATATTTAGAGAAGGCGCATTATTGGTAGCATTAATCTTAATGGTAAAGCGGGGGCGCGGGGTGGGGGGAGAGAATAAAGGGTAAATGTTCCTAAAAGCATTTTATATAATCGTAGAGTTGAAAAGATGACCTCAGAGGTCTTCTAGTCCACCCCCTCCCTGCTCAGTGCAGGAAACTGCTATGGCATCCTTGACAGATGGCCCCAAACAGAGCCCCTGAACAGAGAACATTTATCTCATCTACACTGGATAACTACGAAGAGCCCCCACACACTTCATGAATTAGCAGAAAGGGGTCAGAAGGAGATACAGCAGATAGACTGCACCCCGGATCCACTTTTCCTAGGGATGGATTAATGCTCAAGGAAAAGAGTGACACAAACTTCCCTGGAGGTGAATTCCAGAGATTTTAAGAACAGCAGAAGAGCCCTTTTTAGCTCTCAACACATGTGGCAAAGCCAGCCCACCTATCCCCATCATTTGTGCCCAGCATTTGTGCCCGAAAGGTACACTGTCTTGGAACATGGAGGCTCCATCAAGCTAGCACAGCTACGTGCCACTGACAGACCGAATCCTTCCTGCATTCATCTAAACAAGTAGAGTTCAGAGGTGTATCAGGACACACAACCATGTGCACATTTACAATGACAAGCCTAGGTCCCCAGATGTTTTTGGACTACAGCTCCCATCATACCCTGCGACGGTGGTGACCACTGTGGCAGGGGTGATGGGAGTTGTAGTCTGACATCTGGGGACCGAGCCTTGAGGATCCCTACATCATGGGAATCAGCTCTTCTGATGCACTCAGAAAAGGGGTTTTATTTTGAACAGCTGTTCCAAAAGTCATCTGGGGACTTCTGTAAGTCCAAAGTCCAAAGGGCAGATCCTAACATGCCTGTGCAAAACTATGCCTATTTTTGACTCGGGTTCCTAGGAAGAGCCCTGTCGGATCATCCGGTATTCTGTTCCCTTCAGCAGCTAGCCAATTGCTGCCCCCCAGAAAGCTGGGCAAAAAAGGTCAATCACTCTCTGATGTGTTGCTCCCCCAGCGCCTGGTATTCAGGGGTATACTGCTCCTGTACATGGAGGTTTCATTCTAAACCACCATGATTAATAGCTGCTGACGGGTCTGCCATCACATGCATCTAATTATTTATAAAGAGTTACAAAAAGAGCCATGCTGGATTAGACCCTGAATCCATCCCATATTTCCAGATCATGTTCAATTCAAGCAGATGCTCCCAGGGAAAAACTCCAAAGCAGGACTTGAGGGCAGGAGCCTTCTCCTGCTGATGCTCCCCAAAGACATCTGGCATCTACAGGTAGACTGCCTGTTAACATGGAGGTCCCATTTTTATCCACTGTGGTGAAGGACCAAATGAATCTAATTCTTTATACATAATTCTAAATCCTATTTATCATAATATAATTGATCATATCTATAAAAAGAATAGATGTGTACAAAGAATCATGTTTTATAAAATATTGTATAATATTTTATAATAATTTAATATATAATCTATCTATTACATAAATATGAAATATCACGATTTAATGTATGGAGAGAATTATGAGGCGGCCCGATGCATCGGAACAAAGGCCCACCCCATCCAGCCTTTCGAGGGTTCTCCGCCTTGGGTCCCCAGATGTTGCTGGACTACAACTTCCATCATCCCCTGATGCCGTGGATTCTGGGGTCTGTATCCTGGTGTTGTCTGGGGTCTGCCGTCCTTCACTTCCAGCCCCAGTTAACCGGACACTTCCGGAACACCCCCCCAAACTGGGCACAGCATGTGTGACCTTCAGTTGCCACTGGAGGGCTCGCCACTCCGGAGCCAGCGTGCCAAACCACACAGCCAACCACCGTCCCCTGCAAACCACTGACCCACCAGACCTCGGGGAGAAGCAGCTGGACTCTGGGACTGGAGCTCAGAGCTCAGCTTCTTCGGGGCAGGCATCTCTCCCCCAAGCCCAGCCCAGTCGGATCCCCAGATGTGGTTGACTACAACTCCCCTCATCTCCAAGCAACGGCTATTGCAGCAGGGGATGCTGGGAGCTGTAGTCAACCATATCTGGGGATCCATGTTAGAAGCTCAGCTTCTTCTGGGCAGGCGGGCAGGCCGATCTCCCCGAGGGTCTCCCCTGGGTCTGGTGGGTCCCTTCTTGTGTCCCCCCCCCACACACATACCCGCTGTCCTCCTTACCCCACGATGTAGGCCATGATGGAGAGCTGGACCACCCGGTAGAGGACCCCCACCTTCTTGTTCTTGGCAATGACATACTTCTCGGTCTTTTAGTCGAAGAGCGACAAGCACAGCGCCTTCCAGGCCACCTGCCCCATCCTGCCGGCCGGCCGGGCATCAGAGGCACATTGGGAGCAGCCGGAGAAGCGGGCCTGGAGGCAGAGGCAGCAGCACAGCTCCTCTCTCCTCCGGGCTCTGCTGCGTCTTGGCAGAGGATGGAGCCTGTGAGGACGAAGGACTCCGCCGCTGCGGCTGACTGCAGAGAACTGGCAGCATCAGCATCAGGAAGGGGAGGAGGAGGGAGTGGGTAGGTATGTGGAAGAACCAGCCAGCCCCCTTCCTAGGAACCTGTCCCCGGCTGCGTCACAGCCAGCTCTGCTCTCTTCCCCCACCACCCCTGGCATGCTTAGCTCTGCTCCACACATGGAGACCTGTGTTTCCCAGGAAGCTTGCATCATCAGACTGGGTGGCAAAGATTTAGGCACAAGCCAAGGAACTTCAGTTTGTGGCCTCACACGCTGAGGGACCTCTGAATCACACACACACACACACACACACACACACACACACACACACACGGCCAAATTTAAGGTTTTACCATATGGGTCTTTAATATAATTTATTCGTTTGTCCTAAACCGCCCTTCCTCAAGTGGCTCAGGGCAGTTTTTACATGAGAATCAAACCCATCAAAGACTGAAACCAGATTAAAATTCCGATTCAAAATAGAGATCATGAAAAGCCCAGCTCAAAAGATGGGTCTAGATTCCCCAAGGAAGATAAATCCTCTTATTTAAAGGTGTTTTTCTAATGCAAATAGGCTTCATTGGAAGCTGCCATATACCGAGTCAGACCCTTGGTCTATCTAGCTCAGGATCGTCTACACAGACTGGCAGTGGCTTCTCCAAGGTTACAGGCAGGAGTCTCTCTCAGCCCGATCTTGGAGATGCTGTCCGTGAGGGAACTTGGAACCTCGATGCTCTTCCCAGAGTGGCTTCATCCCTTGAGGGGAATCTCTGACAGTGCTCACGCATGTAGTCTCCCATTCAAATGCAAACCAGGGCAGACCCTGCTTAGCTAAGGGGACAAGTCATGCTTGCAACCACAAGGCCAGCTCTCCTGGTTAGGAAGAGACTGGTCTTCCCAAGCAATCGATAGAGAGCAGAAATAGATTCATTACATAAGTTCCAACTGCTACATGCACTGCCACATAACGTGTGGTTCAGGTCTCAGTTTCTGCTAGCAGGCAAGTTTAGCATCCTTCTCTTTCATGTTAGCCACAGCACAACTCCTGAAAAACACAGTTCTCAAAACATGTGACAACAGCTCAGCCGACACAGGCGAATGCTCTTTCCTCTAACCTTGCAGTCACCTTATTTCTTCTAGTCTCTCTTTAATCTTGCCCACATGCCATCTTCAACTGATCTGACACACCTCCCACGGTCCCTCTTTTGTGCAAGCTTTCATCTTCCATCAAACTTCCATGTCAATCAATTTCATCCCAAGCAGGATCACCTTAAAAGTGAAACACTGGGCCCTCAAGTCGGGAGTGTCTAACCATGGATCCCCCACCCAGAGGGTGATGTACTACAACTCCCATCATCCACAGCCACAAAGGCCGAGGAACTCGTTCAGCCACCTGGGGACTCAAGGGTGGGGACCTCAGTAGGCCATGGTAGCTGGGGATGATGAGGACTGTAGTCCCACAGCAATCCAGGGACTCCTGTAGGCCTTTGCAGGGGGTGATGGGAATTGTAGTCCAACAGCTGGAAATGGGAGAATGATTCTCCGGTTTACTCAGTTACTTTCAACTGCCGGAGGCTCCATTCTGTCTTTTGGAGCAATAAATTAGCCAAATGGCTGACAGGCTACACGTTCGTACACAGGCAGTCTCGGTTGAAATGATGAGAAAGAGAGCTGAAATGGCTGCTTGAACGTGGAGGAAACCATTATCTTGCCTTCAAGTGCTTTCAGTAAATCACCTCACATAAGGAGACTGCTAGCGTGGTAATGCACATTGTTTTCTGGACGCTGTCAGCATGTCGGCTCCATTTTCCCCACTCTGAGGAACCTGGCTAAAAACGTCGGTTTCTTTGGACTGAAATCAACTGAAAACGGAGGGACGTTCCCCTCACCCAGCAAAAACCTGACCCAGGCCACTGATGGGGAATTATTAATCAACCCCCTCACTCTGAAGAGGCTGGAAATCTGCTCCAGGGATTGTGGGAGGGAGGATGACTTTATGGGTATTAGCCAATAGGTGCTTCCCATAACTGGCTTTCCCCCAGTTTACACTGGAACCTTGGCAGAAGTTAGCCAGTGTTTCAGAGCTTACCAGAGGTGGAAAGAAGCCAAATTTACACCAAACCAGAGCCATATCCACACGTAATGTTCAACAGTCCATTTCCTCTCTGTACCGTGCATCTGTTTGTTTTTAAAACGAATGCAGGTCCAGTTCATGCATACTCATGTACATTTGTACAGACACCTGGATGCAGGTACAATGTCATGTCTGAACAAGGCTGAGGTGAGGGCACTTTCAGATTGCCTGCATTGCTCTAAAACACATCTGCAAGAACAGACCCACACACATACAAGATCTCTTCTGAGAACAAGTGATTGCTTGCAGCTCACTGGAAAACAAAAACAAAATCCAGGACATAAAACTGATGGAGGGGAAAGAAGGAAGCACAACTTCTCCAAGAACAGTCTCTAGTCCGGCTGGGCCAGGGAATTGCTTAGGCCCCCCGAGGAGGAGACTGCAGGGGCCCAAGCACTCACACAGGTTTCTGCTACAGAACAGAAAAACATTCCCTCTCACATGGCCACTTTCACCCTGAGGCCTCCTAGGCCCAACTCTTTAAAAAAGGCAATACAACCATCTAGTTTTTTTTAGGCCCGTTAAATTAACGGGCTCTAGGAGAGTTGTGTGCTCCGGTCCCCCAGCCGCCATTCCTCCTCCCGCTGCCTCCAGCCTCCATGCCGCGGCCGGTCTCCCCGGCCGGGCAAGGGCCCCCCGCCACCGCCGGCCTTGCCTTTCCGGGCCTGTCGCCGCCTCTGTCCACCCCCCCCCCGCAACCCAGTCTCCGGCCGGGCCGCCACCGGCCTCCGCGGCCGGGCCGGGCCCTTTGCCATTGGCCTCCGTGCTGCCGCCGGCCTCCACTCCGCCCCCCCCCGGTCTCCCCGCTCCGCCCCCGGTCTCCCCAACATGGCTGCCTGCTCCCGGCGGCTGTGTCTCCCTTGGCGTGTTCTGGGCATGCGCTCTGCGCATGCCCAGAACCGCCAAGGGAGACACGGACACACGCCTGGGCGGCACAGACGGACAGCAAGGCTTTTATATGTTCTTATTCTTATGAACTAGCACAACCTTTCTCCTCTTGTGAGACTGGCCCTGGGCGTGTCTACAAGTTGCATACCCTCTACAATGTACCTGATGAGAGTGTTGGAGCTGGAAGGTATCCCTGGAGGTCATCTAGTCCAACCCCCTGCTCGGTGCAGGAATTGGCCACAGCACCTGTGATGGGTGGCCGCCCAGGCTTCACCCAGAGATGCATTTGTATTCATTTCCTTCAGCAGCTCACACTCATCGATCCCACATTGTTTAGCAGCATGGGAGAGCCGAAATATGGGTCTGGGAATGAAGGCCAACCATTTCATTGTCCACCACACTCAGGCTTGCAGCCAGACGCACTCTTAATATATTCCCTTCCCCGGGTGATGTGCCAGGAGTTTCATCCATTCGGATCCTGACAGCTGGCCCTGGGTTTCTTTAAAACTCTCATTTATTCTGCAGAGGAGGGCCAGAGTTGTAGGACTTCCCCTCGGTCAGCCCTGAACCAAGCAAGTGCCTGAACTGCCTTCCCCCTCTTCTTGAGTAGGCCCACGGGGAGGGAGGCCCCGAGCAGTCAGGCCAGCACTTTGCCTCCAGGATTGAGGTCTGGGCATGATCCGGTGTTGCCTCTGCTCTTGGGGGGCATTGAAAGGGGTTTATGGGGAGAAGACGGGGGCCACATTGGGAGGGGCCTCAGGGCCCCTCCGAGGGAGGCAGGGAATGCAAATGGGGTGGGGTGGGGCGAGGCCAGGCGCTACCTGATCAGGGTCTATTGTCAGATGTAGAAACCCTTTACTGAGCGGTGATGGGGCTGGGGGTCTCGGCTGTGCTGTGCTCCTCCTCCGAGGGGACTTTCTCTCGGGGTCAGATTCTGGCTTGATCGTGGGAGCAGCTGAAGAGCCTCTAATTTCCAGGATTGCGGGGGAGGGAGTGGACAGCTGTAGGGGGCTCAGCCCCATTCATGGTGGGGAAAGTGGTTTGGGCCCCTGGGAGGGGGAAGCTGATTTCCCCATCAAGGAAATCCCCGCCCTGGCATTTGTTTACTGCAAACCCTGACTCCAGTGGGAAATAGTGGTGGTGGTGGTGGTGGGGAGGAATTTCCCCAGCCCACATGCCCCAGTCCCGATCAGGTTGGGTCCCCTTGAGCCTGCTTCCCACCCCCTCAAGTAATAAGGCAGGTGTTCCTGTTTACGCCTGTTAGTGCACATCCACACAAAGTTTTCCTTGGATCCTGAGGAAGCAACAAGGGTCCTCCCTGCTCAGCCTGCCCGATGTGTGAACCTGGCAGGGAAAACCGACCCATCGGGGCTCTGTTTCCTCCCTCCTTGCATCTGGTGCTTAAAGTCACTGCCCACGTCTTCCTTCGAAGAATGAGTGGCACGATGCTTGCACAGTCTGGAATGCAAGTTCCTGGTGAACGAGCTAGTGCGAGATCTGCGCACCCCCGTGCGAGCGTTTCGTTAGTTGGCTGCACATCAGCCCATGTGTGTAAAAAGGAACTAAGTTTGCCAAGCAAGAGGAAGAAGCATAAGCTTAAGAACCTAAGAACCTAAGAACAGCCCTGCTGGATCAGGCCCAAGAAGGCCCATCTAGTCCAGCATCCTGTTTCACACAGTAGCCCACCAGATGCCCCTGAGAAGCCCACAGGAAAGAGGTGAAGGCATGCCCTCTCATCTCCTGCTGTTGCTCCCCTGCAACGGGTATTCGGAGGCCTCCTGCCTTGGAGGCTGGAGGTGGCCTATAGCCATCAAGACTAGTCGCCTCCAGTAGACACACACACCGCACCTACTTCATCAAAGGACTATAAAGAGAAATAAATGAAAAATACATCAGTGGAAAGTAACATGCTTATAACAACACAAATAAACACAATTAGAAAAACAAAGAAGGGGAAGGTGGCCGGTCTTGTGGTAGCAAGCATGAATTGTCCCATGTGCTAAGCAGGGTCTGCCCTGGTTTGCACTTGAACAGGAGACTGCCTGTGTGATCACTCTAAGAGATTCCCCTTCTATGGGAATATCTTACATGGAATGGGGCCGCTCTGGGAAGAACATCTGCCTGTTTGCATGCAGAAGGTTCCAAGTTCCCTCCTTGGCTTCTCCAAGATAGGGCTGAGAGAGATTCCTGCCTGCAACCTGGGAGAAGCCACTGCCAGTCTGTGAAGACAATCCTGAGCTTTATAGACCAAGGGTCTGACTCCGTACAGTATATGGCAGCTTCTGGTGCCAGGGGCGGGGGGAATTACCCTTCCAATCAATACATGCCCAAAGTCCAGCCATTAGATTGCCGTCCACCGTTATGAGCAGATGGACTTCTTAGCAGACCGTTTCATGTCACATTAGCAAACCGCTGTAAATATGGATACCACCTGCTGTCAAGCCCCAAAAGATAGATCTTGCATTTACATTAGGTTGCATTTCCAACCAACATTTAACCACAGAATCTGTGGTGGTATGCTTAATATATTGCTCACCTGTTCTCCTCTTCAAAGGTCTGGCTGTCGTTCCTATATATAAACCTTCTTAAGGACATTGGAGTGCCAACCTGCAGCCTCACAATGGCATGTACATATGAATGTAGGAAGCTGCTTCCTACTGAGTCAGACCCTTGGTCCATCTCGCTAAGCACTGTCAACACAGACTGGCAATGGCTAGTCTCAGGGGTGCTGTGTGAGATCTTTCATCTGTTTATTTTTTTTAATATGCCCATTCTGCTTTTTCGCTGGAGAGGAGGCACTACAAAAATAAAATGTCATACAACTGCAAAAGAAGTGTCCAACAATTACAATGTATTCTGTATTTAAAAGATCTGTCTCCTGCCCCTCCAGTATGATACGGCTCGGGGCAACTCACCAAGCAATAAAGCCGATAAAACAACATAACACTGATAAATAGGAACACTGAGAAAGCTCAGTTAATAGTAATAATAATAAACTGTATTTGCCGGCCACCCCATAACAAATTGTTTGTTAGAAACTAGACCCAGTTAAAACCAGATTTACAGAGGAAGATGAAGAACTTACTGGGGCAAAGAATAAGAAGTTAAATGCCACTCTAAAGAGGTGGGTTTCCAATGGTTTTAAAAACCCAGAGGAAGAGTGCATGGAGAATGAGGACCAGCAACAAAATGAGGCCTTGGGAAGGGCTCCATGCAGAAGTTTCTCCAGCAAAATCCAGATCTGGGAGGAAGATGCATTGTTTTTTTGTGTTTTTTTTGGTGGATTCACATGCCAGCAAAGAGACATGTTTGCCAACAACCTTCATCTTTTCCTCTGCAAACTGCCAAAGGTCAGCCGTAGCGTCTGCTCTCAGACCTGCAAAGTATGATCTGACTGCAGATTCACTTTTATGCTCGTCTCGGGCGATGTTTTCTGTCTGAAAAAAAGAGACTGACAAGACAGCATAGAAGTGTGGAGGAGGAGGAGGCTAGAGAGAGTGTCCTCACAGGAAGCTGCGTTCAGAGCATTGCTTCACCTCACTCAGTATTGTCTACACAGGCTGGCAGTGGCTTCGCCAGGGCTCCAAAGAGCAAAGCAAATGCTCACTCGCTGTGTGGCCAGGAACATTTATGCTCTTGTACAAAAGTTCCCTGCACAACAAATGAAGAAGCTTCACCTCCCCCTTGTGGTGCAAGCACAAACATGTCTGACCAAGATTTACAATGCTGCAGCTGAGCAGTAAAGAAACTGAAGCGTTGACCACATATCCTAGGCGTTTGGCTTCATTTCTTATAAAACACAATCCCGTTTAGGCAAGGTCAGGATAACAACGGATCTGCTTTCTCCTATATTGTTTCTGGTTCTTAAAGCATGGCAAGTTGGCTCCAGTTCAAAGGATCAAGTGTGCTGTTTCATTGCTTCTAAATTCCCACAGTCCTGGAGGGTCCTGCTGCTGAAGAAACAAGCCCAAGCATATTCATGGCTTGTCTCTTCAGCACTATAATGAAACAGCAGAGTATTGTGGTGCTCTCTGGTATGTATAAGCTTCTTTGGATTCCATCCACTGTCTACACAGGGTTGCAAGCAAAGTGGAATCTGCCATGAGCACAACACTTTCCACCTTAAGTGGCGCAGCGGGGAAATGCTTGACTAACAGGCAGAAAGTTGCCAGTTCGAATCCCTGTTGGTACTACATCAGGCAGCAGCAATCTAGGAAGATGCTGAAAAGCATCATCTCAGACTGTGCGGGAGGAAGCAATGATGGTCAACCCCTCCTGGATTCTACCAAAGACAACCACAGGGCTCTGTGGGCGCCAGGAGTTGAAATTGACTTGATGGCACACTTTGCCTTTACAACACTTTAGAAAATCAAGAATAATCAAAGACTGAGTGCAGACACCCCAGAATGTAATTTTCAAGATGTATTTGAGTGGATCAAGGGATCTGTATGATGATCGCACGAACCAAAGCAGCTGCTCCAGTCTTGAAAATGAACAAAAATCAGTTCACGAAACCCAAGGAAGTTGTGCCCTAAGCCAAGGGGAGGGGTGGGCATCCAAAGCACTGTAAGCCCCCCAACTGAGAACTGCAACAAATTGTGCAAAGGGCAATATCTCACATATTGATTATTTGTTTATCGTATTTATATACTGCCCCATATAAAATCTCTGGGTGGCTTACCATTAAATCCCAACAATTAAATCCTAAAATCATATAAAACAAATTAAAATAACCATCAATCAAACATAAGACATTATGAACTAAAAGCCTGATAAAATAGGTGTATTTTCAATAGTCATACCGTTGTAAGGGGGCAAGCCTCCTACAAAGGGGAAATACAGCTTTTTTCTCTCTTTTTTGCAACGCAGATACGACGTTATAGGGCTGTGATGCAACAATACAATCTGAAAGAAGGCATCGGAAATATGAACAGCACCTTCCTTACAACACAGGGGCTGCGATGTCAAAGA
This sequence comes from Hemicordylus capensis, assembly GCF_027244095.1. NCBI lineage: Eukaryota > Metazoa > Chordata > Lepidosauria > Squamata > Cordylidae > Hemicordylus > Hemicordylus capensis. The sequence goes on along the minus strand of NC_069668.1, from coordinate 9,670,730 downwards.
TAGTGTGCAATCTAAATAGCACCCTGGTGGGAGGTCCAACCCCGATTATTTTAATAGGTAGTGGGGTTCAGGAAGAAGGCAGCACTCTCTTAAATACTCTGGGCCCAAGCCATTCAGGGCTGTATAGGTAATAACCAGCGCTTTCTATCTTGCCTGGAAACTTGCTGGCAGCCAGGGTCGTTCATTTAAAACAAGAATAATATGGTCTCTTTACAGGAGAGAGCAACATTTTAAAATAAACTGGAATCTCTCGCTGAGTTTGCCTGGCTTGCAGCCGAAGGGAATCCTCAGCGGGGGAAATACTCCTAATTCCATTCCAGAATTGTGCTCTGTGGTTCTCAGGAATCATTCTGCTCCTCCATCCTGTTCTGGTAGCTTCTTTTGAAAAAGCCACACTAGAAACAAGAGGAAAACAAAATAAAAATCTGCATTCAGCAAAGAGGTTTTTGCCTGTTTGTAGTTGAACAGCAATACTGATGATTTCTGCTTTTTACAGATACAAAACACTGCATTGTTGCTGCTCACGTCCCTATGGATCTATGAATCCAGTACAAGACTTCATTAGCCTTTTGGGATGAGGCCATTGCTCAGTGGTTAAGCATCTGCTTGGCATGCAGAAGGTCTGAGGTTCAATCCCTGGCAGCATCTCCAGGTAGGGCTGGGGGAGACTCCTGCCTGCAACCTTGGAGAGCTGCTGCCAGTCAGTGCAGACAAACCTGAGCTAGGTGGACTAAGGGTCTGACTCAGTAAATAGCAGCCACCTATGTTTTTTTGTAACACTAGCATCCTCCGAAGGTTCTAACGTAAAGGCCTGCAAGCTTCTATACCAACAGAAGTTAGATCTATACTTTCTTCAGGTACAGAGCCTGCGGAGATCAGGCTTCTTTGGGGATGCACCCCAGCTACAGAACTCCTTTAAAGGATGATTACGTTTAGGAACATAGGAAGCTGCCACATACTGAGTCATTGACCCATCTAGTTCAGTGTAGTCTACCCAGACTGGCAGCGGCTTCTCCAAGGTTGCAGGCAGGAGTCTCTCTCAGCCCAATCTGGAGAGGCTGCCAGGGAGGGAACCTGGAACCTTCTGCATGAAAGCACGCAGGTGCTCTTTCCAGAGCAGCCCCATCCCTTAAGGGGAATAATATCTTACAGTGCTCACACATGTAGTCTCCCATTCAAATACAAACCAGGGCAGACCCTGCTTAGCTAAGGGGACAATTCATGCTTGTAGGTCCCAGCCAACGTCTGCCCTACCCACACAGCATAAGGGGTCAGCAGGTTGAAGTCAGGCAGTGGGGCCCAGACACCAGGGCTTCTCAGCTCTGGGTCCCCCAGATGTGGCCGGACTACAACATGCAATAGTTGAAGGCCAGGGATGATGGAAGTTTTAGTCTGACAACATCGGGGGACTTAAGGGTTGAGAAGTCCTGCGCCGATAGCCAGAGGAAGAATGCACAATCTCTTGTGTAAGTGGATGTGCAATCTTTTGCACAAGCAAAAGAGCAACTTGAGATTTAAGTTCACTTTTCTCACACAATGTTCTGGAAGGAGAAGTAAAGTGGCCCTTCTGTGAGCAGAAACCTGTGGGCACAAGCCATAGTCCTAACCTGACACAGAATGATTTTTAAAGCAGTATCCTAGAATGGGAGAGCGAATGGGGAATACTCACCTTATAAAGGCCGACAATGATAAAAGCCAAGAGGAAAATCCCACCAACAGAGCTTCCGATAATGACAGGGAGGAAACTGAACTCTTTCTCTCTCAGCAAAACCACAGTGATCTAATCACAGAGGAGGACGAGGACTAGTTAGAAGAAAGCTGGAAAGGGGAACTATATTCTAAAATGTCATGTCATTTGCAGATTGTGGCCTTGATTGACTGATTAAGTGCCATCAAGACGTTGTCAGCTCTTAGCAACCACATAATTAGATTCTTTCCTGGATGGCCTTAAATTGGTTTAAATGTCATAATTTCCCCTATCCCTATTTATAAAGTAAAGTTGGGTTTAGACTCCCCAGGGAAATGATGGATTTATTTTAGAGATAGAATAGTGTGAAAAAGAGGGGAAGAGATTAACAGGGAAGAGATTAAGGCCATAACACTGAATGGATCAGTTGTTTAGGTGAACTGAATGATACTAAAGAATCTTTGATCAGCTAAGATGGGATTTATATATCCTGCCTTTTTTCCATCATGGAACCCAAGGCTGCCTACATGGGTTAGTTTCCTTTCCAGGCACTGACCACACCCAGGCCTGCTTAACTTCAGCAAAATTAATCACTGGTGCCTTCCAACTTCTTCCCTCCCTGAAGAGGAGAGAACCTCCACCCCTCACTTCTGAAGTACCTCTGCTGTGTGGCTTTCTTCATTGAGGCCCACGTAAAGGTTTCTGTTGAAAAGGATTTCACGTATCACCAGCAAGTGAGTTCTGTCTTGTAAGACCTAAAGAAAAAAGGGAAGAACAGCCATATCTTAGAATTGTAATTATTTGAGATATTTTTAACTCACGCTTCAGCTAACAAGACCTCCATAAAAAATAGATTAGAACAGGAAGGGTGTCATCCTCTCCCACACCAACGGGGATGGCTATTTCTCCTCCTCCTCCTCCAGTTGGATCCAGGATTTTCACATCCTTGCATGGGAATGTTTCTCTGTGCCCCGAAGTACCATTTTCATCCATAACATTCTGTAAGCAGTTTTCTCCACACCACACTGTGAACTCTGGTGGCTCCTAATAACCCAGTTATTTGACTGTCTCAGCCTGATGTGGTGGGACTACAACTCCCATCATCCCCCAGCCACTAGGGCCTGAGTCCTTTAGAGCAGAGGTTCCCGTTCCCAATCTGTGGCCCTCCAGATTGGGGAATGTTGCTGAACTACAATTCCCATCATCCCTAGCCGCAATAAACTGTTGCTGGGAATGGTGGAGGTTGCAGTTCAACAACATCTGGATGGCCACAGGTTGGGAGCCTCTGCTTTAGAGTGACTCCCGAGTAGTACTATTGAGTAACTCAGCCTGGATGCCAGCCAACGTATTTGTATTTGGGCGTAAAGGTTGGAATATTTACCAACCACCGATACATACCGATTCACCGATACATACTTTGGCTGTCCTTGTGATTTCTCTTCTGATCAATTGTGGGTCTTTTTCTATTAAAAAAAAGCTCTCTCCTGGCATGTATGTACCTGTTGGGAATTAGCCAAAGAAAGCTTTGCTGTCACTGTCACATTCTCTCTCTCTGATGTGATAATACAGGTCACAAGTTGGTATCTGACTCCATTGATGTCCTGAAAGATAAAGTTGGGAAGGGAGGGTTGCTTCGATTTGAACTATACAATGGCAGGTTTCCAGAAAAAGGAACATGTGGTGCTGCCTTAGCCACTGGTCCATCTAGGTCAGCACTGACTGGCAGCATCACTCCAGCTTTTCAGTCAGAGGTTTTTCTCAGCCCTGTCTGAAGAGGCGACTAGGACTGGACCGGGAACCTTCTGCACAAAAAGCAGATTCTTTTCTGCTGAGTTATAATCCTTCCACCCCCATAGGAACATAGGAAGCTGCCATATACTGACCATAGGTCCATCCATTGTCTACACAGTATTGCCTACCCAGACTAGCAGCGGCTTCTCCAAGGTTGCAGGCAGGAGTCTCTCTCAGCCCTCTCTTGGAGATGCTGCCAGGGAGGGAACTTGGAACCTTCATGCTCTTCCCAGAGTGGCTCCATCCCCTAAGGCGAATATCTTCCAGTGCTCACACATCAAGTCTCCCATTCAAATACAAACCAGGGCAGACCCTGCTTAGCTAAGAGAACAAGTCATGCTTGCTACCACAAGACTCATGCTCTCCTCCCAAATATGAAGCTGTCTTAATTTGAGTCAGACCAGTGAACCATCTAGGATCAATGGATGCTATTTATTTATTTATTTAACCCAGAACATGTTAAAAAAATAAATTAAATAGGTCAGGATTGTCTATGCTGTCTGGCAGCTTCAAGGGTCCTTCTTAGCCCTACTCACAGATGTTTCCAGGGGACTAAATAGGGCTGCCGACATTTCATTGCCAGAATGAGGGACACAAGTTCCAGAATGAGAGACAGAAGTTTGTGGGGGCTGGCTGGGAGGTGTATGCAGTGGTAATCAAGAGCCTGAGTATCATTGATGTATTGTATATGTAATTGAATTATATGCTACTGAATAAATGAGGGACAAATGAGGGATGAGTGCTGTCCCTATAAGAACCAACATTTCATCCCTGAAATGAGGGACATCCTGTGTAATGAGGGACAGTTGGCAACCTTAGGAATGAACCTGGGGCCTTCGGCATGCGAGCATCAGCTCTGCCACTCAGCTATGGTGAAGAGAGACCATATGGTTGTAGCCCATGGAAACTCACACATACCAACACACGCCTCTCTGGGTTCTCTTGACCACCTTCCTCCGCAAAGGTTTCTCTTGATAACAGTAGCTAGCCACGATGATAACCAAACAGAGCTGTGCAATATAAAATAGGAGGGAAATAGGAACAACCCTCCTCTGCCTTGCTTACCTTTGCCTCTTTATGTCTGAAACTCTTCTCAGTTTTGCACATGGTGGAACTCTGGTGGAAGAAAAGAAAAACAAAGAACACACGATTGGAAGTCATAGCATGTTGACTGCATACTGTTGGCTCAGGCTCCAGAGAGGGTTATCCCACTACTGCAAGTGAGGGACAAGATGGGGAGACTGAGAGCGCGCAGTTTATGACACCCTCAGTTCTCCCACTTTGCTTCTGGTCTCTCCAGAACAGGCTTGACACAACCCTGCCATGTAGTTCAGCACGATCCTCCACATATTACTATGATATCCTCCACATATTACGATTAGATACATTTAATAGAGAATGCTTTCCCAGCCATAAGGCTTAGATACGATCCTCCACATATTACTACCATCACCACTTATGACTTCTGATATCACTGCAACGTAGATATTGCACAGCATGAGAGAATCCTGACCAACTTTATTCTCCCTGTTAAGAAGGTAGAAGTTCATGCAGCTCAGGTCACCAGGAACAAACAGATACACACACTTTCCCTGGCAGTAAACCCCACTAAAACTCACTTGGACTTCTCAAGGATTCTCTTCCTTTAGAACACAAAGCGTTGGAATAAATATTAGTTCCTTGTTAGCAGGCTTTTACGGACCTGTTTTAGTCTGTGTAAATATGCAACTTTGTGTTTTGCTAGTGATCTTGTGGAATGAGGGGGAAATGCCTTTTCTGAAAGCTGCTTTGTAATCACTTTGTTCTCATGGAAGGGGAAAGTGTCTTTGCACTGGTCAAGAAATGGTTAATAGAGTCTGCAAGTTGCCTTGCCAAATTGCGAGCTGTAAAGCCATAAATTTGCTGACCAGCTAGAGGGGGAAGAGCCCCCCTCTCCTTGTATCTCTTGAAAAAGCAAAGGCCTGTAGGCCTTGCACTTCAAGGCCATCTGAGGAAGACAGTTTCGCTTATCAATAGGCAGTAGAAATGTTTCTTTGTACTAGGGAATGCTTGTCTAACTAGCAACGATTATAATATTTGTAATATGACGGACAATGATGTTAACCAATGAACTAATTGGTTCTTTGGGGCTGAATGTTGATGCCCAGCTATGTAGTTATGCCAAAGTATAAAAACTTGTGACCCAGGCAGCTGCGCGCGATTCTCAGGTTTACCGTGAGGTACTGGGAAATGCCACCAGCGCTGGGTTAAAATAAACGGTGATTATTGCTTCCTTCAATCATCCTTGTTTGTTTTGGTTTGTGGTAACTGGGCCTCCCAGGTAACAATCTGACTAATTGCATAATTAGAATGTGTATAAATTAAACTGGAAGCACAAGTATTGATTGATTAAGTGCCGTCAAGTCAGTGTCTACTCTTACAGCACTAATAAAATCAATACAGGCAATTTAAAAAACAACAACAACAAAAACAACAACACCACACACACACACACACACACACCCCACCATCTGGGACTTCCTTCCAAAGCTGTTTTTACATTATGTTAGCTGGCTTTTATAAACTTAAAAAAAACTTTTTGTGAATATGCAACTTAGCAATTTTTGTAATTTGCTGGTGATCTGAATGACTGTAATGTAACCTAATAAAACTGAAACTTAATAGTGTGGCTAAAGTACAGCTGTGCTCTCTCTCTCTCTCTCTCTCTCTCTCTAAAAACCACAGGCCCTTCCAATATAATAAGTTATATAATGTTATATAAATAATATAATATAATATAATATAATATAATATAATATAATATAATATAATATAAATATTCGACAAAAATATGTATTAGTTCTGTGTTAACAGGCTTTTACAAGCTTAAAAAACCCGTTTTGTAACTTAGTAATTTTTTATGAATAATTGTAAAGTGTTCCAATAAAACCGAAACTTAACCATGTGGATCAAGTACAACGCATCTTTATATACTTTTAAAAAACAAACCAAACAAAACCCACCAGGACTTCCTTCCAAAAGGGAGCAAGGTGAGTCTACGATATGTACACATCTAGGTTCCCCCCGGGTGCGCCTTCTTATTGCGTCCGCAGCGCCGCCGCCGCCTCCGATTGGTTGAGCTTGGCCTGTCCTCCTTCGCTGCCGCTCCGAGTTTCGCGGCGCCAGTCCCGCGAAAACGCAGTTTCCCGCCTCGGCCCTCCTGAACAGGAAAAGGAGTGACCCGCCCGCCCATTTCCGACCTCCGCCTCCCTGCCAGGCCTCGCCAGTCCCGGCCCGCTCGCATGGAGACGCTCCGGCCGCGGCTGCTGAGGACCTACGCGGGGCCGCGGGAGCAGGGCGGGCCGAGGCTTAGGCGCCTGCCGCCCTCGGCCCCCTGGATCACGCCCCAGGCGGACCCCCGGCGCCTCTTCAGCACCAGCTCCTCCTCGGGGGCGGCCTCCTCCGCCTTCTCCCTCTCCCGGGACGACGACGACGACTCCGATTTCCAGCCTCCCAAGAGACTCCCGAGGGCCCGGAGGCAGCAGAAGCGGCAGCAGCCCAGAAGGAAGTGCAAGAAGGGGGGCAAGGAGAACCAGGTCCCACGTGTAGGGGGCAGCAGCAGCAGCCCCGCTTGCAGCACCAGCAGCCCAAGGGCCTTCTTGGCGTCCCCCACCTTGCTGTGGAAGAACGTCACTCGGCGCCCACACCAGAAGAAGAGGGGGAAGCCACTGCCCCTCATCAAGGCCTGCCTGGGGCGGGGAAGCACGTCCCCACTGCTGTGCAGCAGGCCTGAGCCGCCCCTCTTGACGCCAGTGGCAAAAGAGGGGCTGCTGCAAGAGGGAGAGGGGCTGCTGCGAGAGTGCCCCCTGCAGGGGAGCGGCCCTGTTTCGGACTCTGTTTTGTGCGTCTGCTGCTCTCAGCGTGAGGTCCTGTGGGAGAGTAGCCACGCCCCCCACAATGCCCTCTCTGAGTTGAGCTTGCTGAAGATGGATGGGGACCCAGTTGCTCAGGAGATGGGGGACAGCTTTGAGCTCTTTTCCAAGGAAGGTCCCACGGGCCTGCAGCTGAAGTATCCTCGTGAGGTTCCCAGGACGCAGCCTCCACCCTCACCGGTGTCTCAGATGTACCTCAGCTGGTCTCCTTGCTCACCCATTGCCTTGCAACCCCCTAACGTCTGGGGCAAGTCAGAAGCATCCACAGGAAACAGGAAAGGGTTCAAAATCTCACCAGAAAACTTGGCATCATCCACCCCTAACCAGCTGGCATGCCATCCTCTTCAAGCTGCTGATAAAGATGATGACCAAGAGCTGCCAGTGCCACCCAAAACAGGCATGACACCATCAATCCCGTCTCAGGGAGCTCTCCAGCTACAAGCCAGAATCTGCAATGACAAGATTGCCCTCTTTTTGCCCAGAGATCCAACGCCTCTTCCAAGCAAGAGACAGCGGACCTCTGTCCAAATGGCTGCCAGTCCTGAGAAGGCAGCTGGTGATCTAAACGGAGAGCTGTCAGAAGAGGGGAGTGACTTCAGCATTGACCACAGCAGCCCCCAGCATCAGCCTATTGTGGTTTTGGACAACCAGGTGGTGCCCAACTGGCTGGCTAGTCAATCCACCAGAAAGCGGGCCACTGGCCACAGTTCTCAGAAGAAGGGATACAACTTGCAGTCAGGTTCCTCCTGTGTCCTGCCTGAAATCTCTGGCACTCAGAGTAACAGTCAGGTGGTCCCCACCTGTAATCCTGGAGGCACTATTAAAAAAGCATGTATCAGTGGATTCAGCTGCAGCCGCTGGAGGCCACAAGGAAGAGCTAAGCACAAGAAAAAGGCAGAATGGAAAGAACAGGCTGATCCCTCTTTCCTGCAGCAGTGTCTCAAGTGGAATGAGAAAGAAGAGTATCTTCCTTTGTCTCTTCTGTCTCCAGACTGCTCCTTGCTCAGGAACTCTTCATGGTGGCACAGAATCCGTGCCTCTTTTTCCCTCCATAAGAAAAAGAAAATTCTCACTGAGGTGGAAAGTTTCAGTGTCGGCACTGCTAATACTTCTGTCAAGTCCTCTGTGTCAGAAGCCCCCAAGACCCCCTTCACTCAAAAACTGGGCTATTCCATTTGTCCTTCCTCTTCAATGGTCCTCCTGTCATCCATGACCTCTTTTTCGACTCCGGAGGTGACGCTGACAGATGCTGAAAAAGTGTATAGGGAATGCCAGCAGGAGGGACCCATCTCCTTTGAGGAGTGCATCCCCCCAGATAAGATGCAAAAGTGTGAGAAAGTTGGGGAAGGCGTGTTTGGGGAGGTCTTCAGGTCAGAAGGTGAGAGAGGAGCCGTGGCTTTGAAAATAATTCCCATTGAGGGGAGCGGCCGAGTCAACAGGGAGGCTCAGAAGACCTTCAGTGAGATCCTACCGGAGATCATCATCTCAAAAGAGCTCAGCCTTTTGGCCGATGAGGAGGCTAACCAAACTACTGGGTTTATTAGTCTGTATTCGGCATACTGTGTTCAAGGATCTTACCCTGAGCATCTCCTGAAAGCCTGGGATGAATACCATAGGCTGAGCGAGTCTGAAAATGACCGACCAGACTTCTTTCTGGACCAACAGCTCTTCATGGTCCTGGAGTTTGAGTTTGGTGGTAGCAACCTGGAGAACATGCGGACCCGGCAGCTGAGCTCCATGGCTGCGGCTAGGAGTATCTTGCACCAGCTCACTGCTTCTCTGGCCGTGGCTGAGAAGGCACTCCACTTTGAGCACCGTGACTTGCACTGGGGGAACGTCCTGGTCAAAAAGACCAACCTGAAGGAGTTGAGTTTTACACTGAGTGGGGAAACCCACACCTTTCCCACTCACGGCATCCTTGTGAACATCATAGACTACACCTTCTCCAGGTTGGAGAAAGACGGCCTGACCGTCTTCTGCGACCTCTCCACTGATGAAGAGGTGTTCCAAGGGAGAGGGGATTATCAGTTTGACATTTACCGCAAGATGAGAGAGGAGAATGAGAACAACTGGGCTGACTACTTTCCCCACAGCAATGTCCTGTGGCTGCACTATCTCGCAGACAAACTCTTGAAAGAGGTCTCTTATAAGAACAAGGTTACAACGGCCTCCATGAGGCAGGTGCAGCAACAACTCCAGCTGTTCTCCAAAGAGGTGCTTGGCTACAGAACTGCCACAGACCTACTGAACTCAAGCACCTTTTTCCACTGACTAAGCTGGGCTTGGGGTTGCAAACTGGGAAATTTTTTTTAAGGTGCTTTTTGAAACCATTTAAAAAATAATTTGGGAGAGAAGGTGTTGTTTTACTCTCCAAATGTTTTGACCATCTTTTGGGATTATGCAGAAACAGCAACACTTTTTTCTTTCAATTGTATTGGCTTATGTTTTAATGGATTTCAGCCTCAATGCGTTTTCCCCCAAAACCTGTGAATTCAACATTTAAAAGTGTTTGTTTGAAAGCATTTTAATCTAAGCCAGGGTTTCTTAACCTTGGGCCCCCAGATGTAGTTGGATTACAATTTCCAGAATCCCCGGCCACAAAGGCCATGGGGATTCTGGGAGTTGTAATCCAACAATGTCGGGGGGGGGGGCCAAGGTTAAGAAACCCTGACCTAATCTTTTCATTTGTTTTTAGCGTCTTGAAGTTTTCTTGTTTATTTTGAAAAACATTTCCAGGTCTTTATATCTTACAGTGTTTATGGCTTAAATAGCGGCTTATACAACAAATCTGTTGTATTGTTTTTATGGCTGTTTTTATATGTTTTTAACTTGATGTTTTTTATTGCTTTTTATTGTATGTTTTAATTTTTGTAAACCGCCTTGGGGTTGTTTTTTTAACGAAAGGCAGTATAGAAATGTTAAAATAAATAAATAAATAAATTTTAAACAACATTTAAAATTAAATGGTTTGTATTCAACGCTTGCATTTCCCAATCTGCTTGTTATAAATGTTTCTTTGTAACGATATCATCAACAGCTTATCCAATTACAGCTGTATTCTTAGTGTATTCAAACCAGCACCTCACTAGTAGAACTTTGAAATACAGGGGCTTGTCTTTATAGATCTCACTCAGTAACTATTAGAAGAAGAAGAAAAAGGGAGTCCTGAGAATGAAATACAGCAGTCTGGTGGTCTATTGCAGTAGGTTCTGCTCAGGAAACTTGGTGCTGAATTTTGGTGGCTGTGCTCACTAGGACCAGGGCCTGTACTTGCTTGGTGTGGAGAAAGGAGTGGTGGGGGGAGTCCATCATGAAGTCACTGCTAGCCAAAATGGTTAAGGGGGATGGACACCTCTTTCAGGGATTCTCAACCTTACAGTGCCAGTTGTTATTGGACAACTCCCATCATGCTTCAGTCATTGTGGCTGGGGATGATCCTAAGAACAGCCCTGCTGAAGGGGATTTGAGAATGAAGAACAGCCCTGCTGGATCAGGCCCAAGGCCCATCTAGTCCAGCATCCTGTTTCACACGGTGGCCCACCACGATGGGAGTTGTAGTTTAGCAACATCTGGGACCCTAAGCAGTGTTCCCCATAACAGGGATTCTCAGATGTGATTGACTACAATTCCCAGCATCCTCAACTGCAATGGCCTTTGGCTGGGGATTGTGGGAATTGTAGTCCACATCTGGAGGTCTCTGTTACAGGGAGCACTGACCCCAAGGGCGAGAACCCCCAGGACATGGTGAGCAGGAGGCTTTATCAGAAGCATGGTGAAGGAAAGAGTCCCTGCAACAGAAAAGCAGGTGGAGGGGGCCCAAGGCATTTTAGGAGATAAACGGCCTTCTTCTGAAGCAGATCCTTAGTCCAAATTTGCAGATGATAGCAAACTCTTTTGGGTAATGAAATCCACAATGGATTGTGGGAGCTCCAAAAGGATCTCCAAACTGGGGGAGTGGGCATCAAAATGGCAAATGCGGTTCAATGTTGGCAAGGGTAAAGTGATGCACACTAGGACGAAAAAAACCCAACTTCAAGTATACGCTGATGGGATCTGAGCTGTCGGTGACTGATCAGGACAGGGATCTTGGGTTGTGGTGGACAGCTCGTTGAAAGTGTCAACTCAGTGTGCAGCAGCTGTGAAAAAGGCCAATTCCATGCTAGGGATCATTAGGAAGGGGATTGGAAATCACACTGCTAATATTATAATGCTCTTATACAAAACTATGGTGCGGCCACACCTGGAGTACTGCGTACAATTCTGGTCACCACACCTCAAAAAAGGGAATTGTAGAACTGGAAAAGGTGCAGAAGAGGGCAACCAAGATGATCAGGGGCGTAGAGCACCTTTCTTATGAGGCAAAGCTACAACACCTGGGGCTATTTAGTTTAGAAAAAAAAGACAACTGCAGGGAGACATGATAGAGGTCTATAAAATCATGCATGGTGTGGAGAATGTGGGTAGAGAGAAATTCTTCTCCCTCTCACATAACACTAGAACCAGGGCTCATACCATGAAATTGACTTCTGGTCGGTGACCGTAACAATAAAGACTGACTGAAATTGATTGCCAGGAAATTTAGGACCAACAAATGGAAGTCCTTTTTCACACAACGCATCATCAACTTGTGGAGTTCTCTGCCACGGGATGTGGTGACAGCCAACAACCTGGATGGCTTGAAGAGGGGTTTGGATAACTTCGTGGAGGAGAGGCCTGTCAACGACTACTAGTTGGAGAGCTATAGGACACCTCCAGCCTCGGGGGCGGGGTGCCTCTGAATACCAGTTGTGTGGGAGTAACAGCAGGAGAGAGGGCATACCCTCCACTCCTGCCTGTGGGCTTCTAGCAGCATCTGGTGGGCCACTGTGTGAAACAGGATGCTGGGCTAGGTGGGCCTTGGGCCTGGTCCAGCAGGGCTGTTCTTATGTCCATCTAGCTCAGGAGTGTCTGCACTGACTGGAAGCAGCTTCTCCAAGGCGGCAGGCAGGAGTCTCTCAGCCCTACCAAGAGATGCTGCCAAGGATTGAACCTGGGGCCTGCTGCCTGCAAAGCAGATGCTCTGCCACTGAGCTCCAGCCCAATCTTGTAGGAAGCTGCCTTCTACTGAGTCAGACCCTTGGTCAATCAAGCTTGGTATTGTCTACACTGACTGGCAGCAGCTTCTCCAAGCTTTCAGGCAGGCGTCTCTCCCAGCCCTACTGGCAGATGCTGCCAAGGATTGAACCTGGGGCCTTCTGCCTGCAATGCAGAGGCTTTGCCACTGAGGACCCATTCTCTAAGGCAAGGTCTCCCAACCTGTAGTACTCCAGATGTTGCCGAACTACAATTCCCATCACCCCCAGCTACAACTTATGGTGGCTAGGGATGATGGGAGTTGTAGTTCAAACACACGAATACCTTATGGCAGACAGCACTTGCAGACAGCACCCCTCTAAATGCAAACAAGAGGACTCTGCTTAACAAAGGGGACAATCCATGCTTGCTATCACTAGATCCGTTCTCCTCCCCCTTGGCTGGGCTGTGCCCTCCTAGGGGCTGGTGGAGTCACCCCATGGGGGAAGTAGTGTCATGCAGTCACAGGTGCACTCTTGCTTGGGTGAAAGGGAATGCTAGAAAACCATTACCTGCGACCCCAACGCTGTCTTGACCCTGGCAACCAGGTGCGTGTCCACTAAGACCGGGACTCAGCTCGGCTCCGAACTGGTTCTTCCCATTGATCTGTAAAGGGGAAACGAGGCTATTATTATTATTGATGATGATGATGATGTATATTTTCTATCCTGCTCTTCCTCCCAGGAGCCCAGAGCGTTGTACTACATACAGTGGTCCCTCGACTTACGAACTACTCGACAACCGAATTTTTCGACTTACGAAAGGAAAAAGTGGCCGCACGCTTACGAATTTTTCGACATCCGAACGGAAAACCGTTGGTGGTTTTAGATGCGGTTTCCTCGACTTACGAATTTTAGATGCGGTTTCCTCGACTTACGAATTTTGATAATGTGGTTGTTGCCCCATGGCGAGCAATGCTCCTCAGGAGTTTGCAGAGTTTGCGGAGTTTGCATTTTGCATGCCTTTAAAGTGCACTTGATAAAGAGTTTTGCACATAAAACTGGGTGTCTGGGTCTTTTTCCTAGGCTCCGGAACGAATTAATCAGTTTCCAATGCATTCCTATGGGAAACCGCTTTTCGACTTACGAACTTTTCGACCTACAAATGTGCATTCGGAATGGATTAACTTCGTAAGTTGAGGGACCACTGTACTTGAGTTTCTCCTCACAACAACCCTGTGAAGTAGGTTAGGCTGAGAGAGACGTGACTGGCCCAGAGTCACCCAGCAAGTCTCATGGCTGAATGGGGATTTGAACTCGGGTCTCCCAGCACTCTAACCACTACACCACGCTGGCTAGGAACTGGCCTTGGGCACCCTCGGTGAACTCGGGCCCAAGGGGACTGGGTTTGTACCTACCTTAAATTCAAAGCGTGCGCTCTGAGGGGATCTTTCATGCACACTCACGTACACCCGTTTAGATGGCCTGCAGACAGATACAAAAAGCGGGAGGCAACTTGATGCTGGCGAAGCAAAGTGGGTCGGTGTTCCAGGGGGTACTAGGAAAGGGACAAGTACCCCCCAAAAGGTTATCCGTGCACTCCTGGCCCCCCTCAGGCCTGGCAGAGGGCAGAAAAGGTCTAAGGACACACTGGGCCCTCTTCGGTTTAGGCCGAGGGTTTTCCTTCCCTGCAATCCCTTTGCAGTAAACCTTTTGAGAAGGGATGCTTCCATTTGAGGTAAAGCTCTTGGCGGGCTATAACGGTTTTCTGGCGTTCTCAGAAAAGCTGGTGCCAATTCCTCTTGTCCTTTCGCTGCATTTTAAGGGGCAAGGCAAGATTATAAGTGCCCAGTTTTGTTTGGTTTTTAAATGGGGATAGCATATGCCTACCTCACAGGGTTATTGGGAAGGCATGCTGAGATATCCTATACATGGAGTGACCAGGACACCCAAAGAGCAACATAAATGCTAACTGCCACTACCGTTTCTCGCCCAATGAGGTTTTAAGGTCCTAGGCTTGGATCCTGGGAAGTTGGACTACAACTCCCATAATCCCCAGGCCACTGTGGCTGCTAATGATGGGAGTTGTAGTCCGACATCCAAGGACCCAGGTTTGCGAACTTGTTAAGAGAATATGTTGGCTGTAGATTTTAACCAGGTTTTTAATCAAGCCTTGTTAATATTAGATCAGAGGGTTGGTTCTTCATGGTCATGCAATGGAACATAGGAAACTGCCATATACTGAGTCAGACCATTGGTCTATCTAGCTCAGTATTGTCTTCACAGACTGGCAGTGGCTTCTCCAAGGTTGCAGGCAGGAATCTCTCTCTTAGAGATGCTGCCAGGGAGGGAACTTGGAACCTTCTGCTCTTCCCAGAGTGGCTTCGTCCCCTGAGGGGAATCTCTTCCAGTGCTCACACATCAAGTCTCCCATTCAGATGCAACCAGGGCAGACCCTGCTTAGCTATGGGGACAAGTCATGCTTGCGACCACAAGACCAGCTCTCCTCTTCGGTGGAAGGGACCTGTTGGGTTTAGGCTGTTTCTGAAGGCGACTTACCTGCTGAGGATGGCAGTGAGGGCGTATTTGACATCAACAGAGTGCTTTTTCACCAGGGCTGTGCTATTCCTGTTGATGCTGTTAAAACAAGAACAACATTTCTTAGCTCTCTCAGTGCCTACTTCGGCTTTGCCAGCTTATAGCAGGCTAATCTGGCTGTTGCCCACGGATGCTGCAATAAATGTAATGCTTCTCTTAGGCAGTGGTCAGCAGCTGGCAGCCACTGGGTGAAATCCGATCTCTAGGATGTAATAGTAGTAGTATTTGGGTTGCTCGCAGTTAACTGAGCAAAGAGGCGCCTTTTCAAAGTGGTGATTCTCTTCACTGAGCACGGGGAGAGCAACCGGCCCTATCCAACCCCGGCACAGCATCCTTCCAGTGGCTGTTGCTGGTATCTATCTTGGTTTTTTAATTTTGATTTTTAAGATTGTAAGCCCTTTGGGGACAGGGAACCATCTGGAGAACGCAGAAAGTCTCAAGTTCAGTCCCTGGCAGCATCTCCAGGTAGACTGGGAAAGACTCCTGCCTGAAGCCTCAGAGCCGCTGCCTGTCACTGTAGTGTAGACAATACTGAGCTAGATAGACCAAGGGTCTGCTCAGTCAGAGGCAGCGTCCTATGTTCCTATCTTATTTATTGTCTCATTTTTCTGTTTTGAGAACTTTTGCTGAAAAATGGCCTATAACTATTCCTAGCAGCAGTAGTGGTTAGAGTGCTAGATCAGGACCAGCCACTGCTGAATTTTGGGTTACGGCCATTTGACCCACGAGTATACCCCTTAGGTTCTGGCAACCTCCAGCGGGTTCAAATCCCCATTCAGCCATGAGACTTGCTGGGTGATTCTGGGCCAGTCGCTTCTCTCTCATCCTAGCCTACTTCACAGGGTTGTTGTGAAAGAGAAACTCAAGTATGTAGTACACCGCTCTGGGCTCCTTGGAGGAAGAGTGGAATATATAGTAAATGTAAATAAATAAAAATGCTTCCATCTGCATTTTACTTACTTGGTAACATTCACCGTGACATTGGCCAAATTGCCAGGGAACCTTTTCCCGTCCACTTGCCAGGTCACTGAAAAATTGGCCTGTGATGCAACGGAGGGAGATTAGGTTAGGAGGATGAGAGAGGGGAAAGCACCCTCCAATCATGCAGATTCTACTCTTAAGCTTTGAATCAAGGATTGGGTTAAGCCAGGGTTTCTGGCTTGGACCAGAACCTTGGAGAAGCCGCTGCCAGTCTGTGTAGACAATACTGAGCTGAATGGACCGATGGTCTGACTCAGTATATGGCAGCTTCTTATGTTCTCAGATTGAGTCCCCAGGAGCAGGTCTTGAATAGGCAACCGTGTGAGGGCCAAGGTGGTTTCCCATCCAAACAGACCTTCTGATTCTCCTCTAGTTTCAGTCAACACTTTCCTGCTGCAAGGTTCCTTCTGAAAAAGTTTGTGGACATTCCGTGATGTCACAACAGCCCAGCCAATGGCCAGGTAAGGGTGGACAAAAACAGCAGGCAGAAGTCTGTTTAAGGGGGAACTATTTGTGCATGAAAGATCACAATCTCTGGTTTTATAAGCTTGGATGGTGACTTACTGTTGTGGTCTCGAACACGGGATGCCCAACCTTGCAGCTCAGAGATGAGAGCAGGGTGGCCGCTGATTTAGGGGCATCACAGTCGACGACTGTAGAGGAAAGCTGCAAGAGACACACACAAGAGTCCTCCTCACTCAAGGCACAACACCACTCTTAAACCTCTGTGAAACAGGTAACTGGTGCTGCTAAGGAAATGGATAAGCAAGGTCCCTGATGGATGCCACTGATATTTGGGGCGATATTGTTTATGCCGACTTCTGAGTGGCATCAGGAGGAGATGGAACTGGACAGAGAATTGTTGGAGGGATTGAAGCTGGCCTCAGGTCTCAGGCAGGGAGGGTGAGCAGAAGGCTGGGGACAGGATTTCCCAAGCTTAGGTTCTCAGACGTTGGACTACAACTCTTATCATCCCCAGCCACTGGGGATGATGGGAGCCGTAGTCCAACAACATTCTGGGGACTCAAGCTTGAGAGCCCCCCCGGCGCTTGGAGGAGAGGCCTCCCAGCCAGGGTTGGGGGCCAGGAGAAAGAGGCAGCCTACATTATCGAACTACTCACCAGCTGAAGAAGAGTTTGGAAAGGGATTAACTCAAATTGTATCCCATTTTGAACCCCACTTGGTACCCTATCAGAGATCAGAAAAAGCACCTGCAGCAGTTTCCTGCGTTGGGCAGCAGGCTGGACGAGAAGACCTCTGAGGGCCCTTCCAGCTCTGACATTCTTCTACATTGTACGATTCTGTGGATTGTCTTGCTGGATATCACCAAGAGCCCCATGGACCCCAGCATTCTGCCTCCAACCGCAGCCTGCCCAAGGTCTCTGGGAAGCTTGGAAGCAAGGCTCCAAAGAGATGGCTTGATTTGCTCCAAGCCTCTGGTATACTGCCCTTGCACATGGAGGTTCAGTATGGCCATCACAGCTAAGGCGCAGCTCCCTGGATCTCATCTCAAAGGGCCCGTCCTTTTCACTCTAGCTTCCCCCAAAGGGAGTTCCTTCTCCATCTCTTGGTCGCCTCACCCCACATTCCTCCTGCTTCCTCTCGCTTTAAAATTTTCGGGACTGCATGGTAGTGGTTTTTATTCATTGAACAGCAGCCAAAGGGTTTGGAGACCAGAACTGTTCCTAAATGGAGCCTCACCTCTTGGACGTTTTTAAAAAGCAGGTTGGTAAGGTACTCCAAGACCAGCCAGGTCATGTAGGAGCTATCTTCGCTGTTGCCGAGGAAGATGGTCAGCGTCAGGTCCTTGGTGTGGCCTGCCACCAGGTCCTTTCTGTAGCAGCACACAAGGACGTTCAGAGACTCAGGAGGCAAGCTTGCTGTATCCAGATTATAGCTCCCTAGTAGGCAAGGCCCATAACTGACCGGGCAAAGTCATTTTGAGTGGATTACACTTAGAGGCAAGTTCAGGAAATTGAATATAGGCAATAGAATGTTTTATTAAAGGGCTGGGGAAAGGGAAGTGAAAGAACCAGTTGAAATGTATGGGATTTCAACTTCAAACCTTCATTTTATGGACTAATGACCACATATGAATCCTAGTACATTTGCAGCTGCTTCTTTTGGGCATAGTGCGCAAAAGATTTTAGGGCTCTTTTTAGCCCTATCGCAGACAGTGAAAGAATAACCATGTCGTCGGCATATAGAAGAAGTGAGATATGACGATGTTGGGCATGATGTCCTTTTTGAATTATTGATCTGAGTGTGAGGAATCTGTTCAGAACAGTTCAAATGTGAGGATTATATATTCAAAATTTCTGCTCCAAAATAATAAAAAGTTAAACTCCACCCCCAGCATATTCTGTTGTAAAAAGTTCAGCTAATTTCCGTGGCAGGATTGTGTATGCAAAATTTAGTATCTGCAAGTAACTGGGAAATATTAATTTCTGTCACACAAACAAACTCTTCAAAATACATCATAGATGAGCCAGGCCCACAAATTTTGGCCATCGGTACCACCTCAGCGGGGGGGGGGGGGATGAGTGCCCGTCATGATTTTTGCAGAACTACTCCGTTATGTTACTGCCACAAACACAAGACCAGTTGCCATGTTGTAATCTGTCAGGGAAATTAGCAGAAGACGAAATGGATTGTCTTGATATTAAAAGAAATGTTGGCTAGCCTTCTGAGCCAAACTTTGTCCTGAAGATACTCCAGGGAATGGATTTTGGCTTCACCTGCTGTATCCCATTTATTGCTGCCTTTGGAGTCACAAAGGATATAAGAACAGCCCTGCTGGATCAGGCCCAAGGAGGCCCATCTAGTCCAGCATCCTGTTTCACACAGTGGCCCACCAGATGCCTCTGGGAAGCCCACTGGCAAGAGGTGAAGGCAAGCCCTCTCTCCTGCTGTTGCTCCCCTGCAACTGGGATTCAGAGGCATCTTGTCTATAGCCATCAAGTGACTTCTGAATCAAGCTGCCAAATGCACCAGAAGCACATCAGAGACTCACACTGCTTGAAGGGTCAAACTCAAGTGTGGTGTACAGGCCGTCTTCTCCTTGCAGGCATCTTCGTAGGGCAGCTGAAATTTGACATGGGTTGAGTCAAGGGAAGGTGTGTGATCTTCCCTGCAAAAGGTTAAGCTGTCAGCAATGCATGTAACTCAGCCTTTCCCCTTAAGGAGACCAGATGGAAAGTTGGCCAAGGATCCTGGACCCTTAATAAATGCACAAGGTGTGAATTTTTGGTGGGTACAACTTTTCTTCTCCCCCCTGCATGAGAAGCCGTACCTGTCAGTCCTGCTTATACACAACAGCACGGGGTGCACAGATCTGCTTTGAATTCTGGGCCCCAAATTTAATCCAGGTAGGGCAGGGGATTACTCTTGCCTGAAACCCTGGAGAGCATCTGCCAGTCAGTGTTGGCTGTGCTGAGCTAGATGGCCCAAGGGTCTGACTCAGCAGAAGGCAGATCCCTGTTCCCAAAGTTGCATTCTGTTGGGACCCCCAGCTTCTCTACCCTCCACACCCCAGAGAGAAAGAAGGATGGTGCCAACTTCTCCCCACATAACCTAGTGTGTTGGGGGTGGGTGGGTGGAGTACCCATCTATGTGGGGGGGGGGGCTTGGTGTGTACAGACAATAGCCAGAAAAATTTCTCCTTAACCTTTGCGACTCAGAGACACACTGGGGTACTCCAGCCAGAAAGAAATGATCCGAAGCCGTGAAGGCCACAGTAACAGCACATATCTCATTACCTGAACATACAGCTCAGATCCTTGATATATATCGAGCACAGGCAGGGGATGGCGGAGATCATGATATACAGGGTCATCAAGCAGCTGGTAGCCAAGTCGGAGGACGACACTCGAGAAACAGTCGTAGACGCACGGCTGGGAGGAGACGGAAACGTAAATTGACAGCTGAAAGCAACCTGGGTCTGTTAGAACTGCCTTCCTTTCTTCCTCTTCCTGCTTTCTCTCTCCATCAGCACCAGAATAAGCCTATAAGCATCTCCTGTTGGTCCTAAGCATTTGGTATCCCTTGGACATGGACATCCTGTGAACTGCCCGTGGACATGGAGGGTCTATTTCGCTGGAGTGTCCAAAAGCCTTTGATAGACCTCTCCCCCTCCTCCACAAATTCGTCTTTGGCTCAGACACCGAACCTGATATCTGGGGGATATACGGGTGACTCACAGTTGCGCTGAAATTCTCTTCCTTCCCACACTTACCAAAATTTGGAACTGCAGTTCAGAACACACAGGTCCCTGGTAGAAGATCTCCCTGGTGGCAGTGGTGGCGTGGTCCTCAAACTGTGCTCTTTTCTTATCCATCTCGACATCCAAATCCAAAGTGTAGCGAATGTGGAGGTTCTGCATCCCTAGAAGGAGCCAAGGGAACAAGCCTAGTAAGAAAACCAGCAGCCCCTCAAGATTTCGGAATGCAGAGAAGACACATGGCCCTCCTGGTGTGTCCCCCCGCCCCAAACGCTTGTTGATCATGAGTTTGCCTAACATCTCAGTTCCCCCCTGAACCTAGAGGGAGCTTGTACAAGCCCTGCGATCAGACAGTTGTCTTGTCGCCTATGGTGAATTAAAAATGGCCTCCAGGTGATTAGACAAAGGGCATCTCCTTATTTATTTATTTATTTTATTTATTGACATTTATATCCCACTCTTCCTCCAAGGAGCCCAGGGCGGTGTACTACATACTTAGGTTTCTCCTCACAACAACCTTGTGAAGTAGGTTAGGCTGAGAGAGAAGTGACTGGCCCAGATTCACCCTGCAAGTCTCATGGCTGAATGGGGATTTGAACTCGGGTCTCTCCCGTTCCTAGTCTGGCACTCTAAAGTGCCTATAATGCAGGGTCTTTATGGTCTTGTCCTGATCATGACTCATTTTACACATCTCTGAAGTAAACTGATCTGTTTGAGTTACAGGCGACTGGCACTGAAACTGGGGCCAATGTCAGACTGACTGGCATGAAGCCTCAAGACCACTTATTGCAAAACAGGAAAAATTGGCCCTGAATCTGCCACAGGACAGTAAACATCAGGGGAAAGAGAGGGCCTCAGGAAACTGTGGAAGATCATCGGAACATAGGAAACTGCCTTCTACTGACCCTTGGTCCATCTAACTCAGTTTTGTCTAGATTGTCAGTGCCTTCTCCAAGGTTACAAGCAGGAATATTTTCCTTTCTGGAGATGCTGCCAGGGAGGGAAATGGGAACCTTCTGCATGCAAGCATAAAGGTGCTCTTCCCAGAGCGGCCCCATCCCGTGAGGGGAGTATCTTACAGCCCGTACATGTGGTCTCCCATCCAAATGCAAACCAGGGTGGACCCTGCTTAGCAAAGGGGGCCATTCATGCTCACTACCAGCATTCCACCCATCATGCTTTATGGCTGCTATGATCTTGTAATTGCCTTTGGTGAAAATCATGGTGTACTGTCCTTAATAAAGGTATATCCTAAGGCTAAGAGAGAGAATGTGGGCGGATGAGAAAAGTGTGAAAGGTGTATGAGTGATTCAAGGAAGGAAGGGGAAGATTTATTATTTATTTTATTTATTAATTTAACGTATTTCTATACTGCCCAAAACTTACGTCTCTGGGTGGTTTACAAGATGGGAACCACCGGCTGAGGGAAGAGGCAGAATGTGACAAGCTGGTCTTGTGGGAGTAAGCATGAATTGTCCCCTTTGCTAAGCAGGATCCACCCTGGTTTGCATTTGAATGGGAGACATGCGTGAGCACTGTAAGATATTCCCCTTAGGGGGCGGAACTGCTCCGGGAAGAGCATCTAGGTGCCAAGTTCCCACCCTGGCAGCATCTCCAAGATAGGGCTGAGAGAGACTCCTGCCTGGAACCTTGGAGAAGCCGCTGCCAGTCTGTGTAGGCAATACTGAGCTAGATGGACCGATGGTCTGACTCAGTATATGGCAGCTTTCTCTGTTCCACCCCAAAAGGAGCAAGGGGACTCCTCTCCTGGAAGGGCCCATGTCCTAAGAGACCCCCGAGATGGCAGACAGCCAAAGCCTGACACCACTGGACTAACCCACCCTGATGGTGAATGTGGCTGGGGATGATGGGGTTTGTAGTCCAACGGCAGCAGGAAAGCCTTCCCTGACCACCTCACAACCGAGTTAAAAAGCCAAACTTTGCCGAGATGCAAGCCTTATGCACGGCGGCAGCAAAAGACTCAGTTCCCAGGGGGAGAAACGATTTCCCTTCTCTGTGTACCAACATCCAGTTCAGGATAATTAAACCCTGCTGCTGAGCAGGCCCTTGGGGACCCTTGTCGTGATTCACCACACTCCTCAGTTTGCCAGCTGCTGGATTCATTTGTCACCTGCGTTTCCATTACCTGGCTGGCTGGCCTCGAGAGAGTCCGTTCTGCCGAAGCACACTTGGGCCGTAATGAGACAGCTGTTGTAGAAATTGAGTATTTGTCCTGGGGTGAACTGCGCAGCTGGGACCAGCCGAATTACTGGTCTGGAGCTAGGAGAAGGAGAAGAAGAGTAACCGGTTTGAAGAAGAAGAAAAAAGCCAGCATCCATGCAGAAAGTTCTAAAGAGAACTCGTCCAGGAGCGAGGGAAGGCAACAAGCCAAAATCTCTAGCCGAGGAGAGCTCAGCACTGCATGAGGCAGGCTGTTCCACTGCCTAGAGATTTCTATATTAAGCGGTATAGACATTTAATAAATAATAATAATAAATAAGGGGAGACATGATAGAAATGATGGGTTGAAATGGCAAGGAAGCCATCAGGACAGAGAATTATGGGAGCGGGAGTCCAGCAAAATCAGGGCACTCAAGGCTGGGACCCTCTGCTCTGGCCCAAGCCTCCACTCAGAGCAGGGATCTGTGACAGTATCCCAGCAAAACGGCTGCCCCGCCTCTGTCTGGAAAATCTTTCACCAAGGAGAGCTCAGCCCTGCATGAGGCAGGCTGTTCCACTGGCCAACAGCTCTCACAGTCAGGAAATGCCTCCTCATGTCTAGCCTGAATCTGCTTCCTTGACATTTCACAGATTATTATTATTTATTTGATTTCTATACCGCCCTTCCAAAAATGGCTCAGGGTGGTTTACACAGAGAAAGAATAAATAAATAAGATGGATCCCTGACCCTGAAGGGCTCACAATCTAAAAAGAAACATGAGATAGACACCAGCAACAGTCACTGGAAGTCCTGTGCTGGGGGTGGAAGCCACACAGGAAGCCAGTGCGGAGTCCACTCAGTTCTGGAAGAACAGAGCCCTTACCTCGTGATCCAAACGATAGACGTAAACCTTCCCTTCCTCCCCATGGATGTGGAAAAACGGGGCTCCAACCAGCAGGCGGTCTGTGGACCCATCTTGGTCGATGTCCAACGGGCAGAGTTCAGACCCATAGTAAGAGCCCAGCTGAGGCCATGGAGAGGAGAGAAAGAATCTCCCAGGGAATAAGATGGATTTTCTGCCAAACACATCACCCCTTCTTCCCTGATGCTGGCAATGCAGAATTACGTCCTCTCTCCCCCCTTTATTAAAGTCGACCTCAATGTCCCTCCCCGCCCCCAAATGTTGAAGGGAGGAGAGCTGGTCTTGTGGTAGCAAGCATGACTTGCTCCCTTAGCTAAGCAAGGTCTGCCCTGGAAGACTAGAAGTGTGAGCACTGTATGAAATTCCCCTCAGGGGATGGAGGCGCTCTGGGAAGAGCAGAAGGTTCCCAGTTCCCTCCCTGGCAGCATCTCCAAGAGAGGACTGAGAAAGACTCCTGCCTGCAACCTTGGGGAAGCTGCTGCCAGTCTGGGTGGACAATACTGAGCTAGATGGACTCAGTATATGGCAGCTTCCTATGTTCCTATGAAGGCAAATGAGATTTGCCTTTAAACATCAACACTTGGGGGTTCCCATTGTCAATCAAAACAGCCCTGTTTAAAGCATTCTAGGATTCTGTGACCTCACGATTCCCTTTCACACAGGCGCACGCAAGCCATGCTGAGTACCTCTACCGATCTTCAGTTCCGATTTTACCCACTACTAGAGGCTTTGATTTAACCCACTTCAAAAAGCAGCAGCGTTCCCAGGGCTATATGACAGAGCGCGGCAGACGACTGTCTCCCTTTCAAAGGGCAGAGGGTGTGAGACAGCATTAGAAGCAGTCACTGAATCACTCACTCATTGACAGGCGTCTCACTTTGAGTCATGGTGGCAGGTGAATCGTGAAACCTTTCATGCCTCCAAATGCCACCATGTCGCATCCTGAGAGGACGCCTGGCATTGCCTTGCCCAATACCAGGTGACTGGGGCCAAGGCCACACCATGAGCAGGAGAGGCACCTCGCCCTGAGTGTTTCCAGAGTGCAGGATCGGCAAAGCATCTGAGGGAATCCCAAGGGCAGACTGGCCACCGCCCCATACAGACAGCCCTTCAGGTTTCTGTGTGCCCCCCTGGAGTGATCTTGCCCAGAGGTGCTCTTAGCCTTGGACTTCTGGGCCGAAGTCTAGGGCCTCCAAACCCCCTTTGCTTGGGGATCATGGGAGTTGTAGTCAACACACCATCTGGGAATCCCTGTTAGAAGGAACACTGCTCCAAAGGCCTTTCGGTCCAGGCTCCACAATGACCGAGGTGCACCTCTGATCTTGCCCTCTGTGCACACACCCGGCAGGGACTTTGTGCCCAATAAATAAGAGCAGAGAAGCAGAACACCGGCCCAGCCCTGCCAGTGCATACCTGCTCTCCTTCAAGAGTTTGCTTTAAACGGCCTCCTTCAAACACCATCACTATCCCGGTCATGCCGTGCCGAGGGCCGCCCGTCACGATCATTGCTCCCTGTCCTGTGTTTACGGCGCCCACGCTGTACCCTGGGCAGGAACAGACCAGAAGCAGATCATGGATGCAGCTGCCAGTTTGTGGGCGTTGGCTGCCAGAAG
Source organism: Hemicordylus capensis (assembly GCF_027244095.1). Classification (NCBI taxonomy): domain Eukaryota; kingdom Metazoa; phylum Chordata; class Lepidosauria; order Squamata; family Cordylidae; genus Hemicordylus; species Hemicordylus capensis. The sequence goes on along the minus strand of NC_069668.1, from coordinate 9,645,796 downwards.
CCATTCATCTGCTGTTACAGGGCTGTCATTTACCTAAATAGCCATTCCTTGAACCGGCATCCTCCGTGGACTCGTTCAAGAAGACGGCTGTCTCGCTTGGGATGTCATAGTGAAGAACTCCTCCGGACCAGTCAAAGGCTCCCACGGCACCAAACAGGAGTTGGTTCTGGATGTGCAAGGCGGAAGCAGAAGTGAGGTCTCCGAATCATAGAACAGAATTTGAGAGTTGGGAGATACCTCAGAGGCCATCTAGTCCAGCCCCCTGATCAATGCAGGAAAACTGAGACAGCTTCCTTTGACAGATGGGTGTCCAGCCTCTGGAAATCTAAGAACAGCCCTGCTGGATCAGGCCCAAGGCCCATCTAGTCCAGCAGCCTGTTTCCCAGAGGAGCCACCAGAGGCCTCTGGGAAGCCCCCAAGCAGGGGGTGAAGGCATGCCCCCTCTTCAGCTGTTGCTCCCCTGTAGCTCCACTTCGGGATCTGGAGGTGGACTCTAGCCATGACGACCAGTAGCTATGAATAGACCTGTCCTCTGTGAATTTGGTTAAGCCCCACTTAAAGCCACCCAAGCTAGTGGCTATCACCACATCCTGTGGCAGGGAATTCCATAGGTTAATTCTGTGCTATGTGAAAAAGGTCCTTTCTTTTGTCGGTCCTACATTTCCTGGCTATCAGTTTCATGGTTCTAGTGTTGTAAGAGGGGGAGAACTGAAGAACTTCTCCCTATCCACTCTCTCCACACCTATAGTCCTGCATCATGTCTCCCCTTAATCCCCTTTTACCAAGCTAAAAAGCCCCAGACTTTGTAGCCTTGCCTCATAAGGAAGGCATTCTCCAGTGCAGGAGAGCCTGCCATGTCATGTGGCAGGCTGTTCCACTGTCCAACAGATCTTAAAGTTAGGAGAGTCTTCCTAAGGCTAGCCTGAATCTGCTTCCTTCTAACTTCAACCCATTGGCTCTAGCCCTGCACTGAGGCTCAGCAGAGAAAAGTCCTTGTGGCGATCTCCGGAGTCCCTTTCCAATCTCAGCATTCTCCAAGGGCTGAGGTTTCCAAGAGACTGTGTCTGCCCACCCCATCCTGACCCCCAGGAGAGAGAAGCTCTCACCTGATCCAGGAGGTGGACACTAAAACCGCTCTGGGCCAGCTCAAATTGCAGGATGCCTCCAGCTGTACCTGAAGATCAGGAGGAGAGTGAGAAATCCCTTGGGCAAAGGTGAAGAAGGCAGCCTGAAGGTTTCCCTCCTCTTCCTCCTCCCTTACCTTCTATACCAATCTTCTGCTGCAGGGTGGACAGCAGGACATTTAAGGCTGAATAGTTGTTCACTCGGAAAAGGTGGCTTTCGTCTGGTTCAGAGGCAATAAGGCTCAGCTCCTGCTGCGCTTTCAGTGTGTTGAAGGCCTCCCCGACCTGGAGGGAACAGCCAGGAAATAAGGAGTGGAATGAGGTGTGTTATTCACACACACACACACGCACACACACACTGTACCAGGGCCGAACACAGGAACAGAGCAAGCTGCTATCTACTGAATCTGACCCTTGGTCCATCTAGCTCAGTATTGTCCGCACTGACTGGCAGTAGCTCTCCAAGGTTCCAGGCAGGAATCTCTCCCAGCCCTGCTTGGAGATGTTGCCAGGGAGGGAACCTGGGACCTTCGGCATGCAAAGCAGATGCACTTCCACTGAGCTACAGCTGCATCTGCTCACTGAACTCCAGCCCCAGAGATTAACAACAATAACAAATATTTATATACCGCTTTTCAACAAATATTTTCAATGTGGTTTACATAAAGAAATAACAAACAAATAAATCAGATGGCTCCCTGTCCCGCAAAGGGCTCACAATCTAAAAAGAAACACAAGAGAGACACCAGCAACAGTCACTGGAGGGAGGCTGTGCTGGGGACGGATAGGGCCAGTTGCTCTCCCCCTGCTCAATAAAGGGAATCACCACATTGAAAAGGTGCCTCTTTGCTCAGTGAGCAGGGTAGCTCAGCTAACTGCTCAGTTACATTAAAAAAAAAAACATTTATTGTTAATTAAAAACAAGGTTTATCCCCAAAACGAGACAATTCTCACCCGTGAACCCAACAGGATAAATTTCTCTCATTTAATATATTTTTATACCACCCAAAACTCTCTGGGTGGTATACAATAAAAACAATAAAAATTAAACAAAACCGAACATGATCAAAACATTAAAATCATTTCAAACCCAACTTTTAAAACTATTATAACTATTTATTTATTTAATTTATATACCGCCTAGTATAGAAATCTCTAGGTGGTGAACTATAAACTATCACTCTAATTAATAGAAAAATAAAACTATAAATCTATAAAACTATAAATCTAATTAAAAGCCTGGGTGAACAAATGTGTCTTCAGTGCCTTTTAAAAAGTTGTCAGAGACGGGGAGGCTCTGATTTCAACAGGGAGCGCATTCCAAAGCCCAGGGGCATCAACGGAGAAGGCCTGTCCCAGACAAGCTGGTGGCAACCATAGATGAACCTCTCCAGATGATCTCAACGGGTGAATGTTCTTACCAGAACATTCAGATACTAAAACACACAAGATCCTCGTGCAATCTGGAGCTTACCCCAATAGCATAGCGGTCAATTCCAGCCATGCGTTCTGAACTGATCACCGTCTTTAAGTCCAATGTGTCCAAGAAAGTTTCCCCGTCAGTCAGCACAATAATTTTCTTGGAAGCATTCTTCTGCGACCCACAGCTTTCATTGAAGATTGAATCTCTGTTAAAAGCACCCAAAGAGTTTTCTACTGATCAATTTTTTGACAGTATCCCCTCTCAGTGCCTGGGATTTCATTCAGAGCACTTTTCAAAAATCCACACCAGGAGCTTGTTTATTGAGTTCCAAACTCACCCCCGTATCCTGTCTCTGCTATTTTGCAGCCTCTCTAAGATGTCATATTAGGAACATAGGAAGCTGCCATACACTGAGTCAGACCCTTGGTCCAGCTAGCTCACTATTGTCTACCCTGACTGGCAGCAGCTCTCTGAGGTTACAGGCAGGGATCTTTCTCAACCCTAACTGGAGAGGCCATCAGGGAGTGAACCCAGGATCTCCTGCAAGCAATCAGATGCTCCCCCACTGAGCTACGTCCCCATCCCCTAAGAGGAATATCTCACAACACTCACATTGTCACCCATCCAAATGTAAATCAAGGTGGCCCCTGCTTAGCAAAGGGGACCATTCATGCTCGCCACCACAAGACCAGCTCTCCTCCCCCATATTTTTGATCTCATAACTCACAGGACATGTTGGATGGCGGATGCTGTTCGAGTCACGTTGTAAACTTGCTTCACGGCCTGAACTTTTTCCAAGGCACCATTAGCAACCTTCCCTTCCCGCAAGTCAAATTCAGTCCAGATTATGTTTCCATACTGGACCAAGGCAAAGACACACTGGAATGAAAAGAAGCCATGTGAAATGGAACGGGCGGGCAAGCAACCGCCCTTAGATAGGCACTGAGAGATTTAGTGGGAAAGTGCCATTTTCCCCTGCCAAGTAATGATTGGTTGATCTTCTCTGATGTCACTGAGGGGAGAGGCAGGCAGCAGGGTCTCCAGTGGCCATTAGCTGAGTGGCACGGATTGCAGAGGGGAACAAGGAAATCAGAAGGTTGAAGGGCGGAGAGATGGAAGAAGTGGGGTCTAGGAAGAAAAAGGATTTGAACTAGATTTGTAGAACCGTGGTCGTTTTTAAACTGTTTTTGATGTTTTGATTCCTGTTTTAATTTTTGTTAGATTGGTTGTAAACAACTGTAATACAATTGTGGTTGTTTTTGAACTTTAATTTTTTTAAAAAATTCCTGTCTTAAATCTAGGTTATATTTGTTGTAAACTTCCCAGAGATGGGAGGTTCGGGGCGATATGCAAATATACTAAATAAGCAAGTAAATAAGCAAACAAGCAGATCAAAAAGAAGGTTGAAAGCTGAGGGAAGCCAATGATTAGTTGACCTGCTCTGATTTCACAGAGAGGGGAGGGGTGTCTTCAGTAGCCATGAGCCGAGCGGCTCAGCTTGTAGAGGGGAGCAAGGAAATCAGAAGGTCGAAGGGCGGAGACACACACGAAGAAGGGTCTAGGAAGGTCCCTGGACAGAAGAGTGGGGGAAAGGCCTACAAGTGGCCCCCCTGAAGTGGAGGCAGGGAGCGAAGGAGGTGAAAGAGGGGGAGAAAATCTGGGGAAGAGACTGGGTGGAACGGATGTGCTTGGAGACTGCAGAGGTAAGACAGCATCCGAGGTCTGAATGCACACGGCTCCTGGGAACTCCCTACGGTAGGTCCTAGCCTCGGGCCAAAAAGGTCCCTGGACCAGAATCCGCAGCAAAAGCAGAGGGCGTCACCTCAAAGCACTTCTCGTAGAAGGCCTTCATCACGTTATAGATGAACTCCTTGGCCCAGATGAAATCTTCCGCCTCGATGCTTCCAGAACCATCCAAGACAATAGCGATTTCGGTCCGCAGGTCTGTCGGGGAAAAGGAGGAGTCAGGGACTCTTTGGACCTGGGCATTCATGCCTGTCCTTTTCCATTCAATGTCCATTTCTTTCCAAATTCAGAGCAGGGTAACAGACACTCTCCTTGTCCAGTACCAACGTTCAGCATCCAGTGGAGGTGAATTCCGCAACCTGTGTGGATCACGCAAGTCACACCCTCCATTTGTATCTACGTTTCTTCTGCTACACACTAAAACCACCCCCCTTGCACAGGGGGTCCGATTCTGCTCCTCCTTTCTCAAGTCTGAGCCAGAAAGTGCCCACATGCTGTCACACTAGACTTGGCAGACTATCTGAAAGGTTGCCAACCCTAGGCCTAGCCCCTGAGGCATAAATGGATATCCTGCTGCACACAGCCCTGGGAGCTCTCCCGGCCTGATCTTGCTCTTGGAACTGGCCATGGTCCTGGTTCTCTGTCTGTTTCCTGTCTTGCACTGGTCCCCTCCCACTGCTGACCTGGCTGGGACCCAGTGAATTCCTGCCCCCAGAACTGGGTATAAGGAGCGGTAGCTGGCACGCATTTGTCGTTCCCATGAAACGCAACTAAGCATCTTAAGATACCTTCTAAACTAAAAGGTCAGACGCACCTCAGAAGGCATAGGATCTATCTCTATATATAATTCTCTAAGGCGTACCCGTGGATAATTCCGTGCGTGGCAGCTCTCACGAGAGTTTGCGAGCAGAAGCACCGTGGTAATTGGGCAGTGGGGATTCCATTTGCAGATAGGGAGAAGGAGCCTGTGATGGTTAAGGTCAGTTGGAATGCAACTGTTACTGGTCGGAAGATGTTCTTGATTGTAGAGGAGAGGAATATATATATATAATTTTTTTTAAAAGGATTGTGGCCAGGGGTCTGTGAAGAGAGGGGTCGTGAGGTAGGAAAGAGCCCCTTCAGGAGAAGGAGGCTGCCATTGTGTGAATTAGATGAAGAAACAAGATCTGTTAACTCAGGAAGGGAGAAAGAGAGAAAAAAGCAAAAAAGAAGGGAGGGGAAGAGAGAAAGGAGGAAGGGTGAGGGATGGGCCCAAGCCTGTCAGTGGCCTGAGGGGAATGAGCAGCCTCGGCAGTGGCGACAGCAAGGAAGGGCCCGGTCAACTGCTGCTGCTCCTGTGGGGAGAATCAGGAGCGGGGCTCGGGTGAGGGTGGGGAGGTCTCTGGGGATAGGGGGCTACAGCTTGGCCAATAGGCGCCACAACCCCAAGAGAGGTGAGTGGGGTGGAGTAAAGGGATTGTTTGTTTATTTATTACACTTCTATCCCGCTCTTCCTCTGGGGAGGGCAGAAGGTTTCCTGTTCCCTCCCTGGCTTCTCCAAAGTTAGGGCTGAGAGAGACACCTGCCTGCAACCTTGGAGAAGCCACTGCCAGTCTGTGAAGACAATACTGCGCTAGATAGACCAAGGGCCTGACTCAGTATATGGCAGCTTCCTATGTTCCTGTGATGCCCCAAGTCTTTCAGATCGGTTTATATGAGAGGAACAGATCCCCCTCACAGGCTTTTGCAGGATTCCCACCTGCACACTCCCCTCTGCATCGGTGAGCACTTTCTGGATCGTGGCAGGTACCGTTCCCGGCCTCAGTAGCAGCCTCAGAGGATCCTGCTGAGCTGAAGTCTTTGGCGCCCTCACTGCAGATTCTGGTGCTGCTTCTTTTTCTGCGCTTCTGGAGGCCCTTGTTTAACTTGGCCTCGATTACAGAAAGAGCCAAAATGAAAGGACTGGAGAGATGTGGCACGAAGGTCAAGGCTGAAGGCAGCCGTAACACACTCCTTGCAGGGGCAATCTGGAAGAAGCTGTGCACGAAATATATACCCCACCCACCCCATGCCCACCAGAGTAAAACAAGAGTAGTAGCTGCCGATGTTAAATTCAGGGTGGGGGCCATAATTCTGTGGCAAAGATCTGCTTGCATGCCAGAGGTCCCAGGTTCACTCCCTGGCATTTCCTCTAGTCTGAGGCCACAAAAGCTTCTGTCAGTCAGAGTAGTGAGTTACAGCTGCTGCCAGTCAGAGTAGACAGTACTGAGGTCGGTGGACCAATGGCCTGTCTGACTCATTAGAAAAGGTAGCTTCTTGTGTTCTTAAGGTTCAGTTCCTGGGAGCATCTCAGAGAGGGAGGGAAAGCCTTCTGCCTGAAACCTTGGAGAGCCGCTGCCAATCAGAGTACACAGTCCTGAGCTAGATGGACCAATGCCAGACTCGGTAGGACAGCAGGTTCCTACGTGCCTATGAGCAATTTGATTCAAATGTCTAATTGATGGCAAGAACAGCAGCACAAATTGACAGAATATTAAAAGCGTCTGGCTTCTAGCCCCCCATCCCATCCCCGATGCTCCCTCAGGTTTTCATACTGATATCCGTGAGATTGAGGAAAGTCTTCTGCCCGAGGTCCACTGCAAACAGGATGCAAAGCCCATTCAGCTCCTCTGTGACCTTCCACCGCTGACGCCGCCTCTGTTGGACACAAGCCTGTGGAAGCAAGATGGGTGGAAACTGAGAGTTAACGTTGGCAGCAGAGAGGACACAAGGACAGAAAATGGCAGTGGTGTTCACAAGAGATAGCAACACCCATACTAGTCACGTTCCTAGACCTCATGGCCAAATGAGTGGAGGATGGGATCGTACTGCGTTCCCAGCTTGAGGCAAGGAACAGGAGAACAAATCCTGCAGATCTCGGCTTACCAGAATCTGTTCTGGGCTTCGGGCTAAAGCAATACCAGGTTGCAGCTTTCTCAGCTTCTGAATATCTTCTGGACAGGGGAAGAAAGGAAGAAAAAAAAAGGTGAATCCAACAACTGAAAAGAGAGAGAGAGAGAGAGAACATGATGCTGGAAACAACCAGCAGAAAGCAGGGATTATGAGAGAAAGTGCTAGACAGCAAATTCAAACAGACTAGATCAAGTGTGTTCAACCTTTGCCCTCAGACGTTGCTGGACTATAATGCCCATTAATCCCCAGCCATAATGGCCTAGCTGGATGATGGGAGTTGTAGTCCATCTTCTGAGGTAAGCTGCCTTGTCGATCATTTTGATCAAAAAGCAGGGTATAAATCAGGAGTACCTAGCCTACCATCAGGCAGGTTCAGGTGCTCCCTGGAAAATTAAAGGTAGCTCCCCAAAAACATAATTTATAATCAAATTTTCTTGTTGATTTATTACATTTATATCCCACTCTTCCTCCCAGGAGCCCAGATTGGTGTACATATTTATATTTATCCTCACAAACAACCCTGTGAGGTAGGACAAGTGACTGGTCCAGAGACACCCAGTGAGTTTCATGGCTGAACAGGAATTTGAACTCAAGTCTCCCCGGGCCCTAGTCCAGCACTCTAACCACTGCACCACACTGGCTCTTGAATTCAAATTTTTCTTTAATTATATATAGGTTGAAGGTCCCCAGGAAACACTTAAGATCTATAAGTGCAAAAAGCCTTGGTAGGAATCTTCTAAATTACTAAAATAAACCTAAAAAGAGTCCTGCAGGGTCAGATCCAAAGCCTAAACAATCCAGCTTCTTGTTTCCAGAAGTGGACACCCAGATGCATCCGGGAAACTTCCAGATAGGAGGCGAGGATCATACATAACTCCCAAGCTGACCTCCTCACAACGGATCTCGTCCTTGAAGTCACATCTATACAGCAATCCGGAGTGACCCCCACCCAAGGAAGTTGCTAAAACCCTTGGGTTGGTTTGTTTTTTAAATAATAAGGAAGAAAGGAAGCTCTCATTAGCAAACAAGAAGACACAAGCATCAGAGGACATTAAAAAGGGGTGGGGGGAAAGGTATCCAGGGTCTGTTCCAGGCTCCAGATCAGGACAGCTTCTCACAATCTCCCATTAAGTGGGTCAAAAACAAATAGGAGGGAATCTGAATGTAAGAACATAAGAACAACCCTGCTGGATCAGGCCCAAGGCCCTTCTAGTGCAGCCTCCTGTTTCACACAGTGGTCCAGTAGGTGCCTCTGGGAAACCCCAACCAGGAGATGGGCATTCCCCCCCTCCTGCTATTGCTCCACTGCAACTGGGATTCAGAAGCATCTTGCTTCCAAACCTGTAGGTAGCCTAGAACCATCAGGACTAGTAGCCATCAATAGGTCTGTCCTCCATGAAATGGCCCAAGCCCCTTTTAAAGCCATCCGAGCTGGTGGCCATCACCATGTCCTGTGGCAGGGAGTTCCACAGATTGGGAATTCCATGGTTTCCTTGGGGAGAGCCCACTCACAGCGGGTGTGTGGTGGTCCAAACCAACCAACTTCCACCTGAGATTCTACCAAGGATCTCCTCCAAACTTGACACCTAGATTTGAATTTGGGCAGAGGTTCTTGGAAGAACTTCAGGCAGAAGCCAGGAACTGAGCACATCAGGAACTTGGCACAACCCTTGTTAACTGGGCAAAGAGGCACATTTTTAATGTGGCGATTCTCTTTATTTAGCAGGGGGAGAGTAACTGGCCCTATCCACCCCCAGCACAGGACCTCCAGTGACTGTTGCTGGTGCCTATCTTACGTCCCCTTTAGGGACAGGGAACCATCCTATTTATTTGTTATTTCTCTGTGTAAACCACCCTGAGCAATTTTTGGAAGGGCAGTATAGAAATCGAATGAATGAATCAATCAATCAATCAATCAGCAGGTATGAACGATACTCCTACTTGCTTTGAACTCACCTCTGGGTAATCATGAGACAATAAAGAAAACAAGACCCTGTTTAGATTCAGCAATATGTAAGAGCATCAAGAAGGAGAAGGAGAAGAATCAAAATATATATTAATATTTTAATACAAGTGATAAAACTGGTTTAAAAACACTGTCCAACTATACAAAGAGTTATAAAACTGGATCAGTAAAAATATAACTATGAATCTCAATAAAACTAATACAGAATGGCCACTGAGATACTCTACATATTAAGACCAATCGTTCATTTCAAAACCGCCGATTAAATGGCAGAAGTGTGGATGAATGTTCCCAGTATAGTAGTGCTTTAGTTGAAAGATCGTGATTTTGCCAATTTGATACACGTGTACCAAATTGTAATATGACCACAGATATATAAGTATAATGTTTAACAAAATATCTCTATAATTGGAGACCAAATATACAGGATTTTTTATCTTGATGAAGGCTGGTCACATGGATATAGTGTTAATATAAAGTGCTCCTTTTGAGTGCTACTTTGGGATCTCATATGGGAATATATATTAACTCAATATCTATGTATTCATCATATGGTCATATTACAATATTTTGTCTCCACTTATGGTGATATTTTGTTAAATATTATACTGATAGATAGATAGATAGATAGAGAGAGAGAGAGAGTTAGGATACTTTATTATGGTCATTGATCCAACACCACACAAGAAAAGCAGTAAAAACCACAGTAAAGATAATACAAGTAATACAAAATATAATGTATAATGTCAGAATACTAATAACTCAATCCAGCTCAGACCTAATCTTGCACAGAATTTGGCCACACACAGCGTTACGGGTACACAATGATCAGCTAGTAAAAAGAATGCATTATCCATCATCCATTCTAACAGGGATATTTAATAAGAGGAGGGAGATCAGAGAGATACAATTATCCCTATAAAATGAATAATATTAAAGGACATGTACCAGAAGGGCAGATCCGGTTAGTGATACGGATTTTGTGATACCTACCCTCCAAAACAACCAATGGAAACTTATCTAGATCTATGGCCATATTACAATTTGATACATGTGTTTGAAGATTGCCACTGAAGATTATTATTATTATTATTATTATTATTACATTTATATCCCGCTCTTCCTCCAAGGGGCCCAGAGTTGAAACATATCTCGCAACAACACACGAGAGAGCAGATGCTGATCATGATGTGCTGCTTCATCTTCCAGTACTCAGGACGTTCATCCACATTTAATGGGCCATTTGAACTGTTGGACTTAATATGGAGAGGATCTCAACGGCTATTTTGTACTTATTCTATTGACCTGGACAGGTCATGATAAGGTGGCAGCTCTGTCATGCTGTTGGTCACTACCATTTGTAACTCGGAGATAGACTGCTTTTGAGCATGGAGGCCCCATTTAGCCACCACGGCCAATAGACGTCTACTCCACACATGCCTCTCGCGTGCCTGAACACCTGCGAAGTCGTAAGCGGCCTTGGAAGACACAGCTCTCTCACCACAGTCCTCTGGCAGGATGTCGTACAGGAAACCAGTTCTCTGCATCTCTCTCTGTCTCTGTCTCTGTCTCTGTCTCTCTCTCTCTCCCCCTCCACAGTCCAGGTCTCTGCAGTCTTCATGCTCTAAAGACTCGGCAGGGGCTGACTGCTTCTGTGGGTTACAGTGGGTCTCGCAGGTGTAGGGCACTCTTATAAATGCCTCTGCCTAAACAATGTACCTCGGGGGCTTTCAGACTCGGATGCACAAAGGCTGTCAGACTACAACCCCTATCATCCACAGCCACCATCGTGGCAGCAGGGGATGATGGGTTTTGTAGTCCAACACTCTGGCGACACATGTTTGAGAACCCATTTGCATACCTTGAGAACACGTTTGCATACCTTTTCATTCGTATGCAAACACCAAAGTTGTTTGGGAGCCGACACAGGCTGAAAAGCCAAGTCAAGATGCATACATAAATTTTAAAAACCCAGTTTCAAACCTGTTTCAAACCTGTTTCACGTTCATAGGTCCTCTCACCCCCGCCTAAGCTAGAAACTCTTCAAATGGACACTTTGGGGGACTCATTAAAGACATTTGTCAGAACTTGAATCACAGGCAGCTGGAACCAGGAATCCAAACGTGGAATATCAACAGTTAGGGATTGGGGGCTCTTTTACGGACTATGCAACGCGCTCCCAAGAGAGAGTAAAATGTCTCTCTTCTTCTCAACTGTCTAAAAAACTAGCTGAGATCTTTTCTTCCAAGCAAGCTTGGTATGCTGCCTTTTGAAACTGAGAGAGTTGTAAATAGTGCAACTATTTTTAAAAACCTTTTGACCAAATGCAGTTCTGTTTTTACAACATTACGGTTTATAATTATTTTTTTAGCAGCATATTGCTAAAGACATCGTGCTAACTATTTTGGCTTTTTATTGTGAACTAATGGGTTAGCTAGTCACCTTCAGTGGCGCAGCAGGGAAATGCTTGACTAACAAGCAGAAGGTTGCGTGTTCGAATCCCCGCTGGTACTATATTGGGCAGCAGCGATATAGGAAGGTGCTGAAAGGCATCATCTCATACTGTGTGGGAGGAGGCAATGGTCAACCCCTCCTGGATTCTACCAAAGGAAACCACAGGGCTCTGTGGGCGCCAGGAGTTGAAATTGACTCGACGGCATACATTACCTTGATCTGATTAGCTATCCTGGTCAAATGCTGGCAAAGCAGAGCCATTTATCCAGGATTGCCCTGAAATTCTGCATTCACACAATCAGCTTTGCTAGGCTCACTAATCCCGATTAATTTTTTAACCGGGATCCTCGTGTTTGTGTGAATGCAGCAATAGGTGATCGATTTCATCCCCCCCACAAAACACTGCTCTTTTTCTGGAAGTTTGCAAAGCAGGGTTGCATTAGAGCAAGATCATGCTGTCTGAATTGAGCTGGTTCATTGCACATCAGCAGCCAAATCCCACAAGCCAGCCAGCAGAAGCAATCAAAATTTGAGGTTTCCAGTAAACGCGGCTGTTTTTTTAAATTAACTGCTTCCTCAAGAGTGTTTCCTCCTGTATGAACAGGGAAGTTGATACGAGAGGAAGCAGGCAGGTAGATGGAGCAGGAGTTCCCGGAGTTGGGACCTCAGACGTTGGACTACAAGGCCCATCGTGCATGGCAAGGCACAAGCAAGGGGAAGGAAAGTGGTTGTGAACAGCAGTGATGTCAGTCTGCAAGGGCTCTGCCAAAGCCTCGTTTGCCGTTCGCCCTGGGGAGAAGGGAGTTAAAGAGCGCTTTGACAGCCACCACACAAACACCAGCCAACACAACTGTGTGTCCCTCTGCAAGCTTCAGCCCAGAGCCGGGCACTTGGCCTGCGTTTTCTTACCAGCTCCATCGTCCGTCCGAATGCTGAAGGACCTGGTGTCCAAAGTGCGGGGATGTGGGTGGCGAGACCCAGCTCCTGCCCGTGTCAACGTTGAAACTTCTCAGGTGCCTCGCAGCTGCAAGGAGGACATTGAAACAGGTCACAAGCAGCGCCTCCAAAAAGCAGGAAGAAGCCAGTGCAGGCAGGGATGCAAAGCACAGAATCCTAGAACGGTTAAGGTGGGAGGGACCTCAGAGGTCTTCTAATCTGACCCTTCACTGCTCAGTACAGGAAACTGCCACAGCCTCCTGAGCAGATGGCCATCCAGTTTCTCGCTGAAGACTTCTGTGCCTGCCACAGCATGAGGCAGACTGTTCCACTGGCCAACAGTTTTTACAATTAGAAAATCCCTCCAAATGTCTAGCCCACATCTAGTAACACATGACACTGTTCCCTCTAACAGGGCTTCCTAGATGTTGTTCACTACAACTTCCAGTATCCCCAGCTGCAATGGCCTTTGGCTGGGGATGATGGGAGTTGTAGTCAACAACATCTGGGAAGCCCTGTTAGAGGGAACACTGCACCATGGGCTCTCATCCTATGCTCAGGATGAATAATTAGTCAGTCAATCAATCCATATATTGATTGACTGATTGATTATCAGGCTCAATAATTGTATAGGCCCGTGTCAGGTCTGAACAGAGGACATGACTTGTGGAGACCACCAAGGTCTCTACAGCCCTTTAGCATTCTACAATTCTATGGAATCTTTGGGGGGCTTATTGGAGTAGCACACCCCCCTGTTGAAGGTGTAGTTTTCCTGAAGGAGGGGTGGCCTTCTTCTTAGCTGGGCGGGGTTTCTAAGAGTCAAGCAACAGAGCCTGTATCTGTCTCCACTCCCTCCATCTCCAACCCCATGGACCCGATACAGGAGGTGGACCAGCTAGAAATTCTGCCCAGCCTCTGCTTGAAAACCTCCAGCAAAGGCGAGCCTGCCTACCAGTACATGAGGCGGGCTGTTCCACTGGCTAACAGCTCTGACATTCCTTCTAATGTCTAGACTGAATTTGCTTCCTTGTCATTTCAGCTCATTGGTTCCAGTCCTTCCCTCAGGAGCGACAAGTTGACTCTTTCTTCTCTGCAAGAGCCCTTCAGACATTTGAAGGCAGCTTTCAGATCTTCCCTCAGTCTTCTCTTCTGCAGGCAAGAGCCCCATCAGCAAGCCAGATGGCGTAAGGGAGCCTTCCCAGCTGCAAGGCCAGCTGGGCTGCATCAGCCGGCTGCTAGCCTAAGTGAGGTCAGCTGACCCAATGTGACTGCTGAATACTGAGTCAGAGCCTTGGACAATCTAGTCCAGGGTTGTCTGCTCTATCTGGTAGCAGCTCTCCAGCATGGCAGGGTCTTTCCCAGTGCTGCTGCCTTCCTGTTTGGGTGAAGAGGCTGGGGACCAAGAAAACACAAAGCGCAAGGGCCCAGCAGGGCGTGGCTGTGCCAGATGCAAAGAGATCGTCTCCCTTTTCTTTCTTTATTAATCAAATTTTCACACCGCCCCTGCCATGCTGGGTTTTAAACGAAGAGGCTCTCTGGTGCCCACCTCGGGGGCCCAAAGATCTTGAGCTGCCCTTGTGGATCTGCGATTCTGACTGTGATTCAGTCCTCCCAGAAGGACGGCCGGTGGTTTAAGAAGTGCTGTGTAGACAGTACTGAGCTGGATGGATCAGTGGTTGGACTCCGTATATGGCCGTGTCTGGACATGTGCCTTGCTGTATCTTTGCAGATACACTTTTGCCACAAAACCCACAGGGCTCCAAAAACGTGACTTCACCCAGGCAGAACAAGCAGCCGGGCTGGAATGGGTTTGCACAGGAACAACCACTTCCTCGTCTGATTCTGCACTCACCACCAGTCCCCTCACTGAGGGCTTGAATATGATCAGCAGCTCCGTCGACCCAAGTGTGAGCTCCTTCATCGTGGCAGCCTGTTTTTCGCATGGGGGATGGGAGCGAAAGATGTGCGGCTTTTCTTTTGGAGGCCATTTTGACTGTGACAGGTTGCTAACCCAGGGAATGGGAAATACTCTGTTCAGTCCCGAGATTTATATGGTTATAGCATTTATATTACAATTCCAGGGAAGGTTATGGAGCTTAGATTATGGGCCCTGGACTTCTTAGACCTTTTGGCTCTTGATTTTAGGAGACGATGGGGAACCCACGATTAGACTAAAATGGAGAAAGTCAGGGGTTTGTGGATTGGAGCCCCCACAGTTTGTGCCCTGTTACAGATTACATTTCCATCCTGCTCTCCCCACAAAGAGATAAGGGCAGCCCTCTACGGAGGACTGCCTTCTACTGAGTCAGACCATTGGTCCACCTAGTTCAGTCTCGTCTACACCAGGCCTGCACAATGTAAGGCCTGGGGGCCAGATCCGGCCCACGGGGACTTTTTTGCTGGCCCCCAGAAAGGAAGATCCTGCAGCAAGAGCAGGAGCCACGAAAGAGCTCTTGGCCTTTCCAACGGAGTGGCAGCAGCTCAATGCAGCTGGCTGCTGGAGACCAGATGTCCCCTACTCTCCGAATAAAGCCTACTGACAACAACCCTCTGCCATCTCACTTTTATTAATATTTTAAATTTCAATGTAGTAATTAAAGTGCATTAAGTTGACCTTGGCCCCATGTAGCAAGTCATGGTTGGTTCCAGCCCACTGGGGAATTTGAATTGTGCACCCCTGGTCTACACTGACTGGCAGCGTTTCTCCCAGCCCTACAGATGTTGCCCGCGCAGGATTGAACCTGGGACCTTCAGCATGCAGAGCAGGGCCCCATCCCCTCGCTGATATGGGTGTGGAGTTTTGTTCATTTTCTGTGAAGTCAATCAGAGAGTACAGCTGCTCCAAGATGACCCACACCCAGACACAGACACAAGCTCTCAGGAAGGACTTTCAAGTGGAGGCTTTGTTGGGGGCGAAGAAATGAGGGTGCCTGATCAGGTCTGGGTTCGAGAGAGGCCTGGATAAGTCACTTTACTTTTCTCATACTTATCATATTTTTCCTGGGAGCTCCAAAATAAGTGACTAACTCCTCTCTTATCACAAATGCCAGGATGCTCTGATGAATGTTATGTTACCTTTTTCCTCTCGGATAAGTATGCAGCAATTACTCACAATGTGGCCAGATTTGCAGCCACGTGTAAAGCGCACTGCAAATTAATAGCGGCACTGTCAAATCCCTGACTGAACTGATGCACGAAATCTTCATTATATCGGCAACGCCTCCTGTTCATAAATGGATTTGACGATTGACTCTTTATTCATTCTGGGGGTGGTTTGTTGTAGACTTCCGTCTGCTGCATACTTCTGCTCATGGTATGGTTTGTTGCTGGTCACGGGCCATAAGAAAGGACAGACAGACTGAACGACAGGCATGGGTGTTAACAGCCGCTTTTTACAGCATGGAACATACACCATTGGCCCAACTAGCATTTTTAAGCGGCACACACATTTTTAGAATTGCACTTCCCCTGCTTTTGGAACTGCACATTGTGTGTCTGGTAGCCTCTCTCTCTTTTTTTAAAGCCCTGTTTCTTTCAGTGCCTGAAAGCATTGACTGGGACTGTCTGTCACCATGACCACCGACCAAATGGAAGTTCCAAGCACAGATGCAGTCTACCTCTGAATACCAGAGAGACAGCCAGATGGGGAGATCCCCGTCCTAACCCGCCAGAAGAGGCATCGAGACAGAAACAGAACTGACTGTGTGCTCTGCTTCAGCAAGGCTCTTATGGTGCCTGTCCTGATGCTTTGGTCCTGTGCAACGGCATGCACCAGAGATGTACATTTGGGGCAATATACAAGCTTGATAAATAAATCACATACATAAATTTACATTAATCCCATTAAAATCCCGCCGGTTAAAAAGCAGATGCTTCAACCAAACCTTCTTGCTCATAGCTGGCGTTCCCTGAAGCTAGCGCCACCATGCCAGAAGTCCAAGTTCCTACCCAGCAGCCAGGGAGGAAGTGGTGCCAATTTCTTTATTTTTCAGTGACTTACATGTCTTTCTTTTTTCTTAAAATGAAACAAAAAATCAGACCCCCAGGTGGAATAATAAACATGTTTAACACATTGTTTCTGTTCCCCAGTTGCATGGATTTCAGGCTGCATTGACAATGGAGGAAAAATAACACCCAAAATAACACCCAAAATAACGACAAACATCTTTCATTGACAAATGCTATTTATTTCATTTGCATCCTAGGGACACAGGAAGTGTGTCAGACCCTTGGTCTACCTAGATCAGTATTATCTACTCTGACTGGCAGCAGCTTCCCAGGGTTTCAGGCACAAGTCTTTCCCAGATGCTGCCAACCTGGGACCTTCAGCGTGCAAAACAGATACTCTAACACTGAGCTATGGCTCCATCCCCTTAACCTTCCATGTTAGAGACAGAGGAAGCTGCCTAATGCTGAGTCAGTCTTTCTGACAGCCAAAGGCTTCCAACACTGGAAGAAGGGTATCAGAGCCAGCGTGGTGTAGTGGCTAGAATGCTGGACTAGGACCGGGGAGACCCGAGTTCAAATCCTCATTCAGCCATGAAACTAGCTGGGTGACTCCGGGCCAGTCACTTCTCTCTCAGCCTAGCCTACTTCTCAGGGTTGTTGTGAGGAGAAACTTAAGGATGTAGTATACCGCTCCGGGCTCCTTGGAGGAAGAGTGGGATATAACATGTAAATAAATAAATAAATAAATAAATATCACACAGCTTTCTAAGAACCAAATAAAATGCCTAGGAGCAAATGGTTAATGGAACAGAAAAGTACTGGAATAAGCAAACCAGCAGTGGTAATGAAACATTGGGAGGAGAGCTGGTCTTATGGTAGCAAGCATGACTTGTCCCCTTAGCTAAGCAGGGTCTGCCCTGGTTGCATATGAAAGGGAGACTAGAAGTGCGAGCACTGTAAGGTATTCCTCTTAGGGGATCATGGGGCCGCTCTGGAAAGAGCATCTAGGTTCCCAGTTCCCTCCCTGGCAGCATCTCCAAGATAGGGCTGAGAAAGATTCCTGCCTGCCGCTGCCAGTCTGTGAGCTAGATGGACTCCGTATACGGCAGCGTCCTAGGTTCTGAACATTGCTGCAAAGTACTGGAATTAAACCCAAGGTCATCCCATCCAGAATTCTACTTCTAACAGAGGCTAGCTTGGTACCTCCAAGGAATTCACGAGCACGACAGGAAGGAGAAGGCGCAATGGCCCCTTCCTGAGCCAAGGTGGGGCAGTCATCTCAGGCAGCTGAATCTGGGGGGCACAGCATTTCTGGAGGGTGGCCTCCTGCACCTCAAGCCTTGCTCTAGGGAGGAGGGTGTGCATGAGGAGGGGGTGGCATTTGGCCTCCTGCCTTAGGTGCACAGAGGCCCTGAGTCACCACTGAGTTAAATCAAGGCCTGATTCTGATAGGGTGAGGCTCTCCGCTTAAATAGCCTCATTTAAAAAAAAGGGTTACTCTAACAAAAAGGACAGTGAAACTAGAAATCACATTCAAGTTTGGTTCTTGCAGAGATGCCATGAAAAACGAATAGTCTAACAAAAGCCGTTCTCTCACCTTACACCTATTTGCATGAGAAACAACACCTTTAAATGATGATAATCTTGGGATGGAAAACTTGAAAACTAGACATTTCTTTGGTATTCCAAGGCCCTTCATAACATGACACTTACTGTCTCTTACTTAGCTTGTGCCTAATCCAGCACTGGGTGAAGGCCAGTGTTCAGAGGTAGTCTGCCACTGCCCAGAGAAGCTCCATTCTTAGCTGTCCTGGCAAATAGCTCCCCAAGAGATACATTAATGGTGGAGAGGTCTAATCCTTTTGAAGACCTTGGGATCATTCTAAGCTCTCGGTCCAACAGCCAGCCACCGGGAAACTCCCAAACAAGGCATGAAAGCAAGCCACGAGAACGGTGCAGAAATCTAGCTATGGGTCTTGCTCCTGGGGAACTCCTAACCTCTTGAGTGAAAGGAGGGAGGGAGGATACCATTCCCACCACTGCCCCATCTGTTGGGTCTTTCTTCCCAGTCTGGCGCAAAAGGCTGAAGAAAGAGGCACTTACTTAGAAGCAAGAGGAAGCATCCAAGTGAGACCATGGTGGTGTCCGTCAGCTGGAGCGGCTGAAGAGCAGAAGTCAAACCCTTCTGTGAAGCAGAAGCGCTGCTGGTGAGGAGACGAGGATGCTTCTAGGACTCTTTCTGCTACGTAACAGCTTCTGCTGAGATGCAGGCCTGTTGTGGGTTTCCTTACGCAGGTTTCGATTGGTGGGCAAGCAACGAAGATTCGAAGCAGCCAAGGTGCATGAGACTTCAAAGTCCTCTCAGCAAGCCCCTGAGCTATCTCAGCCCACCTAAAGAGGCTGTGTGTGTGTGTGTGTTGGGGGGGGGGCTTGTGGCCTTATCTTCTGGGGGCTGAGAAACAACATCCTCTGGAGACACACAGCTCACAGCGTTTTTACTTGGTTCAGGGCTGAAAGTGGCAGGCTGGCTCAGGCCGCAGGTGTGGCTTCTCTATAGCCGTCTTGATTGCTTTGTCCTTAACATTTATACCCTGCTCTTCCACTAAGGTGGTGGTGTCCATGGTTATGTGTTTCCTCACAACAGTCCTGTGAGATAGGTGAGGCTGAGAGAGAGAGAGAGAGAGAGAGAGAGAGGCATGGGGAGTGACTGGCCCAGACAGAGTCATCCAGTGAGTTTCATGGTTGGATGGAGATTTGAACTCAGCTCTCCTGCTCAGTCCTATTCCAGCACTCTAACCCAGGATGGGCAAACTTGGCCCCCCAGCTGTTGATGAACTATAACTCCCATCATCCCCAGCGCTGAGGATGATGGGAGTTGTAGTCCAACAGCAGTTGGAGGGCCAAGTTTGACCACCCCTGCTCTAACCACTAAACTAGGGTTGCCAACATTTCCTTGACTGAATAAGGGACATGGGGCGGGACAGACAATGCAGGGGTCATCGGGAGCCTGAGTAGCAGTGCTGTACTTTTATTTATCGATCTATCATATTTTTATGCCACCTGATATGTACATCTCTCGGCAGTGTACAAAATTTAAAATAGCTAAAAGTCAATACAGATTAAAATGCATGAGCCAATAAAAACAACTGTATAAAACAGTGTTTGAAAAAAATTGTTAAAATTAATTCTAATTAAAAGCCTGCGAGAAGAGGAGAGTCTTGAGGGTCTTCCTGAAAACGAATGGAGAAGGAGATGCTCTTATTTCAGTAGGGAGTGTATTCCAAAGCCCTGGGGCAGCCACAGAGAAAACCCAGTCCTGGGTCGCCACCAAACAAGCCGGTGGCAACCATAACCGGACCTCTCCAGAAGATTGTAAAAGGCGGCAGGGTTCATGACAAAGGAGGCGCTCTCTTAAATAGCCTGGACCCAAGCTGTTAAGGGCTTTATAGGCAAGAACCAGCACTTTGTATTTCACCTGGAAACGTATCAGCAGCATAATGTACGTGTTTTAAACATTTTCAACTTGAACTAGTTGCAACTTTGATTGCTTATCTTCTGCTTATTGATATAACCGTGGTTAGCCGGACTCAATGTGATGCAATTCAAGGCACTGAGCTTGCTGTTCTTGCCAGGGCTGGTCTTCTCCTCTCCTTGGTATCTGGCCCACCTTTGGACCAGGAAACCAGGACCTTGGTTTTTCTGCTTTGCCATTCCCAATTACCTCTCTTCAGTGAGGCAACAGCATACTTAACCACCCACTGCAAAACAATCCCCCCCCATTGTTTAAAGTAAAGTTGTGCTGTTGAGTCGGTCTCGACACGTGGCAACCACAGAGCCCTGTAGTTGTCTTTGGTAGAATCCAGGAGGGGTTGACCATTGCCTCCTCCCTCACAGTATGAGATGATGCCTTTCAGCATCTTCCTAGATTGCTGCTGCCCAGTGTAGGATTTCCCCAGTCTGGGAAACATACCAGTGGGGATTTGAACCCACAAGTTCTGGATACTGGCTCTCTAGGCAAGTCATTTCCCCGCTGAGCCACTAGGGGGTGCAAATGGCACCAAACACCCAGCCAGCTGCTAGGTGACTGATGCTTCACGGAGCTACTTTAGAAGGGGACCCTTGACAAAGAACCCTTGACAAAGCGGGAGTATTTTCTCCCGCTGCGTATCTGTCATTGCTGGAGCGGAACTGGAACGCCCATAGGAAGGCCTTCACTTTGGCGTGCTGCCACGCCCTCCTGTCAGCTGTTCTAGAAGGCAGGTCCAGGAAGATTCCACCAGCAGAGAGACGATGTCCTTGTGACACAGGTCAGGTCGAAACTCAACCTTGAGGCCCCAGGTGGTGTTGGACTACAATTCCCATTATCCCCAGCTGCATCATGGGATGATGGGCCTTATAGTCCAGCATCAACTGGAGACACAAGGTCAGGAATCCCCCTTGCAGATTCGGGACAAGCTACCCAGTACGACGATTAGCTTCTTGCGACATCAAAAAGGTTGCACATGTCCAGAAGTAACTAATTAGATACGGAAAAGTGGATGGACTTCTGTGTTATTTAAGGGAAGCAAGAAAAAATCGGGCCTCTTGCCTCTGTTTGTGGCTTTGGTACCCCTGCTAACTGAGCAAAGAGGCACCTTTCAAAAGTGGTGATTCTCTTACATGTAGGCTCTCAAATCATCTGCAGCAGCCTCAAAACCTTTCAGTATGCAAATGGGAGCTGATAACTCCCCTCCAGCCTTGGGCTTACAGCCCTCTACTTCCCTGATGGCGCCAGGCACCCCTGCCCCCGAAACCGCTCTTGCTGCTGAGCCTGCAGCTCCTCTGTTGCCCTCAGAACCGACCGCACGATCGGGCCCGTCGACCTCAAATTCGAAGCCTTCGACCCCGATACCTGCTCCTGCAGAAGGGCTCCTAAAAAAGAAAAAGAAAAAGACAGTTAAACAAGATTCTTTCCCCCCCCAAATTGAATTTTTATTGATTTTAACAGTAATAATCATTCATAACAAACATAATAAACAGAAGTGGACTTCCCGCGCATCTCTCTTCGTGAAACATCAACTATAAAATTTACCCTTGCTATAATAATAATTCAAAACATATATTTAAACCCTTACAAACACAATTAGTCTACCCAACCTGCATTTCCCCCACTTTTCTCTCTAAATTTCAAATCCAGCTGTAAAGTCCATGGTAGGAAAATAATTTTTTTGATACACCAGAAATGGTTTCCAATCTTCTTTGAAACATTCTAAGTTTTGGTCTCTTATCAATGTTGTACGTTTTGCCATCTCCGCATATTCCAAAATTTTTGTCAGCCAATCTTCTTTTGAAGGCAGTTCATTACTTTTCAATTTTTGTGCATATATTATTCTGGCCGCCGTAGAAGCATACATGAAGAATGTTAAATTATTTGTAGAAATTAAACCTTGTGTTATTCCCAGTAGGAAGGATTCTGGCTTCTTAGGAAATGTCATTTTAAATATTTTCTTTAACTCATTATATATCATATCCCAATAGGCCTTAGCCTTCCCACAGGTCCACCACATATGAAAAAAAGTACCTTCAGAATGTCCACACTTCCAACATTTGTTTGAAACATTTTTATACATTAATGCCATTTTTTTTGGTGTCAAGGACCATCTATACATCATTTTATAATAATTTTCTTTTAAAGCATAGCATGCAGTAAATTTTAAATCAGTTTTCCATAACTTTCCCCAGGCTGCCATTTCTATATTACGCCCCACATCTTGAGCCCACTTTATCATGGTCGTTTTAACCACTTCTTCTCTTGACTCCTCCAGAAGTAACAATTTATACATTTTAGAAACTAATTTTTCATCATTTTGACATAATTCCTTCTCAAAACTTGAAATCTGATCCTCAAATCCAACATTAAAGTCTTTCTTATATATCTCATTTAACTGATGATACTAAAACCAATCTCTAACCAAATTTTGTATTTCAGTTAAACTTTTTAACTTACAATCCTTGTCTTGAAAATGTAACAAATCCCTATAGGTACCCCAACACATTTGCATATTTACTTCTTTGCGTGATAAAGCTTCAATCGGAGATATCCATAATGGAGTTTTAGGTTCCAACCAATTTTTATATTTTAACCACACCCTCATTAAACTCCTTCTCACATAGTGATTCAAAAAGTCTTTGTGTATTTTACTTTTTTCATACCACAGATAAGCATGCCATCCAAACCTTCTATCAAATCCTTCCAAGTCCAGAATTCTAGGGTTTCTTAATGTTATCCATTCTTTTAGCCATGTCAAACAAACCGCATCAAAGTACAACCTTCAGTCTGGCAGGGTAAGACCGCCTCTTTCCTTTGCATCTGTTAGATTCTTGAAATTAATTCTTGGTCTTTTCCCCTGCCAAACAAACTTAGTTATGTCCTTCTGCCATTGCTTAAAACAAGTTGAAATGTTAATTATGGGAATAGTCTGAAAGAGAAATAACATTTTAGGCAAAACATTCATTTTCACCACTGAAATTATTCCCATTAAAGACAAATTCATTTTGCACCATCTTTGTAGATCAGTTTTCACTGTATTCCATATTTTAACATAATTGTTTGTGAACAACAGAGAATTGTTATTTGTTAACCAGACCCCCAAATATTTAATTTTCTTCTCCACTTTCAACTCACTTATTTCAGAGAATCTGACCTTGGATTTCTGATCCATATTTTTAGTCAAAACCTTTGTTTTAGTCTTATTTATATAAAATCCAGCCAATTGGCCAAATTGTTGTATTTTATCCAAAAGCCTTTCAATCCTGTCCACTGGATTTTCTAAGAAGAACACAACATCATCTGCAAAGGCTCTCAACTTGTAATCTTGTTTCCCAATTTTGGGACCATGTAATTTTTCATCTTCTCTGATACTTCTACAAAGCACTTCTGGAACCAATATAAAAAGCAGTGGGGAAAGTGGACATCCTTGTCTGGTCCCTTTTTGTATTACACAATTGTCTTATAATTCCCCATTTACAATAATCTTAGCTTATTGCTCCAAATAAATTGTCTTAATTGCCCTAATAAAATTGTTGCCAACAGTCATTATCTCTAATAATCTCCACATAAATTGCCACGAAACATTATCAAAAGCTTTCTCTGCGTCCAGAAAGATCATCGCCATCTGTTTATCACTGTGTTTTTCATAATACTCCAATACATTCAAGACTGTTCTCACGTTATCTCTCAGTTATCTCTTTGGCAAGAATCCCGCTTGATCTTCATGAATAAAGTGCCTTAATATAACCTTCATTCTTCTTGCCAAAATGGCAGCAAAAAGTTTATAATCATTATTTAAAAGTGAGATTGGTCTATAATTTTTGACTAGCGTTAGGTCTTGATCTGGTTTTGGGATTACTGCAATATTTGCATGCTTCCACGAATCCGGCATAATCCCTTTTTGTAAAATATCATTCATAGTCCATTGAAAAGGTTGTAAAATTTGATCTTTAAATGACTTATAGTACAAAGCTGACAGTCCATCAGGCCCTGGGGCCTTGCAGTTAAACAAGATTCTGGCTCGGAGCAACCCCCTAAGAGGAAGTTGTTTGTTTACCAAAATAAAAAAAATAAATACACCCCTTTCTTACAAAAGCAGGCACAAGGCAGGTAACATAAAAACAGGCATAAACACAGACAATAAAAGAGACCACATTCAGCAGCAGCCTAAGAGTAAATAAAAGCTTCACTAGATAGAGAACAACCTATTCTACAAAAACCTGGCAAAAATAGGCAGATAGAAATACTATTAAGAATCTGATGTTGGTCTTGTAATGAGAAATGAGAAAAACAACCCACCCACCACATATAATATTCTATAGATCCTGATCTGTTATGAACATGGAAACCACAATTTTATTTCCACTATGTAAATTGCAAACATGTGAAATCACAATGATAAAAAAACACGAATCAAATAGAATTCCATAAAATAATGATACTGCCATTCCTACAAAATGTAAGTTAAAAAGTGCCCTGCAATTGTGTGTGCTGGAGCTTGCCAAAAGTCAGAAGACCACTCTTGGATGAAGGGAAACTAGAAACTTCATAGCCGTTTCTCTCCTTCCAATTGGCCTGCCCACTCTTTACCCTTGGGGAGCAGTGCCAATCACTCACAAGAACTTCACCTTGCTACTTTGCAATGCCAGGTTGCTCCAAAATAAATCTGAGATCATTCATGACCGGATTGTGGATGAAGGAGCCGACCTGATATGCATTACAGAGACTTGGTTGGGAGAGGCTTGTGGTCCGGACCACCTGTCTGATCCCAGCTTCTCCTGGTGGAATACTCTGTGGTGGAGCAGGTGAGAGGATGTGGCTGTGATCTAGAAGAATATCATCTTACTTACCAGGATCCCTGTCAGGAAATTGGCCTATATGGAATGTGTGTACCTAGGTCTAGGGACCAAGGGTAGACTGTGACATCTGTTGGTGCACCAATCACCCCACTGCCCAACAGAGTCTCTATGAACTGACAGACCTGGTTGCAGAGCTGACACCGGAGTCACCCAGAGGGGCAGGAATCTCTCTCAGACCTTTCTTGGAGATGCTGCCAGGGAGGGAACTTGGGACCTTGTGCTCTTCCCAGAACTGCTCCATCCCTTAACAGTTATGTGGTGGGGCTCGTTCCTGGGGAATATCTTACAGACCTCACACTTCTAGTCTCCTATGCAACCAGGGCAGACAAGTCATGCTTGCTACCTCCCAAGAGTCTTTGGGAGGGGAAAAGAGAGGGGGGAAACTCAGAGCTGAGGCTGAAGAAGTCAGGGCAATGACTGCTACTGATGTGGATGGGGCTCTTTATGCAGTTCTGCTCCGTCCCCATCTGTTTTATTTGAATTCTTTGCAGCCTCATACTTTAAAGGATGGCTTTTGCCAAACGGGATACTGCCCAGCTCCCATTGGCTGTTCCCCAGGTGTCATTTTAAAAAGCTGCTCTGCAACCTTTTTGATTTTAAGCGCCAGCAGTCTGGTTCCATCTTGGTTTAAGTGCAGCCTGTCCCTTTTGTACAGGCCTTGCTTGCCCCAAAATGTGTCCCAGTGCCTAACAAATCTAAACCCCTCCTCCTGGCACCAACGTCTCATCCACGCATTGAAACCCCTCAGCTCTGCCTGTCTCACTGTACTTGTGCGTGGAACAGGTGGTATTTCTGAGAATGCTACCTTGGGGGTCCTGGACTTCAAAATGCTACCTATCAGCCTAGATTTGGCTTCCAGGACCTTCCGACTGCATTTCCCCACATCGTTGGTGCCGACGTGCACAACGACAGCTGTCTCCTCCCCAGCACTGCCTAGGAGCCTGTCTGGATGCTGCGTAATGTCCACAACCTTCGCACCAGGCAGGCAAGTCACTGTGCGGTCAACACACGGGTCACAAACCCATCTCTCTATCCCCCTAATGATCAAATCACTCACTACAAGGAGGCCCCCACCCTCCAGAGGAGTATCCCCTGTGTGAGAGGATATGGGCTCATCGTCCACGGAAGGGGTCCCTTCTAAAGGAGCATTTCCCTCTTCCTCAGACCGATGTCCTCCTTGCCAAAGACCTTCATTCTCCCTGACAGCAGAAGAGCTACCAGCCCTGGAGTGGGATGCCTCTATCACATCCCTGAAAGTCTTGTCCACATGCCTCTCTGTCTCTCTGAGCTTCTCCAGATCCGTCACCTTGGTCTCGAGGGAACAGATTTGTTCCCTTAGAGCCAGGAGCTCCTTGCACCGAGCACACACCCATGACTTCTGCCCATGGGGCAAATAGTCGTACATGTGGCACTCTGTGCAATACACTGGGAAGTGCCCCTTCCCTTGCTGACCTTCTATCTTCATACCGTTTTAGCTGGCTCTTTACAGTATTTAGGGAGCTTATTGTCCATTTATTATCCTCTCTCTCTAGCTAGAAAAGTAACAATTGAAATGCTAATGAAGTAACAATTGAAATGCTAATGCGAGGTTTCCCAAGGGAAAGCGGATCTAACCATATAAGGAGGGGATCACCTGATGAACAATGGAGGCAAGTTACGCATGCACATTTGAAAGGGGTTAGGTCATCGGCTTGCTATGTGTATTGGAGCTTTAGCATGCATTTTGTTGATTGTATAAAAGAACATCTCAAGCTGTAGCCTATTCGTATTCAGTGCAGAGCCAAAGCCCACTTGATGTGTTTTAGAAAACCAAAGTAACTCCATTTTACTTAGAAAACCTCAGTTTGACTTAAAGTAACCCCAGCTCAGCTCAGAGCCATCACGGCCTCTCATGATCAACGTCATTATCTCTCTCCACTAAATTGTATCTATGAAACTTGGTTCTTACAAGATTCTCATTGTTCTTTTGCTGACAGTTAAGAAAACAGGATGTAACCAAATAAGGAGTGATCACCAGATGAACAATGAATCATTCGCATGTGTACTAGATACTTAGTCCACCATTTTGTTGCCACGTATACTATGTCTAGGGTATCAGCATCATTCAGATTGTTTGTATAAATGTAAGATGCACCTATAACCAATTTGTAATCAGTTTGAGAGCGTAAAGCCCTCTGATTACCTGTTGCAACTGCAGTGCAATAAATGGCCTCAAAAGAGATTCCCACTGTGTGTTTGATTGGCTAAAAGGCGGACCCAGGGACGAACCGAATTCACATCAATTTGGTGCCGTGAGAGTCGGATGTGACTTGGGTGGACAGTCTGACCCGTCATGGGACAATGAGATCCAGCGCGCCTCACAGCGTTTTGTCTGTGGAGGATTCTCATGGGCCCGGGACGCGCCAGTCGTTACAACGCGCCACATCTGGGAATCGAGGCAAGAGTGAATGAAAGTGTGAACAGAGAGAGTGAGTGAACGGAGAGTGAAATCCAGAGACGTCTCTTGGTGAGTACCCAGCCTGAGCAGGGGCAAGGGGAAATTACAGCCCGAGGAGGGGAAACTTACAGTCCGAGCAGGGGCTGCCCGAGAAGGGGCAAAACTTAACGTCCGAGCAGGGACGACAGCCAAGCCCGAGCAGAGGCAAACTTAAACGTACAGCCCGAGGAGGGGCAGCCCGAGCAGGGGCGATTTAGAGTCAAATAGTCACGGCCCGAGCAGGGGCAAACTAGAAGGGGGGCTATGGGGAGTAGAAATAGCAAGTACCTTTAGAATGCGTGTTGAGGAATTGGGTGAGTCTCACGGGAGAGGAGGCGCCCTCAGAAAGAATGTTTTAAAAACGCCTCTGTATGGAAGTTTGGCCACTATGAACTCACGTCAGAGGCCTCCTGGCCCCGAAAATAACATCCTTTTGCAATTGCCTTTGTTTTATACACATGCCGGAAAATTTTAATAACACCAATATACACAGGCCTACCAAAGAAACCCCCCACCATATGTATTACCATCATGCTCCAAGCAGCTTCTCCTTTCCAACATGCTATGGAGAACAAGGGGGTCTGAAGAAAGTATTAAAGAAGAAAGAATGATTGTCTTTTGCAAAAATCATGTTGTCTCTGTGTTCTGTTTCCAAGCTTTGCCCTTGTGTTGCAAACAGTCTAAATTCTTGCTGCTGCCCCGTTGTAACCAAGCCAATAGATAACACTGTTCTTTCTGCAAAAAGTTTCTCTGAACAAAAGGCTGCCTTTGTTCTCTTTTTCTTTCTCTCTCTCTCTCTTCAACTGCTTGTAAGGAATGCATATGGGAATTGCAGAGAAAAGACTAGAAGGAAACGTAAAAGGATTTTGGTTGGAGGTTGTTAACAACAACAAAAAGAAAATTGTTGAAAAGCACCTGTAAGTTATAAGTGGTGATGTGGAAAGGTAATATGGAATTACAGATTGTTTCATAGATAACTGTGATAAGTTTGTTCTGTTTAAGCTACTTCTTAACTGAGTTTATGGCTAACACATTGAAATGTTCTAAAATTCTTTGTGACTCATATGGAGTTTTCTTTGTTTAGTCCTTTGTTCTGTGAAATACACAAGACAAGCCTGTGTGTGTGTGTGTGTGTGTGTGTGTGTGTGTGCATGTTTCTGAGCGGAAGCCCAAAGCTCTGGTTCTGTGTAGGAATTCAACCCCCATCAATCTTATAACTCATCTCTGTGAAGACGAGGTTTCTGTTGTATTTGTGAATGTATTTATACTAGTGACATGTTTTTTTCTTTTTGTAAACTGTTACAGACCAAACTTGCTCTGACATTGAATTCCAAAATTAGCAGTTATTATATTAATTGAACATAAAATTGGTCATGGCCTGAGCAACAGGAGGAACTTTCAGCAGTCAGCTGGCCAACTGAGTTGCTGAATCTTCCCACCTCTGCAAAAGTGCTGCTTATGGCTAGCTAAATGCATTAGGCATAAAAGCAAGCTCTATTTCATTCATTCTTATATCAAGTTGATTGTGATATTTCTGCCACTACTGAGTGTCATAAGCCTTTTAGTAGTGTGCACAGACCGGTTCGGAGGCCATTCTACTGGCCTCTGAACTGGTCCGGATGTGGGGTGGTTTTGGTTCGGGAGGGTTAGGGTGGGGGGTTCCATTAAGGGTGGGGGTGCTTTACTTACCCCTCCGGCCCTTTCCAGCTTTGGCGCCGTAAATATCAAAAAAAATCAGGGCGGCAGGATCCCTCACCACCCGCTTCTATCCCCATTGCTCCACGCTGCTCCTTCCTGTTTAAAAAATCGGATGGCAGGATACTTCCCTGCCGCCCCCTGCTGCCGCTGAAGCCCCCTCGAAGCTCCCTCGCCCCCTTAAATCTCGCCTGGACCGAGTCCGACCGCGCTCGGGCGGGCGGCAGCGAGATGTCCTTCCGCCCGCCCGCTCCCTTCCCAGCCATCTGACTCTGCGAAGTGCAGGAAGACTTTATTATCACAGGTTTCAGCCCTCTGCAAGATTATGGACAATTTTTCTGATAACACCTTTTACTAAAGAGGCCTGTAAAAAGGGACACTTTAATTTGCTTCATGAGACATTAGGCCTTGTCCAGAAGTCTCAATCCTATTCCATCAAGGTATAGTATTTTCCCTGGGGGCATGGACTATTTCTTTCTTATATAGGTCCCCCCCCGAAGATATTGTTACCCTACAAAGTACTCATTGGTCATCTAATAAGTTATGAGGCACAACTATCTACACATGACCTAGATGAAGATCCCAAAGCCAGATGTTACTGACGATGAAGTCAGTTATACTGGATGGAGATTGATTGCCCTGACAAAGGCCTGTAAGTATGATTGTCAGCCAGCGTGGTGCAGTGGTTAGAGTGCTGGACTAGGACCAGGGAAACCCGAGTCCAAAACCCTCATTCAGCCATGACACTTGCTGGGCGACACAGAGCCTGCCACTCAAATGATTCGGCCTGCCTCACAGGGTTGTTGTAAGGAGGAAGAACAGGATACAGAAGAGAATGTGAGATGTCACATGGAAACTGGACTTTGTTAGCAGTGACTATGCTTGACCTGAAAGGCTTTAATGCCTCCTCTAAACCCCAAACTCACAAGGGGGGTGAAAAATGTGAATGCCTTTTTCTTTTTGACTTTATTGCTTTGCTTTTGTCCAGGATTGCTGTTTTGTTCTCGTGATCAGAAACCAGCCTACAACACAAGCCACCAAGCCCTAAATGAGGACATCATCCCCTGTTCTGGTCTTCGGGGAAGAGGGGCCCAGGGCAAGCAGGGAAACAAAAATATAAATTGGAGGGGGGGGGGGAATGCCAAAAGACCAAATTGAAAATAGCCTCAGGTTTTATCCATCCTTTGTATTATTTGCCTTGAAAACTTGATTTTCCTTTTGTACTGATGGCTGGCACCCAGAGACTTAGTCTCAGGACGCTGTCCCTACATGGGGAGGGGGGAGGGAATTTCGCAACTCACTTGCCTGTCTTTCTCTTAAGTAAACAGGTTTGCAACCAACAGTGCCTTGAATTGTCTTTCCAAGAAGGATTGGTCTTCCCCAGATCGAAGGAATACCTGGATCCATCACCAGAATGTGATCCCAAGGGAGTCTCCAGAGGACATCAACACTGACCCAGGAAAACTAACCATCAGCAGCAGCAGCTACCCAAGGGCAGTCCCTATCTGCATTTCCAATCCAACCCAATGGTGACGGAACGTCCATCTGCTACCCTGTCCTGTGTTCGAGGAAGAGGGCCCAATGTAAAATTCATCTTCCTGCTCCTAAGTGCTGTAGGAGAAGGATAGACAACAAATGCCTGAAGACTGCCACTTTTCTCTGGAGTCATACATGCAACAGCATCTCCGCAAGCTGTAAAGCCCTGGAACCATCCTACCTGGGTAAGATACCTCGCCAAGGACACTATTTCAAATTCTGCCAAAGACACTATTTCAGATTGCCCACAAGGGGTGGCGGGAGTCAAGGCTCCCAAACACATGAACATTCGAGCTTGTCTGTGGACACTAGCCAAACAAGCCAAAACGACACGATCAGAGAACATCCAGGATAGCCAAAATCTTGCAACGTTGTACAAGAGCATTTGGTTCTCAACTGAAGGACTAAAATATATTTTTCCTTACCAAGGACTTTTAGATTTTGAATTCTAAAGCTCTCCATAGCTTCCTTTTTGGCCATGACAGACTCTAGAGGACACTAAGGTGGGTGGGAGTTGATGATTTACACCACTTTCTTATATTAGTTTCTTGTAGTGACTATGTGCTATCATTATGTTGAAAACCTTGCTATCTCCTGTGCTTTAAGGTCATGGACCTCACATGCTTGCTCTCCAGTCATTTCCTTATTTGTTTCACTTACATATTGTGCCAATCATCTCATTGTTTCAACCAGAACATTTACCTGCAAGTCTGCACCTATCCCCAAGTTACTGATCCCTTTGTGCTCCAAGACATTAAGCTGGCCCAAGCTTTACCTGCAATTTTATAGACACTTGTATTTAATCAATGTGATTGTACATGACTTGTCATTGCTATCGCTTTCCACAAACTGATAACCCATTAATCACCAGAAGCATCTGGTTCCACAATGCAAGACTGTTATTTATACTTTATTTGGGATAAAGATGGTTTAAAATAATGTTGCTTGCTATCACTTGTATGATCTTTATATGTACACTTTGCTGTTATGTGTAAAACTTTTTATCTATATGAAATCATGCCAGATATGGGTGGTTAAGGATATGTGTG
Organism: Hemicordylus capensis; assembly: GCF_027244095.1. NCBI lineage: Eukaryota > Metazoa > Chordata > Lepidosauria > Squamata > Cordylidae > Hemicordylus > Hemicordylus capensis. The sequence continues at coordinate 9,614,124 of NC_069668.1, read as the reverse complement.
TGATGTATAGAATTATACTAATTATGTTTGTAGCTCTAGGATGTTGTATGCAATGTATCTAGTTTTATTGTCATATGTACAGCCCATTTAGCACATAACATTTCTGTAAAAACTATGCTTAATGCATCACAAATGTTTAAGGCATCCCAAAACCACATATGTTCCAAACCCTTTAGCCACACGAAACACAGAGTTCCATCAATGGGCAAGAACTATATTTCCAAGATTAAGAGTTTATGTGTTAAGAAAGAGCTATTATTAATATTTCCAAACAGTTAGAACTTTCATCTAACTAATATGGAGGGCCTATTGATTTATGGGCAAAGAAGATAATTCTAGTTATAGCATGTATTTTCTTTGTATTGATAATCACATGTTGCTGCTTATAATGCATTTTAGCTTTAATCCAAATGTTTATGATAACCTTTAAACCTTGCCATAATGTAAGACCCATACATACAGCTGTACCTTTACAAGCCCATATATCCTGAAGATTCAGGATGATCCAATTTGTTTCAGGCGGGAATTGATGTGTTTAGAAAACCAAAGAAACTCCATGTTTGCCCAGAATACCACATTCTAACTCAAAGTATCCCCAGCTGAGCTCAGGGACATTACTGCCTCACATGATCAACGTCATTATCTCTCTCCACTAAATGTATCTATGAAACTTGGTTCTCACAAGATTCTCATTGTTCTTTTGCTGACAGTTAAGAAAACAGGATGTAACCAAATAAGGAGTGATCACCAGATGAACAATGAATCATTCGCATGCATACTAGATACTTAATGCCACATATACTATGTCTAGGGTATCAGCATCATTCAGATTGTTTGTATAAATGTAAGATGCACCTATAATCAATTTGTATTCAGTTTGAGAGCGTAAAGCCCTCTGATTACCTGTTGCAACTGCAGTGCAATAAATTGCCTCTAATTGATTCCCATTGAGTCTGTTTGATTGGCTAAAATGTGGACCCAAGGACGAACCGGAATTCACATCACTGGGAGCTGCTCGTGAGAGGTGTGGCTTCTTGGGCTTGCAAGCTTAAAAGAAAGGAGACTTGCCAGAAGAACATGGGACGGTAACAGGGGGAGCAGGGCCATTCCAGCTGCCTTGCTGGGACTCATCATACAGCCCCTCTGTCTCCTGTGGACATTCCAGTACAGACGGAGTGCAGTCTGCTTGTTGGCTGCCTGCTGCCAAGTTCCTGCTGGCTGCTTGCCATCCTCCCAGACTGCTTTGTGGTTCTACCTGCTGCCTGTCGTGATCTGCTCGAGAGAGGTGTGGCTTCTGGGGCTTGCAAGCTGAAAAGAAAGGAGACTTGCCAGAAGCACATGGGAAGGTAACAGGGGGAGCAGGGCCATTCCAGCTGCCTTGCTGGGAGTCCATCATCTGCCTTGCTGGGAGCTGCTTGTGAGAGTTTTGGCTTCTGGGGCTTTCAAACATAAAAGCAAGGAGACTTGTCAGAAGCACATGGGAAGGTAACGGGGGAGAAGGGCCTTTCCAGCTGCCTTGCTGGGACTCTCAATCTAGCCCCTCTACCTCCTGTGGACATTCCAGTACAGACGGAGTGCAGCCTGCTTGTCGGATGCCTGCTGCCAAGTTCCTGCTGGCTGGTTGCCAGCCTCCCAGATGGCTGAGTCGTTCCACCTGCTGCCTGTCCTGGGAGCTGCTCATGAGAGGTGTTTCTTCTGGGGCTTGCAAGCTTAAAAGAAAGGAGACTTGCCAGAAGAACATGGGAAGGTAACAGGGGGAGCAGGGCCATTCCAGCTGCCTTGCTGGGACTCATCATACAGCCCCTCTGTCTCCTGTGGACATTCCAGCACGGAGTGCATCCTTCTTGTCGGATGACCGCTGCCAAGTTCCTCCTGGTTGGTTCCAAGCCTCCCAGACTGCTGAGTTGTTCCACCTGTTGCCTGTCCTGGGAGCTGCTTGTGAGAGCTGTAGTTTCTGGGGCTTGCTAGCTCAAATATATGGTTAGTGAAAGGAGGGGGAGAGCAGGGGATATGTATGTTGTGTCAGAGAATTCATCTGGTGTCATGAAATAGGGAATAGTAATAAAAAAATAGGAGGCAAATGCAGTGAAGGGGAAAAAATGTGTCAGTAGCTACTTTTATTTTAAAATGTGGGCAGTATATGTGGCCCTTCTGTCCTCTAGTTCAGAAGCTACTGTGTCTTAATGTGTGTGTCTTATCTACCACAGGAATTTACTTTCACTTTCCCGGCTGTTCCTAAAAGTGCTTCACAAAACGTCTTCCCTTTCTCTTATCAGCATCCGGTTGCTCTAAGCAACTTCTTTTGCAGCTTTTGTTTAATGCTGCTTTTGCTGCCAGTCTTTTGTATGTCTGGAGGAGTCTCTAGAACTAAACTGTCTCCTGTGAACCCATTTCTTTTTATCCCTAATTTAGCCCCTTAAATTATCCTCCAGGGTCCCAGATATGTGTGGAACAGCACCGTCCCACACAGAAAACCTGAATTTTAATTCCTGTCTTGTAATTCAGCATCCCACTAAGCAAAGTGCTGGGAGTTTAGCTGCCATGTGCTAGATTTAAACGCTGTGACATCACAGCTCTCCTCCAAAACAGGGAGGGTTAGAAATACTGATGAAGGTAGCCCCCTGCTGGATTCTAGTCAGAACTTCATACATTTTGGCTCTGTTCGTAGGCAACTGACAAGTCACTTCCTGTTTATTTCTCTCTCTGTATCAAACCTATGGGAATTGTTTCAGGGCTGGTGGCTGCCGTCACTACAAACTGGGCAATAGGCTATGCCAGAACTGCTTGTGTGAGAAACAACTTTAGGACAATAGGCAATACTCAATTCTCCTAATCAGAACTTCCAAATCATCTGCCCCCGCTCTTAACAACCCTAGACAGACAGGCACTCTCAGACAGGCACTTGTGGAACTCTCTGCCACAGGATGTGGTGACAGCCAACAACCTGGATGGCTTTAAGAGGGGTTTGGATGACTTCATGGAGGAGAGGTCTATCAGTGGCTACTAGTCAGAGGGCTGTGGGCCACCTCCAGCCTCCAAGGCAGGATGCCTCTGATTACCAGTTGCAGGGGAGTAATGGCAGGAGAGAGGGCATGCTCCTTTCAACTCCTGCCTGTGGGCTCCCCAGAGGCATCTGGTGGGCCACTGTGTGAAACAGGATGCTGGACTAGATGGGCCTTCTTGAGCCTGATCCAGCAGGCCTGTTCTTATGTTCTTATGGCACATTCCTAACAGCAACTAATTGATGACCTAGAGTCCCGTTTTCTGGACTCTAGTTTTCACTCTCCATCTATTGTAGGAAACATGCCTCAACTATTATGTGCAGATGCTGTTGCTATTATGGCTAGATCGCCAGTTGGCCTCAGAAGAGCCTTGAGACGTCTGGCTCTCTATTGTAGAACTAACCAGCCCTCCATTAACTACCAGAAGTCGAAGGTTATGGTATTTGTGAGAAGACCCAAACTATTACGATGGTAGATAGATAATCATCAGCTTGAGCAGGTTTGTACATATAAATATCTGGGAGTGGTCTTTCATGCCAGAGGGACCTGGAATGCCCATATAGAATATGTTACACTGATGGCTCAGAGAAGTTCTCAAGCCATATGGAGGTTTTTTCATACTGGAGGAGTGGAGATCAAACAGGCAGCTGTTTGCAGCCAAAGCCAGGAGTCAGCTACTGTATTGTGTGCAGTTGGGTCCCTATCCTTCCCATAAACCCCTGGACGCTGTGCCTTAGGGCAATACTAAGAGCACCAAGATGTGCTCATTCTGTGACGTTGAGGTTTGAGCTGCATGTTCTGAGGGTTGAGGCTAGAGCTTGGATGTTGATCCTAGCATTTTGGCTTAGGCTCCCAAGACCCCCTTCACTCAAAAACTGGGCTATTCCATTTGTCCTTCCTTTTCAATGGTCCTCCTGTCATCCATGACCTCTTTTTCTTTTCTTTTTTCCCCTTTATACTTTTTTTCAATTTTCACAACACGAACAAACACAATTAATACAAACACTCACAAACACACAGAATAAAGACTTCCATCTCATCAATGGAACAAGTGTTGTTAACAATAACCGAATCTTGCCTATAGATTAAACATTCTCTCCCCAGTAGTTCATATAGAAAACAACTTTGGGGTGTTTTTGAAACATTTGGTGTTAGCCCTCAAAAGCCTGACAGAAATCCATTTTGTGATGTATTTTTAGATAGACAAGAAGAGGGTCCCATTCTTTTTTAAATTCTTCAAATTTATTTCTTAGTAGTGATGTTAATTTTGCCATTTCTGCCAATTCTAGTACTTTAAGAATCCAATCCTCTTTAGATGGGCATTGACTGTCTTTCCATTTGCGCGCAAATGTCAGTCTTGCTGCCGCAGTTAAGTACATGAAGAGGGTCCAATATTTCCTTGGGAGAGCATTGTTATCAATACCTAATAGTATTGATTCTGGACTCTTGGGAAAAGTCATTTTAAATATTTTTTTAAGCCCTTTATATATTAAGTCCCAATAACCTCTCAATTTATTGCATGTCCACCATAAATGTAAATAGGAATCCTCTTCTTTCTTACATTTCCAACATTTATTTGACATATTCTTGTAGATTACGGCCAGCTTTTTGGGCATAAGATGCCATCTGTACATCATTTTCAAAATATTTTCCTTTAGATTAGAACAAGCAGTAAATTTTATATCTTTTATCCAAAGTTTTCCCCATTTTTCCAAGTCAATGTTATAACCAAGTTCCTGGGCCCATTTAATCATTGAGGTTTTTACTACCTCCATTCTTGTATCTTCCAATAGTAATAGGCCATACATCCTGGATACGAGTTTTTCTTCCTTATCGCACAACTGTAGTTCGAATTCTGACTTTAGTTGATTTAGTTGAATTCTGACTTTAGTTGATTAAGTCTTGCTTAAATAAAGCATTGATTTGATGGTATTGGAACCAAGAAATATTCCAATCCTGCATATGTTCTAACTTTTTAAGTTCGTATTTTACACCTTGAAGGACGAGCAATTGTCGATACGTGGGCCAAGATTGTTGCATATTTTTCTGTTTTCTAGATATAACTTCTAATGGGGATACCCAAAGTGGGATTTTTGCTTCTAACAAAAATTTGTTTTTCATCCATACCATATATAGACTTTTTCTAACATAATGATTTAAAAATTCTTTATTTACTTTTACCTTGTCATAAAATAAATATGCATGCCACCCGAATCTTAAATCAAATCCTTTCAAATCCAACAATCTTGGATTTTTTAATGTAATCCATTCTTTTATCCAGGTTAGGCATATCGCTTCGAAATATAACTTAAAGTTTGGTAGTGCAAATCCTCCTCTTTTCCTATCATCTGTTAGGTTTTTAAAGTTTATCCTTGGTTTTTTGCCTTGCCAGACAAAATTCCTTACATCTTTGTGCCATTGGATGAAAATTGACATTGAATTTATTATTGGTACTGTCTGGAAGAGATATAAGATTTTGGGAAGAACATTCATTTTAATAACAGAAATTCTTCCACTTAGTGATAAATTCACTCTATTCCATCTGCTCAAGTCCATCTTTATTTCTTTCCAAGTTTTGATATAATTATTTTGAAACAATAATGCATTGTTTGTGGTAAGCGTCACTCCTAAATATTTTACCTTCCCCCCCACTTTAAAACTGGATCTCAGAGCAAATCTTTCAATGTCTTCTTTGTTCATGTTTTTAGTTAATACCTTTGACTTGTCTTTATTTATATAGAACTCTGCCAGGTTCCCGTATGATTCTAATATCTCCAATAGTGTATCAATTGATTCTAAAGGATCTTGTAAAAATAACACTATTTCATCTGCAAAGGCTCTTAATTTATATCTTTGTGTCCCTATTGTCAATCCTTGTATTTTAGTCTCTTCCCTTATCATCCTACACATAATTTCCAAAACCAGTATAAACAATAATGGAGATAGGGGACAACTTTGTCTAGTACCTTTTTGAATACTGAAATAATCTGTAAGTTCTCCGTTAACCTTAATATTTGCTTTTTGTTCAGAATATATAGATCCATGACCTCTTTTTCGACTCCGGAGGTGACGCTGACAGATGCTGAAAAAGTGTATAGGGAATGCCAGCAGGAGGGACCCATCTCCTTTGAGGAGTGCATCCCTCCAGATAAGATGCAAAAGTGTGAGAAAGTTGGGGAAGGCGTGTTTGGGGAGGTCTTCAGGTCAGAAGGTGAGAGAGGAGCCGTGGCTTTGAAAATAATTCCCATTGAGGGGAGCGGCCGAGTCAACGGGGAGGCTCAGAAGACCTTCAGTGAGATCCTACCGGAGATCATCATCTCAAAAGAGCTCAGCCTTTTGGCCGATGAGGAGGCTAACCAAACTACTGGGTTTATTAGTCTGTATTCGGCATACTGTGTTCAAGGATCTTACCTTGAGCATCTCCTGAAAGCCTGGGATGAATACCATAGGCTGAGCGAGTCTGAAAATGACCGACCAGACTTCTTTCTGGACCAACAGCTCTTCATGGTCCTGGAGTTTGAGTTTGGTGGTAGCAACCTGGAGAACATGCGGACCCGGCAGCTGAGCTCCATGGCTGCGGCTAGGAGTATCTTGCACCAGCTCACTGCTTCTCTGGCCGTGGCTGAGAAGGCACTCCACTTTGAGCACCGTGACTTGCACTGGGGGAACGTCCTGGTCAAAAAGACCAACCTGAAGGAGTTGAGTTTTACACTGAGTGGGGAAACCCACACCTTTCCCACTCACGGCATCCTTGTGAACATCATAGACTACACCTTCTCCAGGTTGGAGAAAGACGGCCTGACCGTCTTCTGCGACCTCTCCACTGATGAAGAGGTGTTCCAAGGGAGAGGGGATTATCAGTTTGACATTTACCGCAAGATGAGAGAGGAGAATGAGAACAACTGGGCTGACTACTTTCCCCACAGCAATGTCCTGTGGCTGCACTATCTCGCAGACAAACTCTTGAAAGAGGTCTCTTATAAGAACAAGGTTACAACAGCCTCCATGAGGCAGGTGCAGCAACAACTCCAGCTGTTCTCCAAAGAGGTGTTTGGCTACAGAACTGCCACAGTGGCTGTGGCTAGGAGTATCTTGCACCAGCTCACTGCTTCTCTGGCCGTGGCTGAGAAGGCACTCCACTTTGAGCACCGTGACCTGCACTGGGGGAACGTCCTGGCTTAGGATAAACTTTCCTCAAGAAAATGGATTACAGCGATTTTGGCCGATAGTTTTCAATCTTCGGGCTCAGGCAATCCAAGCTAAAATTCTGTCATTGGGATTCTCCATGGATTATCTGGTGTTTTTTTTTTAACCATAATCAAGCTCTATAGGCTGTGAAGCAGAGAATCCTGGATACTGAATAGCAACACGAGCTTTCCCTTATCCCAGAATGTTCCAGAGGGAAATTGGCTTTATGCACCACTGTCAGGGGTCCCACTACTTGTCTGTATACCCTAGAGAACCCGTGCTATCTGAGGGTTTTCTTTCGAGCAAGGTATGACCTGCTCCCATCAGCTATGCCAGTGGGGAAAATAAAGAACTTACCTAGGGACAATAGAATTTGCCCCTGTGGTTATAAGGAGATTGAAACCATCCATGTATCGCTCCGTTGTCTTTTACAGAAAGATAAGATGCCTCTTGATATCTCCTTGTCTGGCACCCTTTCCAGGATGCTCAGAAGATTTTTGTGTCTCATCTTTTGGCAGATCAATCACCATCCATTGCATATAAGGTGGCGACTAGGTCTGTTCCCAGATTGCACCCACTGTAATTTCCTGCTGGATCCACCCCTGTGAACTAGATATTCACTATATTCCTAATGTGTTTGTGTGTGTGTGTATACCAGCGAGGGGCCCATTTTAAAATCTTGTCCCACTCCAGCCTTGCTATGCACACTCCCATTTGGCCCCAGCCTTTTGCCGCTGCAACAGCCCCCTTGGTGAGCTCCTGCCTCCTTGAATCTAGAGATGGACTGTTATGGCCATGGCTGATGATGTGATTATCTTGGCTATGTTTAAGCTTTGCATAGAAATGTCACCGACTGTACCCAGCTGCATTTCGTGGGTTTCCAGCCCCATGGTTTACTGTTCCCCGCTTTTCCAGCCTCACACGTATGTGTTTGCAAAAATGAACAGCCAGGAGATAAGGCCGAGGGCATATGGCCACCTCCCCTTGCCCAAACGGATCGTGCCCACTCAAGCAGTTTTGAGATCTGCTGTGTGGGTAGCAAGATGCATGGAGTGAATATCCAGGCATAAAGACTAAACTGCTCTTTATTGATCCACTTGGGATCTGCAGAAGCTCCATTCGACAGCTATAGCTCTCCAGAAAACTGAGGGTGTGTGTGCAGAGGAACAAAAAGCACAACACAGCACTCTCCTAGCACACACAAGATCTTTACCTGGTGGCAATAGGAGACACCGTTCCAGCAACACTGATAGATTTGGATGGGAAAGCGTATCCATAGATGGAAGTCTGGTAAGGCACAGACTGTGATGAGAGGAAAAGCAGGGTTTTTTTTGTTTTAAAGCCAACATTAGATTATAGGGTGGTTAACAAGATCATAATTAGAGTAGGAGCAGCTTGTCCCTAGTTCAGGAATTCTGAGCACTTCCGTTCGCTGACCGTCTGTCAGCTAGAGTGTTGGACGAGGAGGACCAGCGACTCCCGGATTCAAATCTCTGTCCAGATGTGCCCCACCCTCAGAGTGACTCTGGCTGGGCCAGTCACTTCCCTTTCAGCCTAGCCAACCTTACGGGGGTTGTTGTGAGGAGTAAAATAGCTATATACTCTGGGCTCCTCGCAGGAAGAGAGGAATAGATATGTAAAGATACATAAGAATGCAAATTTTGAGATCAGAGATGCCTTCTGTGATTTGGTGCTCAACAGCAGCTTGGTCAGAGGAATGCCTCCCACCCAGCTGCTGAATGAGGTCGAAGGGAAAGTCCTCTGACCCAGCTGCTGAGCACACAATCCTTGTTCTTAACTGAGGCAGCAAACAAAGGATGTGCACAAATCTCACTCTGCTTTCTTCGAATCCAAAATCGATTCGAGTTTGAAACCACTGAACAGAGTTGAGATTTGCTCAAATTGATTAGAATTTGCTGATTTCTCATCAGCATGTTGTAAAGAGCAGTTGCTTAACACACACCCATTTCAGATGTCCTTACAAAATGGCTGAGCTTTCACAACTGGACAGTCTAGAATACTGTCAATTTCTGCTGTCCAAACTGCCTATTCAGTTGGAAGTCCACTCCATATTATCACACCATTCACGATACGCAAAACTTACATAGGTTTGTGGCAGGATGCATGGCCCGGAAGGATAAGCAGCATTTTGGTACAAAGAGAAAAGTATAGGAGATCACAGCCATTGCAACACAGATTTAGACGAGGGCCCAATGTGTACTTAAAGCAGGATAAAGACCAAAACGTTTTCTGCAGCAGTCCAACTTGAAACTTACTTTAAACATGTGATTGGGAATTAGTAAGATGATTAGTAAATACAAGGTGGGATTCAACACACATCCTGCCCTTGTACTGGGACTATAGTAAGGGAACATTAATTCCTTCCCCCACACCATGACCCCAGTCCCACAGAGTCCCTGATCTGGCTGCTCAATATCAGCTGAGGCAGTGGCTAGGAGTGCTTTTAATCAGTGCTTTTAATCTGACCGAAAGGCCAGCTACATCTATTTCTCCAGATAAATACCAACTGCAGTGCCTGAGGGGTGCCATGAGGTGGCACCAGTGCCACATGAAACAATAATGTGCTCAACCTTAGGAACATAAAGTAAAGTGTGCCACTGAGTCAGTGTCGACTCCTGGTGCCCACAGAGCCCTGTGGTTGTCTTTGGTAGAATACAGGAGGGATTTACCGTTGCCTCCTCCTGCGCAGTCTGAGATGATGCCTTTCAGCATCTTCCTATATCGCTGCTGCCCAATATAGGTATACCAGTGGGGATTCGAATCGGCAACCTCTTGCTTGATAGTCAAGCATTTCCTCACTGAGCCACTAGGTGGCAACCCATATATTGGGAAAGGAGGGGTGGAACTTGCTAATTCTGCCTCTGAGAATTTCCAGGCCAAAAGAAGGCAGATCAGCTCCCCGTTGGCAGATCGCCAGCAGCAGCATTTTAGCAGCTTGTGCCTGGCTTTTCTCCTTTGCCAAACGCCCTCTTGCTTTTTGATTCAATGCTGCCTCCTAAATATGGGAAATCCACAATTAAATGACGAAGGGCCCTTTCTTTGACATGAAAGAAAACCACAACTCAAGCATCATACCTGCAGCATTCGGGTTTATATTTACTGTGGCAGTAGATTCCTTTTGCTTATTAGAACAAAAGAGCGAGGCTAATTTTAAAAAGTATCTGAGGTACTGGAAGAAATGATCACATTTTTGAGGAGAAGGATTTAGTGGCTCTTTTACATACAAATAATTGTTTGGAATTTTATTGAGCTCCTTATAATTCTCTGGGCTAGGAAGGACCTATGCAATGATAAGCTGGTTGGTTTTGTTTAAATTTTCTTGTCCCTCTCTTAAAAAGAGGCCTAAGGAACCACATTTCTTTATGTGCTCATGTGTTTGTTTTAACTGTTAGCCTGCTCTTCCTATAATGAACCCAAAGAGGCTTACATCAAAGCATGAACCAGCAGGTTTTCAAAACACAGGCAAAACACAATGAGGCTATTCTCACGATGGGGCTAAGGGAGCCTAGCATGGTTTCCCCCCCATTGTGACAACCACTAGGCTTACTGGTAAGCCCGGTGGTTCCATGGCAGCTAGCCCACCTGAGAACCCCTCCCCTTAAAGTGCTCCATTAACTTGATTTTTTTGGTTGTGAGATGCTGTGGTGTATCTGTGTGCTGCGGTGACTCACGAGGAGACTTCTAACTGGGAGACTCCCCCGAATACCCTGTGTACTCGTGCGGGGCATTCTGGAGCTTTGGGGGGCTGGGTGGTCCCCGATCCCGCAGCCCCTACCAGCTCCATGATGGAGCTGGTAATCATGTGGGTGGCCAATCCGGTCACCCACGGCTAAGAGTCTGTTCATGTGCAGGGAGCGTGGGCTAAGGCCACTCTCCCCACATAACCCCAACATTGATCGTGTGTAGATCCTCAATGCCATATTAAAATATTCAGTTTGTAGCTCAGAAAAGAAGTACTGCAGTAAGAACACAAGAAATAACTATACTGGGGCTGAGGCACTCTGCCTTGAACACAATATGGAACACACATTCACACGACCACTCCTACCCAGGATGTGTGGAGTGCCAGGATCGGTCCTGATTGAGCCCTCTTCAGCTGGATAGCCCACATTTTTTTATCTAGGCTAAAAGTGAGGCAGGACACACGCACCTTTCCTCCTCACCCCTCCCAGTTATGTGGATACTTGGCCTGCCTGCAGCCTGATCAGCCATAGAGCTCAGCCATAGAGCCATAGAGATCGGCAGGAGTGTCCAGCAGTGGGGAGAACATGGTAGCTTGTGGGGATTTTGCATCCCACAACCCCACACGGTCCATGGTGGCCACAGGCCTTCCTCCTCTGGATCCCTGTTCTGCTGCCCGCCACCCCAGCGCCAGCGTGGGGGCTCGAGTGGCAGAGGGACAAGGAGGGGCAAGCACATCTGCGAGGCACCTGCCCTGCCTCCCCCAGCACCAGATGAAAGGGCTGTGTGCCCAACGTTCATATTGAAAACTGGCACTCTGCTTCAAGAAGCTGCTGGAGTCGGATTGCACAACTTCGGTCCTCGAGCTGTTGGGCCACTGTGATGGAGGGTGATGGGAACTGTAGTCCAACAGCTGGAGTTTGTGCAGCCCTGTGTCGGAACAGCCATTCCCTCAGTATGGCCTGAGCTAGCCCCTGATGCTAACTCGGATTCTGACTCCTGCTCCTGGTCTTGGCAGAGACCCTGGGCCAGCCCAGCCTCAGACAGATTCGTCAGATCAAAACAGACCAGCAGACTAACAGAACTTAGTCAGAGCAAAACAGCAGTGGCTTCTCCAAGATTGCAGGTAGGAGTCTTTACCAGCCCAATCTGGAAATTCAAAGGAGGGAACTTGAGTGCAAGTCTCTTCTGCGTGCAAGCAGGCAGATCCTTTTTCCAGAGCAACTCCATCTCCTAAGGGATAGGGCATCTTTCAGAGCTCACACACGTAGTTTCCCATTCAAATGCAAACCAGGGTGGACCCTGCTTAGAAAAGGGGGCATTCATGCCACAAGACCAGCTCTCCTCCCTGTGCACCTCTATTTTATTTATTTCCCTCATCCCTATTTGATACATTTCCCAAGTGATTGAGAAATCAGTCGTGACTGTGGGTGGGATCTAAGCAATATTGTATGGGTGAGTGTCAGTTGTACAGAACAAGCCTACCCAAATCGGAAAACAAGGAAGATGTCAAGACAGACAGGGCTTTCAATCCCACCAAAGCAGATTCATTCCCTCCTCCTCTCTCCCCCCTCCCTTTGTGAACAGGAAGCAAAGAGCTGAGATCTTTTGCTTGCTACCAGGAGCCGTGAAAGACGAGGGTATGCCTGACTGTGCCCTGGTCGCTGAACTGTGCTGTGGTTGCTAAGGAAACTGAATCTGTATGACTTAGCTCAGCCATGTGCTCCTTTCCTCACTGAACCAGAGCACAGTGATCTTGAAAGTAGAGCTGACAGACATCCTAGGTAATAATCTGTTTCGTAAGAATCTTCATCAGAAATCTGTGCATCAATGGTCATACAAATGAATATCAATGCTAACAACATACAAGAAAAAACATGTAATGGATACACATACACCAGCCTTCAATCTGGAAAAACCTTGTCCTAAAAGGCAGCACCTCACCAACATGCCTGCTTAGACATACTAAATTCCTTGCTGAATAGTGCTTGAAATGGGAGTTAAATACTCTCACCAACAAGCCATCATTCAATCACACACTGAGTGAGAACATAGAAACAGGTGTGATAGTAGTGCTAGCCTATAGTGTCTAGGTCTTTAAAGAAAACAGGAGAGATCACAAGTGACATTTAACCCATTGGGTATGCATGTATTAAACTTGTGGATAAAAAATTATTCTCTTTGGAGAAGAATCCTTTGCTTGTCTTGTTTATCAAAGGACCTTGGAATAAATTTAAACAACACAAAAAACTTTAAATCTTCGGGTAAATGAGACTTCTCAATGAAATGTGGCACCAAGGGGGCATCTAATATACTGTGCTTAAGTCTAGAATGATGTTCGAGGATACGGGTCTTGACAGGTCTCATAGTGCTCCCAATGTACCACTGGTTATATGGACACACTATAACATAAACAGTCCCTTTGGTCTTACAGTTGGCAAAAAATTTTAAACTCACATTTTTCTTCAGAGTAGGGTCCCAATAGACAGAAGTAGGAAGACAGAAAGAGCAAGCTGCACAATTCCCACAAGAATGAAAACCTAGTGAAGCCCTGCTCAATGGTTGTCTCACTGTGAGGTCTGAATGAGTCAAGACATTTCTTAGACTCTTAGTTTTTCTGAAGGCCACCATAGGAGGTGCTCACATGTGGTCTCCCATTCATATGCAACCAGGGTAGACCCTGCCTAGCTAAGGGGGCAAGTCATGCTCTCCTCTCCTCAAGGCCAAGCAGCCACCTGAAGAAGGCCAAGCAGCAGGGAGAGAAATGGATGGTGTTGGATCATCGGTTCGGAAAAAGGCTGGCAAGAAACACACTAGGGGTGCAGCTAGGGTGGAATTGTTACCACAAGACCAGCTCTGCTCTCCTCGCCTCAAGACTGGCAAGTTGAAATATCACAATCTACAAAAGGGTTGGTGGAGAGACCCAGTGGCCTACAGCCACTGGGAGAGTGTGCTAATTGAATATTTAACAAGTCTCCCTGGCTTATCGGTACAAATGCTCCGAGAGCAAACATGTTTTAAAAAGCAGAAACAAGTTCTAGAATTCCTTACCAGCGCAACCTACTCCCGTTGCTGCTGGTAGTGGTGTGTCACTGTAATAGATCCATAAATGAACATCTTATTAGTTTAATCCTAAATGGAGGCATACACAAATCAGCGGGTGGGTTCTGCTGATATCATTTAAGCTTCCCATCCATCTTAGTCAGAGGACTTGCTGAGCGCAATTTGTCAAAGTCAAGACAAAAACTCCCAGAGAGAACTGAGAAAAAAAAACCTCCTTGCATTTAACCTGCATGTTTGCAACACATCCCAAGCAAAAGTGGCGCTTGGGGCGGGCTGGAGCACTTTTGCCTTTTAAGACAACTCCCACCCCCATGCAGTTATAATCCCTTCTAGATTGTTTTCCCAGATGCTGAACTACAACTCTGTCCCATCACTTCCAGCTATAGTTCATTGTGGCTGGGAATGATGGGAATTCAGCAGCATCTGGAGGACCACAGGCTGGGAACCCTTGGTTTAGAATGTTTCAGCTAGTGGAAGATAGAGGCTCACCTCTATCTTCCACTAGCAGGAAGGGCAGCTCCCAGGAGAAACATTCAGACATTTTCTGGCATCTCCATAGCTTCTAATGAGGCTGCTAAATCCATAACTGTCTGTTTAGAAATCCAGATCTGTCTGGCTCCATACAGTGGGTGGTTTCATCTATCACCGTGAAACCCTGCACCACTGGTGAGGAGTGTGGGGCATTTCCTCACCTGATCCTCCTGGCCCCAGCCGTTCAACAGGTAGTGACGGGGCTGCTGGTGCAGCCGTCAGTGGTGCAGGCTCAGCTGCATTCGGGGCCTTCCCATCCGTGCCCTGGGCATCACATTAAGAACGTAAGAACATAAGAACAGCCCTGCTGGATCAGGCCCAAGTAGGCCCATCTAGTCCAGCATCCTGTTTCACACAGTGGCCCACCAGATATCTCCGAGAAGCCCACAGGCAAGAGGTGTGTACATGCCCTCTCTCTTGCTGTTGCTCCCCAGCAACTGGGGTTGAGAGGCATCGTGCCTCTGAGGCTGGAGGTGGCCCATAGCCACCAGACTAGTAGCCATTGATAGACCTGTCCGCCATGAATCTGTCTAAGCTCTTTGAAAGCCATCCAAATGGCAAGGAATTCTATAGATGAATTATGCACTGTTTGAAAAAGTACTTCCTCTTGTTGGTCCTAAATTTCCCAACCTTCAGTTTCATGGGATGACCCTTAGTTCTAGTGCTGTGAGAGAGGGAGAAAAATTTCTCTTTGTCCACCCTTTCCACTCCATGCATAATTTTATACACCTCAGTCCATTCCAAGGCTATTGGAAAGAGAGCATAACAATTCTGCCCTAGCTGCAACCCTAGTGTGTTTCTTGCCAGCCTTTTCCAGACGATCCAACAGCATCCATTTCTCTCCCTGCTGCTTGGCCTTCTCCAAGGCCTCCATCCTGGCTATAAGTCCCTGTATGCTGTTGATATCTTCCTCTTGAACTCTTCTCATGTTGAAGAGCATGAGCCCAAACTCTAGCATGGCTCCAACATCCCTGCAGTGCTCATGCTCTTTGGCCAGGTTCAGACGTCCAGGAGAACGGCAGTTAATCATGGCTGGGGTTACAATTCCTCACTCCAATTCACTCCACAGATGTTCAGGAAACTGTGGCCAGCTGAACTGGAGTTGCAGGAGAGGGGAGCCTCTCCCTGCCGCTCGGCCTCACAAGCCGATCCCACCCAGCTCAGTGGCGAGACGGTAGGTAATGTGTCGCCGCATCAGAGGCTCGGCCACACTCAGCCATGATCACCCAGGGGCGTTTCCTCAGTGCTGGGCTATCTCTGGCTTCGCTGCCCAGCTCTCTAGTGCCGATGGCAACTTCATCCCTTCCTCTCTGCGCTCTCAGCCATGCTGTCTCAATAAGCAAGGTTCCCTAAAGTGGCTCGCGGGGCTATTGTTCTGTGGCAGAGGGGCACGTATCCTCACAAGGGGTTGGGGGTTTCTGTCCATGGGTGGGGGGCACCATTGCTTTTCAACATCCTCAGCAGGTAGGGCAGGGGGGAACGCCCCAGCTCACCTACCACTATTCGTACCACTCACCTCCTGGGCTGTTCTGATAGTGGTGAACTGGTGCCATTGGCAGCCACGCACCTTGGAAGGAGTTTCCTAAGTCCCTTCCCTTATTGCTCCCCCAAACACCCCCAGGGAGCTCTTTCTGGCCAGCACACTAACAACCCATTGCTCATGGGAGCTGGGAGCAAAATGCCCATTGCTCGTGGGAGCTGGCAGGGCTTCCATGAGCAAGGCGGCGGGGGGGGGGGGCAGGTGCCTATTATCTGCAATGCAAGTTTGAGTTGGTATGGAAATATTTCACATAAATAAATGAATAAATGAGCCAGTCCGCTGGCGCAGGTGTGGGGAAGTGTGTGAACTTCTCAGCGGTTTAAAGGGCGGTGAGCATTCCCAGGACCTGTGCACTAAATACGATCATGGGCCACCCCAAGGAAATGTGCAAAATTGGGGAAGAGAGCTGGTCTTGTGGTCGCAAGCACGACTTGTCCCCTTAAGCTAAGCAGGGTCCACCCTGGTTGTATACGACAGGGAGACTAGAAGTGTGAGCACTGGAAGAGATTTCTCTTAGAGGATGGAGCCATTCTGGGAGCTCTGGGTTCCATTTTCCCATCAGCTGGGAGTGGAACCCACTGGCATCTAGATTCCAAGTTCCCTCCCTGGCAGCATCTCCAAGATCAGGCTGAGGGAGATCTCTGCCTGGAACCTTGGAGAAGCTGCTGCCAGTCTGTAAAGACAATACTGAGCTAGATGGACCAAAGGTCTGACTCATCATGTGGCAGCTTCCTATGTTCCTATGGAATGGTTGCACCATTTCATGATCATGGCACGGGTACCTATGGTACATGCAGTCAGGTTTGGAGGGGGAATGGTCCACCTTTGGGGGCTTATGACTCTGGGCAGTGCTTCATGCTTCTGGACCTGTACATCCAGTTGACTGGGGAGTTTGTGGTTCCCATCGCAGTCAACAAAATGAAGGGCTAGGCCACCTGTTTGGCCTTTCTGGGCATAGAATTAGATACATCTCCAGTTGCCACCGGCTCATCTGGTGGCGACTCGGAGGCGGGCCTTCTCTGTGGCTGCTCCGGAGCTGTGGAATGCGCTCCCTGCGGAAATCCGCAATTTGAGTTCCCTGTTGGCCTTCAGGAGGGCCCTTAAAACGTATTTGTTTGCCTGGCTTTTCAGGGTTTTTAAATTTTTAAATTTTAACTTGATTTAGGGGTTTTAATTACTTAACTCCCCCCTTCCTTGGCCTTGTGCAGAGGGGAGGGAGTTTGTCCCAGCCTTCTCTGCACGAGGCCCAAGAAGGGTTCCAATTGGCCCTTTTGGTCAAGGGGTGGGGTTTCGGCCAGGATCGGCCGATCCCCGCCCCATTCTCTTTTCAGTTGGGGCCAGGCAGTCACAGGAGAAGGAGCTCTTTCCTCCCTCCCTCCCTCCCCGGTACAGAGCGGGTCTAGCGACTGGTCGCCTGAAGGGGCCGAGTAGGAATTTTTTGCTCCCAACGCATTGGCCACTGTTGGGTTTTTTCCCGCCTACTCTGTTCTGTGTCCTGGGTGCGTCGTTAGAGTTAGGTTGGCCACAATGGCAGTAACAGTGCGGGCGGGGTGGTAATTTGAGGGTTAGAATATTGGTGAGCGCACCCTTGGATATGTAAAAGGGTGATTGGTTAATCGCTCCTTTGTGGCCTGTGTGGCATGGGGAAAATGATTGCCATGAAACCTGCTTCAGGACTTCTCCAACCTTTGGGCTGCGCGGTCCGGGGTGGACGAATGCCAAGAAGTATCCAGATCCTCTCTTACAGAAGGGGGGGGGGTTTGGCTTTGAAGGAATTGAGTGGGGCGTACCTGCCCATTCCTGAGCCAGGGTGTGTCGCCCAGTAGGGTGATGGGTAGGACTTCAGAGTTCTGACCTGCTTCTATTGGCCCGCACTGTTCTCTAAGGGTGATTAATCACCTGGTGTTCCAGTCTGCCATGCCTGTGTAATAGTTAATAAAGTTGTGGCCCTTTTCTTCCATATTAAGTCTGCGTGTCTTCTTGAGCTGGGGTCTGGGGACAATGTTTAATTCTTGTTTTAAAATGTTTTTAAATTGTTAATTGTTGTTTTATTGTTTTTAATTTGTTTTAGCTTTTCATTGTTTTACAACTTTATTTTAATTGTAAACCGCCCTGAGCCATTTTTGGAAGGGCGGTATATAAATCAAAATAAATAAATAAATAAATAAATAAATAAATAAATAAATAAATACAGTAGCTGGCTGCAGCCATCTCCCTTTGGAGAAGTTGGCTACAGTTCAGAAAAAGATTCAGAGTTTTTGGGGTGCTAGGAAGGTCTTCGGAAACATAATCCCAGCAAAGTTCCCATCTAATATGAGGGAGGCTCAGTTGTCATGCACACAGGACAGGGCCTTCTCTGTTGCTGCCCCCAGACTCTGGAATGCTCTATTCCCTCCTCAGTCTCCATCTAAATTTTGCTGTAAACCACCTTGGGATTGTTTTAATGAAAAGCAGTATATAAATTTAACAATAAATAAGTAAGTAAGTAAATAAATAAATATGAAGCTGCCTGTTGTGCTTTTGGTGATCCCATTTAAGAGATGAAGAGAAGACCTGATATTACTATATGCCACCATATCTTGGTGAACCAAATGCATATAAAATTTCCCCTCTACAAACAGCAAATATTTTAAGCAATCTTCTCCCTAAGATTACCTAACTGTTAATCATATTAAAAAGGTATTGGATAGGCCATTATCTCTAATGGCATGAAAAAAGCAGGTTGCTTCTGTCCTCTCTAGTCTTCTTTATAGAGCACCAATGGCATTAAATTAGTAGGGAAGTCATAATGTCCTTTATGTCTCATCATGGGCCAAGATTTCATAATGTCTATTTATGTCACTCGTTGGAAGAAGCCAGGTTTTCACCCAAGGAGTTGCCCCAGTTGAGATGCACTGGCTTGGGATGAAACAGCAGCAGTGGAGAATGCACATGTGACTTCATTTCCACTGAGAAGGTGGTGGGGCTCAGTGACAGCATCTGCTACGCATGCAGAAGGTCCACCACCTAGAGATACACATATCAATATGACAGATAGATCGATAACACATGAATAAGGTGCCAGGTTCAGTTTCTGGCAGTATCTCCCAGTAAGGCTAGAATTCAGTCCTCAGGACCTCTTCCAGCCACAGCAGCCAACATTAAGGGTCAGACTCCATATAAGACAGCTTTCTCTGTCATGCTGACACACACGTGTACGTACCTGCTTCATAATGAGACACCCGTTGAAGGGTATGTCGATACTGCCTAAGTAATCTTCTGAAAAAGAGGCTTGCCCTTGTCTTGCCAAAGAGAAGGAGGGCCGTTTACATGATATTTCTAATGGGAAGGACCCACGATGACAAATCAGGCAGGCGAGGGCTCCTGACGGTGATAAAGGGAAAGTTGAAAGCGTGCAGTTAAATAAATTGGTTGGAAAATCTGACCCATACACTCTTTTCAAATACGATTATACAAACGTCATTTGCATAAATATTATAATTAGAATTCTGCCCACAGCATAATGGTAAAAAAGGGACGCTGAGAGAAAAATGCTATTAAATAATCAAGGGAGAAATGTTTGAAATGTCACTCTGTGATGTTCTAGGCTCTCTGTTCCATAAGCAATTTGTTGCAAAAGCTATCAGAAAGAAAGGAAATTGAGTTCGATATGGAAGTCTTTAGAGCTGATGGTTTGATTTTCCTTCATGGGTTATCATTACTTTAAGTCTCAACATGTTTTATACCTCCCCGCATCCAAGAGCAATGGAAAGTCAATGGGCATGTTGGATTTGCTTTAGAGTAGGGACTTCTAAGTTCAGCAGTAGGATTGGGGATGTGAGCAAAGCGTTGCCCCTTGGTCTTAAGTGTGGCACCACTGACTTTCATAATGAAAGTCAGGTTTATTATTTATTTATTTATTTATTTAGAATATTTATTCCCTGCCCCTCCAGTTTACTACTGCTCGGGGAGGCTCACAACAATAATATAGGTTGCCATACTGTTGCTTCAGCTGTACAGTCGATCAGATGCTATCAAACATGGATAGGTCTACTGATAACACTGCTTTTGTGGAAATCACACATTGAAATGTGTATTTTGCAAGGCATTCTCACAGCAGATGCTTCAGGAGGACATATGTGCAAATGGGTGACAATGTATTGATTCCCCCCCACCCACCCAGTGGCAGAACAAAAAAAAATATGGGAACTTCTAGTGAACAGAAACCTTGCTGCCTGCTCGCTGTGCCCCCCCCCCCAAACAAACAGGGTGCAGGCACAGCGGGGCAAAAACACCAAAAAGAAACCGTGCACACTACTGGAAAAACAAACGAGTGGAAAACTGGAAGAGCGCGGGCTGAACCCCTGCTAACTTGGCAAAGAGGCACCTTTTAACGTGGTGATTCTCTTTGTTTGGCAGGGGGAGTGTAACTGGCACGATCCACCCCCAGCACAGTACTTCCAGTGACTGTTGCTGGTGTCTGTCTTATGTTTCTTTTTAGATTGTGAGCCCTTTGGGGACAGGGATTCATTTTGTTTATCCTATTTATTTGTTATTTCTCTGTGTGAACCGCCCTGAGCCATTTTTGGAAGGGCAGTATAGAAATCAAATGAATGAATGAATGAATGAATGAACTGTATCTGGGAACCTGTATGATTATATTATCAAATAAGTAAAATAATGCCCATTGACAAAATGCATGTACCACCTCTCTTCTATTCAAATCCTCAACTACACAGCAAAAACGTTGAGGTACAAAAAGCAATGACCAATACTGTGAACAGACATACATATACTGGAAAAACATTCATATATAGGAGGTCATGCATGTATAGGAACAATTTCCTCCATTTACAGATAGGCTGACCCGGGATTTTACTGAGCCCATTTCGGAAATCCTCTTTCTTCGGAGAAATCCGTCATTCAGATAATTCCTTCTAGATGAGCCCAATAGACTGTGGCTCTGTGTATATAAGTCTTCGTGGAGGCAGCATTCCTTCCTACAGCTCTTTGAAGAAAAACTTCAAGTAAGTTTGGGGAGAGGGTGAGATAAAGTTGGGTAAGATTTATTTTGAATGTTTTGGAGTCTGTCTGGAGGTGGGGAGATGGGAGGGCGTGTCCACTGGTCTCGGGGCGGCTATGCCAGTGGTGGTGAGGAATAGAAGAAGTTATGTTGGCAGGTCAGCAGGCTGATGTATGGGAAGGGAGATCAGAAACTTAATAGCTGTTTCCCCTTCCGGCTGCCCTGACAGCTCGTTGAGCTTGGGGAGCAGTGCCAACTACCCACAGAACCTTGCCTTGCTCCTTTGTAACGCCAGGTCAGTCCAAAACAAATCTGAAGTAATCCATGACTTGATCAGGGGATGAAGGGGCTGATCTGGTGTGTATCACAGAGACTTGGTTGGGGGAGGCTGGGAGCCCAGTTTGGGCCCGGCTTCTCCCTCCAGGGTACTCTGTAGAGGAGCAGGTAAGGGAGTGTGGGCGGGGAAGTGGAGTAGCTGTGGTCTTTAAGGATAATATCTCCCTTACCAGGAACCCTGTCAGAGTGTCTGATCATATTGAATGTGTGTACTTACGTTTGGGGACCAGGGATAGATTGGGACTTCTGTTGGTGTACCGATCACCCCACTGGCCAACAGAGTCCCTAATTGATCTTGCGGACTTGGTCTCGGGTTTGGCGTTGGAGTCCCCCAGGCTTTTGGTGCTGGGGGACTTCAATATCCACTTCAAGACCAGGTTGTCTGGTGCAGCTCAGGAGTTCATAGCAGCCATGACAACCATGGACCTATCCCAAGTGGTCTCTGGACCGACACATGTTGCTGGTCACATGCTTGATCTGATCAGGGTGGTGTTCTGTGGGGAGGGACTCCTGTGGTTTCCCCATTGTCATGGACAGACCGCCATCTGGTTAAGGTTGGACTCACAGTTGCATCTCACCTCTGCAGGGGTGAGGGACCTATTAGAATGGCCCATCCAAAAAGGTTATTGGATCCAATATGATTCCAAGAAGCCTTGGAAGGGAACTTGGAACCTTCTGCTCTTCCCAGAGTGGCTCTATCCCCTAGGGGGAATATCTCACAGTGCTCACACATAGTGATGTGTGGTTCGGTCCGGATCTGGCGGTTTGATCCTGGACCAAATCGGGCCCTTCTGGGACCGATCCGGACGGAATCCGAGCCGGTTCGGTACCAAACCGGTTCGGGTCTCCCGAGCTGGTTCGGGAGTGCCATTGCCTTCTATTGAGTCTCTGGAGTGTTGTTTCAAAGTTTCAAGTGTGTCCTCCATTTTGTGGCTCCTTCCCGAAACTTTTGCTCCTCCTTGCATCCATTTTGTGATGCTATTTCCAGGCATTGTATTGGCTGCGCTATTGATCCTTGATTGGCCAGAATGAGTCCTTTGGTCTGGTAGGCTGCTTGGCTGTTGCACTGTTGAGAGCTGGCACCCTGTTGGCCGTGGGGGGAGTGCAAAGGTGGGGGCTCCCAAAGGAGGGAATTTCAAACCTATATAAACCCAAGCCTCTTCTCTGGAAACTTCTCTTGGCTGCAGTTGTGGGATCATCTCTGAGACCTTTCTTTTTTGCTGCTGGTGTCATCTGTGAGTCCCTGACTGTGTGTCACATTAGTGTGTGTCTGTCTCTCTGCTCTCTCTGTGTGTTGTTGTGTGCCACCTTGTCCATCTGCCCTCTGTCTGTCTCATCTGTCCAAACCTCTTTAATACTTTCCCCTCAACTTTTTCCAACTTTTCCTGTTGTGTTTTCTGTTCTCTTCTCACCCTTTCTCTCTCAATCCTTCTCCCAAAGTTTTGGCTTGCCCTCCTCCCCCCCCCATCTTCTGCATTGCTTTCCTGTTTTTGTGCCTTGCCTGACTTTTGTTCCACTTTTTGAGTTTCATTCAATTATTGCTTCTGTGTAAATTTATATATTTGCTGATTTTGGTTTTTAATTAATAACTTCTGCCATTGTTATTGCTGGCTGCCTGTCTGAGTTGTGTTTCTGAGGATTTAGTTTATATTATTGCTGCAATTTGATTCCTTGTGTTCTGATTTTGATTGTTAATTTGTTCCCCTCTGGCCCTGCTCCTAGCTTCCCCCCTCCCTCCCTCCCTCCCTCCCTCCCACCCAGATAAGATTGTTTCCCTCCTGTGCTGCTGCCCATTGAGTCTTGCATTCTTTGGATTTCTTTGTGGAATTAGGTTCTGGTTTTGGTTTTGCTCGCTGTGTGTGTCCCACCCACTCCCCCAGTCCCTCCCCCTGGTAGTTGTTACCCCCCCCCCCCGAGACTTTCTGGCTGCCCTTTGGTTTCCTTTTTTTTACTTTGTGTATAGATTGTTTTGATTCAAATTTGATTGTTCCCCTGTGTGGTCCTGCTCCTAGCTTCCCCCCTCCCTCCTCTCCAGAAACCCACTCCCCCCACTGCCACCTCCTCCTCCACTCCTGCCCTGCCCCCTCCCACCCAGACTGAGTGTTGTTCCCCATCCTCCCTGGTGCTGCTGCTGCCTGTTGAGTCCTGTCTTAGTTACTTTGGATTTTTTGGTGAAATCAATTAGCTTCTTTTAGTTCTGTTTTTGCTGTGTGTGTGTGTCCCATTCCTCCCTGCTGGTTGTTGTTGGTTCCTCCCCCCCCCCCGCCGACTTTCTGCCCATTGGTCCCAGGTTTTCTTTTTTGGACTTTTTTTCATATTGTTTGGTTTGCTTTGATTGATTCATTGATTGTTCCCCTCTGTGTGGCCCTCTGCTCCCAGCTTCCCCCCTCCCTACCCTCCAGAAACCCACTCCCCCCACTGCCACCTCCTCCTCCACTCCTGCCCTGCCTGCCCCCTCCCACCCTGACTGAGTGTTGTTCCCCATCCTCCCTGGTGCTGCCGCCGCCTGTTGAGTCCTGTCTTAGTTACTTTGGATTTTTTGGTGAAATCAATTAGCTTCTTTTAGTTCTGGTTTTGCTGTGTGTGTGTGTCCCATTCCTCCCTGCTGGTTGTTGTTGGTTCCTCCCCGCCCCCAACTTTCTGCCCATTGGTCCCAGGTTTTCTTTTTTGGACTTTTTTTCATATTGTTTGGTTTGCTTTGATTGATTCATTGATTGTTCCCCTCTGTGTGGCCCTCTGCTCCCAGCTTCCCCCCCTCCCCTCCAGAAACCCACTCCCCCCACTGCCACCTCCTCCTCCACTCCTGCCCTGCCTGCCCCCTCCCACCCAGATTCATCCCCCTTGACGCACACTAATTCCCCCAAAACACACCCTGCCCTCTGGTCTCTCCCCCTCTTGCCCCCCTGACTCCCTGCTACATACCCCAGACCCCCTGAAACACACTCCACCCCCCAAACACCCTCTGTTGGTCTCTCCCCCTCTTGCCCCCCTGACTCCCTGCTACATACCCCAGACCCCCTGAAACTCACTCCACCCCCCAAACACCCTCTGGTCTCTCCCCCTCTTGCCCCCCTGACTCCCTGCTACATACCCCAGACCCCCTGAAACTCACTCCACCCCCCAAACACCCTCTGGTCTCTCCCCCTCTTGCCCCCCTGACTCCCTGCTACATACCCCAGACCCCCTGAAACACACTCCACCCCCCAAACACCCTCTGGTCTCTCCCCCTCTTGCCCCCCTGACTCCCTGCTACATACCCCAGACCCCCTGAAACACACTCCACCCCCCAAACACCCTCTGTTGGTCTCTCCCCCTCTTGCCCCCCTGACTCCCTGCTACATACCCCAGACCCCCTGAAACACACTCCACCCCCCAAACACCCTCTGTTGGTCTCTCCCCCTCTTGCCCCCCTGACTCCCTGCTACATATCCCAGACCCCCTGAAACACACTCCACCCCCCAAACACCCTCTGTTGGTCCCCTGCTATATACCCCAGACCCCCTGAAACACACTCCACCCCCCAAACACCCTCTGTTGGTCTCTCCCCCTCTTGGGACCATCACCGCTGCTGCTGCTGTCCTCCCACACCCGAATTCCCCTCCCTGCTGCTACATTACAGCTCCTCCTCTCTTCTTCCTCTCTCTCTCTCTCTTTCTCTCTCCTCATCCCTTCACTTCTTCTTCCTCCCACAGCTGCAGCCACACAGTATCCTACCTCCGACCTCACCTGGAGGTCCCCGCCATCGGTTTTTTTTCTTTTGAAAGTTGTTTTATTTCATTTGTCTCTGCTTGGGGGTGAGTTGAACAACAACACATAAATAGTGTTGTCTCCTCACTTCTGCCCCTCCATCGTTGAACTACCCCGGTTGCCTGTGCCTCGTGCGGTCGCCCTGTTGTGTCCCAGCCCAGGGGGTTGCCTGGCGGCGGCGCATCCGTGACCAGCAGTGAGCGGCAGGAGAAGGACTGGAAGAAGAGGGGTTAGTGCGTGTGCAATTGTGCACCTTTTGTTGCCCCCTTTCTCTCCCTAGCTGCTGCTTGCTTGCCATGGCATTGGGCGGGCAGAGTCACAGAGTGGGTGGGTTCAACCTCTGTGTAGGTGCGACTGGGTTCTGCTTTTGGTTTAGTGCAATTTAGAGTCACTAAATAGGCTGCATTGAGTTTGATGCTCCCCCCACAGGAGCATTACTTGAGAACCACCCCCCAGAACCCACACTTTGTGTTCCAGTTCACTAAATAAGGGTTTCCTCCTTTGATCTGCAGGTTCCCAAGTGTTGACTGCGTCCCTCCCCCACCCCCAGTAGGTGCTGTGCCCTCTCCCCATCCACTCCCCCCCAAAAAAAATTAAAAACTTGCCACCCACACCACAACTACTCCACCCAACTGCCCATGACACCCACACCAGGGGTCCACCCTTTAACCCCCTATTTAAAAAACAACAACACTCCCAGACCCATCTCCCCAATTGGCTTGGTTGACTCCCAAATTCTAAAAGGACACCCTCCCCCTCACTTCAATTGGCTCCCCCCCATATCAAAAAGTCTTCCTTTCCCCCCATTGGCTTCCTTTTTAAAAAACAAACTCCCCCCCCCCGCCGTCTCCAAATCAGCTGCCTTTTTTTTGGCCCCTAACCCCCTCCAAATTATTTTTTTGACCCTGTCTGGCCTTCCTCCTAAAGTCTCCCTCCTTGTGACCTAGCAGCATGTCTGAGCGCCGTGTGGTGGGCAGGGCTCGCTCAAGCTTGGCAGGCAGAGGTGGGAGAGGCCAGGTGCGGGGTGTGCCTGCGGCACGGGGAGGGAGAGGATGCGGGGAGCCTGAGGACACCCCGGTTCTCCCCATTGGAGAATTCTTCACTCTGGCCCCATCTTTGGTGCGCAGGACTCAGTTCCCCCCGCCTGCTGCCGCCAATCGCAGCAGAGGCAGAGGCACCGTTAGGGCTGTGGCGGGTCCCTCCTCGCCGGCAGCACCAGGTGCTGCTGAGGTACCGCCAGTTGTTGTGGTGGAGGAGACTGTGGAGTTGGAAGAGCAGGTAGAGGGCGGTGAGGACCGTGCGGTTGGCAGCGATGCAGCCAGGTTCTCCCTCCCTCTGGGGCCCCTTCCTCCTATCCTTTCGCCACTCAGTGGGGCCCCCCCTCGTGAAGCCTGACACTCTGGTGGGGAGCGGTCTGGCGAGGTGGTGGAGGAGAGGCCTGCCTCTCCGATGCCAGTTGAGCCGGGCCCTTCCTCCGCTGTGGAGGGCGGAAGGGGCGGGTTGGGTGGCAGCAGTGGGCAGGCAGCGGCGGCCGCCCCCCCCAGGACTGCAGCCACCCCGCGAGAAACGGCCTAGGACGGCGCCCAGGGCGCAGGAGGCCAAGGGCAGTGGTGCATGGGTGCATTTTGAGGTCCCTCAAGATGCCCCATTCCACGCCCGCTGTGTCCACTGCAGGATGCTTGTCAGCCATGGAAGGGACCCTGCGCACCTGGGTACGACGCCTATGTGGAGACACATAGAGCGTCACCACCCAGGTCTCAGGGGACAGGCTGGCAGCGCTAGTGCGCCTTGTGCATCTGCCACTAGGGCGGGCAGCAGCAGTGTGCCAGCCAGCAGGCAGGCTACACTGCCCGTCCAGCGGTGGACGCAGTCCTCGGGCAGCCAGCGTATTGTTCGCGTGGACCATCATCACCTCACCCGCCTCATAGGGGAGAAGATTTCCACCGATGACCAGCCGTTTCAGGTGGTCGAGAACAACGGCTTCCGCCGGATTCTCCAATACCTGGCTCCCGAATACGTCATCCCCTCAAGGACCACGTTCAGCCGGAACGTGGTCCCCTCCCTGTACCGCCGGTGCAGGGAGCTCGTGTCGGCCGAGCTGCGTGCAGCTCCGGCCGGGACAAGCGTGCATTTCACGACTGACCTCTGGACCAGTGTCAGTGGGATGCACGCTTCTTTCCTGGCCCTCACTGCCCACTGGTGGGGACCGGAGAGTGAGGGGACCTCCGCGGGCGATGCTTCCGGGTCCGGCGTGGCTCCCGCTGCACTACGGCACAGGTGGGCCGTCCTGCACGTGGAGACGATGGACACGAGGCACACCGTGGAGGAGGTGGCGGCCGTACTCGACCGCCAGATAGAGGAGTGGATTGGCGGGTGTCCACACCTCTCCCACGGCTTCATTGTCACCGACAATGGAGCCAACGTTACCGCCGCTGTTGAGACAGTCATGGACTGTGTGAACATACGGTGTATGGCACACACGCTCCATCTGACCGTCAGGGATGCCCTTGGCCTTAAGGAGCTGAAGGCGTCCCAGGAGAAGGGGGCCCGCCCCATCCCAGCTGCTGTTGCTGCCACAGCCATGCTTGTGGATAAGTCTCGCAAGCTGGATGCCCACTTCCACCGCAGCGAGAAGTCCAGGAGACTGCTTCGCCAGAAGCAGGATGACCTTGGCCTTCCTCGCCATCTCATCCCTACGGATGTGGAGACGCGGTGGAACTCCACCTTCCTCCTATTCCAGCGCCTGTTGGAGCAGGAGAGAGCCCTTGTCGCCCTGGCGAGGGACGAGTCCTTGGATGTCTGCGACTTCTCGAATGCAGAGTGGAAGCAGATGTCTGAAGCGGTGTCGGCACTCGAGCCCTTCCAGCTTGCCACGAAGGGCTTGTGTGGCGACACCACTCCCTTGAGCCAGGCGCTGCCCACAGCTGTTGGTCTCGAGAAGCTGATGGGTGGACTCCATATCTCTCTGACCAC
This sequence comes from Hemicordylus capensis, assembly GCF_027244095.1. Taxonomy (NCBI): domain Eukaryota; kingdom Metazoa; phylum Chordata; class Lepidosauria; order Squamata; family Cordylidae; genus Hemicordylus; species Hemicordylus capensis. The sequence continues at coordinate 9,586,040 of NC_069668.1, read as the reverse complement.
GCCAGAGGGTCGTGCTCTGGCTGGGAGGCTGAGGTCTGGGGTTGACAGGCGGCTCGTTGATGTGCTGGGAGAGAGGGAGGAGTATGTCCTCGCTTGTCTCTGTCACCCAGCCCTCAAGGGCAATGCCGTGAGTGCCGACGAATTGCCCAGGTGTAGGGGCATCCTGGTCGAGCAGGTTAGGGAGAAGGAGGCCGCTAGGGCCCGCAGAGACCAGGGTGTTGGTAGTGGTGCGGGGGCAGCCCTCGCAGCCCAACCCGCACCCAGCAGCAGCATTGGCGGCCAGCCGGCGTCAGCTTCCCCTTCCCCTCCCTCTTCCCAGTCCAGCAGCGCGGTATCCCAGGTGGCGCCATCGCAGCAGCCACTTGCTACCGACTCGAGATCCGCCCAGTGGTTTCAGCGGTTCTGCTATGGCGCCATGCCTGGTATGCGGGAGGCTCGACCTGCCAGGCCCCCCTCCAGTGCTGAGCAATGTGTTGCGCAGTACTTGGAGGAGCCTGTGGAGGGAGACGGCGTGGACTGCACACAGTTCTGGGAGAGCCGCCGCCAAGTCTTGCCGGACCTGGCGGTGGTGGCTGTGTGCCTCCTCTCCTGCCCCCCAACCAGTGTCCAGAGCGAGCGGGTGTTTTCACGTGCCGGGGACGTGGTGACACCCTCTCGCTCCCGCTTGGACCCTGGTCTGGTGGAGCAGCTGGTCTTCCTTAAGGTGAACCTCCCCCTGTTGGGCTACCCCAAGCTGGAGTTTGAGCCGGGCGAGTGATTACCGTGGGTTGCCCCATGGTTGGTCACCTGCCTGGGTCGACCTCTGTGCTTATCCCTACCCTCCCCCCTTCCACCTCTAGCTGAGCTGATGTGACAGATGCTGAGCCGTGCCAGCCAGTCGCAGCGTGTAGTGTGCCCACACAGAGATGCAGTGGTAGTAGTAGTTGTAGTGCTGTGACTGGCCAGATGTTTACAATGCCCACACCCACCTAAAAAGAAACCCAATGCTGACCAGCACAGGCCCTTTATCTATCCACCTGTTAGCATTTGGTGACCTGGCGTGTGCACGGCACACACCCCCAAAGTAGCACAGCCCACAGAGTACTAGACTTAGCGGCAGCGGCGGGTATACGTTCTAAAATGCAGTGTAAATATGTAAATACTGTATGTAAATAAACATGTAAATAAATTTTTCTTTAAAAACCCCATGTTAAAATCAAGCCTCAAAATTATGCAAAAGAAAGAAAAAAAGGTGACAAAGGGATGACAAAATGATGAATGCTAAATGAATTGATTTTATTGAAAATGACATGTTACCAGAAATCATGTGTGGGGGGCTTGGTTTACATGGAGAAAGTAATTGGATGATTTTTTGTAATGAAACTAATGAATTATTATCATCTTATGTTCATCTTGATTGTGGTCACTGTTGATGTTGGCTGATGGCAAAAAACCCAAAACCATCAGAATAGCAATGAACTGGCTGCCAACACAACATATTGATTGATAACTGTGCAGGGGGGGAATTGGGTCTGTGTGTGTGTGTGTGTGTGTGTGTGTGGTGCAGGCTCAGTCTGTCTCTTCCTGTTGTGTGTCTGTCTGTCTGTCTGTCTGTGTGAATGGATGCCTAGCACTGTCTCTGTGTGTGGATGCTTTCTGTGTGTAGTGTGCTGTGTGTCTGTCTACATGTTCTTTTCCTCCCCCTCCAACTCCCTCCCCCCCCATGCCTCCCTCCATCCCTCCCCTCTCATCCTCCCCCCTTCCTCTTCACCACCCTCCATCCTCCCTCCCTTCCAGCCCACCACCGCCTCACCTGCCCCCAACCCCGGTCTGGCAGATGATGAGAGTCTGGTCTCTCCCACCGAAGCACACACATGAGCACGTGTGTGCACAAATATGTGGCTGACCAACTCTGAGCCGGACCCTCCCCCCCTTCAATCCCCTCTACATCCCTCTCCCCCTCCCCTTTCCTCCCCCCTCCCTCCCTCCCTCCCTCCCTCCTAGCTAGCAGCGCACACATACACACACAAAAAACACTTGTGGTGGCAAACACCACCAGCACACATGCACTCACACTGGTGCAATCACCTCTGCCTTGGGCCTCTGTGTCCTTGAGCAAATATGTGGTGGTGGACCAGAGAAGCATTTCTTTCCAGCAAGGCAAAAGGCATGCACTCACTGCACACACACACACACACACACACACACGAAGAAGAGGTGAAAAGACGAGAAGAGGCAACTTCTAGAACCAGCAGCAGCAGGTGAGTGTCGTGTAACTGTGTTGCTTCCCAAGGCCACTGCCCATGCTCAATGCTCAGTCTGCTGAAACTAAAGAACTAGCTACTATCATCCTTCCTCACACGCAGCTCAGCTCAGCTCAGCTGCACAGCACTGACTAATTAGACACTACAGCTGGTGGTAGAAAAAACAGAAGTCTAGATTCTAGAAGATGTCCTGGTGGATTTTAAACTTTCAAATCTGTGCTAGGATTGCCTTGCCTCCTCCTCCTCCTCCTGCCTGTAATTGTGCCCTCTCCCCTTGCAGTTGCGCCGTCGTGATGGGTTGGTGATGTGCGTGCGCCGTCTACTTAGCTCTCTCCTCCTCATGTTGGCTGGGCTTGCTAGGCACTGGCTGGCAGCAGCTGTTGGCTGTGTGCTAGGCTCAAGCTGTGGCGCGTGTGACTGGACTGGGAATGTCATTGTAGCGGCAAGACTGGTTGTGGTGGTAGCAGTAGTAGCTGTTGTTGTTGCTGGGCTGGTGGCTGCTGGCCTGTGCTGACTCTGCGCACTTGGTCTGGTCTGGTAATTTGGATGCAGATGTAGGGTGTGTGTGCATCATCCATGGGGAGCATCAGAGCAGAGTAGAGCAGGTTGGCTGGCTTCTGTCTGTCGGGCCTAGTCAGTGGCAGGCACTGAGTGAGGCGGTGGTTTCTTTGGGCATCACATCACCCATCATGCAGAGCGGCAGTTCTGCTGCTCTGCTGCTCCGCCTCCTGCTTCTTCTCTGTGTGTGTGCTCTTGTGCTTAGTGTGCTGCTCCACTGCTGCTGCTGTGCTGGCAGGCAGCACAGCAGTGGCCTTTTTGTTAGATCAGAGAGTGGGTGTTGTCTCTCTGAGTGTCCTCCTCTTACTTGCTTGGATAGGAGTGGTGGTAGTAGGTAGGCATTAAGATGGACTGACTAGGTGTTACGTGTTAGGGCGCCCAGAGAGAGGGGCAAAAAAGACGGGGTGGCAATTGTTGGGTTGCTCCTAGTATTATTGGTGAATTTTTGAAGAAAAAAAATATTTCCCATTGGCTAGAATGGGGGCTTGGGGCTGCCCCAGACCCACCTCTGTGGGGTGGCAGCACCCCCATAGTGGGTCCGGGGCCATGGCAAAAATGGCCTCAGTCCCTCCCAGCAATCCCTGGAGAGATAGGAGTGATGGTTCTGTTGGTTCTGAGGTGTTCTGAGTGAGTGTGGATTCTGTGATAGCAAATGAGAGTGGATTCATGGTGTCTCATTGGAAATCTCATTAGCTATCATAGAATCTACACTCAGAATACCTCAGAAAAACAACAGAACCATCACTCCTATCTCTCCGGGGATTGCTGGGAGGGACTGAGGGCATTTTTGCCATGGCCCCGGACCCACTTTGGGGGTGCTGCCACCCCACAGAGGCGGGTCTGGGGCAGCCCCAAACCCCCATTCTAGCCAATGGAAAAAATTTTTTCTTCAAAAATTCACCAATAATACTAGGAGCCACCAATTACCTTGGGATTTTTGGGGTGGAGGACACCCATGGGTGGCTACCACCCATCCCAGCTTTTTTGCCCCTAAGTGCTCCACACTGTGAGTTATGGGCAAAAATTAAATTTTTAAAAAAAATTTGTAAAAAATCAGAGGAAGGTCCAATCAACTTGAAATTTGGGTGGCAGGTAGAACACAACGTACCCTTCAAAACCAGCCACTTTTTGTGATCCGAACCAGTTTGGTTCAGATCCAAACCGGTTCAGATCCAAACTGGACCGGGGGGGTGGTTCGGCAAAACCAAAACTGAACCACACCGGTCCGGTTTGGACCCGGTTCGGACCCGAACCGAACTGGGAGAACCAGTTTTATGCACATCCCTACTCACACATCAAGTCTCCCATTCAAATGCAAACCAGGGCAGACCCTGCTTAGCTAAAGGTACAAGTCATGCTTTCTACCACAAGACCAGCTCTCCTCTCCTACTTGGTCTTGAGGTTTCATGTCTGCTTTCCAACTTTTACTCCTCATAACCTAACCATTTCCCCATGGATTCAATAAAAAACAGACACAATTGTTCAGCTGGTGATTCTGAGTGTAAAAATGCCCCTTCTAGTGCAAATAATGCAAAGGGAAAACTTTGAGAAGGTTATTGCGGGGGGCGGTTAGGTGAAATAGCATAATGGAATGCTGTTTTACCTCTCTACCCATAATACTCAGGCACGACCATGCCTGTGCAAGCAATTACAAGGAAGGGAAGAAAGTTTCTAAGATGAAGCAATCCAGCAATAATTTCTGAAAATGTCAGGCACATTGACTGTGCTTTTTACTCGGAGCCATTAGCAGGAGAAATAGATTAACCATAAGTTCTAATGTGCTAAGGAACCTCTCCCCTTAGGAACAGCAGGGGATTCTTCCCCTGTTCCAATATAGAACGAAGAGCTGCTGTGACATCAGCATCCAATAGACCAATCATTCAGTCAGTCAGTCCTTTACTGCGGTCATAGACCAGTGCACAGTTAAAATGTACATACTTTACAAAAATTTACATACTTTACAAAAAAAAACCCTCAACATGATAAAACAAACAGATTATGACACAATACTGACAGGTTAAAATTAAGGCAGTAGTGGTGAACTCCAGATAGATCTTACTGAAAACCTTACTGAGCAGAGCACCCTCCATTACAATCATAAAACAGGGATCACAGAAAAAAGAAAGCAGAACATTATTGAAAACCTAAGCGAATGGTGCAAATGATATAACAGTACCTTGCCATTTTACTGATTAGATTGTCATCAAGACTGGACAGTAAATACTTCAAACAGAAGTCATCCAAATGCCCAGGAAAACATTGCAACAAAGGGGACACTAATCTTAAGCGGGTGTCCCTATAGAAGTTACAGTATAAAATGGCATGCACAGTTGTCTCCACTTGACCAGACCCGCAAGGGCAAAGTCGAGCAGAAAAAGGGGTACCTTTAAATCTTCCCTCCATAACAGCAGATGGAAGCGCATTAAGACGGGCGAGCGTCAAAGCACGTCTAAATTTGGGAATGGTAATTAGACTTAAATAGCTAGCTGGTTTAATGTTAAACATTTGATCCCCCAGAAAGATATTCTTAGGCAAGGAAGCAACTTCTTCCTGCAGTTCCATGTCCATGATACGTTGTTTGATCTCAATCCTGGCTCGATCATATCCCAATTTTATAATTTCGTCCTGAAAGAAACCATAGTGAGCCAATATGTCAACAATTTGGGTCTTCCACTTAAATCGGAAACAATCAGTCTTAATAAGGGAGGCCAATCCTACACAAGAGAAGACAAATTTTAACCAGAATAATATGATATTCCTCCAATAACAGGTTTCCAATCTAATCATACCCACCTCTTGTCTTAGTGCAACATTGGGCACGCATTGGGGGACTAACAATATAGATCTCAGAAATTTTGACTGCAGAGCTTCTAAAGCCGTAAAGTTGCTGAAAGGTCCTATTTGGGCTCCGTACAGCACTTGAGAGTGGACTTTAGATACGAATAGTTTAACTGCAGCGGGAATATAAGAAGCCCCCCTCGAGAAATGAAAAGATGTAATACGGTTCGTAGTTAACTGTGCCGTCAACAATGTGGATTTGAAGTGGGCATTGCGTGAGCCTGATGAATGAAAAACCACTCCTAGATATTTGAAGGAGTTGACCTTTGCAATCCTATGACCATTGATGGACCAACAATATTGCCTAGGTCGTTTTGCAAAGACTAGGACTTCAGTTTTTCCATAATTTATCTCAATGGACTCTTGGGAACAAAATTTTGAAAGGAGGCCTAAAGCACGTCTCAAACCTATTGGGGTTTGGGACATGATTGCCATGTCATCTGCATATAAAAGAATAGATACATGCTTATTTGCTATTTTGGGAGGATGCGTGGAAGGTGTAGATACAAAGGAGACCACCGAGTTAATATATAGATTAAATAATAAGGGAGCTAAAATGCAGCCCTGCCTTACACCCCTGTACGTAGGTATCACATTCGAAAGGGACCCCAGTGCATTACATCGAACTTTCAGAAAGTCGCTTTTATACAAGGAAGAAATCAATAATAACAACCTTCTGTCTATTGAAAGGTCCCACAGTTTGCGCCAAAGCCTTTCACGGGATATAAGATCAAATGCAGATTTAAGGTCAATAAAGGCGACGTAAAGTCTGGAAGCTGGCTTACTGGAATATTTTTCAGATAAGAATTGCAGAATGAGGGCATGCTCCAGAGTGGACCGGTCCGCCCGAAAGCCAGCCTGCTCCGGGGCCAGAACATCATTTGACTCAATCCAATCCTCCAATTTACAAAATAGGAGTTTAGCATAGATCTTACTAATCACGTGTAGAAGGCTGATTGGGCGATAATTTTTAGGGTCATCCCTATTGCCCTTTTTATAAATGGGTATAATAATGGCTACACCCCAATCACAGGGGATGTTAGCCGTGGAGTTGATATAAGAAAAGAGAGAAGCGAGCAGGGGTACCCACCAATCAAGATTAGACCGAAGTGCATCAATAGTAATAAAGTCGCTTCCCGGGGCCTTGCCTCTAGGGAAAGATTTAATAAGGCTTTCGACTTCGGAGCATGATACAGGGTCCCAACTGGGGATCATTGTATTATTTAATTCATTGATGATATTAACATCCATCCCGCTAACCCTTTGATAGAGGGATCGAAAATGCTCTTCCCAAGCAGCAGCTGAGATGCAATAAGGGGTGGGGGGAAGCTTTGCCCATTACGGGTGAGATCAGACTCCAGAAGATAGCTTGATTCTTTGATCTAGCCGCCTCAATTTGGTCCAGTTTACTCTGGCAGCTTTAAATTTCTTATCTCTAATTAGCTGTTTATATTCTGATTTTTTTTTTGAGACCACCTGCTTGGAGATTAACGAGGGATCAGCAACATGGCTTTTAAAGGCCCTTACCAAATCCCTTTTTGCATTCAGGCAATCAAGGTCGAACCACGGTTTAGATGAAGCCTTGAGGTTATTAGTAGAATAAGAACGAGATTTAACTAGCACAGGAAGTAGAAGAGCCAAAATATCATGATAATAGGCGAAAATGGAATCCCTCTCCTGAATAGTACGTGGGGCTAATATCGCCTCTCGCAAACCACTAGCTTTGTCTGAGTTCAGTATTGCAGAGAAACGAAAAGCGCATTCTTCTGTCCATTTGGCTCTAAGGGGCCCTTGCTCCAATTCTAAATGGGACAGCTGTCCATCCACCAAATGGATTGAGTCAGTCGACCATAAGCATAGCTCAAGGGGAGAATGATCACTTTCCGGGCGGGGAACCACCCGAAAAGAGCTGACTCGCGAAGCCAAATTGCGTGAGATAGCCATGTAATCAATCAGAGAGGGGTTGGAACCAGTCCAATGGGAAAATTCAGCGGGAAAATTTGTTATAACGGAGCCATTAAGGAGATGAAGATCCTCCTTATGGCATAAGGACAGGAGACGGAAACCATGGGTATTAGACCTAAGGTCCTTAGAGTACCTTGTAAGCAAGGGCGATGGAATAGGGATATCAACAGGATGGTAATGGAATTTATTACAAAGAGTGTCGTTATCAGAACCCAAATGAGCATTAAAGTCACCAGCCATTATCACAGAGGTCCCCAAATAGGCTGCTCGAATAGAGGCTATAAAGGCCTCTAATTTATGCCATATCTCATCTATGTTTGTGCAGGAACCAGCTGGTGGTACATAAACAGAGATCACTATTATATTAAACGTTTTCAGGGTAATAAGAACGGCAAGGGCTAGTGGATCCAATTGCCCAATTAGGGACACTTTACCCCTAAGCATGGTAGAAGTAAGAATAGCCAAACCCCCCTTTGGCCTACCCCTTCTTGTACCTGGTACAGCATCTAGAGAGTGTACCAAAAAACCAGACAAAGAAATATTACCGATAGCCCATGTTTCCTGTAGCAAAAGAATATCAAAACTGCTAATAAAGGAGCGAAAATCTAAATCACAGATCTTATGTTTCCAACTGGCCACATTCCAGGAAAGCACCCTGAGTTGCGCCGTGAACCCCACAAATCAATTTTGTTCAGAGTGGGGACACTCTTTGTCCAAAGCAACAACACTCTCCTGCACAGGAGGGGATCTTCGTAGGGATTCACAGTTAGTAGCTGATGGCATGTTCAGCAGAACATGGGGTGTTAATGCAGGTTCCTGTGTAGTGTCAGCTGGTGGATCACAGAAAGGATTGAAGTCCCCCCAAGCAGCCAGAACATCCGAAGTCACCATAGGATTGTTTGTGGAGGACATATGGGTAGGGTCCAAGGTGGACAGTAAAGCATCAAAGTGAGGATCAGTGAGTATGCCTGCCCACCTGTTTTTCTCCAACAGAACATTCTCTTGAATGGCTATATCAACCAGCTTCAGTAGCTCCGAACTATATTTAGAGACATGAGAAGGTTGTGAGATGCTGGATGAGTATGGCTCAGAATGAATAGGGAGGTCGTTAGTTGTCCGAGTTGAAACAGGGATTGAAGCCAGGGCATTTTTTTCTGTGTTGTTTCCCAGCAGAGCCAAATTATCCACAGTCTCAGGCAACAGTAAAGAACTCTCATGTAATTCAGAGGAGATCATATCAATGAGATCAGGAGAGTCATTAGGTCTAAAAGAATTAGTTGCAGCTGTAGCCGGATAGATAAGCAGCTCTTGCCTTCCTTGTTTAAGTTCAGCCAGCTGTGAAGACTCAAAGACTCATCTGCTTCTGACCTCACCCCTATTTGCATGTTTGAAAATTCCAAGCTCTAAAGCATGTTGGCCCATAAAGTTAATAGCATCCTTCTTGTGAGTTCAGTATTCTTTTTGCCTATTCATGGTACAGTTGACAGCTATCCTGAGATAATTTCTCCTTGTAATAAACCCTACAAAAATGTAATGTGTTGGTAGGTGTGAATTGTTAGTCAAGGTTTCAGATATAGTATGTCCAATTTAATTAACTAATTTTATAAGAACAAGGGAAGGAAGACAACCAGAAAATAAATTTATTCATAATTGGTCCCTCTTTATCAATTACTAGTATTTCAAACTGGCAAAGTCATTTTGCATAGATTACACTTATGGAAAAGTTCAAGAAATTAAATATATGTATTTTTTAAAAAATTAATTATTTGCAAAAGGGAAGTAAAAAAAAGTTTGAAATTTCAACTGGATTTCAACTTCAAACATTATTCATTTTATTGAATAATGACCATATATGGTAAACTTGAATCAGTAGATTTGAATCTGATTCTCCTCTTGGGCATGATGTCATTTTTGAATTACTGATGTGATTATTGAGTGTTAAAATCTGGTTGAGAACACTAACAGTTATCATAGGATGATTATATTCAGAATTTCTCTTTGAAATCAATCAATTAATTAAACCATCCAGCAAGTGACATGATTTTTCATGCAAAATTTGGTATCTGTAGATACCAAAGTCTTTTAAAACCACAAACAAATTGTATTCTATCCAGTATCTTTTATTTTGTTGTTTGTCCCGGTGAGGCTCCTGCAGAGAGTGTGGGGGTCGGAGTGAGGAAGGAAAAGGGAGGGAGAAAGAGAAGGAGGAAATGAGGAAGAAGGGGGAGAAAAGAGAGTTGGATCTGAATAAACTCTTAATTAAAGCCAGTTAGAACTACTTCATGTCTATGAGGGAAGCAGCTATAAAACACACATTCTTCAAAATATATTATACTTGGGAAGGATAACGTACAAGATAATGTGGAGTCATGTGCTTTGCTAGGAATGATTTAGAGAGATAGCACAATATTTTAATTTGTTTGTTTATTACATTTTATATCCCGCTCTTCCTCCAAGGAGCCCAGAGCAGTGTACTACATACTTGAGTTTCTCTTTCACAACAACCCTGTGAAGTAGGTTAGGCTTAAGTGTACATACTTGAGTTTCTCCTCACAACAACCCTGTGAAGTAGGTTAGGCTGAGAGGGAAGTGACTGGCCCAGAGTCACCCAGCAAGTCTCATGGCTGAATGGGGATTTGAACCCGAGTCTCCCTGGTCCTAGTCCAGCACTCTAACCACGACACCACGCTGGCTTAAACACACAATGAGGTTGTTCTCATGATCTGTGAGAAGGGCAGGGAGGGAGACAGGTCTGGCCTCCCCCGCCAGATGATGCTGATGCATGTTTGGTTGTGCGTTTCATGTTCCTACAGGACCAATGCTGCTGGGAGCCTCATGGCCATATGGAGACCATGAAAATGGACCCCAGCCTCCAGGCACCCCTCAATGCACTGCATGAGGATTTCCCTGCAAGCTGGGTGCTCTCGGCACCCGACTCTGTGTCTGCTTGGGCTGCAGGTAGTCCTGCACAACTGGGATCAGACATGACAGACACACAACTGGGATCTGAGGCAGAAGGGGCACACCCGTGCCCTTCTACCTGGGTAAAAGCCCAGGCTACCCAATGTGGCAACACTGTGATGGTGATTCACATTAGTAGCCCTACACTGGGCTACAAATGGCTGCTCGTATGAACAGCCTTAGTGTGTGTGTATCTGTATATAGAACACCTACTAGGGATGTGCAGTATGTTACAACTTCAGAACCTTCTGCTCGAAATGGGCTGTTTTGAGTGTTCCGAGCTCGGAACAGAACACCCTTCAAATGAAGGTCCTATTCCGAGCTTAGAACGGAACGACCCCGTTTTGAGTTGGAACGTTCTGCCTGTTCCAAGAGCCATTTTGGATTCCAAAATGACGCTCTTCTACATGCATGGTGGCCATTTGCATGGTCAGTGCCACCACAGAAATGGCCACCATACATGCGCAGAGGCCAGAAGAGAGACGTTTTAAGGAGAACATAAGGGAGAACTTCCCCACAAGGGATCTGAAGTGAAAGGCCCCAATACTGGGGGCGCTGGAGGCACTAGATATCAAGATGCCTAGATAGCGAGATGTCTATGGGGAGAAATAGGGAGAAAGCGACCTATATTTTGCAGGGATTCTGAGAATGGTTCAGAATCCCATGGGCCTAAGGACATTTCGTTTATCCAAAAACTTTAAATCTGTAGAGGGCTTGGAAGATGTGGTTCAAGCAAGGAAGTTTGAGTTTTGAGAACTTTTGAGTCTGGTCACTTCACAGCTGTACCCATGACATGTACAAAGTAATGCCTGAATGAGATTATTATGTTCACTGTAAACCCTGGAGAGCTGGGTTTAGCTCATAGAAAATCTGAGCTAAATGGACCAGAGGTCTGCCTTGGTACGTCCATATTTGATAATTTGGGGATAGAGCTGTTGCTTAGTGGTAGAGCCCCTGTTTTACATGCAGAAGGTCCCAGGTTCAATCTCTGACAGCATTGCCTGGTAGGTCTGAGAAAGAGCCCTGCCTGAAACCTTGGAGTGGTGCTGCCAGTCAGAGTAGATGATACAATAGAAGGTTTGATCAAAGGTCTGATTAAGTAGAAGGCAGCTTTCTACTGAAGAAGTTATTGTGGGCCTAGGCAACGTACACAAGCACAGTCTATAATTAAAAGCAGAACCATGGAGGATCTGTAATGCACCAGAAAAATGACCCAGCAATTTAGTAACATTGGAACCTGTCTTCTGCCGAGTCAGTTCTCTCATCCCCTAAGGGGATTCCCTAGGGAATCCCCTTAGGGGGTGAGAGCCTAGATGCTCTTCCCATCCCCTAAGGGGAATATCTTACAGCGCTCACATGCAGTCACCCATTCAAAGGTAAACCAGGGTAAACCCTGCTTAGCAAAGGGGACAATTCAGGCTTGCTACCACAAGGCCAGATTTCCTCCCATAGAACTCAAGAATCCAGGAAGAGGAGAGCTGGTCTTGTGGTAGCAAGCATGACGGGTCCCCTTCGCTAAGCAGGGTCCACCCTGGTTGCATATGAATGGGAGACTAGAAGTGTGAACACTGGAAGAGATTCCCCTCAGGGGATGGAGCCGCTCTGGGAAGAGGATCTAGGTTCCAAGTTCCCTCCCTGGCAGCAGCTCCAAGAGTGGGCTGAGAGAAACTTTGGAGAAGCCGCTACCAGTCTGGGTAGACAATACTGAGTGAGATGGAACAAAGGTCTGACTCGGTATATGGCAGCTTCCTATGTTCCTAAATTCTGGTGAGGATTTCAGCGGTATCCCCATTAAGGATTTATCACCCTGGAGGAGTGAGACATTCTGGGATTGTGTCTCCCCACCTCCCCCCTCTCCTCCTTAGTGACATCTTCTTGCCAAAGAAGGCTCTTTCCTCTCCCGAGGATGAAGAAGTCCTTCCTTTCTACTTCTCTTTTTCTTCTCCAGCACTGGCTCTGCTTTTATGACTTACGGGCGAATTCAGTGAAACAGCACTTCTTCCATTATTTATTCATATTTTTATCTCTCCAAAGTGGGAGCACTCAAGGATTCACAAGCAGTCCTTTTAGATGTATAAATATGTACACGGATCTCTCCGCTAAGTCCTAGCAGTGTGTCCCGGTGGTCAATTTTTAATTCCCTGTCAGAGGTCTTGGGATGAGGATCTTGTGCAAACAAAGACTAAATCCTAATTCTCCAAGGGATTTATGCGGCACTTAACCAGCTGCGGGTTTGCTAGGGAAGCTCAGCGAGTCCCAGGCACTGCTAAATTATGCAGGCCTACGTGCACAGTTCGAGTTCTTTTCCTTTTTTGTTTGGTTTCTGCCAGAGTCTTGCTCACTAGACCAAGCCAGGAATGAGGCATGGGCCCCCAAACCCAAGAACGGAGCCTGGAGGCTGAATTAGGATCTCAGTTTGGAAAAAGAATAAGAGTATTTGAAGCTGCCTTCTCTTAGGTCAGACCCTGGGTGCCTGTAGCACACCATGGCCTATGCTCCCTGGCAGCGGTTTTCCAGGAATTCAAGAAGCGGTCTTTCCCAGACAGAGGATGCCCAAGGCATCACACACAGAGGAGGGCTGGTCTTGTGGTAGCAAGCAGGACTTGTCCCCTTAGCTAAGCAGGGTCTGCCCTGGTTGCATATGAATGGGAGACTAGAAGTGTGAGCCCTGGAAGAGATTCCCCTCAGGGGATGGAGCTGTGCTGGGAAGAGCATCTGAGGTTTCAAGTTCCCTCCCTCGCAGCTTCTTCAAGATAGGGCTGAGAGAGATTCCTGCCTGCAACCTTGGAGAAGCTGCTGCCAGTCTGGGTAGACAATAGTGAGTTAGATGGACCAAGGGTCTGACTCAGTATATGGCAGCTTCCTATGTTCCTAACATAGTAAGCTGCTTCTACTGAGTCAGACCATTGGCTCCATCCCTTGAGAGGAATATCTTCCAGTGCTCACACTTCTAGTCTTCCGGGTTGTGTGAATAAACAGTGCTGAATAAACTGCTTTGTCTCTCTTGAACTTTTAACATTTGCTGTTATCCAGTGATCCTCATTCGTTCTGTCCATAGCCCAATTCCCGCCCCTGTGTCTTTTCACTTTCTTTCACTGCCCCACCTGCTTTCTCCCATACAAGTGATGAGCAGAATTGCCCTTACAGGCAGCAATAGATCACCCGATCTCAGTGGCACCACACCCCGGGGGCAGAACGCTTAGCAGAATTCTCTGCACCCAAGCATCCGTCTTTGTCGCCCTTAATGAACTGCATCTGTTAGATGCAGGGAAGAACAGCTGTGGAGAGTCCAGATTGGCTTTATTTCTGTCACAGGGCGCTCTGGGAACATCCTCTGCCATGGTGAGTCCAGGAAATGGAACCAAGGTAAGAAGCAGCCCAACAATGAGAATGGTGCTCCAAAAGTCTAGCAACAGATTTATGGCCTTTACAGCTTCTCCCTGGGAAGAGTGCATTAGCCCCTCCCCTTTCCCTGGAAAGGTTTTGTTCTTTAAAGGGTCCTTACCTGATTCTTCAAGTGCCGGTGTTATGGGGGTGTGTGTGTGTGTGCGTGCTGTCATGCCCCTCTGAGGATCCAAGGCATGGTTATAAAGCAGGCAGTTTCTTAGAAAATGGACAATCAAAGGCTTAAACCACAGGCAGTCTAAGGTTCCAAGTTCCCTCCCTGGCAGCATCTCTAATATAGGGTTGAGAGAGATTCCTGCCTGCAACCTTGGAGAAGCTGCTGCCAGTCTGGGTAGACAATACTGAGCTAGATGGACCAGTGGTCTGACTCAGTATATGGTAGCTTTGGTTCCAATCAACTTGGAACCTTCTGCTCTTCCCAGAGTGGCTCCATCCCCTGAGGGGAATATCTTACAGAGCTCACACTTCTATTCTCCCATTTATACACAACCAGGGCGGACCCTGCTTAGCTAAGGGGACAAATCATGCTTGCTACCACAAGACCAGCTCTCCGCTCCTGAGAGGAGATTAATTCAAACAAATGTTTTAATTTGTTTTATGTTTGTTGGAAAGGAACATAGGAACCTGCCATCTACCTAGTCAGACCTTTGGTCCATCTAGCTCGGTATTGTCTACCCAGGCGCTTTCCAGATTAGACTCTGCAGTGGAGTCACGGTGAATCTCTGAAGTGTGCTTCTACACTTCCTGTGTGGTGACACCGCAGTCTGTACAACTGACAGCAGGGTGCTGTTCATATTTCTAATGCCTTGTTTCAAATGTAATTGCTGCGATATAGAGCTATAATGTTGTACTAGCCAACCCCGCACAGAGCATCTGTGTGGCGCTTTGGGGCCGGATGTTTCCCCCTCCCTCTTCCTCCTGCCCCGGTCTCTCCTCTCTTCCCCTTCCCTCCGGCCCCTGCACTCTCCAGCCCTCTTCTTCTCCCATTCCTCACCACACACAGAGCCTCGGCAGGCGGCCAAGAAGGGCCCCACCACCACTGTTTTTTCTCCCTCCCTCCCGTCTGCCCGCCACCGCTTTTCTCTCCCCCCCTTCTCTGCCTGCCCGCCGCCGCTTTTCTCTCCACCCCTCCTCTGCTGGCCCGCCACCGCTTTTCTCCCCCCCGCTCTGCCTGCCAGCCGGGCGGCTGGCCACCACCGGCACTTTCTTGCCCCTCTCCTCCTCACTCTGCTGGAACTCTCACAGCATGTCTCGAGAGTTCCGCCGCCAAATCCTGGACACGCACCGGCTAAAATAATTAATCATATAGATACCTGACATTTTAAAAAGTTGCTGTTTTTTCGGGTGGTTAGTTTTCGTGAGACTGCTCCCCCTGCTGGCTGCTTTGCTATTTACATTTTTAATGCGATTTGCCTGAATGGAAGCATTTTGCTGCTGTGGAGCGGCTAACATGGAAAGTGCCCCAGACTGGTAGAAGCTTCACCAAAGTTGTAGGCAATCTCTCAGCCCAGTCTTGGAGATGCCAGGGAGGGAACCAAATGAAAGGGCAGAACCTACTGCGTTTGAATCTCTTTCTATATCAGACTTTTGTATCATTGTGAATCAAGAGTCAAATTGCAAAGATAAAAGTTATCCAGTCTCTAAGGTAAGGGTTGTTTCATTTCTTCATCACAACTGAAGAAAACAGGATGAAACCTAGCAACACAATGTGCCAGGTTCTCCCCACCCGCATGTAACATGATGCATACATCTTTGGATAAGCTGTAAAGCACAATATGTCTCTTTTTAAAATACAAAAAAGGGACCGTTCCTACTGCAAGTCAGAGAAGCATCAAATTCATAGTTGCATTTTAGAGTAATAGAAGTATTTGTCAAAAAAATAAAATAAAAAATAGCAACAACAGAAGAGTGGCTAAGAGAAATAAAAATAAAGGCATTTTGTTCAAAAGAAGAATGCTGTTGTTCAAAACAAGCTATGAG
This sequence comes from Hemicordylus capensis, assembly GCF_027244095.1. NCBI lineage: Eukaryota > Metazoa > Chordata > Lepidosauria > Squamata > Cordylidae > Hemicordylus > Hemicordylus capensis. Next base: position 9,570,090 of record NC_069668.1, on the reverse strand, counting down.
TATTATTAGGTGTTTCCATTGCATAAGAGAATATTTCAGGAACACAAATAGTTTACAAATACCGACACATCGTTTACATAGTTTTACACCGAGTCCCACCCTCAGTCCATCTTCTGCTGTATTGTCTGCACTGCTTGGCCGCAGTTCAGCTTTCCCTCCTCTGTTTGGAGATGCTGCCAAGAATTGAAGCTGGACCCTTCTTCATGCAAAGCAGGGGACTATCCCTCCAAATTTCTATGCCTCTAAATGTCCCTCCCCAGTTGCAAACATGAGTAATTGCTGCCTTGGTTATGAAACCAATAACATTATCCTCAACTTCATTACCAGTCTTTTTTAAAAAAATCTTTTTTCACTCGAATAACTTTTGAAGACATCTTTAAAGTGCATTTCAATGAATCTGACTTCCGAAGTCACGGAGGAGATGAAAGGAACGAGCCTGAACCCCATGAATTACTGATGCTTTCAGAACAGCATTGCTCTTCCTTGCAGCATCAGACATCTCAGATGGACCTTTGAAGACAATTATATCGTGCTGTATCTCTGGCCTTTACAGGGGACAAGACACATTTCATGTGAGGCATTTCTGAAACCTCAGAATGAGTTCCTTGGTATGCTGGGAAAGGCTGGGTTGGAAATCACTCCACTCCTATAACTTGGGGGCAATGCATTGCATTTGGAACAGAGGAAGCTGCCTTATACGGAGTCAGACATTTGATCAATCTCAGTACTGTCCACACAGAATGGCAGCAGCTTCTCCGAGGTTACAGACAGGAGTTTCTCCCAGCCCTATCTGGAGATGCTTCCAGGGAGGGAACTTGAAACCTTCTGCATGCAAGCAGGCAGGTGCTCTTCCCAGAATGGTTCCACATGTAGTATCCCATTCAAATGCAAACCAGGGCAGGCCCAGCTTAGCAAATGGGAGAATGCCTGCCTGCTAGCACAAGACCAGCTTTTCTCCCAGGGGGCCAAAGTGAATTTCAGGGTACCAACCAGTTACTTGCATGCTTTGGATGTGGCTACTGGTTGTGCGATTTGCTTTGAGCAGGGAACTCTAGCTTCAATATCTCCTGTCTCCCAGGAGCTAACTTGGCAATCCCCAAGACCTCAATGCCCATGTCTGTAATATAGGCATAAAACACTGACCTCTTCTTCTTATTGCAAAGATCATACTGACACCATGAGGCTGCTCTCATGCACAGACTAATCCAGGCTGGGGACACGCAGCCTGGGTTAGGCTGCGTGTGAGAACCGTCGGGGATTGGGCCCGAAGTGGGTAGAACCAGGCTCCCCCCGCCACCCACCCGCCGCCCCGCCTGCCCAGTCATGGGAACGACCTCCATGTCTTTGAAGAAGTGCTGAAAGGAATATTTATTTGCGGGATGCATTTGCATGCCGCTTTTTCTTCAGGGAGCTCAAGGAGGAGACTGGTTGGTTCTCCCCCAGAGCTTTATCCTCTATCTTCATATCCTCCAGGCCTGCTCAGCTTAGGCCCCCTAGCTGTTTTTGAACCAGAACTCCCATAATCCCCAGGCAGAGTGGCCAGTAGTCAGGGGTTATGGGAATTGTAGGCCAACATCTGCAGGAGGGCCAAAGTTGAGCAGCCCTGGAGTAGAGTGAGCTGAGATAGAGTGACATGGCCAAGGTACCCTAGCAAACTTGCCAGGCCTGGCTCTAATTTTTCAGTTCATATTTGCACTATCTTCAGTGTCTGGAACATAGGAACATAGGAAGCTGCCATCTACTGAGTCAGACCCTTGGTCCACCTAGCTCAGTATTGTCTTCACAGACTGGCAGTGGCTCCTCCAAGGTTGCAGGCAGGAATCTCTCTCAGCTCTATCTTGGAGATGCAGCCAGGGAGCAAACTTGGAAGCTTCTGCGCTTCCCAGAGCGCCTTCATCCCCTGAGGGGGATATCTTACGTTGAGGGGAATATCTTACGTTGCTCACACTTCTAGTCTCCCTTTCATATGCAACCAGGGCTGATCCGTGGGTACTGATGAAAGCTTCCCCAAAACTTATTTATTTATTTATTAGTTAGTTAGTTAGTTAGTTAGTTAGTTATGGTTGGCTGGAGCCTGGAGGCAATCCAGTAAGTTTTTGAGAAGTGTGCTCCAACTACCCCGGGGTGTCTCCAATAATAAAATATTAGTACCTAGTTTCCGGAGGGCTCTGACACTGGCCTGGTGTAATGCCTTAGAAACGGCTGTCCGGGATGGGAGATACTGTAAGATCCCCTATAACAGTGGTTTTCAACCTGTGGGTTGCGACCCCTTTGGGGGTCAAATGACGCTTTCACAGGGGTCGCCTAAGACCATCGGAAAACACATATTTCCGATGGCCTTAGGAACCAAGACACCGCTCCTCTATCCGTCTCCAGGCGGGTCCGCCCACATGCAGATACGCCCACATACAAGTACCCGGCGTGATGACATCATCGCGCCAACCCTGTCACATACACTCACATACACACAGGGTTGGCGCCATAATGTACTTATGCGGACTAGACACACATGTGTAGAGAGCAGCTACTGTGAGCAGCTACTGTGTAGAAAGCAGCTGCTGTGTTGAAAACAGCTACTCTGTTAAAAGCAGCTACTGTGTTGAAAGCAGCAGTATTGGAGGTAAAACGACACTTCATGAATTATAATTACTGGGTAAATGTTAAATCATGTACTGTAAAGTCATCAACTACTGCAAACAAAAAATTTCTGTACCATGGGAACTTAATCTGGATGCTGATCGGTCTTTTTATATTCAGCTGTGGTTGATGTGAATACTGCCTCCTTGTGATAGTAACAGGTATGTAAAAACAACAACACAGAGAATGGTAAATCATAGGAAACTTTAATGAACTGTATTGACTGAACTATGCCATGTATCATCTTTTGTATTATTAAAGCTTTGTTATATATTATTTTTATTAGCAAACCATCCCATGACAATGGATCGTGTAGAGAAGAACGTCAAGAAAAGAAAATATAGTGAGTATTTTTTACAGTATGGTTTTACCTCAATAATTACAGCAGGAATTGAGAAACCGCAATGTGTTATTTGTTGTGAAGTTCTATCAGCCGAATCTATGAAGCCGAACAAACTAAAACGCCATTTTGATAGCAAGCATCCGAGCTTTGCTGGCAAGGATACCAACTATTTTAGAAGCAAAGCTGATGGACTCAAGAAAGCCAGACTTGACACTGGTGGCAAGTACCACAAACAAAACGTAGTAGCCGTTGAAGCTTCATATTTGGTGGCACTCAGAATCGCCAAATCTAAGAAACCTCACACCATTGCTGAGGATTTACTGTTGCCAGCGGTCAAAGACATTGTTCGAGCTATGATCGGAGATGAATTTGTTACGAAATTGAGTGCAATTTCCTTATCTAACGACACTGTCCGCAGAAGAATAGATGACATGTCTGCTGATATTCTGGATCAGGTAATCCAGGAAATTAAATCTGCTCCACTTCCAATATTTAGCATCCAGCTTGATGAATCTACAGACTTTGCAAACTGTGCAGAGTTACTGGTTTACGTGAGGTATATTAATGATGGCGACTTTAAAGATGATTTTCTTTTTTGCAAACCTCTTGAAACGACAACTACTGCACATGATGTATTTGACGCATTTGGTTCATTTCTGAAAAAGCATAAGATCTCTTGGGAAAAGGTTTGTGGTGTTTGCACAGATGGTGCTCCAGCTATGCTAGGATGTCGATCTGGATTGGGGCGTAATGATGGGGGGCAGGGGGGCACGTACCCTGGGCGCCACTCTGTTTGACCACGTGGGGGGCGCCAAAAAGTGCCCCCTTTGAGCCCCCGCCTTTCCGGGAAAAAAATTTTTTTGTTCGATTTTTTTTTTGGCGCAGCAGGCAGTGTGGGATGCATTGAGCAGTCCCCCTCCCCCTCCCCGGGTCCCAGCACACACCCCCATTGCTCCTGGCACTGCGGCGCGGGCTCCTAAAGTTGCAGTGAGTGCCTGCCTGCTTGCTTGCTGCTTCGGCGAATCGGCGTCATGGGACTGTCATATCAATATCACCACGCTGATGCTGACGCTCACTCCCTGCCCCATGGTGCCGCCCCCCCACCAGTCACGCATGGCCTGGCGACATGCTGCACATGCGTGTCTGCCGCCTGCATGAGGACTTCGTCTTCATCGTCACTCACGTGGCGACCATGAGGCAGGGTGTGGGAGACCGAGACCAGAGCGCTTTGTGCAGCACAGTGGAGGAAGGATTCGACGGCCTGCCTGCCTTCAATCATCATCACAAGAAGCAACGCAATAGACAAGCCAAGGACAAGGTGTGTATGTGTTATCAGGGGTGAGGATTTGGTTAGGTTATAGAAGAACCAGGTGCAGCTGTGAGCCGGTTCAGAACAGCAGGGTTCTTGGGAGGAGAGCCGGTCTCTTTTATTATGGCTGAGGTCTCCGAAGGGGAAACCTTCTTTTGTTTTTATAAAACGTAGCTGTCGATCTGTCGAATCGGATGTATTTTTCACCAAATATTTGGCTGGTACTGGTGAGTGTTTTTGTTTTGGTGGTGAATGCCTCGATGGGTCTGTTTTTTTAAAGAAGAGGGTTGTTTGGAGAACTTTGGGCAGGTTTCCCCGCACACGATGAGCTGCCTCTGTGTATGCGCGTCCATGCTTGCGTTCAGCACCTGTGTGAGACCAAATCGTACTACTTGAGAGGAGGAGGCTGCTTGGAGAAGTCACTTGCCAATGGGCAAAGGCTCAGAAGCATTTCTTGAGCAACTGGGGCTATCAAGGTGTGTGTGTGTGTGTTATGATCTTTCAAAGTGGACTGCACCTTTGTTTTCGCGGGCCGGGAGACATGGAGAGGTTTGTGGCTGGGGGAGGGGGAGAAGCAGGAGATGAGACCCTCTGGAAGCCCCGGGTTGCTCGGGGGTGGCGGGGGGCTCCTGCTTCCTTAGCGATGAGGGGAACGAAGAGATGGAGGATGAAGAAGAAGAGGAGGAGGAGGAAGAAGAGGAAGAGGTGGTGGTGGAGTGGAAGAGGAAGAAACTCCAGAGGAGGGGCCGCTCAGGGACCCCCTTGGGATCTCTGGGATGGAAGAGGCAGAAATGGAGAGATTTGGATGATGAGGATGACGAGGTAGATGGGAATAGTTGTTTCCCTTGCAAGATAGCATGAGAGGGGCGCGCTCCGGGAAAGGGCACTTCCTAGCAGCACATCTTGATCTTGCATCGAAAAGTGCCCATGTGGGGCTGTGTCTCCACTCCAGAGTTAGGCTGGGGTGGGGGGACGTAGGTAGAGACTGCCACGGGGCTTGGACTCTTCCCCAGGAGACCGCTGGACAAACTAGTGTTTTCTCTGACCTTCCTAACAAAGTTGCTGTGAAGCTAAAATGCTGCTTTGCTCTCCTGGCGGAATGGTGGAGTTAAGAGTTGCTTCCCAGATGTGCTCATCTCCTTGGGGAGGTGCCGTGTTTGAAGGGAGAGGGTATTTTTAAAAAAAATATATGTCCCTGTATCATCCCAGGGAGATTTGGGGAAAGTCAGCCGAGGGGGAGCTTAGGAAGCCCTAAGTATTGAACTTCCTGGTGCATGTGCTTAGAATTCCATCTTAATTGTGTCTAGCTCGATTGCATCCCCTTCAGTTCACCCTGTGGTAGGCAAATAGATGCTTGATCCATTTAGGGAGACCAAAGATGGTTAGACTAACTGTACCACTAAGTAAGGTACATGTATTCCAAACTTTTGTGAGACATAGTTGTAAATATGACATATAAAAGACCCTTTGAGCAATTTTGGAGGTTACTATTCTTTTCATCACTAAGAAACATCTTGCTGTGGAGAGGAAAATGGAATCAAGATCTTAAGAGAAAAGGTGTGTGCATGTTCTTTCCTCTGCAGTGTACCTCCTTGCAGGTCTTGCTGAAGCACTGTCAAATCTATTTTATGAAAATCAGAACACGTGACTGGTGTATTGCTACTTATAAGACCTATGTTGCCTTCCACTTGTGGGTTGTGGATTATCATTATTAAAAGACAGCCTTCCTAAAACTGCTAACAAACTGTAGTTCTGAACCCAGTATCAGATTTGCTTATTATCTTAATTATTTTTTCTTGTTTTGGCATGGCATTCTAGCCAACATGTATTGCATAATCTGAATTATATTTGATGACTGAATAATACTTTGTAATAGTATGTGAATACCAAATCATTTATCTTCTTACAGTTTCTAAAAGCTGCATAGTTAGACACTTCTACAGCAATAGATGTCCAAAGTGCAACATTGTAGTACATCAGACACAGCCCCTTTATATTATTATTATTATTATTATTATTATTATTGTTGTTGTTGTTGTTGTTATTATTACATTTTATATCCCGCTCTTCCTCCAAGGAGCCCAGAGCGGTGTACTACAGACTTGAGTTTCTCTTTCACAACAACCCTGTGAAGTAGGTTAGGCTGAGAGAGAAGTGACTGGCCCAGAGTCACCCAGCTAGTTCCATGGCTGAGTGGGGACTTGAACTCGGGTCTCCCCGGTCCTAGTCCAGTATTTAGTTTGTGTGTCAGTCAGATGTATGTTGGGGGGTGGTGGCAGGGGGGGCGCAGCGGGGGGGGGGGCGCCATTTCAGTGCTTGCCCCGGGTGCCGTTTTCCCTAGTTACGCCTCTGATCTGGATTTCAACGTTTGGTACTGAATGAGTCACCAAAAGTCATCGGAACTCACTGCATGATTCATGGGCAAATATTAGCAACGAAGACGCTGCCACAAGAGTTACAAGAAGTAATGAAGAGCGTCATAAGTTCTGTCAATTTTGTAAAGGCGAGCGCTTTAAACAGTCGACTGTTTTCGCAACTGTGCAACAAGTTGGATGCGCCGAACAATGCTCTGCTATTTCACACTGAAGTGAGATGGTTGTCGAGAGGAAAAGTTTTAAAACATGTTTTTGATCTTCGTGATGAACTCAAAACGTTTTTTAATCAGAAAGCAAGACCGCAGTTCGAAGCACTTTTCAGCGATAAAAGTGAACTGCAGAAAAGAGCTTACTTGGTTGACATCTTTGCCATCTTGAATGAGTTGAATTTATCAGTGCGAGGACCAAATGCAACATGCCTCGATTTGTCTGAAAAGATCTGATCATTCCAAATGAAATTTCAGCTTTGGCAAAAAAAATTGGATGATAATAAAATTTACATGTTGCCTACCTTATCTGCTTTCTTTGAGAAACATGACATTGAACCAGACAAAAGGATTACGATGATAATTTCTGTGAAAGAACACTTGCACATGCTTGCAGACGAAATTTCATTGTACTTTCCAAATCTACGTGACACCCCATTTGCACTTGCCAGAAGCCCATTCACAGTCAAAGCTGAAGATGTTCCTGAGACAGCACAAGAGGAGTTCATTGAACTTATTAACAGCGATGCAGCGAGAACTGATTTCTCTACAATGCCAGTTACAAAATTCTGGATCAAGTGTTTGCAGTCATATCCTGTTCTGTCTGAGACTGTGTTGCACCTTCTTCTTCCATTTCTAACAACATATCTTTGTGAAACAGGGTTTTCCAGCTTGTTGTTTATCAAGTCTAAATACAGAAGTAGACTTGTTGTGGAAGATGATCTTCGTTGTGCTCTTGCAAAGACTGCCCCAAGAATTTCTGATCTGGTGAGAAAGAAACAATCTCAGCCTTCACACTGACGTTGGCTTTTTACGCATACTGTCGCAAAATGTAGCAATGTAGTTTACTGTTGTTATATTAAGACTGTTACCCATGCTACACCATGCTTCAAGACAAAATTTCATTTATTTGTAATTAGAAATAAATATTTCACAATATATAATTACATATTGTTTTTGTGATTAATCACTATGCTTTAATTATGCTCAATTTGTAACAATGAAAATACGTCCTGCATATCAGATATTTACATTACGATTCATAACAGTAGCAAAATTACAGTTATGAAGTAGCAACGAAAATAATTTTATGGTTGGGGGTCACCACAACATAAGGAACTGTATTAAAGGGTCGTGGCATTAGGAAGGTTGAGAACCACTGTCCTATAAGGAGCATGTCTGCCCTTGTGGTTCTGGGGAAGTGGAGTCAACGGCCCATGTTATCTTGAATTGTCAGTTGTTTCGAACTTTGTGAGAGAGAGAGAGACAGGAGCCAGAAAGGGGTTGACACATACATCACTGTCTGGCCCAGCAAGATACCTTAATAAAATATTAGTACCGAGTTTCCGGAGGGCTCCAATTGTCTTGTCATGCCATGTTATCTAAACTGGGTTGGTTTATTTCAAGAAAATCCCGTTTTCGCCTGGAGAGCTTATGCAAACCATTGCTAAGACCAGAGAGCAGTGTTCCCTCTAAGGTGTGCACATGTGTGTGCGCTCACATATTTTTTGAAGTCCGCTCAGTTCATTTTAGACCCTGCTCAGGTGGAATCAGGAAGGCCCCACTCTGAATGCAGGTGCACACACACTGTCTTGATACTGCCACCCAGAACAAAACTCATTCCGCACACAGGTGAAAATTTTTTTTAGAGAGAATACTGCCAGAGAGACCCTCTGCTGGCTCTCTGGACTCATAAAGTGTGTTACTGCAAGCTTTGTTCTCTGGATGGCACACCTTAAATGGATCTTGGCTCACCTGGTATACCCTAGCCAAGAAGACCCAGGTTTGAATCCCCATTCAACCATGAAACTCACCGGGTGACTTGGGGCCAGTCATGTCGCTCTCACCCTGACCTACCTCACAGGGTTGTTGTGAGGCTAAACATAACCATGACCTTGACTAGGTCAGACTCTGAGCTCCTTGGAGGAAAAGTGGGATATAAATGTAAAAATAAAATAAAATAAAATAATTAGCTCTGAAGAAACAGGATAGTTTCCCCTTCTCTGGAAGCTAGTTGGTCTTGTGGTAGCAAGTATGAATTGTCCTCTTTGCTGAACAAGATCCACCCTGGTTTGGATTTGAATGGGACACTACATGCGAGGACTATAAGATATTTCCCCTTAGGGGATAATGGGGCTCCTCTGGGAAGAGCACCTGCCGGCTTGCATGCAGAAGGTTCCCAGTTACCTCCAATGCACCAATCTGTCCCCTCCTTTACTTGGAAGTAAAGGGAAGGGAGATTCCTTCAGTAAGTTGCTTTTAAATAGTTGAAGCGCGCCTCCCCCCCCTTCTCATTTGGCTGTTGAAAGAAGTGTCGGACTCTGCAGAATACAGCCCCATCTGCAAACCCACCATTGCAGGAATGGCAGCTTCTCTTTCACTTACCGACTTAATTAATTGAATGCCCTGTAGAGCAGTGTTTCCTTTTCATGCTTCCCTTTTGCTTCTCAGCTCTTTGCAGCGTCTGCTAATTATTAAAGACATTTGCATCTCAAGATGGATTTTCTGCTTTCCAGGCCGTCTTCTCTTTATATTTGACCCTCATGGTAAAGACGTTCATCAAAAGGAATCCAGGCAGGCTGGGCTGAAGTGTCAATGTGCGCTAAGCAAGCAAAGGACATCCAGACAATCCAATGATGGTGGTATTATTTATTATTATTATTATTACTATTATTATTATTTACATTTTATATCCCACTCTTCCTCCAAGGAGCCCAGAGCGGTGTACTACATACTTGAGTTTTTCTTTCACAACAACCCTGTGAAGTAGGTTAGGCTGAGAGAGACGTGACTGGCCCAGAGTCACCCAGCTAGTCTCATGGATGAATGGGGATTTGAACTTGGGTCTCCCCGTCCTAGTCCAGCACTCTAACCACTAAACCACGCTAGTGAGTCTAGGAGTGAGACCACAAACTGGATAGGTTTTCATCTGTGAGGGTTGGAGGACCTTGTACTAAAAGTCATTTCTACAAGACAGGCAACTCTAACGTAGGACATCAGTTGGCAGGAAATGGGAAGCAGGACTACCTGCTCTCTGGGTGCCCCAGTGTGGACACAGCATCACAATGTGACCCTAGGCATGTTTATGTGAAAGTCAGACCTGGTTTGCATGTGCAATCTTTATTTATTAATTATCTATTTTATCTAAGGATTCCCCCACCCCTTTGCTTGTCAAGGGGAATCCTCACTTTGGGAATCCAAAGCCCTCAAACTGGGTTGATCCGGTTCAGCTAAACAGACTGGACCACCAGCCAGTTTGCTAGAACTGGCTCATGGACTGGTGGTTTAGTTTGAATTTGAACTGAACTGCCTGAACTGGTTCTGTCCATTGACTCCCCTCTTCATGACAAGCTGTTTTGATCTATAATGTATTGCCTCGCTCTGTCTGGGAAAGCAGGGTGGGAAGTCTCACTGTGGAATCGCTCTTTGGCAAAGATTTGAAAGCACTTTAATGAGGATGATCCAATAGATCATCTAAGTGACGCTGATCTAAGTCCCAGAAATCACGGATGGTCTTTTTGATGGGAAAAGCAACAAGCCACATGGCGTGGTAAGAAAGTTAATTTAAAGTTAATCTTTTGCCTCTGTCTTAAGAGCCACGAAGGATGTACACAATCAAACAGGAATATAGGAGGTTGCCTTATCTTGAGTTGCAAATGTAACCAAAAAACAAAGAACCAACTAGATATATGAATATAAATTGTATTAAAGTGAAACGATCTAATGTTAGTGATATGGATAAATGATATAAAGTACATCAATAAGATATACAACAACCAAACATCAACAGAAATATACACATAATACTACCGGAAAGCAGTTCTGTTTACATAGTTCACAGTATTATAATATTGTGAACTATGTAAACAGAACTGCTTTCCGGTAGTATTTGCTGTTTCAGTAAACTTTTCCAAGTGTTCAAAAAAGTACAGTTGTCTTCAAAATATATCAATAGCATCTTCTTTCTAATTTTATGCGGACTCCCTTCTCAATGGGAGTCCATCAGTTGTCTTCCACCATTCAATGTAGTGTTCTCATCTTATATAAACAGCATTCCAACAGGATGATAAAGGACCTGCCTCCTCAAAGGTTCCCAACAGACTCACAGAGGTCCATCTAGCTCAGTATTGGAGTCTCTCCCAGCCCTACCTGGAGATGCCAGCTAGTAAATCTGGCATCTTCTGCATGCAAAGTAGATGCTCTAACCACTGAGTTACGTGCCCATCCCTTATGGGAAGTATCTTGCAATGCTCACATGTAGTCACCAATCAAAATGCAAACCAAGACAAACCTGCTTAGCAAAGGGGACAATCCATGCTCACACCTGCTCTCTTTCCCCTCAAGACCATTATGGAATGCAGGAACTTTATTGGGCACCTTTTCATCAAATAATGGTGTCAGGATGTGGAGCAATTTCCACTATGTCTTGAGTCCTGGCTGTGCATGTCCTCTTATGCGTGGGGCTTGGGAACCATCATGTGGGATGCTTGGAAGTCTGGTGAGTGGGGAGGAATTATGTCATCAAACAGCACCTGGAGACATGCTTGCTTGTTGATATGCATCCCTAAGTTGGTTGATCATTCTTAGCATATTTTCTTATGAGATCACCCAGCATTCTGTGTGTGTTTGTGTCCATGTGTGTCCCCTCTTATCAACTTTGCAATGCCTGGACCAATATGAACCAAATTGGGTACAGTTGTAGGGACATAAAGGGACACCTCAACAGCATAGTTTGTGATGATGTCATCCACCCCAATCCAATATGGCGGGTGTGTAAACTTTTGAGGTGTAAGTGGGCTAACTTGTGAACTGCCTAACCGATTTGAACCAAATTTGCAACAGCTGTAGGGACACATAGGGGAGCCCATATGGCGTAGTGTGTGATGATGTCAACTACTCCAATACAAGATGGCAGACACATGAAAGTTTGAGGCACAAGTGCACTAACTTGTGGACAGTCTAACCGATTTGAACCAAATTTGCTACAGCTGAATGGACCCATAGGGATGCCCCAATGGTGTAGTCTGTGATGATGTCATCTACCCTGATCCAAGATGGCAGATGCATAAACTTTTGAGGCACAAGTACACTAACTTGAGGACTGTCTAACCAATTAGAACCAAATTTGGAACAGCTGTAATGAGTTACACACAGACACCTCAATGGTGCAGTTTGTAATGATGACATCCACCCTGATCCAAGATGGCAGACACGTGAACATTTGATGCGCAAGAGATCATCTAACTTGTGGACTGCAATTTGCACCAAATTTAGTCCAGATGTAGAGACAGTGAAACAGGGGCATAACAAGGCTGGAGTGGGCCCAGAGACAAGATTTTAACATGGGCCCCTCGCTGATACACACACATACACACACACACACACACACACGTCACAATATATAGTCATGTGACTTGCCTCAGGTGACTTGCCTCTGGGGGGCCCCTCGAGGCATGGGGGCCCCCAGGCAGCCACCTCCTCTTGCCTAATAGTAGTTACGCCCCTGCAGTGAAAGGAAAGTAGGCTGAATACTTCTTACTAGAACAACTTGTTAATTTTTTTTTTAAATGTCTGTTAGCCATCATGTGGGCCTCAACAGGAAGGAGGGATATGTAAACATCTGAATGAATGAACAAATTATCAGAGAAGCAAGTAAGTTTGTAGGATATCAAATGAACATTCCTTATCTCCCTGCACCCTCCTCTGCAACTGTAGATCACCACAGTCATAACAGTGTCTCTGTGGAATTGCTCATTACTTTGTACTTCACAGCATGCCAATAACACTGATGGAAATGATGTTACTTTGATCGTTCCTTTGGATAGAGACAAGTGTCTTGGCTGCCACTCACTAGAATTAATGCTACCCATGGTGTTCTGCTGCTGCCGCCAAGAAGCATTTCATCATGTGCATCAATCATGAGATATTTTTCCTTGAAGGGAGTGCTACAGTTTTGTGCTACCCTCAATATTGCAACTCAAGCCATTTTCAAATCCCAGGGCTTTTAAAAATTGCGCTCCAGAGTAGTACAACACGGATACAACCAATATTTATATAATGCTTTTCAACAAAAGTTCCCAAAGCAGTTTACCTAGATATAATAAATAAATAAAATGGTTCCCTGTCCACAAAAGGCTCACACTCTAAAAAAACAAAAACGTAAGGTAGACACCAGCAACAACCACTGAAGGGATGCTGTGCTGGGGACGGATAGGGCCAGTTGCTCTCTCCCTGATTAAAAAAAGAGAGAGAATCACCGCTTTTAAAAGGTGCCTCTTTTGTTCAGTTAGCAGGGGACTAGTATCCCTCCACCTGCCCCATTTGGCTGCTTAAAAGAAGTAAAGGTTGTGCGTTAGAGGGCAAAAGTTATCTCAGAGAGCGCCTTCTTCTGCACGATCCCCACCTCCTCTGGTGGTCTTCAGCTACCACCAACATGTTGGGTGGCGACTCAGAGACGGGCCTTCTCTGTAGCTGCTCCAGGGTTGTGGAATACACTCCCGGAAGAAATTAATAATCTGAGTTCGTTATTGGCCTTCAGGAGAGCCCTTAAGACCTATCTGTTTGGCCTGGCCTTCCAGGGTTTCTAAACTGTAAAGGTTTGGCCATGTTTTCCAGGGTTTTACAAACTGTTTTAATTGTTTTAGTAATGGTTTTGTGTTGTTTTTACAGTTTTTGATTTTAATAGTAAATTGATCTTAGTTTTGTTTTAATGTAAACTGCCCTGAGCCATTTTTGGAAGGGTGGTATAGAAATAAAATATAAATAAATAAATAAATAAACAAACAAACAAGAGGCCCATGCTTAAGGGGCCTCCATAGCATTTACTTTGCATGCTGAAGGTATCTGGTTCAATCCCTGGTAGCGCCTTGAGGTAGGGCTGGGAAAGACCTTGGACTGGAACATAGGAAGCTGCCATATACTGAGTCAGACCATTGGTCTATCTAGCTCAATATTGTCTTCACAGACTGGCAGCTGCTTCTCCAAGGTTGCAGGCAGGAATCTCATTCTCAGCCCTATCTTGGAGATGCTGCCAGGGAGGGAACTTGGAGCCTAGATGTTCTTCCCAGAGCAGCTCCATCTCCTGAGAAAAACAGGGGTTATTAACAGTGCTTACACAGGTAGTCTCCCATTCAAAAGCAACAAGGATGGAACCTGCTTAGCTAAGGGGACAAGTCATGCTTGCTACCACAAGACCATCTCTCCTCTGGAGAGTACCTACGAACCGGCTCAAGGTCGAGCCTGTTCGCTTCAAACTAGGCCAGCTTGCCTTCATGCCAGACTAGTCCCGGTTTGGCTCGACCTTGAGTCAACCCCCCTGGGCAAGCTTGGAGCCAGTCTGGGGTCCAAAATGTAAATAATAATAATAATCAACAATATGGTGAGACGTAACTTTAATAAATCTATACCAGATTTGTCGTCGCCCAGGTCAACAAGAACCACACCAGGTGCTGGAGTCCCTGGACATCTGGTGGCAAGTGGGCTACAGGACTCAGGATCTTCAGTTGAGCAACCAGGGCTGGAGACTACAAAGTTACTGGAAGAAACATCGCTTAACTGGAAAAAATATATGAAAAACGCCAACAAGGAAACTATTACAACTATTACAAGTCTAGTTCAACTAGAAGAGGTTATTTAAAAAGAATGTACCAAATTTGGAAAGAGAAGCATCCAGATACAGAAATAACAGAACAAAGGCTAGAAGAACAGAGAAGATTCATAATAAGAAATAAAGTATTCACAGGAGTTGAGCTGGAAGAACTGCAAAGAGCAACACAGGCTCAAGATATGGAAGAAGAATTACCACCACCTGAAGAAGTTGCTCAGGCGTAGGTGGAGGAGGTGTGGGAAATAGAGGATGCCACTGTTGTGAACTGTTTCAAAATCAAAACCAGGCAACCTTCCCCTTCCCCACTCTCATACGGGTAGTGGAGGCCCAGGTTCCTTGACATCCATGATGGGTGCTGGTTCCTGCCCTGCGTGTCCTCTCTGATGCCTCCAGATCCCAAAGCTGCCTGCCAGCATGGAGACACTTTCTCGACCACTCCTTATATTTATCTGTGTTTATCTGGGCCAGCATCCTAGCTGAGTATAACTCACCTTTCAAGATGACCAGTGGGTCCCAAACTGGGTGCTTCCAGATGTTGCTGCACTACAAATTGTAGCTGGGGCTGCTGGGAATTGTAGTTCAGCAACATCTGGAGGCTCCTAGTTTGGGAACCACTGCCTTAGACCAATTCAGGATTGTGTCCATGGTGTGTGACCAAAGCTGGATAGGATTGGATAGCGTGGATAGGTTTATGGGGACTCTGCTCCCCAGATGTTGTTTGTCTGCAATCATGCCCAGCCATTGTTTTAGTCCAACAACATCTGGGAATCCAAGTTTGAGAATTTCCGGGTTAGAAAATCGGACAGCACCATTCTCAGCCATTAGGTGGCAATCCTGTGTATGTATGCTGAGTTAAAAGAAATCAGCTAGATATGAATAAACACAGGTAGGAACGGAGTGTGAGTTTGTCATCAGGCATTTCTTAACATTGCTCTGAAGCTACTTAAGCGATATTGTTGCACAGGCCTAGTGATGCAGAGAAACAGGTTCTTTCTTTTTAGAGTCCTCTGAAATTCTAGAAAAATACCAATTTTCCCTTGAAAACTAGAACGTTAACCATTCAAAGAGAATTACCACTTTGGAGGAACAGAGAAGTTCTGTGGCATCAATAGCAGGTTTAGTATCCATTGTGTGAGATGGCACTGGAGCCTTAAAATGCAAGACAGAAGATGCCCAGAAAATAACTCCCTAGTTTTCCAAAGCTCCACCCCCAGTTTCAGTTAACTAGCTGAAAATTTCTCTCTATATCTTTCTCTCATACACACTCACTCACTCACTCAGTTGTCTCTGGACACAATATTCCAGTACAGCCAAACATTTGCTTCCTTCCATCCGCTGGAGAGTTTTCATCAAACTCAGATGGGTATCTCATTCATCAAAAATAGAGCGATCCCCAGCTATCAGGAGACCTTATCCCTGACATTAGTTGAATGAAGGAAACAATGAAGCTATTCTCACTTTACAGCTGAAGTAATGAAACCTCAGTGCTTTGAAGTGGTGGGAGGGACAACAGAAGCAAAGGTTGGACTTTGTCTCAGCACTTGCCCAAGGCTGCCTTGACTTATATGAATTGACCTAGTTGCCACGGTCATCTACAGTAGACTTTCTCTAGGCATCCTTCTTCAGAAGCTAACTTGGTCAATGACCGCATTGACTAGTCAACAGAGAGAGTCAGCTGGCATTCTGTCCAAGAAAATCACAACCTTGCACTATCTCTCAGCCAAACCTTCCTCGCAGGGTTGTGGTGCCACAGACACCAGCCTGAGCTCCTTGGAAGGAACCTCAGAAAGGATGTCATGAATGAGAACGGACATGAACCAAATGGGGTGGAGAGCCCATCTTGTGGTACTACCACTGATCTCCTCAAATCCGAGAAGGTCAATGGTAGAGCATTAGCTTTGCATGCTGAAGGGCCCAGGTTCAGCCCTAGGCAACATCTCCAGGTAGAACCACGAAAGCCTCTTTGTGAACCTTTGGAGTGCCACTGCCAGTCAATGCAGACAATGCTGAGCTACATGGACCAAGAGTCGGACTCCATATAAGGCAGCTTCCTACTTCTGTGTTCCCAATTCATTATGGAACAAAATGAGCAGACTTCAGAATGAATAACTAATGGATGGGCCATTCAGCATTGGTCATTCATAGCTCATTTATGTAACTTATATGAAACTAGTATTTTTTAGCCCATTATAATAACGGGCGCTAGCGGCGGGGGCAGCATTTTTTATTTTAGGCTTTAACGGCCTCCGCGCGGCCCCCGGTGTCTGGTCCCTGTCTCCCCGGTGCGGTCTCCGTCGTTCCTGTGGCAATTTCCCCCGCCGCCTGTTATCCGGCTTGGCGGCGGCCACTTCTGTTCTTTCTCCGGCCGGGTGAAGCCACCAAGATGGCTGCCTGGTGACTATGTCCGTTTTGTCGTGGCCGGACTGGGCATGCACTTAGCGCATGCCCAGAACAGGCCAGGGAAGCACGGACACACGCTTGGTGTCCGTCCACGGATGGACACCAAGCGTTTTATTAGAGAGGATATGTAACTTTCCCTACAGTCGGGCTCACTACCAGAGGATGGGAAAGTAGCTCATGTAACTCAGATTTTCCAAAAGGGATCTGAAAAACTACAGGCCAGTAGAGGTCTGCACAAATCAATTTTTGATTCGATTGAAGCGTGAGTAGAATCTTCCAGATTCGATCTGAGCTCAAACATGACCGCCTTGAATCAGCCCAGATTTGATTTCAGACGTGAATAAATTTGGGGGGAAATTGAAGGGCCGGGGACACCAGAGTAGGTAGGGTAGTAGTGCCCAATGGGTAGCAACTACTACCAAAATCCCAAAGAAATTGGGGGAAGGGGTGGGTTTGTTTTTTTTTAAGGAATTTTTGAGTTTGGAGTGGTTTTAATTTTTCTTCTATAGGATATTTCCTATAGAAGAAAAATTAAAACCACTCCAAACTCAAAAACTCCTTAAATCCTTCAAATCCTGGGGATTTGAAGCAGCCCCATTACTCCCTGTGGGTAGCGCCAGGGTGGCCCAAAGCAGATTGGGGTGGGGGTGCGCATTGGGGGCCAAGCCCCCCTCCAAACTGCAAGCCCGTGAGGTACTGAGTTCGGTGGTTTTTTTTTTAATTTTTGAGATGTTCAGAGTGGATTCTTTAGGAACCAGCTGACCCTGCGCAGAGCACCTGCGCGCTAGCTACTTGATTGCTCCCCTCACCCTAGAGCCCCCCTCACCTCAGAACGAGCCCCATTTCCGTCACCCGAGCCCCACTCCTGCTCTTCCCCATAGGAGCAGCAGCAGCAGTTCCTCAGTGGAAGTGCCATGGCTGCTCGTTTCCGTCAAGCCACCAACAGGCCTGGGCCCATCCCTCACCCTCCCTTCTTTCTCACTCCTCCGCTCGCTCTTCCCTTCTATCTTTCTTCCCATCCTCTCTCTCCCTCCCTCCCTCCCTCCCTCCTTGAGTTAACTGATCTTGTTCATCTTGTTTCCTCATCTAATCCACCCAACGGCAGCCTCCTTCTCCTGAAGGGGCTCTTTCCTCCCTCGTGGCCCCTCTCTTCGCAGACCCCTGCCCACTACCCGTACCAGTGGTGGCTGGTGACTCCCGACACTGGGTGGGTGTCAGGCATTGTGGGTGGAGCCAAAGTGGGCGTGCCAACACTAGTGGGTGGAGCTGCCAGTGGGGCATTGCTCAGACTCAGAGAAGCTACCTCAATGTCCCTAACCTCACCACCTTCCTCCCTAAGAAGAAAAGCAATATAAGCACTGACGTCATCAACTGTTCAATTAGTCAGCATAACTGAATAAATTGAAGTCATCAGCTCTTTGTAATAATGCTGACAAAAACACGACACCCTTGGTGATTTGACCCAGCAAGTAATGCCTCATGCACAGGAGAGCAGCCACAATGGCCATTTCTCACCACAACCGCCTCACAAAACCACCAGAAAGAGCAGCTAAAGGAAAGCCGGCACCCACATTCGCCCCCTGCCAATCAGAGATCCAGCAAGAGAGCAGCAGTCAGCAATAGCACGGGGAGGGACACTCTCTGGACACTGTGGGTTGACTGTGAAATTTAAAGCAATTCTACCATTATGTTTTTAACACTTGGTAGTAAATCTAATCATAAGCAAATCTATAACCCTATCACCCATGGAGCTGCAGACGACAACTTCCATCATCCCATCAGGTGAGGAGGGCTGGGCTGGTGGTAGCAAGTAGGACTTGTCCCCTTTGCTAAGCAGGGTCTGCCCTTGTTGCATCTGAATGGGAGATTTGATGTGTGAGCACTGCAAGATATTCCCCTTAGGGGATGGAGTTGCTCTGGGAAGATCATCTGAGGTTCCAAGTTCCTTCCCTGGCAGCATTTCCAAGATAGGGATGAGAGACAGATTCCTGCCTGCAACCTTGGAGAAGCTGCTGCCAGTCTGTGTAGACAATACTGGTCTGACTTTGTATATGGCAGCTTCCTATGTTCCTAACATAAGAACAGCCCTGCCGGATCAGGCCCAAGGCCCATCCAGTCCAACATCGTGTTTCCCACAGTGGCCCACCAGGTGCCACTGGGAAGCCCAGAGGTAAGGGCATGCTGTCTCTCCTGCTGTTACTCCCCTGCAACTGGTATTCAGAGGCATCTTGCCTATGAGGCTGGAGGGAGCCTATAGCCACCAGTAGCTGGCCGGCTGGTCTCTTTATTTAGCAGGGGGAGAGCAACTGGCCATATCTGCCCCAAGCACAGTATCCCTCCAGTGTCTCCAGTGGCTGGTGTCTATCTTATGTTTCTTTTAGATTGTGATAAATGATCTAGGAGTTGGGGTAAGCAGCGCAGTGGCCAAATTTGTAGATGACACTAAACTATTTAGGAGAGTAAAATCCAAAAGAGATTGTGAGGAGCTGCAAAAGTATCTCTCCAAACTGGATGAGTGGGTGCAAAATGGCAAATGCAGTTCAGTGTTAGCAAGTGTAAAGTGATGCATATTGGTTGCGGGTGGTGGGACTTATTTTTATTTATGTATTTATTGTTAAATTTATATACTGCCTTTCATTAAAACAATCCCAAGGCGGTTTACAACAAAAATTTAAACACATGATGCTAAAAAAGACACAATTAAAATATTAAGTGAAAAATATTAAACAAATCTGATTAAAAATTTAAAATAAAAGCAATACAGAGTATAAAGAGCAGCAGCAGAGAATCAAATAAATGCCTGGGCAAAAAGCCAAGATTTTACACTCTTGCTAAAAGCTGTCTAAAAGACTGAGGAGCGAATAGCCACCGGGAGAGCATTCCAGAGTCTGGGGGCAGCAACAGAGAAGGCCCTGTTCTGCGTGCATGACAACCAAGCCTCCCTCATTGTCGGCACCCAGAGCAGAGCCCCCTCAGATGACCTTGTCAAGTGGGCAGTTACCCTTGGGAGCAGGCGGTCCCTCAGGTCCAAAAGGATCTCTCCAAACTGGGGGAGAGGGTGACAAAATGGCAAATGCAGTTCAGTGTTGGCAAGTGTTAAGTGATGCATACTTGTTACCTGAGGAAGGCCCCAGACCCATAAACCAGAAGACAAGGATAATTGAAGGAAGCAAACACCTTTATTGTTCAGCCAGCGCTGGCGGCAGACTCTCAGTGCCTCATGGCGTTGCCAGAGAGTTGCGCCCCCTCCTAATTCCTCATAAGCTTTTATACAGTGAGGGAAATAAGTATTTGATCCCCTGCTGATTTTGACCGTTTGCCCTCTGACACAGAAATGACCAGGCTATAATTGGAATGGTAGGTTTATTGTAGCTGTGAGAGACAGAATAACAACAAACAAACCCTCAAAAGCCCAGTGCCCAAAAGTCAGCGATGGATTTGCATTGTAGTGAGGGAAATAAGTATTCGATTCCTTCACAAAAGATGTCTTAGTACTTGGTGGCAAAACCCTTGTTGGCAATCACAGAGGTCAGACGTTTCTTGTAGTTGGCCACCAGGTTTGCACACAACCCAGGAGGGATGTTGTCCCACTCCTCTTTGCAGATCCTCTCCAAGTCAGAAAGGTTTCGAGGCTGATGTTTGGCAACCCGAACCTTCAGCTCCCTCCACAGATTTCCTATGGGATTAAGGTCTGGAGACTGGCTGGGCCACTCCAGGACCTTCATGTGCTTCTTCTTGAGCCACTCCTTTGTTGCCTTGGCTGTGTGTTTTGGGTCATCGTCATGCTGGAATACCCATCCATGACCCATTCTCAATGCCCTGGCTGAGGGAAGGAGGTGCTCACCCAAGATCTGACGGTACATGGTCTCCTCCATTGTCCCTTCAATGCGGTGAAGGTGTCCTGTCCCCTTAGCAGAAAAACACCCCCAAAGCATAATGTGTCCACCTCCATGTTTGACGGTGGGGATGGTGTTCTTGGGCTCATAGGCAGCATTCGTCCTCCTCCACACACGGCGAGTTGAGTTGATGCCAAAGAGCTCGATTTTGGTCTCATCTGACCACAACACTTTCGCCCAGTTCTCCTCTGGATCATTCAGATGTGCACTGGCAAACTGCAGGCGGGCCTGTACATGTGCTGCCTTGAGCAAGGGGACCTTGCGGGCACTGCAAGATTTCAGTCCTTCACGGCATAGTCTGTTACCAATTGTTTTCTTGGTGACTATGGTTCCAGCTGCCCTGAGATCATTGACAAGTTCCCCCCGTGTAGTTCTGGGCTGCTTTGTCACCGTTCCCATGATCATTGCAACTCCATGAGGTGAGATCTTGCATGGAGCCCCAGACCGAGGGAGATTGACAGTTATTTTGTGTTTCTTCCATTTGCGAGTTATCGTGCCAACTGTAGTCACCTTCTCACCAAGCTGCTTGGCGATAGTCTTGTAGCCCAGTCCAGCCTTGTGCAGTTCTACAGCCTTGTCCCTGACATCCTTCGACAGCTCTTTGGTCTTGGGCATGGTGGTGAGTTTGGAAGCTGAGTGATTGCTTGCTTCTATGGACAGGTGTCTTTTATACAGGTACTGTAACAAGCTGGGATTAGGAGCACTCCCTTACAGAGGGTGTTCCTCATCTCAGCTCATTATCTGCATATAGTGAAAAGACACCTGGGAGCCTGAAATCTTGCTGGTTGATAGGGGATCGAATACTTATTTCCCTCACTACAATGCAAATCCATCGCTGACTTTTGGGCACTGGCTTTTGAGGGTTTGTTTGTTGTTATTCTGTCTCTCACAGCTACAATAAACCTACCATTCCAATTATAGCCTGGTCATTTCTGTGTCAGAGGGCAAGCGGACAAAATCAGCAGGGGATCAAATACTTATTTCCCTCAGTGTACACAGGAGTAAACAAGTAGTTAGGCATCAACATTCAGCCCTAAAAACCAATCAACTCCTGACACATAAGTAAAAACCAATCAAATCCTGACACACAGGTTTCAAAGTTATACATTCTTACCATCCTAGGCCATACTATGTGCGGTGTCTATCTCCAGCAATAGAATGCATTTTTTCTCATTCCACATCTCCCCCCTTAGGAGCCATTAATGGCTCCTCCTTTTGAGACAACTTCATATACATGGTCATTACATGTGGGGCAGTTTCCTTCCTTACAATTGCAGAAATAGTGGATTGCAAAGCTTTTGTTATACATGGTATTAAACAAGGTAATATAAGTAAAACTATGCCTATTATAATAATGATAACAAACAATGATTTTAACCACCGAAAATTTGGCAGCCAGCCAGTTAGCCAATCCCATAGGTCCCACCCTTGCTGTTTACCTATGTTGTGAAAGACCTGGAGGGATTCCTTGAGTTTCTTAACTTCTTGCTCTATTCGTCCACTTTTGTCAACATAATAGCAACATTTTTCTCCTATTAGGGCACAAGTGCCTCCCTGTTGGGCTGCCAGAATGTCAAGAGCCTTTCAATTTTGTATTACCATTTGCGACAAAGAAGTCACTTCACTCTGCAAATCCAATAACAGGCTAAGCGTCACATTGAAGGATTTTTCTAGTTCCTTGGAAATATTCACAATAGCTCTTTCCAGTTCCACTACCCCGAGACCTGGTAATATTGCCCGCCAGGCTTTATGGAAACCAGTATTTCAGATGACTATCGGGTTCTCATTCCTCCTTGTCCGATGTAAAAAACTTCCTAGATTCAGTACCCTTGAGGCGTTCAATTGACTGTGTTTTTCCACCCTGGGGACCAGATAGGATGGTGCGCAGCGACCGTTACAGCCAGGGGGTAGTGCTTTGTAAGCTGACCTTCCACAAAGCCAATACATCCCTGGTTCTTTTAAAATAAGGGTCAAAAAGGTGTCTGATGTACCTTTATCCTCCTGTTGTTTCGTCTTGCATTGGTCATTCAAACTAAAAGTTCCTGATGTATTGCCCCCCCCTACCATTCATGGGTATTATTGGAGTTTCTATGATATGCGCATGCAGTAGTGAGCCATAAGTGCCCCAAAGGGGTGTTCCAAACGTATGTATCATTTTTACATGTTCCATTACTTGTAGCAGTCTTATTAATCAGAATCCCCATCCGATCGTGCATATATATTGTATTATTCCATATTTCTCTTGATGCATTTTTCCAACCTTTAAATGTAAAATTAAAGAGTGTGACTGAGGTACTATTATATTCTCCTCCCTGTAACGGAATATCCTTTAAGAATAAGCTATCCCCTTCACATTCTTCCTGAGGTGAGTCATAACTTTCCGTTACGGGGGCAAATTCTCCTGTCTTTGAATCAAATATCCAAGTATGGGCACAATATTCATGTGGGATTCTTCCCACGTGCTGTCCTGTACCATTTTTGTTTTCTATACAGATTGGGTGTTGCAACCAGCTTTCTACTTGAAACTCGGGAATACCTAAAGAAAACCAATTATGTGGACGGTATGGTAGTTGCATCCCGGTCTTAGGGGATTTTATCCACCATGTAAGGGGTACTGGGCCACCTATTAAAGCTATTTGTTCTTCAGAGTGCACATCTGCATGTGTGCATACCCAACAACCCTTTAACCCGGTGGCACGTACTATAGCCTGAAGGCCTCGTACCTTGGGGTGGGATCTCATTTGTCCCTGTGTAACTGAGACCAATGCAAGTACTGTCAATCCTAGCCAAATCATATGTCTTCTTTCCCTATGGGATGAGGCCGCCCTAGCCAATATTGTTGTCACCCTACACAAATAACAAAGGAAAATAAACAGTAATACAGAAAGAGTTATTCCCAATCTCACTGTTATCGGCATTGAGGCATTCCCTTTCCCTTTTACAATAGGTTGGTGGTCCGTACGTAGAGTGGCCGCCGCCGGTGGGCTCACAGTAGGGACATCTTGTGGTGCACCCTATCCTGTGCGTAGAACACCCGTTGCTGGTGGGGTGTAGCAGGGGGTAGTTTCTAGGGTGTGTTGGCCTGTCGTTTGATTTTCAACCTGGTTTCTCCAATTCTCTGTGCAGACCAAGTCTCTGGTGCCTCTGCCCTCTTTACCCTGGTGTGGTGAACCCAAGCCTTGATGCCTGAGCATTTTAAAGTGGTTGGAGTGGTTAGCAGAATTTGGTATGGTCCTCCCCATCTAGGCCTTAAAGGTTCCGTCCTCCACTTTTTCACCCACACCCAGTCCCCAATCTCATAGGGATGTACAGGGTCTATGATAGGGATTGGAATGTTCTCCTGTAGGGAACTTCGTACATTGTGCAAAACCCTAGCCCATTGTATTGTTGCTGGGGGGTGGTCCCTAGTTCCCATGCGAAGGATGGGTGAAGCCCTCCCATACATAGCCTCAAATGGTGTTAGTTTCTCCTTTCCCCTTGGGGTGTTTCTTCTCTTGAATAGCACATATGGTAGGAGAGTGACCCAATTCATCTGCGTGAGCTCTATTAATTTCGCTAGATGATCTTTGATGGTCCTGTTCATTCTTTCTACTTTCCCTGAACTCTGGGGGTGCCAGGCCGAATGGAGTTTCCATCGTATCCCCAGAGCCTTGGATACATGCTGTACGGCTTTGCTAACAAATGCCCCCCCCCATTGTCTGAATTGATTTGGGCAGGTAGTGCATGGTTGGGTAGGTGGTCACTGAGCAGATATTTAACCACAGCCTGGGCACTTTCTGCTTTACACGGTTTCGCCTCCACCCATCCAGTCAGAGTGCATACTATGACTAGGAGGTACTTGTAAGTCCCTTGTTGGACCATTTCTGTGAAGTCTACTTGTATAACATCCATAGGTCCTATTCCCATTGCTACTTGGCCTGCCTGCCCATGATGTCGGACACTGGGGTTTACTTTAGCACATTCAACACATTTTCTGGGTGTCTGGCGGGTGTGTGCTGACAGGTTGGGGGCATAATACTTTTTTCTAATCAATCCATACATTGCTTCTGCTCCCATGTGTGCCCCTTCGTGCAGGCCAGTCACTAGTTTAGGCACATGTTCCTTGGGGATTAACACTTTCCCCCCTTTTAATATCCATTTTCCATCCTCCTTTGCTGCTCCCAGAGCCTGGGCCAGTTTCACATCTTCTGTCCCATATTCCCAATCTTCCTCTGGGCTAGTCAAATCTGGGATGAGAGAAACCAAAATCATCTCTGTTGATCGGGCTGCTTGCTTTGCTACTGCGTCTGCCCGTCGATTTCCTCTCTCTATTTCTCCATCGCCTTTCTGGTGGCCCTTGCAGTGCATGAATGCTAGTTTCTTTGGTTTCTGTATTGCGCACATGAAGTCTTGAATTTGACTTTGGTATTTTACTGGATTCCCTTTAGAGTCCACCATCCCTCTTTCATAATGTAATGCTGCATGTGCATGGGCCATGGTGAACACATACTTGGAATCAGAATATAAATTCAAGGTCTGATCTACCGCCATCTCACATGCTCTGGTGACCGCTATTAATTCTGCTAGCGGGGCGGATGTTCCTACTGGCAATGGTTGGGCTTCTATGATGTCAGCTAAGCTCACTACTGCGTATCCTGCCTTCCTTATTCCTTCCTCTACGAAGGCGCTGCCATCTGTAAACCATTGCAAGTCAGCATTCTTCAGGGGGACAGCTTGTAGGTCTGGACGGGCCGACCAAGTATGTCGCAGTAAAGTTTGGTAATTATGTGATTCTGTCATTTCTGTATTGTCATCTGGTAGAAATGAGGCAGGATTCAGGCCTGTAACCACTTGTAATTGAACTTCAGGATCCTCTAGCAACATCAGTTGGTATTTCAATAGCCTGGAACCTGTCATCCATTTAACGGTTCCTTCTTTAAGCAAGGATTGTATCAAGTGCTTGGTGACCACTGTGGTTTTGCCCCCAAAGGTGAGTTTCTTTGCGTCCTGAAGTAGCAATGCTGCCGCCGCTACTAATCTTAGGCAGGGGGGAAACCCTCTGGCTACTGCATCTAGTCTTTTGGAGAGATAAGCACATGGTCTCATGCTCGGGCCTACTCATTGGGCCAACACGCCCTTGGCTGTGCCTGCCTTCTCCAGGACGTACAAAGTAAATGGTTTTGTCAAGTCTGGGAGACCCAAAGCCGGTCCTTTTGTTAGCATGTCTTTTAATTGCTGGAATGCTATCCTCTGTGCCTCTTCCCACAGCATTTCTTCTCCTTCTCCTCGAGTGGCTTCATACAGGGGTTGGGCGATCTGCGCATATCCTTCTATCCACACTCAGCAGAATCCGGTCATGCCTAGGAATGCCCTCAGACCATGTTTTGATCTCGGTTCCGGGATAGAACAGATGGCTTGAACCCTTTCCCCTGAAAGGTATCTCTGTCCTTCTTCAAGTCGGAACCCCAGATATTCCACCCTTGTCTGTATTAGCTGTGCTTTACTTTTTGAGACCTTATTTCCACATTCTACTAGTCTCCCCAAGACTTCTAAGGTTAGTTCTCTGCAATCCTCCTTCGTGTTGGTTGCCAGCAGGATGTTATCCACGTATTGCAGGACTACTCCTCCCTCTGGTATTGCTAGATTCTCCAAATCCCTGGACATTGCCTCTGAAAATATTGTTGGACTGTGGACAAATCCTTGTGGGATCCTTGTCCAGGATAATTGGGTCTGTTTATTATTTTGTGGGTCTTGCCAGGTGAAAGCGAAGATGGGAACCGACGAAGGGGCAAGCCTCATTGTAAAGAAAGCATCCTTAATATCCAGTACTGTGTACCACCTTGCTGCCCCAGGTACTTTACTCATCAGTGTATAGGGGTCTGCTACTAGAGCCACCATGGGTTCTGCTCTGGCATTGACTGCCCTTAGGTCCTGTACTGGCTGTTATCGACCTGGCTCCTTCTTCTCCACAGGAAACAGTGGTGTGTTCCATGCAGACCGACACTTTTCCAAAATTCCAGCTTCTAAGTACTGGTTGGTTGAATTCCCCTTCGCTTGTCTTCCGATACAGGGTATTGGGGTATGTTTACGGGAGTGGCGCCGGGTCTCATTCTGATGTAGACTGGGGGTTGTCTGACAGCCAATCCTATTCCTCCGTTCTCAGCCCAGACTGCCAAAGGTACTGGGAGATCGTCTGCTATACTTCGTGCTAGCATAATCCCTGGGGGCTTTCCATCCCACCATGCTTTCCACTTCCAAGCCTTTTCCTTGGGCATTTCTATTACACACATTTCCCCTTCTTCTGGTACTTCAAAGGTAAAACTCCCATCTTTGGCAAAAGTCAAGGTAGCCTGCAATTTGCACAATAAATCTCTTCCTAGCAGGTTCATGGGGCAGTCTGGAAGCCATACAAACTGGTGTCTAAATGTGTTTCCTTTTAAACTACAATCGTCCACATTAAAAATTGGTCTGGAATTACTCCGGCCAGTAGCCCCTTGTATGGGTAATGAAAGCAATGTTTTCTCCCCCATCGGTTGCTGTATGGCTGATAAGGTAGCCCCACTATCAATCATAAACGGCACCTTCTTCCCCTGTACTGTTAATGTGACCATGGGTTCTGGGGAGAGTGGTAAGCGGTGCAGCGAACCCCGGCCCTGTCACTGTTCACCTTCCATGTGCTTGGCCATCATCATCTGATCGGATCTCCGCCCCCCTTCCGGTCGCCTTTCTTCTCGTCCTTCGGGACATTCATTCTTCCAGTGACCATATTTCTTGCACCTTGCGCATTGGTCACGTCCTAGCCACTCTTGGAATACTCCTCTCCCACTTCCTCTCCATCCACGTCCGCCGCCTCTGCCTTTCTGTCCTCTTCTGCTGGGTATCTCTCCCCTTATAGCCGCCGCCATTACCACTGCTGCTTTCTGTTGCTTTTCTTCCTCCGTATCTCTATTCGCATACACGTTTCTTGCTAGCCCCAATAGCATTTCTTCGGTCATGTCTACAGCTTCCTCTTTCCTCTGCAGCTTCTTCCGAATATCTTTCTGGGCTTGGGCTATGAAAGTCATGTTCACTTGCCTCCTGCTTGCTGGATCGTCTGGGTTCAGGCTAGTCCATTGGCGGAATGCTGCTTTCAATCTCTCCATATAGTCCCCCAGCATCTCATTTGAAGCCTGTAATATTTCAGCGACCTTAGACAGGTTGACTGTGTTCCGACCTGCCACCTTTATTCCTCGCCAAACCAGTGCTCGGTAGTCTTCCAGTCGTGTTCTGCCTGCTTCGGTCATGGGGTCCCAGTTTGGTTCTCCTTGGGGCATCCGGAGGGTCACCTGGGTTTCGGCATTCCGATCATTTGCTTCCGCGTCTTGTTCCACTTCCCTCCTCATGGCTACCCGGACCCGGCCTCTCTCTTCTGGGGTTAGCAGAGTGGACAATAGGGCGTCAATATCTCCCCAAGTAGGGTGGTGGGTACGCATTATAGTGCCAAATAGTTCTATCATTTCCCCTGGTTCTTCGCTCAGGGACTTTGTATTCCTTTTCCAATTAAGAAGATCCAAGGTGGAGAATGGGACGTATTGTATCATTGTTCTTGGGACTAAATTTCCATCTCCTCCGTCTACTTGATGCTGGGTGACTCTCAGGGGGAGTTGTGTGAGTTCTTTCTCCTCGTCCTCCTTCGCCTCTGGAATCTCTCTCTTTCTTAAATCATGTCCTCCTCTTAGAATGCCTAAAGTCTCCTCTTCTTCTTCCTGCTGGGGCACTTTCGGGTAGATAGGGTTATATGGCGGTGGTGGGGCGGCGGGAAGTCCTCTTCCCTTGTTTCATCTTGCAAAACCTCTGGTAACACAGGGGGGCGCGCCTTCACGTCGGTCTCAGTTTCTGCCTGTGGTTTCCTTCTTGGAGCCCTTGCCACCATGACTGTTGTTGCTGACATTTGTTTGCAACAAGTCTTCAGCCACTTCGGGTTCTCTACTATATTTAACACCCACTGATCGATGTAGGGATATTGATCTGGGTGGGATTCCGTGACTGTTTGGTGTACTCTTCTAACCTCTTCTAAATCTAAACTCCCATCTGGTGGCCAAGTCGAACTCTGTGCAGGCCAATTTAATGTACAGTGTCTAACTAGGATTTCTGGTTTACAGGGCGGGTCCCCATAGTCCCGCGTGAATCCTTTCTTAAAATTCTGCAACATACAATTCAAAGGGGTACAAGGCTTCAACCCTCCCCCTCCCATTATGTTCCTAGAGGTGTGATCTCTTTCACTCAGAACAAAACAGACAAATTGGGTCGGGATACAGACTGTGGGTAAGGGGTCCACGCAGTTAGACACAAATAGGATTTTAAACAGACAGATTCACAACCCGCACCTCCGTTTTCATTCTTCCACCCGTCGCCGGGTCGGAAGTCCTACTCAGGAGTCCCACTCTACCACTGTAGAGTCACTTTCACGGTGGGTTTCTCCCTGTGGAGGCCCCCTCTGCAATCACCAGAACTTTCAAACTGCACACATTCATACCATTCCTCCCTTTCTTCCTCCCAGAGCCAGTCCTGTTCTCTGGCAGTGCCCTCTGCCTACAGCGGCTCTGACGCAGGGCGGGCAATTCCCTGGTCTCTACCTGTCCCGGGACCTCAGACCATATATTACCTGTCCGGACCCCTGCGTTGGTGTGCCTCATTCGCGCCCATCTTCTGTGGACTCAAGATCTGTAGTCTCAAGCCGCCAGCGTTCAAACCTTCCTTCTTTCAACGGAAGAAGTGGCACCTGAAGGGTGCTCGCCCGCGGTGGGAGAGGACCCCGAGGGACCACTGGGTGGGCAGGTAATCACCAGCTGACCATTCGAGTCACGACACCAGTTTATGTTACCTGAGGAAGACCCCAGACCAATAAACCAGAAGACAAGGATAGTTGAAGGAAGCAAACACCTTTATTGTTCAGCCAGTGCTGGCGGCGGACTCTCAGTGCCTCATGGCGTTGCCAGAGAGTTGCGCCCCCTCCTCATTCCTCATAAGCTTTTACACACAGGAGTAAACAAGTAGTTAGGCGTCAACATTCAGCCCTAAAAACCAATCAATTCCTGACACATAAGTAAAAACCAATCAAATCCTGACACACAGGTTTCAAAGTTATACATTCTTACCATCCTAGGCCATACTATGTGCGGTGTCTATCTCTAGCAATAGAATGCATTTTTTTTTTCATTCCACATACTGAGGGGAAACCCTAACTTCACATATATGCTGATGGGGTCATAGCTGTCAGTGACTGACCAGGAGAGAGATGTTTGGGTCGTGTTGGGCAGCTTATTGAAAGGGACTGTGGCCCTTTCACCTTCACCTGCTAAGAATTTAGATTTGGATCTTGAAAAGGTTTTCTTCCCATTTCTGCCCCAAATGACCAAGACTTAAAAACATGCAAATAGTGCAAGAGAAGCTCATTGCATGGCAGCTGTGAATAAGGCAACCTTCTGCACCTTTTCCAGTTCTACAATGTCGTTCTTAAGACCAGAACTGCGTGCAGTACTCCAAATGTGGCCACACCATAATTTTGTATAATCGCCTTATAATATTAACAGTTTTATTATCAAACCCCCTCCTAATGATTCCAGGCATGGAACTGGCCTTTTTCACAGCTGCTGCACATTGATTCAACACTTTCAACAAGCTGTCCTCCACGACCTCAAGATCCTTCTCCTGGTCAGTCACTGACAGCTCTGACCCCATCAGTGGTTCCCCCTCAATATGCATCACTTTACACTTGCCAACACTGAACTGCATCTGCCATTTTGTCGCCCACTCCCCCAGTTTGGAGAGATCCTTTTGGAGCTCTTCACAATCTCTTTTGGATTTCACTACCCTAAATAGTTTGGTGTCATCTGCAAATTTGGCCACCTCGCTGCTTACCCCAACTTTTAGATCATTTATTTATGAACAAATTAAAGACACTGGTCCAAGTACAGATTCCTGGGGGACCCCACTTCTTACTTCATTGTGAAAACTGTCAATTTATTCCTACCCTCTGTTTCCTGTCCTTCAACCAGTTACCAATTCGCACATGAACCTTATCCCACGACTGCTAAGTTTACAGAAGAGTCTTTGATGAGGAACTTTGACTAAAGCTTTTTGAAAGTCCAAGTATACTGTGTCAACTGGATCACCTTTAGCCACACACCCGTTGACACACTTAAAGAACTCCAAAGGTTTAGTGAGGCAAGACTTACCTTTGCAGAAACCATGCTGGTTCTCCTTCAGCAGGCCCTGTTCTTTTATATGCTTAACAATTTTATCCATGAGAATGCTTTCCATCTATTTGCTTGGAACAGACATTAAGCTAACTGGCCTGTAATTTCCCGGATTCCCCCTGGATCCCTTTTTGAAAATTGGTGTTCATTGGCTACTTGCCAGGCCTGATTGTAGGGATAAGTTCTATATTTTTGCAAGGAGGTCGGCAATCTCACATTTGAGTTATTTAGTGGATTTGGTGGATGCCATCTGGCCCTGGCCATTTGTTAATTTTTAATTTTTCCAGACAGTTTAGAATGCCATCTCTTGTCACCTCCATCTGACTCAGTTCTTTAGCCTCTGTCCCTGAGAAGCCCAGTTCAAGCACAGGTATATGCTCAGTATCCTCTGCCATGAAGACAGATGCAAAGAATTCATTTTGCTTCTCTGCAGTGTCCATATCCTCCTTAATAATCCCTTTCACTCCCTCATCATCTAACAGACCAACTGCCTCCCCAGCAGGTTTTCTAGCAGGAAATAAAGAAACTAAATAAGTTCTCGTTATTCCCCTTGATGCCTTTAGCTAAATATTCCTCAAACCAGGATGCTGCACTAGATAGGCCTTGGGCCTGATCCAGCAGGGCTATTCTTATCTTCTTAATTGAGGTGGGGATTTATATATCTCACTCCCCAGATAATGGGCACTGAGTCTCAGGAGCCCTTTCTGAGGGCCCAGGGTGCTTAAATATAATCTCATGCAGCAGCCTCTCTCCTTCCGTGTCTATGCGGAATGGGAAGCAAAGATAAATGGGAATTACAAGAGCAAAGGGAATAATAATGAATGAGTAGCTTGATTTTCCCAAACAGCTAACTAAAACAAATTAAGTTCTTAACCATGAAAATGAATAGAATAACTAGATGGGGGGGGGGGATGCCTTATATACTCCTGCTAGAAGCACAATGGTTCCCTGTCTTTATAAAATATTGCTTAGCCGTGACTATTGTTGTCTATAATTGCTTTCGTTTAAGTAAAGACAATAGCATCTCACATTGCACAGACAAACGGTTTCAGCTTTCGCCATTATCCAGGAGTGTCGTGATCTTGAATCCTATTTATGCTGTAGCTGTAGCCACTGTCTGTTTTGTCGTTTGCTGGTGTTTTTTTTAAATAAAAAATGTTCTCCCCAGCTTTTTCATTAAGAAACAATAATGTTTTGTTTTTAAAAAAAGAAAAATACAGTTCCAATGAAAAGCCACTCGTCAGATGTCTGTAATTGTATCAAACCACCTCAGAAATATTTAAAATGAAAGGTGCAGACAATTGTATCTGCTGCGGAGAGTGACTAATTGGTCTGAGAGGAAAGATTTGTAAAAAGGGGCAGCCATCGATGTGGGTGGCGAGAAAAATGGGCATTTCTGGGAATCAAGCTATAGTACAAGGCGAAGGGGAATGGGCTTCTTGTTGTTGATTCTGGTCTTTGATTTATACCTAGAAATTGTCATAATGACACAGTGCAGCAAGATGTTTGCTGCAGTTCACCTGCGTAGAATTTTAAGTACCTTTCTCAAGACGGTTATCTTTGGCCTGAGCTGTGAGGGTTGTGTCTATTATTATCCTCCTTAATTATTATTATTTCTTGTTTACACAGTCAGACAGGTGTTATTGACTGGTTTGTTTTATCCAGACATTGAGTCCCTCCCAAGGACCTAGGATGGCTGAATTTTATCATCAATACTGTTGGTTATTATAGATATCGTCGCAAAATATAGGCTGTTCCCAGTAAAGCTGCTTTTTGTAATTGGCTAATGGTGATTTCTGTGGCCCCTATGGTGTTGAGGTGCTCTTCAAGGTCTTTTGGAACTGCACCCAGGGCGCCAATGACCACTGGGATTATTTTGGTCTTTTTCTGCCACAGCCTTTCAATTTCAATTGGTAGATCTTTGTATTTGGTGATTTTTTCTATTTCTTTTTCTTCTATTCTGCTATCCCCTGGTATTGCTATGTCGATTATTTTGACTTGTTTTTCTTTCTTCTCAACTACAGTTATATCTGGTGTATTGTGTGGCGGATGTTTGTCTGTTTGTAGTCGGAAGTCCCATAATATTTTTACATCTTCATTTTCTTCAACTTTTTCAATTTTATGGTCCCACCCATTTTTGGCTACAGGTAGCTTGTATTTTTTGCAGATGTTCCAGTGTATCATCCCTGCTACCTTGTCATGCCTTTGTTTGTAGTCAGTCTGTGCGATCTTTTTACAACAGCTGATTAGGTGGTCCTTATTATTACTACTACTACTACTACTACTACCACCACCACCATGATTATAAAATAAAAATACTACTAATACTGTGGATATTTATATAATGCTCTTCAGCCAAAGTTCTCAAAGCAGTTTGCATATAAAAACAAACAATATATAAATAAGATGGTCCGCTGTCCCTAAAGAACACACAGTCTAAAAACATGCACTACTGCTCTGGGTAGTTATAATGATCAAAAGTGGCAGGGGAGAATATAAAATCCCTCCTCTAGCTGTGAGGAATCCTGGGTAGGCTGGCACCATCCACTTTTTTACATGAGCAGATTCATCCTTCCGAGGGAATATTCTGGAAGAATAAAGTGGAAAACCCCTCCCTACGAGAAAGGCTTGAGCAGTCTTAGGCCTTCAGGGGTGTGTGACTGGGACAGGACCCAATAAGGAGTGATACTCTATAAGAACAACAAGGATTTATTAATAATTGACTGATATGGAAAGCTATAGGGGCATCACCAATCACTGCTTCCATTCAAGTAAATCCCTTCCCCAGGAACTACAGAACCATGCAATCAGATCCAAGCACTTGAACAAAGGTAAATTCCCTGAAGTGTCTAGCTATCCTTACTTATAGCTGATTCCCAGCCCAAGGGTGTTAGTCTCCACTTTCCCTACAATTGTTGCTGATTAGCTCTCCCTGTCGGGGGTCTACCCGTGAGTTGCCATGGCGTGGAGCTGCGCCACAGCAATTCACAATCATAGAGACCGGGTTAGCGGAGTGCTTGCTCCGCTAACCTGGGCTTAGGGGAGGGTTATTTAAGTGGGTGACTCGCTTTCGTGAGATCGGGCTCAGCTGCGAGCCTGGTGGTTATCACGAGCATACGAAATCGGGCTAGGCTCCCTTAGCCTGCTTTTGTATGACCGTGAAAATAGCCTCATTATGCTGCTGCTGCTGCTGCTGCTGCTGCTCCTCATCTCTCTCTCTCTATAATTCTCTAAGGCATACCCGTGGCTAATCCCATTTGTGGCAGCTCTCACGAGAGTTCGTAAACAGAAGCACCGTGGTGATTGGGCAGTGGGGATTCCATATGCAGATAGGGAGGAGGAGCTGGTGATGGTTATGGTCATTTGGAATGCAACCGTTGCTGGTCAGAAGACGTTCTTGATTGTAAAGCAGAGGAATATATATATATATATATATATATATATATATATATATATATATATATGTATGTATGTATGTATGATAGTGGGCAGGGGTCTGCGAAGAGAGGGGTTGTGAGGGAGGAAAAAGCCCCTTCAGAAGGAGGCTGCCATTGTGCGAATTAGATGAGGAAACAAGATGAACAAGATCACACACCCCTAATAGGGTGGCTCTGTGGCCACCTCAATGTCACTGTGTTTGGTCATGCTGGGAGCACCCTCATGCCAAATGCCCCATTTCTTACAGAAATTGCATACAAGGTTCACAAACCAACATGCCACTGAGCCACAGTTGCCCAAGCAGTGGAAACACTGGTTGGGGTTCTGTTTTGCTGGAGAGAGACTGTACTTGGTTAGTCTCCTTAAAGAACCTCGCTGGTTGGCTAGAAGGTGGTTGCACCCACGAGGCAGCTGCACCAGATGAACTCCGACCTGTGTCCACTTGAGCTTAATTGTCTCTCTTGGCCAGTGGAACTGGTCCTACAGAGGCAAAAACTTGCCAACTTGACCTTGTTGACCTCAAACAATGCTGCTATCTCCATGGCTTTGGTCCAAGAAAATTCAGCAGGATGCTTTTCAGACAGGAACTTAAAATTGTTTTGCTACTTTTAGGGTTCGTGTGCATTCGTACGATCTGGGTTTTGACACCATCTTGTAGACGGGAACAGCAAAGTGCCGTCCACACTGCCACAGCCTGTATTTGGATCTTACCTTGACATTTCAGGTTTCTATGAGACTAAGCAGTCCCGTCCCCCGTGCCCGCAAAAAAGGTTCCCTATGCATAATCTAAATTACATTGTGCAAATCATGGTTTCATCTTTCCATAAGCTGAAAAAAACCCCCTAATGCATCTTCAGTGACAATCAGCCAGAAAAATTTCCTGGAAACATGGTGGTGGCTGAAGAAGAGAAGTAAGCCAAAGTTGTTGCTTTGGAAAACAGAACTCGGCAGATGGTTCATGTGTTTTGATTTTCCTGAACACAAATTCACATGTCTGCCATGTTCAATCAGAGCCTTGTTTGATTCCGGATCTGCCGTCAACAGGAGTTCTTCCAGCCTATTGATTTGTTTTCTGTTGCCAATAGTGAGAGGTGAGCAAGGCGAGATGGAAATGTGATTTAGCAAAGCCCAAAGCAAATTGAGTGCTTGGCAATCAACAACACCCTCTGATGTCTAAATTATATATTGTCAGGTCTATTGGGGAAAGGCTATAGCTCAATCATGGAGTGCCTGCTTTGCATGTCTCAGGTTCAATTCCCAGCATCCCCTAGAAGGCAGGGCTGGGAAAGGTCCTGGAGAGCAGATGCCAGTCAGTGTAGACCAGGGATTCTCAACGTTGGGTTCCCAGATGTTATTGGACTTCAACTCCCATAATTCCCAGCCCTAGCAGCCTTTGGTTGGGGATTATGGGAGCTGAAGTCCAATAACATCTGGGGACCCAATGTTGAGAATCCCTGGTGTAGACAATACTGAGCTGGATGGTCTGACTCAGGAAACTTATGTGCCTATCATCTGCACATTATGCCTATAGCAATGATCCCTAACCTTGGGGACTCCAGATGTTGCTTAACCACAACTCCCATCAAGAAATTGTAGCTGGGGCTGATGGGAGTTGTTGTTCATCCCCATCTGGAGGTCCCCAGGTTGGAAACTACTGGCCTATAGGATTGAAAGTCCAGCTTTCCCAAAAGTCAGAGGAAGCCCCATTGTAAATCATGACGGCTGCGACTACAACCACAAATATTGCTTCTGCTGATAAATATTCAATTCCTGTGATCAACTAACACAGAAATAGCCCAAGCACAAGAGTGAAGGTGGCGTATGTGGGCAGCAGGGTATAGTGGGTAGAGCAGACAGTTGTACCCACTACACAGGTTCTGGAACATAGTTTGCCGCCATGTTTGTGGCACTGTAGTGGATGGGGCAGGGTCAAGCACCCGCTGACTTTGGTTGAGGAGTTGGGGGTGCAGGTTCAGTGGTAGAACACCTGCTTCCAGGTCCCAGGTACTGTCCTGGCATTTTCAGGATTCTCTTTGGAAATAGTGTTGCCACTTAATAATATATTAACATTCAGTTGTCAGATTAATATTGATATTGTTGTGCAAATCACGAGAGCTGTCTGGAAGGACATTATTTCAGTGCTTCAAAACATTGATGCTGAAGATGAGCAGGGACAAATTCAACCAAAATAGTCCTCCTGGCATTTTACACAAAGCTCTAGGCATTTTATTTGGTCTGTGTAGAAGAATATTATATTATATAGAAGAATATAAGGACCAGTATATAGAGGGCCAGTATAGAAACAGGTCCTCTCAGCCATGAAAGGGAGGGGAGCTGGTCTTGTGGTAACAAGCATGAATTGTCCCATTTACTAAGCAGAGACCACTCTGGTTTGCATTTGAATGGGAGACGACCTGTGTGAGCACTGTAAGATATTCCCCATCGGAGATGGGGCCACTCTGAGAAGAGCAGCTGCAGGCTTCCATGCAGAAGGTCCCAAGTTCTTCCCTGGCAGTTAGGGCTGAGAGAGACTCCTGCCTGCAACCTCGGAGAAGCTGCTGCCAGTCTGTGTAGACAATGCTGAGCTAGATAGACCAAGGGTCTGACTCAGTATATGGCAGCTTCCTATGTGCCTTACCTGTGGGGGCTGGGGAGGGCTAGGGGAAGGCAAGATCATTCCTACCTTCCCCCACACAATCGCCACTGCTGCCCCACTTGCCACACCATGATCATTGCTGCGGTGACTGGTGCAGAGAGGCTGAGGGAAGGATGCCCGGCCTCCAGGAATTCCACAATGTACCACACTGCAGGCTCAATGCATTGTAGTAACGCCTGAGTCTAGGTCCCTATGAACCCTTTCCCCGGCCTCTGTGGTCAAGATGGCTGCCAGATGCCTGGGCCAGAGGTGTAGCTATAATTGAGTAATAAGTTCCAAGAACCCGGGCCCTCCAGCTCCTGAGGGCCCCCAAGCTCCATCCCTCCCTATTTTCTTCATTATTTCCCTCACTCCAAGAGGCCGCCGGAGAGAGGGGTGAACACGGGCCCCTCTCCCCTAGCTACGCCCCTGAGCCTGGCCGTCCACACAACTGGGGAGTGTGGCATGTGCCTACCTCACCCCAGGTACAAAACTCGCCCAGGTACAAAACTCGGTCAAGGAGTGCCAGGATGAGGTGAGGTGCCCAGGGTGAGGTGCCCAGGTGAGAAGAACAACCTTATTATGTTCCATGCATGTTTAGCCATTGATGACTTGCATTCACTCTGCAGCGGAGGGAACTTGTATCCAAGTTCCCTTTGAAAACTGACATTTGTATATCCATTCACACAAAACCAGTGCTGGGATGGGCACTGGTTTATCTAATCTAAATCTAATGCATTCTCCTCAGATTTAACACTGGGTCACCATTGAGGGAAAGCCTGAAACCAGTGTTTGAAAGAGGCTGCCAACGGGCCCAATCCCACAGGGCTTCTTTTACGTGCTTCCCTTCCACCCTGCCCCAGGAAGACAACTGTGACAGGATCAATGGGGTTTGTGTGTGCAATTTCCTCATGAGTTTTCAACACGCTTCGGTGTAGGCATGGCCTCTTCAAATATAATGAAGCTATTCTCACGATCACTGGAAAGCAGGCTAAGGGGGCTGAGCCTGCTTTCCAGGGATCATGGGAACCACCGTAGCGAGCCCGCTCAATTCCCCCTCCCCTTAGATGAGGTTAATGGAGCAAGCACTCCGTTAACCTCATCTTTTTGCTCGTGTGTCACCACGGCATGCGGTGACACATGAGTAAACCCCCCGACTGGAAGGCTGCAAGCAGCCTCCTGGGCTCAGGGGTCTCTCCAGGCTGCCCCGCGTGCTGGCATGGGGCATCCTGGAACCTCCATGGGCCATGCAGCCCCCAATCCCTGCAGCCCCCACCAGCTCCGTGACAGAGCTGGCAGTCGTGTGGGTGGCTGATCCGGCAGCTCAGGGCTGCCGTTTGATCATCTGCGGGGAATGTGGGCTAAGCCCACTCTACCTGCAGATCCCCCTCCGGCGCTTCACACCGATCGTGTGACAGTTGCCTCAAGGACATGCTCAAAAAGGAACACTTCCTTTAAAAAAGAAAACAAAAAAGAAAATGAAATGTCCATATCCTGACCCCACCCCTATAGTTTTCCAACAAAATAACAGTAATAGAAAAGAGACATAGAAGGAGAAAAGAAAGATAAAAGGAATTTTGCAATTAACAGTTCTTAGACATCTCGTAATTATATACATCAGTCGGGAGGTCCAGCAGCACTCTGTTCTCCACCTTCCAAAAAACACCCGGACACACACATCTTAAAGATCATCGGCACCACCATTTTAAATGGTTTTCCTGCGGTTTGTAATGAGAAAAGACAATCTTGAAGGCCTGACGCTAATAAGCCTATTGTGAAAAGGTCACCTTCATCTATGAATGCTTTATTATCAGTGGAAGAGAGGAGAGCGGAATATGTAATAGGACTTATCTGATCATGGCCCTGTATTCCATTCTGTGAGATGAATGCTCCCAGTGATAATCATTTACATACAGACTTGGTGGAAGGAAAACAAACTCAACCAGGGAAATTAATTAGCAGAGGAACTCAAGGGATCCACCCTTTTCACAAGTATCTCTGGTTCTATAGCTGCAAATATCTATATACTGCATTTCAATAAAAGTTCTTGAAGTGGTTTACATAGACAATAAATAGGAAATAGTTTGGGAATAATGAGGGGATAGGAAATATCCCCTGCTAACTGAGCAAAGAGGCATCTTTTTAAAGTGGTGATTCTCTTTATTTAGCTGTGGGGAGCAACTGGCCCTATCCGTCCCCAGCAAATACAAATAAATAAGGGACCTGTCCCCAAAGGCCTCACAAATTAGTCACAATCTAAAAAGAACATTTAAAGTGGACATCAACAAGCACTACAACAACAACAAATATTTATATACCACTGTTCAACAAATATTCTCAAAGCGGTTTAAATAGAAAAGTGAATAATAAATAAAATAGGATGGTTCCCTGTCCCCAAAGGGCTCACAATATAAAAGGAAACATAAGGCAACAGCCACTGGAGGGATGTTGTGCTGGGGTTGGATAGGGCCAATTGCTCTCCCTGTGATAAACATAAGAGAATCGTCATGTTAGAAGGTGCCTCTTTGCTCAGTTAGCAGGGGTCTGTTCTGCAGTCCCCCCGCCCCCCTTGAAGTACCATGATGGAACTTCTCCTCCTAGGGGTGACCCAGTCATAAGACTTCTTTGCATGCTCTGGAGTAAAGGTTTCGGACTACAGTTCTCCAGCTGCTGCTCAATGACAACTCCACCAACCCCAGTCACAACGATGGGCGTTGTAGGCCAACATCTGCAGTAGGGCCACAGATAGGGATCCCTGCTAAAGAGTCTGGTGTCTGCTCTTTCTGAGCAGTGTGGACTCGTTGAGGCTGTTCACACGACCAGAGATCCCTGAATAGGAGAGAGTTAAATGTCTGGGGAACTGGGAGCCCTCCTGACCCAGCCATCGCAAACCTGGATAGCCAAGATTCGCTACCCAGGTTAAAAGTGAGCTAGGAGGAGATCTAAGCCCATCCTATTGTCTTCTGTGGCCATCTGTGTGGCCATGCTGTTTAAAGCTGCCTCCTGCTGGTGGCCATTTTAACCATAGAGGTGACTGGAAAGAAGGGGTCAGGCAGAGCAGAGCTGCAGCAATTGTGTGAGCTGCCTCTCTGCTGCGCCTGCACTGCATTTTGGTATAGCTGGAGGCTCCAGCTCCCAATTTCAGTCATGCAGATTGCTGCTGCACTGTTCATGTTGTCGTGTACCAGTGCAGCGACCTTTTGCACCAACTATCCTAATGAGCACTGGGGGCATTGGAGTAGAGATAGGGAGTCAGGGTCTCCCTAACTGTTCTACCTGTCTCTACTTGATGACTCCTGATTAGTGATGTGCACGGACCGGTCCAGAGGCCATTCTAAAGGCCTCCGAACTGGTCCGGACATGGGGTGGTTTGGTGGTTCGACGCTGGTGGGGGGTTCCTTTAAGGACGGGGAGAAGGTGTACTTACCCCTCCCGCAGCTTTCCCCCCGCTGGCGTGCGTATTTTAGTAATCATTTGGGGCAGCAGGGTACCTCCCTTTTGCACATCTCCGCGACGTGCATGTGTGCAAAAGGCTTTCTGGAGTCTTTTGCCAACGACTGGGGGAAGGGGCGGCAGGGAGGTACCCTGCTGCCCCAAATGATTACTAAAATACATGCGCCGGTGGGGGGAAAGCAGCGGGAGGGGTAAGTACAGCCTCCCCCACCCCACCACTTAAAGGAACCCCACCGCAGCTCCACAGTTCTGTGCACATCCCTACTCCTGATACGACCCTTCAGGTACTTCCTGTGGGAGTCAGAATCCCTTCCTTTCCTCTTAGGAAAGGGTTGTTCTCATGACCACAGATCCCTGCGAATCTGTGGTCATCTCGGGCACCAGGAGGCCTGCTGACTGAGCAGTTTTGAAGCTGAGTAACCCAGAATGCTGTGGCGGCATTTGTGTGGTTGCGCGCATTGCAGAGCCCAAAGGCGGGCCTGCCTTCTCTCTAGCTCACCTCCCAAGATGCACCTGCCCTTGCATCCTTTCTATGGTGATCTCGATGACATGCATGGAATCAAAAGCAGAGAAATGCCACATCAGTGATATATATTTAATTGGAAGATAAATGAGTGGCAGGGGTTAGTGCTGCCTCCAAATGAAAAATGGCATTTTCCTTGAAATGTGTTGTTTCTAATGAACCACAACAGAAGTCTAAAATGACTTCCAGAAATCTGTACTTCTCAATTTAATTGGTCTTATTTTCATTCATACAGGAATGAAATCTTCATGTTGCCCGCCCCCCGCCCACAAAGAGTCTGGATTATGATGCCAAATGTCCATTTATGCAGTACAAAGACTACAAGACCAATGATGCCGTGTAACCCAAGTACCGCACAAATGCACAAAAACATCCAGTACCTTGCCTTGAAGCCAGCTAATGAAACAGGTTAGAATGCCAACCATTTTCTATGAGAACAAGGACTGAGAATTCCTTCCACAGGTCTGAAATTCATTCTTCGCATCATGGATATAAGCAACTCATTTGCTGGGATGTAGCTCAGGCGGCATTTGTCTGCATCACTAAGTTCCCCTGCAGTTCATCACTCCCAAGCCTGCACACGGACAGGTTCCCAATTAAGTTTACATCAATTAAGCTATCATTTGTTTTAAACAAGAAGTGATATAGCCTTTGGGTTTCTCCCTCTCTTAATTAAAATGCAATCCATTAATAATGTGTGTGAATACAATGGAAGTTGAAACCCATGCCCAAAATTGACTTGGGCGAAACAGATTTGTGTTCTAGCTGTAAGGAAGAGGAGAAATGCCATCAATACATTTGGACTGCGTATAAATTGATGCTTAGTCAATTTATACTCAATAATGGGGGATCTGCCCTCAAAGAGGGTTCTGAAAGCTCAGCTGAATTTTGCTTCTCGCGATTCACCTCTTTGAGGGGTAATTTTAATAGCATAGTGA
Source organism: Hemicordylus capensis (assembly GCF_027244095.1). Taxonomy (NCBI): domain Eukaryota; kingdom Metazoa; phylum Chordata; class Lepidosauria; order Squamata; family Cordylidae; genus Hemicordylus; species Hemicordylus capensis. The sequence continues at coordinate 9,528,114 of NC_069668.1, read as the reverse complement.
TCAGACACCGGGGATTGTCATTCTCTATGAAGATGAGCCCTGTGGATGATGTGAAGTCAGGGAATACAGGAGGCCCCCATCTGCGGACCCGTGGATTGTGGCTCTGCATATCTACTGTTGGGACCCCGTTTCTTTATCCGCAGGTCAAAAAACAGGTGAAATTCACAATCCCCGGTTCCCACTGGAAATGATTTCCAGTGTCATTTCCGGCCACCATTTTGCAGCATGGAGCCATTTTGTGGCTTTTTTTAAAAAAAAAGAGTGTCCCCCACGAATATTCTCAATAATTTATGAAAATTCAGAAGACTGTGGCGGGGTTGGGGTTGGGGGTGGCATTGCTGGAGACATGGAAAGCAAGCTATTGAGGCTATTCACACGATGGGAGAAATCGGGCTAGAGGAGGCTAGCCCAATTTTCTCCCATCATGAGAACCACCAGGCCTGGCTGCGAGCCTGGTAGTTCTTAAGCGGGTCACCCGCTTAAGTAGCCCTGCCCTTAAACCAGGTTTGCGAAGCACTTTTTCTAATCATGTGGTTTTTCTAATCATTTAGCAGTTTTAATCTGATCATTCTAATCATTTAGCAGTCTACTCATTTAGCAGTCTAATCATTTAGTGGTCTAATCAGTGGTTTTTCTAATCATGAGTTGCCACGGCAACTCAAGAGTAGACCCCCAACCGGGAGGCTCAAAAGCAGCCTCCCGGCTCGGGGGTCTCTCCAGCATGCCCTGTGCCCTTGTGGCACGCTGGAGCTTCCGGGGGCCTCGCAGCAGCCGGCAATCATGTGGGCAGCCGGTTCAGCCGCCCGGAGCTGTCCCCATCCAGGCTCTGCCCACTGATTGTGAGAAAAGCCTCATGGTGTGGAAGCAAGGTAGGAGGAAAACTTGGGTAGAAGTGATGGTGTGGAAACAAGGTAGGAGGGAAACCTGGGTAGAAGTGATGGTGTGGAAGCAAGGTAGGAGGAAAACCTGGGTAGAAGTGATGGTGTGGAAGCAAGGTAGGAGGGAAACCTGGGTAGAAGTGATGGTGTGGAAGCAAGGTAGGAGGAAAACCTGGGTAGAAGTGATGGTGTGGAAACAAGGTAGGAGGGAAACCTGGGTAGAAGTGATGGTGTGGAAACAAGGTAGGAGGGAAACCTGGGTAGAAGTGATGGTGTGGAAGCAAGGTAGGAGGAAAACTTGGGTAGAAGTGATGGTGTGGAAACAAGGTAGGAGGGAAACCTGGGTAGAAGTGATGGTGTGGAAGCAAGGTAGGAGGAAAACCTGGGTAGAAGTGATGGTGTGGAAGCAAGGTAGGAGGAAAACCTGGGTAGAAGTGATGGTGTGGAAACAAGGTAGGAGGAAAACCTGGGTAGAAGTGATGGTGTGGAAGCAAGGTAGAAGAAAACCTGGGTAGAAGTGATGGTGTGGAAGCAAGGTAGGAGGAAAACCTGCATAGAAGTGATGGTGTGGAAGCAAGGTAGGAGGAAAACCTGCGTAGAGGTGATGATGCTTGTGCAGGGCATGCTGGAGCGGGGGCATGTTGCACAGGGCATGCCATGTGTCCCCCGAACTCCCCAGTCCCCACCGGCCCCATGACGGAGCCGGCAGTCATCTGGGTGGCTGCTGTGGCCGCCCGGAGCAGACTGACTGCTTGTGTGCGGTGAGAGCGGGCTAAGCCCGCTCTTCCCGCTAATCTTTTCAAGGCAGGTCTCCTTGACCGTCTTATTTTCTGTTCTTTGGGCCTTTTTTTAAACCTTAAAGAACCCAACCCCTGAATTTCCATAGGAAAGGTTTCTGTACTCAGAGTTTCAGGCAATAAAGAGGGTCTCCTGTATAAAAGATAGGTTACCTTCCCTTGGTGGGGGGGCTAGACAGGCACATGGGCTGAGCTGGGAGCCGTTCACTCAGCCGCATCTCCTGAACACTTTTCATACACTGACCTGGCATTTACCTTAGGCAACAGACAGCTCAAGGCAGGTTGTTAGATTTGTTGTTTAGATTTACAGTGCTCCAAATCCCTATCTGCATTCCTTGAAAATGTGGTCTTCTAATTAGTTTCCCTTTCCTCTTGTTAGCTCATTTCCCTCCTAACAGGGCAAAGAGGGACCTTTTAAAGTGGTGATGTTCTTAATATTCAGCAGGGTGAGAGCACATCAGCTTGCTTATTTATTTATTTATTTATTTATTTATTTATTTATTTATTTATTTATTTATTTATTTATTTATTTATTTTTACTCTGTGTAAACCGCCCTGAGCCATTTTTGGAAGGGTGGTATAGAAATCGGACAAATAAATAAATAAATAAATAAACAAACAAATATTCAACATAGCAAAGCATCTCACTGGTGGCTCTTGTTTTGTGAGCCCTTTTGGGTCAAGGTAGGAAACCTCTTCCATTTCCATTTTGCTTTGAGAACTCTTTATTGAAAAGTATATTTGTAGAAGCAGTAATAAAACAACAGCAATAATAATAGCAGCACTAAACTGGTTGGGTAGTTCTCTCATATTACAGTATAAAGTTTCAATTTGTGCATTTCTATACCACCTAGTATAGAGAGGGTTAATCTTTTGTTACAGTATGTTTGCTTTTGAGACTGTGGGGCTATTCTCATGATTAACAAAAATCAGGCTAGGAGAGCCTAGCCCGATTTTTGTTAATCATAAGAACCACCTAACCCGCTCCTGTAGCCCGCCCCTTAGCCTGACTGATGACATACTGAAGCTCTTCTCATGATCTGTTGTTTCTGAGGTGTTCTGAATGTCGATTATCTGGTAGCAAATGAGAGTGGATTCATGATTTGTATTGAAAATCTCATTTGCTACCAGAAAATCTACACTCAGAACACCTCAGAAAAAACAGAACCCTGTACCCCATGGGTTTGCAACCCATGGGGGGGGGTGTCTGGCACCCTATGTGCACTACACCACCACTCACTCTGGGCCACCCCAGTGCCCCCCAAGTGCAGTTACTGGGCTGCTGAAACCTCCATTACACCTTATGGGGGAAAACCTTAAAGACACATACACTTCAACAAATCACCAAAAATCAGTCCTCTGACCAAATCCTTTGAAAAAATTCTGGTAGCTTCCTTGTCCCCCTTGGGCACTACCACCAACCCCACACTGCTCTAGGCCACCCCTTTCCTCTCAATGTGAAGCGATGCACCTCCACTATACCTTATGGGGAAAAACCTTAAAGATGTGTAAACTTCAACAATTCACCAAAAATCAGCCCTTTGCCCAATTCCTCTGCAATTTGGGTGGTAGCCTCCACCCATGAGGCACTACCACCTCACCCCACTCTTTTGGCCCTGGGACTCGTTTTTTTATCCAAATCAATTCAGATTCAGATCCAAATTGAATTTGGGGTGATTTGGATGGGTAAGATTCAGACCCAAAAACAAATCGGGGGTGTTTCGATTCAGATGTATTCATGTATGCATTCATTTCATGTATTCATTAGACTGCACGATTATATTGCACCATTTCCCACAAAAAATCTCAAGTAAATGTGGATCACAATAGAGAAAAGGGAAGAAATGGCTTCTTCATGTTCCTAAGCGGCTCACAATATAGAACTCACAGTCACTTGGAGAGATCTTCTACTGGGCTGAATGCGGACCCTGAATGCGGGAGGAAGCTACCAGAAGCAATGGCAGAGGGAGGCTGGCGGTGGCCCATGTTTGGCTGCCACCGCAGCCCCCTGGCCCCTCCCCCCATGTCTGACATCAGGCGAAGGGGGCAGGCTAGCCACGCCCCCCACATCTGATGCGGGGGCATGGTCTCCCTCCCAAACGGGGCCGTGTGGAGGGAGATCGGCCCCACTGCATTGGTCACTCCGGCCCTGCTGCCAGCTGATTTGGGAGCAAAATAACACCACCCCACCTGACATCAGATGCAGGGGGCATGTCATTGGATAAGATTGGGGAATTGGTGCAGGGAAGGTCTGCGGGGGGCAGTGGACTGGATTCTTTGAACCCGTTTGCCCAGTGGTGACTCCGGCTCTGACCCCAAGTTCATCTAGAATAATTGTGCAAGACATTTGCACTGTGGAATGCTTTTGCTGTTAAAGCCATACAAGAATACTGTGAGCACAGCGGTCTACGTGGGATTTCTTCAACCCAATGCAGCATTTAACCCCCCCGGCAGCTCACGGATATGCTTCAGAAGTCCCCCACCCAAGGCCAGCCCCCAACGTCTAGAGTTAAACATGAGCTAGGCCTGGGAAATCCTTCTGCCTCTGGGTAGTTGGTTCCTGTCATGGTTGATCGAACTAAGCTAGACAGACCATTGATCTCGCTCAGTAGAAGGCAGTTCCTTATATCCTTATAAATGGAACAAAATCACCCCAATAAATGGTGATGTGGCATGGGAAATCGTTAATAACCAAGAGACATGTTCCGGAAAACTGCAGAGAGAAATGGCAAAAGAACAACAGGAGCAGGAGGAGAGGGGAGCTGGTCATGGGATCAAGCATGAATGATCTCCTTTGCTAAGCAGAGTGCACCCTAGTTTGCATTTGAATGGGAGACTGAGTGATGTGAGCACTGTGAGATATTCCCCTTCAGGGAGAAGACTGCTCTGGGAAGAGCATCTGCTCTTCCTACTTGGATTGGTAACAGGTTTGAACAACAGGAAACAGCTGTAAGAATAAACATTTTCACAATGGAAGGAAGAAAGAAGTGGGGTTCCCCAAGGATCGGTACTGGGACCAGTGGTCTTTAATTTGTTCATAAATGATCTAGAAGTTTGGGGTAAGCAGCCAATTTGCAGATGACACTAAACTATTTAGGATAGTGAAAAAACAGATTGCGAGGTGCTCCAAAAGGATCTTTCCAAACTGGGTGAGTGGGTGACAAAATGGCAAATGCCGTTCAGTGTAAGCAAGTGTAAAGTGATGCATATTGAGGCCAACCCCCCTCCCCCAACTTCTGATGGGGTCTCAGCTGATGGGGTCTCAGTGACTGACAAAGAGAAAGGTCTTGCAGTCATAGTGGATATTGAAAGTGTCAACTCAGTGCACGGCAGTTGTGAAAAAGGCAAATTCCATGCTAGGGATCATTAGGAAGGGGATTGAAAATAAAACTGCTAATATTATAATGCCCATATACAAATCTATGGTGTGGCCACATCTGGAGTACTGTGTGCAGCTCTGGTCACTGCATCTTAAGAAGGACACTGTAGATCTGGAACATAGGAAGCTGCCATATACTGAGTCAGACCATTGGTCTATCCAGCTCAGTATTGTCTACACTGACTGGCAGCGACTTCTCCAAGGCTGCAGGTAGGAGACTCTCTCAGTCCTATCTTGGAGATGCTGCCAGGGAGGGAACTCGGAATGCTCTTCGCAGAGCAGCTCCAAATATCTTACAGTGCTCACAAATGTTGTTTCCCATTCATATGCAACCAGGGTGGACCCTGCTTAGCAAAGGGGACAACTCAGCTCTTGCCTGTGGACTTCTCAGAGGCAACTGGTGGGCCACAGTGGGCTTGTAGGCCTTGGGCCCAGTGGGGCTGTTCTTATGTTCTGACCAAGCAGGGCTGTTTGCATGCAGAAGGTTCCAAGTTCCCTCCCTGGCTGCATCTCCAGATAGGACTGAGAGAGATTCCTGCCTGCAACCTTGGAGAAGCTGCTGGCAGTCTGTGAAGACAATACTGAGCTTGATGGACCAAGGGACTGACTCAGTATATGGCAGCTTCCTATGTTTCTGGTTTTCCCTTTCAGCTTTCTTTTCACCATATCATATTTTCACCATATCACTTTCTTTTCACCATATCATATTTTCACTTTCTTTTCACCATTTTAGAGAAGTTTCCTCTTCTGAAATTCAAAGTGTCTGTGTTAGACTTCCTTAGTTATTCTCTCCCCACATCGATGCTGAAGTTCATTGCACTATGTTCACCTAAAGGGTCGACGACACTGACATCACGCACCAGGTCCTGGGTGCCACTCAGGATTAAGTTTTCTTTCTGGTTGGTTCCATGACCAACTGTTCTAGGACACAGTCATTCAGAGTATCTAGAAATGTGACCTCTTTGTAATTACCTGACTGTGAATTTACCCAGTCTATGTGTGGGTAATCGTCCTGCCTCTCCTTGACGCTTCCCCGAATTCCTCCTGCAACTCCTAGTCACTGTCAGCGTTTTGATCCGGAGGGCGATAGCACGTCCCCAGTAGCACGTTCCCTTCCAAGCCTTGTATTGTCACCCACATGGTGGGGTAAAACCTGGGTAGTAAGTGATGGTGTGGAAGCAATGTGGGAAGAAAGGCTACCCAGCTTTCCCTTTTCCCTTACTTCCACACAACTGACACAGCTCACAGTTGTGGGAGCACACACAGCTGCCAAGCCTGGGTAGAACACAGTTTTTGATTGTGCGAACGGGTCATAGTGGCCTAGGAGAGGTTTGCTTTGGTGCCTTTTTCTCTAGGTGCTTTGCAGAGAACCATAGCTGTGATACTTGCATACCAAGTCTGAGTCTGGATTTCCATGTAAAGGCTAGCTATGCAAAATACTTCTGTGATCCCTTCCCTTCATTCTCGCATGACATACACCGAAGCTTTTTCTCAATCAAGAGCATTAAACCACTCTGCTCCCATGTATGTAATGATCCATGGTAAATAGGCTAAGTGTTTTGAGAGCTTGAATACACGTCGTTCACATTCATGTCACACTTTAATTAACTTGCATTTGACAAAAGGCCCCGACCCCCCCATGACAAAAGGAGAGGCAGCAGTCACTTTGAGGAGGGATCTAAACATCTCCAGCACCTTGGTGATTTGAAAATGAGTCACTTTTAATGTATTGATTTTGAGGTTAATTCTGGGCATGACACATTGATGTGAATTTTCACCTCTCTAGCAATTAGTGTGTGTGTGCATTTGCGGGCCGGCGGGGTGGGTGGAGCAGAAGATTCTGAAAATAAAGCAAATTGTGAGGTGTGTGGAACCAAAGAAGAGGGCAACCAGGGGCCTGGAGCACCTTCCTTATGAGGAAAGGCTACAACACCTGGGGCTATTTAGTTTAGAAAAAAGACAACTGCGGGGAGACATGATAGAGGTCTATAAAATCATGCATGGCATGGAGAAAGTGGAGAGAGAGAGATTCTTTTCCCTCTCACACAACACTAGAACCAGGGGTCATCCCATGAAATTGATTGCCGGTAAATCTAGGACCAACAAATGGAAGTACTTTTTCACACAACGCATCATCCACTTGTGGAATTCTCTGCCACAAGATGTGGTGACAGCCAACAATCTGGAAGGCTTGGATAACTTCATTCATAACTTCAGAGATGCTTGGATAACTTCATGGAGGAGAGGTCTATCAATGGCCACTGGTCGGAGGGCTATAGGCCACCTCCAGCCTCAAAGGCAATATGCTCTGAGTCCCAGTTGCAGGGGAAGTACCCAGATCCAGGGTACTTAAGAGTGTGCCTTCTTTGTTATGAACCCTGTCACCTCCTAAGATCATCTGGAGAGGTCTGGTTAGGGTTGCTGCCGGCTCATTTGGTGGCAACTTAGGACTGGGCTTTCTCTGTGGCTTTGGAATATGCTCCCTGTCAAAACAAGAGCTTCCTGTCTCGTGTCCCACCAAGATGTGGCACAGCATGTCACAGACTTACTCACAGGGGCAAAGTTGTAGGTGACAACCTCGGAGAATCATGTGTGGCCGTGGTCAGCAGGCCAAGGTCAGGAACCAGAAAGGCGTCATCTCGGAGAGAAAAAGAGGCATCTAGGTTGCACAGGCCAAGGTCAGGAACCAGAGAATCAGCTCCATGCAGGAGCAGGGCTAGGAGAAAACAAAGCTTCTACAATGACCTTGCTTCAGCAACTGCATCTCCTAAACGGAGGGAGCTATGGAGCCACCATTGGGCAAATGGGTTCAAAGAACCCGGGTCGCCACCAATCAGGGCCTGATGTCAGATGTGGGTGCGTTATTTCGGGGGCATTGGCAGTGGGGGCGTTGGCAGTGCGGCCAGAGTGACTCTCCCTGCCTTAAAGGCAGTGAGAGCTGCTCCTGGCCTCGCTGCCAATGCAGTGGGGCCGATCAATCTCCTTCCCAAACAGGGCCATTTAGGAGAGAGATTGGCCTACACTGCATTGGCAGCATGGCCAGAATGGCTCTCCCTGCTTTTAAGGCAAAGAGAGTCGCTCTGGCCCACGCTGCCCAATGCAGCGCGGGCCGATCTCCTTTCCAAAGGGGGCCGTGTGACGTCTGACATTAGATGCAGGGGGTGGGGCCAGTGGGCCGCAGCGGTGGCTGCACAGGGGCTGCTGCCAGCCTTGCATTTAACCATGGCCGGTTTCTTATCCGTAGGCCTCTACCTCTGCTGGGATATCTAGGGAGAAGTGTTTGCTGTAAGAGGGAATCCCAGATGTTGTTGACTACAGCTCCCAGAATCCCTAGCTGCAGTGGGATTTGGCTGAGGATGCAGGGAGTTGTAGTCAACAACATCTGGGATTTTCTGTTTGAGGGAACACTGCTAGGGAGTCCTCAGAATCCGATTGTATGGATGGAGGGGTGTTCTCAGTGTTGGAAGTTAAAGGACTTTGCATTGTCTCTTTGCCTCAGACAGTGGAGGACAGACTAGTAAGTCAGAGGGCTAGAGAGTCAAGACATTGGTCATCCCTTCTCCACTGCTCTGATGCTATCCCTTTGAAATGTAGATTGCTACTCTTAGGGATTCAACTTCCTCTCTCTCTCTCTTCCCTACCTGGCCTCCTACCTTGCAACATGGCAAGCCTCTCTCCCTGCACCATATGTGCAGAAAGGATGCAGAATCCATCTGCATCCAGCTAGATAGATAGATTAGAGATCCTAACTCCTCACTTTCCTATCTAGAATGGAGTTCCTTAATAAATGCCTTTTATATTGATTTGAAACAATGAATTAGCTCCAAGTTACTTTACTCTCAGCATACACGCATGCCTAACTAAATCTGCTGTGTTGTGCCTCTGTGCACTCTGCTATAATGAGAAAGGGATTCTCTCACCACTGAGAATTTCCAACAGGTTATGGGAGCCCAGTATTTTGAGCTGCGTGTACTGCAACTAGAGAGTTAGGTTTGTTCCAGGAGATCCAGTGAGATCTAGCGTGGACACTTTGAATTGCTAATCTACAGCAACTGCCTTTTGGAGCCAGTGAGGATGGCTACATACCTAGAGGGAAAACTCAGGCTGACTATCCTGAATGCAGACAACTATTTGGAATGGAAAACCAGATTGAGGATTGCACTGAAAGCAGGAGGACTCCAAAATGTTACTGAAGAGAACCCCCGCCCCCCCCGCAGATGGAACCACAGCTGCTGAGAAAAAGGCAAAAGAAAATTGGCTCATGAAGGATGCAAAATCTCAAGCGATGATCGCAGCTTCTGTGAGTAAAAATCTCCTTTATACAATATGTGATCTTGGAACCTCAAAGGAAATGCTAAGCAAGCTAGATTCCTTGCATATGAAGAAGGGGTGGGCATACACCTTTAACTTGAGAAAGAAAATGCAGGGTCTTTAGTATAAAGATGGGGACTGTTTTTCTACATTTGTAGGATTTTTGGAAGATTTCTTTTTTCAATTTAAAGAGACAGGGGAACAATTTACAGACAGTCAGAAGCTGGAAGCTCTGTTCCTAAGCATGCCCCCCAGCTATAGCAGTTTAATTGGCCAATTGGAAACCCACACCAATCTAAGCTTTGAGAAAGCAGTGGAAACGTTGTCCTCAGAGGCAAACAGGAGAAAAGTTTTGAATACACACGATGAAAGTCAATTGGCAAGTAACTTTGCTCTTAAAGCAACAATTGGTCATTCCAGAGGAAACCCAAGGTGGGGAGGGAATGCTGCAAGAGCAAACCGCATGGGGCCCTCACATTTACATATAAAGAGATCTGGCTTTGTTGCCGCCAAGGAAACTCAGTCCAGAGATAGAGGTCACATGACCACCAGCAGAGAGACTGTTCCTGAAATGAGGCCAACTGGGACTAATGCCAGATGTTTTCCATGTAACCAATTTGGCCACAAGTAGGGATGTGCATTTCGTTTCGGGCACAGATCGTTCTGTGCCTGAAACAATGAATTTCGGGTGATTCGGAGCCGATCCGAATCACCCCTGCGCACCTCCGAAAATTTCTGTGCCCGATCCGAATCACCCCGATTTCGTGAAAAAAAATTCGGGTGATTCGGACCTCCGTGGGCATGTCTGCAGCCTCCATTTTGTGGCTGCAGAATTGCCTTCTTGTTCCCCCTCCATTTTAATTCTGACAGCTCTTTGAATTTCCCGCCTTTTTTCTCCATTGACTTCAATGCAGAAAAATTTTCCCATTCACCTCCATTGAAAATAAAAGTTCCTACCTGCAGAGGAAAATGACCAAATAAGGTTTGGATAGTAAATCACACCCTCCCATTGGCCAGGTACAGGTGGAGGTAGGGTCAAGGGTGGGGGTGATTTTTGGAGGGCTTTGCAGGAGGGTATTTAAGGGGCCACCAGTAGCCATTTTCTTCCTTTCTGCTGCCTTGCGTGGGAGAAGAGACACAAGAGAGAGATCTGCTGCCTTGCTTAGTAAGTCTTGCCTCCATTTTGATTTTGGATTTTTGTGGGTGCTGTTTTTCTGCATTGATGCCAGTGCTCTGCCTTGTTGGTTGGTTTTCTGCTTTATTTAAGCAATTTTTAAAATAAAGAGAGAAGAGGGTGGAAATTTTTTTTAAAGAAACCTCTGCCTTGCAGAGGTTTCCCACTGCTCATTTTTAAATCCTTGTTGGGGCTAGAAGAGGGGGAGAATTTTTTTTTCCTAAGGAAACCTCTTCCTTTCAGGGGCAAACCACTTTTCAATTTTTAATCCATTTTTGGATTAAAAGAGGGTGAGATTTTTTTTTTAAAAAAGAAACCTCTGCCTTGCAGAGGCAAACCCTCTGCTCATTTTTTAATCCTTGTTGGGGCTAGAAGAGGGGGAGATTATTTTTAAGGAAAGGATTGGAAGGAAACCTCTTCCTTGCAGAGCAAACCTCCTCTTCCCATTTTTTAAAATCCTTTTCTGGATTAAAAGAGGGTGAGATTTTTTTTTTAAAAGAAACCTCTGCCTTGCAGAGGCAAACCCTCTGCTCATTTTTTAATCCTTGTTGGGGCTAGAAGAGGGGGAGATTTTTTTTAAGGAAAGGATTGGAAGGAAACCTCTTCCTTGCAGAGCAAACCTCCTCTTCCCATTTTTTTAAATCCTTTTTTGTGAAGAGAAGAAGAGGAATAGATTTTAGATTTTTTTTAAAACATCTGACTGCCTGCAAGCATTGCCAGCCTGCAGCCCTTGGTGGGAAAGGAGGGTGTTTTTTCTCCTTTTGAATCCCCCCACCCTATTTTTTGCCAAACCACTTTTTTGGGCAATTTTTTTCTGCGGAGAGTCACTGCTGCCTGTGCCTGCTGCCTGCCTGCCTGCCTGCACTCCAGGCCCACCTGTGTGACCAGCCACCAGACCAGACCCTCAGAGGTGGACGCCAGAGACCCGGCGTTGGAGAAGCCTACACCTGAGTGAGATTGGCCCAGCCATTTTATATTTTACACACGCACACAACACACAGACACACGCACGTCACACACGGCGTTCTAATCTGTAGTGTTCCATTCTTTAACTGTGCGCTTGGGGTTTATTAATTTTTCCCTGTTTTTAGGTTTTTGGGGTTTTCACTTTTCTCTATAAGTGTTGTGTGATAGTTGTTGTAAGATTGGGTTTTAAATAAATAGTGTTTTAAATAAATAGGGTTTCAAGGTGTTGTGATAGTTGTAAGATTGGGTTTTAAATAAATAGTGTTTCAAATAAATAGGGTATTAAAGTGTTGTGATAGTTGTAAGATTGGGTTTTAAATAGTGTTTTAAATAAATAGGGTTCTAAATAACTAGGGATTGTGTGTAACCTTCCCCGGTAGCTAGCTATTAGGAGGAGGTCCAACTGTAGAGTAGCAGTAGACTGTAAGAGTGGCCTGGCCTAGTAGTGCTGCAACTTTATATTTCTGTTGCTGCTTTTGTGTATTTTGCAGAAATATTTTTTAAGGGCCTAGTCTGCCCACAGTTACTTTTCCATCTTGTTTGCCTGTGTAATTGACACAGAGATAATTTTTTGAAACATTTTTGTAACTGTGTGCTACTTTCAGACCACAGAGAGAGTAACTTTCCCCTGTGGTGGAGTGCGTTCGATACATTAGTAGCAACAACACAAGTTACTTGCAACAAATAAATTCTCCAGTCTATTCCATTCAAAGTGACCAGCAGTCAGAGAAAGATAATATAACTAAACTTACTTTCACTTCTACTGACTAAGTGCACTGCACACTGTGTGCGCAAGGCTCCAGCCTTAAATAACTCCTCCTGCACCTGTGCACAGCACAGCAGCTGAGCTAGTATCTTAATTTTTGATTTTTACATTTTTTTGTTGCACAGCCTGCTTCTGTTGTATCGCGCATCAAGTAACTCGCTCCCACTGTCTCCCAGTCCCTCTGTGGCTGACTGACTGTGTCGTGTGATACACATTCATTGCACGGCGTAAGCAACTTCTGACTGGGATCTTGCAGCAGCAGCATTTGTGCCAACAACAACAAGCCCTAAGCAAGGAGGCAGTCACCGGCACCGCAGCACATCCACTGTTTTTCTGGCCCTCTAGTACCTGCTGCCCCCTGAGACAACTACCCCTTCTTCACATTCTGAAATTTTAAAAAAAGTTTTAAAAAGCAATGGTTGGGAGGACAGCAGGAAAAGGGAGGGCGCAAGTAAGTGGGAGGCTTGTCTTCCCTACAGCTGGTCGTGGCAGGGGGCAGCAAGAGGGGCCTACTCCCCAAGTCACCCCCGGCCCTGCTTCGGCGCGCAGGCTTGACTTCTTCTTGGGTCAGCCTGGCCCTATGCCAGGGCCTGCGTCCAGGCAGGATTTAGGGGGGGGGGCCTCCCAGATTGCCAGGGAAGAAGATCTTCCTGTGGCAGCTGAGGAGGTGGTGCTGGTGGAGGAGGTTGGCAGTCCAGCCAGATCCACCTTGCGGACCCCCCAAACGGTCACTATGGGGGTTGGTGGGGGGCTCAGTCTGGCATCTGAGGGGGCTCAGGAGGAGGGAAGATCTTCTCCTGCCCCTGGGCCTTCCCATGCCAGCGCTGAGGGCATTGGTGGTGGTATGCCCGAGAAGGAACCAGCAAAAGTTCCACCAACAAAGCGACCTCGTGTCGCTGGGGAGTCTGGCAGTGTGGTCTGGGATCACTTTGAGCTTAGCCCTGGTGATCCCACCCATGCTGTGTGCACCCACTGCAAGGCACTGGTCAGCAGAGGCAAGGACCCTATGCACTTCACAACCTCGGGGCTGTGGTCGCACATGCGTCGGCCGCACCCAGGTGTGGAGACCTCTGCTGGCACTGGCAGTAGGCCCGGTGCCTCACCTGGTAGCAGAAGCAGTAGTAGTGGCAGCAGTAGCAAGCGGCCAGTGGCTCCTGCCCACAGGCAGGAAAAGCTGACCGATCATCAGTGGGTGCAATCTCTTGGGAAGCGGTCTGATCGTCCAAAGCCTCATCTCGTGACTCGGGCCATTGGTGAGATGATCGCTCTTGATGACCAGCCGTTCTCCATTGTCGACAATGTCGGCTTCCGGCGTCTGCTCCAGCTGCTTTCTCCGGAGTACAAGATCCCCTCAAGGACCACTTTCAGCAGGAGGGTGGTCCCCTCCCTGTACCGTGCGTGCAGGGGGGCCGTGTTGGCCAAGCTGCGTGCAGCTGGGCCAAACACCAGTGTGCATTTCACTGCGGATATCTGGACTAGCCGCAGTGGGCTGCACACTGCCTTCATGTCCCTGACAGCCCATTGGTGGGGGCATGGGGGTGAGGGGACATCTGGCGCTGCTGGTGCTGTATCCAGCTCCTCCCATGCATGCACGCCTTCTTGGGCAGTGTTGCATGTGGAGGCGATGGACACAGACCACACTTCAGATGAGTTGGCTGCCGTCATGGAGCGGCAGGTGGGGGCGTGGCTGGCCGGGGAGCCAACCCTCCGCCGGGGCTTCATGGTGACGGACAACGCAGCCAACATCACCAAGGCTGCTAGGCGGGTTTACGGTGTGAACATCGCTTGCGCTGCGCACACCTTGAACCTCGTAGTGAAGGGTGCGCTTGGCCTCAAGGAGGCGCTGAAGAAGGCCAAGGAGCACCAGCGTGTTCGGGGCTCTTCCAGTAGTTTAGGTCAGGATCCTGCTGCTCCCGTGGCCGCCCTGGTGGAGCGTTGCCGCCAGGTAGCGGGCCACTTCCACTGGAGTGAAAAGGCAAGGCGCCAGCTCAAGGCCAGACAGATCGAGCTGGGCCTGCCCAAACACCAAATCCCCCAGGATGTTCCTACCCGGTGGAACTCCACCTTTCTCTTGCTCCGGCGCATGCATGAGCAAGAGGGAGCACTCAACAGCCTGGGGACGCGTGGTTGCTTGGATCTGTGCAAGTCTCTCTATGATGACTGGCCGGTGATCCGCGAGCTGGTCTTAGTACTAGAGCCGTTCTATTCTGCAACGAACAACTTGTGTACTCAGACCGCCACGCTGAGCCTGGCTTTGCCCACTGCTATTCTCCTGGAGAAGGCAACGAGCGATCTCCAGACCACTCTGACCACTGGGGTTGCGATTGCCCTGGCAGGTCGGTTGAGGACTGGGGTAGTTGAGCGGCTCAAGACACCATGGGCCGCATCTGCATGGCATGTCCTGGCATGCATTTGTGACCCAAGGATGAAGGGCAGCGCTGTGCCTCCTGGCGAGCTGCCCAGGTGGAGGGGCCTCCTGGTCGAACACGTGAAGCGTGAAGAGGAAAGGAGGCTAGGGATAGGTGCAGCAGACGACCAGGAGGAGGGGTCTTGGTCGCAGGCTGGCACTGCGCATCCCACCCCCAGCAGCAGCAGCAGCAGCAGCAGCAGCAGCAGCAGCAGCAGCAGCAGCAGCACTGCCACCACCCCCACTTCTTCCCAGTCCAGCGGCGTGGTTTCTCCGGCACTGGGACCAGCAGAGCAGCCAGTGCGACCTCGAACCACCACCCGGTGGCTCAGGGGCTATGCTAGTCTCATGCCTGGGAGACGGGAGGAGCCTGTCCCTCGCCCCAGCCGTGCTGAGCAGACTGTTCTGCAGTACCTGGAGGAGGCGACGGAAGACGAGGAGAGTGAGCCGTTCCCCTTTTGGGCAACGCGTCGCAAAGTCTGGCCGGACTTGGCATCCGTTGCTGTCCGGTTTCTCTCTTGCCCGCCAACCAGCGTCTCGAGCGAGAGGTTGTTCTCCATGGCCGGGGACGTGGTGACTCCTCTGCGCTCACGCCTGGATGCTGATTTGGTCGAGCAGCTCGTCTTCTTGAAGGCCAACCTCCCCCTGCTGGGCTACCCCGAACTGGCCGTGGAGGGCGAGTGACTCGCGTCACCCCCCCTATGTAGCGCCTCCCACGCCACGGCAGTTCATCCCGGCCAGAAGATGTGTCACAGTCCATCCCTCTAAGACCACCCTGCCACTAAAACATGCCCCGTGCTGCTGGCACATCCAGACACGCATGCATACACAGGCACCGCTGCACTTTCAGCCTGGGATGGTGGACTGCCAGGTGAGTGCTCCCAGCATGAGGGAGGGGTTACCACAGATGTGGCAGAGAGAGACGACAACTCCCATTTCCCACTGTCCTGATGGCTGGCCACCATCAAGACTAGGGACAATGGGAGCTGTAGTCGCTGTCTCTGCAGAAGAAATCTGTGGTGGCCCCCCCCCCGATGCTGGGAGCACCCACTTGCCCAGTGCTGAAGGCTGGGCCGTAGGGCAGCGCACCATCCATCCACAACCTCAGAGACAGGCTGCTGCGTGTGCGTGTGTGGGGGGCACAGTCAGGATTGGAAGGGACATCCCTGGGGGAGAGTAGTGGCTCTGTGCAATGGGCCTGTGCCTCCTGGCGAGGGGGGCACACACACACTGTCACTGAGTGGGCTTGCTGCTAATTGCTAGCCTGCTTGCCTGCTAAAACTGTCATCATTGCTTCCTCCCATGAACAATTGCATTGAAGCTGTAATCTAAAAAAGGTCTGTCTGCTGCTTTTCTCAATGCGATGTAATTATTTCTGATTTCGGCTTGCTTGTCAGGTGATGTCTAGTTTACTTCTTTCTTCATGCTCTCCTCTGTTCAAATCCAAATATGTGGTTTGCCTTGGTCTACTGAGCTATTAGGTTGTCGCCGCCGCCGCTGAGTGAGATGGTCTGCTCTGCTGCTGCCTGCTTTTTCTGGCCACAATGGGAGTAGTACTACTGCTGTGCCTGAAGCGGCACACACACACACATGCACCCACCCTCCCCTCCCCTCCCCCCAAAAAGCTGTGTTGCCAATGATGAGCTTGATGCTGGTGCAGCCCTCACACAAATGTCTGTCTCACGCAGACAGAGAGAGCACACATTGCAACCTGAGGCGACACAGCGCTTTTCAGCCCTAACCCTCTTGCAGAGAGTGAGTGACTTGAGCAGCAAACCCGCACAGTGCACACACACAGGGGAATAAAGGCATCTTCTAGACTCCGAACTAGTGGTAATGTCATATCATGTGATTGCACAGTCTTTCTGCCCATTATCTGCGGCATGCATTGGGATGCAATCCGAAAAAGCCTGCAAAAATTCTAGCTTGCTTTGTTGCAGAGACCTCTTCGTGGTATGTGGTGTTGTTGTGTGATGTGGTGTGGAGTGGTGTGTCCGTGTGGGGCCCGGTAAAGGACAGGACAGGTGCAATTCACTGTGCCTGTGCATGTGTGTGGGGAGATGCATCATTGCATTATGTTTCCAAATGAAGATCGGGTCATGTTTGCGAGTTGATTGACAGCATTTTATTTGAAGATTGTGCTTGCCGATACATAGATGCGGCGATCTCATGCTACAGAGTCAGACAGGAAAAGAAATGTCCAGAGACACGTGTGTGCTGCCATTCTCTTCTTATCTGCCATCATCATCTGTTACTCTTCAAAGCTGTGTGGGCGAGGAGGGGGCAACAACAACATGCCAAGACTTGCTGCTCCACTTGCGGAGTGTTGTTGTCTTGCGTGCGTCCTATGTGTGTTCCCTCCTGGCTGTGCCTGTCTGTTGACTGTAGTGGGCGAAAGAAGTTTGGATGAGGTGAGGTTCAGGGCAGGGCACTGTTGCTGGACTTAGAGTGGGATATGGGGCAGCAGAGTGGGGTGGGGTGGGGTGGTAGTGCCTAATGGGTGTAGGCTGCCACCCCAATTTCAGGGGGGTGGGAGGGACAGAGGGCTGATTTTTGGTGAATTACTGAAGTTTTTGTGTCTTTGGGGCAGATGGGGGGAACAGAAAGTGGATCTGCCCCAAAAGAGTGGGGTGGGGTGGTAGTGCCTAATGGGTGTAGGCTGCCACCCCAATTTCAGGGGGGTGGGAGGGACAGAGGGCTGATTTTTGGTGAATTACTGAAGTTTTTGTGTCTTTGGGGCAGATTGGGGGCAGAAAGCGTATCTGCCCCAAAAGAGTGGGGTGGGGTGGTAGTGCCTAATGGGTGTAGGCTACCACCCCAATTTCAGGGGGGTGGGACAGAGGGCTGATTTTTTGTGAATTTCTGAGGGTTTTGTGTCTTTGGGGCAGATGGGGGGGCAGAAAGTGTATCTGCCCCAAAAGAGTGGGGTGGGGTGGTAGTGCCTAATGGGTGTAGGCTGCCACCCCAATTTCAGGGGGGTGGGATAGAGGGCTGATTTTTTGTGAATTTCTGAGGGTTTTCTTGGGTGCAGCAGAGCAGAGTGCTAGATTGATTCATTCCCATACTCGTCATAGTAATTAAGGAGAAAGTGAGAGAAAAGCGAGAGTGTTAGGGTCATCTAGAGTTGAGAGTACTATATGCTGCATGAATGAATGAATCAATCACTCACTCTGCTGCACCCAAGAAAATCCTCAGAAATTCACAAAAAATCAGCACTCTGTCCCACGCCCCTGAAATTGGGGTGGCAGCCTAAACCCATTGGGCACTACCACCCCACCCCACTCTTTTGGGGCAGATACACTTTCTGCCCCCCCATCTGCCCCAAAGACACAAAAACTTAAGAAATTCACAAAAAATAAGCCCTCTGTCCCACCCCCCTGAAATTGGGGTGGCAGCCTACACCCATTAGGCACTACCACCCCACCCCACTCTTTTGGGGCAGATACGCTTTCTGCCCCAATCTGCCCCAAAGACACAAAAACTTCAAAAAATCACAAAAAATCAGCCCTTTGTCCCATCCCCCTGAAATTTGGGTGGTAGCCTACACCCATTAGGCACTACCACCCCACCCCACTCTTTTGGCTCCAGAGTCCTTTTTGCTGATCCGAATCGATTCGGATTCGGATTCGGATTAAATCCGAATCCGAAACGAATCGGGGGTGATTCGGGTCAGCAAAATTCGGACACAGAACAGAACAAACGTGATTCGGCTCGGGTCCCAAGCCGAATCACCGAAAACCCAAAATGCACACCCCTAGCCACAAGGTGGCGAACTGTCCCAAGAATCAGACAAAGGTTTTTAATCAGACAAAGGATTTTAATACAGAAAGATATTCGAACAGGAATTTTAATGTTAATTTGATGCAAAGCGATGAAAAGTTCATTTATTTGGATTCTGGTTCCTCTGTGCATATTTCGAATAATCTGGGTTTCTATACTGAACTGTTTGATATTCCTGAAGAGACTGTTTATTTGGGCAATAATACTGCAAGAGGAAACTGCATGGGGCCCTCACATTTACATACAAAGAGATCTGGCTTTGCCGCCAAGGAAACTCAGTCCAGAGATAGAGGTCACATGATCGCCAGCAGAGAGACTGTTACTGAAATGAGGCCAACTGGGACTAATGCCTTTAGATGTTTTCTATGTAACCAATTTGGCCACAAGGTGGCGAACTGTCCCAAGAATCAGACAAGAAGGACCGATTTTACTAAGGAGAATGTGAATCAGTTTACAGAAAGATATTCGAACAGGAATTTTAATGTTAATTTGATGCAAAGCGATGAAAAGTTTTTTTTGGATTCTGGTTCCTCTGTGCATATTTCAAATAATCTGGGTTTCTATACTGAACTGTTTGATATTCCTGAAGAGACTGTTTATTTGGGCAATAATACTACAGTTAAAGCCAAGAAGAAAGGCGGAGGAGTTTTGTATTGCAAATTGCTGGATGGATCTGTTAAACCATTTTTTCTTAAAGATGTTTTGTATATCCCTGACTTCTCAAGCTCCTTGATTTCAATATCCAAGCTAGAGAAACAAGGCTGTGAACTGTATATTAAAAATGGACAATGTGTTGTTACCCAGAATGGAGAAGTTTGCCTTGTAGGTTCTAAATCCAAAGGTCTTTATTGTGTGGAGGAGCAATCTACAGACAGAGAAAGACCAGCCCAGTCCAAACCTGAGGCATACCAGCCTAATGAAGTGAACCTTGCTAAGTCATGCCTGCATGAAAACTGCTTGCAACTGTGGCATAGACGCCTGCGACACAGGAGCTATGAGTCAATCCAGAACATGAAGGAAAAGGGATTAGCTAATGACACTGATTTTGTACCATGTGACATTGTAACTAACTGTGTTTGTTGTCTTGAGTCCAAAGCAGTTAACAAGCCATTTCCTAAGCAGAGTGAAAGGAAGACCGGAGGACCCCTGGAGCTGATCCACAACAATATATCTGGACCACTACCAGCAACCATAGGTAATCAAAAATATTTTCTAACAATAACAGATGATTTCTCACGATACATGTGTGTATTTCTACTAAAGGAAAAATAAGAGATGCTCGAGAAATTACAGGAATATGTGGCGATGGCAAGCAACAAATTTGGCTGGAAGCCAAAGATCCTACGCACAGACAATGGAGGATAATATATGTCCAACGCCACACAGCAGTTCCTGAGAGAACATGGAATTGTGCATCAAACCACAGTAGATTACTGCCCGTCCCAAAATGGAATCTCAGAAAGAAAGAACAGAAATCTACTGGATATGGTAAGATGCATGCTTGCTGACACACACCTCCCACAGAAATTCTGGGGAGAAGGCATCATGACTGCTACATACATACAAAACAGAATGCACACAAAGCCTATAGGAACAACACCATATGAACTTTGGCATGGTCATAAGCTGTCCATGACACACCTGCGTGTCTTTGGAAGCACGGCTTACTCATACATCCCAAAGGAAAAAAGGACTAAGTTAGGGGCTAGGGCCACAAAAAGGATTTTTGTAGGCTACTCAGCACAGTCCAAAGGCTACAGAATTCTGGATCCTGACACCAACAAGATAACCATAAGCAGAGCAGTGTATTTTGATGAGAATGAAAGAGCTACACCTTCAGAGGGGGCCTACACCGAAGCAAGCAACCAGACCAAACACCCTGATGACTGGATTATGTTTCCTGATCTCAGAGGAATTGAGGAGGAGGAGACAGCAGATCCAGTCCAACCACAGTCGACACAGAGACCCCCAGCGATCCACCAGACGTACCTGAGGTAATGGGAAAGACCACAGAGGGTGAGGTGAGGCGATCAATGTGCTCAAACAGAGGTGTTCCAGCTCCGAGACTGTCCTACCTCACAAGAACAGTGGAACAACCAGAACCTTCATCATGCGAGGAAATATCCCAGCTACCACAACCAGAAGATTATGATGAAACCTTTGCACCAGTGGTTAAACATACCACAGTAAGGACTCTGTTAAGTATTGCTGCTAGCAAAGGAATGCATGTTGAACACCTAGATGTGAAAACTGCATTCTTGCATGGTGAACTGGAAGAGGATATTTACATGCAACAACCACCAGGTTTCTTAGAGAAAGGCAAAGAGGACTATGTATGCAAACTGCAAAAGAGCATTTACGGTTTAAAACAGGCTGCCAGAGCATGGAACATAAAACTAAATGATATGCTGCTTCAAGAAAACTTCAAAAGAAGCAACACGGATCCCTGTCTATACACGAAGTGCAAAGATGGCAAGTGGACTTACATTTTGGCGTATGTTAATGATTTGATTCTTGCCTATGAGAATCCAGATGACAGCAAGGAAATAATGCATCATCTGAACAGAGATGTGGAAGTCAAGCGACTTGGCAACATTGCACACTACTTGGGCATTCAAGTACAAAGAGAGAAAGATGGAAGTTTCCTCATCAACCAAGAACGGAAAATTAAAGACTTGATAAACCTGCTCAAACTGGAAAATGCAAATCCTACACCAACTCCAATGGAAGTGAACTACATAAAGCAAGAAGATCAAACTGAGCCACTATCTGACAACCATAGATATCATAAAGCATTGGGTAAGCTTTTATACATTAGTACACTCTCTAGGCCAGATATTAGCACAGCAGTTGGCTTACTTTGTAGAAAGACTGCATCACCAACAGTCAAGGACTGGAATGCAATGAAGAGGCTTGTTAGGTACCTAAAGGGTACTGCACACTTTAAGCTCAAGCTGCCAGCTAACAGTCAACCAAAACTAGAAGCATACGTAGATGCAGACTGGGGTGGAGATCTAACAGAAAGGAAATCCACCAGTGGTTACATAATTTTCTATGGAGATGGAGCCATAAGCTGGTCAAGCACAAAGCAAGACATAGTAGCATCATCAATCACTGAAGCGGAATATGTATCAGCTGCACAGGGCAGTCACGAGATACAATGGCTGTATCAACTTCTGAAGGACCTAGGTACAGATGTACCACAGCCCATATCACTGTATGAGGACAACCAAAGCTGCATTCAACTCTCCAAACAAGAAGATGTAAAGAGGAGTACCAAATATATTGATGTGAAGTACCATGTAGTGAGAAGTCTGCAGAAGGATGGACTAATCAAGCTGATCTACTGCCCGACAAATGAAATGCTTGCAGACTTACTCACTAAGCCACTACCAAGACCCCGCTTTGAAAAGCTAAGAGAGAAAATGAATCTTGTGAGCTGAGTCATGAGACATCAAGAGGGGGTGTTGGAAGTTAAAGGACTTTGCGTTGTCTCTTTGCCTCAGACAGTGGAGGACAGACTAGTAAGTCAGAGGGCTAGGGAGTCAAGACATTGGTCATCACTTCTCCACTGCTCTGATGCTATCCCTTTGAAATGTAGATTGCTACTCTTAGGGATTCAACTTCCTTCCTCTCTCTCCTCCCTGCCTGCCCTTCTACCTTGCAACATGGCAAGCCTCTCTCCCTGCACCATGTGTGCAGAGAAGATGCAGAATCCATCTGCATCCAGCTAGATAGATAGATTAGAGATCCTACCTCCTCACTTTCCTATCTAGAATGGAGTTCCTTAATAAATGCCTTTTATATTGATTTGAAACTATGAATTGGTTACAAGTTACTTTACTCTCAGCATACACGCATGCCTAACTAAATCCGCTGTGTTGTGCCTCTGTGCACTCTGCTATAATGAGAAAGGGATTCTCTCACTACTGAGAATTTCCAACACTCAGGGTGTGGTGGGGGAAATGGTTCTTCTGGTTTGGCTGTCTCTGGTGACGTTTGTTCTTCTGAATCCCCCTCTTGGTATCCCAGTATTGATGGTTGTTCATCTTAGTCCATCGTGAGCCCTTTAGAATTCAGATGCACTGGTCCTGCAAGGGGGTCTGTGGTCCATTCTGCATCCTCACCCTCGGAGCGCTCTTCACTTGAGCCAGCTGTGTGGGATGACACAGGCTCGGCTTCATGGCACTTCTCCGTCCTGGATTGCTTTTTTAAAAGACCCACAAGCCTGTTTCCTGGGCTTTTAAT
This sequence comes from Hemicordylus capensis, assembly GCF_027244095.1. Classification (NCBI taxonomy): domain Eukaryota; kingdom Metazoa; phylum Chordata; class Lepidosauria; order Squamata; family Cordylidae; genus Hemicordylus; species Hemicordylus capensis. The sequence goes on along the minus strand of NC_069668.1, from coordinate 9,505,408 downwards.
TACAATTTATTCTAAACTCATAGACCTCGCGCTTGCCCATGCCTCTCTTTTTATTGCTTTTTATTGCTCCTTATAATTTTTAATCTGGCTTTTTTAGTTTTATTATGCAGGTTTTTAATACACTTTTGTCCCCACATGTCTTTTAACCCTCTTACTATTTTATGCCCCCCTGTCTTATCTTTTCTATGCATTTTTATGACTTTTATTATAATAGAAATTGTATTATTTTATTTCCTTCATTTTTAGTATTTTTAGTTATTTTAGTATTAATGTGTATTAATATAGGTGTAATCACTTTTATCTACTCATACATTTTAACATGTAACTTTTTAAAATGCAAGCATCCTTATTATTAGCCCTTCCATATATATGATATGATATGATAATATATGCAGTCACCTTTATCCATCCGTACTTTTTATCATGTAATCGTGATTAGTCCTTTTAGTACTAACAAGCCGACCCCGCACAGAGCATCTGTGCTCTCTTTGGGGCCAGCTACCTCTCCCCCCCCCGCCGTTGCCATTGCCATTCCTTGCTGGCCTCTGTGGCTAGCATCCTCCCCCCCTCTTGCCCAGGCTGCCGGCCAAGGCCCGCGGCTCTGCCCGGGCCCGCCGCCGCCTCGCCTTGCACCACTGCCTCGCCTCGCCTGGCCGGGCCCGCCACTGCCTCAGCTCCGCGGCCACCATGGCTGCCCACAGCCTGGCCTACTGGTTCTCCTGGGTGCGCCTTACCCAATCAGGCGCCCCCGCAGCCCAGCCAATCAGCTGGGCTGCCGGGATGCACATTCGAAAGGCACACCCAGGAGAATTATATATATGTAGATATGTAATCACCCTCATTCAAAATGTAATTTTATGCTGGTCTGTGACCGTAATAAAGGTTGACTGATTGGCAATTCTAAACTGTTTAATTGATTTTATTTTGTGAAATGGTTTCAATTGTTTTATTCTGTGATACGGTTTTAATGGGGGTTTTGTTCTGTGAAATTGTTTTGTTTCTATTCTATTTTACATTTGTTGCATTTTGGATTATGCACACTGCCTAGAGATACATATACCAGGTAGTATATAGATATGATAAATGAATAAATGAATGAATAACAAATGTTCCCCCAAGCCTGCACACTAGTGCCAGCAATGGGCCAAGAGGACCCTGTTGAGCGGAGCAATGCTAGACGCCAAGGTGCCGGCCTCAGACTTCCTGCTCTGAGCTATTTAAGACTTTACCCTTGTTGAGTAAGTTGCTCACTCAGAGCTCTTCAGGTTGTTGACTATCTCACTTGTTCCTGATTTCAGGGCAGGACACCCATGAGCACTGGGAAATACCCAAGCCAGAGGAGAACTTGAGGGGGATGCAAGAAGCAAGCATTACAGCAGGTGGGGTTTCTTTTAATTCCTTGGAAGGAAGGAACTAGCAACTACCAATATTTATATATCACTCTTCAACCAAAGTTCTCAAAGCAGTTTTAAAAAATTGATTGATTGATTAAGTGCCGTCAAGTCGGTGTCGACTCTTAGCGACCACATAGATTCTCTCCAGGATGACAAAACAGTTTACACAGAAAAATAAACAATACCTTTATAAGATGGCTCCCTGTCCCCAAAGGGCTCACAATCTAAAAAGAAACATAAGACAGACACCAGCAACAGCCACTGGTGGGATGCTGTGCTGGGGTTGGATAGGGCCAGTTGCTAAATAAAAGAGAATCGCCACTTTAAAAGGTGTCTCTTTACTCAGTTAGCAGGGAGTTATTCGCACATGGCTTCATGCTTCAGGGTAAATGTTGAGCGTAGCCACTTTGAACTACACTCCTGGCATTGAGGGAAGCAGCCCCTCCCCTCTGCTCTCGGGTTGTTTTTTTTTGAAACAAGTTCACATGGCATGCCTCCAATCCAATGGGAGGCGGAGAGAGAGAACTTCCTAAAGAGCGATATCTGCATTTCTAAGAGAACATCCCTCTTATCATGCTAATGATTCTATGTCAGTGCCTCTCCCTATTTGCTCCGGCACTTTCGGGAAAAGTAACCAGCATTTTAAAAATCCGGAAATACATCGAGATAAGCTATAATTCACATTACAAAGCCCGATTTGTGTGTGGAGTGGGTCCAAGTGGGACTTTGGGGTAAGTTTGGCTGGTGTGTGAACGCACACACTCTCCTCTGAAGTAGATTCAGGGTAGAAACTCGACAACAAGGCTCTTCTCATGATCGGTGAGAAGAGCCTCTAGGGGGTTTGCGAGGAGAGCGGGCTAAGCCACAGCGGCTGCCCACACAACTGCCAGCTCCGTGATGGAGCCGGCGGGGGCTGGATCGGGGGCCGCATGGCCCCTGGAAGCTCCAGTATGCCTTGCGTGAGCACGCAGGGCATAGTGGAGAGACCCCTGAGCCGGGAGGATGCTTTTAAGCCTCTTGATCGGGGGTCTCCTCATGAGTAGCCGCACCGCGGAGCCGCACAGTGGCTACTCACGATTTTAAAAACTGAGTTTGCGGAGCACTTGCTCTGCAAACCCAGTCTAAGGGAAGGAGTAGTTAGGCAGGTTAACCACCTGAAAGCCACCAGGCTCACCTGTGAGCCCGGTGGCTCACACGGTCAGCTGAAATCAGTCTAGGCTCTCCTAGCCTGATTTCGCCTGATCGTCAGAATAGCCTCAACATCTCTAACGGGACTGTTTGCACAATTCAGAACATCAGTTCTGCTCAGGTTGTGTTTCTTTCTAGCTAGGTTAACCTCAATGCTTTGCCACTGGAAGGCTCTCACAGTGCCACTTACCTTATGTGTGGGGCAAAAATGGGACTCCTGCATTTTGCAAAATACAGAATGAGGCTGGACATTAGTGAGGCATTTGCACCACTGCTAGGGATGTGTTAGGTGTCAGGTAGCTGAGCCGTGGGTGGCAGTCCCCAGGGGGATTCAGTCAAGTCCAAAGCCAAAACTGCTCTGAATTAGGAGCTCACCGGGGATCACGCCAGGCAGGTAGGAAGGATCCTGAAGGGTCATACAGAGGCCAGGTGTCAGGAACACAGCAAGAGTCAGAGCCAATTAATCACCAGAAGTCAGGAGCCAGGAACACACTTGGCTCTGACCTTCAGTGTGTTCCTGGCTCCTGCCCGACCTTCTGGCTCCTGGTGATTACTTGGCTTTTGACCTTTAGTGAGTTTCTGACTCCTGGCTCCTGCCTGACCTTCTGGCTCCTGGTGATTACTTGGCTTTTGACCTTTAGTGAGTTTCTGACTCCTGACTCCTGCCTGATCCTCTGGCTCCTGGTGATTACTTGACTTTTGACCTTTAGTGAGTTTTTGACTCCTGGCTCCTGCCTGACCTTCTGGCTCCTGGTGATTACATGGCTTTTGACCTTTAGTGAGTTTCTGACTCCTGGCTCCTGGCTGATTCTCTGGCTCCTGATGATTACTTGGCTTTGACCTTTAGTGAGTTTCTGACTCCTGGCTCCTGCCTGACCTTCTGTCTCCTGGTGATTACGTGGCTTTTGACCTTTAGTAAGTGTCTGACTCCTGGCTCCTGCCTGACCCTCTGGCTCCTGGTGATTACATGGCTTTTGACTTTTAGTGAGTTTCTGACTCCTGGCTCCTGCCTGACCTTCTGGCTCCTGGTGATTACGTGGCTTTTGACCTTTAGTGAGTTTTTTATTCCTGGCTCCTGACTGATTCTCTGGCTCCTGGCTTTGACCTTTGGAGAGTTTCTGACTCCTGGCTCCTGCCTGACCCTCTGGCTCCTGGTGAACATATTGAAGGTCAGAGCCAGGTAATCACCAGGTCAGGCAGGAGCCAGGAGGAAGCCAAAGATTACACCAAGCAAGAGGATACTGAGGCCAGGCCAGTCTCAGGCAGGTAGACTTTAATGATTCCTGCTACAGGGAGAGGCCAATGGGTGGTTTCCAAGGGCAGGGCTTGATCAGGGCTCCAAGAACCTAGGATTCTGCTTGCAATGTTAGCAGGCTGCCTCAAGGGGCAGTGGGGTGCAGGACTGCAGAGCAGGCAGGGCTCTGTATAATTATATGCTTTTATAATTATATGTATAACATATATATATATATATATATATATATATATATATATATATATATAATGCACCATAATACATATTATGTATGATTATTAGTAGTATGTATTATGTATGATTATGCATGCATATAATCATTATATACATGCATATAATTATTAATATAAGTACGATTATACAATTATAAGGATGGCAGGGAGTGATACAACATTTTCTCTGTTGGCTTTAAAATCTTGTGGCACATCCTGTTTATGCCTTCGCGAGGGTAATATATAAAGAGGTACCATTAGTGCTATATTTCAAAAATGGTGGCTCCATAAATCAGATTTTTACAGCCCCTTTCTAAAAAAGAGACTATGAATGAAGCCAATGCATCCTGTTTGTTGCTGGTCAGTTGGGCAAGACACCACAGAACTGAAGGCTGCCCTGGACGGGAAAGCGTTTTGTTTATGGATACATTCTTGGTGCTGAAAAAGACTCTCAATCTGTGTTTAAAATCACTTCAACCTCACAAACAGCTTGGAGATGTGGATCCAACTGGAACGAAGAGCAAAATAAGTCAGCTTTTTCTCTTTTTTACAACTGAGTGTATGAAAGACCCAAAGGAAAGAGCCTCTGCAAGGCCATTTAATTATACACCCTGGCCTCTCCATAAAATTGCTAGTGTTAGAAATAAGATTTTTGCTTGTGCTGGTTTTTGAATGTACCATGGAGCCAACAGGGGCCATGGAAGAACTGCCTTTTGAGTAAGCAAGCTTGGCAGAGATCCTTTTATTCAGGGCATTTATGGATTGTGCCTCTGCTGCATTCTGACCCAGATTCTGGGGTTATGTGGTAGAAGTTAGCGAGGTAAACTTGAGAACCTTGTAGTCTGTTCTTCTTCTGGGATCTGGCATGCTGAATGAGGGGTGGATTGCACTCAAAAAGCACACACACAAATAAAGAATATATCTTTCCCTGTACCAGGCAATCCACATTTTAAAATTCCATTTGTATTTGTGGTATTTTATTACGCAGCTTAGCTAAGGGGACAAGTCATGCCTGGTAAGTTTGTGGTAGGTTCTCTGCAAATGGACCAGAGCAGGGTTTCTTAACCTTGGGCCCCCCAGATGTTGTTGGACTACAACTCCCAGAATCCTCTGCTGCAATGGCTTTTGCTTGGGGATTATGGGAGTTGTAGCCCAACAACATCTGGGGGCCATGGTTAAGAAACCCTGGAGTATTGTCGTCTTAGGAAAACCCTTTGTCAGAATGACTATTTACCTGGAATGCAGCTAGCATTTCTCTTCCAGGCAATCATAGAGACAGAAAAAGGCCGAGGCTTGAGTTTGGGAAGTACACTGAAGTACCCCGCAAATGGCGAAGCGAGTGGGTCTGGTAACAAGTCTCCCATTCAGCTTTAAGCCAGGGCAGACCCTGCTTAGCAAAGGGGGACATTCATGCTTGCTATCACAAGGCCAGCTCTCCTCTCTCGTTGTTGTTGTTGATGGTGAGGGGTGTTGGTTGCCATAAATTAAGATGTAAAGAATTGATGGGCGAGTGCAGGATTGTGTGAGGGCAAATGAAATGAAAATGTCCTTACCCTTCCCTACCCTGGATGCACTAGAAGCATTTTTGGCATGCTGAAAATTAAGACAAAGCCAAAGGTCTACTGTTTGATGCAATGAATCAACAATTGGGACTAATGCTTAATACATGCGAGGGATCTCTTTTCAGACTTCCAATGTGTTTCCTTTTGTTTCCGAGGGATGCTGATGTCAATTTAATGACTCTGCCTATTTTTAAGTGCATTGTTTTGTAAGCAGGAGTCTATCCTGTTGATATGGGCAGTTGGAGAGCCATCCTTTCCTGTGTGAGCCTATACAGGTTTACTTGGGAGTAAATCCCACTAGACTTGAGGAATGTCTCAGAAATGACAGCAGAACATAGAGTAGGAACATTGGATGCTGCCTTATACTGAGTCAGACCTCAAATAGTGAATGTATGAAGCTGTCATATACTGGGTCAGACCCTTGGCCCATCTAGCTCAGGATTGTCTACACTGACCGGCAGCAGCTCTCCGGGGTTTTAGGCAGGGGACTCTCTCAGCCCTACCTGGAAGATGCTGCCAGGGATTGAACCTGGAACCTTCTGCATGAAAGCAGGGGCTCTGCCATTGAGCTATGGGGCTCAAGGTCTCTCTCAAGATCCCCTCGAGAGGAGAGCTGGTCTTGTGGTAGCAAGCATGACTGGTTGCATATGAAAGGGAGACTTGAATAAAACCTCTGGTTTAAGGTGAGAGTTAAAATGCTTTCCATTTTTACTCAACCTCTAAAAAGCATAGAAATTGCAAGTTAAGGTGCCCACCTTAACTTCCGTGCCACAGAAGCTGTAAAGACTTGGTCCAGTCTGGTATATGAGGATTGCTGGTATATGAGGCTCCATGTATCCACACTTTTGCTTTCGTCTTTCAGTTGGACATTGGGATGGGCAGATAATGCATCCAGGCAGTCATTTAACAGGTGCGGCTTCCCTGATCGCATCCTAGAGAAGCCCCTGATGAATTTCTGCCTGATGCATCTCTGATCAAGGCAAAGAGGTCATTCACACAATCAAGTACTGTGTTCCACCTGGGTTTAGGAGCTTTGTGTGCTCCCAATTTTCAGTTGTGTCGAAGCCAGGTAGGAGGAAAACCTGGGTAGATGTGATTGTGCAGAAGCAAGGTAGGAGGAAAACCTGGGTAGCTTCTCCTCCTACACCACAAGGTGTAGGAAGGGTAGCTTCTCCTTCCACACCATCACTTCCACCCAGGTTTTCCTCCTACCTGGCTTCCACACAACTGAAAATCGGGAGCACGCACTACTCCCAAACCCGGGTAGAACACAGTTTTTGAGAATATTCACATGCACGTGCAAAACCGGGCTGAGGGAGGCCAGCCCAGTTCTGCACCCGCGTGTGAACCACTGGGATTGCGCCCAATCCCAGTGGCCCCACAGCAGCAAACCCACTTGTGGAACCACCCTTAGGAGAGTAAGCATTCTCCTAACCCTGTTTATCTGATTCTGTGTCAGACTTGGGGAGGGGAGAGGAGGGGAGGAGGGATCTCCATAATGCATCACACACTCGCACGGTGCATTACTGGGGCAGGGTGATGAGAGGCAATTCACCCCAGCACCCTGACCCTTAGAGCTATTAGCAGCAGCCAGTGCTCATCTGGGTAGGCAATCCGCCTGCCCAAGGAGGAAGAACTGCTCACCTGCGGGGAAGGTACGTTGAACCCGCCTTCCCCACAGCACACCCTTTAGCCCTTCTCACTGCTCATGAGAAGAGGCTCTTTGATTGTGTGAATGGCTTCAAAGTGTGGGTGCATGGAGCCTCATTTCTAAAGCCATGATCATATACCAGACTGTACAACATCTGTATTGGGCAGCAGCGATCTAGGAAGGTGCTGTGAGGCAGACTCAGGTTGTGGTCAAGAAATTGTTAAAAGGGTCTGTATTACCAAACTGCACTAATTGCAACTTGCTAACAGCACAATAAATCTGTCGAACTGCTGGAATGCAGGCAAAGGGGCCCCCTTGGTATCTATAGATAACAAAGTGTTGGCTGGCCAGTACCTTCAAGGCCACATCTGGAAGGGAGTGAAATAGCTGGCAATCAATATGCAGAAGAGAAGAAGGAGGAGTAATGCTTAATTATAGTTAGCAGAAAATGTCTGATTGGTAATAATTGTAAGATGACGATGCTTATTAATGAGGATTGTATCCACTGTATGTAAATTGTTATGAGTATAAAAGGCGAAGACACAATGTAAATGGGGCTCAGCCTTTGGAATTTATTCAGCTGAGTCTCTAATTGCTGGCAATAAATCTGCTTTCTCTCAAACTGTTGGTGCCAATCTCTGTCTCAAGAACCCGGGGGATTTCTGCTACAGCTGAAAGGCATCATCTCATACTGCGCGGGAGGAGGCAATGGTTAACCCCTCCTGTATTCTCCCAAAGACAACCACAGAGCTCTGTGGGCGCCAGGAGTCGACACCGTCTCGACGGCACACTTTACTTTATAACGCCTTTACAGCTTATATGGTGCAGACGTTAAGATGGGCACCGTTCCTTGCAATTTCCATTCTTTTGAAAGCATGAGTGAAAATGGAAAGCATATTCACTCTCACCTTAAACTGAAGGTTTCTGGATTTCTGAATGCAGAGCTAGATATGACTCAGCAGAAGGTAGTTGCATACGTTGACTGTTTGAGGGGACATCAAAATGGTGAATTGTTGCCATTTTAGAAACCAATTCGAGGGAAACGTTGGGGGAGATTACAGTTTAGAATCTGAGTCAAGACCCCTTTGTTATCCTTTGCAATTCCAAATATTCCCATAAATAATGGCTTTCTCCCTGCAGCTCCCCCCCTCCTCCTGGGCAAATCCCCCAATTTCAGTCTGTGCTTTCATTTCAAATGCAGTATAAGGGCCCTGAAGTTGTTGCTTGGTAACCGGCTGCTACATTTCAAAAATGCCTCACTTTTCAATGAAGCCTTCCAAGCTAATGACTGCGAAAGGAACAGTTGTTCTTTCAGGGTGATTTTTTTTTGTCTCTCTTAAATGCTTCTTTCAGAGACAAGCCTTCTCTCCCCCACCCCCCACCCCCGCCCCAGCCCCACTTTCCCCTTCACATCCGGACCTGGAAAGACTGTAGGCTGGTTCATATGATCAGGGAAGGAGATACTCCATACCCAGCCTTGGGAGTGGTGCACGATCCTGTTGTCTGTGAGCAGAAGCAAAGCAGAGGAGAGCTGGTACTGTGGTAGCCAGCCCGACTTGTCCCCTTAGCTAAGCAGGGTCTGCCCTGGTTGCACATGAATGGGAGACTTGATGTGTGAGCACCGGAAGAGATTCCCCTCAGGGGATAATGGGGCCACTCTGGGAAGAGCAGAAAGCTCCAAGTTCTTCCCCTGGCATCTCCAGGATAGGGCTGAGAGAGACTCCTGCCGGCAGGAAGCCGCTGCCAGTCTGTGTAGACAGTCCTGAGCTAGATGGACCAAGGGTCTGACTCGGTAGAAGGCAGCTACCGATGTTCCTAAAGAGAAGGACAGAAGTAGATTGTAAAAAAGAGAGGAGAGCTGGTCTTGTGGTAGCAAGCATGACTTGTCTCCCTAGTTAAGCAGGGCCCGCCCTGTTTGCATATGAAAGGGAGACTAGAAGTGTGAGCACTGGAAGATATTCCCCTTAGGGGATGGAGCCATTCTGGGAAGAGCATCTAGGTTCCAGGTTCCCTCTCTGGCTTCTCCAAGATAGGGCTGAGAGAGATTCCTGCCTGCATCCTTGGAGAAGCTGCTACCTGTCTATGTCGACAATACTGAGCTAGATAGACCAGTGGTCTGACTCAGTATACAGCAGCTTCCTAGGTTCCTATTCCTCCTAGCAGCCAAACAGGAAAGTCTTGGAGAAGTTTATATGCTAATTTGGCTGAAGAAACTTTGGTTATGGTTCAGAATGACTTGCCATTACACACATTGAAGAAGCTGCATTATATGTTCAATCATATAGATGATCACACGTGTAATCATAAATATTTGACGGCACCAGCCTCCCTTCTAGGATATTCCTTGATAATCTGACATCTCAAGTACATATTTCCAAACTGGAACGGTTTGTGTAATTCAAAATTGATGGCCTTGAGCCCGGATACTCCACTTCAAATGGCCTCCTGTCTTCTAATTTTAACTCACATCTAATTGATTTCCCCCACCCCGCAAATATTTGTCACAATAATACCATAGGCTAGTACGTGGCTCTCAAACTGATCTTGTTTCTGTTTTGATTAATGTATAGTCTCACTCCTCTCTTCCTTGATTATAGAATCTGATAGCTCTCTTAATTTGGTGTCTGTGTCCTTTCAGAGGAAACCCTTTTTTTCTGAAGGGGTGTGTGTGTGATTCCTAATTGGCAGGATTGTCGGCTGCACTGGAACATTATGCTAACAAAAGGCGGAATTGACCAGGATAGACTAATTGCCATGTCTCTATTATTTCACCTTCTGATGCCAGCGAGGTGGGGAATGCTAACGACAAGAGTTGACCCATGAAGGAGCACCGCACACTGTCATTGCTCTAATTTAGAGTCTGGATCGGTGCAATCGCCACGGCTCTCTCCGTGTCTGCAGCTTGCTAATTGCTACTGTCAGTTCCCTGTAATGAATGACTTGAGTCAGCGTGGAACAAAAAGGAACCCTGATTTAATGCCCTCGCTGTCTGAACGCTCCTCTGTCACTAACATTGTATGGGAAGAAGGGCAAATGTCCCCCCCTCCCCCTTGAGATGCTGATGCTGTAGCTTATGGAGTTGTGATTCGGCAGTGGGGACCTCTGAGCTGTAATTCTGTCAAAGCCCACTAAGAGGGGGTTTCGTGCTGTCAGGTGGCAAGGCATTGCGTTCATGAGGGAAACTTGCATAGGAACACAGGAAGCTTAGTTGCCTTATATTGAGTCAGACCCTTGGTCCATCTAGTTCAGGATTGTCAACCCAGACTGGCAGCAGCTTCTCCACGGTTGCAGGCAAGAGTCTCTCTTGGCCCTATCTTGGAGATGCTGCTAGGGAGGGAACTTGGAACCTTCTGCATGCAAGCAGGCAGGTGCTTCCTTAAGGGGAATATCTTAGAGTGCTCACTTGTTGTCTCCCATCCAAATGCAAACCAGGGAGGATTCTGCTTAGCAAAGGGGACAATTCATGCTTGCTACCACAAGACCAGCTCTCCATAGGATCAGAGATTTCCTATGCAGGAGCAGTAAGGTCTCTCTGAGCCTCATCCAAACAATTGCATTTTTTTGCTAAATGTTACTAAACATTTAGTAAACATTACTAAACAACTACTAAACACCACCAAACATTTTAGCCATGGACACCCAGGAGAGTTAGATATGGCACCATTGGTCTGGAGGAGCTGGTCTTGTGGTAGCCAGCATGAATTATCCCTTTTGCTAAGCAGGGTCCACCCTGGTTTGCATTTGTATGGGAGACTACATGTGTGAGAACTGCAAAATATTCCCCTTGGGAGATGGGGCCGCTCTGGGAAGAGCACCTGCATGCTTGCATGCAGAAAGTACCGGGTTCCCTCCCTGGTATCTGGGAGATAACCTTGGAAAAACTGCAGCCAGTCTGTGTAGACAATATTGAGCTAGATGGACTAAGGGTCTGACTTAGTATATGGCAGCTTCCGGTGTACCTATGTTCACTCTCTGATGAACATGGAGGACAGTGACTAGCTTTCATTTGGCCTCTAGCTCTTGTATCTCTTTTAGACAAATTGATGGAGAAGGTCTGATCATCAACAGCCGTTGGCCATGATGACCGAATGGAACCTCCAGCTTCAGTGACAGTATACCATCAAATCCCAGTTGCTGCACAGCAACCGCGGAAGCTTCAAATTCTGTTTGCAGGCTTCCAGGAAAAATCTGGTGAGCCACTGTGAAAAGCAGGGTTCTGTCATATATAGATCTTTAATTGGATCCAGCTGGTTGGTTCTTACATTTTTTCTGTTCAGAAGCCATTTCCAGGTGAGGGAGAGAGGCATCGCCAATGGAGGGAATTACTAATCTGCCACGACACCAATAATTTTAAGCTCGAGGCTTGGTAGAATAGTTCTGACTGCCTCTCAGCTGGCAGGAAGTAGAGAAATGTCTCCAGAGTGGAAATACTCTCCCCATTCCAGGGTTCCTCCAAAGAGAAATCGGAATTCTCTCCAAATGTCAGAGTTCTTCCCCAGGAGAATGGACGGAACATTTCTCTGACAGATTCGTCACATCCCTTTCAGAAAGCAAACCGTTTCTTGGACCTCACTGCCAGCACTGCTGGGCTGCATGGACCTTCACGCAGGGCAGCCAATAGCAAAGGTCACATAGTTTGGGGGTGAGCTTTTGATCCTTCAATAATGATACAGATGTCCACTGAGATCAGAGAGCCGCAATGTCATCAGCCACAAGAGTGCTCCACCAAAGCAGAAAAACATGAAATGAATCAGGCGACATCAACCAAGGGAAGACTAAAGGCCCACAAGAACAATAGCAAAATATCTGGGTAGAAGTCCATAGCATTCTATGGAGATGTTCCCACTTGTCTGGTCTTTGAAGCCCTCATAGTTAGATAGATAGATAGATAGATAGATAGATAGATAGATAGATAGAAGAGATAACATGAGAGCCAGTGTGGTGTAGTGGTTAGAGTGCTGGACTAGGACTGGAGAGACCCGAGTTCAAATCCCCACTCAGCCATGAGACTAGCTGGGTGACTCTGGGCCAGTCACTTCTCTTTCAGCCCAACCTACTTCACAGGGTTGTTGTGAAAGAGAAACTCAAGTATGTAGTACACCGCTCTGGGCTCCTTGGAGGAAGAGCGGGATATAAATGTAATAATAATAATAATAATAATAATAATAATAATAATAATAATAATGGCAGACAAACATCTGCCACACAATACACCAGATATCTCTTCTATCTATCTATCTATCTATCTATCTATCTATCTATCTATCTATCTATCTATGAGGGCTTCAAAGACCAGGCATGACAAGGTAGCAGGGATGATACACTGGAACATCTGCAAAAAATACAAGCTACCTGTAGCCAAAAATGGGTGGGACCATAAAACTGAAAAAGTTGAAGAAAATGAAGATGTAAAAATATTATGGGACTTTCGACTACAAACAGACAAACATCCGCCACACAATACACCAGATATAACTGTAGTTGAGAAGAAAGAAAAACAAGTCAAAATAATCGATATAGCAATACCAGGGGATAACAGAATAGAAGAAAAAGAAATAGAAAAAATCACCAAATACAAAGATCTACCAATTGAAATTGAAAGGCTGTGGCAGAAAAAGACCAAAATAATCCCAGTGGTCATTGGCGCCCTGGGTGCAGTTCCAAAAGACCTTGAAGAGCACCTCAACACCATAGGGGCCACAGAAATCACCATCAGCCAATTACAAAAAGCAGCCTTACTGGGAACAGCCTATATTTTGTGACGATATCTATAACAATTGACAATAAAATTCTGGCATCTCAGGTCCTTGGGAAGGACTCAATGTCTGGATAAAACAAACCAGTCAATAACACCTGTCTGACTGTGTAAACAAGATGATGGCAGACAAACATCTGCCACACCAGATATAACTGTAGTCGAGAAGAAAGAAAAACAAGTCAAAATAATCGACATAGCAATACCAGGGGATAGCAGAATAGAAGAAAAAGAAATAGAAAAAAATCACCAAATACAAAGATCTACAAATTGAAATTAAAAGGCTATGGCAGAAAAAGACCAAAATAATCCCAGTGGTAATTTGCGACCTGGGTGCAGTTCCAGAAGACCTTGAAGAGCACCTCAACACCATCGGGGCCACAGAAATCACCATCAGCCAATTACAAAAAGCAGCTTTACTGGGAACAGCCTATATTCTGCGACGATATCTATAACCATTGACAATAAAATTCTGGCATCCCCGGTCCTTGGGAAGGACTCCATGTCTGGATAAAACAAACCTGTCAATAACAGCTGTCTGACTGTGTAAAATAATAATGATGATGCTGATGATGGCGGGAACACCATACAAACCATACATACCTGGGCTATACCTGTTATCTGATACACTGCAGGAATAATAGACTGGACCCAGGCTGAGCTAGAGACGCTGGATCGTAAGACCAGGAAAATCATGACCATCAATCATGCTCTGCACCCCCGCAGTGATGTAGATAGGCTATACCTCCCTTGCAGCTCAGGTGGAAGAGGAATGCTGCAAGTCCATCAAAAAGTAGAGGAGGAGAAAAGAGGATGTGAAGAATATATCAAGGACAGTGAAGAAGATGCACTTCAAATGGTCAATAACGCGAAACTATTCAACACCAATGAAAGAAAGCAGGCCTACAAGAAAGAACAAGTCAAGAGCCGAGCAGAAAAATGGAAAAATAAGCCCCTGCATGGTCAATATTTGCACAATATAAGTGGAAAATCAGACATCACCAAGACCTGGCAATGGCTTAAGAATGGCAACTTGAAGAAAGAAACAGAGGGTTTAATACTGGCTGCACAAGAACAGGCACTAAGAACAAATGCAATAAGAGCAAAAGTTGAAAAATCATCCACAAACAGCAAGTGCTGCCATTTTAAAGAAGCAGATGAAATAGTGGACCACCTAATCAGCTGTTGTAAAAAGATTGCGCAGACTGACTACAAACAAAGGCATGACAAGGTAGCAGGGATGATACACTGGAACATCTGCAAAAAATACAAGCTACCTGTAGCCCAAAATGGGTGGGACCATCAAATTGAAAAAGTTGAAGAAAATGAAGATGTAAAAATATTATGGGACTTCCGACTACAAACAGACAAACATCTGCCACACAATATACCAGATATAACTGTAGTTGAGAAGAAAGAAAAACAAGTCAAAATAATCGATATAGCAATACCAGGGGATAGCAGAATAGAAGAAAAAGAAATAGAAAAAAATCACCAAATACAAAGATCTACAAATTGAAATTGAAAGGCTGTGGCAGAAAAAGACCAAAATAATCCCAGTGGTCATTGGCGCCCTGGGTGCAGTTCCAAAAGACCTTGAAGAGCACCTCAACACCTATAGGGGCCACAGAAATCACCATCAGCCAATTACAAAAAGCAGCCTTACTGGGAACAGCCTATATTCTGCAACAATACCTATAACAACAGCAACAACATTGACAATAAAATTCTGGCATCCCAGGTCCTTGGGAAGGACGCGATATCTGGATAAAACAAACCAGTCAATAACACCTGTCTGACTGTGTAAACAAGAAAGATAATAATAAAAGAGCTGACTTCTAGAACAGCCAAGGCATTCATGCTGTTGAGGAAGAGAGCAGATCTGGCGATATCACACATGGATTGTCCTCTTTGCTAAGCAGGGTTCACCTTAATTTACACTTGAATGGGAGACTCCATGTGTGAGCACTGGAAGAGATTCCCCTCAGGGGATGGTGCCACTTTGGGAAGAGGACCTACCTGTTTGCACTCAGAAGGTCCCATGTTCCCTCCCTGGCATAAGGGGCTGGGAGACACTCCTGCTGGTAACCTTGGAGAAGCTGCTGCCAGTCTGGGTAGACAATACTGAGCTAGATGGACTAATGGTCTGACTCAGTAGAAAGTAGCTTCCTATGTTCCTATGTTAGCTTCCTAAGCCTAGAAATGTTAAAAAGATCAAAACCTGAAAACATACATGACCTCATTTCCAACACCACTGCCTGTCTGTGTGTTATCTTATTCTTTACCCCCCATGGGGGAAAAACACTCTGCTTTGAAACACTTAAAATGTGATGCTATCCTTCAGATGAACTCTTTGCTCACAATGAGGGATAGGTAAGATCCCGCCCTCTTTCCATCTTCCTTCCTTCCATCATGTCTCAGTATTGTCTACCCAGGCTGGCAGCGGCTTCTCCAAGATTGCAGGCAGGAGTCTCTCTCACTCAGTCCTCTCTAGGAGATGCTGTCAGGGAGGGAAATTGGAACCTTCTGCCTGCAAACGTGCAGATGCTCTTCCCAGAGCAGCCCCATCCTCTGAGAGGAGTCTCTTACAGTGCTCACATGGAGTCTCCGGCCTATATGTGGCTACCATCTTGAACCAACATGGCAGATCAGCAAGAACGCACCAATATTTTAAACTGAACTTGAAAAGCCATCCTATAATCTGTTTTGAATGATGAGGCTCATAATTGGTATAAAGTATAATTAGAGTGTGTTTGAGCTTAAGCATTTTCTTCAACAGTCTGAACAATCAGACTGTAGATACAGAAAGCCAAGGATGTTTCATGCATGCCACGCTCTGCACCGTATCTAAATTCCCGACTTCTGATCTTCCATCCTCAATCCTCCATCTGTAAAACGAATCTCTGAGATGCTATCTGACTTGCCAAAGTGAACAAGTTCATGACACCCAGATACTCCGCAGGCTAAAAGCTGTTTATCGACATGCTGATCATCATGGGATAAACCACGTTGAAGAAATCCACAAAGATGGTCCAACTCAGCAGAGCAATGGCGTGGGGCAGTTACTCCTGCAGCTGCCTCCTTTGATGGCTGTGCAGGAATTCATCAAGAGGTGCAGAATGATTGCGAAGGCTTCATGGTCGTAGCAGGAGGAAATATTAGCAGCTTCCGGAGAAGAGAGAAGAGGGACCCCCCCTCCTTTTATATATTATGAAACTGAGCCAAGCTGCAAATGCAGGTATCTTCCCACAGTGTACATCTTCCACTTCCTGCCATTTACAAGAAGGCTGGACAACACACTGATTATTTCCCTGGGAACCCAAATCAACAGGGGTATTTTATATCCTGTGCTGTTTTGCCGATCAGTGGCCAAGTGAGTCACTTAGGACCCTGGAGAGCTCCGATTTGTGCAGTGGCAAAGGCTGGTGCGCACTGAGCATGTGCGGAGGAGTCTGCCCCCTTTTCTTTCCTTCTCTCTCTCTCAGTTTGGTTAGTTACTGATATAAACAGCTGGAGGTATTCAAGTGGCGAGCTTAGAGACTAACAGAGCTGGGGGGGGGCTGATGCAGGAGGATTACAGCTTCTGTGTACTGAAATCTGGGTGGCAGAAGAAGGATTAGCAGAGAAGGGCATGGAGAGACGGATTGATCTGCTTTCTAAAGATGCATTACAGTTTGGGGTAATATTTCACCGGATTGCCAAAGACTTTGTCTCCCTGGAATTGGACTCCTGATTCTTTTCTTTCTTTCTTTTTAAAGCAAGGTGAGTGTTTCTTTTGCTTCTTATTGACATCAAGCAAAGCACTCGCAACCCATCTGTCACTGACTGAGTCAGAAACAAGCAACTTTCCTGTCCCTTCTGCCACAGTACCTTAGCCATTATCACTTGGATGCATTTGAGAAGGAGGCATCTGTTAGGTTCAGGAAAACAGATCCACACCAGCTCTCTAGCATGTGGGGTTTTGCTTGGTTGTGTTGAAGACTGGAGCTGCAGGTTGAGACATCTTTCCTAAAATGCCATGGACTAGGCTTATCTGGAAAGGAGGGGTGTATATTTGTGTGTGTGTGTGTGTGTGAGAGAGAGAGAGAGAGAGAGAGAGAGAGAGAGAGATTATCTGTGTTCTCGAAACAGCAGAGTCTAGTACTGCTTTTCAGCAGCCTCCCACAAAGACGGATACAGACACTTTATAAATAGCCTCTATTCTATTTTTGCTTGGTTGCCATTGTGGTCCTTTGGAATTTTCCAAGCCCTTAACAGTACGGCCTCCTGAAATATACATTTTGAATGATACTGTTTATTGCTGAAGGAAGATGTCCCTGAGCGGTAGAGGACTGCTGAGATACAGACTAGCTTTTCGTTGGCTGGGAGACTTCTTTCTTGGGGGACTTCTTTTTGTCTGTAGCATTAGAAAATGTGTGTGTGTGTGGGGGGGAATCAGTGGTGCAAAAAGACAAAGCAACTTGAGTTGTTGGTCTTGGAAATCAACATGAGCTTTGCGAGTGGGAGCCCCACCTCCGTCTGTAAGTTTTAGAATGTCTTTATCTTCTCCACACTTTAAAAAAAAAAAATGAAGACAAATTTTCTTGTGCCATGTATATATTTGCTAAGGTACACCCTCCACTCATATGTAAATGATTCTCTTTATTTCATACCAGTGTGAGTTCATTTTATCAGATAATTTGGTATTTTTCTAACTGACCTAGAAAAGTATATCATTCCATCTCACTTCATTCCACTAGGAAGGAAGGAAGGAAAGATCTTTTAAAATCATCAACCTTCTTCCACGCAAAACATTAGCTTCCCTCTCTTTACTCATATTTCCCCTGGTTAACAGTGATCATGGTGATCTTGAAAGTGTTTCTGAGAATTGTATTTCTGTCTCTACACCAATCTTTGCGATTTCACTTTGCTTGGCTCTTGCATGAAAGCCAAAGAGAAGTTAACCTCAGCTTTACACCAGTTGATAGTTGATAGACAATTCTGGTTCATCGTAGCCAAAGACCTCCTCCATCATATTGGCCTCCCAGCCATGGAGATTCAGGTGTAAGGAGGGATGCTAGCTGCAGAAGGTCCCAGGTTCGGTCTCTATCTCCAGTTGCAAAGATATTAGATAGCAGGGCTGGAAAACAGAGAGCTGCTGCCAGTCAGAGTAAACAATACTGAGCTAGATGGACCAATAGTCTGACTCAGTAGCCAGCAGCTTCATATGTTCAGGTGGGGGTGGGAGACAGTCTTTTTGCCCTGTTTCCTTCCTCTGTGTGACTAAGGTTGCTGTCTAGACTTGGAAAAGAGTATGTGCCAATGCACTAAGTATAACTGAAGATAATATTTCAGAGAATTCTTCTATCCATTCTATTAAATGCATTGGTGGATATTCTTTTCCAAGTCTATCTTTTTTCTAAGATAGACTATTGATCTAAGAGACTCAAGTCTATTCTTTTTCCAAGTCTTTTCCACCCAGAGAAGTGAGTTTTGGGCGGTATAAACATATGTTAAATAAAAAATAGTAATAAATATTGGAAAATAGACTATTTTTATTGGGGTGAGCTGCCTCGAGCAGTAGTGTACTGGAGGGGCGGGTTATAAATATTTTGAATGAATGAATGAATGAATGAATATTGCTGAGGCTGACGGAAGCTATTCCTGGAGATTTGTTTCCCGCCTATAATTTCCTATCCTCCCCCCAGACCGAGCCATTAGAATTTTCAGGATTGCATTCAACAATCACCAGGAGATAAATGCTGGCTCCCTGTGATGCCAGGCCAATCCTGAAAGTTGGGCCTCCTTAGCTGCAGCTGGTCATGGCCTCCAGTCCCCCATACAATCTGTACACACCCAGAGACACAGGGACATAGGAAGCTGCCATATACTGAGTCAGACCATCTGTCCATCTACTCAGTATTGTCTTCACAGACT
The DNA here is from genome assembly GCF_027244095.1 of Hemicordylus capensis. NCBI lineage: Eukaryota > Metazoa > Chordata > Lepidosauria > Squamata > Cordylidae > Hemicordylus > Hemicordylus capensis. The sequence continues at coordinate 9,486,475 of NC_069668.1, read as the reverse complement.
GGCAGCGGCTTCTCCAAGGTGGCAGGCAGGAATCTCTCTCAGCCCCATCTTGGAGATGCTGCCAGGGAGGGAACTTGGAACCTTCTGCATGCAAGCAGGCAGGTGCTCTTCCCAGAGAGGCTCCATCCCCTAAGGGGAATATCTTCCAGTGCTCACAGATGCAACCACTGTTCACAGATGCAATCTTCCAGGGCTCACAGATGCAACTGATGATTAAGAAGTTGGTGGCCTCCCAGCTCCAGGCGGTCTTGGAGGAAACTAATTATCTAGACCCATTTCAAACTGGCTTTCGGATGAGCTATGGGTCGGTGACTGCCTTGGTTGGCCTGATGGATGATCTCCATTGGGAATTGACATAGGAAGTGTGACTCTTGGTGCTTTTGGATCTCTTGGCAGCTTTCAATACTATTGACCATAGTATCCTTCTGGAGGGTCTGAGGGTATTGCGGGTGGGAGGCACTGCTTTACAGTGGTTCCTCTCCTACCTCACAGGCAGATTCCAGATGATGTCCCTTGGGGACTCTTGTTCTTCCAAATCTGAGTTTTCTCATGGTGTCCTTCAGGGTTCCATATTGTCACCAATGTTGTTTAACATCTACATGAAACTGCTGGGAGAAATCATCAGGAGATTTGGTGCAGGTTGTTAACAATGTGCTGATGACACCCAAATCTATTTTTCCATGTCAGCAGCATCAGCAGAAGGCATAACATCCCTAAATGCCTGCCTGGAGGTAGTAATGGGCCGGATGAGGGATAGCAAACTGAGGCTGAATCCAGGTAAGACGAAGGTACTTTTTATGTGGGGTTGGAACTCAGGAAACGATTTTGATCTGCTGGTTCTGGATGGGGTCATGCTCCCCCGGAAGGAACAAGTACGCAGTCTTGGGGTGCTTCTGGATCCAAACCTCTCCCTGGTGTCCCAGGTTGAGGCGGTTGCCAGAGATGCTTTTTTATCAGCTTCGGCTGATACGCCAGCTACGTCCATTTCTTGAGATGAACGACCTCAAAACGGTGGTACATATGCTGGTACCCTCTAGGCTGGATTACTGTAATGCGCTCTATGTGGGGCTGCCTTTGTACATAGTACGGAAACTACAGTTCATTCTGCGGCAGCCAGGTTGGTCTCTGGGTCATCTAAGCGATACCATATTACTCCTGTCTTGAAGGAATTGCACTGGCTGCCAATACGTTTCCGGACAAAATACAAGGTGCTGGTTATTACCTAAAGCCCTAAACAGCTTAGGCCCTGGGTCGTTTTTGCCATGAAGGTCTTCTTCGCCATGAACCCCACTGCCTGTTAAGATCATCTGGAGAGGTTTGACTGTGGTTGCCGCCAACCCGTTTGGCGGCTATTGGGGAATGGGCCTTCGGGAATGGGCCTTCAAATTCCTGGACTTTGCAATGTGCTCCCTGTTGAAATAAGAGTCTCCCCTTCTCTAGCAACCTTTAAAAAGGCACTGAAGACACATTTATTCACCCAGGCTTTTAATTAGATTTATGGTTTTATATTTTTAATGTTGGCTTTAAATGATTTTAATATTAATGAGTTTAATGTTTAAATGATTTTAATTGCGTAATTTAGTTTTGGTTTCGATTGTTAACTGATTTTAATTGTTTTTGATTTGATGTAAACTGCCCTGAGCCATTTTTGGAAGGGTGGTATATCAATCAATCCATCAATCAATCAATCAAACAAACCAGGGCAGACCCTGCTTACAAAGGGGACAGGTCTTTCTTACTACCACACTTCTTTCCTTCTGCCTTGGGGTTTCCCAGGTCACTGCTGTTGCTTCTCTGCTTCCTAGGTTGCTGCTTTGATCACACTGCAAATGTAGAAGGCCTGGTTGCCCTCTGACACCTTTCCAGCCCTTCACCAGCCTCATGTAGCATTGTAGCCGCCATCTTTTCATGCCCCTCCTATTTAAAACATGCAAGTGACCTCTTAGGCAACTCCCCCCCACCAAAAAAACCCTAAAAGCCCCACATGTTAAGGCTATTTGGGGCCTTTTGGTTTAGGAAAAAGGTGACTAAGGGGTTTAGAAATGGAGGTTTATAAATTGGTGTGTGGTGTAGAGAAAGTGGAGAGGGAGAAATTTTTCTCCCTCTCTCACAGCACTCTACACTGATTGCCAGGAAATTGAGGACTGACAAAAGGAAGGACTCTTTCACACAGCATATCACTCATCTATGGAATTCTCTGCCACAGGGATGTGGTGGTGCTCACCAGCCTGGATGGCTTTATCTATTTATTATTTATGTATTCATTCGATTTATATACTGCCCTTCCCAAAAAAGGCTCAGGGCGGTTTACTTCCGGTTTAAGCAGGCTCACACAAGTCTATCAATGGCTAGTAGTCCACAGGTTCAGAGGCAGGGATACTTCTGGATATCAGTTGCAGGGGAGCAGTGGCAGGCCATGGGACATGCCCATCTCCGGGTTGGGTGGCTTCCCTGTGGGAGACAGACAGGGTGCTGGATCAGGATCCAGCAAGGCTCTTCTTATGTTGTTAGCGGATTCCAGCTGTGCTACTAAGATGGGATGAAGGGGTCAAGACCGCATCTGAGAGAAAAAGGAGACTAAAGGGGTGGCTAAAGCTCAGTCCTCGGCATCCCCCCTGATGAAGAAAGGCGGTGGTAAAGCATAGACTCCAGCAGCCCCTATTTACCATGGGCAGTCCCTAGTTTTTGGTAAATCATTAGTTGGACCCCATTTTTGCCTCTAGGGGGTGCCGTGTTCAGCCCCCTTCCCCACCATATGAATGACTAGAGTAGCTGTTCTTCAGGAGTAGGTTCCCTCCCCAGGGCCTGAGAGATCAAATGGGGGGGGTGGGCTGCATCATGTCTCTAGAGCAGCTCTGTGTCATGGGTGCATGGCACAAAGGCACTATACTGCTGCTGCTGCTGCTGCTACTACTACTACTACTACTACTACTTATTATTATTATTATTGTTATTATTACAGCATTAATATCCTGCTCTTCCTCCAAGGAGCCCCGTGTATATAGTTAAGTTTCTCCTCACAACAACCCTGTGAGGTAGGTTAGGCTGAGAGCGAAGTGACTGGCCCAGAGTCACCCAGCAAGTCTCATGGCTGAATGGGGAGATTTGAACTTGGGCCTCCCCGGTCCTAGTCCAGCACTCTAACCACTACGCTATGCTGGCTCATCTCCACTATGTATCTATGCTAGATACACAGAGTGAATGATTTATTAATTAATTAATTTATTTTACATTTATATCCCGCTCTTCCTCCAAGGAGCCCAGAGCGGTGTACTACATACTTGAGTTTCTCTTTCACAACAACCCTGTGAAGTAGGTTAGCCCAGCTAGTCTCATGGCTGAATGGGGATTTGAACTTGGGTCTCCCCGGTCCTAGTCCAGCACTCTAGCCACTACACCACGCTGGCTCATGATAATGATAATAATAATTTTGGTCTTCTTCTGCCACAGCCTTTCAATTTCAATTTACAAAATACAAAGATCTACAAATTGAATTTGAAAGGTTGTGGCAGAAGAAGACCCAAATAATCCCAGTGGTCATTGGCGCCCTGGGTGCAATTCCAAAACACCTTGAAGAGCACCTCAGCACCATAGGGGCCACATAAATCCCCATCAGCCAATTACAAAAAGCATCTTTACTGGAGAACAGCCTATATTCTGCGACAATATCTATAATAATAACCACAACAATATTGATAATAAAATTCAGCCATCCCAGGTCCTTGGGAAGGACTCAATGTCTGGATAAAACAAACCAGTCAGTAACACCTGTCTGACTGTGTAAACAAGATATAGTAATAATATTTATATGCCGCTCTTCCAACAAAATTCTCAAAGTGATTTACATAGGAAAATAAATAATCCATAAATAACTCCCAAAGGGCTCACAATCTAAAAAAAAAAACATAGATAAACACCAGCAACAGCCACTGGAGGGATGCTGTACCGGGGTTGGATAGGGCCAGTTGCTCTCCTCCTGCTAAATAGAAGAGAATCACCACATGAAAAGTTGTCTCTTTGCTCAGTTAACAGGGGTTCACTGAACAGGAGAGCTGGTCTTGGGGTAGCAAGCATGAACTATCCCTTTTGCTAAGCAGGATCCACCCTGGTTTCCATTTGAATGGGAGACTACATGTTAGAGCACTGGAAGATATCCCCCGTAGGGGATGGAGCCGCTCTAGAAAGAGCATCTGCATCATGCAGAAGAAGAATCCAAGGGAGAGAGTGGTGATCTGCAAGGACAAGGCAGTGGAGTGGAATCAGGAATATTCACAGTTTAATGCAGTAGATATGATGTCCAGAGAGGCAAGAGCAGACTGCTTTTTTTAGGGCTCTTGCTGCTGGCTGTTTGTTAGCCCCGCCTCTACTCCAGGACTGGAATACAAGTAACTAAAGCCCCATTCAAAAGCTGGCCTGGATCAAGGAATGGATTAACCAAAAACACCACAGACGTGTGTAGAAGCCAGAGGAAAGAATTACGGTATGCATGGACAAGGCAGTGGAGTAGAATCAGGAATATTAACAGTTTAATGAAATAAATATTCTGTACAGAGGCAAGTAGAGACTGCTCTTTCAGGGCTCTTGCTGCTGGCTGTTTGTTAGCCCTGCCTCTACTCCAGGACTAGAATGCAAGTAACTAGAGCCCCATTCAAAAGCTGGCCTGGATCAAGGAATGGCTAAACCAGGGACTGGGATGCAAGTAACTAAAGCCCCATTTAAAAGCTGGCCTGGATCAAGGAATGGATTAACCCCAAACACCGCACCCCCGAGCTCAGGCTGGCCTCATTCCTGGCTGGCTTAGATGTCATTTGGGTGTTCTCTCCTTTGCTCCAAGTGAGGGAGAGAAACGGCATCCCCTCTAAGGCATGCGCACACACTTTTTAAAATGTCCACTCATATCATTTAAAAACCCTCTCAGGTTGAACGAGGAAAGCCCCATTCTGAATGCATGTGTGCACACACACTGCCTTGATACTTCTGTTCAGCAGAAAATTGATTCTGTGCACAGCAGGAAAAAAAATTAGAGGGAACACTGGAGAGAATGAAGAAAACACCCAGCTGACTACGAAACCAGCTGGGAAATGAGTTTATGAGGACCGCGCTGGCCACATCTCTTGCATGCGACGTCACCCACAGGGGACATGGCTGGCAACCACAAGGGGCCACTGGGGAGAATGGCACACATGAAGCCCCTCTCCGCTAACTAAGCACCTGGGTGTGAATGAGGGTCAGGGTCAGCTCTTCCTGAGAGTCAGATCTGCTTGAAGAGTCGCTGCAGGCCAGAGCATATCCCGCCAGGCAAGGAGGATTAATGGTCTGTCATCGGCTAAGGCAGTGTTAACCACAATTGCCGAAGCCTTGTGATTTCTGGGCAGGATTTCCGGGCACTCGTGGTCAAACTGCTGTGGTCAAAAAAACATTTATCTGAGATCGAGAACTCTTTAATCACGCTTCCCATCATCATGAGAACACAGCTTAAACTGGCCTCGTAGATAACGTAACATATTAGTAGCTTTCAAACCAATGCGCGCACGTTCTCTCTCTCTCTCTCTCTCTCTCTCTCTCTCTCTCTCTCTCTCTCTCTCTCTCTCTCTCTCTTCTTTTGGTAAATGATGACTAAACAATGGTGTTATCAAGGCAATAGGAAAAGAGCGAGGTATCAGCTTGCTCAGAGGCTTAGTGAGGGCAGCATGCCTGGCAGAGCAGCATTTGTAGGAGTTCAACTTCTTACTGGTCCTGTGCCCGCAGCCACAGTGTGCACAACACATTCCATGACTGATGACTGGAAGGAGGAAGAGCAGAGAGGCAGCACTGAGCAGAGATGCACAGCAGCCAGAAAGCAACAGCTCTGAGCCGCAATAATCTACCTGAGCTTATTGGAATGGTTCTGCGGCCGGCATGTGACATACTGATAAAGATGCCAATTCTTTTGCTCTCCAGTGGTGGGACACAGTCTTTGTATGCAGAAGGTGCAAGGTTCCCTGGCCTGAAGCTTTGGAGAGCTGCTGACAGTCCGTGAAAACAAAACTGGACCACTTGGAGCAAGGGTCTGACTCAGTCTGACTCCTATGATCAAGTGCAAATTTTCTCTGGAATTAGGGACAATGTTCCAACTACCTGGCACCTTTTAAAAATAGGAATTATGAGATATCCCTAACTGCGTGGGAGATGGCAATAGGAAATCCCTCTTGTATTCTACCAAAGACAATCACAGGGCTCTGGGGTCACCAGGAGTCACCGACTTGACGGCACAACTTTACTTTACTTCTGTGAACTGAGCAAAGAGTTCAATCACCTTTTAAACCGTGGCAATTCTCTTGTATTTTGCAGGGGGAGAGGAACTGGCCCTATCCATCCCCAGCACAGCATCCCTCCAGTGACTGTGGCTGGTTTCTACCTTGTGTTTCTTTTTTCTTTTTAGACTGTGAGTCCTTTGGGGACAGGGGTCCATCTTATTTATTATTTATATTTCTATGGAAATTGCTTTGAGAACTTTTGTTGAAAAGCAGTGGAGGAAAAGCCACATGCCTTTCCTAATTCCAGAGAAAAGGCATATGCCTTAAAAAAAAACCAAAAACAAAAAAACCCCTACCTTCTTCCACTCTCTCCATCTAAAGTCTAGTGATTCTTGTCGGGTTCCAGGGCAACAGTAGGAGCCTCAGTGGCTTCTCCTGGCCATTCCAATGTGAGGTTTCAGAATATTTCTTATCTCCACGAACCACCTGCTTTATCCTTGGAACAAACACCCGTTTTTGTGACTATCAGCATGAGGTGGCTTGGAAAGTTTCATTGTCCCCTGAAAGAGTTGTTACAGTTGTTTCAACAACTGCAACAAATTCCTCTGCAACACTTTAAGCAATTTATTTATTTATTTATTTATTTGCTTTCTACACCGCCCTTCTAAAAATGGCTCAGGGCGGTTTACCCAGAGAAATAATACATAATTAAGATGGATCCCCGTCCCCAAAGGGCTCACGATCTAAAAAATAAACATAAGATCGACACCAGCAACAGGCCACTGGAGGGATGCTGTGCTGGGGATGGAAAGGGCCAGTTGCTCTCCCCCTGCTCAATAAAGAGAACCACCACTTTTAAAATGTGCCCGTTGCCAAGTTAGCAGGGGTAATGTCATGTCAGTCCATGCTTTGGCTCTGGCCTCTGCAAAAAGCTCTCATCTAGATTACTACCAAGTTCTCCAGGGTCCCACAGAGGTTTTTCTGAGCCTTGCTACTCAGATTCCTTTAACTGGAAATTGCACATGCAATCTGTGCAAATGAATGCAAATCCATACCTACCTGTTGCATGCAAATCCAGACCCTCTGATTGTCCCCATTTTCTGCTACCTCACCTGCGTTAAGAGTGACGCACTGCCCCTATTTTGTGACTCTCTCTGCATTTAGGGGACTATTTTGCGACTCTCTCTGCATTTTGTCAAAAGGTCATTCACACATGAGTGCAAATACATGCGCATGAATGCTAAGGCAGCAAGCCATGCATCGGCCTGACATTTCACACACCACAGATGGTGGATGGTATTTATATTCCATTCATTGATAACATATTGTAGGATAATTATGCTGTTCGAGTCTGTTTCCCCCAGAAGCATTAAAGTCATCCGAGGGCAGGCTGCTCCTTCCGCCCCCACTGCAGGTCACACAGAATGCTTTGTCGAGTGGGCAGGGAGAACCTTCAGCCATGGGCTGCATCCTGACTAGCACTTCCGTGAAGGGACGATCTCACTTGCACTTGGTGTGATTTTCACCAGTCCGCCATTTCCTCTGTAGCCCCATGAAAAATATATCTCGCAGCAGTGATGCTTAATGCTTAATCTGCCCTTGTCCCTCAGGGTTGGGAGAACCTCAAGATCACATTTGGTGGTGGGGAGGGGGTCCAAAGAGCAGTGGAGGGAAGGGGAGAATGAACAGGAATCACTCCTCTCCTCTCCCACATGCTGTTGTTGTACCCCCAGACCCCAATGAAGACAGGACACAGTTGGAGTAAAATAAAGGTAAAGTGTGTCGTCGAGTCGGTGTCCTGGTGCCCACAGAGCCCTGTGGTTGTCTTTGGTAGAATACAGGAGGGGTTGGCCATTGCCATCTCCTCCCGCGCAGTATGAGATGATGCCTTTCAGCATCTTCCTAGATCGCTGCTGCCCAATAGAGGTGTTTCCCCTAGTCTGGGAAACATACCAGCGGGGATTGGAACCAGCAACCTCTGGCTTGCTAGTCCGGTCATTTCCCTGCAGCGCCATTTGGTGGCTTTGGAGTAAAATAGGGCCACTTTATTAATGTCCACTGGAATAAGACTTGCAACGAGGTACCTAACTAACCAGAGTGTAGGTACTCCTCCCCTGTGAGGCCGCCTCCTAGTGAGGGCCATCCCACACCAGAGTAAAGGGCCGGGCACTGATTCGGGCAGGCACCATGTCCTGACCTCCTCTCACCGCGAGGCTTGTACCTCACAGAGGAGAGGGGCGGCCCGACCCACCCCCACCCCAATCCGCCAAAGCTCTGAGTTAGTGAGTCGAGCCACCACCACCCCCGCCTGCTGAGCGGGGGCTGTTCCTGAAGGGCTGTTCCTTGACCCCTCCCCCCACCCCAAATGGCCCTCAAGCTGAATACTGTTACTCAATCTACCTACCCAACACTATTCTCCTGCCACCAAAGTGGGGCCACCCTCTGTTTAGCCCCGCTCACTCCACCCTGCTAGTGCTTCCTGAATGCCTCATTGCAAGTCCCGGAGGAAGAGCTAATTCCCCCGGTCAGTCAAATGTACTCCATATCCCCATACAGAAAGGTGTCCTGAACCCGAATGATGGTGGCCATCATGCCTGCTTCCAGTGACAGGTGCACAGCCCTGCCCCCTGCCTCATCACACAGGCACAGCAGCAGGGACCAGCATTCCATTCGCTAAGTCAGGATGCTGGGTAATAATTAAGGGGTGTGTGGGTCAAACTAATAGAGATGTTTGGAGCAGACCCCTCTTTTCATGGCTGAAATGTTTGAAAGTGCTCAACCTCTGAGCAATGTCCCCTCTCTTGTTCTAGATAGGAACAGAGGAAGCTGCCATATTCTGAGTTAGACCTTTGGTCTATCTATCTCAGTATTGTCGACACAGACTGGCAGCGGCTTCTCCAAAGCTGCAAGCAGGAATCTCTCTCAGCCCTATCCTGAGATGCCAGTTAGGGAACCTGAGACTTTCTGCATGCAAGCAGACAGGTGCTCTTCCCAGAGCGACCCCATCTCTTAAGGGGAATATCTTACAATGCTCACACAGGTAGTCTCCCATTCAAACGTAAACCAGGGTGGATCCTGCTTACCAAAGTGGACAATTCATGCTGACTACCACAAGACCAGCTCTTTTCCCCTGAGATTTTTTTTTAAAAAAACCATGGTTGTAATAGAGTCTTCTCTATTCTGAACATAAATCCCCCAAATCCAGGTCAAAAACAAACAAAAACCCACCGCAAACACAGCTGTATGAGGACAGTTTTTCTGGTTGACTTTTGTACAAGTTATTATATTTATCCTGACTTTTCCTTCCCTGAAAAGGTTGCAGGGAAATTAATGTCTATATCCACAAGGCAGGCTGGAAGCCAAAATCTGTTTTGGTTGGGTCTTGAAATTATTTCTTAGCTTGAATGCATTTGTCCTCAAAGAGAGCAGACAAAGTAGAAAAGCATTATAAAATGGATCCATAGATCTGCGCTCTGCCCCCCCCGGCAATAAATTGCTAATAATATATGTTTCGAAACACTAATTATTCCATAATGCAGAGCTTTAACTTTGATATCAGGGGTTACAGTTCTAGCAAGTTCTGGTCTCAAGGCACTCACAATCTAAAAAGAAAACACACAGAAACACAAAAGAAACACCAGTAATCAGCGATGGAGGCTGAAGTGGGTGTGTTATCTTAGAGCAAAAGGTTCCAAGTTCCCTCCCTGGCAGCAACTCCAGATAAGGCTGGGAGAAATTCCTGCCTGTAACCTTGGAAAAGCCACTGCCAGTCTGTGAAGGCAAGATGGACCAAGGGTCTGGCCCGGTAAGGCACTGCAGCTGCCTATGTTCCTATTTACTTCTTCCCTGTGTCGCTCTTTGGGCTTTCCAAATGGCAGTGACACAGTGACGGTTTTAATGGCGCTGTCTCCAAAACCAAACATGTCCTTGGGAGTTGTGGCTGTCAAGTGAGAACATTTGAGTTATCGACCCACATTGGCTTGTAACAAAGTCTTGATGGCAAGGTTCTAAATCTGCTAATATGTGTGTGTCCTAAGAGGGTGAGGATTTGCTGTGCCCTGGAACCACACTTTTTTCTTTCTCTCTACCACAAACTATTCTCTCTGTCCTGTCTGATATTTCTGCTCAGATGCTTCATTGCCATCCCAAACGCAATATGCCCATGGCCAAATTCCATCTTCCAAGCCCTCCCAATCCCTTGACTATACCTTCATTTGTCAGGAGCCACCTGGACTCTGACCTGGAGAAAACCCTGCAGGACCTAGCTGTGGGAAAATAGGAAACTGCTTTATACTGAGTCAGACCCTTGGTCCACCCAGCTCAGCACTGTCCACCCAAACTGGCAGCGGCTTCTCCAAGGTTGCAGGCAGGAGTCGGCCCTATCTTGGAGATGCCAGGGAGGGACCTTCCGCATGAGAGCATTCAGGTGCTCTTCCCAGAGTGGCCCATCCCCTAAGGGGAATCTCTTACAGCTTTCACATGGAGTCTCCAATCCAAATGCAAATGGGATGATTCATGCTCACTACAACAAGACCGCTACCTAATGGTGCTGTGGGGAAATGACTGGACTAGCAAGCTAGCGGTTGCCGATTTGAATCCCCGCTGGTATGAAAGACCTGTAGCAGCGATATAGGAAGATGCTGAAAGGCATCATCTCATACTGCATGGGCGGAGGCAATGGTAACCCCTTCCTGTATTCTACCAAAGACAACCACAGGGCTCTGTGGGCACAACGTGTCAACACCGACTTGACAGCACACTTTACCTTTACTGCAAGACCAGATCTCCTCTCCTGAGGCCCCAACCCCAGCAGAAGTACTCTAGATCCAACAGACCCTGAGCAGCCACAGCTGACCGCCTCCTCAGAGGAGCCTGGGAGCTTTTGAGACCAGATTCCCTCCTGTGAAGCCCCTTTCCCATCCTTAGAATCCCCCCCCATCACCCATGGGATGCTGAGAGCAGAGGTGATGCTCAACCAAACTCCAACTCCAGAGACAAAGTGTGTTCCTTGGAAGGCGGCCAGCTCAGAGTCTAGGGCAGGTGAGGGAGGACCCACTGGAGCTCAGAGCTCCTACAGGTCACCTCGGTTTCCAGGTCGCCTTTGCTTGCTGGCTCCCCAGCTCTGGCTTTGAGCTCCTAACTCAGGCTGCTGTCTTGCTTGTCCCAGGTCTGGACACCATCCAGTGGATTTGGAAAAGAATATTCCCCACTGCATTTGATGGAATGGATAGAACAGTTCTCTAAAAGGTTCTCTTCAGTTATAATTAGCGTATTGGCAGATGCCGTATTTCTCTGAATCGAGATGACTCTGAATTTAAGACATCCCCATTTTAAAGTGGAGGTTAAATACAGGTCATTTATTTACTCGAAGGGAACAGGACTCTGAATTTAAGGTGACCTCCACATTTCTAATATCAACAAACCTGGGGGAAACCTAGTCTTGTATTCAGGTAATTACAGTAGTCTTTCCCAAGTTTATCATCCACCCTGTTGGGTCTACTTAAGAACATAAAAACAACCCTGCTGGATCAGGCCCAAGGCCTATCTAGTCCAGCATACTGTTTCACACAGTGGCCCACCAGGTGCCTCTGAGAATCCTACCAGAAAGAGCTGAGGGCATGCCCTCTCCCCTGAAATTGGTATTTAGAGGCATCGTGCCTCTGAGACAGGAGCTGGCCTAAAGACTTCAGACTAGTAGTCACTGATAGATTTGTCCTCCATGAATTTATCCAAACCCTTCTTAAAACCATCCAGGTTGTTGGCTGTCACCACATCTTGTGGCAGAGAATTCCATAGGTTGTGAGAGGAGAGCTGGTCTTGTGGTAGCAAGCATGGATTGTCCCCTTTGCTAAGCAGGGTCTGACCTGGTTTGCATTTGGATGGGAGACTACACGTGAGCTCCCTAAGATATCCCCCAAAGGTGATGGGGCCACTCCGGGTAGAGCAGAAAGTTCCAAGTTCCCTCCCTGGCAGCATCTCTAAGATAGGGCTGAGAGAGACTCCAGCCTGCAACCTCAGAGGAGCAGCTGCCAGCCTGTATAAATAATACTGAACTAGATGGACCAAAGGTCTGACTCAGTAGAAGGCAGCTTCCTATGCTCTTATGTTCCTAATGGCTCTATCTGTAGCCATTTACAAGTCCTTAGCAATATGCCAAATAGAGAACAAACCTTCAGCACTACCTTGGCGAGGAGAATTTAATGGTTGTGAAATAAGAGACTCTCTTGGGGTGTCTATTTGAGCTCATTTCCCACTCCTCACCCCCCTCCCGGCCCCAACAAACACTAATGGGAACAAACTCCATATTGTGGTCAGAAAAATGTCGGATTCCATGAGTGCATTTTCGCCGGGTTCCCGGAAGTGGTCTCAGTTATTCTCCCGTGTATTTAGTGGCTGCCCAATTGTTGCTAAAGTGCATTTGCTGTCTGACAGCAGAAACACTCCATCTGAGCGGCTGCTGTAAAAGGGTGGCTCGTTTGGCGGGGGGATAAAAGGGAAAGCGTTCCTTCTAGGAAGGAAACACGATGCTGCCATTAACAGAGCGAGTACCACCGATGGGGAAAAATAGCACCTGGTTGCTTCACTGGCCACTGATTGGAGGGACTCTCTTGTAGGTCACTAAAAAAAGGTATGAACCCAAGGAAAGCCCTGTTGAGTCATCTGTCCCAGCATCCTGTTTCCCACAGTGGCTGAAAAGATGTTTCCTGGGAGCCCACAAGCAGATGTGAAGGCAACAGCCCTCCCCCGGTTGTCTGTTTCCAGCATCTGGGATGCTTGGATAGACTGCCTCTGAACAAGGAGGATCAGCTCCTAACTATCATGGGTAATAATAAGGTCCATCGGAAGTCCTGTTTGCATGGAACCATAGAATGATAGGAGCTGGAAGGGTCCTTGAAAGCAGCCTGAGGCCCAGTCTGTGGCCTCCAAGGTCCGGGGTCCTCTCCAAATGACTGGGGGGGGTGCACATACTGCCACCCTGCACCTGCCCCACTGTCGATTTTCTTTAATTTTAGCTGCCATGTGCACAGCCAGTGGGTGGGGGTGGGGGATAAGCCAAGCAGGCTTCAGATGGTTGCAAGCCTGTGACATCTAAAATGGTCATGATTTTAGGTGGCGGCTGAAATTACAGAAAAGCAGCAGTTCGTCACAATGGGGCCTCGCAGCGAGGTGGGGCCTGGTGGCGGTGGGAGGGTCACCTCGTGGTGGTGGGGGGCCTCACAGTGGGGGCAGTCCAGGCGCCAAAATCACCTAGGTGCATCACTGCTTGAAAGTCTTCTAGCCCAACTGAGGCACAAAAAGGACACCCCTGCGCTGCCTTATCACAGCCATGGAGAGGAGAGCTGGTCTGGTGGCAGCTAGGGGTGTGCACGGAACCGCGGAGCTGCGGTCCGGCACTGGGGTGTGGGGTTCCAATAAGGGGGGGGGGCTTCTTAGAAGCCATTTGCAGCCAAGACGGCAAAGGGGCGGCAGGGAGTTATCCTGCCGCCCCTTTGCAATGGGGAACTGGCAAGAAGGGGGTGGCAGGGGGCTTGGGGGCGGCAGGGGTCTTGAAGGGGGCAGCCACCAGCCGAGCGGGGTTTTGAAGGGGGCAGCAGGGAGGTATCCTGCCACCCGATTCTGAATACTTAAGGAGCCAAACGGGGAATGAAGCGGGCGGCAGGGAGGTATCCTGCCGCCTGATTGCTCCAGAAAATACAGCGCCGTTGTTGGGAGGGGTAAGTAAAGCCCCCCCGTCCATATTGGAACCCCCCACCCCATCTTCCCGAACTGAACCACCCTGTGTCCGGACTGGTCCTTAGGCCTTTAGAATGGCCTCCAGACCGGTCCATGCACATCCCTAGTGGCAGCCAGCATGACTGGTCCCCTTAGCTAAGCAGGGTCCACCCTGGTTGCATATGAATGGGAGGCTAGAAGTGTGAGCCCTGGAAGAGATTCCCCTCAGGGGATGATGGGGCTGCTCTGGGAAGAGCATCTAGATTCCAAGTTCCCTCCCTGGGAGATTCTCCAAGAGAGGGCTGGGAGAGATTCCTGCCTGCAACCTCAGAGAATCTGCTGCTGGTCTGTGAAGACAATACTGAGTTCGATAAACCAATGGTCTGACTCAGTATATGGCAACTTCCTATGTTCCTCTGTTTGAATGTGAGGAAGAGGCCACCAGGTCATGAGGCAGACTATTCCACTGTTGAACAGCTGTTACAACCAGGAGATTCCTCCGAATGTCTACCCTGAAACTGCTGCCCTGTCATTTCAACCCCACAGTTGGCCAGCCAAAAGCCAGATCACAGATTACAGTTGAAAGGGAAACGTACAATTATGTCCTACTTGAAACATGTCGGGAACATCAATCAAAAGGAAGTGTAGTCCCTGCAGTTTAGAGATGGCTCAGTGTCCTGGTTCAGTGTCTCTGGTTTGGAGAGTTCCCAACTGCTGGAGCTGGGCTCACTATCAGGGCCCCAATCCTCTGTGGACTCGGTTGGCCCTTCTTCCTCTGTGTCAAGTCCACTGGTGGTCTAGATTGTATAGATCATTATAGCCACCTCATGGCACAGCGGGGAAGTAACTTGCCTAGGGAGCAAGAGGTTGCCAGTTCAAATCCCCACCGGTACATTTCCCAGACTATGGGAGACACCTATATTGGGCAGCAGCGATATAGGAAGATGCTGAAAGGTATCATTTCACACTGCGCAGGAGGAGGCAACATCAAACCTCTCCTGTATTCTACCAAAGATGACCACAGGGCTTTGTGGTCGCCAGGAGTCAACACCGATCCGACAGCACAACTTTATTTCCCACAGACTGACCTCGATAAGTAGGGATACTTAGAAGTAGAAATACTGAGTCATCAATACTACTAAGATGTTCCTCTAAAGGCCTACATACTTTGTCAGTACACAGAGGTCCAGGTGGTGAAAATAGTCGAAATCTGTCACCAAAGAAGTGGAAATGGTGTTGTTCACCAAACAATTCTCTAAAAACTCCCCATTTGCATTAAAAAATTGCATACTATGTGCATATGCTAATTGGTATAATATATGCACGCTTTGCTAGAAAGAGGTTAATTTGAGAATCAATACAACTCACCCCCCCCTTTCCCCACACAGTTCAAACACCAGCCTTCCTCTGACTGGATCACAGCATCCTATGGGGCAAATGGGGCATTTTCTTCTCATTTCCAAGGGGGAGGGAAACTGCTACCGCAGAGCCCTTTCCACGCCGTTCCCACACCAGTCACTTCTGGATCCCAACATCCCAAGGGGCAAAGGCTCCCCTCCGCAGTGGCGGTGCATATATCGGGGAAGCCCATGTTTCCCGGCCTGGAGGTCGCTGGCTGGCTGGCTGGGCACTGCAGCAGTAGAGCAGCAGAGACACGGGACATGGTCCGAAGAAGAAGTCCCTCCTTGGGGCCACTGGGCCACTCCCAGCGCGTGGCTGGGGAAAGGGGATGGGAATGGCCAGCACAGCAGCCACATACACGTGAGTGCCTCCTGCTGCCACACAGCAAATGCTACACAGGGGTAAGCCCATTGTTTCCAATGGGCCTACCCAAGGAGTAACAGCCACTACTGAGTGGTGTGAGCCTTGGCATTTGCAGCAGGATCCCTGGAATTCTGGAAACTCCCACCAGTAGAGAAATAGTTGCAGGGGGTTTCAAATAGTTGCAAATCCAGGGCGAAAGTCCACATCTTGGAACCCTAATAGGACTGCTTGGGAGTAGTTTGTGCTTGATTACAATAGTTTATCCCCCCCCCGCCCCCAAGATGCAAGGGGAAGAAATTGCTTATCCAATGCTGCATCAGAAAGGAGAGGGAGAGAGAGAGAGACTACTGAAAGGCTTCCATTGCCATCACGCACCCTCCAGAGAAACTATGATGTTTTCTTTTTGCTTTCCCAAAAAAGACACTGTTTGGAAGCCCAGAGAAAAGCCCAGAAGCCAGGCTCCCTTTGTGGCATGAGGTTAAAGGTGACCTGAAGCATAAAAAGTGCTTTTCTCTTCCAGGGACAATCCTGCCACTGTGTAGATCACCATCACAAAGAGCCCAGTGAGGCCTCAGAGCTGTCTGACAAACTGCACAGTTGGAGGAGAGAGAGAGGCTTTCTATCTGCACTGTGTGGATGCCTAAAAATCCCCCACCTGTGACTAAAATCTACATACAGATGTGTCTGTTTATTTTTAAAATGTCTGTGCCATCAATATAAATTTTTTCATGGTGGCTTAGACAGCAGAACACGTATCAGAAAAGTTTGTTAAAGAAACTTATTTGTTTCTGCGTTCATTTTAATTGTATTTGGATCCCACCTTTCATTCCCCTTGATTGGGGAGGATTTGCCTGCTGTTTTGGATCCTTTAACTAGACTTGGGACAAATGTGCCCCAAAATATTCTCCCAAAATTCCCAGGGGGAGAATATGAGGTGCGAAATTCTGAGAATTTCCTGCTGAGCTTTGAAATATTCTTTGAATATTCACTGAATAATTTATCATATTAACATTTCCAGAAATGGTGTTCCTGCCCACTCCACAAACCAAGAAACCAAAATACAACCCAATAAACCACTAAAAATACAGATCAATGAGGGAGGCTTGGCTGTCATGCACGTGGGACAGGGCCTTCTCTGTTGCTGCCCCCAGACTCTGGAATGCTCTCCTCGGCTATTCGCTCCTCAGTCTCCATCACAGTTTTTAGAAAGCATTTGAAATCTTGGCTTTTTACCCAGACGTTTATATGATTGTCTCTAGTGTTGCTTCTTTGTATTTTGTATGATAATTTTATGCTTGCATTTTAAATCTTTTTAGTCAGATCTATGTTTTTATATTTTAGCTTATATTTTAATTGTGTATTTTTTATAATCTTGTTTTAATTTTTGTGTAAACCAACTTGGGGTTGTTTTAATGAAAGGTGGTTTAGAAATTTAACAATAAATAAAATAAATCTACCATCCAACACCAGAAATAATCTCATGAAATAAGAAAATAAGAAAACATTATTTTGTTAATTAACCAGAATCCATCAGCCACTTATCTAGCTTTTTTCTTTTTCTTTTAAAGAAGTCTGTTGATTGACCCTTCACCCCACCCCAAATTACAGTCTTTCTGGAGTTTTGGATTCTGGAGTTCTGGATTCTTTGTTAAAATGCCTTCAAGGAGCCATCTACGGATAGATAGGTGAATTCAAATTATCCCTGTGTGAAAAAGTCTGAGAGTGGGAACATGGGGAATTGGAGAATAATTCTCGAAATATTCTCAACCCCAGGTGGAGAATAACAGCGAGAATTTGAACTGGAGAATATTCTTTTCCAAGTCTAGTCCTCCAACATTCTCTGATGATGACCACAGGGGAGAAACAGCCACCCCACCTGGACGTGTGCTAAATAGCAAACAGGGCCAGATGAAAGGGGGCTCAGGCAGTCATCATGAGAAGAGGGCTGTTGCAAACATATCTGTGTTGTCACCTGTGACATGGTGAAGGGTATAAGAACATAAGATCATAAGAACAGCCCTGCAATCAGGCCCAAGGCCCATCCAGTCCAACATCTTGTGTCACACAGAGGCCCACCAAATGCCTCCAAGAAGCCCACAAGCTTCTGTGCACAATGATGTTGTGACTGCCCAGTGATAAAACTCCTGCTTGCCAACCCTTCCCAGGTATCAAATTTTCCTTGCGGGTCAGAATAAAAGAGAAGCAGAGGGTTCTTTTATCCCAGCCGGAGATTTGTGACTTGCTTCTCTTCTCTCCCCCGTCCCCACCCAATCAACCATTCTTGCAGGATTATTGTCTTAGAAGTGCCGAAGGAAAAACAAAAGATGGAGAAATGTTTAGCTAAGAGGAAAGGAGTGTGTCATGAGCGCCAATAAACTGCTAGCTGGAGCTCAACAGACTTTGCTTTCGGATTGCAGATTTCGGGGGACCTGGGTATCTGCCATGCAACAGGCCAGGGTGAGGAAGATGCTGTGGTCAGTGGGCAGGAGGAGACCAGGTGCCCAGAAGCCCCAACGTCTCCTGGTTACAGAGGTCAACGGAAATGCATCTGAATGGGATAGTGGGGAAAAACATTTCTGAACGAGGAGCGGTCCTAATATAATGAGATGGACCAATGGGAGGAACTGGTGAGAGGCCTAGCAGCGGCTTGCAGGCCGTTCTAAAGGAGTGAGAAGCCCAGGCTCACAGTAAGGGAATGGCCAAAACTTTCTTCAGACCACAGAGGTTTCTTCGGAGGACCCAATTTTTACTTTTCCCCCTCACAGCCGCTTACTTGATGGCTGGCAGTCTCCTGCTTCTCCAGCGGTCTCGCCTGGTCCTCCAGCAAGGGTTTCGCAGGACCTCCAGCAACCAGGCCCCCCCAGTGGCAGATGCTTTACTCAGTGCTGGGAACACAGAGAGCAAACCAATGCAGCGTTCCCACTTGACTCCCAAACTCTTGGAGAGCATGGAGAGTCTCCATGGGCCGACCCCAGATCAGAAGCATGGACCCAAATGGCTGATGTCCCGGAACTCAGAACTCAGACAATTACGGAGGAGGTGGTTTCTCAGATTCATCAATGAGCAGGAGTCCATGCAGGCTCCTGGAGCGAAGGTGCTGAAACACACAGCTCCCAACAAAGGTAAGATGGTTTTCTGCCCTCCCATTGAGCAGGGGAAACTTGGGGCATTTTGTCAGAGCTGTTGGCAATTTAATTGTAATGTTATTTTGATGGGCTTTTGAGGTCTATGGTCTTAAGGAGGGCAAAAATGTACATTGTTGCTGGCTGTCTCTGTTGCTTGTATCTCTTTTAGTTCATTGTTGAGATTGATGCTGTTTATTTGTATTTGGTGGTGGTGGTCTTGAATGTTCATGGTGCTACCTTGAGCACATAGCTAGAAAAGTGAGGGGACATTCTGCGCAATCAAACCTCGGCTTGAGGAAGCCATCCTCACAGGTGCTCCTGTCCAGACAGCTCTGGGGCGATGGTGGAGGTGGGCTTTTGAGGACTTTCTTTCAAAAGTGTACGGTCACTTATTTGGCACTGCTTCTTTCTTGAGAAAAACATGGTGGCCAACAGCAGAGATGTGGGTGGGAAATTTCCCAGAAAGTTTCCCCATACTTAATTTTTCCATTGGACCGTGCCCTCCCCCTTTTTAGAATCTGTATTTGACGAAAAACATTTGAGATACAGTGAGCCAGTGGCGGCTGGTGCAGGCGCCGCTGTGGGGGTGGTGGGAGGCACCTTTCAGGGTAAATTAATAGGTGCTTCCCTCCTGTACCTGGAAAAACACCTGAAAGCTCTTCCCAGCAGTGGCGTGCCACCCAGCACCCGCTGCGGCCAAGGATCAGCTCATCCAGCTGATACAGGCCTTTGCTGGCCATGTAAATGGCCTCTGCCAGCTGAGTGGCGGAGCCGATCTTCTGCGCAGTGGGTGCACCGGGACTGGGAAGAGCTTTCAGGTGTGGCAGCTAAGCACCTACTCATTGACCCTTCAAGGTATCGCCCTCCCGGTGGCTCCGGCACCAGCCACCACTGCCGTGAGCAGAGCCCAACAGAGGCACTGCTCATGCGTCTGGCCACTGCACTAACCTGGGTTACGGTCCTGCCTGGCCCAGACGATCATGAGTTGAGGCTTCATAGGGTGGAGGCATTTTTAAATGGTGTAAATCAGTCAAATAGCGTGCCAAATCAGATTACAGTCTATTTAAGGGTATCAGGGGGATTTGTATGGTCATTTTTTTGAAGGAAAGACATTCATGCAAGTTTTATGCAAATGAGAGGGAAATTTGCATGGGGATTTTTTAAGGGGAAATTTCTAGAAAAAAAATCAATTCAAAATTTTCCAAGCACATGCTGACATTTTCTAGTTGACATCATGAATCTGATGAAGTGGGCTGTTTGCCTTTGAAATTGCATCATTGATGTTGCATTGTTCCCTGGTCCACTGGCTTACAAGATAAAAATAAGACATGTTGAGGAAGATATTCTCCTATTCACTAATGAATGAGATTTGGATGTCTCCATTTGGCATTTGCGAAGGGCAAACATTGACACCCTGCAGCTGGAAGCCTAGAGAAATGGTGCCACAGCACCACTCCCATCTTCTTACTGGATTATTTATCGTGGGTGTCTAGGCACAGCTTGAAAATTTCCTGATTGTATGTTTGCAAATTGCTGGAGCACACCTCTTCAGGAGAAACAGTCTTCACCATGACTCAACATCTTAATTCCAGAGTTCTGTTTTCTCTACAGTGCTACAGGTTTTGTTTGGAATAAAAAGCTTTAGAATATTGTCACTAATTTTAATGAAAGCCCTGCAGTCCATGATTTGGTTGCAAATTTTAAATTGTTCTCTGGAAACTGTCTTCAAGCAGAAGCGAGACAACCATCTGTGGTAGCTCTGAATTTCCTTTACCAAGCAAAGAGGGTGGACTAGATGACAGCCAGGGAACCCTCTGATTCACGGATCTGGGCCCTTGTTCAGACAACTTATTCATCTTACCTGAAAGCTGCATGATTGGAAGTCCTGAAGGAAGCAGGGTCCTTGATTTCTCAGAGAAAGAGAAATCAATATTATACTCTTTTCTCAGAGAAAGAGAAAGAGCTCTGTGCTATTGCTGTGTGCTTCTGTGGAGGACCTGTGCAGAGGTTACAGGGAACATCTAGGAAGAGGGCAGGGGTCCAAAGCATGATCCTAACATTGTCCTCATGCACCTATTTATCAGTGATAGACCCAGTTTCTGGTACCAGTACTTGGTCAGACGCTGTTCCAAATCTGTCCTGATTTTTGCTTTCTGGGGACACCTTGTTGGCATTTTTCATATAATTAAAGTGTGACATCAAGTCGATTTCGACTCCTGGCACCCAGATTGCCCTGTGGTTTTCTTTTGGTAGAATACAAGAGGGGTTGACCATTGCCTCCAGTCTGAGATGATGCCTTTCAGTATCTTCCTATATTGCTTCTGCCCAATAGAGTACCAGCAGGGATTTGAACCGGCAAATTTCTGCTTGTTAGTCAGGCATTTCCCCGCTGCACCATTAGGTAGCTACAGAATGTGAAAGCTGGAAAGAACTGTGGAGATCTTTTAGTACCATCCATTAGGGTGGCAACATTTTGATTTTTTGTACAGTTTAGCTGCATCTTTGATGGAAGCAGCACGAGTCAGACTGAAGGGCCTTTCCCATGACCAGCTCCTACTCTAACAGCAACAGACGATCAAAACCTCTGTTTGGGTCAGCAGACCCTACGGATAAGTTTGGTGAGATGTTCATCACTGAAACCAGGAACTGGGAACAGAGAGAGTCCTCCGAAGTCCCTGCAGGCCTTCCCAGCATGTTTTGCAACAGCTGCCCTCTGATTGGCCAGTAAGCGGCAGGAGGCCCAGCCCTCTTGAAGCAGCAGCGAGTCACAGAGTGTGCTTTTGTAAAGTGGCACATTAACGGATGGCAGCTACAACAGTGGGAGGAGAGCTGGTCTTGTGGTAGCAAGCATGACCTGTCCCCTTAGCTAAGCAGGGTCTGCCCTGGTTGCATCTGAATGGGAGACTAGAAGTGTGAGCACTGGAAGATGTTCCCCTTAGGGGATAATGGGGCCGCTCTGGGAAGAGCATCTAGGTTCCAAGTTCCCTCCCTGGCAGCATCTCGAAGAGACTCCTGAGAGAGACTCCTGCCTGCAACCTTGGAGAAGTCACTGCCAGTCTGTGAAGACAATAGAAGGATCAATGATCTGACTCAGTATATGGCAGCATCCTATATTCCTAACTCTCTATTGTTTAGGAACATAGGAAGCTGCCTTCTACCAAGTCAGACCATTGGTCCATCTAGCTCAGTATTATCTACATAGGCTGGCAGCGGCTTCTCCAAGATCACAGGCAGGAGTCTCTCTCAGCCCTGTCTGGATTTGCCAGGGCGGGAACTTGGAACCTTTGGCATGCAAGGATGTAGATGCTCTTCCCAGGGCGGCTCCATCCCCTGAGGGGAATATCTTACACTGTTCACATGTGGTCTTCCACTCAGATGCAAGCCAGGGTGGACCCAACTTAGCAAAGGGGACAATTCACACTTTCTACCACATGACCAGCTGTTCTCCCATAGACCAGAGAGTCCAGGCCTATTAGTTCCCCAGAGCTGCTAGAAAAGGTAAATGGATATAGATGAAGAAAAAGGCAAAGCGGGAGAGATCTTCTCTCCTACCTTGGTTAAGAGTAGGGTACAAAAGCTGGGCTACCGTGCTTTGGAGCCACCTAATGATGCAGTGGGGAAATGATTTGCCTAGAGAGCCCAAGGTTGCCGGTCTGAATCCTTGCTGGTCTGTTTCAAACTATGGGAAACATCTATCTCGGGCAGCAGCGGTATAGGAAGATGCTGAAAGGCATCATCTCATACTGCATGGAAGGAAGCAATGGTCAACCCCTTCTGTATTCTACCAAAGACCACCACAGGGTTCTGTGGGTGCCAGGAGTTGACACCGACTCGATGGCACACTTTACCTTTACCATGCTTTAAGCAACCAGGGCTGGAGGAAAATGTGTGAGTTCACACCACCATGCAAAACAGGGTACACAGCCTCCTACACTGATGTTGGTGGTTGTGTGAACAGACCTATAGTGTCATGTTGAGAAAGATTCTAGGGAGAAATGGCCAATGGGTTACTCAGACCAGCCTGAGAGATTGGCATCCAGCCTCCCCAATTGGAGAAAATGGAAGGAGAAAATCCAGTGGAGAAAATGGAAGGAGGAAATTTGTAGCCATGCCCCTGCAAGGAGGAGTGGCAGAGAAATCAGTTCATTCCTGTGTGTTCCTCTCACAGTATCTGCTGTCCACAGCAGGGGCACAGTGCAAATGACGCCATGCGTTCTTTTACCGTGACGAGGGGAAACCAGGACAAAGAATGCCAGTTACTGTGTCTAGCTTGTAACATCTTGTTCTAGCCTTAATAGCAAGAGGCTCCTTTTCCTACCACTGTCGGCACTTTTATTAGGCTCTGAGCTCGTGGCTCACAATGCTGCCATTACTTGACCAAAAGAGCAGGTCACCCTTTCTAA
The DNA here is from genome assembly GCF_027244095.1 of Hemicordylus capensis. Taxonomy (NCBI): domain Eukaryota; kingdom Metazoa; phylum Chordata; class Lepidosauria; order Squamata; family Cordylidae; genus Hemicordylus; species Hemicordylus capensis. The sequence continues at coordinate 9,463,234 of NC_069668.1, read as the reverse complement.
ATGAGAGTCTCGGATTTGCACTCAACTGCTCCCATCGACATGATTATTTCTAACTATTTATGCTGTTTTCATGTACTCGAGGGACTTACATCGGATGCTTCGCTGACGATTCCCGAGAGCGGATTCTGAAAGGTGCGGTGTTTTATGACTTGAGGAAAATGACCATTTCTCATTGCCAGGAAGCTTGTGCTGAGAGGTAAAGAAAGAAAGAGAAAAACCACACACACACACACCACTTTCTTTCTCTTAGTTTCCCTCTCCCAGTATGAAAAGAAGCTTCCAACTCAATTTGTCAAAAAATGGGGCAATTACAGCTGTTCAGTGAAAGGACTCTGAATTGCCCCAGATGCTTGATCAGAAAGGATTTATGCCAACTGTGGAGATACTAAAAATGTATTGTTTTAGTACCATGATTCTAGACCGAAGTGGGGAAACCTGGTCCTCCAACTGTGGAAGAACTACAATTCCCATCATCCCCAGCCACAATTTATTGTGGGAGTTGTGGTTCAACCACAGCCAGAGGGCCAAGTTGACTCACCTAGTCCATTGCGTTAGTCCACCGGGGCAAGTAATAAATGAAGGGGGGCAAAACAGAAGCTCCTTTAAATGTAAATTAACAATTAAAAGAGGGGCATAAAATTGGCTTTATATGGGAGAGAGTAAAGAGGTGTTGTTGTTTTAATTGAAACATGGTATTAAGTGGGAGTCCCAATCTGACATGTTCATGTCCCTGGCTAATTTCTCATCAGAACTGGTGGAGCTGTTCTTTCCAAGAATGAATGCACCCCAGCTGTCTACTTTGAGTCTCTCCAACGTCTTAGATGGAGAAAGGTTTCTCCCAACCCCGCTGCCAGAAATGCCTTACAGGAACATACAGATAAAGCCTGCATTCTGCTACTGAGCAGTGGAGCCCATGACACTTATTTCTGGCTCCCTTCCTTTCTGCAAAGCTAATTTGGCTGTCTCTGTGAATTTGTCTTGGGTTTGGAGACTAGTGAATCTCACTTTAGGATCCCCCCACCTCTGCCAGCAGGGAGAGAGAAGATGCTCCTCCAAACCCCAGAGGAATCTGTAGGAAGCAACACAGAAATACAACTAAGTACTTGGAGCTGTTGGCAGCTCTGTGAGTGACTTTGAGCCAGAGGCAGAAAGCTTTGCTCCCTCCGTACTTTAAATGTGGAGGCACACACACCTACAAGTACAAAGTGTGAATGTGACAAACCTGTCATGCGCTGTGCTGTGTTCACGCCAGGTTTGCCCCCATGTAATATGTGGAATGACCCTTTTGCTTTCCTCTCGAGAAAGAGAAAGGGGAGTTTTCTGCCTCTTTGATGTCATTCAGTGTCGCCACTTAGACATCCTGGGCTGGGTCACAGATAGCGCGGAACCGCGGATCCAAGGGACCAGTGATTCTGCGCCGCCGCCCCCCCGCCACTCTCCAGACGTAACACTCCGGAGGCTCTCTGTAGTCACAGCGAGACGGCAGAGAGATGGAGGTTTTCCGTTACGTATGAACTGGGCCCATCCATGGGCCAGCATGGTGTAGTGGTTAGAGTGCTGGACTAGGACCAGGGAGACCCGAGTTCAAATCCCCATTCAGCCATGATACTTGCTGGGTGACTCTGGGCCAGTCACTTCTCTCTCAGCCTAACCTACTTCACAGGGTTGTTGTGAGGAGGAATCTAAGTATGTAGTTCACCACTCTGGGCTCCTTGGAAGAAGAGTGGGATATAAAATGTAAATAATAACAACAACAACAACAACAACAATAACAATAACATCTGCTACACAATACACCAGATATAACTGTAGTCGAGAAGAAAGAAAAACAAGTGAAAATAATCGACATAGCAATACCAGGGGATAGCAGAATAGAAGAAAAAGAAATAGAAAAAATAAGAAAAGATCTACAAATTGAAATTAAAAGGCTGTGGCAGAAAAAGACCAAAGTAATCCCAGTGGTAATTGGCAGGTGCAGTTCCAAAAGACCTTGAAGAGCACCTCCACACCATAGGGGCCACAGAAATCACCATCAGCCAATTACAAAAAGCAGCTTTATTGGGAACGGCCTATTTTCTGCGACGATATCTATAACAATAGCAACAACATTGACAATAAAATTCTGGCATCCCAGGTCCTTGGGAAGGACTCAATGTCTGGATAAAACAAACCAGTCAGTAACACCTGACTGTGTAAACAACAAAATAATAATAATAATAATCCGTCCAAACAGTAATAGCCATGAAGCCTGATTTTTAAGGATACATCTAATCCAGTGGTTCTCAACCTGGTAGCCAATGAATTGTAGCTGGGTATGATGGGTGTTGTAGTCCAGAAACATCTGGAGGCCCCCAGGTTGGGAACCACAGGAGATTGCTGCTGCACACCGATCCTTATTTCCCAGCAACTGTTTGCTGACTATTCTAGCTCTGCTGCTGGAGGCATTTGCTGGAGGCTGCCATTGACAAACTGCTCCGTCTGGATGTCTGGATGGGTTGATTTCTGAGGAGTTGTGCTTGCTTTGTCCAGGGCTTATACATATGCTGGGCTGGAGTATGGAGCAGAATGCTATTGTGGAAACAGGTTGCCGCTGACAATGGCAAAGCAGGAGGAGTGCAACAATGAATGTAAAGGAGAAAAAGGAACCATCTGTGGAGGTGTCAATCGGCTCTCTGTGTATCGGGTGGAGGAACCACGGGCTGCGTCCAAACGGCGTAAGTGATGTGAGGCTCCTGAGCGAGGATCTCCTCCTGGCCAGGATGTGGAAAGAAACGCATGCTGCCCTGGTAGCTTTCCTTAAAAAACACAGAGGAAAGAGCAGGGGGGCTGAACGGCCAGGATGTTGTCTGTACCTGGGCGGCTTGTGGTAGCAAGCAGACACTGTCCCCTTTGCTGAGCAAGGTCTGCCCTGGTTTGCATTTGAAGGGGAGACTACATGTGAGCACTGGAAGATATTGCCCTCAGGGGAGGGGGCTGCTCTGGGAAGATCACCTGCCTGCTTGCATGCCAAAGGTCCCAAGTTCCCTCCCTGGCATCTCCTGCCTGCAACCTTGAAGAAGTCGCTGCCAGTCTGGATAAGCTATACTGAGCTAGATGGACCAAGGGTCTGACTCAGTATGAGGCCGCTTCCTGGTGAGGATGTGTATGCCAGGAGAAGCCCTGATGGGTTCCTATGTGGGTGCCAGGAGAAGCTTGGACCCTTCCTGGAGTTCAGTCTGGCCCTGATCCAATACAGGTGTCTGAGGTGGCCTCCCCATCCTCTCAATTCAGCCCCGCCTGAGCAGCCATGTGAGCACTTTGCCTTCGGTGTTGGAGTTTGGCCTTGGCATGGCGTTGCTTCTGATTCTCTGGGGGTGATGGAGGCGGTTTAAGGGACAAATCAAAAGCCTTACTGGAGTTCATTGGATCTCCAGGCTGACAGAGTCTCCAGGCTGACAGCTGTCTGATTAAGGGGCTTTCCTTGTGGCCAGGCTTCTTGGCTGGGGAATGCTAATCCTCCTCCTCCTCCAAGAGGGTCTCCTTGAAAGGGGGTTGGAATCTGGATGAGTCCTGACAGTGGTTCTACAACAGCCTTCTAAAGAGCCCCAGATGGTTGGCCAACCTCTCGTCAACAAGAGCGAAGGGTTTGTTGGAGACCATCTATTTGGCGACGGTCTCTCCTGATAGTTTGGGATCTCTCTGGTTTTATTTTTTATAAAATCAATATAAGTTGCAGGAGCATTGCTCTGTGCATGAGCGCCGAGGGGAGAGCACAGTTGACAGATTGGAAAAGTCAGTGGGAGAGAGAGGACGCTGAACGTCTCCAGCTGCAGTTTGCTGAAACTGCGGATGCAGTCAAGTTGTCATCTGGGGCTGTCTTCTGCCTTGTTGGGGTGTCTCTTTGCCTCCACTTAGATTCTGCTTATACATTTGCAAACGAGTACAAATTACAGAGACCTCTTAGGTCTCCAGGGCCATCCAGCAGAAACGCCAACCTTCAGTCCTGTCCCTGGGATTTCTCACCACTTGGAGAAGCTGGGAGGGCATCACAGGCCAATTAGCCGATGGAGCCAGGGCTTTCAAAGGGCAGTAATTAAGGGGTCAAGTGGGGTGGCGGCCCTGGCGTCAGATGAAGAGGACACCAAATGGGTCTGGAAGCAAGTGCAGAGCCTTCAAGGGGATCCGTCTGGCAAGGAAGTTCGTGTTTAGCTCTGAAGATTCAGCAAAGGATACTTTTGGAAAGATGTGAATGGTGTGATCTGCAGGCCAGGGTGGGAGAAAGAAAGGCCTGGCTGGACCAGAAGGGAATAAGCGTTCGGCACTAAAGTCCCTCTAGCTATCTGCACCAGTTCATTGCAGCATCTGTCATTTCTGGCGGCTGCTCGTCTCTCTGATGGCTGCCGCTTTTCATCCATGCCTCAAGGAGCAGCCATGAGGTTTGGAACACAGCTCTTAAGAAGCAGCAGTTGGTGTGATGGAGCTTAGCAGCAAACCCATTATAGCTGCTGCAAGGAGGGCAACAAGGCTCACATTTGGGACCCTCTAGGTTGAGCTGAAAGGGGCAATATGATGCAGGGGCTAGTGTGAAGAGAGCTGGCAAAGCTGGGTCTTATGGCCCAGTGTCACACACTGGGAGAGCTGGTCTGGTGGTAGCAAGCAAGAATTTTCCCTGTTGCTAAGTAGGGTCTGCCCTGGCTTGCATTTGAATGGGAGACTACATGTGAACACTGTAAGATATTCCCTTTAGGGGATGGGGCTGCTCTGGCTTGCATGCAGAAGGTTCCAAGTTTCCTCCCTGGAATCTCCAGATAGAGCTGAGAGACTTCTGCCTGTAAGAAGCGGCTGCCAGTTTGTGTAGACAATACGGAGCTAGATGGACCGAAGGTCAGACTTGATAAGTGGCAGCTTCCTATGTTCCTCCCCAATGGCCATGGAATGCGTTGAATTTCTGAATGGCCAACAAGCATTTGGAAATACCATGCATTCCTATGGCCCTTTGGAAGGAATTAGGGCTTTTCAGTGGGCATCCCTTGTTGTCCAAAATATTTTCATACATTCCTTGGAGTATCTGCTTTGCCTTCCCTGGCATCTCCAGGTAGGCCTGGGAGAGTCTCCTGCCTGCAACCTTGGAGAAGCCGCTGCCAGTCTGGGTAGACAATACTGAGCTCGATGGACCAAGGTCTAACTCAGTAGAAGGCAGATTCCTATGTTCCTACATACTGCCCAACACTTTACAGATGGAGGCAGGACATGCTTCTCACTCCCCAGAATGCAAGAGCGGGACTTTGTTTGAAGACTGAATCTTATTGAAGTGTCAGTAATCCAGCACGGCATTCTACCAGTTCCCATGGTTACCGAGACTCTTTAGGCAACAATGCAGAAGTGAAGCAAGCAAATGGGGCCAGGATCAAAGGCTAAAATGGGAACTGGAGGGATACTGATACTTGCACTGTCACACTTTGGAATGTGGCGACCCATCTGTGGAAGGGACCCTGGAATTTCCCCTTGGAAGGTCAGTTGGAAGAACCCAGAAATTCACTTTGGAGAAATTTCCATTCCAACCCTAGTTACACCCATCTCTGACTTGCATGATATTCGCCAGCCTTTGTCTTCACTCACCAGAGTCCATCAACCATAACCCATCCCTGCTCCACTGATCCCAGCAGCAACGTAAATGGGCCCCGTTTAGGATGAAATGTGGAGTGGGACAGACAGCAGCTGCTGACTTGCTCCATGCATTTTAGCCCACAACCCACACAGCTGCTTCCCACTTCCTCCCACAACTCACTCCTCACTTCCTCCCGCAAACCCCCATGCGTTTTAGCCCAGCCTCTTCTAATCATATCCTGACACCTGATTCAAGGCCCAAAGGAGAATCAGGGCTCCAAAGGAAGGCTAGAGGTTCAGCACCACGGAGAGTTCTGAGTAAGCATTATGGCTCCAAGGGCTGTGAGAAAGCACCTTAGACAATTCTCCCATGTTTCTCCTGGGTGGGAGGCTTAACCCTGGAATGCCAGTTTCTCCTTGGAAGAAGCCTGCCATTTTCATTCAAAATTCACGTTGGAGAAATGGCAACTTGGCAAGTAGCAGACTCAGGCCTTCAGTTATAGGAACATAGGAAGCTGCCTTCTACTGAGTCAGACCCTTGGTCCATCTAGCTCAGTATTGTCTACCCAGACTGGCAGCAGCTTCTCCAGGTAGGGAACTTGGAACCTTCTGCGTGCAAACCCACTCTTCGCAGAGTGGCCCCCCTCCCAAAGCAGTGTTCCTTCTAACAGGGATTCCCAGATGTTGTTGACTACAGCTCCTAGAATCACCAGCTGCAACGGCTTTTATTCCCAGCAACCGCTGGGAATCCCTGTAAGAGGGAACACTGCACTGAAGCGGAACATTTTACAGCATTCACATGTGGTCTCCCATTCAGATGCAAACCAGGGTGGACCCTGCTTAGCAAAGGGGACAATTCATGCTTGCTACTACAAGGCCAGCTCCCTTCCCACAATATCTTGTCGTTCAGCTAAACCCCTGCAGTCACACTGAGACCTCTGGGAGGAAAGCCCATTTGCCGAGGGGGAGGGAGGGATGGAGTCACCCTCCTGTTTGCTAGTAAATTCTAGGGGATCCTCCATAAGGGGCTCAGTAGAGGATTTTGCCCCCAGAACCCACCATGGTCAGTTACCAGCGTGGGCTTGGCTAACAACAGTTTCAACTGTGTCCACTTTGTTCCTGGCTCTTATGCCCAGCTCTTTGCTTCTACAGCGGGAGAGCTTTGAAAGCATAAACTATCCAAATGTGGCAGTTTCTGAAAGGGCTGCGGTATACAGGACCAAAGCTGAATGGAGACGGAGCATTTGGGGTGAAGCCTTTTCATCTGCTGAAAGAAAAAGAACGCCGCCGCATCCCCCCCCCCGGCCCATTTTCATTTTTATTCCTTTCGGATCCATTCTGCCAGATAGAATGGGGAAAGGAAGAAAAGCTCTCCATTTGTATACTGCATCTTAACCATTGACTTATATTTACTTCTCTCAAACTTATGGTTCCCTGTGGATGCTGTTTGTGGGGAAAGAACGCGTGGATTTTAGCTCGTACCAGCCGAGATGGTGTTTCATTGCTCCCGAAAAGAGGGGGTCAGGACTCCAACAATAATACACCCAACATAGGCTAGCACACAGTCTGGCAACTTTCCCAGTATTTGCATCGGAGCTGCAATCTGCAGAAGGCAAGGCATGTTTTCAGCAGCTTAGATATTTCTTCTGCCCAGTTAACATTCTTCCCTGATGTCCTCAGGGTACTGATTCTTAAGTACTGGTTCAAGAAGGAACTGGAGCCCAGAAGGCAACAAAAGAGAAAAAGGAAAACCTGGAGGCCAGTCCCAGAGGAACATAGGAAGCTGCCATATACTGAGTCAGACCATTGGTCTATCTCGCTCAGTATTGTCTTCACAGACAGGCAGCAGCTTCTCCAAGGTTGCAAGTGGGAGTCTCTCAGCCCTAGGGATGTGCGGTTCGGTTCGGATCCGGACCGGTTCGTCCGAACCGGTCCGGATCCGGCGGCTCGATCCCGGACCGAATCGGGCCCTCCCGGGGACCGAGCCGGACCGAATTCGAGCCGGTTCGGTACCGAACCGGCTCGGGTTTCCCGAACCGGTTCGGGAATGAAATTGAGTCTCACTCAGTGTCTCTTTAAAGTGTGTCCTCCATTTTGTGTCTCCTTCCCGAAACTTTTGCTCCTCCTTGCATCCATTTTGTGATGCTATTTCCAGGCATTGTATTGGCTGCGCTATTGATCCTTGATTGGCCAGAATGAGTCCTTTGGTCTGGTAGGCTGCTTGGCTGTTGCACTGTTGAGAGCTGGCACCCTGTTGGCCGTGGGGGGAGTGCAAAGGTGGGGGCTCCCAAAGGAGGGAATTTCAAACCTATATAAACCCAAGCCTCTTCTCTGGAAACTTCTCTTGGCTGCAGTTGTGGGATCATCTCTGAGACCTGCTTGCCCTTTGCTGGCTGCTCTGGTGTCTCTGTGAGTCCTGACTGTGTCCTGTGTCTCTCTGTGTGTGCTCTGTCTAATCCTTTGTCCACCTGCCCTTTGTGACTCTCTGTGTGTCTCCTCTCTCTGTCTGTCTCTTGTCTGTATACTGTGTGTTACTTCACTTTACTTTCTTCTTAATTTCCCCCAATTTTCCCTGTTCCTTGTCTGTCTGCTTTTCTCCCCCCCCTCCCCCCCTTTCCCTTCTCATCCTTTGGGCCTACCCTCCCCCTCCCCCACTCCCACCCACTGCATCCTCATTGCTTTAAATCTTCTTCCATTAATTATTGCTCTTTGTCCTGCCTTGTTGTTGTCCAACTTTTTGATTTTCACATTGCATTCCATTGGTTTCAGTTATATATTGCTTGCTGGTTTTGCTTAAATTGTACCATTTTGTTTGTTTCTGCTGACTGCTGCTGCCCTGCGAGTTGGTTCCCTGAATCCCTCCCCCCCACCCCCAGAGGATTCTGTTGTTGTTTCTTGTTGTCCCATATAATCAGTTTTGGTTCCCTGCTCCCAACTTGCCCCTCCAAGTCCAACCACACCCCACCCCAACCCCACCCCATCCAGCCTTCTCCCAAGTTTGCTGCTGCCAAACCGAGTCCAGTTTTCTTTGCTTGGTTCCACTTATTCATTTGCTATTATTAATTTGCAGCAATTGTGGTTTCATTGTCTCTGTTCACTTAGTGGCCCCCCTCAGAGTCTGTGTTTGGTTCCCCCTCCCCACACCCCCACCCCCAAGTTTTTTCTGCTGGTTATAGTCTTTCTTTTAATTTTTTTTTTAAACTTCTGGCTTGTGTTCTCTTGATATATATTGCTTTATATATTTTGCTACCCTCCTCCTCCTCCTCCCCCCCCTGCCTGCCCCCCCCACCCTCCCTCCTCCCAGACCCTACCCTAGCCCAGGCCCAGCTCCTCCCCCAACCACCCCATCCAGCCTAATCGCTGCTGCTGCCCGAGTTGTTCCAGTTTCTCCTTTGCTGTTTGTTGTTGCCACCTCCCCTTCCCCCCAACACCCCTCTGCCACACACTAGCCCCCAACCACACACACCCTCTCTGCTCCCCCCACCCCACCTCTTTTTCTCCTTGCCCCTGACTCTCTCCACTCACCCCAGGCCCCCTGCCACACACTAGCCCCCAACCACACACACCCTCTCTGCTCCCCCCACCCCACCTCTTTTCCTCCTTGCCCCCGACTCTCTCCACTTACCCCAGGCCCCCTGCCACACACTAGCCCCAACCACACACACCCTCTCTGCTCCCCCCACCCCACCTCTTTTTCTCCTTGCCCCCGACTCTCTCCACTTACCCCAGGCCCCCTGCCACACACTAGCCCCCAACCACACACAGCCTCTCTGCTCCCCCCACCCCACCTCTTTTCCTCCTTGCCCCCGACTCTCTCCACTTACCCCAGGCCCCCTGCCACACACTAGCCCCAACCACACACACCCTCTCTGCTCCCCCCACCCCACCTCTTTTTCTCCTTGCCCCCGACTCTCTCCACTTACCCCAGGCCCCCTGCCACACACTAGCCCCCAACCACACACACCCTCTCTGCTCCCCCCACCCCACCTCTTTTTCTCCTTGCCCCCGACTCTCTCCACTTACCCCAGGCCCCCTGCCACACACTAGCCCCCAACCACACACAGCCTCTCTGCTCCCCCCACCCCACCTCTTTTTCTCCTTGCCCCCGACTCTCTCCACTTACCCCAGGCCCCCTGCCACACACTAGCCCCAACCACACACACCCTCTCTGCTCCCCCCACCCCACCTCTTTTCCTCCTTGCCCCTGACTCTCTCCACTTACCCCAGGCCCCCTACCACACACTAGCCCCAACCACACACACCCTCTCTGCTCCCCCCACCCCACCTCTTTTCCTCCTTGCCCCCGACTCTCTCCACTTACCCCAGGCCCCCTGCCACACACTAGCCCCAACCACACACACCCTCTCTGCTCCCCCCACCCCACCTCTTTTCCTCCTTGCCCCCGACTCTCTCCACTTACCCCAGGCCCCCTGCCACACACTAGCCCCCAACCACACACACCCTCTCTGCTCCCCCCACCCCACCTCTTTTCCTCCTTGCCCCTGACTCTCTCCACTTACCCCAGGCCCCCTGCCACACACTAGCCCCAACCACACACACCCTCTCTGCTCCCCCCACCCCACCTCTTTTTCTCCTTGCCCCCGACTCTCTCCACTTACCCCAGGCCCCCTGCCACACACTAGCCCCCAACCACACACACCCTCTCTGCTCCCCCCACCTCTTTGGACCGCTGCTACTGCTGTGTCCTCCCCCCACACCTGAATCCCCCCTCCCTGCTGCGCTGCGCTTCTCCTCTCTCCTCTTTCTCTCTATCATCTCTCTTTCTCCTCTCTCTCTCTTTCTTTTCTCTCTCTCTCCTCTCTTTCTCTTTGTCCCTCCCCCCCTCTCTTTTCTCTCTCTCTTAGTCTTTTCTCTCTCTGCTCCCCTTCACTTTCCACCTCCTCTCCCACAGCTGCAGCCGCACACAGTAGCCTACCCACCTGGCGGCTGCCATCGGTTTTTTTTTTCTTTTTATAGTTTTTGGTTGATTTTGTCTCTGCTTGGGGGTGAGTTGAGCGACACAAATAGTGTTGTCTCCTCACTTCTGCCCCTCCATCGTTGTTGAACTACCCCGGTTGCCTGTGTGCCTCGTGCGGCCGCCCTGCTGTGTCTCAGCCCAGGGTGGCTGGCTGGCGGCGGCGAATCCGTGACCAGCAGTGAGCGGCAGGAGAAGGACCGGAAGAAGAGGGGTTAGTGCGTGTGCGATTGTGCACCTTTTGTTGCCCCTTTCTCTCCCTAGCTGGCGGTTTTAAATAGGGACACCCCTATTCTGAAATGCATTTGGGTGTGGGGAGGAGGGAGGGAACCTTGGAGAGGAGATGTACTGTTGTAAAACTTGTGTCTTCATGCCCATGCCCAGTAAAGAAATTGCTGCTGTGTGTTGCGTTGCATTGCATGCGTCTTGCAGGTGGTTTTTGAACAGGTGCCTTCCAGAGTGCTTCCTTGCCTCTGGGGCAGTCTGAGTGGGGTCCAGGGTTCTGATGCGATGCTGCCACTACATGCTGGGCCCATGCCATGCCAGAGTGCTTCCTTGCCTCTGGGGCAGTCTGAGTGGGGTCCTGGCTGGGCTCTGATGCTGCCACTACATGCTGGGCCCATGCCATGCCAGAGTGCTTCCTTGCCTCTGGGGCAGTCTGAGTGGGGTCCTGGCTGGGCTCTGATGCTGCCACTACATGCTGGGCCAATACACACGTATGATGATGATCATGATGTTCAATCCATGAGGCTGCCATCAAGTGTTTGCTGCTGCTTGCTTGCCATGGCATTGGGCAGGCAGAGTCACAGAGTGGGTGGGCTCAACCTCTGTGTTGGTGTGACTGGGTTCTGGTTTTGGTTGTGTGCAATTTAGAGTCACTAAATAGGCTGCATTGAGTTTGATGCTCCCCCCACAGGAGCATTACTTGAGAACCACCCCCCAGAACCCACACTTTGTGTTCCAGTTCACTAAATAAGGGTTTCCTCCTTTGATCTGCAGGTTCCCAAGCGTTGACTGCATCCCTCCCCCACCCCCGGTAGGTGCTGTGCCCTCCCCCCATCCACTCTCCCCCCCCAAAAAAGCTAAAAACTTGCCACCCACACCACAACTACTCCACCCAACTGCCCGTGCCACCCTCCCACACCGGGGTTCCACCCTTTAACCCCCTATTTTTCTAAAAAAAACCCCTCCCAGACCCATCTCCCCAATTGGCTTGGTGGTTGACTCCCAAATTCAAAAAGGACACCCTCCCCCTCACTTCGATTGGCTTCCCCCCCCATATCAAAAAGTCTTCCTTTCCCCCCAATTGGCTTCCTTTTTTGAAAACAAACTTCCCCCCCGCCGCCTCCAAATCAGCTGCCTTTTTTTTGGCCCCTAAGCCCCTCCAAATTATTTTTTTGACCCTGTCTGGCCTTCCTCCTAAAGTCTCCCTCCTTCTGACCTAGCAGCATGTCTGAGCGCCGTGTGGTGGGCAGGGCTCGCTCAAGGCTGGCAGGCAGAGGTGGGAGAGGCCAGGTGCGGGGTGCGCCTGCGGCACGGGGAGGGAGAGGACGCGGGGAGCCTGAGGACACCCCAGTTCTCCCCATTGGAGAATTCTTTGCTCCGGCCCCATCTTTGGTGCGCAGGATTCAGTTCCCCACGCCTGCTGCCGCCAATCGCGGCAGAGGCAGAGGCACTGTTAGGGCTGTGGCGGGTCCCTCCTCGCCGGCGGCACCAGGTGCTGCTGAGCTACCGCCAGTTGTTGAGGTGGAGGAGACTGTGGAGTTGGAAGAGCAGGTAGAGGGCGGTGAGGACCATGCGGCTGGCAGCGATGCAGCCAGGTTCTCCCTCCCTCTGGGGCCCCTTCCCCCTATCCTTTCGCCGCTCAGTGGGGCCCCCCCTTGTGAAGCCCGACACTCTGGTGGGGAGCGGTCTGGCGAGGTGGTGGAGGAGAGGCCTGCCTCTCCGATGCCAGTTGAGCCGGGCCCTTCCTCCGCTGTGGAGGGCGGAAGGGGCGGGTTGGGTGGCAGCAGTGGGCAGGCAGCGGCGGCCGCCCCCCCCCCTAGGACTGCAGCCACCCTGCGAGAAACGGCCTAGGACGGCGCCCAGGGCGCAGGAGGCCAAGGGCAGTGGTGCATGGGTGCATTTTGAGGTCCCTCAAGATGCCCCATTCCACGCCCGCTGTGTCCACTGCAGGATGCTTGTCAGCCGTGGAAGGGACCCTGCGCACCTGGGTACGACGCCTATGTGGAGACACCTAGAGCGTCACCACCCAGGTCTCAGGGGACAGGCTGGCAGCGCTAGTGCGCCTTGTGCATCTGCCACTAGGGCGGGCAGCGGCAGTGTGCCAGCCAGCAGGCAGGCTACACTGCCCGTCCAGCGGTGGACGCAGTCCTCGGGCAGCCAGCGTATTGTTCGCGTGGACCATCATCACCTCACCCGCCTCATAGGGGAGATGATTTCCACCGATGACCAGCCGTTTCAGGTGGTCGAGAACAACGGCTTCCGCCGTATTCTCCAATACCTGGCTCCCGAATACGTCATCCCCTCAAGGACGACGTTCAGCCGGAACGTGGTCCCCTCCCTGTACCGCCGGTGCAGGGAGCTCGTGTCGGCCGAGCTGCGTGCAGCTCCGGCCGGGACAAGCGTGCATTTCACGACTGACCTCTGGACCAGTGTCAGTGGGATGCACGCTTCTTTCCTGGCCCTCACTGCCCACTGGTGGGGACCGGAGAGTGAGGGGACCTCCGCGGGCGATGCTTCCGGGTCCGGCGCGGCTCCCGATGCACTACGGCACAGGTGGGCCGTCCTGCACGTGGAGACGATGGACACGAGGCACACCGCGGAGGAGGTGGCGGCCGTACTCGACCGCCAGATAGAGGAGTGGATTGGCGGGTGTCCACACCTCTCCCGCGGCTTCATTGTCACCGACAATGGAGCCAACGTTACCGCCGCTGTCGAGACAGTCATGGACTGTGTGAACATACGGTGTATGGCACACACGCTCCATCTGACCGTCAGGGACGCCCTTGGCCTTAAGGAGCTGAGGGCGTCCCAGGAGAAGGGGGCCCGCCCCATCGCAGGTGCTGTTGCTGCCACGGCTACGCTTGTGGATAAGTCCCGCAAGCTGGCCGCCCACTTCCACCGCAGCGAGAAGTCCAGGAGACTGCTTCGCCAGAAGCAGGATGACCTTGGCCTTCCTCGCCATCTCATCCCTACGGATGTGGAGACGCGGTGGAACTCCACCTTCCTCCTGTTCCAGCGCCTGTTGGAGCAGGAGAGAGCCCTTGTCGCCCTGGCGAGGGACGAGTCCTTGGATGTCTGCGACTTCTCGAACGCAGAGTGGAAGCAGATGTCCGAGGCGGTGTCGGCACTCGAGCCCTTCCAGCTTGCCACGAAGGGCTTGTGTGGCGACACCACTCCCTTGAGCCAGGCGCTGCCCACAGCTGTTGGTCTCGAGAAGCTGATGGGTGGACTCCATATCTCTCTGACCACGCCAGAGGGTCGTGCTCTGGCTGGGAGGCTGAGGTCTGGGGTTGACAAGCGGCTCGTTGATGTGCTGGGAGACAGGGAGGAGTATGTCCTCGCTTGTCTCTGTCACCCAGCCCTCAAGGGCAATGCCGTGAGTGCCGACGACTTGCCCAGGTGGAAGGGCATCCTGGTCGAGAAGGTTAGGGAGGAGGAGGCCGCTAGGGCCCGCAGAGACCAGGGTGTTGGTAGTGGTGCGGGGGCAGCCCTCGCGGCCCAACCCGCACCCAGCAGCAGCATGGGCGGCCAGCCGGCGTCAGCTTCCCCTTCCCCTCCCTCTTCCCAGTCCAGCAGCGCGGCATCCCAGGCGGCGCCATCGCAGCAGCCATTTGCTACCGACTCGAGATCCGCCCAGTGGTTTCAGCGGTTCTGCTATGGCGCCATGCCTGGTATGCGGGAGGCTCGACCTGCCAGGCCCCCCTCCAGTGCTGAGCAATGCGTTGCGCAGTACTTGGAGGAGCCTGTGGAGGGAGACGGCGTGGACTGCGCACAGTTCTGGGCGAGCCGCCGCCAAGTCTGGCCGGACCTGGCGGTGGTGGCTGTGCGCCTCCTCTCCTGCCCCCCAACCAGTGTCCAGAGCGAGCGGGTGTTTTCACGTGCCGGGGACGTGGTGACACCCTCTCGCTCCCGCTTGGACCCTGGTCTGGTGGAGCAGCTGGTCTTCCTTAAGGTGAACCTCCCCCTGTTGGGCTACCCCAAGCTGCAGTTTGAGACGGGCGAGTGATTACCGTGGGTTGCCCCATGGTTGGTCACCTGCCTGGCTCGAACTCTGTGCTTATCCCTACCCTCCCCCCTTCCACCTCTAGCTGAGCTGACGTGACAGATGCTGAGCCGTGCCAGCCAGTCGCAGCGTGTAGTGTGCCCACACAGAGATGCAGTTGTAGTAGTAGTTGTAGTGCTGCGACTGGCCAGATGTTTACAATGCCCACGCCCACCTAAAAAGAAACCCAATGCTGACCAGCACAGGCCCTTTATCTATCCACCTGTCAGCATTTGGGGACCTGGCGTGGGCACGGCACACCCCCCCAAAGTAGCACAGCCCACGGAGTACTAGACTTAGCGGCAGCGGCGGGTATACGTTCAAAAATGCAGTGTAGATATGTAAATACTGTATGTAAATAAACATGTAAATAATTTTTTCTTTAAAAACCCCATGTCAAAATCAAGCCTCAAAATTATGCAAAAGAAAGAAAAAAAGGTGACAAAGGGAGAACAAAATGATGAATGCCAAATGAATTGATTTTATTGAAAATGTCACCAGAAATCATGTGTGGGGGGCTTGGTTTACATGGAGAAGATGATTGGGTGATTTTTTGAAATGAAACGAATGAATTATTATCATCTTATGTTCATCTTGATTGTGGTCACTGTTGATGTTGGCTGATGGCAAAAAACCCAAAACCATCAGAATAGCAATGAACTGGCTGCCAACACAACATATTGATTGATAACTGTGCAGGGGGGGAATTGGGTCTGTGTGTGTGTGTGTGGTGCAGGCTCAGTCTGTCTCTTCCTGTTGTGTGTCTGTCTGTCTGTCTGTCTGTCTGTGTGAATGGATGCCTAACACTGTCTCTGTGTGTGGATGCTTTCTGTGTGTAGTGTGGTGTGTGTCTGTCTACATGTTTTTTTTCCTCCCCCCCATGCCTCCCTCCATCCTTCCCCTCTCATCCTCTCCCCTTCCTCTTCACCACCTTCCATCCTCCCTCCCTTCCAGCCCACCACCGCCTCACCTGCCCCCAACCCCGGTCTGGCAGATGATGAGAGTCTGGTCTCTCCCACCGAAGCACACACGTGAGCACGTGTGTGCACAAATATGTGGCTGACCAACTCTGAGCCGGACCCTCCCCCCTTCAATCCCCTCTACATCCCTCTCCCCCTCCCCTTTCCTCCCCCCTGCCTCCCAGCCTCCCTCCCTGCCTCCCTCCCCCCTCCTAGCTAGCAGCGCACACATACACACACAAAACACCTGTGGTGGCAAACACCACCAGCACACATGCACTCACACTGGTGCCACCACCTCTGCCTTGGGCCTCTGTGTCCTTGAGCAGATATGTGGTGGTGGACCAGAGAAGCATTTCTTTCCAGCAAGGCAAAAGGCATGCACTCACTGCACACACACACACACACACACGAAGAGGTGAAGACGAGAAGAGGCAACTTCTAGAACCAGCAGCAGCAGGTGAGTGTCGTGTAATTGTGTTGCTTCCCAAGGCCACTGCCCATGCTCAATGCTCAGTCTGCTGAAACTAAAGAACTAGCTACAATCACCCTTCCTCACATGCAGCTCAGCTCAGCTCAGCTCAGCTGCACAGCACACTGACTAACTAGACACTACAGCTGGTGGTAGAAAAAACAGAAGTCTAGATTCTAGAAGATGTCCTGGTGGATTTTAAACTTTCAAATCTGTGCTAGGATTGCCTCGCCCGCCTCCTCCTCCTCCTCCTCCTCCTCCTCCTCCTGCCTGTAATTGTGCCCTCTCCCCTTGCAGTTGCGCCGTCGTGATGGGTTGGTGATGTGCGTGCGCCGTCTACTTGTTAGCTCTCTCCTCCTCATGTTGGCTGGGCTTGCCAGGCACTGGCTGGCAGCAGCTGTTGGCTGTGTGCTAGGCTCAGGCTGTGGCGCGCGTGACTGGACTGGGAATGTTATTGTAGCGGCAACACTGGTTGTGGTGGTAGCAGTAGTAGCTGTTGTTGTTGCTGGGCTGGTGGCTGCTGGCCTGTGCTGACTCTGCGCACTTGGTCTGGTCTGGTCTGGTCATTGGGATGCAGATGTAGGGTGTGTGTGCATCATCCATGGGGAGCATCAGAGCAGAGCAGAGCAGGTTGGCTGGCTTCTGTCTGTCGGGCCTAGTCAGTGGCAGGCACTGAGTGAGGCGGTGGTTCCTTTGGGCATCACGTCACCCATCATGCAGAGCGGCAGGTCTGCTGCTCTGCTGCTCCGCCTCCTGCTTCTTCTCTGTGTGTGCTGCTCTTGTGCTTAGTGTGCTGCTCCGCTGCTGCTGCTGTGCTGGCAGGCAGCACAGCAGTGGCCTTTTTGTTAGATCAGAGAGTGGGTGTTGTCTCTCTGAGTGTCCTCCTCTTACTTGCTTGGATAGGAGTGGTGGTAGTAGGTAGGCATTAAGATGGACTGACTAGGTGTTACGTGTTAGGGCGCCCAGAGAGAGGGGCCAAAAAGATGGGGTGGCAATTGTTGGGTTGCTCCTAGTATTATTGGTGAATTTCTGAAGAAAAAATTTTTTTCCATTGGCTAGAATGGGGGTTCGGGGCTGCCCCAGACCCGCCTCTGTGGGGTGGCAGCACCGCCAAAGTGGGTCCGGGGCCATGGCAAAAATGCCCTCAGTCCCTCCCAGCAATCCCCGTAGAGATAGGAGTGATGGTTCTGTTGTTTTTCTGAGGTGTTCTGAGTGAGTGTGGATTCTGTGATAGCAAATGAGAGTGGATTCATGGTGTCTCATTGGAAATCTCATAAGCTATCATAGAATCTACACTCAGAATACCTCAGAAAAACAACAGAACCATCACTCCTATCTCTACGGGGATTGCTGGGGGGGACTGAGGGCATTTTTGCCATGGCCCCGGACCCACTTTGGGGGTGCTGCCACCCCACAGAGGTGGGTCTGGGGCAGCCCCGAACCCCCATTCTAGCCAATGGGAAAAAAAATTTTCTTCAGAAATTCACCAATAATACTAGGAGCCACCAATTGCCTTGGGATTTTTGGGGTGGAGGACACCCATGGGTGGCTACCACCCACCCCAGCTTTTTTGCCCCTAAGGGCTCCACATTGTGAGTTATGGGCAAAAATTTATTTTTTGAAAAAAATTTGTAAAAAATCAGAGGAAGGTCCAATCGACTTGAAATTTGGGTGGCAGGTAGAACACAATGTCTCCTTCAAAACCAGCCACTTTTTGTGATCCGAACCGGTTCGGTTCGGATCCGAACCGGTTCGAAACCGAACCGGACCGTGGGGGTGGTCTGGCAAAACCAAAACCGAACCACCCCGGTCCGGTCCGGACCCGGTTCGGACCCGAACCGAACTGGGAGAACCGGTTTTATGCACATCCCTACTCAGCCCTCTCTTGGAGATGCTGCCAGGAAGGGAACTTGGAACCTAGATGCTCTCCCCAGAGCGGCTCCATCCCCTGAGGGGAATATCTGACAGTGCTCACACATGAAGTCTCCCATTCATGTGCAACTGGGGTGGACCCGGCTTAGCTAAGGGGATACGTCATGCTTGCTACCACAAGACCAGAAGTAGCTAGAGATCAAAGTACAACATCTAGTGTACATATCCGGCGGTATACAATACGATAGATAGATAAATAGATAGATAGATAGATAGATAGATAGATAGATAGATAGATAGATAGATAAAAGTGACTGATTCTGCAATGGGATGTCATACTGGAACTGCCCTCGCTCCTGATTTTTTGGGGTGATGGTGGGGAAATAAGTTCTTTTCTACATCTATGCCAATCTCATGCAAACTCAGAGGAGCTAACACATAAAGCAATAAAAAGAACGTTCAATTCAAATATGCCTTAAAGACTTTCCTGGAAGAGAGTGACCTTCAGTCAGGTTTGACTACTGCAATGCACTCTGCGTGGGGCTGCTTTTGTATGTCGTTCGGAAACTGCAATTGGTGCAGAATGCTGCTGCCAGATTGGACTCCGGGATGACCCGAAGAGACCGTATCATTCTGGGTTTAAAAGAACTACACTGGTTACCAATAGGTTTCTGGGCAAAATACAAAGTGCTGGTTATTATCTATAAAGCCCTTAAGGGCTTGGGCCCAGGGTATTTATGAGAACGCCTTCTTCATTACGGACCCCGCTGCCTATTAAGCTCTTCAGGGGAGGTTCGTCTGAGGGTGCCGCCGACTCGACTGGTGGTGACTCAAAGGTGAGCCTTCTCTGTCGTGGCCCCAGAACGTGGGGGACGCACTTCCTGCTGAGATTAGAGCTGCTCCATTCCTGTTGGCTTCTCGGAAACAACCCAAGACACATCTCTTCAGCCAAGCTATTTAGCTATTTGGTAGTTTTTATGGCTATTTTAATTGGATATTTTAATTATTAAAATTTCTTGGTTGGTTTTATTGCTGTAAACAGTCTAGAGACTTTGGTAGAGGGCAGTACACTAAGATGTTAAATAAATAATAAATAGAAATATAAAATTTCCAAAAATTTTGAGGTCAGGAAGGAAAACATTTCCCCCCCACCCTGGGGGAAATTGAAATATATGCAATACTTTTTTTTCTAGCTCCCTTTATGGGTCTGAAGTCACACTGTTTCTTTAGGAGCATTTATTATGCATAACCTGCTTTGCTCGCAACATTGATCATTTTTGGTGTATTACATTTAGAAGTAGTGTCACTATACATACTTCTTCCGATCCTTCATCTTTATCATTGTAATGACTTATGAAAACTGAATTGCCTGGATTGAGACACGCTTTTCTCCATGTTCCTTTATTGCTTGATCTGGTATATTTCTAAATATAGACCAATTCCTTTCACAAGAAGATGGTGGGATCTGAAGATTGGGAGAGTGAAGTCCAGAGCACCTTTCCTTATATGAAGGAAAGAAACATCTTTTCTTCAATTATTTACTCATAATTCCAAAAGAAAATATTTCATAATCCACTTTCCCCCTTCAATTTTTCATTCCCCCCTCCGTCCCGAAAAAAGCAACACAGAAAAAACTGCAGCTTCCACTCTGAATTCTTCTGTTTTTTTCCTGGGCCTTCACATTTCTATTAAAGACAGTTTGGATGATCTCTGGGTTGTTCTCAGCTCCTCCCATTCTACGAGGCCATGTCTGAATGTGTAGGTTCTTGTCTCTTTGGTGCACACAAAAGAAATCTATTTGAGCTCTTGAAGGCTGCAATAATCTCCCTGGCTCAGAGAAGAATGAAAATGAAGAAGTGTTGTGGATAAACACACACACACACACACAGAGAGAGAAATGAGGCTCCCTGAAGGTGTTTCTCAACTCATTGAAATTCCATTTCTTTCCTGGTGCAGATAATGAGAAGCTTTGTAGATTTTTATCACAGCTTTCAAAGCCTTGCAGAGGAAAGTTGGGAGGGCTGGGTGGGAATCTTCAAAAGAAAAGCAGCTTGTGCAAACAATAGCGTTGCCCTCCACTGGTGGAATTTAATTTCCACACGGCTGTGCACTCCCACTCCCTAATAGGCAGGGCTCTGCTAGAAGCTGGGTGTCCCTTTCAACTTGGCAGGAACCGAAGCAATATTTTCTCAGTGTCGATCTCAATGCCGATGATTACTTCCAAAGTGCTGAATTTATATATATCTGTATATTTATTTTAGAATCCGAAACTAATATTATTCCCTGTGATAGTGAGAGGCTACTGCAGCTGCTGTTTTCTCATGAGAAACTTATTTCCTCTCCCCGCAGGGCAAAATATTATCTATAGAGGATGCTTTCGAGTGCCAGAAAATTTAACAAACACCCTGCCAGCCTCTTTGATACACTCCAATTTGACGGTGGAGATGTGCTCCGAATTTTGCTCCAGGAAAGTAAGAACAATTTCTTTCTCTCTTTCTCTCTCTCTCTTCCTTCCTTCCTTCCTTGAATATCATGCAAGCAAAGAAAAAGTTCTTAGTGTTTCTGGAACCCCATCTTGAAGAAGGATGACCCTCAGTTTTGAGTTCCTGGAATGGCAAATCCATACAGATGTAAAGATGATGAAGAGACATATTGAAGGGTGTCTCTCAACCTTGAATCCCCAGATGTTATAGGACTATAACATCCATAATCCCCAGCAAGGCTGATGGAATATCACAACTCACCATTGTGGATGGGGATAATGAGAGTTGTAGTCCAACATCATCTGAGGACTCAAGGTTGACAACCCCACAATACTGAATCAAGTCAAAAGTCAATCTAGCACACCATCCTGTTTTATTCCATTGTTGTTTTTTCTTTGACTTGTCCAGAGAACAATTGTTATGAGGCAGCCAATAAATAAAGTTGTTGTTGTTGTTGTTGTTATGCCCACTAGCTGTGTCAAGGGAGCTCTCAAGCAGAGTTGGACAGCAATAGGCGTCCCCCTCTGCTGCTCCCCAGGAACTTGATAGAGGACATGGCTGTCCTCACACGTCACATACGCAAAATTCAGCCCCCGGGATTGCCACTTAGAAGGACCTCAGGACCAAACCAGACAAGTTTGGAAATGCTTTCCCTGAGGATGTGGCCATAGCTCTGCAGCACAACACCTGTTCTGCTGCAGAAGACCCAAAGTTCAGTTTCTGGCAGCATCTCCAGGTAGGGCTGGGAAAGGCCCTCTCATCCAGAGGGCTGCTGCCAGTCAGTGTGGACAATACTGAGCTAGATGGACCGAGGGTCTGACTCAGCAGAGGTAGGTTCAATTGCTCATAGGAGATCCTTTTAAGCAGGACCCTTGCTCAATGGAAGAGCCCCCCCTCTGCATACAGAAGGTCCCAATTGCAGTTCCTAGCAGCACTGCCCAGTAGGGCTGGGGAAACTAGTGTAGATAGTAATGAGCTTAATTAATTTGGTTTCCAATTACATACTTTTTGAATCTAAGAAGGTCCAGAAAACAAATCTAGGTTCTGCCATTTTGACTTTTATTTGACACCAAGGAAAGGAAAAAGACCACTGAGGGGAGACATGATTGAGGTCTATAAAATCATGTAAGGTGTGGAGAAAGTTGACAGAAAATTTTCTCCCTTTTCCGCAACACTAGAACCAGGGGTCATCCCATGAAACAGATGGCCAAGAAATTTAGGAGCGGCAAAAAGAAGTACTTTTTCACACAATGCATAATCAACCTACGGAAGTCTCTGCCACAAGATGTGGTGACAGCCACCAGCTTGGATGGGCTTTAAGAAGAGCTTAGATAAATCCATGGAGGACAGGTCCATCAATGGCTACTAGTCATTGATAGCCATAGGCCACCTCCCACTTAAGAGGCAAGATTCCTCTAGATATTAGATGTGGGGGAGCAATCACAGGAGGGACAGGGCTGTTCTTATGTTCTTAAGGAAGAAGACCTTTAAAAAATTATAGTGGGCATAGCTAAGATGCCTCCTTCTCCGAGTAGTGTGTGTTTCGAGATCAATGGGCAGGATCCAGGCGAAGTAAGTCTGCAGTAAACACCACTGAGATCCATGACACGTGACCAACTTAGCCTGTCTTCTGCCCCCATTTGAGAAAACCCCTCTCTTTCATTCTTCCCCACCCCTCTCAAGGCCTCAAACAAAAGGACGATGCTTTGGTGTGTGTGATTTTTACGGAAACAAATTCTAAGAAATCCTCCCGAGGGTCTCAAAATTGCTCTCTGCCTTTTCAGTGTGCTGAAATTGCAGTACTGCAAATGAAGCCACATTATCGGAAATTCTCCAACCATTTCATAAAAATGTGCAGAGCTGTGACAGCGTAATATGCTTAACGAAACAAAACAGTTCTGTCAGTAAAATGAGAAAAAGCTTCCTTTGATATATAACAATTGCCAACAAATTAAAGTCAATGACATTACTGAAAAGGGAGAGCACACTTTTATTAAGTCATATACTCTCAATCAATGGCTGAAACCTTGTATTTATTTGGATGTTTGACTTGCATGGAAATGTTTCGGCTGGCAGCCTGAGCGGGTGGGGAATAAGCTGTTTTGAAGATATCACATTGGGGGAAATGTTCCCTGAACAAAGATGGCTAGCAAATAAAGGTGTCATGTACATTTCTCATTGCTGTGGAAAGAGCTTGTATTAACCTTTAGAGTCCTGGATGAACCCTGCTGGCATGCAGTGAAGTGAGGAATTAGGGATGGCACTGGATCTTACCACATATTGGATCCAGACAATCCAGAGGACCCCACCACCACCCCGCCCCATGGACTTGGCTGTCGCTCAGTGGAAGAGCCTCTGCTTGGCATGCAGAAGGTCCCAGGTTCAATCCTGGCAGCATCTCCAGGAAGGACTGGGAAAGAAAACCTGGAGAGCTGCCTGGCAGTCAGAGTAGACCAGTCTGAGCTAGGGTCTTACTCAGTAGAAGGCAGCTTCATCCTTTTCACCAAGTCAGATGGGCAGGTTAGTCTTTCATCTCTTTCCACAGAGATGGAAGAGATTCATCTCTTTTGGCTAGTCTCTATTTTAAGCCAACGGTTCTCAGGACAGGGATGTGCAAAACGGCACTCGAACCAGCTTGGCTCGAGGGATCAACCTCGGACTGAACTGGGTCAGTTCAGTTCAGTTCAAAGTTTATTATGGTCTGTGACCAGCACAAGGGCGGGGGATACAATAAAAATAAATATATAAATAACAATTAAAAAGATAACAAGTCAACAATCTAACCCACCAACAATATTGGGTCCAGTTCCGTTCAAGGTTGGACTGAATTTCTCAGTTTGAGGGTGGTGAGCATTGTTAGAATTTGTTTTGAAAAAAGATAGACTTACCACCACTGAGGGCCTTGGTGAGTGCTGAGGCAACCATGGGGGGTGGTGGTCTTCTAGCGGTCCCCCTTCCCCTGCTGGCCTCCCCCCGAGTCTCCCCAGGCTGGTTTGGCCCATTTCAGGGCTGTTTCAGCCCTGTTTGGGCCATTTTTTGGCCGCTGCACATGCGCACGGGCCCTTTGTGTGACCAGGTCACGAACCAGGCCACAGAAGTGGCTCGTGCATATGCATGGTGGCTAAAAAGGGCCCGAATGGGCCAAACTGGCCCAGGGAGACTCGGAGGGAGGCTGACTAGGGAAGGGTGAGCTGCTGGATACCCCCTCCTCCATGTGGCCCCTGCAGCAGCCCCTGAGGCCGCTGAAGCTCTTGATGGTGGTAAGTTTGTTTTAAAAGCAAATTTTAACGATGTTCACCATCCTCAAACTGGGCCTGAACCGGTTCTAATTTGAGGCGAGCTGGGCCCCCTGTTTGAGGGGACAAAACCGAACATGCCCGGTCCCTTTTGAATCCGGTTCAGATCTGAACTGAACCGGGCAAATTGGTTTTGTGCACACCTCATCTCAGGAGAGAACATGCGGTTCAGCCTCAGTTTATTTATTTATTTGGTACATTTCTATTTCGCCCCATATACAAATCTTCAAATTTAGTTCTAGTTCAAAGGTTCTGCAGTTTGCTGGTGGCTTGGATGTTAATGTCTCCACTGCTCCCCATCCTTTCTTCTTTACTAGGAATTCCCCTTAGCGGTGATTGGGGGATTGGAGTGCCACTGTGGGTTCCCCACAGCTCGGTTCCGGTTGCACAACAGCTCTGACCGGGCGCTCTGCAGGACGAATGTGAGCAGCAGCCCCCAAGTGCCAATTAAGGAGGACTATCGCTCGGTCTACCAAACTCCAGTCCAAGGTAGGAGATTGTGGCAGGGATTCTGCCACTAGCCATGTGCTTTGGGGTCCCAGATGTGGACTTTTACTACTACTACTACTACTACTACTGATATTTATATACAGAGAAACATATCAGTTGCTCTTACCTTCTTACCATGCTTCTGGGAACAATCTGGCTGACCACCGCATCACCCTTCATTCGACCCTTTGAGGTTCCTCCTGCAGAGGAAAGCCTGAGGAGTTTCGAGGAAAAGCAAAAAAAGAAAAAGAAAAGAAAGAAAAAGAAAAGAAAAAGAAAAAAGAAAAAAAAGGAAAGAAAGCAAATAAGAATACTGAAATAACTCAAGGTTGTTCTGTGCTCCCCCAAAACCATTTAAGATGAGCAGTAGGTGTACTGGTACATCTGAGCATGGGGCGGGGGAGGGGGGTTTACGCCTGGGGCCATGGATCTCTGGAGCGTGCTGGCTGTCTTCCCCACACCCGCCATCTGCATCGGGCACTCTGCCAGCTGCTTTCTGATGCCATCAGGCCAGGCAGAATTGCCCTAGGAACATAAGAACAGAGGAAGCTGCCTTCTACTGAGTCAGACCCTTGGTCCATCTAGCTCAGTATTGCCTACCCAGACTGGCAGCGGCTTCTCCACAGTAGCAGACAGGAGTATCTCTCAGACCTCTCTTGGAGATGCTGCCAGGGAGGGAACTGGGAACCTTCTGCATGATGCTCTAGCTCTTCCCAGAGAGGCCTCATCCCCTGAGGGGAATATCTTACAGGGCTCACACATGGTCTCCCATTCAAACGCAACCAAGGCAGACCCTGCTTAGCTAAGGGGGCAAGTGATCTCTACCACAAGCTCAGTTCCCCTCCTGATCGCAGCTAGTACAGAGCAGCCCCTGTAAGGCAGACCCATTCTCACTGGTGGCCACCCAGCCCCTGAGGAGAGCTGGTCTTGTGGTAGCGAGCATGGATTGTCCCCTTTGCTAAGCAGGGTCCATCCTGGTTTACACTTGGATGGGAGACTACATGTGTGAGCAGTGTCAGTTATTCTCCTCAGGGGATGGGGTTGCTCTGGGAAGAGCATCTACCAGCTTGCATGCAGAAGGTTCATAGTTCCCTCCCTGGCAGCATCTCCAAGATAGGGCTGAAAGAGACCCCTGCCTGCAACTTGGGAGAAGCCGCTGCCAGCCTGGGTAGACAATACTGAGCTAGAAGGACAATGGCAGAAGGCAGCTCCCTATGTTTCTATGTTCCGGTGATGCCATCAGACCACATTGGGACGAAGCAAGTAGGCGACAGGTTGACACAAAAAGGGTGGCCGGTAGCTGAGCGGCTACAATGCAGCCAACTGGACAAGCAACTATGGTGAAGCAGGCCATCAGGTCGGTGGTGGGCTGGGGAGGGGGCTATCTTTAAATATTGCCCCCAGGGCAATTGCTCCCACTTTGCTATGCTCCTGATGTGAGGACATTGGGCACGCGCGCGCACACACACACACACACACACACACACACAAACACACACTCATTTTGGGCTAGGCAGGAGCCTAACCCAGGTCAGTGTGGTGGCGGGTCACACGAGCAGAGCCCCCATCAGACTCTGCTTACTCTGCACACACAGGATTGCAGCAGCAGCCGGTAGGCCACAGTGGCAGCAGGCCACAGAGGCCTGCCCAGGAATGGGGGTGGGTGGAGCTACGCTGCCAGCAATTGGCTACGCAGGGGCAGGAGGCAGGGCAAGCCCCAGGCAAGCCATTGCAAGCCTGTGAGCATAGCGAGAGCTGTGCAGAGCAGCACCTTCATGGCACAGCCCCTCCAGTGGCGGGGCTCCCTCCAAAGCCCAGAGACCACCAGGCAAAGCCCAAGAATGGAGCTGTAAGCGGCCACATAACCCCTAAGCCTGGGCTCTGGGAACCCTGCAGAGCACTAAACATGGTGAAGGCCAGAGTTTCATTTCAGGGTTTCCTTGTGTGGGCAAACCTGGGGGTGGGAGCTTGCTCTCCATTCATATGACCTGCTAAGCTGGGTTAGCCTGCTACTAACCTGTGTTAGTGTGATTGTGTGTCAAGGCTCATGCGTTTCAATTGGAATGTGTAATTGAAACAAGCCTTGACACACAAGCACACTAATGTAAACCACCCTGAGCCATTTTTGGAAGGGCAGGTATAGAAATGGAATGAATGAATGGTTAGTGTTGGACTAACCATTAGTGTTAGGGAAGACCTGGGTTTGAATCCCCGTTCAACCATGGAACTCATTGGGTAACTCGGGGCCAGTTGTGTATCTCTCAGCCTCACAGGGTTGCTGTGAGGATAAAAATAACCATGAGCTCTGAGCTCCTTGGAGGAAGAGCGGGATATAAATGTAAATAACAACAACAGCAGCAGCAACAACAACAATGACAACAATATTGATAACAAAATTCTGGCATCTTAGGTCCTTGGGAAGGACTCGATGTCTTGATAAAACAAACCAGTCAATCACACCTGTGCAATCAATAAATAATGATGATAATAATTAACTAATTTCACATAGAACAATATAGTATAGACCAGGGCTGCTCAACTTCGTCCCTTTTGCCTACAACTCCCAGAACCCCTGGTTATTGGCCACTGTGGCTGGGGATTGTGGGAGTGGTAGTCCCCAAATAGCTGGGGGGCCTACGTTGAGCAGGCCTGGTACAGAGAGATATAAATATAGTAGGATTGTTCACACGTCCGATGCTGCTTGGGCTGGGGAAGGTGGGGGCGAAGGCAAGATCAGAGAGTGGTGCAGCGAGAAAGAGGGCGGAGAAGCCCTCCAGATAGCCCACAATGCATGGTGCTATTCACATGATGCATTGCAGCCATTCTAGAGGCTCCAGGCTTGGTCCCGATCACGGCACTCCACACAACCTGCCCTAGCCAAGGAGGGCTGGTCATACAAATGGCCCCAGTGTATGATGGATCCATCTACCATGCCAATTTTCTCTCCCTCCTTCTCCCACTGAGTGTCCCTCTTTGTGGCTGTGGCTGGTTCTCCCCTGACTTGCTTTATAGACTGCGAGTTCCTTTGGAACATGGAATCTTCTTCTCATTCCCTTTCGCAATGCAAACCACCCTGAGAATGTTTGTGGGAGCAAAGCGGGTATATTGATTTCTGCAACAAGAGCACACTTTTATTTAGTTTAAGTACTAGATCGCCTCTCTGATGCATCAGAGCAGAAGTGTGAGCAGCCTGCACTGCTTTTGCGATTACTGTGTGTCGTTCCATGTGTTTTCAGAGCTCTTCTTGATCTGGTTGCAGACACTCGGTGCACGGACCGGATCTTCCTCCCCACCAAATCGAAAGCGTTTGTTGCTCTGTCCAGCTTCCCTGGCGCTGGAAATACCTGGGCTCGCCACTTAATTGAACACGCGACAGGAATCTACACGGGAAGCTACTATTTCGATGGGACCCTGTACAATAAAGGTATGGCTCCAGATCTCTCTGGAGTAGTTCCCTGCTCACTGGGAGGAGAGCTGGCCTTGTGGTCCCAAGCATGAATTGTCCCCTTTGCTGGGTCCACCCTGGTTTTCATTTGGATGGGAGACTACATGTGTGAGCACTGTAAGATATTCCCCTCAGGGGATAAGGGGGCCGCTCTGGGAAGAGCATCTTCATGCTTGCAAGCAGAAAGTTCCAAGTCCCCTCCCTGGCAGCTTCTCCAAGATAGGGCTGAGAGAGACGCCTGCCTGCAACCTTGGGGAAGCTGCTGCCAGTCTGTGAAGACAATACTTATCTAGATGGACCAAGGGCTTGACTCGGCAGAAGGCAGCTTCCTATGTTCCTCCTTCCAAATGGCAATGGAATGCATTGAATTTCTGAATGGCATTTTGGAAATTCCAAAACTGAGCCCCTTCTTCTGTATGATCCCCACCACACGTTACGGTCATCTGAAGAGGTCCGTCTCTGGTTACCACCAGTACGTCTGGTGGCAACTCAGAGGTGGGCCTTCTCTGTAGCTGCTCCTGGACTGTGGAATGCACTCCTTGTAGAAATCCGTAATTTGAATTCTTTATTGGCTTTCAGGAGAGCCCTCAAAACCAATCTGTTTGGCCTGGCCTTCCAGGGTTTTTAAATAGCTGTAAATTGTTTGAATGTTGTAACCTGGTTTTTCAGGGTTTTTAAACTGTTCTGATTGTTTAATTGCTGCTGTTTTATAGCCTTTTATCATCTCTGTTCTAACTGTTAATTGATTTTAATTGTTTTGTTTTAATTGTAAACTGCCCTGAACCATTTTGGAAGGGCGGTATAGAAAATGAATGAATGATAAAATTGCAAATTCATTTGGAAATTCCATGCATCCCTATGGCCCTTTGGAGGGAACCAGGGCTTTTCAGTGGGCATTCCCTGTCATTCATTTTAGTACATTCCCCAGCGCATCTGCTTTGCATGAAGAATGTCCCACGTTCCCTCCCTGGTGACATCTCCAAGGTAGGGCTGAAAGAGACCGATCTTGCAACCTTGGAGAAGCTGCTGCCAGTCTGGGTAGACAATAATGAGCTAGATGGACCAAGGGTCTGACTCAGTAGGAGGCCGCTTCCTGTGCTCCTATGTTCCTTGGAGACATGCCATGGGAATTCCAAGCCCAACATTCCTAGTCAGAAAGCAGCTAGGCAGGACTGAGGTCATAGGATAGGAAATTATCCCTTTATTCTTGTGCCAGTTCTCCAAAGCGCCAATTGAGACACCCTGAGAGCCAGTTAATGGATATTATATTTCTGCCCCACCCCTTCCCCATGGAACATGGCCACACAGGGTTCCATCTTTTATTCTCAAAACAATCCTGGAAAGTAGGTTAGGCTGACAGAGAGTGAGCATCTCAAGGTCACCCAGTGAGGCTGCCTTCGAGCGTAACACCAAACTGGAGGTGAAGGGTGCAGAGGTTCCATGTCATGGCTGTCCAAATACGTGAAACCACAGTTTCACCATGAGTGACCCCCATCATGAGAGTGACCCGAACTGTAATTTGAACCTTGGGTTTGTCGTGAGTTTCCCTGCTCCAACCTGAGGTTTGAAGTCTGGATTTGGCCACCGTTGTAACCTGGGTTTTGTGCTGTGGCTGCTGCCACAACCATAGAGAGAGCATCTCAGACCAGCCCAGAAATGCCTCAGCTCTATGCCTGCCACAATTCTTGAGGGCGCCTCGATGAGCACTTGCCTTGCCCTCCTCCAGCTGTTGCCACAGCCCAAGCTTCAAAGTATGTCAAGAGGAAAATTCACATTGGGTGCAATGCAGTGTCTCTGTTGCCTTAGGCACAGTGGCCTTCACACATGCACAGAGGCCCAAACTGAGCTGAAGAAGGCCTGAAGGGGGTGCCATGAAGGTGCTGCTCTGCACAGCTCTCGCTATGCTCACAGGCTTGCAATGGCTTGCCTGGGGCTTGCCCTGCCTCCTGCCCCTGCGTAGCCAATTGCTGGCAGCGTAGCTCCACCCACCCCCATTCCTGGGCAGGCCTCTGTGGCCTGCTGCCACTGTGGCCTACTGGCTGCTGCTGCGATCCTGTGTGTGCAGAGTAAGCAGAGTCTGATGGGGGCTCTGCTCGTGTGACCCGCCACCACACTGACCTGGGTTAGGCTCCTGCCTAGCCCAAAATGATTGTGTGTGTGTGTGTGTGTGCGCGCGCGCGCGCCCAATGTCCTCACATCAGGAGCATAGGGGGAGCTGCCCCCTCCCTCCCACCAAAGCTGCCACCACTGGCAGCCCTTATATGTAGTTGCTTACCCCATTCTTGTCTGCTCGACCTTTAGGGAAGCTCCCTGCCCCCTCCCCACCCCCGGTAAAGGAGAATTTTCACCAGATTCTCCTTTACCAGTAAGGCTCCGAACCTGTCTAGCTGGCTTGATTTTGAGCCCGGCTCGAGCGTGACATGTCCCTGATTGGTGACTCCATCAGGTGACATGCTGGGCTCAAGCTAGGTCACACTCATGGCAATATATTTGTGGCCCCTCCCCCCCACCGCTGCCTCCATGCAGGTTTTAAAGGGGAAAAAGATCACTGGAGAAGTAGGAGGACGATTTGTGTCAAGACGCATGAGAGTGGCAAGAAGGAAATTGAAATGTTTGACTCAGCCATCTTGTTGATACGGAATCCATACAAATCGCTCATCGCGGAATTCAATCGGAAGTGTGCTGGCCACCTTGGATATGCTACAGACCGGAACTGGAAGAGTAAAGGTAAGCAGAGAAGCTGTTGCTACATAAGAAGCTGCCTGCTGCAGAGTCAGATCCTTGGCTGTCTGGTTCAGCATTGTCAACCTTGACTGGCAGCTTGCGAAAATTATACAGTTCAGTCAAGGGACATCACCAAATGCCTAAATGTCTACACAGGGGTTGTAGTGATGGGAAGGCTTTGAGGGAGGCCTCAATTAGAGCAACTGCTGGAAGGGTGGTCATTTCCTAAGAAGGAAAAAAGCCTGGGAAATTCAGAACAGAGGGATCAAGCCAGGCGGGAACTAGATACACAGAGATGCGACAGTACTGGTGGAGAGGAGAAACCTGTGGTCAGCTGGTTCGTTCTGTCCCAGGAGTGCTGAGGAAACAGCAGGCTGAGAACTGTTGGGGAAATGGGAAGGCTGCAGCCTGTGACTAACAAGTTAGGACCAGTTCAGTTAGACGCATGAGGGAACTTATTGTCCTTCAATGTATTGCTTGAAATCTGAGTTGCCTGCTAATGGAAACTCTGTCTCTCTTACAATGAAATTGTGCCTTCAAGAGACGTTCCCTGCAATATCGCATCTCCTGTATTTTCCCCCCTTCCAGAGTGGCCGGAGTTTGTGACCAGCTACGCCTCATGGTGGGCCTCCCATGTTCTCGACTGGCTCAAATATGGGAAGCAACTCTTGGTCATCCACTACGAAGACTTAAAGCACAGCCTCCTTCCCAAACTGAAAGAAATGGTGGCTTTCCTGAACATGACCGTGACAGAAGACCGTCTCTTTTGTGTTGAAAACAACCAGGATGGGAATTTCAAGCGTTCAGGCAGCCGGCAGAAGGGATTTGAGCCTTTCACACAAGAAATGAAAGACTTGATCGATAAAAATATCATGACGGTGGACAAAGCCTTAAGAGAAAGGAACTTCACTGGACTGCCACAAGAGTATTTGCCCAGATGATGCCTCATCCAGCTCCCTGCATTTTAAAAAAAGAATCCTTATTAAAAAGACCCGAATTTTATAGCAGCTGAAGGCAAGCTTTGTGTGCCGTCTGCTGATGAATGCAAATTCTCAAGACTTGGATGCTCTTCAGGAGTACTAAGTGCTACGGATGGCAAGCAATGAAGGATGGAAATGGAGTTATAAACCAAGGCAAAAGCCATTAACATCTGCCTGTCTGTGTCCTTCTCCCTATAAATGGCTACAAATTTTTAATACTTTTGTGCAATCCTAATTCTGGGAAATGGGGGGGAAAGGTTTCTTTGTCTCATCCTAACTGCCTAGCAATTATTTCTCAAGAGTATCTAGGAGTTTTTTCAGCAATTTTTGCAGTTCAGATGTGTATGTTTCCCCCCCGTTTTTGTCATTTTAAACTCACTCTGATAAATATTTTTAGCTAAGCAATTGAATGGAAAAACTTATTTTCTTTGCCTTTTTCTCTCTATTCCTTTCCCCCCTTTTTAAAAGGCTTTCCCCCATGTTCTAAAATTTGTAGAGCAGAATGTGTTGAGCTAATTTGTACCCTCCTGAAGGAACTCTTTTGGCATGAATGGAAGGGAAGGTTTCCTGAAACTGTGCCTGCCCTCCATTCACCATTTTCATTAGCCCCACTTCCCCACTCTCCATATGTCTGGGTACTTCCCTGCCCCATAGTTCTTTCTATTTCTTCTTCTCCCTGAGAGGAAGCAGTAGCTCCTCCTTCCTACACTCTGACAACCTTGTCCAGAAACCCTCACTCACCCCAAAGTCACCATAGTGAGGGCAGAAACATTCTTTCCTTCTCCTGCCCTCCCTCTGACCTGGCTTTAGCACCATCAGAGGGAGGGCAGGGGAGGAAGCACTTGTAGATGTTGAAAAAGTCTGTCTTAAGGTTGAATTTCTGAAGAGAATTGTGACAATCCTGAAAGTCTGTGTAGCTGATGAAGCAGAGAAGAAGAAGAAAATATTACTATTTGCATTTTAACCCCCTTCCTCAAATAATCTCAAGGCAGTCTTAAATCCTGCTTGTTAAATCCTAGAAGGAAGCTTCTAGGGTGACATCCATAGAGTTCCCATACAAGACCTGCTTTGCTTCAGCATAGTGGCCACATCATGTGACCTTAGACCAAATGATATGGAGGGATTTCTGCCAAGTGGAAATTCTATCAAAATGTCAAGGCTCCTGAAACAGAAATGCTCTCCACATTTCAGGATCTAGGCCCTTCTTGCTTCTCAGCACCATTTATCTTTCACATTGCTTTTCTCATTCTTCCTCTAAAGATCTCAGGGCAACACACATGCACACACTATTTTCTCCACACAATCACGAGAGTGATTGGCCGAAGGTATATCCAGAGAAGTTCATGGCTGAGTGTGTTGAAACTGAACTCCCAGTTCCTCTAGCCGGCTCAATTGAACAAACCCTACTTCTTCTGACATGAAGTTAACAGAGTTTATTCACAGATTAACGAATTAATACGTACAACATCCAGAGTTTCTGAAGCCATCAGCCATCTTGAAACCATCAGGAGTTTCTGAAATCATCAGCCATCCACAAGCAACAAAGAGGTTCATTCCTCCAGACCTCTCTGGTGGTAGAAGTCCCTCCTACAGCTATTAACCTTTCGGTTTCCACTGTGCTGTTAAATATACTTTACCACAGAGCGGAGTTTGAACCTCCAACTCCTCACTAAGCACTACACCAGACTGTCTAACAAGCCTTTCAATTGACCCGAGTTCTCCTGTATGTCCTTTGCTTCTGTTTGATCATATGATTCCAAACCAGAAAATATAGGAACATAGGAAGCTGCCATATACTGAGTCAGATCATTGGCCCATCTAGTTCAGCATTGCCTACACAACTGGCAGCCACTTCTCCAAGGTTGCAGGCAGGAGTTTCTCTCAACTCTGTCTTAGAGAAGCTGCCGGGGGGGGGGGGGAACTAGGAACCTAGATGCTCTTCCCAGAGTAGCCCCATCCCTAAAGGGGAATATCCTACAGTGCTCACAGATGTAGTCTCCCATACAAATGCAAACCAGGGTGGACCCTGCTTAGCAAAGGGTACAAATGCCATTTTGGCATTTCCCCACTTTGCTTCCTTTTTCAAAATAATAGAGGAGACTCAAATAGCCATTTTTCTGCCTTGAAGAAAAATTAGAACATCAGAACAAAGTATGTGGAGAAACTCTGATTTGGCTCAAGACTGGGACCCAAGGACTACAAAAAGTAACAAGATGGTTGCCAGGCAACTATCGTGTCCCCTCCCTGTCTTCACTGTGGTGAGAAGGTTTCATGCCATCCCAGGCCATTTAGTTGTCAAAGGAACATACCCATGCAAGAAGCACCACCACCCCGCCCCATTCCAGAGAGGCCAACCAGATGCTTCAAAAAAAGTTCACCAGTGGGTGCCTGGTCACCCCGGTCGTCTATTTCCAGCAGCTGGTGTGCTGGGGTGGACTGCTCCTGAATGTGAAGGCTCCATTCCCAACTCTCTTGGCTAATAAGCCATTCTGAAGGGCCCTGGTGGATCAGACCAGAGGCCCTTCTAGTGGGCGAGAAGATGATGATAGCCTGAAAGCTTCGTAAGCTTTGTTCGGTTGAGTTCTTCTTCCTTCTGTAAACCTCAGAATTATTAGTACTACTACTATTAGTACTACTATGAACATTTTTATACTGCTTTTCAACAAAAGTTCTTAAAGTAGTTTGTGGACAGGGAACCCTCTTGTTCATTACTATTATTATTATTTTATGGTAGTTTACATAAAATAATAATAATAGTAGTGAACAAGAGGGTCCCCTGTCCACAAAGTGCTCACAATAAGTGTTCCCTCCAACAGGGATTCCCAGAGGTTAATGCAGGCCTGCTCAACTTAGCCCCCCACCCTCCAGCAGTAGCGGAGCCAGACAAGCGGTAGCCGGTGTCCAGCCGGCGCCGTGGCCCCGCTCGCCCCATCCCCTACATCTGATGTGGGTGGGGGCATGGTCTGGCTCCCGAATGGTGCGCATGGCCCCGTTCGGGAACTAGATCGCGGCCAGAAGCGGCTCTCCCTGTCTTTAAGATCTGCTCCTGGCCACACTGCAAACGCAGTGATGGCCATTTAATTCCCGGACAGGGCCGTGCGGCCCTGCTCAGGAGCTAAGCCAGCCCCCCCACGTCTGACATCCGATGCGGGGGGCAAGTAGGGCCGTGAGGTGTGGCCTCTGAGAGGCGGTGGCCCGGTTTCTTTGAACCCGGTCACCCAATGGTGGCTACACCTCTGCCCCCAGCTTTTTTTGACTACAACTCCCATAATCCCCAGCCACAGTAGCCAATAGCCAGGGTTTATGGGAGTTGTAGGCCAACATCTGCAGGAGGGCCAAAGCTGAGCAGGCCTGCATTAATGACTACAATTGAATCCCAGAATCCCCAAGCAAAAGCCATGATAGCTGAGGATTCTGGGAGTTGTATTCTGCAACATCTGGGAATCCCTGTTAGAGGGAACACTGCTCACAATCTAAAAAGACTCATAATCTAAAAAGACTCATAATGCAACTATAAATAAAATCTAAAAGTGAGGGGTGCTATATTGGGGATGGATGGGGCAGTTGCTCTCCCCCTGCTAAATATGAGAGACTCACCACTTTTAAAAGGTGCCTCTTTGCTCAATTCTACCAAGGAGAAGCTAAAGGGAGCCAGTTACATTTTCAGGACGGTTAAGCTGCTAGATGTCTTTTGTCTGCTATGGAAAGCCTTTGTTTTCATAGGAACTCTGTTCCCTTCACAGTCCTTTGCTTAAATGGGTCCCACTGTCCCTGTTTCCTGCCTCCTTTCATTCCAGCAGGGAATAAATTAAGCTTTGAAGCTTCACATGGCACAGCGCTCTGGATGCCATTTCCTGAATCTGGCATTTCTGAGGCTGTGAGTTGCTACCGAATTCCGGGATGACTTTGAAAATTACTGTAGCCTAATTAATCAATCAATATTTATTATGGTCGCAGACCAGCATAAAGTACATTTAAAAACCCAAATAACAATAGATTTTACCTTCTAAAGCACACTACTATCATACGATAATATGATAATGATCAGATAAGATAATATGATAATAATATAATAATCAGGGATCCGGGGAACACTCAGCCACGGCCAGAGAGCTGGGTGAGCGACTGATCAGCGACTGTGTGAATCCCTGAAACAAGTAGGGTTGCCAACTGCTCCACACTGTGTGGGATGTCCCTCATTCCTGGGGAGAAATCCCCATCCCATGTGGAACTCAATTTCTCCCATTTTTTAACTGCTTCCAATCACTTTTCTTTTCTTTTCAAGTTGCCGCTGAGCAGAAGCTGAGCGGGACAGTGGCAAGAGCTCTCCCACTTCCCCAACAATGTGAATGGCTGCTGCTGCTCTGGCTGGGGCTCAACACATATTGTCTCCCATTCCAATGCAAGCCAGAGTGGACCCTGCTGAGCAAAGGGGACAAGTCATGCTGGCGACCACAAGGCCAGCCCCCTTCGTTAGGCTCAGGTATGTTGGCACTGGTGGCTCAAGTGCACCCTCAGGCAGGGCACCAAATGCCACTCCCCTGGGCATACCCTTCTCACTTCTTTCCCTCTGTCTTTAAAAGGCAGGGAGGTATCTTGCCATTTCACTGGCATCCCGATAACCTGCTGCCTCAAGAGACTGCATCACCTTGCTTCATGGAAGGTCGTTTCCTGTATATAAGCATAAAGTGTGCCATCACATCGATTTCAACTCCTGGACACACATTGTCTCCTCCCACACAGGGTGAGATGATGCCTTTCGGCATCTTCCGATATCGCTGCTGCCCGATAGAGGAGTTTCCTGTAGTCTGAGGGAAACACCAGCGGGGATTTGAACTGGCAACCTTCTGCTTGTTAGTCAAGCATTTCCTTATGGCACCATACGCGTACAGAGGGTTTAAAGAGAGAAGGAGATTGGCTGTGGGTATTTTATATCAACCTGATGGAAATAGTTGACAAGGATTGGTCATAAGAACATAAGAACAGCCCTGCTGGATCAGGCCCAAGGCCAATCCAGTCCAGCATCCTGTTTCACACAGTGGCCCACCAGATGCCCCTGAGAAGCCCACAGGCAGGAGCTGAGGGCAGACCCTCTCTCCTGCTGATCATGTGCTGTGTGAAAAAAGGACTTCCTTTTGTCAGTCCTAAATTTCACAACCTTCAGTTTCTAGGGATAACTCCTGGTTCTAGTGTTGTGAGAGAGGGAGAAAAAATTCTCTCTGTCCACTCTTTCTACTCTGTGTATAATTTTATACACCTCTATCATGTTATGTCTTCCTGTTTTTGCCTCTTTTCCAAATGAAAAAGCCCCAGACGCTGTAGCCTTGCCTGATAAGGAAGGTGCTCTAGGCCCCTGGTGATCTTGGTTGCTCTCTTCTGCACCTTTTCTAGTTCTACAATGTCCTTCTTAAGATACGGTGACCAGGATTGTATGCAGTATTCCAAATGTGGCTGCACCATAGTTTTGTATAAGGGCAATATCAGCACTCCAGTCATTACCAAGTCGGAAGACTACAGGAATTGATGGAATTGCTACAGAAATGTGGCAGGCAACAGAAGAATAACCAGTCAAGGCTCTAACCAAACTATGCCAGCAAATTTGGAGAACACAGTGACCAACAGATTGGAAGAGGTCAGTCCACATACCCATTCCAAAGAAAGGAGACGTAACAGATTGCACAAACCATCACACAATACCCTTAATTCACATGCTAGGAAAGTAATGCACAGGATCATCCAACGAGGAACAAGAGTCATCATTGCTGATGCATGCTGGATAATTGAGAAAGCCACAGAAAACCAGAAAGAAGTTAATATGTGCTTTATTGACTACAGAAAAGCCTTCGATTGCATCGACCATATCAAGCTGTGGAAGATCCTTAGGAAAATGGGCGTCCCAGAACATCTCATGAGAAACCTGGACACAGGACAGGAAACCACAGTCCAGGAGGAACATGGTGAAACAGACTGGTTCCAGATCGGCAAAGGAGTAAAACAAGGCTGTCTACTTTCTCTTTGTTTATTCAGTTTATATGCTGAACATATACTGAGAGAAGCTGGATTGGAAGAAGAGGAATGTGGTTTCAATAACCTGCGCTACGCTGATGACACCACTCTGATAGCTGAGAATGCAGATGATCTGCAAGCTCTACTAATGAAAGTCAAGGAGCCCAGTGAAAAAATGGGACTACAACTAAATGTAAAGAAAACTCAACTAATGACAAAGGGTAGAGCAACCAGCCTCAGAATTGACAATGAAGACACTGAAGGATAGCTTCTGCCTTTTAGGATCGACCCTCAACAGTCAAGGATCCAGCAGTCAACTCCACCCCAAATCCTCCCCTCCCTGTCCTTTCTATAGAGTTTGTATCCAGGGATAACAGTGTCCCACTGGTTCTCACCATCCCATCGGGTTTCCATTATGCCCATTATATCTCTGTTTTCATTAGCAATCAAGCACTCCAACTTGCCCATCTTGGTTCGGAGCCTTCTGGCATTGGTATATAAACACCTATATGCCGAGTCCCTTACCTGGTGTTAGCGTGTGCTTTCTCCCTTACTGTCCATCATGTCCTAAACGTGACAGTATTAGGACTGACTATTACTGAAGTGGTGAGAGCGGGTGAGTAAAGGAAATTAGATCATCCCCACTGAAATGCATATCTTAAAGACCCTTGGATCTGTAACAGAGCCTTTAACGGTTGCATAAAACATTTCATTTTAATAATGCACTTTAATTGCATGCACTGCTGCAGCCATCACTTGACACCATTTATGTGAAGAAGGTTTGCCATTCCTCTTTTGGGGATAGATGTAATAGGCTCTGGCCAAAATAAATCCATTAAACCCATTAACAAGCACCACAGGAAATGAAATAATTTTTGATGCAGTTCTATTGCTTTCCAGCAGAAGAACTGTGAAAGTTGCTTAATTAGCAAAACAGAGTCAGATTTATGTTAGCGCAGAACCTTATATTAGCTTGTGAAGGCCTACCACAAATACAAGTGAGTTCTTATGATAAAAAGGCCCTAATACCCAGTATGTTTGCTTGGAATTGTTGTCATGGTGCTTTCAACAGGCTCCCCAGCTTCCAAAGGAAAGGCAGCAACAACTTCTTATCAAGAAGAGTAACCCGATGATTGTCGGTATAATCGCCCATAGTCATGAATTGCAATCACTCCAATAGTTAGCTTGCAAAACGTAACCAGCATCTTCTTCTTAAGCTGCCAAATACTGTGTCAGACCCCAGGTCCGTCTAGATCAGTATTGTCAAAACAGACTGGCAGCAGGTCTCCAGAATTTTAGATTGATATTTTCCAGTCCTAATGGCACAGTGGGGAAGTAACTTGCATAGGGAGCAAGAGGTTGCTGGTTCGAATCCCCGCTGGTATGTTTCCCAGACTATGGGGAACTCCTATAGCGGGCAGCAGCGATATAGGAAGATGCTGAAAGGCATCATCTCATACTGAGTGGGAGGAGGCAATGGTCACCCCTCCTGTATTCTACCAAAGACAAACACAGGGCTCTGTGGGTGCCAGGAGTTGACACCGACTTGACAGCACACTTTTACCTTTTACCTTTACCTGGAGATGTCAGGGATTGAACCCGGGACCTTCTGCATGTCAAACAGGTGCTCTTCGATTGAGCTACAGTTCTAGTGTATAAACCAGGGCTTCTCAATCTGTGGTACTCCATGTTGGAAGTTAAAGGACTTTGCGCTGTCTCTTTGCTTCAGACAGTGGAGGACAGACTAGTACGTCAGAGGGCTAGAGAGTCAAGACATTGGTCATCCCTTCTCCACTGCTCTGATGCTATCCCTTTGAAATGTAGATTGCTACTCTTAGGGATTCAACTTCCTCTCTCTCTCTTCCCTACCTGGCCTCCTACCTTGCAACATGGCAAGTGTCTTTCCCTGCACCATGTGTGCAGAGAAGATGCAGAATCCATCTGCATCCAGCTAGATAGATAGATTAGAGATCCTAACTCCTCACTTTCCTATCTAGAATGGAGTTCCTTAATAAATGCCTTTTATATTGATCTGAAACTATGGATTGGCTCCAAGTTACTTTACTCTCAGTACACACGCATGCCTAACTAAATTTCTGCTGTGTTGTGCCTCTGTGCACTCTGCTATAATGAGAAAGGGATTCTCTCACCACTGAGAATTTCCAACAGGTTATGGGAGCCCAGTATTTTGAGCTGCGTGTACTGCAACTAGAGAGTTAGGTTTGTTCCAGGAGATCCAGTGAGATCTAGCGTGGACACTTTGAATTGCTAATCTACAGCAACTGCCTTTTGGAGCCAGTGAGGATGGCTACATACCTAGAAGGAAAACTCAGGCTGACTATCCTGAATGCAGAAAACTATTTGGAATGGAAAACCAGATTGAGGATTGCACTGAAAGCAGAAGGACTCGTTACTGAAGAGAACCCCTCCGTAGATGGAACCACAGCTGCTCAGGAAACTGCAAAACAAAATTGGCTGATCAAGGATGCAAAATCTCAAGCGATGATCGCAGCTTCTGTGAGTAAATATTTCCTTTACACTATATGTGATCTTGGAACCTCAAAGGAAATGCTAAGCAAGCTAGATTCCTTGCATATGAAGAAGGGGTGGGCATACACCTTTAACTTGAGAAAGAAAATGCAGGATCTTTAGTATAAAGATGGGGACTGTTTTTCTACATTTGTAGGATTTTTGGAAGATTTCTTTTTTCAATTTAAAGAGACAGGGGAACAATTTACAGACAGTCAGAAGCTGGAAGCTCTGTTCCTAAGCATGCCCCCCAGCTATAGCAGTTTAATTGGCCAATTGGAAACCCACACCAATCTAAGCTTTGAGAAAGCAGTGGAAACGTTGTCCTCAGAGGCAAACAGGAGAAAAGTTTTGAATACACACGATGAAAGTCAATTGGCAAGTAACTTTGCTCTTAAAGCAACAATTGGTCATTCCAGAGGAAACCCAAGGTGGGGAGGGAATGCTGCAAGAGCAAACCGCATGGGGCCCTCACATTTACATATAAAGAGATCTGGCTTTGTTGCCGCCAAGGAAACTCAGTCCAGAGATAGAGGTCACATGACCACCAGCAGAGAGACTGTTCCTGAAATGAGGCCAACTGGGACTAATGCCAGATGTTTTCCATGTAACCAATTTGGCCACAAGGTGGCGAACTGTCCCAAGAATCAGACAAAGGTTTTTAATCAGACAAAGGATTTTAATACAGAAAGATATTCGAACAGGAATTTTAATGTTAATTTGATGCAAAGCGATGAAAAGTTCATTTATTTGGATTCTGGTTCCTCTGTGCATATTTCGAATAATCTGGGTTTCTATACTGAACTGTTTGATATTCCTGAAGAGACTGTTTATTTGGGCAATAATACTACAGTTAAAGCCAAGAAGAAAGGCAGAGGAATTTTGTATTGCAAATTGTTGGATGGATCTGTTAAACCATTTTTTCTTAAAGATGTTTTATATATCCCTGACTTCTCAAGCTCCTTGATTTCAATATCCAAGCTAGAGAAACAAGGCTGTGAACTGTATATTAAAAATGGACAACGTGTTGTTACCCAGAATGGAGAAGTTTGCCTTGTAGGCTTTAAATCCAAAGGTCTTTATTGTGTGGAGGAGCAATCTACAGACAGAGAAAGACCAGCCCAGTCCAAACCTGAGGCATACCAGCCTAATGAAGTGAACCTTGCTAAGTCATGCCTGCATGAAAACTGCTTGCAACTGTGGCATAGACGCCTGCGACACAGGAGCTATGAGTCAATCCAGAACATGAAGGAAAAGGGATTAGCTAATGACACTGATTTTGTACCATGTGACATTGTAACTAACTGTGTTTGTTGTCTTGAGTCCAAAGCAGTTAACAAGCCATTTCCTAAGCAGAGTGAAAGGAAGACCGGAGGACCCCTGGAGCTGATCCACAACGATATATCTGGACCACTACCAGCAACCATAGGTAATCAAAAATATTTTCTAACAATAACAGATGATTTCTCGCGATACATGTGTGTATTCCTACTAAAGGAAAAATAAGAGATGCTCGAGAAATTACAGGAATATGTGGCGATGGCAAGCAACAAATTTGGCTGGAAGCCAAAGATCCTACCCATAGACAATGGAGGAGAATATATGTCCAACGCCACACAGCAGTT
The DNA here is from genome assembly GCF_027244095.1 of Hemicordylus capensis. Classification (NCBI taxonomy): domain Eukaryota; kingdom Metazoa; phylum Chordata; class Lepidosauria; order Squamata; family Cordylidae; genus Hemicordylus; species Hemicordylus capensis. The sequence goes on along the minus strand of NC_069668.1, from coordinate 9,421,526 downwards.
CCTGAGAGAACATGGAATTGTGCATCAAACCACGGCAGCTTCCAATGCATCACAGAATGAAGTGTCAAAGAACAGAAGTCTACTGGATATGGTAAGATGCATGCTTGCTGACACACACCTCCCACAGAAATTCTGGGGAGAAGGCATCATGACTGCTACATACATACAAAACAGAATGCACACAAAGCCTATAGGAACAACACCATATGAACTTTGGCATGGTCTTAAGCCGTCCATGACACACCTGCGTGTCTTTGGAAGCATGGCTTACTCATACATCCCAAAGGAAAAAAGGACTAAGTTAGGGGCTAGGGCCACAAAAGGGATTTTTGTAGGCTACTCAGCACAGTCCAAAGGCTACAGAATTCTGGATCCTGACACCAACAAGATAACCATAAGCAGAGCAGTGTATTTTGATGAGAATGAAAGAGCTACACCTTCAGAGGGGGCCTACACCAAAGCAAGCAACCAGACCAAACACCCTGATGACCGGATTATGCTTCCTGATCTCAGAGGAATTGAGGAGGAGGAGACAGCAGATCCAGATCCAACCACAGTCGACACAGAGACCCCCAGCGATCCACCAGACGCACCCGAGGTAATGAGAGAGACCACAGAGGGTGAGGTGAGGCGATCAACGCGCTCAAACAGAGGTGTTCCTCTGTTCCGAGACTGTTCCGAGACTGTCCTACCTCACAAGAACAGCGGAACAACCAGAACCTTCATCATGGGAGGAAATATCCCAGCTACCACAACCAGAAGCCCAGAAGTGGAAACAAGCTGCAATTGAAGAGCTTGAGGCTCTACAGAAAAACAAAACCTGGACTCTTACTAAGTTACCACAAGGAAGGAAAGTTATAGGCTGCAAATGGGTTTTCAAACTCAAACATGATGCTGATGGTGAGATTCAGCGCTACACAGCCAGATTAGTAGCAAAGTGATATTCACAGAAATATGGAGAAGATTATGATGAAACCTTTGCACCAGTGGTTAAACATACCACAGTAAGGACTCTGTTAAGTACTGCTGCTAGCAAAGGAATGCATGTTGAACACCTAGACGTGAAAACTGCAGTCTTGCATGGCGAACTAGAAGAGGACATTTACATGCAACAACCACCAGGTTTCTTAGAGACAGGCAAAGAGGACTATGTATGCAAACTGCAAAAGAGCATTTACGGTTTAAAACAGGCTGCCAGAGCATGGAACATAAAACTAAATGATATGCTGCTTCAAGCAAACTTCAAAAGAAGCAACGCGGATCCCTGTCTATACACGAGGTGCATAGATGGCAAGTGGACATACATTTTGGCGTATGTTGATGATTTGATTCTTGCCTATGAGAATCCAGATGACAGCAAGGAAATAATGCATCATCTGAACAGAGATGTGGAAGTCAAGCGACTTGGCAACATTGCACACTACTTGGGCATTCAAGTACAAAGAGAGAAAGATGGAAGTTTCCTCATCAACCAAGAACAGAAAATTAAAGACTTGATAAACCTGCTCAAACTGGAAAATGCAAATCCTACACCAACTCCAATGGAAGTGAACTACATAAAGCAAGAAGATCAAACTGAGCCACTATCTGACAACCATAGATATCATGAAGCATTGGGTAAGCTTTTATACATTAGAACACTCACTGGGCCAGATATTAGCACAGCAGTTGGCTTACTTTGTAGAAAGACTGCATCACCAACAGTCAAGGACTGGAATGCAATGAAGAGGCTTGTTAGGTACCTAAAGGGTACTGCACACTTTAAGCTCAAGCTGCCAGCTAACAGTCAACCAAAACTAGAAGCATACGTAGATGCAGACTGGGGTGGAGATATAACAGAAAGGAAATCCACCAGTGGTTACATAATTTTCTATGGAGATGGAGCTATAAGCTGGTCAAGCACAAAGCAAGACATAGTAGCATCATCAACCACTGAAGCGGAATATGTATCAGCTGCACAGGGCAGTCACGAGATACAATGGCTGTATCAACTTCTGAAGGACCAAGGTACAGATGTACCACAGCCCATATCACTGTATGAGGACAACCAAAGCTGCATTCAACTCTCCAAACAAGAAGATGTAAAGAGGAGTACCAAATATATTGATGTGAAGTACCATGTAGTAAGAAGTAGCGGTGTGCATTTCGGGTTTTCGGTGATTCGGCTCGGGACCCGAGCCGAAGCACCCTTGTTCTGTTCTGTGCCCGAATTTTGCTGACCCGAATCACCCCCGATTCGTTTTGGATTCGGATTTGATCCGAATCCGAATCGATTCGGATCAGCAAAAAGGACCCTGGAGCCAAAAGAGTGGGGTGGGGTGGTAGTGCCTAATGGGTGTAGGCTGCCACCCCAATTTCAGGGGGATGGGACAAAGGGCTGATTTTTTTGTGATTTTTTGAAGGTTTTTTGTCTTTGGGGCAGATTGGGGGAAGAAAGTGTATCTGCCCCAAAAGAGTGGGGTGGGGTGGTAGTGCCTAATGGGTGTAGGCTGCCACCCCAATTTCAGGGGGGTGGGACATAGGGCTGATTTTTTGTGAATTTCTGAAGTTTTTGTGTCTTTGGGGCAGATGGGGGGCAGAAAGTGGATCTGCCCCAAAAGAGTGGGGTGGGGTGGTAGTGCCTAATGGGTGTAGGCTGCCACCCCAATTTCAGGGGGGTGGGACAAAGGGCTGATTTTTTGTGAATTTCTGAGGGTTTTCTTGGGTGCAGAGTGCTAGATTCAGTCATTCATTCATCAAGCAGCATAGTACTCTCAACTCTAAATGACCCTAACACTCTCACTTTCTCTCACTCTCTCCTTTATTACTATGAAGAGTATGGGAATGAATCAATCTAGCACTCTGCTGCACCCAAGAAAACCGTCAGAAATTCACAAAAAATCAGCCCTTTGTCCGATCCCCCTGAAATTGGGGTGGCAGCCTTCACCCATTAGGCACTACCACCCCACCCCACTCTTTTGTGGCAGATCCACTTTCTGCCCCCCATCTGCCCCAAAGACACAAAACTTCAGATATTCACAAAAAATCAGCCCTTTGTCCCACCCCCCTGAAATTGGGGTGGCAGCCTACACCCATTAGGCACCACCACCCCACCCCACTCTTTTGGGGGCAGATCCACTTTCTGCCCCCCCATCTGCCCCAAAGACACAAAAAGTTCAGAAATTCACAAAAAATCAGCCCTTTGTCCCACCCCCCTGAAATTGGGGTGGCAGCCTACACCCATTAGGCACTACCACCCCACCCCACTCTTTTGGGGCAGATCCACTTTCTGCCCCCATCTGCCCCAAAGACACAAAAAGTTCAGAAATTCACAAAAAATCAGCCCTCTGTCCCACCCCCCTGAAATTCGGGTGGCAGCCTACACCCATTAGGCACTACCACCCCACCCCACCCCACTCTGCTGCCCCACATCCCACTCCAAGTCCAGCAACAGTGCCCTGCCCTGAACCTCACCTCATCCAAACTTTTTTGGCCCACTACAGTAAACAGACAGGCACAGCCAGGAGGGAACACACATAGCATGTGGAGGACGCACGCAAGACAACAACACTCCTCAAGTGGAGCAGCAAGGCTTGGCATGTTGTTGTTGCCCCCTCCTAGACCACACAGCTTTGAAAAGTAACGGATGATGATGGCAGATAAGAAGAGAATGGCAGCACGCACGCGTCTCTGGACATTTCTTTTCCGCAACCTGTCTGACTCTGTGGCATGAGATCGCCGCATCTATGTATGGGCAAGCACAATCTTCAAATAAAATGCTGTCAATCAACTCTCAAACATGACCCGATCTTCATTTGGAAACATAATACATCTCCCCACACACATGCACAGGCACAGTGAATTGCACCTGTCCTGTCCTTTACCGGGCCCCACGCGGCCACACCACACCACATCACACAACAACACCACGCACCACGAAGAGGTCTCTGCTACAAAGCAAGCTAGAATTTGCAGGCTTTTTCGGATTGCATCCCAATGCATACCGCCGATACTGGGCAGAAAGACTGTGTGCAATCACATGATATGACATTACCACTAGTTCGGAGTCTAGAAGATGCCTTTATTCCCCTGTGTGTGTGCACTGTGCGGGTGTGCTGCTCACTCACTCTGCAAGAGGGTTAGGGCTGAAAGGGCTGTGTCGCCTCAGGTTGCAATGTGTGCTCTCTCTGTCTGCGTGAGACAGACATTTGTGTGAGGGCTGCACCAGCATCAAGCTCATCATTGGCAACACAGCTTTTTGGGGGGAGGGGAGGGGAGGGTGGGTGCATGTGTGTGTGTGTGCCGCTTCAGGCACAGCAGTAGTACTACTCCCATTGTGGCCAGAAAAAGCAGGCAGCAGCAGAGCAGACCATCTCACTCAGCGGCGGCGGCGACAACCTAATAGCTCAGTAGACCAAGGCAAACCACATATTTGGATTTGAACAGAGGAGAGCATGAAGATTAAGAAAGAACATCACCTGACCAGCGAGCCAAAATCAGAAATAAGCACATCACATTGAGAAATGCAGCAGACAGACGTTTTTTAGATTTCAGCTTCAATGCTATTGTTCATGGGAGGAAGCAATGATGACAGTTTTAGCAGGCAAGCAGGCTAGCAATTAGCGGCAAGCCCTCTCAGTGACAGTGTGTGTGCCCCCCTCGCCAGGAGGCACAGGCCCATTGCACAGAGCCACTACTCTCCCCCAGGGATGTCCCTTCCAATCCTGACTGTGCCCCCCACACATGCACATGCAGCAGCCTGTCTCTGAGGTTGTGGATGGATGGTGCGCTGCCCTATGGCCCAGCCTTCAGCACTGGGCAAGTGGGTGCTCCCAGCATCAGGGGGGGCCCCACCACAGATTTCTTCTGCAGAGACAGCGACTACAGCTCCCATTGTCCCTAGTCTTGATGGTGGCCAGCCATCGAGACAGTGGGAAATGGGAGTTGTAGTCTCTCTCTGCCACATCTGTGGTAACCCCTCCCTCATGCTGGGAGCACTCACCTGGCAGTCCACCATCCCAGGCTGACAGTGCAGCGGTGCCTGTGTATGCATGCATGTCTGGATGTGCCAGCAGGGTGTTTTAGTGGCAGGGTGGTCTTAGAGGGATGGACTGTGACACATCTTCTGGCCGGGATGAACTGCCGTGGCGTGGGAGGCGCTGCATGGGGGGGGGTGACGCGAGTCACTCACCCTCCACGGCCAGTTCGGGGTAGCCCAGCAGGGGGAGGTTGGCCTTCAAGAAGACGAGCTGCTCGACCAACTCAGCATCCAGGCGTGAGCGCAGAGGAGTCACCACGTCCCCGGCAATGGAGAACAACCTCTCGCTCGAGACGCTGGTTGGCAGGCAAGAGAGAAACCAGACAGCAACGGTCGCCAAGTCCGGCCAGACTTTGCGATGCGTTGCCCAAAAAGGGAACGGCTCATTCTCCTCGTCTTCCGTCGCCTCCTCCAGGTACTGCAGAACAGTCTGCTCAGCACCTCCTGTCTCCCCGGCATGAGACTAGCATAGCCCCTGAGCCACCGGGTGGTGGTTCGAGGTTGCACTGGCTGCTCTGCTGGTCCCACTGCCGGAGAAACCACGCCGCTGGACTGGGAAGAAGTGGGGGTGGTGGCAGTGCTGCTGCTGCTGCTGCTGGGGGTGGGATGCGCAGTGCCAGCCTGCGACCAAGACCCCTCCTCCTGGTTGTCTGCTGCATCACCTATCCCTAGCCTCCTTTCCTCTTCACGCTTCACGTGTTCGACCAGGAGCTCCCTCCACCTGGGCAGCTCGCCAGGAGGCACAGCGCTGCCCTTCATCCTTGGGTCACAAATGCATGCCAGGACATGCCATGCAGATGCGGCCCATGGTGTCTTGAGCTGCTCAACTACCCCAGTCCTCAACCGACCTGCCAGGGCAATCACAACCCCAGTGGTCAGAGTGGTCTGGAGATCACTCATTGCCTTCTCCAGGAGAATAGCAGTGGGCAAAGCCAGGCTCAGCGTGGCGGTCTGAGTACACAAGTCGTTCGTAGCAGAATAGAACGGCTCTAGTACTAAGACCAGCTCGCGGATCACCGGCCAGTCATCATAGAGAGACTTGCACAGATCCAAGCAACCATGCGTCCCCAGGCTGTTGAGTGCTCCCTCTTGCTCATGCATGCGCCGGAGCAAGAGAAAAGTGGAGTTCCACCGGGTAGGAACATCCTGGGGGATTTGGTGTTCAGGCAGGCCCAGCTCGATCTGTCTGGCCTTGAGCTGGCGCCTTGCCTTTTCACTTCGGTGGAAGTGGCCCGCTACCTGGCGGCAACGCTCCACCAGGGCAGCCACAGGAGAAGCAGGATCCTGACCTAAACTACTAGAAGAGCCCCGAACATGCTGGTGCTCCTTGGCCTTCTTCGGCGCCTCCTTGAGGCCAGGCGCACCCTTCACTACGAGGTTCAAGGTGTGCGCAGCGCAAGCGATGTTCACACCGTAAACCCGCCTAGCAGCCTTGGTGATGTTGGCTGCATTGTCCATCACCATGAAGCCTCGGCGGAGGGTTGGCTCCCCGGCCAGCCACGCCCCCACCTGCCGCTCCATGACGGCAGCCAACTCATCTGAAGTGTGGTCTGTGTCCATCGCCTCCACATGCAACACTGCCCAAGAAGGCGTGCATGCATGGGAGGAGCTGGATACAGCACCAGCAGTGCCAGATGTCCCCTCACCCCCATGCCCCCACCAATGGGCTGTCAGGGACATGAAGGCAGTGTGCAGCCCACTGCGGCTAGTCCAGATATCCGCAGTGAAATGCACACTGGTGTTTGGCCCAGCTGCATGCAGCTTGGCCAACACGGCCCCCCTGCACGCACGGTACAGGGAGGGGACCACCCTCCTGCTGAAAGTGGTCCTTGAGGGGATCTTGTACTCCAGAGAAAGCAGCTGGAGCAGACGCCGGAAGCCGACATTGTCGACAATGGAGAACGGCTGGTCATCAAGAGCGATCATCTCACCAATGGCCCGAGTCACGAGATGAGGCTTTGGACGATCAGACCGCTTCCCAAGAGATTGCACCCACTGATGATTGGTCAGCTTTTCCTGCCTGTGGGCAGGAGCCGCTGGCCGCTTGCTGCTGCTGTCACTACTACTGCTTCTGCTACCAGGTGAGGCACCGGGCCTACTGCCAGTGCCAGCAGAGGTCTCCACACCTGGGTGCCACCGACGCATGTGTGACCACAGCCCCGAGGTTGTGAAGTGCATAGGGTCCCTGCCTCTGCTGACCAGTGCCTTGCAGTGGGTGCACACAACATGGGTGGGATCACCAGGGCTAAGCTCAAAGTGATCCCAGACCACACTGCCAGACTCCCCAGCGACACGAGGTCGCTTTGTTGGTGGAACTTTTGCTGGTTCCTTCTCGAGCATACCACCACCGATGCCCTCAGCGCTGGCATGGGAAGGCCCAGGGGCAGGAGAAGATCTTCCCTCCTCCTGAGCCCCCTCAGATGCCAGACTGAGCCCCCCACCAACCCCCATAGTGACCGTTTGGGGGGTCCGCAAGGTGGATCTGGCTGGACTGCCAACCTCCTCCACCAGCACCACCTCCTCAGCTGCCACAGGAAGATCTTCTTCCCTGGCAATCTGGGAGGCCCCCCCCCACAAATCCTGCCTGGCCACAGGCCCTGGCATAGGGCCAGGCTGACCCGAGAAGAAGTCAAGCCTGCGCGCCGAAGCAGGGCCGGGGGTGACTTGGGGAGTAGGCCCCTCTTGCCGCCCCCTGCCACGACCAGCTGTAGGGAAGACAAGCCTCCCACTTACTTGCGCCCTCCCTTTTCCTGCTGTCCTCCCAACCATTGCTTTTTAAAACTTTTTTAAAAATTTCAAAATGTGAAGAAGGGGTGGTTGTCTCAGGGGGCAGCAGGTATACTAGAGGGCCAGAAAAACAGTGGATGTGCTGCGGCGCCGGTGACTTTACAATGCCTCCTTGCTTAAGGCTTGTTGTTGTTGGCACAAATGCTGTTGCTGCAAGATTCCAGTCAGAAGTTGCCGTGCAATGAATGTATCACGACACAGTCAGTCACAGAGGGACTGGGAGACAGTGGGAGTTACTTGATGCGCGATACAACAGAAGCAGGCTGTGCAACAAAAAAAATATAAAAATTAAAAATTAAAATATTAGCTCAGCTGCTGTGCAGTGCACAGGTGCAGGAGGAGTTATTTAAGGCTGGAGCCTTGCGCACACAGTGTGCAGTGCACTTAGTAGAAGTGAAAGTAAGTTTATTATTATCTTTCTCTGACTGTTGGTCACTTTGAATGGAATGGACTGGAGAATTTATTTGTTGCAAGTAACTTGTGTTGTTGTTACTAATGTATCGAATGCACTCCACCACAGGGGAAAGTTACTCTCTCTGTGGTCTGAAAGTAACACACAGTTACAAAAATGTTTCAAAAAATTATCTCTGTGTCAATTTCACAGGCAAACAAGATGGAAAAGTAACTGTGGGCAGACTAGGCCCTTAAAAAATATTTCTGCAAAATACACAAAAGCAGCAACAGAAATATAAAGTTGCAGCACTACTAGGCCAGGCCACTCTTACAGTCTACTGCTACTCTACAGTTGAACCTCCTCCTAATAGCTAGCTACCGGGGAAGGCTACACACAAACCCTAGTTATTTAAAACCCTATTTATTTAAAACACTATTTATTTAAAACCCAATCTTATCTTACAACTATCACAACACTTTAAAACCCTATTTATTTAAAACACTATTTATTTAAAACCCAATCCTACAACTATCACACAACACTTATAGAGAAAAGTGAAAACCCCCAAAACCTAAAAATGGAAAAAATAATAAACCCCAAACGCACAGTTAAAGGAACGGAACACTACAGATTAGAACGCCGTGTGTGACGTGTGTGTGTCTGTGTGTTGTGTGTGTGTGTAAAATATAAATGGCTGGGCCAATCTCACTCAGGTGTAGGCTTCTCCAATGCCCGGTCTCTGGCGTCCACCTCTGAGGGTCTGGTCTGGTGGTCACACAGGCGGGCCTGGAGTGCAGGCAGGCAGGCAGGCAGGCAGGCAGGCAGGCAGGCAGGGACAGGCAGCAGTGACTCTCCGCAGAAAAAAATTGCCCCAAAAGTGGTTTGGCAAAAAATAGGGTGGGGGGATTCAAAGGAGAAAAAAAACCCCCTCCTTTCCCACCAAGGGCTGCAGGCTGGCAATGCTTGCAGTCAGTCAGATTTTTTTTAAAAAAATCTAAAATCTATACCTCTTCTCTTCACAAAAAAGGATTAAAAAAGAGAGAGAAGAGGTTTGCTCTGCAAGGAAGAGGTTTCCTTTCCTTAAAAAAAATCTCCCCCTTTTCTAGCCCCAACAAGGATTAAAAAATGAGCAGAGGGTTTGCCTCTGCAAGGCAGAGATTTCTTTACAAAAAAAAATCTCACCCTCTTTTAATCCAAAAATGGATTAAAAATTGAAAAGCGGTTTGCCCCTGAAAGGAAGAGGTTTCCTAAAAAAAAATTAAAAAAATAAAAATAAAAAAATTCTCCCCCTCTTCTAGCCCCAACAAGGATTTAAAAATGAGCAGTGGGAAACCTCTGCAAGGCAGAGGTTTCTTTAAAAAAAAATTTCCACCCTCTTCTCTCTTTATTTAAAAAATTGCTTAAATAAAGCAGAAAACCAACCAACAAGGCAGAGCACTGGCGTAAATGCAGAAAAACAGCACCCACAAAAATCCAAAATCAAAATGGAGGCAAGACTTACTAAGCAAGGCAGCAAAGCTCTCTCTTGTGTCTCTTCTCCCACACAAGGCAGCAGAAAGGAAGAAAATGGCTACTGGTGGCCCCTTAAATACCCTCCTGCAAAGCCCTCCAAAAATCACCCCCACCCTTGACCCTACCTCCACCTGTACCTGGCCAATGGGAGGGTGTGATTTACTATCCAAACCTTATTTGGTCATTTTCCTCTACAGGTAGGAACTTTTATTTTCAATGGAGGTGAATGGGAAAATTTTTCTGCATTGAAGTCAATGGAGAAAAAAAGGTGGGAAATTCTGTCAGAATGAAAATGGAGGGGGAAGAAGAAGGCAATTCTGCAGCAACAAAATGGAGGCTGCAGACATGCCCACGGAGGTCCGAATCACCCGAATTTTTTTTCACGAAATCGGGGTGATTCGGATTGGGCAGAGAAAATTTCGGGGGTCCTCAGGGGTGATTCGGATCGGCTCCGAATCACCCGAAATTCATTCTTTCGGGCACAGAACGATCTGTGCCTGAAACGAAATGCACATCCCTAGTAAGAAGTCCGCAGAAAGATGGACTAATCAAGCTGATCTACTGCCCGACAAATGAAATGCTTGCAGACTTACTCACTAAGCCACTACCAAGACCCTGCTTTGAAAAGCTGAGAGAGAAAATGAATCTTGTGAGCTGAGTCACGAGACATCGAGAGGGGGTGTTGGAAGTTAAAGGACTTTGCGTTGTCTCTTTGCTTCAGACAGTGGAGGACAGACTAGTACGTCAGAGGGCTAGAGAGTCAAGACATTGGTCATCACTTCTCCACTGCTCTGATGCTATCCCTTTGAAATGTAGATTGCTACTCTTAGGGATTCAACTGCCTCTCTCTCTCTTCCCTACCTGGCCTCCTACCTTGCAACATGGCAAGCCTCTCTCCCTGCACCATATGTGCAGAGAGGATGCAGAATCCATCTGCATCCAGCTAGATAGATAGATTAGAGATCCTAACTCCTCACTTTCCTATCTAGAATGGAGTTCCTTAATAAATGCCTTTTATATTGATCTGAAACTATGGATTGGCTCCAAGTTACTTTACTCTCAGTACACATGCATGCCTAACTAAATCTGCTGTGTTGTGCCTCTGTGCACTCTGCTATAATGAGAAAGGGATTCTCTCACCACAGAGAATTTCCAACACTCCAGATGTGCTGAACTACAACTCCCATCACCCCAGCCACAATAAATGGCAGGGGGTTACTTCAGAAGCAATGTCTGGGGCACCAGAGGTTGGGAAACCCTTGGATGTCCCTCTCCCAAATATTTGCTCCAAGTTAATTCAAACTCCCGTCCCACATTCTGTATCAAAGGAAAGAAGCTGCTTAAAAGACTATTCAGAGTGAAGGAGAGTGCAGTTAGAAGCAGCTTAAAAGACTATTCGGAGTGAAGGAGAATGCAGTTAGTGCCCACATACACCTCCTCTCTACACGTCCTCAGAAATGCCTATAAATACTTCCCCCACAATCCTTCCCCAAACGTGTAATAATACATTGCAAAAGTTCAAATTTAAATACAGCTTTCCCCAGCGATGAATAGAGTGCACAGAACCCACAGACACGTCCGTATCTTATCAAATCTGAGCCTCTGAGGAGTTGAGGGATCTGGAACGATGCATTCCGTGGCGAATTTCAGCCTCTGAGACCAATATGGTAACATCCCTTAATCCAGCTGTCTCACTGAGCTCACACTGACAAGAGGATTGTCTTTTGAGTTTCTTGAAATGTTTCTCTGTCTCAATTCCATGTCTTTTAAGCAACAGCTGCCAGCTGCTCTCCTTTAATTTGTTCTTAATTCACTCTTTTCAGGAATTCTGGAACATGTAAAGCCCTGGAATTTGGTCAAAAGATTCTTTGAACAGTATCTTGTAGGCACCTAGTACTGCAACATGCACTATACAAGTCAGGGAAAGGTAACGTGTGCCCTCGAGTTGGTGTCGACTCCTGGCGCCCACAGAACCCCGTGGTTTTCTTTGGTAGAATACAGGAGGGGTTCACCATTGTCTTCTTCCACACAGTATGAGATGATGCCTTTCAGCATCTTCCTATATCGCTGCTGCCCGATAGAGGTGTTTCCCATAGTCTGGGAAACATACCAGTGGGGATTTGAACCGGCAATCTTCCGCTTGCTAGTTGAGCATTTCCCCACTGCACCACTTAAGGTGACACTATACAAGTACTCAGCGATAACAAAGGGCATGTGCAGAGTGCCTCTCTCTCTCTCAGCTCAGTCAGGACCAGCCCATATGCATCTATGGTTAGGTGTAGCAAGAGACAACTCCCACTGATGTTTAAGATTAAACGTCCAACCATGTATCTCAGGAATGTAGAGGAACCAGGTGAGAAAATACTTAGATGTTTCTCCTTGGAAGGAATCCTGGCATTCTCTTTGAATTTCAAATCCTGAAAATTCTTCAGATTTCAGGCTATCTTCGGAGGAACCATGGAATTCCTCTTTGAATTTCACTCTGGTGAAATTTCACTTCCAGCTGGCTGTCTACCATCTACCTACCTGACAACCATCCAATCAAGCTGCCAGCCATCATTTTGCATCTAGACAAGGTGACAAATGTGTCCACCATTACAAACAATATAGTAAATGAACAAACTACCTAAAAAAACCCCAACCACAAACAAAACCCTCCATCTTCAAAAGAACAGCAGAATAATTCACATGACTGCTCAGTTGCAGAGAAACCAGTGGCAGAGCCAGGGAACGGAGGTCCGGGTTCTGATCTGTCCCCAGCTGTGTGCACCAGTGATGACCCCAGTGCATAATGTCACATGCACATGGGCATGGCCTGATTGCCTGAGGGCCCGCACCAGCCCTCCGGAGCACATTCCCAGACAGTGTCTGCTGGCTGGGTGCATTTATTTCAATTTCTCTCCCTTATGGAGGGAGGGAAAGGGCGATAAATGCACCCAGCCAGCATGAACTCCAGAGGGCTCATGTGAGCCTACCGTGGCTCATGGCTGGGTTCTTTGAACCCTGGTGCCCTGAGAGAAACCCTGAGAGAAAGTCCAAAGACTCTGGGTACTATAATGGCCTTAACAAGACATTAGATAGCCCTCAAAGAAGGGGCCAGAATGAGAGCAAATATTAATGGCTTGGGACCACCAACTGACCAGGCCCTGTCTCAAAAAGTGCAGAAGGGGGTACGATACAGAAGAAGAACTGAAAATTTCCAGACCTTCTTTTAGAAATTCTCCAAATTAAACTGGAACCCAGGAGTGTAACACCCCCATATGGAACAATAAAGGAGTGGACTGTTAGCCAAGTAGCAAATATTCACTCCATACCCACCAAATCCCATTAAACAGTGGAGAATATTTGCTTCCAGGTTTGCAACAGAGACAGGTTCTTTGAAGCAAATCCATGTCAACAACAACAACGACAAATATTTATATACTGATTTTCAAAAAAAATGTTTCCAAAGCGGTTTACATAGATAAATGAATGAATGAATGAATGAATGAGATGGCTCCCTGTCCCCAAAGGGCTCACAATCTAAAAAGAAATGTAAGATTGATCATTGGAGGGATGCTCGGCCGGGGGTGGATCGGGCTCTGCCAAATAAAGAGAATCACCATGTTAAAAAGGTGTGTCTCTACCCAGTTAGCAGGGGTTAGCTGTGTGTGTGTTTTGATATCTCACCTTTTTTATACAAAGGGGTGGCGGGGTGGGAATTTCAACAGTATGAATATATAATTTATACATCTGAAAATGTGCGACAGTCATTAAAGCCTAATAAAATAGAGGGGATTTAAAGGACAGCTTCCTTGAAGATTGATCTCACCCAAGGTCAAAATTCTAAGTAACGTAGTCAAGACGTTGGAAGGCACTGGTGGATGAATGTCATAACTGTAACTCCATTTTCTATATTTGAATATCTCATTATATTCGGTGCCATTGAAAGACATATTAGGTTCCTGAGAGGTGACACAGAAAGTCCTATTGAAAATCCAGCCCTTAATTATTTCATGGAAGTTAATACGTCTATAGAAGGCTTGGTCTTAACAGCAAGGCACAGATTTCAACAGAAATGAGTTTAATGCGAAATCAATAAAGCAGTGCAGAATAGTCAGGTTAAATATGAAGACTTCTCCTTCTTGCCACAAAGGAGGTCACAAGCTCACATTCCCTTTGGAAGGGGTCTGTTGCTCAGATGGTTGCCGCGTCTGAGTACCACCATCATAGAATAGTGCTCACGCTTTCCTCCACCAAATTATCTCTGCTTGCATGAATTTGCTAAGCAGGGTCTGCCCTGGTGTGAATTTGAATGGGAGACTCCATGGGTGAGCACGGTAAGATATTCCCCTTAGGGGATGGGGCCATTTCTGGGAAAAGCATCTGCCTCCCTCCCAAGATAGAAGAGACTCCTGCCTGCAACCTTGGAGAAGCCGTTGCCAGTCTAGAAGGACCAATGTTCTGACTTTGTATGGCAGCTTCCTATGAACGTAAGTTGTATGCACTTGTGTGCTCCCTATAGGATCGCCCTGCAAAATATTACGGCTCCTCAGCAAGGTGTACAGGGGACAGCCTCATGATCTCGCTTCCTGCCCCACATTCCACCGACGCTGTTGGAAACACAGCCACCATATTGCCTTCTCTGTCAACACCACTCTTTCCCACAGCTAGGCCGTCGTTTTCAATGTCTTACCGCGAGGGAAGCTGGCTCCTGCCGGAGGAGTTTTCCGCTGGTAATCTCCTTATGTGAGGAGTTTACAACAAGATTATGGGAACATTCGGCATGATGCTGTTGTCAGTTCCCATGCTGAAACTCACCCCGCGTTTCTGAACATGCTCTTGCTGTTACCGCTGGAAGGAAGCTCCTTCCGCAAGCATATTTGAACTGGGCGTTTGGAACAGAAACCAACCTGAGCAAAGAATCGCTCGGCATCTTTTAAAATAAGGGGTGATGATGTGCAGGGGCTGGGGGACATTTGTCTCCACCCTGCTCAGTGGTAGCCACCTGCCTGACCAAACCAACCCACAAGGTTGGGGGTGGGGTGGAGCTACAAAAGGGCAAACCGGAAGAACCCACGAGTGCTCCCTCTAACAGGGAATCCCAGATGTTGTTGACTAAAACTCCCATAATTCTCAGTCAAAGACCATTGCAGCTGGGGATGCTGGGAATTGTAGTCAACCACATCTGGAATTCTGTGTTAGAGGAGATGCTGGAACCCCACGCCATCTATACTGCCCAGAGACGTAAGTTTTGGGCGATATGAAAATATGTAAAATAAATAAATAAATAAATAAAATACACAAATGCTGCGTTCTCTGTAACAGGGATTTCCAGATGTTGTCGACGACAGCTCCCAGGATCCCCGCTGAAATAGCCATTGGCCGAGCATTCTGGGAATTGTAGCCACCAACGTCTGGGATTCCCCATTGCAAGGAACACTGCTCCAGAGCGAACTTGCCCTGCCACAGGGGCCGTCTTGCTTGCCTCTCCCCCAGCTGCTTCTCTGGGGCAGGTGCCTTGAAAATTAGGGCGCGCATGTGCTCTTCAGGTCAGAGCCAGCTGGAGCACGGTTGGTAGGAGCATGCCTCCGCTGTTGACGGGAGCACGGCGTGGCCTCCAGGGCATCACCACACCATCATTGCTGCAGGGGAGTCTGCCACCAGTGTAGAGGGATGCCACCGCCATGGCAAGACTTTGCACTTGTGCCCTCCCTATGCCATCAGGGATGCTCACAAAAGGTCATTATTGTATTTATTTTCTACATGTCTATTCCACTCTTCCTGTAAGGAGCCCAGCGAGGCGGTCATGGTTATGCTTATCCTCACAACAACCCTGTGAGGTAGATTAGGCAGAGCAATAAGTGACTGGCCCGGAGTCAGGTTTCATGGCTGAATGGGGATTTGAACCAGGGCCTCCCTGGTCCTAGGCCAACACTCTAGCCATTACATCACACTGGCTGAACGCCCTCTGAAATGGAGAACCCACCTTGCTTGATGCAGTCAGACGGACATTTCAGGGGCACGAGGCAGGACTGCAGATACCATTGGCGAATCTATTGAGGGAGGAGGAGGGGGAAAGAGCATTATGGGAGAAGAATGTGAGGCAGACTCAGGTTTGTCCTGGTCAAGAAATGGTTAAAAGGGTCTGCAAGCTGCTCTAATTGCAAACTTGCAAAAAGCACAATAACTCTTATTCACTGTGGAATGCAGGCTGGGGCCCCTTTGTTATCTCTAGATAGCAAGGCGCTAGCTAACGTACCTTCAAGGACACATCTGGAAAGGGGAGTGAAATAGTTTTAACTGTGTGCAGAGAAAGAAGAGGAGGAGGGATGCTTAACTATAGTTAGTATGGAATATTGTCTGATTGGTAATAATTGTAAAATGACGATTAAGTGATGCTAACCAATGAGGATTGTATCCACTGTTTGTAAATTAATGTGAATATAAAAGCTGAAGTCACGATGTAATCTGGATCTCAGGCTTTGGAAGTTATTCCCTTGAGTTAATTGCTAGCAATAAAAATCTGCTTTCTCTCAATTGCTGGTGTCAGTCTCTCACTCAGAACCCGGGGGGTTTCTGCTACAAATGCACTTTTGTGAGAAGCTCCTTGGACAGGATTGATAGGCCAGGCTCCCCACTCCCCCCCCCCGCCAGGTCTGAATGCAAACCCCCGCGTGATTCTCATGGACTAGAAGGAAGGGAAACGGACCCATCTGGACTTTGGATTGTCCATCCCACCCTGGAATCATTCTGGAAGCCTGGCATCTTGGCTCAATGTCTGCATTCTCCATTTATGAAGACACCGAATGCTCGGATCAGGACAGCACTATAGTAATTGCTGGCTTGTTAGATTTCCAGTGTTAATTAGGTCCTGGGGGCTCCTGGCTGAAGATCTAAACAGAAAGGCCTCCCTGACGAACACGGCATTAACATTCTATGAAAAAGATGCAGAAATACTTTGCATCCTCAAATGCAGCAGAATCGAATAAATAAATAAATAAAATGAGCATAATCCGCAGGGAAACACAGTGGGAAAGGGTGTCTTTCTAGGGCAAACTTAAAAGGGTGTGATGCTCATAACTGGGCTCAAGCTTAGCCAGGGATCACCAGGCTAAAAAGCAGAATCTATTTATTTCCAGTTCTAGAGTTGAAACTAGATTGGAGTTCTGTTCTTTGATCCATGGTCCCTGGCTTGCTTTCTGGCTTCACAAGGAGAATTTCTAAAATTAGTTCAGGAATTGGAGAATGGGCTGCAGTTTTCAGCTCTTTCAGCTCATAGGTGGAACTTGGGTGGGGTGGGGTGTAGGCAGGGCACTGTGCCCTAGGCACCACTGAGGTGGGGGTGCCACGCCAGTTCCTGCCACCACCACCCCACCCCATTGCCCACCTGCCCCGCCCCAGGGCCCCTCAGCCACTTGCCTCCAACTCCCCTGCAAACTGCAGAGCTCTTCTCTCCCCGCTTCTCAGCTGATCGGCGGGTGGGCGGGGCTTCCAGAGAGGCCTCCGAGTAGGCCTCCCTGAAACCTGCACTCTGTAGGCCCCAGCAAGCCAGGAAGGAGGCTGGCAGAGCTCCATGCAGCAGACCTTCTGCCCCAGACCATCCGGTACAGCCTTTGCCAGGTAGGCTGTGAATTCCTTTTTGTGGTTACCTCCCCCGCCCCAATATAGGGATCTGCTTGTTTTGCCATATGGCTTTGATATGGGGTGGGTGGGGCGAGACTGAGAAGTCTCTGAATATTTAATGTGCTGGCTTTAAAAACAAAAACTATCTAAAAAGGCTTATAAGTGGCTTGTTTCATGTCAGAAAATTACAAAAACTTCTGGAACAAATATTTATTTATTCATTCATTCTTTCTTTCATTCATTTATAAATGCACTTATGTTCAAGTTGTTTTGCAACTCAGAAGGTCTGAGTGAGAACTGTGAAGCATGTGTGGTGCTTTTATTTTATTTTATTTTTCTTGTGTGTGAACTGCTCCCTGATAACTTGCAGGGACTTCAGGGTAAATCTGGCCAACATGTGAATGCAGCACCTCCATTCCAGAGGAGATGTGTGTTAAAGCGCTTTAAAAGCCTTGTGTGAAAAACCTCCTGGAATCAAACTTTACTGAATTTTTTCAGAATTCTGAGAAAACAAACATAGGCTCATGCTGCATGGTTGAAAGTCTCCTTTGCTAATCTGCAGCAAGAGGGCCATTTTAATAATTAGAGTTGCTAGTGTGTTCTAGGCATTAAAAGTAGCACAGATATATAGTACTCAATGTATATCACTATTTACTGTAAAGTGTGCATGTGTGTATTCAGTGAAATGTATTTCCAGGCAGCATACTTATTTTGAAATATCAGATTTAAATCCTTGGGGGCCTGGGGTGTGTGGAGGCCCTGGACTTTGAGGGTCTGGGGGCCCATTTTAAAATCTCATCTCTGGGCCCATTCCAACCTTGCTATGCCCCCTGGCGGTCACTACACATGGGTTTCTGCACAACACCTGCACAGAAGAAACTCCCATGTAGAAAATGTGTCTCTTGTAAATTGACCCTGAATTTTCCATCCATGACTGGGATATCTGAGAGTTAGAGTCAATAATAAAAGAACAGCACACTGCTTGTGACAGGAAGGGGCAAATTACAATGATTTCTTAGTTTGGCAGGGGCTGGTTTTGGCCCTGGCAGAACTTGGCTGTCTGCTCCTGTTGCAAATTCCTCTGTCTAGTGTGGCAAACTAATGTATCCTCCTCCCTCTTGGTGTCAAAGTAAGCACTAGTGTGGTGAATGCACATATACCCCATCATGAGCCCACAGTCATCATAAGACAAAGGCTGGCAGGAATCATTCACTGGTTTATAGACACACACACACCCCACCACCTTCTTCTTCCCCTATTTTGCTAGTGGCTATTTGGGCAGGTGATCCTCTAGGACAAAGTCATGTTTTTTAAAGAATGAGAGGAGACAGAGAAAATGACACTTGGAATCCTCGCATAACTCCTGACTGTTGTTCTAAGTCTTTTACAGAGATGGCTCATGTTTTCAGGTTTTGATCAACAACCATGTCTAGATGGTACAGTGTTCCTTTTAACAGGGATTTCCAGATATTGCTGACTACAAGTCCCATCATTCCTGCTTGGACAGTGGAGCAATTTCAGTGCTTGCCCTAGGCGCTATTTTCCCTAGTTACGCCTCTGCCTTCCGCTTGACCAATTTATTCATGTATGTGGCAAATTTTTCACCCACTCTTCAGACAATTCCCCCGTATTTCAATAATGATATACGCAAGATAAAACATAGAATGAAACAATAATATCGAGCAGAACGTTGGCCACGAATGTGACAGGGGGCGGGATTTGAGTGGAGCATATCCTGTATCTCAAGGTCTTCTGTGAGAGGGATATATATATATATATATATATATATATATATATATATATATATATATAATACACACACACACACACACACACACACACACACACACACACATACCTTGTTACTCGCGGGGGTTCTGTTCTTTTCCTACTACCACAACTTACAAAACCATAAGTAACAAGGCATTATGCCTATGGGGAAAGGAGATTCCAGAATGGGGGGAAACGGTTTTTAAAAGCATCAAACTCAGCAAAAAATATAGGAAAGAACACAAAAATAATACAAACTGTCTACTGAATCATGCTCCCATGTGCTCAGGAATACCCCCACCCCACAACCCCTCTGCAAAAAATCATGGGAAAAGGTATTGTTTGGTGTGTGTGTTTTTAAAGAAATGAGCCACAACATTTATTTATTGCCTGTTCGGGATTGAACCAAACCACCCCCTGTTTGGTCTGACCCTGGACCAGCCCCCACCCCGGCTGTTTGGGGAGCTCGTAATTTATTTTTAAAAAAACTTTTTTTGTACTACTTACCCCCTATGGGGGGGCTTCTCCCAGGGGTCTGCAGAGGTCCCCCCTCCCCCTGCCCTCGTGCCTTATGACAACCCCCCCCCCGGTACGGGTATCCTTAGGCCCTTTCTGGGCCTTTCCCCCATCATGGCGGCCAGCTGGGAGGCTGAAGCGCAAGCACAGTGGGTCCCTGCATGGCTTGGTCATTCCAGGATCACACATGTCCAGGTGGTGAAAAAAATTGAACTCTGCTGCCAAAAAAAACTATCTTAAAGGTCTCCATTTTGCATTTAGAAATTTAGATGTGCATATGCTAATTGGTATAATATATGCACGCTTTGCTAGAAAGAGGTTAATTTGAGAATCAATACAACTCACCCCCCCCTTTCCCCACACAGTTCAAACACCAGCCTTCCTCTGACTGGATCACAGCATCCTATGGGGCAAATGGGGCATTTTCTTCTCATTTCCAAGGGGGAGGGAAACTGCTACCGCAGAGCCCTTTCCACGCCGTTCCCACACCAGTCACTTCTGGATCCCAACATCCCAAGGGGCAAAGGCTCCCCTCCGCAGTGGCGGTGCATATATCGGGGAAGCCCATGTTTCCCGGCCTGGAGGTCGCTGGCTGGCTGGCTGGGCACTGCAGCGGTAGAGCAGCAGAGACATGGGACATGGTCCGAAGAAGAAGTCCCTCCTTGGGGCCACTGGGCCACTCCCAGCGCGTGGCTGGGGAAAGGGGATGGGAATGGCCAGCACAGCAGCCACATACACGTGAGTGCCTCCTGCTGCCACACAGCAAATGCTACACAGGGGTAAGCCCATTGTTTCCAATGGGCCTACCCAAGGAGTAACAGCCACTACTGAGTGGTGTGAGCCTTGGCATTTGCAGCAGGATCCCTAGAATTCTGGAAACTCCCACCAGTAGAGAAATAGTTGCAGGGGGTTTCAAATAGTTGCAAATCCAGAGGAAAAGTCTTCATCTGAGAATTCTGGTCAGCACTATAAGAGAATGCCCTTCGGGGGTGGGAAGTTGCTCTGGGATCCTTGTCTGCAGAAGGTTCCAATTCCCTCACTGGCATTTCCAAAACAGGGCTAAGGGAGACTGCAGTCTCTGTAAATAATACTGAGCTAATGTCACAGCAGGGAAATGACTTGACTAGCAAGCCGGAGGTTGCCGGTTTGAATCCCCACTGGTCTGTTTCCCAGGCTGTGGGAAACACCTCTATCGGGCAGCAGCGATCTAGGAAGATGCTGAAAGGCATCATCTCAAACTGTGCGGGAGGAGGCAATGGTCAACCCCTCCTGGATTTTACCCAAGACAACCACAGGGCTCTGTGGGTGCCAGGAGTCGAAATCGACTCAATGGCACAACTCTACCTTTAGATGGACCAAGGGTTTGACTCCGAAGGCAGCTTCCTATGTTCCTATGAAGGTTTTTCAATATATTAGCTGCCCTTCGGAAACAAGACCAGATCCTTTGGAATGCCAAAATCAGGGTAGAATTTGTGATGAAGAGCATTTTGGAAACACCCCTACAATTTGTCCAACATCAGCTTTACTAGAAGACACCCCTGAGATGTTTTCAGTGTGTAGCTGACTGAATAAATACAATAAGGGGAACAAACACATTACAATTCAAATGCTAAATACTGGTCACCCCAGTTTATTCATATGTATGCTGAGGAAACAAACTACAAAATAAAGCAATTTGGAAATCAGGATCACAGACATTGGAATATTATCTCAAGTATTAATTAAAGTTAGGCTGCCTGCTGTGAATGTCAACAACTTGAGGATAGAATTATCCTAATAATTGCTGTTATTATATTATTCCACAGCTACAATGCCATATTGATTAGAAATTCCTGGGATGGAACTAATTGAATATTGCAGCACATTCAACAGCAATTGCTCCAGAAGTCAGTATGAGCATTTTGTGCTCACTTGAAAGAAGAAGACCCATTGTGGGGGTGCAAATACAGGGCATGACCCCCGCCCCCGTGCACACAAGTTTAGACTGATAGTCCTTGGAATGAAGGCCATGTGTCAGAGTGCGGTGGGGATGTTTTCCAGATTGAAGCCACTTCCGCTCATGGCATGGGTGCTTCCCAGACAGAGCGAGGGAGGAAGTGGTATATAAGCCTACGCTAACCCTAACAGGCTTCGAAAGGATAAACCAGAGCTCTCAGGCTTTGAGGGCAGACAGCAAGAGAAAGGAAGCGGAGAGAAAACAAACCAGGGAGGAGAGCTGGTCTTGTGGTGGCCAGCATGAATTGTGCCCTTTGCTAAGCAGGATCTGCCTTGGTTTGCATTTGAATGGGTGGCCACAGTACATGTGTGAGCACTGTAAGATAGTCCGCTTAGGAGGTGGGGCTGCTCTGGGAAGAACATCTGCACTCAGTAGAAGGCAGCTTCTTAGAACATAGAAAGCTGCCATGCAGACTGGCAGCGGCTTCTCCAAGGTTGCAGGCAGCAGGAGTCTCTCTCAGCCTGATCTTGGAGAAGCCGGGGTGGGGGGGGAACTCAGACCCTAGATGCCATTCCCAGAGCAGCCTCATTATCCCCTGAGGTGAATCTCTTCCAGTGCTCACGCTTCTAGTCTCCCTTTCATATGCAACCAGGGCAGACCCTGCTTAGCTAAGGGGACAAGTCAGGCTTGCTGCCACAAGACCAGCTCTCCTCTCCAAGAGTTCCAATGAACTCCGAGACCTCCGAGAGCGTCCCGTGTCCCTATATACCACCCAGTGAAGTAATCAGATGTGTAGCGATAATATGGGCAGGCAGTCCAGTGAGCTGCCCACTGCGCTGATGCCTGGACCAGCTGCGAACCAGGTCCTCCCCTCCCTGCCCTGGTCACTCACTGTGCGTGGCATAGGGCCACCCATTGCTGCCGCCTGCCTTTCTGGCCCCGTTGTCTGCCCAGTGTAGTGATGATGGGCACGATTTGCCTTGGCCGCATGCTGCTGACACAGCCAAATGATGCTACCTCCCCAGTGCCTCTTCTTGCTGGGATGGGGCAGCAAGAACAGGCACCACCTCAAATCTCACTCCAGAGCAGTTGCTAACTTGGTTACGCCACTGGAAGCAATTGACTTGTGGGAAGGGGTGACTGTGGGGTGAGGTGTTACCCTCCTTCCCAGGACCAGGATCTGCTCGTGACTGGAACCCAAACGAGGGAAGTGCGAACTGGCTTGAGTTCATGTTGGTTCGCCAGCAAACACGTCCAGTTTGGCTCGACTTCGAGCCGAAACCATCCAGCCGGTTTGGGGCTGGTTCGGGGGTTCTAAAACTTTTTTTAAAAATTTACTCACCACTGCGGCACTGCGGGTCTTGCAACCTCAGGGGGTGCTGGCATGGCCACTTCTTAGTCTCCCTCTCCCCACACCAGCCTCCTCTCGGTCCTGCCAGGGCTGTTTCAGCCCATTTTCGGGCCATTCTGGCAATTTTCCCAGTGGTGGTGGCCATTTTGTGGTGGCCATTTTGGAGGCTGCCACATGTACTCCCAGGCCATTTGCATGCCAGACCCAGCCTTCCAGCCTTGTTTGAATGCTTGGGAACTGGAGACAACCTCTCCATCAAGGAGTGCTTCCACCAGCACTGTGCTAAGATGTTGCTGAAAGGCTATCTCCCTTCGCTGATGTTAGCTGCCCTCTCTAGGGGTAGCAACATTTCTACATAAGGGTACCCCTATATCTACCTAGCTACATGGTAGCAACATGTCTCCAAAGTGAAATTTGAAAGAGGATCTCCAGAGGCTTCCAAAGAGAACCCTCCGAGTTCCTCTCGAGGAGAAACATGGGAGGATTTCCTCAGATGGTTCCGCCACGTCTTTATGAAGCTGCACATTGGCACAATGGCGACTCAGCCATCCTCTTCCGACTGCTGAAAGCCAGAGTGGAAAGTCCATGGCTGTGGTGAACTAGCATTTCCAAGAGAAAGACGCTAAACCAGACAAGAGACCCTGAAGTGGTACAAGCCCAGACAAATGTCGACCACTTCAGTGAGAACGAGGCTATTTCATGATCTCTGTTCCATATTAATTCCCAGATGTTTTCAGAGCAGACAGTTCAGGCCAGAGGTGTATTGAACGAGTCTCACTTTGGCAATCATTCAAACATGGGGAATAGCTAGTAAAGACAAGGCCAACATCTCATAGGAACTCTTTCAAATTGTCACAATGCCAAAGAGCTACCAGAGAAGTGGAGTCTGGCAAAAAGAGAGAGAAAGGGAAAGGAAGGAGCAAAAATAGAGAGACCTCGGCATAGTCAGATATAAAACGGTTCCTCGCCATTTAAAACTGCAGCATCTATGGATGAAAATTAGTGGATTCCCAAGTATGTGAGTGGAACACTTATAAGGGCATCATCATTCAAGAAAACACAGCCCACAGCTCGGCTGAAAATCACACCTGACAGAATGGAGAGCATCTAAAGTACTTCTGTGTCTGGAAAATTAAATCCATCTCAGTGTGGAATGGGGAGGGAGGGAGGGAGAAAGAGAGAGAGAGAGTTTTCAGCTACCTGGGAACTTTGAAGAGGCTTTCTGGAATTTCAGGAAGAAACTGACACTAGGAACATAGGAAGCTGCCATATACCAAGTCAGACCATAGTTATGTCTAGTTCAGTATTGTCTACCCAGACTGGCAGTGGCTTCTCCATGGTTTCAGGCAGGAATCTCTCTCAGCCCTATCTTGGAGATGCTGCCAGGGAGGGAACTTGGAACCTTCTGCATGCAAGCAGGCAGATGGTCTTCCCAGAGTAGCCCAATCCCCTAAGGGGGTGCTCACACACATAGTGCTCACACATGTAGTCTCCCATTCACATGCAAACCAAGCTAGAACCTGCTTAGCAAAGGGGACAAATAATGCTTGCTAGCACAAGACCAGCTCTCTTCCCTCAATCCAAGAGGAATTGCAGGGTTCTTCTGGAGGGCGGGGGGACACCAGATAAATTCCCTGGGTAGTTTCTCCACATCCTTGGGCAAAGGTGATCTTCTAAGAGACATGGCAGGATGAGTTTAGACTACTCTTTCCCAGAATGCATTTGGCATTTTAATTGCTTGGATTCTAATGTAAAAATGAAACTCATCCCCATACATTCTGACCATGTCACAGGAGATGGTCTTGTGCTAGCAAGCATTTTTTGTCCCCTTTGGGGATCGGGCATGAATTGCCCCATTTGCTAAGCAGGGTATATTCTGGTTTGCATTTGAATGGGAGACTACATGCGTAAGATATTTTCTTTAGGGGATGGGGCCGCTCTGGGAAGAGCAGAAGGTTCCAAGTTTCCCTCCCTTGCAGCATCTCCTGATAGGGGCGAGAAAGATTCCTGCCTGCAACCTTGGAGAAGCCACTGCCAGTCTGGGTGGACAATACTGAGATAGATGCACCAATGGTCTGATTCGTTAAAAGGCAGCTTCCAATCTTCTTATGTTCCTTTACCCCTGGAAAGTCATGAGCAGCTGAGAATATGCAAGTCAGTAATTCCTTTGGCAATTTATACCTAGGAGATATTTCTCCATGACAGACTGTTCACCAAGCCAGATCAATCCAGCTTGCAGTAATTGGCACTCCAGTAAATTGCATGCTTTGACCCATTGATTTCAGCGAAGCTCTCATCCAACAATTAAGAGGTCCAGCAAGGGCAAATTCATGCATGCAGGAAATTGACTTAGTGGCCACATTCTCATGGAACCGCAGACTGGAACTGCATTGGAACCATTCAGTTCTGCTCCCCCACTCCATTCTCCTGTCCACTTTCACACGTAACGGACAGGAGGCTCTCTGCAGTCAGGGAGGCTGCGTGGGCTTCATTCTTGACTGAAGGACAGCTACAGCAACCAATCGCGGCGGGAGCGAGGGAGGAGCTTTCTCCCTCCACTCTGGTTGCAGCAGAGTGGGACTGCAGTGGAGTGTTTGGACGTAACGCTGGCAACGCCAAACCGCAGGTATAGGCGGCGAAACCCACTAAAAACCGAAGGTTCAAATCGGTGACTCAGAAGGAAAACCTTGGGTCACTTTTACGTCCGAACTGCAGTGGCACACATTCAGACATACACCAATTTCTTCAATTCCGGTTTCGTGTCAAATGCAAATGGGGTCAGTATGTACATGGACACTGCTGCTTGACTGTGTGGATAAAAGTGTCTAGGATAGAAGACTGCCTAGTTAGTTTTCTGCTTTCCAGGCAAGGAGGTGGAGCCTAGAAGGGGTAGGTGCCCGGAGCAGGGCGGAATTTAGATCTCATTTCATCTCTGGCCTTTTGTGGAACAAGTTGATCATTGGGAGCTCTCCAAGGTTGACTCACCTTGTGGGTGAGTCACCTTGAGGGTGAGTCACCTTGAGGGTGAGCCCGTGTTCTGTGCAACAGGACCATCCTGTATTTGAGTTAAGTTAATGGTGCAGCGGGGAAATGATTAGCAAGCAAGCCGTTGCTGGTTCAAATCCCCGCTGGTATGTTTCCCAGACTATGGGAAACCCCTATATCGGGCAGCAGTGATATAGGGAGATGGTGAAAGGCATCCTCTCATACTGTGTGGGAGTAGGCAATGGTAAACTCCTCCTGTATCCTACCAAAGAAAACCACAGGGCTCTGTGGTCACCAGGAATCGACCTCGACTCGACGGCACACTTTACCTTTACTTTAGTTGCACAACAGAGAGAATTCATGGAGTTCTGTACAGTCCAAAGATAGCCAAGCTGAGGGCATCTCTGTGAAGCACCTTGTAATAATCTCATCCGTCTTACATCCCCCTCTCTCCACATGCTCATGGACCGACGTACATGATCCCTCATAGAAACAAATGGCTCCTTCCATGTGTGAACCTACCATCTATCTCCGATGGAGGACATGATTTGTTTATGTTTGCGAGCCCCAAAAACTATGGGAGAAAAGCAAACAGGTACTTAACAGCAGTTTATCTTGGAGCGGGCTGTGCATCCCCCGTTTATCTCTGTCAGTGCCAATGCTTGGATTAATCCGTCTCTTTGAGCAGAAGTTCCCAGAAGGGTAAAGAGAAATCAACATAAAGAACTGCCTTCCAATTGCTATGGACACTTGCTAATTTGGTTTTTCCATTTCTTGTTCCCGTCAGTGGCCATTGCAGCTGGCTCCGTCAGAGGGAGAGGGGAGACAGAGGGCCTCCCACTGGCCTAGCTGGGACCAGCTGCCATGGGGGGTCCTCCCATCCCAGAAACACCTGGCTTACTCAAGGACTGACCCAGGCTCAGAGGTGCCCCAGGTGAACCGTGCCTGACCACCCAGGTACCCCAGAGCCCCCAGTCCCCCCGGTGCCTGCCCACCCTCCACCTGCTGAGCTCTGTGTTTTTATGGCTTTAATTGATTTCGATATTTTCATGTGATTATTATGGAATGTTATTGTATTAATGTTGGGATAATTGCTTGAAAGGCGGGATACACATCTAACAATAAACTAACTAACTAAGAAGCGGGAAGGCCACCCCCCCCCCGGTGAGTCGTAACGTCTGCGGGGCCATTTAAACACAGCATGGCTCATGGAGATGTGCATGGCTTGTGCACAGGCTGGTGTGGCGGTTTAAACGCCGGCACCCGAGCCATTTCGGCACTTCCCAGAGCAGGTGCTGAACCAGCTCGTACCCATCCCGAATGACTGGTGCTGAAGGGGGTCGAGGAGCTGCCTGATGGCACCGCTGTGAGCCTGACTCTGGCTGGCAACTCCACAGGGAGACGGGGCCCTGGTGAGGAAACCACTCCTCTCCCTTGTCTTTCTTTGGAGACAAACCCAGAGTAAGAAAGACCTGGGAGAAGATGCCTTTGGGCTGGAGAGTTGTACACTGATTTATGAGCCACATTCATGAGTCACTGAAAAGCTAAAATTATATGGGTTTTCAGTGGAATATCTACTCCCTCTGGGCGATGATAACACCAAGGTGATCCTTAAGGAGCACATTACCGATATGGAACACCAGATTGATCTCAGTTGGGCATCAAGCTACGCGTGGCTTGGAGCTGCTAAGCCCTTGCAAAAACCTGCAAGATATCTGTATAACTTGATGTTCCTGTTCCCAACACAGAGAACAGCCCTGACATTAGCTCAGTGGGATGTGCTGTCCTCTGTGGTACTGGAGGATAGGTTTTGGAGAGTCCCCCACCTCGAGAGAATGAGTTCATTCACACCATCCAAAATGGTGTTCTACCTGGGTTTGGGAACTGTGTGTGCCCCCAGTTTTGGGTTGCCCCTGCAGACGATTGCTCAGTTGTCCCTTGGTGGCCAGATTGGCTGACCAGATGATTACCAGCTCCATCATTGAGCCTGGGCGAGCGGCGGGGTTTGGGGGGGTTCCTGGCCCCCAGAAGTTCCTGAAAGCACCGTGTGAGTGTGCAGCACCTTCTGGGGAACCTCCCGAAGCCAACTACTTGCCACTAGATGGGGTGATGGCCACCAGCTTGGGTGGCTTTAAAAGGGAATTAGGCAAGTTAATGGAGGCCAAGGCTATCAATGATGACTAGCCTTGATACCTATATGTTACCTCCAGGTTCAGAGGTAGGATACCTCAGAATAACAATCTCAGGAGAGCAGTGGCAAGAGGCCTGCATCGCCTGCAGGCCTGCATCTCCTGCCCATGGGTTTTTCCTTTCCCCAGGGAGGAGAGCTGGCCTTGTGGTAGCAAGAATGGATTTCCCCCTTTGCTAAGCAGTGTCTACCCTGGTTTGCATTTGAATGGGAGACTACATGTGTGAGCTCTGCAAGATATTCCCCTCAGGGCCACTCTGGGAAGAGCATCTGCCTGCTTGCATGAAGAAGGTTCCAAGTTCCCTCCCTGGCAGCATCTCCAAAATAGGGCTGAGAGAGATTCCTGCCTGCAACCTTGGAGAAGCTGCTGCCAGTCTGTGTCAACAGTATTGAGCTAGATGGACCAAGGGTCTGACTCGGTTAAAGACAGCTTCCTATGTTCCTATGAGGTGGGCCACTGCGGGAAATAGGATGCTGGGATAGATAGGCCTTGGGTCTAGTCCAAAGGGTTATTCTTACAACCATGTACCCTCTGTAACTCTTATTATAAAGGTAAGGTAAAGTTGTGCTGTCGTCGGTGTCGACTCCTGGCACCCACAGAGCCCTGTGGTTGTCTTTGGTAGAATACAGGAGGGGTTGACCATGGTCTCCTCCCACACAGCATGAGATGATGCCTTTCAGCATCTTCCTATGTCGCTGCTGCCCAATATAGGAGTTTCCCATAGTCTAGGAAACATACCAGCGGGGATTTGAACTGGCAACCTCTTGCTCCCTAGGCAAGTTACTTCCCCGCTGCGCCATTAGGTGGCCTTAACTCTTATTATAGCACATAGCTTAATAAGCTGAGTTGCAAATGGTAAATGGTAAAAGCTACAGACGTTTGTTTCCCAGGCTGACATCTCAGAACAATGGATATCACCAGATTATGATGACAGTCAGACTGGAAGAGATTTCTCCAGGATTCTGCATTGGAATTGGCTGTGATATCCACCCACTTAATAATCCATTTTCTCCCCGCATTATAGCAATTATCATTGTATAACAAAATTTATAATTTTGTTAACAGCAATATTGTCTAGGACTGAGTCTACTGGGAGGGGAAAAATTATGACGGGTAAAATAAATGCCTGTGCAGAGAAGGCTTTTAAAAGCCGAAAGCAAGGATTGCAAAATCAATGGCTGCATCAAAAGGGAAGCCTGTCGCCCTGGGTAGATAATGCGTGCAAGAGAACCTCGCTCAAGAAATCAGATTCATTTTCTCTAACCACCTGCAAACAGATCTTGGGTGGCAGCCAAGTGGCTTCTAGAAACAGGGATTTTATTGGTGCAGATTAGAACTCATAAAAAAGCATTGATCAGGGATTCTATATTCGCTAAAGGAAGAGAGGCCCACCCCGGCTAGATTGATATTCTTAATTCTTTTCCTCTGACATTGCGTGCACTAGGTTCTCTAAAACCATATGAGAGAAGCATTCAGTTTCTTCAGACAGGGTATGGGAAATACCTGTCTGAAACCCTGGGAGTTATTCACACCCATGCCACGGGGTAAATGTTGAATGAAGCCACTTCAAATTACACTCACGGCATTGAGGGAAGCAGCCCCTCCCCTCTGCTCTTGGGGTTTTTTTTGGGTGCAGGTTCACATCGCATGCCTCCGTGTTTTCCTTCTAGCCAATGCCCGGGGTGGGGGGTGGAGGGTGGAGGGAGAGATTTCCTCTCCTTGTTTGCTCAGGCGTTTTCTGAAAAAGTCGCATCAACCCAGCATTTTAAAAACCTGGCTATACATCGAAATAAGCTAGAATTTGGAAGATCTGGAAGCCTGATTTGTGTATGGAGTGCTTCCAAAGATCATGAATGGACTTTGGGGTATGTTGGGCTGGTGTGTGAACGCACTACACTCTCTTCCGGAGGAGATTCGGGGTAACAGTCCTGTCGGTAAAGCCTCCTGGTGAGCTGCAGAACACACGCCAGCTAACTAAGCAAAGAGGCACCTCTCCAAGTGGTGAGTCTCTTATCTTTAGCAGGGGGAGAGCAACTGGCCCTATCCAGCCCCAGCACAGCATCCCTCCAGTGACTGTTGTTGGTGTTTTCTATGGAAACCACTTTGGAAACTTGGTTG
Source organism: Hemicordylus capensis (assembly GCF_027244095.1). NCBI lineage: Eukaryota > Metazoa > Chordata > Lepidosauria > Squamata > Cordylidae > Hemicordylus > Hemicordylus capensis. Next base: position 9,391,346 of record NC_069668.1, on the reverse strand, counting down.
AAAAGCAGTATTTAAGTAGTAGTAGTAGTGGTTGGCAGCAGCTGGAATGGGTGGTGCTGGGGGGGAGGCACCTTTAATTCTAAATTTCTCCCTCTCTCTCTCTCTGAGTGGCAGAGCAGATCCTCCTCCGCAGCAGGTGCTGGGTGGCGCGCCGCTACTCAGAACAGCTTTCAGGTGTGGCGGGGGGAGAGGTAAGCCCCTAGTAATTTAGTTCAAGGTGCCTCTCACTGCCCTCCCGGCGGCACCCGCACCAGCCACCGCTGGTAGGGATAGTAGTTAGAGTAGACAATATTGAGCTAGATGGGCCCTGACTCAGTAAGTAGATGGCTGCTTTATATCTGATCATTTTTAAGCCGGAGAATTAGCTCACTTGCAGAGCATCTGCACGAGGACCTAGGCTTGATCCCTGGCAGCATCTCCAAATCCAGCAGGGAATCCAGAGAGCTGCTGCCAGTCAGTGTAGACAGCACTGACCTAGACAGACCAAGGGCCTGACTCAGCAGGCGGCAGCTTCTTAAGTAGGTTTTCTGCAGTCGTTTCATAGATCTCATACTGGTGACCCTTTATCAGCACTAATGCAACTCCATGGTATCCTGGGTTGATGCTCAGCACTAGGGAAATGACTGGAGTTCCTGAAGCTGCAGGAACACTGCACATATATTGCCTGAATCCTTCAGCCTTAATACAGTTAACTCCTGGATCAAAGCGTAAGACTGACAAGCCTAATAAACACAACTGGAAAGGCAGCAAGATGTGTAACATGGACCTGGAAAAATCACCTTCTTTGCATCTGGCATCAGAAAGGAGGAGGACAGAGAACGTCTTGCTATTAGATTTACATACTTAAATGTAGACAGGGATGATATTTTTCTTAAGGGAGCTTACAGAGCCACCAGATGAGCCTAAGTACTGTAGACACTAGAGCAAAGGTATATGATGATGTCTATGTATTAACCTAGTTTTAAAAAGGGGAAAGATATGCCAAAAAAGCATATTTTCAGAAGTATTACAAACAGCTGTAGGTGAAGATCTGTCTTAATTTGCTGGCATTTAAAAGGGATAAAGCAGGAAAGCTTAAGATGGGGACAAATTAAAGAGGATTTTGGGGGAGTGACAGAAACTGTAAGTGAATAAGTATGTTTGTTGCCTAGAGGTAATCAAAAGTGCATCTGTAAAATGGTTCATTTTCAAAGGGGGCAGACCCAAGTACATAGACTCTAGTGAGGTCATTCACACAATGGGGCAGGTGGGGTGGCGGGCAGGCAGGGAGAAGGCTCGTTTAACTTGCGTTCTTCCCAAATGACTGCTCCTGTGCTGCTAGGAACGCAGAGCTCCAGAGGTCGGGATGATGTGTCCCGGCCTCCAGAGATCCCACAATGCATTGTGTGACACTCACAATGTATTGGGGGATTTGCTCTAGGTGCTCATCTCTGTGTCTGCTGGGGCTAAACATAGCCCCAGCAAACACACGATGCCAGAGCTCAGGTTAAGGGCTTACTCAAGCCTTTAACCCTGGCTAAGAGCTGGGTTTGAGCGCGGGGCTATCGGGCGTGAACCCAGTGATTCTCATGCACAGCTTAACCCAGGGTGGGCTTCCCATGGGAACAGCCTCAGTATATCTCTCCACAACTGACTGCACTATAGGTTGAGGTGTCTGTGAATAGTGGTCTCAGAATCTGAATCTCTCCAGCTCTTAATGCTCACCTGTCAGGGAACACTTAAGAGTGAAAATCAAGCCCAGGTTACTCTTCATTTGCTTTTCCTAGATAGTACACAAATCTGCTAATCTGTATGACCCATTCACTGATATGAAAGACAGATGGTAATTTTCATTAAAAAAAAAAAAAAAGAGGTTAGCTTCTTGGCCAGGATGCAAATCCAGATCCATTGTTTTCTTTGAGATGAGGCGGGGAGATAGTATACTGCATTGTTTCCTTCTCCAAATGGCAGAAGGCCTGCAGTTCCCCAAAGCCAAAGGAAACAAATGTTAAGATATGCAAATTTCATAGCCAATGCAAAATAAATTACTTTTGAACTTCAGCAGATATAACATGGCAGGCACTTCATAGTGTGCCCATCTGTTAGAGAGTTGCCGCTAGGATTGTCTGAGATTATGTTTCCAGGCCTCGAAGCGAAAGAAATTATTACTCTTGTCTATACATATACATATTTTACTGCACCACTAACACTACAGATAAGCAAACTGCCCCAGAATAATCTCTGATAGAATCATAAAATCTCTGCTACTCGACTCATAGGCTAGTTTAGAAAGGCTATACTCTGGAAATTAGAGTGAGGGCGTTGTATTTCCTTCCCTGCTCCCAGTTTCCAGAGATGAGAAGTGTTGGAAGTAAAAGACTTTGCGCTGTCTCTTTGCCTCAGACAGTGGAGGACAGACTAGTAAGTCAGAGGGCTAGAAGGTCAAAGACATTTGGTCATCACTTCCCGCTGCTCTGATGCTATCCCTTTGAAATGTAGATTGCTAATCTTAGGGGATTCAACTTCCTTCCTCCTTCTCTCTCTTGCTACCTGGCTGTTGACCTTGCAACATGGCAAGTCTCTTGCCCTGCACCATATGTGCAGAGAAGAAGGTGAATCCATCTGCATCCATTTAGATAGATAGATTAGAGATCCTAAATCCTCACTTTCCTATCTAGAATGGAGTTCCTTAATAAATGCCTTTTATATTGATTTGAAACTAGCAATTGGCTCCAAGTTACTTTACTCTTAGCACACATGCATGCCTAACTAAATCCGCTGTGTTTGTGCCTCTGTGCACTCTGCTATATTGAAAAAGGGATTCTCTCACCACAGAGAATTTCCAACAAGAAGCACCAAACTTCTTTGAGTAATAAAGAATTTGGGGGACATCAATGCTCCACTCGCTTTTGAGGTGAGCTCTTTCAAACTTCTAAAATTAATGATTTGAGCCTGAACTTCAAGAACTTTGGTGACATCTCTATTTTGTAATCATATGGGCAGCCGATCCGGCCACCCAGGGACAGCTCGGCAATCATCTGCAGGGAAGGGTAAGTTAACCCACTCTCCCCGTTGACCCACCCAAAGTTCTTCTCACTGATCATGAGAAGAGCTTCAATGTTTCTTGAAATTCTTGTTCCTGCCTAGCTTTTCTTAGACTAATCTATCCAGTTAATATTTATTTATTTGTTTATTTTATTTCATCATATTTTTACACCGCCCAAAACTTATGTCTCTGGGCGGTTTACAATAAGATTAAAAAGTAAAACGTTAATTAAAAACAAAAACAAAACAAAACAAAAATTTAAAAGCAAGAAATGTAAAACACAATTTAAAATTTTAAAAACAATATTCTAAAAATAACATACAAAACAATCAAAACACTATCAGTTAAAAGCCTGGGTGAAGAAATGCGTCTTTAAGGATTTTTTAAAGGATTTCAGAGATGGGTTTTTTTGAGGTCGTCTAACTCAAGAAACGGACGCAGTTGGCATATCAGCCAAAAGCTGATAGAAGGCACTTCTGGCCACTGTCTCAACCTGGGACACCAAGGAGACACTTGGATCCAGAAGCACCCCTAGACTGCGTACCTGTTCCTTCTGGGGAAGTGTGACCCCATCCAGAACAGGCAGATCAAACTTGTCTCTCGAGTTCCGACCTACACCATGAGTACCTCCGTCTTATCTGGATTCAGTCTCAGTTTGTTATCCCTCATCCAGCCCATTACTGACTCCAGGCAGGCATTTAGGGAGGTTATGCCCTCTCCCGATGATGCTGACATGGAGAAATAGATTTGGGTGTCATCAGCATACTGATAGCACCCTGCACCAAATCTCCTGATGATCTCTCCCAGTGGTTTCATGTAGATGTTAAACAACATCGGAGACAATATGGAGCCCTGCAGGACACCATACAAAAGTTCAGATTTTGAAGAACAGCAGTCTCCAAGGTTGACATTTCTGCCATTTCCCATACCTTGCTCTACAAGTCTGTCAAGGTAAGAACTCAACAAAGGAAAATAGGAAGCTGTCTTATCAGCTTCCTTCGTCCAGTCAGACCATCTGGCTCTGTATTGTCTACACTGACTGGAAGCAGTTTCTCCAAGGTTACAGGCATGGGTCTCTCCCAGCCCTATCTTGGAGATGCTGCCAGGGAGGGACCTTCTGCATGCAAGCAGGCAGGTGCTCTTCCCAGAGCAGCCCCATCCCCTAAGGGGAATCTCTTACAGTGTTCACACAGGTAGTTTCCCATTCAAATGCAAATTAGGGTGGTGCCTGCTTAGCAAAGGGGACGATTCATGCTTGCTACCACAAGGCCAGCAAAGGCCAAACAGTGTTACAAGGCTCCTTTTCCACATTGGCTGGAACCTTAAATGAGGATGCATTGCAACATTTTGCTGTAGGTTCTATTTCTTATCTCCTCAAACTATCCAGATAGAATCACCACTTCTATCTTTGAAGGCATGGAATCCCAAACATTCCTCTTAGAACAAGTTGCTCATTTCACAAGGAGCATCGTCAAACACGGCACCCGCAGGCGAAAATGTGGGCTTTTAGCTTTGCCTGTTGCAATTACATAGCTCTAATAAGTGTAAGAGATTGTCTAAATATTTATTATGAAGAGGAGCCAGGCATCTTTTCAGGCTACGACTTGGACTTGGCATGGATCACCCTGCTTGGGATTTTGCATAATCTCATCCTGATGAATTTTCACAGCTGTTAACTGTACTAAGAGAATCCCAGAAGCGATGTCTGATATGAGACCATGTGATCTTCAGCTGGTTCTCCCATCTTTCACTGGGATTACTTTCAGACAGCATGAATGCTTTGAGGTGTGGCTATCTCACTCCAAGGGACAATTAGTTTCCCCCCCTCTTTTGGCGTTTGTCCCAAATAAAGGAAGACATGCAGAAAATATATATTAAGACTATGAATCTCCATCAGTGTAAGCTCAGTGGGAATTCAAGAATCAAGAGTCTAGGAGAAAGAACCTGAGGCAAGTCTAACGATCAGCGAGACTCGCCAAAATGAGGTTCGAGGGGAGAGGGGGTTCAGCCCGCTCTCCCCACAGACGAGCACTGCGGCAGCTCTGGGCGGCCACATCGGCCGCCCACACGACTGCAGGCTCTGTCACGGAGTTGGCGGGAGCTGCAGGGATCGAGGGCCATGCAGCCCCCAGAAGTTCCAGGATACCCTGTGCAAGTGCTGGAGAGACCCCTGAGCCTGGGAGGCTGCTTACAGATGGGCTCCCCCAAGCCCGGGAGGCTGCTTACAGATGCAGATGGGCAGGTCGGGAGACCTGGGCGGCCGGATCGGCCGCCCACATGATTGCTGGCTCCGTGATGGAGCCGGCGGGGGCTGGGGAGCTCAGCGGCCACGCACCCCCCGGAAGCCCCAGTATGCCCTGTGTGAACATGCAGGGCATACTGGGGAGACCCCCAGAGCGGGGAGGCGGCTTTTCGCCTCCCAGTCGGGGGTCTACTCACGAGTAGCCACGCCACAGCTACTCACAATCAGGGAGCCTGGTTTTGCAGAGCGCTCGCTCCACAAACCCAGGCTAATGGCAGGGCCACTTAGGTGGGTTACCCACCTTGGAACCACTGGGCTCGCAGCCGAGCCCGGTGGTTCCCACAATCGGGGAAAATCGGGCTAGGCTTTCCTAGTCTGGTTTCCCCCGATCATGAGAATAGCAGCAAGGAAGGAGTAAATCCTACCTAGGTCAATCATTGAAAGCACACACAGCTCCCCAAAACAGGTAGAACACAGTTTTTGATTGCGTGAGTGTGTGTGAATGACCTCGTGATGTACAGAGGGGCAAGTGCAGACTGCTTTTCAGGGCTCTTGCTGCTGGCTCTTTGTTAGCCTCACCTCCATTCCAGGACTCGACTAAAAGTCACTAAATCACCATTCAAAAGCTGTCCTGGGTCAAGGAATGGATTAAACAAAAACACCACACACACAACCAAAAATTGGGAGCACACACAGCCCCCAAACCCGGGTGGATTAGAATTTTTGATTGTGCAAATGACCTCTGAAGATAACTAGTGTCTCTGTGAAGGCTAAATCCAATAGTCAAGAGCTCTATATTCACATTTGGTGCTGTTCGGTGCTTCACATTTGGAGGGAGAGTAGTTCAGTGAAATACTACTACTACTACTACTACTACTACTACTACTACTACTACTACTACTACTAGACAGTGAAGAAGAGGTACTTAAAATGGTCAATAACGAGAAACTATTAAACACTAATGAAACAAAGCAGGCCTACAAGAAAGAGTAAGTGGAGAGCTGAGCAGGAAAGTGGAAAAATAAGCCACTGCATGATCAATATTTGCACAACATAACTGAAAAATCAAACATCACCAAGACCTGGCAATGGCTTAAGAATGGCAACTTGAAGAAAGAAACTGAGGGTTTAATACTGGCTGCACAAGAACAGGCACTAAGAACAAATGCAATAAGAGCAAAAGTAGAAAAATCAATAACAAACATCAAGTGCCGCCTTTGTAAAGAAGCAGATGAAACAGTGGACCACCTAATCAACTGTTGTCAAAAGATCGCACAGACTGACTACAAACAAAGGCATGACAAGGTAGCAGGGATGATACACTGGAACATCTGCAAAAAATACAAGCTACTTGGCAGCACTTAATCAATCAATCAATCAATCAATCAATCAATCAGTGTTTGGGAGATGTGTGTGCTCCCAGTTTTTGTCTGCAAGCTAGGAGGAAAACTTGGGTAGAAGTGATGGTCTGGAACCAAGATGGGGGGGAAACGTGGGTAGAAGTGATGGTGTGGAAGCTAGGCTGCTATTCATATGAGCATGCAAAACTGGGCTAAGAGAGCCCAGCCCGGTTTTGCACATTTGTATGAACCACCAGGATCGGGCCTGATCTCAGCAGCTGCACAGCGGCAAACGCAGCTAAGTAACCACCCTCTTAAATGAGGTTAAGGGAGCGAGCACTCCCTTAACCTCATTTTTGTAATCGTGTGTCAGCTGGCACATGGGGGGGAGGGGGGATTTCCATAATGCACCTCGAACTCATGTGGTGCATTATCGGAGCTCCGGGGGTGGAGCGACACGCTGCAGCGTATCGCTCATCCTGTAGTGCACCCCAACCCCCGGAGCTGCCAAGAATTCAGCCAGTCGTCTGGGCAGGCGATCTGCCCACTCAGGGAAGAGAGCTCAGTTGTCTGCGGGGAGCATGAGTCAAACCCACTCTCACCACAGACCTCCATGGAGCTCTTCTCACTGATAATGAGAAGAGCTCCAAGGTGGGAGGAAAACCTGGGTAGAATTGATGGTGAGGAAGCCAGGTAGGAGGAAAATCTGGGTAGCTTTTCCTCTTACCTTACTTCCACACAAATGAAAATTTGGAGTACACACAGCTCCCCAAACGGAGTAGAACACAGTTTTTGATTGTGTGAATGACTTCAGTATGTCTCCAGAGCTCTTGCTACCCAAGGGAACGGACACAGCCTAACAAACAACAAAAGCCTGCCTGAATGGAGAGATGAAACTGAAAAATGCATGACTCTCTCACAGAATAAACCATCTTGTTTATTTCAGGAGGAGCGTAAGCCTCCATTTGCTCCCGGACATCCAAAATTTATTGGCAAGATTTCTTCACAGTTGTAAAGGCATAACGGCATTCAGTGAAGTTATAATTATGGTCTGAACTGACCTCTCTTTGGAATTATTTATCTTCTTGCTGAAGATGACTCAAACAGTATATTATATCATGGACAGTGCTCTTGCTGGGATTTCAGCGGTGGCTGCAACAGATTAATCAGCAGTGTCACATTTTCGGCATCTGCACAGCTCTTACAATACGCAGAGGGTGGGGTGGGGAGGTGGGGAGGACATGATCTCTAAATCAACAAACTTCAGCCAGTCTCATTTCTTCCAATCGCTTTGAAGGTGAAAGGACTTCTGCAGGAATCTGTGCCCCTCCAATACGGCACCAAGCCTATATTCCTGGAATCCAGATAAAGCCTTCCATAAAACTGCAGTTGTGTGTCTGGGAAGCCTGGAGACAAAGCAGCTCTGGAAAGTAAGGGGATGGGGCTGTAGCTCAGTGGTAGAGCACCTCATTAGCATGCAGAAGATTCAGTACCCAGCAGCATTTCCATCTGAATCTAGGAATGACACTTGGAAAAGAATATTCTCCATTCTTTCCCAGAATGGGTGAGAATAATTCTCCAAATATTTATATAACACCCCCATATAAAATCTCTGGGCACTTTACAATTAAAACCTAAGATCATATCACATTAAATCAGCCATAAATAACACTTAAAAACAATTAAAACTAAAAGCCTGATAAAATAGATGTGCTTTCAAAAGTAGTTTAAACAAAGCCAGAGATGGGGAGGTTCTAATTTCATGTGGGAGTATGGTCCAGAGCCCTGGGGCAACCCAGCTGGTCTTGAGGTTGCAAACATGAATTGTCCTTTTACTAAGCATGGTCCACCCTGGTTTGCATTTGAATGGGAGACTACAAGGTCATTCACACAATCAAAAATGGTGTTCAACCCAGGTATGGAAGCTGTATGTGCTCCCAATTTTCGGTTGTGTGGAAACAAGGTAGGAGGAAAACCTGAGAAGAAGTGATTGTGTGGAATCAAGGTAGGAGGAAAAACTGGATAGCTTTTCCTCCTACATTGCTTCCACCCAACCATTTCCACCCAGGTTTCCTTCCTACTTTGCTTCCACACAACCACTTCTATCCAGGTTTTCCTCTTATCCTGCTTCCACACAACCAAAAATTGGGAGCACACAAAGCTCCCAAACCTGGCTAGAAGACAGTGAAGCTCTTCTCAAGATCAGTGAGAAGAGCTTCTTCCAGGTGGGTGAGGAGTGTGGGCTTAGCCCGCTCTCCCCACAGATGATCCGAAGGCAGCTCTGGGCAGCCAGATCAGCCACCCACATGACTGCCGGCTCAGTCACGGAGCTGGTGGGAGCTGTGGGGATCGGTGGCCATGTGCCCCCCCAGAAGTTCCAGGATGCTGGAGAGAACCCTGAGCCTCCAGTTGGGGGTCTACTCATGTAACAACTGCGCACCGCAGCGACACACGAGGAAAAAGATGCGGTTGATGGAGCACTCGCTCCATTAACCTCATCTAAGGGGAGGGGTATTCATGGAAGCTAGCTGCCGGGAGCCGCATATCTCCAGTTGCAGCACACGGCCGTCTAAAAGCTGGCTAAGCTCCCTTAGCCCGCTTTTGGGTGATCGTGAGAATAGTCTCAGTTTTTGATTGTGTGAATCACTCCTACATGTAAGATGGGAATGGGGTCATAGCTCAGTGGAAGAACATATACTTTGCATACAGAATGGCTCAACTTCCCTCCCTGGCAGCATTTCCAAGATAGGGCAGTTGTGTAGTTTTGTGTAGAGAAAATAGAGCTAGATGGACCAAGGGTCTGACTCAGTAGCAGGGGCATACCAAAGTTGGAGTGTGCCCGGAGATGAGATTTTCAAATGGGCCCCTTGTTGCCTTCCTTTCCTTCTCCTGGCCACATGTCTCTGCTGAAGAAGAGCATTAAGGACACGCTGAGCTCAACGCTGATGTCACGCCCTCGATCTCCGACAGCGAGGAGGAAGGGGAAGCTGTCAACTTTCCAGCTGATTCAGGAGTGTCTGAGGGGCAGAGCCCGGCTGTCAGCCTTTATGAAATGGCTGTGGTAGATCCAACTAATGATTTAGAGCAGGCACGGCAACCTGAGTCAGCGGAAGGCGTGGGGAACCAATGCGAAGAGCTATGCAATGAAACACCACTGACTCCATAACAGCGCAGGCTCACGAGATGTAGAACGCAATTAGAGGCTGTTAGGAGGAGCAAAAGCCTCTTGCTGAGGGCTGACAAGCCTTGAATTCCTACCAGCTGGGAGCTTTCAGCTTGTTCTAGAAATCACATCTCCAGCCTCCTACTCATTGCTGAGAATCAACATTCGTCAACATTCCTTGTTGACAGCGTTCAGCCAAGCCATATCTAATTTCAGCAGCTCCGCTTGCTTTGTGAACTTCCCTAGCAGCTGGCCAGACCTTGACAGCTGAGAGAGAAGTGACTGGCCCAGAGGCAAAAGGGCTGAGAAGTGTGCGTCACACATAGAACACACTCACTGTGTAAGCAGGACACTTGCATTGCTCAGTTAGAGACACTTCCAAGTGTGGTGTCTTGCGTGTGTGTGTGTGTGTGTGTGTGTGTGTGTGTGTGTGTGTAAAAACACTATGCAGCTTTCAGAGACTCTTCTAAGCCCTGCTAACTAGGCAAGGAGGCACCTTTTTTTTTTTAATGTGGTGGTTCTCTTTATTTAACAGGGGGCAAGCAACCACCCCCAGCACAGTACCCCTCTTGAATGGGACATGCCATTGTACTGTATTCACTGTATTCCCCTCGTGGGGCGGTGCTGCTCTGCATGCAGATGGTCCCAGGTTCCCTCCCTGGCAGCATCTCCTGCCTGCAGGCTCTGAGAAGCAGCTGCCAGTCGGGTCTGACCTGGTGGTAGACAGCTTGCTCCGTTGAACTTCTGAAATGTCAAACCTCTGTACCTTTGAACTTTTGAACCTTTGATCTTGCAAACCTTTGAACTATTGAACCAGGGGCCACTTATCTGAACCAGGTTCAATGGTTCGAAGGTTCAATTGTTCAATGGTTTGAAGGTTCAATGGTTCAAAGGTTCATTGAACCATTGAACTGTTGAACCTTTGAACCATTGAACCTTCGAACCATTGATCTTGCGATCTTTGGAACCATTGAACTATTGAACCTTCGAACTGTTGAACTTTCCTGAGTGGCATGGAACACTCCAGGAATCTCCTCAGCCGAACCCCTCTTGAATGGAACATGCCACGTGTAAGCACTGTATTCCCCTCGTGGGGCGGTGCCGCTCTGCATGCAGATGGTCCCAGGTTCCCTCCCTGGCAGCATCTCCTGCCTGCAGGCTCTGAGAAGCAGCTGCTAGTCGGGTCTGACCTGGTGGTAGACAGCTTGCTCTGTTGAACTTTTGAAATGTCAAACCTCTGTACCTTTGCACTTTTGAACCTTTGATCTTGCGAACCTTCGAACTATTGAACCAGGGGGGCCACTTAGCTGAACCATGTTCAATGGTTCGAAGGTTCAGTGGTTCAAAGGCTCAATGGTTCAAAGGGTCATTGAACCATTGAATCATTGAACCGTTGAACCATTGAACCGTTGAACCATTGAACCTTCGAACCATTGAAATTTCAAACCTTTGTACCTTTGAACTTTTGATCTTGTGATCTTTCGAACCATTGAACTATTGAACCTTCAAACTGTTGAACTTTCCTGATTGGCATGGAACACGCCAGGAGTCTCCTCAGCCAGTACCCCTCTTGAATGTGACATGCCACGTGTGAGCACTGTATTCCCCTCGTGGGGCGGTGCCGCTTTGCATGCAGATGGTCCCAGGTTCCCTCCCTGGCAGCATCTCCTGCCTGCAGGCTCTGAGAATCAGCTGCCAGTCGGGTCTGACCTGGTGGTAGACAGCTTGCTCTGTTGAACCTTTAAATTTCAAACCTCTGTACCTTTGAATGTTTGAACCTTTGATCTTGCGAACCTTCGAACTAGAACTGGGGGCCACTTATCTGAATCAAGTTCAATGGTTTGAAGGTTCAGTGGTTAAGAGGTTCAATGGTTAAGAGGTTCAATGGTTCAAAGGTTCATTGAATAATTGAATAATTGAACCATTGAACCTTCGAACTGCCTGCAGGCTCTGAGAAGCAGCTTCCAGTCGGGTCTGACCTGGTGGTAGACAGCTTGCTCTGTTGAACCTTTGAAATTTCAAACCTCTGTTCCTTTTACTTTTGAACCTTTGATCTTGTGAACATTTGAACCTTTGATCTTGTGAAATGTAAAACTATTGAACCTTTGAAATTTCAAACCTTTGTACCTTTGAACTTTTGATCTTATGAACTTTCAAATGGTCAACCCTCTGTACCTTTGAACTGTACCTGCAAACATTTGAACTATTGAACCGGGGGCCACTTATCTGAACCAGTTTCAATGGTTAGGTTCAATGGTTCAAAGGTTCAAAGGAGCCTTTTGAGCCTTTGGTTCATTGAACTATTGAACCTTCGAACCATTGAACCTTCAAACCTTTGTACCTTTGTACCTTCGAACCTTTGTACCTTCAAACTTTTGATCTTGTGAACTTTCAAACCATCAACCCTCTGTACCTTTGAGCTTTTGAACCTTTGATCTTGTGAACTTTCGAACTATTGAACCGGGGGCCACTTATCTGAACCAGGTTCAATGGTTTGGTTCAAAGGTTCAATGGTTCAAAGTTTCAATGTTTCAAAGGTTCATTGAACCATTGAACCTTCGAACCATAGAAATTTCAAAACTTTGTACCTTTGAACTTTTGATCTTGCGATCTTTCGAACCATCGAACTATTGAATCTTCGAACTGTTGAACTTTCCTGAGTGGCATGGAACACTCCAGGAGTCTCCTCAGCCAGACTGCTTGATCTGTGCAAGGGTGTCCTGCACACTTTGAACTTTTGAACCTTTGATATGCGAACTTTCAAACAAGATCAAAGGTTCAAAAGTTCAAAGGAACAGAGGTTTGAAATTTCAAAGGTTCAACAGAGCAAGCTGTCAACCACCAGGTCAGACCCGACTGGCAGCTGCTTCTCAGAGCCTGCAGGCAGTTCGAAGGTTCAATGGTTCAATAGTTCAATGAACCTTTGTACCATTGTACGTTTGTACCTTTGTACCATTGTACATTTTTGTACCTTTGTACTTTTTTGTACCTTTTTGTACCTTTTTGTACCTTTGTACCTTTTTGTACCTTTGTACCTTTTTGTACCTTTGTACTTTTGTGTACCTTTTTGTACCTTTGTTCCATTTTGTACCTTTGTACCTTTTTGTACCTTTGTACCTTTTTGTACCTTTTTGTACCTTTGTACCTTTGTACCATTGTACCTTTGAACCATTGTACCTTTGCACCATTGTACCTTTGTACCTTTTTACATTTGTACCATTGAACCTTTGTACCATTGAACCTTTGTACCAATGTACCATTGTACCTTTGTACTTTTGTACCTTTGTACCATTGAACCTTTGTACCTTTGTACCTACACCCCTGCATTGTACCTTTGTACCTTTGTACCTTTATACCTACACCCCTGCATTGTACCTTTGTACCATTGTACCTTTGCACCTACACCCCTGCATTGAACCTTAGTACCATTGTAACATTGTACCTTTGTAGCATTGTACAGTTGTACCATTGTACCTTTGTACCTTGGTACCTACACCCCTGCATTGAACCTTTGTACCTTTGTACCATTGTACCTTTGTACATTTATACCTTTTTACCTTTGTACCTACACCCCTGCATTGAACCTTTGTACCTTTGTAACTTTGAACCATTGTACCATTGTACCTTTGAACCATTGTACCATTGTACCTTTGAACCATTGTACCTTTGTACCATTGTACCTTTGCGCCGTTGTACCTTTGTACCATTGAACCTTTGTACCTTTGTACTATTGAACCTTTGTTCCTTTGATCCACTGACCCATTGTTCCTTTGACCCATTGTTCCTTTGTTCCTTTGACCCAACACTGTACCTTTGACCCATTGACCCATTGTTCCTTTGACCCATTGACCCAACACTGTACCTTTGTCCTTTTGTACCTTTGTCCTTTTGTACCATTGAACCTTTGTACCATTGAACCTTTGTACATTTGTACCATTGTACCTTTGTACTTTTGTACCTTTGTTCCTTTGATCCATTGACCCATTGTTCCTTTGACCCATTGCTCCTTTGTTCCTTTGACCCATTGACCCATTGTTCCTTTTACCCTTTGACCCATTGTTCCTTTGACCCATTGACCCAACTTTGTACCTTTGTACTTTTGCACCTTTGTACTTTTGTACCTTTGTACCTTTGTCCTTTTGTACCATTTAACCTTTGTACCTTTGCACCATTGAACCTTTGTACCTTTGTACTTTTGTACCATTGTACCTTTGTACTTTTGTACCTTTGACCCATTGACCCATTGTTCCATTGTTCCTTTGACCAATTGACCCAACACTGTACCTTTGCACCTTTGTTCCTTTGACCCATTGTTCCTATGTTCCTTTGACCCATTGTTCCTATGTTCCTTTGACCCATTGTTCCTATGTTCCTTTGACCCATTGACCCATTGTTCCTTTGACCCATTGACCCATTAATCCTTTGACCCAATGACCCATTGTTCCTTTGACCCATTGACCCATTGTTCCTTTGTTCCATTGACCCAACTCTGTACCCATTGACCCAACATTGTACCTTTGTACCTTTGTACTTTTTTACTTTTGTACCTTTGTCCTTTTGTACCATTGAACCTTTGTACCTTTGTATTTTTGTACCTTTGTACCATTGAACCTTTGTAGTTTTGTACCTTTGTACTATTGTACCATTGTACCTTTGACCCATTGACCCATTGTTCCTTTGACCCATTGATCCAACACTGTACCTTTGTACCTTTGACCCTTTGTTCCTTTGACCCATTGACCCATTGTTCCTTTGACCCATTGACCCATTGTTCCTTTGACACATTGACCCATTGTTCCTTTGTACCTTTGACCCATTGACCCAACTCTGTACCTTTGTACCCATTGACCCATTGACCCAACTCTGTACCTTTGTACACATTGACCCATTGACCCAACTTTGTACCTTGGTACCTTTGTACTTTGGTACTTTTGTACCTTTGTACTTTTGTACCATTGAACCTTTGTACCTTTGTTCCATTGACCCATTGTTCCATTGTTCCTTTGACCCATTGACCAAACTTTGTACCTTGGTACCGTTGTACCTTTGTCCTTTTGTACTATTGAACCTTTGTACCTTTGTACTCTTATAGCTTTGTACCATTGTACCTTTGTACCTTTTTTCCATTGACCTATTGTTCCTTTGACCCATTGACCCATTGACCCATTGACCCAACACTGTACCTTTGTACCTTTGACCCATTGATCCATTGTTCCTTTGTACCTTTGACCCATTGACCCAACTCTGTACCTTTGTACCAATTGACCCATTGAACCAACTTTGTACCTTTGTACTTTTGCACCTTTGTACCTTTGTTCCTTTGACCCATTGACCCAACACTGTACCTTTGTACCTTTGACCCATTGTTCCTTTGACCCATTGACCCAACATTGTACCTTTGTACCTTTGACCCATTGTTCCTTTGACTCATTGACCCATTGTTCCTTTGACCCCTTGTTCCCTTGCCCCATTGTTCCTTTGTTCCTTTGACCCTTTGACCCTTTGACCCAACTCTGTACCCATTGACCCATTGACCCAACTCTGTACCCATTGACCCAACTCTGTACCCATTGACCCATTGAACCTTTGGACCTTCGTACCTTTGTGTACCTCCGATCTTGTGAACTTTCAAAGGTTCAATGGTTCGAAGGTTCGTTGAACCTTCAAACCATTGAACCTTCGAACCATTGAACCTTCAAACTTTTGATCTTGTGAACTTTCAAACTGTCAACCCAGGCACTTTAAATTGCAGGAGCCTGCAGCAGCATGGGCTAGGTTGACCCCAGGCAGGGGTGAGCCAGAGTTTTACTTGGTGGCTGCCAGGCAGTGCCTGAAGAAGGAATTCCTGTTCCCCTCCCAGCCCCAACTGGCAGCTGGCTTGCATGATCCTCCCAGTCCAGGACAGCACCCTGAGCTCCTCTGGCACAGAGCAGCCACCACCCCAAGCCCTACATCGGCTCACAGCAGGAATCCCACTGAGGCATCCCGGCCAGCCCGGGACCACTTATCTGAACCAGGTTCAATGGTTCAAAGTTCCATGGTTCAATGGTTCTTTGAACCTTTGACCTTGCAAAATTTTGAACTATTGAACCTTTGAACCTTTGAAATTTCAAACCTTTGTACCTTTGAACTTTTGATCTTGTGATCTTTCGAACCATCAAATTATTGAACCTTTGAACTGTTGAACTTTCCTGAGTGGGGGGGGGGGGGAAATGGGGACACGGGCACAAGAACAAACAAATAGAAAGAACCCGTGTAAAATGGACAAGGTACAAAAATGCAGACGCACAGTAGAAAATGAAGAAATACTACATATAATCTCAAACTAAAGGCATCCAGAAATCAGCAGCGAAAAAATACAGCAGTGTAGACTGTTACAAACTCCTCAATGGCAAAAAAGCACTCCCAAAGGAATAATGGTACAAACACTGGTATTGTAAACAAACTGATGAGAAACTGCTGGTGCCAGTTTGCTGAAAGTCCACCCTCCATCATGGAGAGGTAATCCCCTCTGCACAGTCCTTGGAAAATCTGAAAACTTTGCACTGGAATCTTAAAGCTTGAATGAAGACTTGAAAACTTTCTTGTAGCTTGAATGAAGACTGGAAACTGGAAAACTTGACAGACTCCCTAGATGATACATCTTCATCAGAAGTTCCTAATGTCTATAGATCAATGAACATTAGAATGTAACATCAACAGTGCAAAGAACAACATGACATATATATGATATAAATGCAGCCACACCAACCTTATTTGAGGAAAAGCCTTGTCATAAGAGCAGCACAACAGTGCCTGCAAAAACATGCTATAATCCTTCATGAGTCAGACTCAACCTTGGAGTTAAATACTCTCTACAAAAACTCAAACGATCACATGTGGGGTAAAACTAATTAGCCAGCTGGGCTCATCTTCATACCCCCTGATCTTAAAGAAACAACCATTTCCAGAAAGCCATAGAAATGTATCTCATGGGCTCTTAAATGCTGTAAGGTTCTCTTCAAGAGAAGATCCTACCACATATATGACAAAGCCTTATCACTAAACGCAGCACCAAAGTGCCTGCTAAAAATGCTAGAGCCTCTTAATGGACTTAACCAAGGAGTAAAAATACTCTCCAAATAAATCAGTAACTTAATGGGTGGAAATGTGAAGCCAGCTGGACTAATCCATATATGAAGTGAAATACTCTCAAACGGAGAATCCTATGTATATCCCTGAATATGTACCTACACTGAATATGTACCTCAATATGGATGAGGCTAAATCAGGAACCAATGGCGGTGATTCTCCAGACAAAACTGCTTTTCATCTGTCTTGGGACTTGCATAGATTGTATATTTGGATTATATGACCTCACCAACATTTGACAATTATCTAATGGCCAACGTTCAGCAAAAAAAGCCCCTTCTGTGTTCTTGTGGCTTTTCTCGTTAGAAGACAAGCCAAATTACATATAGCCCATCTAAATTCATTCTAATGGACCTACAGCCAAGTTACCCTCCCTGTTCTCTACCAAGAGCCAGCAAATCAAGTTTGCAAATTGTCAGCTTAGAAACAGATTTGGACCAAAGCTCATATATGAATTCTTGATTAGGGGCACAGAAGCCCCTTACATGATAAAGGATTGAAATAATGTGATCACATATGATATATATATATGTATGCATATATGTATGTGCTGAAAAACACAAGCTCCCTACTCCTTTTCGCTTACCTTCAACTTGTGGGGCCAGAGCCAGGAAGAACAGTCCTTGTTGTCTGCACACAGGGTTCTGTGGGGCCCACTGGGGGAAAGCAACACAGAAACATTCTATGAAAGCCTTCCTCTGTGCTCTTCCCTCCCAAAATGTGCAGCTGGAGGCAACTGTCAGCTTGGTCCCCAAAGGACAGGTGATGTAAAGCCATCTATTCTACAAATCCAGGTTAAGACGACAATGTTCCCAGATTTGGCAGAATGCAGCAGTTGTGAGAAAGCGTGCTGTGTAACTCAAACATTTCCATAGCCCCGTGGAGGCTTCAGCAGACTCTGTGAAACACAGAAGAGGCTTCACCTGCCTGTGGGTCTTAACAGGGATTCCCAGATGTTGTTGACTACACCTCCCATAATCCCCAGCCTAAGGCCATTGCAGCTGGGGATGCTGGGAGTTGTAGTGGTCTAGAGGAGCCATTGCTCTCCCCCCCCCACTAAATGGAAGATGGCTCCAATAGGGGCCTCAATGTTGAGTGCCCAAGGCAGAGAAAGCACTCTGCTGGGCTGAAGAAAGGCATATGCTTGGCTGAGGATCCACTGAGGGTTAGGCTTAGCTGAGGGTTGGAGAGGAGAGCTGGTCTTGTGGTAGCAAGCATGACTTGTCCCCTTAGCTAAGCAGGGTCTGCCCTTGTTGCATATGAATGGGAGACTAGAAGTGTGAGCCCTGTAAGATATCCCCCTTAAGGGATGGAGCCACTCTGGGAAGAGCATCTAGGTTCCACGTTCCCTCCCTGGCAGCTTCTCCATGACAAGGCTGACAGAGACTCCTGCCTGCCACCTTGGAGAAGCATCTACCAGTCTGTGAAAACAATACTGAGCTAGGTGGACCAATGGTCTGACTCAGTATATGGAAGCTGCCTATGTTCACTCTCCAGACCAGGACCTGCTCAACTTCAGCCCTTTTGCAGATATTGGCCTACAATTCCCATAATTCCTGGCCACTGTGGCTAGGGGTTATGGGAGTTGTAGTCCAAAAACAGCTGGGGGGGGGGCAAAGTTGATCAGGCCAGGTCCAGACACTTAGCCAAGAGCATCATGTGTGTGTCTTGGTTTCTTTGGCCCAGCAGAGCACCTGCTCCGCCTTGGGCACTCCACACAGTGGTCCCTAGTGCAGTTGTCTTCCACTTCACAGGGGGGAGAGAGCAAGAGTTCCCCTGCTGTCTGGGTCTGGCTCAATCCATCTGCACCTTCCCAGGAGAGAAGTTCTCAGAGACAAAAGGGCTGAGAAAAGGGCTCCCTCCAAAAGAGGTCCAGCAAGGGACACACTGCTGGGCTGAAGGGGGGACAGTGCCCTCCCCCTGCTCCATGCAACACGCGCCCCCCTACACTCACCCAAATGCTGCTGCTGCTGCCGACCTCCAGCTCTGGCTTCAAGGTGGAAGGGGATCCGCCTAAGGAGCCCGGGAGAGTCACCGGCATGGCTGGCTGCTGTGGATAATAAGAGAGATGGAATTAAGGCGCTGGGGGAACATTGGGGATTAGGAGTACATAACTCCTTCCTGGGAGAGGTGGTCCGAGCCCACTCATCCCTCCTCTCCTCCACCGCTCCTCCTCTAAAGGAGAGAATGGCGTCCCAGGACCACAAAGGCCCCACAAGCTCCACAGACACATTTTAGCCATAGTCCATAGATCAGAGTCCTTAAATAATTCCCACAGTGATAAAACAGAGGGCCCCATGGAACAGACCAATGGAAAGAAAAGCTCTCATTCCTGTTAAAAGGCACCTCACAAGCCACAGTCACATGATCCAATACCACCAGCTCATTCCCAAAGATCCCCACATAAGCTGGGATCCATCGGAATTTAATACCATAACCTCTAGAATGGCAGCGGTACAGGCAGGGGTCTCTCAGCCCTGAGATGCTGCCAGGGAGGGGACTTGGGACCTAGATGCTCTTTCCCAAGGCGAATCTCTTCCAGTGCTCACACAGGTAGTCTCCCATCCAAATGCAATCCAGGGTGTGCCCTGCTTAGCAAAAGGGACAAGCCATGCTTGCTTCCACTCTAACACGTGTGCTCTGACAGCCCAAGGAGGGAGCTGCAAGGGCCCAAGCCTCTGCCGCCACCAAGGCACTCACTGGGCCAGCCTAGGTGGTGGTTGTAAAGTCCGGGACTGCCACCTGGGCATTTTCTCACTGGTCAGAGCACCAGTCAGGGAGGGGTCTGTAGCTTTCAGGGGAACCAATAGGGAAAAGCAGAGACTCCCGTTTTCTCCTTGCAAGTTAAAGGAGCCGCAGCACAGAAATCCGATCTTCAGCTGGGGGTTTTGTGGGTTGGAAAGAGGGAGGGAGGAAGAACCTGGAGGCCTTCACTGCTTAACACATCAGGCAAAAGACTAAAGGCAGTGGGGCCCATAGCTCAGAGGCAGAGCATTGGCTTGGCATGTACGAGGTCCCAGGTTGAATCCCTGGCAGCATCTCCAGGTAGGGCAGAGGAAAACCCATCTGGAACCCGGGAGAAGTGCTGCCAGGCAGAGTAGACAAAATGGAACCAGAGGGTCAGACTCAGTAGAAGGCAGCTGCTAGGCCTGGAAAAGAAGATTCTCCAGTGCATTTCATAGAATGGGCAGAAGAATTTTCCGAGACATTCTCTTCCATTCCAATTAATGCATGGGCAAATATTGTTCCTAAAAAACCCTAACCTCTAATTAATGCAGGAGTTCCAACCTTGGGTGCCCAGATGTTGGACTAGAACACCCCCAAAATACCAGCTGCAGGGGAGCAAGAGCAGGAGAGAGGGCATGGCCTCAGCTCTTGCCTGTGGGCTTCCCAGAAGCATCAGGTGGGCTACTGTGGGAAACAGGATGCCGGGCTAGATAGGCCTCCTTGGGCCTGATCCAGCAGGGCTGTTCTTATCTTCCCATATGATAGCCTTTGGGCATTATAATCCAGCAACATCTGGGGGCCCCTGATCTAATGGTTCATCATGCCAAAATTACTGGAGGAATCTGTACATTTATTCCAGTGGGTGTTCTCTCTCTCTCTCTCTCACACACACACACCAGCCAATTTTTATTTATTTTTTAAACCACTGGATTTATCCACTAAGGGACCGCAAAGGCTTTGGACCTGCACCTAACCCCACAGATGAGCTCCACAGGGAGCTCGCATGCACACGGTTACTGGCTCTGTTACGGAGCCGGTAGGGGTGGTGGGGATCAGGGCTGCCTGGCCCCTGGAAGTCCCAGAATGCCCCGTGTGTGCCCATGGGGCTTTCTGGGGAGTCCCCTGAGGCCAGAAGGCTTGCTGTAGTCTCCCAGCTTGCTGTAGCCTCCCAGCCGTGAATCACTGCGGCCCATAGCTGTGCTGTGGTGACGTGATCAGAGAAACGGGGTTAGCGGAGCGCTTGCTTCACTAACCTTGTTTAAGGATGGGGGCAGTTAAGGAGGTTTGCTGCTTGGAACCATGCGGTTCCCGTTGCAGCTCACGGCCTCCCAAAAGTGGGCTGGGCTCCCTTAGCCCGCTTTGGGGAGGTCATGAAAACAGCCTCATAGTGTAGCAGATTAACAGAGGACAAGAGACGACAGTTGCAAGGTGTACACAACAGTAGAACTAAATAATACAACAGTATCAGCTTTGTGAAATACAAGAGGGCAATTCATGCTTGCTACCACAAGACCAACCCTCCTCCCCTTCTGTGGGTTCCAAAGGAAGCTTCTGTTCCAAGCTTAACAATTTTTGTCAGGGCTGTAGCATGGTGGGATTTCACACAAATATTTTTCATTTGGAAAAGGCAGGTGGAGGGATATCCAGGCAAACCAGTTTAAAATTACAAACAAGCAGGAAGGATGCTAGGCTAACTCCACTCTTTCCCAACCCTCAAGTATTGTGAGCCATTCTGGGAGCAAGGAACATTTTTTTTTGAGATTTTTGTTTGGTTGAAAAACAATTGAATATATTTTCAAATACCACCATCAATAACCCCCGTGCCGCCACCCCCTCTTTCCTTTCCACAGAGAGGAAAATGACTTATTGCAAGTTGGAAGAAGATCACTTCACATCAAGACTTAGAGGGAAGAACTCAATCATGTAAAATCCTTTTTGAAAAAAGTTAAAAATAGCTCAGGCACAAACAATCTCCCCCCCACTCTCTCACACACACTCCCTCCATAAATGTGGGAAGCGGGGGGGGGGGGACGACAAATCACACACAAAAACCACACAGATAAGAGTTGTTTGACTTTCCTTTCCACTTGAACAGCTTGCTAGCTCCCAGTCCCAGCTCCATCCTAACTGCACTCAGTTGCCAAGCGGGGGAGGAGCTAAAGAAGCCTCGCTGCTGCTGCTGCTGCTGCTGCTGCTGCTGCCACTCTCCTCTGCTCCAACGGACAAAAGGGAAATCGGGAGTCACAGAGAACCTGCTTGGGGCGACTGCAGCTCACACTTCTGGCTACGGGACTGGAGAGAGGGCAAGGACTGGCCTTGGGGGCCCCTCAGAGGCTGTGGGCTAGGAGACATCTTATTAGCAGTATGCCCATGCTTGGTAGATGGCAGATTCCTATGTAATATATAAATAAATACTTATACAGGGCTCCCACTAAAACAAAACAAAACAATGGGGTGGGGGTGGGGAGAGAGATTTGCTCTAGTTCCAATCTAGTGTCTATGATCCTTTCTATATTTCTTCTTTGGTGTTTCTCAAGGAGGAGTTTGAGATATGCCTGGTTTCATGCCCTCAACAAAATGCCCAACATGGCGCATTCCAGCTTCAAAGCATGAGAACTGCTTCATTCTTCTGAAGCTTACTGTCTTGCCTGCTTTCTTGAGCCCTGCTTGTTAGCCTGACCACCCAAGAAACAGTGTGGCTTTTGTCTGTATCAATATTTATCACCATGGCCTCTCAAAACCTACAGCTGTTTCTAAGCGTCGGTGGAACCTGACTCAGGAAGGCAAGCAGACAATTAAAATGCTCCATAAGCCACTGTTTAACAAGGGTTTAATTATGAGAAAAAGTGGTTTCCACAAGTTGTAAATCATGTATTTTCCAAACACCCTTGCTATCTCTAATTGATGCAGCTGATGAAAGGCAATCACGACGCTGTGAGTAATTTTTGCCTATTTAAAAGTATTTCATTTTTTTAACCTTCCAGAAGGCTGCACAAAATATACTTTTCGGGGCGGGGAAGGGGACCTGACTGTGATACTGACACACAGCAAAAGTGCAGATTATAAAATTCCTTCCTGGGTGCAGACAGGAAGAGTAGGCAAAAAGAAGAAAAATAATTCTGCACAATTGGTCTAGATCCCAACCACTACCACCCCCAAAGTCCCAACCAAGCCCTACAGTTTAGTACTGATAGTTATGAACAGCTGGATTTATACTGACTCTCTGAATAATCCCTAATGAAATGCCTTTAGGTCTTGTGATATATGTTGGCCTAATGGGTGTCATTTTGAGTGACAACAATTAAAACCTAAATTAATTCACACACACACACACGACCTGCTCTTAGGATGCTGGCATTACTTACAGTATCCACCAGGTCCAGTGGTGTTGCCAGACGGGCGGCCCTAGTCCCTTCTGCTGGCAGACCCCGGGCACGATGTCTGTGCATGTGATATCATGCACAAGAGGCGTGTATGGCCCAGGCTCTGGAGATCCATGCAAGCTCTCCTGAGCTCAGTTTAAGCCAGCATTTGCTAGCTGGCTGAGTTTATTTCCATTTCTTTCCCTCCAGCTAGGGAGAGAAAGGGAAATAAATGCATCCAGCCAGCAAATGCTGACTGGAAATGCAATTGGGAGAGCTGGGGCAGCCCTCCATCTATTGAACCACGCCTCCTTTGTGTGTGACATCACACACAAGGAAGGCACTGGCGACCCTTTTCATTGGCGGCTCAGGTTCTTTGAACCCTTCTGTGCAAGGATGGCTCTGCCTCTGAGCAAGTCATTAAAAGCCAGCTTTTGACCTTCTAGAAACCTCAGCCTCATTCTGATAAAGAGCCAATGAGCTGGTCAGCCAATTTCTTCACCGGACCACTTCAGACTGGAAACAGGGATTTCCATCACTTAGAGATGCTGCCAAAGGGCTAACCCAGATTTTAGGAATGTGCAGAATTGGTATAAAAATAAGAGGCCCCAAATAAGCTCCCCGGTTTATGATACTTAATCACCCTAAAATTCTTCATTGATTCATAATGAAAATTGAGACCTGAGAGTGTGAGTGCTGATGTGGCACTTCAATAGCCAACATTTCACAGCACCCTGAGGAATTGGACTAGAAGGTCCCCAGGTTCCCCTCCAACTCCATTTTAGAGTTGGACATGACCTTGGAGGTCTTCTAGCCCAGGAGTCTGTGGCAGCATCCTTGATAGATGGCTGGCCAGCCTCTGCTTGAAAACAGCCAGCCAAGCAGAGCCCACCACTATGCAAGGCAGACTCTGTCATTGTCCAAACGTTCTTACAGTTAGGAAATTCTTCCTAATGTGTAGCCTGAATCCTGCTGAGTATAGAGGACTGAATATAGAGGACCTATTAAAAATAGTGATTTGCTTCTATTTATCAGGGGGAGAGCAACTGGTCCAGTGTTCTCTCTAATTGTTTTCATCTGTGTGTGGAATAAATTCTGTCCTGGGTGGCAGTATCAAGATGGTATGTGCACACCTGCATTCAGAACGGGGCATTCCTGATTCAACCTGAGCGGGATCTAAAATTAACTGAGCGGGCATCAAAAAACTTGTGTGCGCAGGCACGTGCACATGCCTTAGAGGGAAAACTGAACTGGCCCTATCCAGCACACTATCCCTCCAGAGGCTGTTGTTGGTGCCTACCTTGTGTTTCTTTTAAGATTGTGAGTCCTTTGAGGACGGGGAGCCATCTTTATTTATTATTGATTCTTCACTTTGAGGACTTCTGTTGAAAAGCAGTATATACATATTTGTATATAGTCGTAATCAAAGTAGTAGTGAATCTGTTTCCTTGTCATTTCAACCCATTTGTTCCAGCCCTGCCCTCAGGAATGACAGAGAAGAAGGTTCCAAGTTCCCTCCCTGGCAGCATCTCCAAGATAGGGCTTCCTGCCTGTAACTTTGGAGAAGCTGCTGCCAGTCTGGGTAGCCAATATTGAGCTAGATGGTCCAATGGTCTGACTTGTCCTCTCCCCCAATGATGTCACATGTAGGGGGCATGGCTGGCACGCACAAGGGGCTGCCAGGGAGAGGGGCCCACCTTCCCCTCATATGCCCACCTTCCCCTCATGCAGGAGCTCCAAAGGACAAGCTTGCTCCATCTCCCTTTCAGAGTTTGTTTCCTTCTTGCTGAGCTTCATCTGGTGGATTTGACCCCATGTTCAAGCCTGTCTAGATTGGTTTGAATCCTGAACAGCTGCAATGTGTGTGATTGTATCAGAGGCAAAATGGGGTTGTAATAATATAATAATATAATAATAATAATAATATTATAATATTATTTTTGTAGTAGTAATAATAATAATAATAATAATAATAAGTAGAAAAGTCAACAACAAACAGCAAGTGCTGCCTTTGTAAAGAAGCAGATGAAACAGTGGACCACCTGATCAGCTGTTGTAAGAAGATCGCACAGACTGACTACAAACAAAGGCATGACAAGGTAGCAGAGATGATACACTGGAACATCTGCAAAAAATACAAGCTACCTGTAGCCAAAAATTGGTGGGACCATAAAATTGAAAAAGTTGAAGAAAATGAAGATGTAAAAATATTATGGGACTTCCGACTACAAACAGACAAACATCTGCCACACAATACACCAGATATCACTGTAGTGGAGAAGAAAGAAAAACACGTGAAAATAATCGACATAGCAATACCAGGGGATAGCAGAACAGAAGAAAAAGAAATAGAAAAAACCACCAAATACAAAGATCTACAAATTGAAACTGAAAGGCTGTGGCAGAAAAAGACCCAAATAATCCCTGTGGTCACTGGCGCCCTGGGTGCGGTTCCGAAAGACCTTGAAGAGCACCTCAACACCATAGGGGCCACAGAAATCACCATCAGCCAATTACAAAAAGCAACTTTACTGGGAACAGCCTATATTCTGTGACGATATCTATAACAATTGACAATAAAATTCTGGCATCCCAGGTCCTTGGGAAGGACTCAATGTCTGGATAAAACAAACCAGTCAATAACACCTGTCTGACTGTGTAAACAAGAAATAATAGATTTCTATACCGCCCTTCCAAAAATGGCTCAGGGTGGTTTACACAGAGAAACAACAAACAAATAAGATGGCTCCCTGTCCCCAAAGGGCTCACAATCTAAAAAGAAACTTAAGAGAGATACTAGCAAGTGACGAGGTACTGTGCTGGGGGTGGATAGGGCTGGTTACTCTCCCCCTGCTAAATAAAGAGAATCACCACGGTAAAAGCTGCCTCTTTGCCCAGTTAGCAGGGGTCAATGCAATAACAATAACCTCAAAGCAATGACTCCACATTTTCACTCACTCTTCCCCCATTTCTCTCGTAAGAACAGCCCTGCTGGATCAGACCCAAGGCCTAGCTAGTCCAGCATCCTGTTTCACACAGTGGCCTACCAGATGCCTCTGGGGAGCCCACAGGCGAGAGCTGGGGGCATGCCCCTAATCTTTTGCTGTTACTCCCCTGCAACTGGTATTCAGAGGCATCTTGCCTCTGAGACTGGAGGTGGCCTATAGCCACCGATCTAGAATTATGATCAGTAAATATGGTGGTTAAGAACATAAATATGGTGGTTAGGAATATTATCTTGCATGACTGCTCACATCCGTCTTGAAATACCCCCCCCCCCTTTTCCAAACTTCTTCTCTTCACAAACTAAAACTTCATAAGATAACATTTCACAATAGTTGCAATCTGCATGCATCAGTAATGCTAACTGGACCACTACATAAGATTCTATTCTGTTTATAAATTCGGAGGCTGGCTATCGGATTCTCTAACATAATCTCATGGAACCTCCTCGACTTGTCCAGTACTCTCGGAAGCAGAAGTCATCCTGGAGACGATCATAGTGGCGCAGGAGTGTAGTTTTGCTCAGCACCAAAGAGATCATCTCATTGGGATCTGACGGGGAAGTGCTAATTTAAGATAAAGGGCACTGCTATTAACGTGAAGATGTGTAACCTTTCAGGCTGCTTCCATATACAAGAGAGTATTTGGCATGCAGATTCTGAGCAGTGCTCTCTGAAGAGGTTCTGATGACTTCTGAACTGTAAAATTATGGGCTGTCAGAACGGACGTCATTTTATTCCTTCTTTTGCCTCCTCTGCTTGACTGCAAACTGGAGTGGTAAAGCAGAGATGAACACATCTGCATTCAAACGAATAAATAAGATGGTCCCCTGTCCCCCAAGGGCTCACAATCTAAAAAGAAACATAAGGTAGATACCAGCAACAGCCACTGGAGGGATACTGTGCTGGGGCTGGATAGGGCCACTTGCTCTCCCTCTGCTAAATATAAGTGAATCGCCACTTTTACCTTTGCTCAGTTAGCAGGGGTGCTAACAACAGAGAGAGGAGAGCTGGTCTTGTGGGAGCAAGCATGGCTTGTCCCCTTTGCTAAGCAGGGTCCACCCTGGTTGCATATGAAAGGGAGACTAGAAGTGTGAGCACTGGAAGAGATTCTCCTCAGGGGATGGAGCTGCTCTGGGAAGAGCATCTAGGTTCCAAGTTCCCTCCCTGGCTTCTCCAAGACAGGGCTGAGAGAGACTCCCGCCTGCAACCTTGGAGAAGCTGCTGCCAGTCTGTGAAGACAATCCTGAGCTAGATAGACCAATGGTCTTCAGTATATGGCAGCTTCCTATGTACCTAACATTCCAGAGTCCATGGAGCAGCTAAGAAGGAATCATCGTGGAAAATGCCAAACAGCTGCTCAGAGGTGGTAGGTCTTTGTTTTAAAGAAAGCACAACCCATTGAGGATTCACCAGGCTGCTCTGAAACATCTCCGCTGGCCAGTTGTGCTTTGGGGAGGCAGGGAGAAGCTCTGGTGAAAGCCACTAGTGACTTCAGTCATTGCAAACAGAATTCCCCATTAGGAAGCATATAATTTCCCACTCTTTGTGCATAAAACCAGGAAGATGTCCTTCCCCTTCTCCCCCCCCCCAGACCGCCTCTATTAATTCTGTTGTGATGCAGTTGTTGCTCCATGCCAAATTACTCAGCCTGTGCCATTTGCTGCCCAGATTCCGGGTCTTTTTTTATTGCTACACAATAATTGCAGGGCTGGAAATGAAAATATTACACAACATGGCAGGACTGGCATGCCGTGATCTGTACAGCAGAGCGGCCATGCGTGTGGCAATCCTCTTCAACAAGTGTCTGCCTGGGTATGGCAAGAAAAGGCTGCAAGATCTGAAAATGTCAGATCAGATGAGCTATTCAGAATGAGGCTGCAGCAAAAGGCTAGTGGATATTTTTTTTCTGTGACGCAAGAAGCCCCAGAACCTATTTAAACAGGACTCCAGTCCAAATGTTTTCACATCCTTAAGCAGTTCCTCATTTCTGTCTATTATGCCATTCATAAACATGGCGCACAGAAGAAGAGATGCTTCAAAAATCATCTGAATTTCTCGTTGGATTTTAAATAAGGTTGAAAATTGTTCTCTTGCCAAACCTCATGGAGAATTGCATAGTCCCACACCCTTCCTGCTCCTCAAAAGACGAGGTCTTTAAAGCTACAAAGAAGGAAGTCAGACAGACAGAGGCCGGGTTCAGATGTAACATGAAACTGAAGGTTCCTTTACCTTCAGTTCTGCTAATAGAACATCCGGACACGGCAAACTGCAGTGAAAGTCAAAAATGGACCCCTGGTTTCCCACCCCAAATTCCATTTGTTACCTTTGGTTCTCTCTAAATTTTATTGTCCCAAACTCAGGTTTGGTAGGGCCAGAATTACATCTGAACGCTGACACCAAACCGGGGCTGAGGGAGGAAGCCTCCTTCCTCACTCTGGATGCTATTGGCTGTGCGGACTGTCCTTCAGGAAAGAAGGAAACCCTCATAGCCAGCTCCCCCACCTCTCTGCAGTCTTGCATATGTCCCTATAATAACTACAGTATACCGTTATATAGTATATAAGAACATAAGGAAGCTCTTCTCATGATTGGTGAGAAGAGCTCCTTCCGGGTCCGTGGGGAGAGCAAGCTTAGCTCACTCTCCCTACAGATGATCAGAAGGCAGCCCTGGGCAGCCGGATCAGCTGCCCACACGACTGCTGCCTCTGTGACGGTGCTGGCAGGGGCTGAGGTGATTGGGGGCCAGTGGTTCTCATGCTTGCCAAAAAGCGGGATAGGCTCCCTTAGCCCGCCTTTTGGTGATTGAGAGAATCGCCTCAGTGAGCCAGGTCTCATGATCAGTGAGACCCGGTTTGCGAGAGTGAGCCGGGAGTGCGGGCTAAGCCCGCTCTCCCCACACACAAGCAGGGCAGGAGCCCTGGGAGGCCAAATTGGCTGCCCACACAATTGCCGGCTCCGTGATGGAGCCAGTGGGGGCTGGGGGGAGCGGGGGCCAATCGGCCCCCGGAAGCTCCAGCATGCCCTGCACGAGCACACAGGGCATGCCGGCGAGACCCTCGGAGCCAGGAAGCAGCTTTTTGCCTCCCCTCTGGGGGTCTCCTCGTGAGTTGCCATGGTGCGGTTACTCACGATTTAAAAAACCGAGTTTGAGGAGTGCTCACTGTGAAAATCCAGTTTTAGGGACGAATTGTATCTGAGGGCTAACTTTGCTATCTCACGATCACCAGGAAATCCAGATTCCACGGAAATATGACCTGAATTAAAAAGCAACATGCCCATTTCTCCAGTTATAGAATTAACTACAGCCGGGTGGCCATGCTGGGGCTTCCTTGAATTATGAGTTTCAGCTCTCGCACAGCCTGAAGACAAGCACTGTGCTGATGAAATCCTACCTTTCTAAATCCATCTAGCACTGTGTGCACTAGGGAAGTAATGGCGGGGGGGGGGACTCACCCTTTATTAATGATATAAATCAAATCCTAATCTTTCTTGTCCAGCAGCCTGTGGGGTGCTTTTAATGCTCTCCTGGCCATCCCCGGCACTCTCTAACCCCGTAACCAAATGGGATTTCTTGGGAGCAGATGTCATCACTCATCGCAATCAAATTATGGGGCTAGGCTGCAGCAGCAGTCTTGCCTGGCTAGAAAACCAGAGCTAAAACACGAGACCTCGGAGGCATCTGGCCATGGCTATCCTGTCATATTTGCTTCCAGGAAGTGGGAACCGATGCAGTTCTGTCTAGCAATTATTGTGAACTGTATTATACCTCTATAATGACAGAGGGAGACAGACAGACAGAGGGAGAGTGGACAGCAGCGATCCTCTGAACAGCATCCTGAGTCCCAACAGAAGGGATAATCTTTAGGCTTCCATCCAGCCTGAAACACAGGCCCACTCGCACTTTTCAGGACTTTGGATGGTGGGGGAGGTTTCAGGAGGGGAAAAACAACACCTTTTCTCTTCCTCATCCTCCTGAAACCTTCCTCTGTCCCTCAATTATTATAGTATATTTCTGTGGCCAACCAGGATACCCAGTCACAGACAGCAAGAGCCTTTCTGGCCAGAGAAGTAAAATGTGTGAGATTCTTCAGACTCTTACAATGAATTCCAGCAATAGTTTCCAAAGCAGCTCACACAGAAAAAAATCAAAAATAAGGTGGCCCCCTGTCCACTGTAACGGGGAACCCCAGATGTTGCTGACTACAAACTCCCAGCATCCTCAGCCAAAGCCCACTGCGGCTATGGATTCTGGGAGCTGTAGTCAACAACATCTGGGATCACCTCTTACAGGGAACAGTGCCCATGTGACCAAAGGCAAGGGAAACCCCAGCAAAAGCCACTGGTGGGATGCTGTACTGGGGATGGATAGGGCCCGGGCTAGATAGCGCCACACTGCAGATAGCTTGATAGAGTCACACTGTGTTTCCCCTGCAGTTCCCCATCCACACTGTGATTGGTCCCCCAAGTAGGGTTGCTATATTCTGGCTTTCCAAATCCGGGTGCCTAGTTTGCATATTATGTAAGTGGGCTTGCAAATAGTTTTGGGAGAGCAGAGTGGCTGCATGTTTTGCTACATAACGCCACTTCTACAAAAACAACCACCACCAATATTTATATACTGCTTTTCAATAAAAAGTTCAAAGTTGGTCTCTCTTCTAGCCTACTTCCTCAGGTTAAGACTAAATTTTGGGTTTTTCCAAGCAATTGCTATGAAAACTACAAATTCAAATTAATTTTCAGGGCAAGGAAAATTATCCCGATGACTCATCTGTCATCCAGACAAGTCCATTGCCATGGGGAGCAGGAAGTGGGCAATGATGGGAAATTATAACAAGCAGATGAGAATGGTGTCTGTTTCCTCCTCATTTTTCTACTCTGACATTTTCTTGCATATCAGAGGCTAATGTGCTCCCTTCCAATTAAGTTATCCCCTTTTCATATTCACAGCTCAGATTTTGCTCTGGAACAAATCAAATCAAATCTAGTGCGTGTCATTCACTGAGTATCTATGTGGTAGGTTTTGGTTGCTGAACAAAAGGGAAAGAACAAAGAGAACAGCAAAACTGGTTATTTGTTGCTGTAAGAGAGTCACTGCTAGACAAATTGTAAGCAGACTAAACTGTTTTCTTGACAACAGCAGACCCTGAAGCAATAAAGAAGAGAAATCCTTCCATTAATTTGTGCTCAGAAAGATCAGTACTGACGACATCAACTCAAACTGATCTTTTTCGTTTAAGAACCAGTCCAGGACTGAAGAAAATGCTGTTGTTGGGAACAAAGTGCTGAGGAATGCAAACTATTTTGATGGGATCTGGTTCAGCATCTGCATCCTTCTGACCAAGACTCCTCAGTAGTGGTCAATTTTATCCAGTGGCTGACACAGGAGATCTCAAACTTGGGTCCCTATATGGTATGTAGGAACATAGGAAACTGCCATATACTGGGTCAGACCCTTGGTCCATCGAGCTCAGGATTGTCTACCCAGACTGGCAGTGGCTTCTCCAAGGTTGCAGGCAGGAGTCTCGCCCAGCCCTATCTGGAGATTTGGCCAGGGAGGGAACTTGGAACCTTCTGCCTGCAAATCAGATGCTCTGAGGAAGTGGTTCCTAACCTGAGGGCCTCTAGATGTTGCTGAACTACAATTCCCATAATCTCCAGCTATAACAGATTGTAAAGTTGTGCCGTCGAGTCAGTGTCGACTCCTGGAGACCACAGAGCCCTGTGGTTGTCTCTGGTAGAATACAGGCAGGGTTTCCCATTGCCATCTCCCGCGCAGTCTGAGATGATGCCTTTCAGCACCTTCCTATATTGCTGCTGCCCGATAGAGGTGTTTCCCACAGTCTGGGAAACATACCAGTGGGGATTCGAACCAGCAAATTCTTGTTGACTAGGCAAGCCATTCCCCGCTTGTTGGAGATTATTTGTTAAAATGAATGATAGAAAGGAATCCCTGGTTCCTTCCAAAGGCCATGGGATGCACTGTACTTCCAAATGAGGAAGCCACTGAGGAATTCCATGCTTTCCTATGGCCCTTTGGAAGGAGAAACATAGAAAGCTACCATCTACCCCTTCAGACCCTTGGTCCATCTAGCTCAGTATTGTCTTCACAGACTGGCAGCAGCTTCTCCAAGGCTGCAGGCAGGAATCTCTCTCAGCCCTATCTTGGCGATGCTGCCAGTGTGGTGTAGTGCTTAGAGTGCTGGACTAGGACCAGGGAGACCCGAGTTCAAATCCCCAATCAGCCATGAAACTTGCTGGGTGACTCTGGGCCAGTCACTTTTCTCTCAGCCTAACCTACTTCACAGGGTTGTTGTGAGGAGAAAATGTAGTACACTGCTCTTGGCACCTTGGAGGAAGAGAGGGATATAAAAATGTAAAATAATAATAATAATAATAATAATAATAATAATAATAATAATAATAATAGTATAGGGGCATACCTGCTGTCAAAAACCATGTGCTTTTGTTTACAAACAAAAGCACGTGGCTGGAGGATGACGTCACAGTGACGTCACGGGGGGCGGGGCATGCAGCTGTCAAAATGCACTTACGTCACCGGAAATACGTCATCGGAAGGGGCTGAGGAGACCCCCACGTGACCGGAAAGGGTCGGAATTGGGGGACGCCCTTACCCCCGGAAGTCTGGCACCTACCCTACCACGCCTACCCCAGAATATGTCCAGACATGTCCGAAGGAGGGCATGTGACCCCTCTACGAACACGCCTAGCCACCCTGGACCAATAGGAACAGGTTTCAGGCTCCGGAGAGGTCCGAGTGAGCGGGTGTGATAATGGTCGGGCGGCCATTTTGTGCAACTTTATTGGTCGCAAAGGCCCAGAGGAGACCCCACGTGGTCGGAAAGGGTCAGAAGTAGGGGTACGCCCTCACCCCAGAAGTCTGGCACCCACCCTGCCACCCCTACTCCAGAATATGTCCAGACATGCCCGAAGGTGGACATGTGACCCCTCTACGAACACGCCTAGCCACCCTGGACCAATAGGAACAGGTTTCAGGCTCCGGAAAGGCCCGAGTGAGCTGGTGTGATAATGGTCGGGCGGCCATTTTGTGCAACTTTATTGGTCGAAAAGGCCCAGAGGAGACCCCACGTGGTCGGGAAGGGTCAGAAGTAGGGGTAAGCCCTCACCCCGGAAGTCTGGCACCCACCCTACCACCCCTACCCCAGAATATGCCCAGACATGTCCGAAGGTGGACATGTGACCCCTCTACGAACACGCCTAGTCAGCCTGGACCAATAGGAATAGGTTTCAGGCTCCGAAAAGGTCAGAGTGCGCAGGTGTGATAATGGTCGGGCGGCCACTTTGTGCAACTTTATTGACCGTATCGGGGTCAAGTGAGCTCTCTACGAACACGCCTGGCCATTCTGATTCAGTAGGAATACCCCGTTTCTCTCTGAGCCACTTTGTTTTTGCAGACCCACAGTTTGAGCGATCATGGGTTCCCCAGAGAGATCCTTGGAGGATATTGTACAAGAAACAATTGTAAACCCTAGCCAGAGAAAGCAGTATATTAGTACAAGTTCTGATGATGAGAAATTCCCACCAGCTAAGCGTCCCGAAGAAGAAGACCAAGAACTTTATGAAATCTGGCAGGGAATCTTGGAAGATGCAGCGGCAGAATCTTTTGGAGCTCAGGTAAATAAACACTGTTGGTGTTACAGACTTGGGGAGTATGTGAGAGTTCCCAGGGCTGCAACATAAAAACTGTGTTCTTTAATGTTTTCCCAGGAGGGTGAGGACCGCGGCCTTGGCACACTGCCTCTAGCAATATGGAACTATACAGAGCCCGGGAACATGCATATCAGGGTGCGTATGGAGAATTTAGGGGTGGGAATATCTCTTTTAAAAGAAAGATAGAAAGAAATAGTAATAACAGCATACCTTCCCCATCCTACAGAATCCTCCCGCTGTGAGAACGCATCAACCCAGCCATGTTACTATGCAGAATTTCCTAGGACTACAAGTGGATGATTCAGATTACATACCAGCAAGGAAAAGACGTTCTGCTATGAAAGGCCTTGTCAGAGCGGGGGTATATGGAATTTTAAAATACTGCCTGAAGAATTACATGTATGATTCATGCTACGGGTGTATGGTTCAAGCAGGGGGGCAAGACTCACATGAATGTGTTACTTGGACCGATAGAAATGTTTCCAGATTTATTAGAACATTGTCATCAAGGATGTGTGTGAAAGCAGTGCTCCACATAATTATTATAATTGCTTACAGCTTGAAAATGTTATTGCTATCTAGTGATACCGTGAATCAGACTCTAAACCTCATCAGCAGGGTTAAGGGTTCTGATGACCCGCAGGCTGTGTTAGAAGCTATCCCACAACAGAACGATTCCAGAATGCTCTCTTTTGTGAACTGTGTCCTCGAAAAAAGGGGATACAGACAGTTTCTTGTTCCAGAGATACCTGAATAAATTCCCTCGCAAAAGTCTAATGGAACTGTTGTACACGACTGCCCTCTAGTGGTGTGTGTTTTTTGCTTTTTGTTGTTGTTAATACATTCTTCCTAGAATACTGACTGTTTTTGTATGTCTATTAAAATACTATATTATTATGTATCAATTCATAAATAAATAAAATAACCCTGGCTCTAAACAAATGACTGCTTTATTTTTGCTGGGGATACCCTATTACAGATATATTTACAAGGAACTTCACCAGCCCTGAGGGTTCTGTAGTAGGTTGGGGTCCGACAAGAGGATGCGTTCATCAGACAATGGGTTCTGTAGTTGGTTGGGGGGATAATCCCATCAGCCATCATGAATCTTTTACCACTCCCCTAACCAGCATGCTGGTGGACATCCAATCAGAAAGGTCTTGCAAGACCATGTGGGCATAGAACTCACGTTGATAAAACTAGTTTGAAGCAGGAAGTCTTTCTCTTTCACCCAGAAGCACTCCCCAGAAGCAGGACCCTGCAGAGAAAGAAGTCTGAGGTATGGCTACCCACCATTTTATAACTTGTTTTTTCTAAAATATGCTGCTGGGCCTGGTTTTGAATCTGTTTGATATCTTTGGAATCTTTTGATATTTTAGTATGCTATTATTTTATATATGGAGAGTCTGTTTTCAGGGCCTTGTATGGTTTAAAAGTGCATGATTCTTTAGCAGTTTACCCCTTTTTCTCTCATTTTTTCTCTAAGCCATGCGGCCTGATTTTGAATCTGCCTGAATCCTTAGTAAATGCTTATTTTATATATGGAGAGCCTGTTTTAGGGGCCAGGATTGGTTTAAAATGCATGATTCTTTAGCAGTTTACCCCCCTTTTCTCTCATTTTTTCTCTAAGCCATGCGGCCTGATTTTGAATCTGCCTGAATCCTTAGTAAATGCTTATTTTATATATGGAGAGCCTGTTTTAGGGGCCAGGATTGGTTTAAAAGTGCATGATTCTTTAGCAGTTTACCCCCCTTTTCTCTCATTTTTTCTCTAAGCCATGCGGCCTGATTTTGAATCTGCCTGAATCCTTAGCAAATGCTTATTTTATATATGGAGAGCCTGTTTTCAGGGCCTTGTATGGTTTAAAAGTGCATGTAACTTTAGTAATTTACCCCCCTTCTCTTTCATTTTTTCCTCTCTACGCCATGTGGCCTGATTTTGAATCTGCATGCTTCCTTAGTAAATGTCTATTTTTATATCTGGAGAGCATGTTTTAGGGTCAGGAATGATTTGAATCTTACCCACAGGGCCTTTTTTTTTTTTTTAATGAGAACCCTGACCCTTGTTATTTTTAAAATTTTATTCTTAAAACCTATATTTACACAGGCAGTATTATATACAGCATTTTTGATGTACGCCTCAACATCTGTAGAAATCTAGTATTCCAAGGGCAGTTTCTGTTCTCTGCAAAACAGCTCTCCTGCAACAAATAAATAAAACAGGGTTATGCATGCACAACTCACAATCCTGTAAATGGTTTAAATTAAATAAACTCACCCAGCACACGTGTTCATGCCAGCCACTCCTCACAATGTAATCTGTAATAAAAAGGGCCATCTTGTCCATGATTTGCTGGCTCACCGCAGGACATAGACGCTTTGTAAGACTTTTTGTAAGCAAACCACCGAACAGAAAAATAGTTAAAAATCTGCCCTTATTGATTTTCCCATCTGCAAATTCTGCAGCCATCACGGATGTGAAATAGTTCTCAATATCTAGCAAGCTGTTAGGGTGAAGAGAGTCCATGTGGGGTCTCAGTTCGGCCTCCATTTTAAGCAGCAAGGGGCCTATCCCCACCGCTTCTGGTTTTCCACAGGCCTGCCGGATACAGCCCACAGCAAGAGAGTAAACATGCCGATATTCCATCTTGGTGCCTGTTTAGGTTCTGTTTGGGGAGGATATGTCTGAGCATGTCCCTGGTTGGGTATTTTTGTATATATTCAACAGCACTCACCAAAACAAAGAAAGAAAAACACCACCAAAGAAGATGAGCATAAGGGATGATGAAATGAGCAATCTTCTCAATATCCCTCAAGATATGGGTATGGCTATATTCTACTCTCCGCAACCCCCCCCCCCTTTTTAGATTGTTTTAAAATGTTATGAAGATATATACATGACTGATTTATATTTGATGTTCTACAGAAAATGTTGTTCAAGCCCCTCGGTCTGGGAGAGCCACTTTTTCACTCTCAAAGGGTTCGGACCCATATCTCATCCCAAAGGATGAGGTTCTCACATCACAGGCTGTTAGAAACACAGTATCTGGTAAATTACATTTTAAAAATTTAAAATAAATTCTAGATGAGTACTGTTTTGAAGGGTTTTCTGAGTAAGACCAACTCTCTCTCTCTCTCTCTCTCTCTTTATTGTAGATGGCATAGGACAGAGAAGTGATGATAACATAGGTAAGAACAGCCCCCCCCCCCAAATCTCTCTGTAATATCTCATTCTAAAATTCAACAAATTGTGTATTATTTCTCTGTGTAAACAGCCCTGAGCCATTTTTATTATTTATTTATTTTGGAAGGCCGGGGGGGGGGATACAAATAGAATTATTAATAATTATGGTTAACACATGCCTATGTTGTTCACAGTGGACCTGACAAATAACCAGGACGGGTTGCGGAATCTGACTGAGAGTGCTCTAGAGGGTAAAATAGCTTTATTTTAAAAGCATCCCTGCAAATGTATACGCCGTGTGGAAACCTCAGACTAATTCTATCTAACATGCCCCCCCTTTTTTCTCCCTACAGAAGAACCTGAACCAGCCCCCACACGTCTAAGCAGATTGAAGAGAAAAGCAAAGAGTAAGGGTAGGAGAAAGAAAGAATGAAATGTTTTAACTATTTTATTTATGTATAGCTTTTATTGATAAAACCGTATGATTCCCTTATCTGCAGATGTAGTATCCCATGAACAGCATCAACCCGGACACATGGCGCCCAGGGACTCCGACGTGGAGGTGCAGCCAGCCTACAAAAAACCCAGAAAGGCTATCCTGGAACCTGGTAAGACATTTCCACACTGCATGACACAAACAGCTACATACTTCAGTAACACACATGTTTGTACCATGCGGGTAAGACATTTCTGCACCGCATGACACAAACACGCTCACACATCATGCACACACCTATGTGTCATGTTGGGGAGGACCCCCCCCCTTGTCTGTGTGGATTCCTGAAGACGTTCCCTCTACTACCTGACGACAGCTGACCCGGAAGCCCTAGGAGCGGGCAAAACCACAAGACACCCAGAGACCCTTTCAGAAGCCTGGTAAGTCTACCCCCCCCATGGCACAACACACACACACACACACACACACGTTCAAACCTACTAGCTGTGGGTGATTTACTCCAGACATACATGGTGACCCCCTGCCCCCCTCTGATCTATCTGTTTCAGAACATGAACCGGGGGTCCGTGATGTCCAAGAGTTGAACGCCCAAGATAACGAATTCTTGGCCAGCATGGCACATGTTACAGAACACATAGAGACATTGATAAGGACTAGGGCTGTGGCTTTTGAACGCAAGGCCGAAGCTGAGCAACACCTTGAACAAGCAAAACGCATCATACGTAAACAAATGGCCGTGATTAGTGATACTTCACAACAGCTAGAATGTCTAAAGACACGTGCAAACCCTGTGTGTGATTTCGTAGACAGAAATAAAAAAGATCAACCATACCCTGTCTGCATACAGGTGGGGGGAGGGTCCACATCTAGCCACCAGCCAGGAGGGTATAGGAATGCTTCTGATTCTTCAGACGAATTTGAACCATCCGAGGAGTCACCTAGTGGCCCCGGTCCTCAGAATGCTTTTACTGAACAGTGTGAAACCCAGAATGGGTCCTCTCTAGGTGAGGCTTCTGATGTTGGCCCGAATGCCACCCCCAAAGAGCGGGCTACCCACAGCGGAGCTTCTCGAGGAGGCTTGGCGTTCGATGTTGGACCTGCAGCTGGTTCCCAACAGTTCTCTTCTGAAGAAGCAGCAGGCATTTCTGAAGAAACCCCACCTGTGGATCTTCAGTTTATACAGCGTTATAATAGGAGCTATGCACGCTTTAATGGAACTGAAATGTATTACGAATTCAAGTTTGTGAATTTGGACAGAGTACACTCCTTTTGTGATGCGCTATCTGGGATGCATTCTGCTATTCAAAGGGTTTTGGATAATATAAACAATCATATAGAACCAGGGGACTTTGTACAGCTCAGATTGCGAGCGCCAGGGATTTCAAACCCCCTTTACTCAGCAAGGAGACAGGCAGGCCATCTGAACGCTGAGGCATTCCTAAGCGCTATATCTAACCTGCTTCAAAGTTATGCACAAATTTTAGCTGATGGTGTATTAACACTGGCTGTGATTGTCATCACACCCCCACGAGGAGCCGGTCGCAGGCATATAAAATCAATACCCTATAGCAGCATTATACAGAAAAAGAGGCTGCATCTGATAGATGTCCCCATGCCTAACACAGCCCTCTGTTTTGCAGCGAGTCTCATGGCTGTTCTAGATTTGAGAGCCACCGCTACACAGATAAAAAAGGGAGCAAAAAAGTTGTACCAGGATCTTGGGTGGAGTGAGCAAAAACAAGTGTCTTATGCAGACGTAGAAACCGTAGAGACACACATGAAGGTCAATATTGTTGTTGTGCAATGGGGAACTTCTGGATGGAGTATTTTAAAAACTCCTGAACAGAAGTACCTCAAAACCTGTTTTCTGTTACTTCATAAGGATCATTATTATGGGGTTAAGAACATCAAGGGGTTTTTTGGGACCAGAAATTTTTGTTATGTCTGCTACACGCCCTACAGACACACACACGACTGTTTGATGAGGTGCCACCGCTGTTTAGAGGCTGGCTGTGTAAAACACGTGGGGCGTGTAATCAGATGCCCCAAATGCAAGATGCAGTGTAGATCACATGAGTGTCTAGGAAAGCATATGAAGCTCGCCGCCGTGGGGCGGGTAGAATGCATCCCGCGTGATCTATGTGAAAAGTGCTTCCGCTATGTCGAGCTGGGTCATGAAACTGAACGCATCTGTAGGGGAAAGCAGTGCCGTGTCTGTTATGAGTACCTTTCCCCCGGGGTAGAACACGCGTGTTACATTCCACGTCTACAGTACCCCGAGATATCAGTAAAATATGTGTTTTATGACTGCGAATGCAGGCAGGAGGATGGGATCCACGTCCCAAACTATATTTATGCCAAGGCCTTTGAAGGGGAGACTGTGGAGCCTGTTAAAGCATATCAAGAGAAACAGAAAGATTGGGAGAAGTGGGGGCCCCAAGGGGATTATTGGGAATTTAAGGGAGATAAATGTCTGAATGAGTTTGTATTACGTTTTACATCAGATAATAAGTTTATGGGGTGCACTTTTCTGGCTCACAACTCGCGGAGCTACGATGGCATTTTGATACTGAGAGAGCTAATCAATGAAGGCCTCGATGTAGAGCTGCTCACACAGGGGGGAAAACTGCTGTGTATAACAGTTACAAAAAATGACATAAAATTTATAGATTCCCTATGCCACCTACCCATGGCTCTAGCAAAACTCCCCAAAGCTATGGGTTTTCAGGGCTGCAAGGGCTATTTCCCACATTTCTTTAATAAAAAAGAAAATGAGAGTTATGTTGGGAATATGCCAGACCCCCAGGACTACGGTGTGGATGCTATGAAGCCTGCAGATAGGGAAGAATTCATGAAGTGGTATGAGGAAAACAAATCAAAAACGTTTGATATGCAGAAGGAATTGGCCTATTACTGTCAGAAAGATGTAGACATCCTGATGCAGGCCTGTACAAAATATAGACATGAATTGGTTGAGATGACATGGGATGTCGTTGATAAACCTATGGGGAGGAAAAATGCCAGGGTGCTGGTGGGTATCGACCCCTTCCAATACCCTACGCTTGCTAGTGTGTGCTTAAGAATGTACCGCTACAAGTATCTGAAAGATGAAGAGATCGCCATACCGGCCCCAGATAACTACCATCATCAGTGCAAAAGATTCTCAACTATGTCCATTCAATGGTTGGAATACATAGCCCACAGGGAAAACATACATATTCAACACGCTTTGAAAGGGGGTGAGTTTAAGGTTGATATTCCTCAGGAGCTTCAGGAGGCGTTGGGGGGTGTTAAGGCATGTTATTTAGATGGTTATTCTGTGAATGGGGGAAAGAAATGTGCTTTTGAATTTAATGGCTGCTTTTATCACGGGTGTGTAACCTGTTATTCAGCACACAAACAGCACCCCATGTTGTCGGAAACCTATGGTTTTCTCTACAATGCTAGTGAGAGGAAAGCAGATGTCTTAAAACGCATGGGGTTTGAAGTCCGTTGTATATGGGAGCATGAGTGGCGTGACATGGTCAAGGGGGATCAGAAGGTGGTAGATTTTCTGCAGCAGGGATTTCCAGAACCTCTGGAACCTAGAGATGCATTGTTTGGGGGCAGGACAGGCTGTGTGAGTCTGTATTATGAGGCGAAGGAGGGAGAACAGATTCACTACTCAGATTTTACCTCTCTCTATCCTTTTATCATGCGAAATCGCCAGTTTCCCATAGGACACCCTAAAGTAATTTATGACGATTTTAGACCACTCTCTGAATATTTTGGAATTGCCAAGGTGAAGGTATACCCACCACGCCGTCTCTTTTTCCCTGTCCTCCCTGTCAAAGTGAACGGGAAGCTCATGTTTCCGCTGTGCAGTCTCTGTGCAGACTCACAGCAGCTGGAGCAATGCAGGCACAATGATGAGGAAAGGGCTTTAGTGGGTACATGGTGCACTGTAGAATTGAATGTTGCTGTGGCTAAAGGTTACAGGGTGGCACAGATCTATGAGGTTTGGCATTTTGAAAGGAGTTCTGGCAGCCTCTTTTCAGAGTACGTCAAAACATTTCTCAGGCAGAAGCAAGAGGCTTCGGGCTACCCAGCAGAGTATGTCAGCAGGGAGGATAGGGAGAAATACATTGCTGAGTATTATAAGAAAGAAGGTGTGTGTTTACGCCCCGAGATGATTGAATCAAATCCTGCTAAACGCCAGATAGCCAAGCTTTTCTTAAATTCCTTGTGGGGGAAATTTGCTCAGAGATCAAACCTTCCTAGGACATCCATAGTAAAAAGCCCTAACGAGCTTTTCCAATACCTCTTTTCAGATAGCTATGAGGTCTCTATGTGTGAATTCCTTGATGATGATACATGTTGTGTGTCTTGGAAAGATACAAAAGAATGTATAGTTCCACCAGGTC
The DNA here is from genome assembly GCF_027244095.1 of Hemicordylus capensis. Classification (NCBI taxonomy): domain Eukaryota; kingdom Metazoa; phylum Chordata; class Lepidosauria; order Squamata; family Cordylidae; genus Hemicordylus; species Hemicordylus capensis. The sequence continues at coordinate 9,349,619 of NC_069668.1, read as the reverse complement.
ACACAAATGTTTTTCTGGCGTGCTTTACAACCGCCTATGCACGCCTGCATTTGTACTCTATCATGGAGAAGCTGGGGGAACGGTGCCTGTACCATGACACAGATTCTGTGATCTATGTGTCTCATGAGGGGGAGTACAACCCACCCCTTGGAAACTTTTTAGGGGAGCTGACAAACGAACTACTGGCAGACCAGTACATAACAGAGTTTGTGAGCACAGGTCCTAAATCTTACGGCTACAAGCTGTCAGGGGGGGAATCGTGTATTAAGGTCAAGGGAATTACTCTGAACTTTTCTAATTGTCAAAAAATTAATTTTGACAGTCTGAAAATTCTGGTTTTTGCCTGCGTTTCGGACCAGAACCCGCCACGTGAGATTGTGGTAGAGCAGAATGGCATCGTTAGAAATAAGAGGAGATGGGAGCTAGAAACACGTCTTTTGAGGAAGACGCAGAGAGTGGTGTTTGATAAGCGCGTCATCGTTGAGGGTTTTAAGACTAACCCCTATGGGTTTTAAAATGGATGTTCGATGGCAACACCCCTTCTCCGCTATCCTTGCGGGACCAAGCAATAGCGGAAAAACGTTTTTCCTTTAAAAAATGCTGCACAATGCACACAGTGTGCTATCTGTGATGCCTGAAAAAATCGTATGGTGTTACTCTTGTTGGCAACCTTTGTACAAACAAATGCTCTGTAAATACCCTATGATAAAATTTGTAGAAGGTATGCCTGAGAAAATTGATGATGATGGCTTGTTACCCCCAAATAAAATCTGTTTTCTTGTTCTGGATGACCTGATGAGTGCTTCATCTGACAGCCAGCAAATTGAACGCGCTTTCACTGAGTTTGTTCACCACAGGAATCTGAGCGTTTTTCTCATCACACAGAATGTTTTCTACAAAGGGAAAGCGGCCCGCACCATAAGCCTTAATGCCAAGTATATGGTGCTCTTTAAAAACCCAAGGGATAAATTACAGATCATTAATTTGGCGCGTCAGATTTTCCCTGGGGATGTCAAGTATTTCACTGAGGCCTACCACGATGCCACACGGGAGCCTTATGGTTATCTAGTTGTGGATTTAAACCCTAGAACTCCTGAGGATTATAGGGTCAGAACGGGTCTTTTCCCTCCCGAATGGCCTGTCGTATACATCAAGAAAAAATCAAAGGGGGGATACAAAAGGGGGTCACACTGATGCTTTCACAGGTATTCCTGTTACCCCACTGCTCTGAGAGCCATGTCTACCCGTGTGAAGAGAAACATACCCCTCTTAAAACTCCTTATTCATGCCTCAGCACGGCAGAGGAAAGCCATACTATGTGCAGCTTCTGATGATTTAATATCAGCCATATCCGAGATTGCCCTAAACACCTTAAAAGGAAATATTCCATTGTCTCCGCACCAGTTGCGTGTGCTAAGAAAAAAGTGTGGATTATCTCTGAGAAAGAAGAAGCTTTTGCTCAAGCAGTCTGGAGGGTTTCTTGCGCCGCTGTTAGGTATTGCAATTCCTCTGATAACAAGCCTTTTAACCAAACAATAATGGAGTATGCGGAAAAGATGTACATGGTCCCCAAACATCAGTTAGATCTGCTAAAAGGGAACCCTCCTAAGGAGGAAAACATCCGAGCTGCTACAATCTACGCTTTAGACACTGAAATGCAAGGTGTTCTTCAGAGGTCTGACTTAACAGAATATGAAAAGGCTAAACTTTATGAGGGCCTACTTCAAAAATATTTAACACATGTGAGAATGGGTAATACCGAAAAGGGAAGACTAAACCTGTTTCTACCACAGCCTGAGATGCCAGCTGTTGAAGCTACACACAGCTCTGATCCCTCCTTTCAGGAAATCTTGGACACTCTCCCTGTGCGTTCTAGGAACTCGGCAAAGATTTTGTTAAACAAGCTGAGGCAGAATGCTGCAGTTACAGCGTGGGATGAGCAGGGGCGTTTTGTCTATAAGGGGACGGCTGTTGACGGTTCCAACATGGTGGATCTGATCAAGGCATTCACTCAAGTTCATACCCTGCGTTCCAAACGCTTCCCTAAAGGCTGGGATCTGTTCATGAACGGTTTGGCAGAGTTAAATGTGCCTACCTCTGTGGCAGGAAACCAGACCAGTAGGGAGTTTTTGGAGCATATGAAGAATCCTACCCCTGCAGCTAGCCCTCTAACCTTAACACCTACACCCAGGACTTCTAAAATACCCGTGAGAACTCACTGGCTCCAATTGTAACCTGCTACATATATATTAAAACATGTAAAAGTGTCAAATAAATTTTTTCTCTGAAATATATTTTACAGGGTGGTAGTTGCTGCTTTGCGGGTAAGAATGATACAAGCACACACATGTATACTTTTTAAAGACTCAAGGCTTACTTTATTGTTCTGTGAAAATCAGTACAAGATCCACAACCTTGCGTGCTTTGAAAACAATTTGCGACATGCCTAGGCATGCATTTCTTTTTCTTAACATACAGTTCGACCATCTGGTCATTTCTTTCTAAATCCCCAGAATACAATTCTTGAATCTGCTTAAATGTTAATCCCCTACCCCTCTGCAGTAGAAAGAACAAACAGTGGTAGCCACTGGTCACAGAGTCGTGAGCTTGGAGCTGTCGGGGTTGAAAGACTGTCTTAGAGGCATTTTTTCTTAAAAAATTCATTATCACTTTGGGAAAACGTGGGTGATTTGGGGGGTGTCCATAAGAATCAAAAAACTCTGCCTGGTTGTCCTCTGGCAGGTAGATGGCTAACCAATGTTCTCCCGGTAGGGTATGGTCGTGTGTGTTCACTACTAATCCCACAGGTCTTTGTAGCAGTCTCTTTCTAGGCAACCAGTCACTAGGGAAAACTCCAAAGAATGTCTTTCGGGTGCAGGGGCTGGCATACAGTACGCGTGTTAATTGTATGCTATCCATATTACATATAGTCGAACAGTACATCCCGTCTGTGGTTTATCTCGATGAGATTGTCAAATACCGCATACACAATCATGTTAATGGTCAGTTGAAGTGGTCTGGCAAAACGTATCTCGGCCCTCAGATTCCCTGTCTTAATCAGGGAATAGTGGCTCCCGCATTCTTGGTCAGGCGTTAGATCAAAAGCAAACAGTGTGTAGCCTTTCCCATATTCTTCCCTATTAATGAGCAGGGGTCTGTCTTCTAGATGCTTGCCTGTGACCTGTAGCAACCCCACATACTCACGGATATAGTTACGCGCTGCAAAATCTGGCTGGTAAGGCTTCATAGGGACAGGAGTACTATCCATATAGAGGCAGGCAAAGTTAATGTCATAATGCTTGAAATTAAAGGGATTTTTGGTATATGAACCACTAAATGCATCGTTATCCACAAAACCAATGATGACAGTTTTTGGCAACTGCCCTAAATACAAATTTTCCTGATTGCAGACACGGCTTCCAGCGGGGATACTGAACACTTTCATACTCACATGGTCCACAGGGTATTTTGCATTGGCTGTGAGCAACGCCTCCGCATGTGCTAACCGCACAGAAGGGTTCAGGGAAATTTCTTGATAAAGAGGGATGCCGATAGTATTTGCAGCTTGTAGCGGGGGTTAGCTCCACCTGCCATCAGACAGAACATGTCCTTGTTGCGCGTTAGTTTAATTTTCACATCTACACCGTTTAAAAGCAGTTTTTCTTGAAACATAATATCTGTGTGTAGATGCCCCATTAGGTCCACCTTCCGACTTTCAGATGTGAATGCTGCTCTGTCTAAAAATCCTAAATTCTGCCCATCTAAAGCTGTTATCTCGTGAAAGCCCGGGGCATCCTTATAAAATAATCCTGCTGAAAACTGTGTAGATAGAGTGGCCTCACTGTAATTCATCATCGCTTCAATGAAAACCCTGTAGGGGTAGGTGCTACTGCTCTGACTGACAAGACGGTCTCCCAGGGTCACCTCCACCTGGCTAAACATGGCTGCTAGCGGGTAGTTCACAAACCCCACAGCAGAGTCCTGTGCCAAGTTGGTCCCATCTTCCTTGACAATTTTACAACACACATATAAAAGCGTGTTATTCAAATCCAGGTAAAAATCTCCAGACCCCGCAATGAAAAAGTCCAGAGGGGCTGTGTCTGTCAGGGCTGTAAGCGGTGGAACCTCGACATATACGCTTCTCTCGATACTTGTTTGTGTTGGTGCGATTTGGAAAAGGTCCAGTTCCGATTTCATGCATTCTTCGGAGCTGCAATGTATAAAAGCCATTATGACTTAAAAGATGTCACCGGGAGCACGTTTCCTCTTCCCCTTGGGATGCCTTCGATGCTTCTGAGGCTTTTTCAGGTTCACCCCTTTTCTTTTAAGAGGTTGGGGAGGTCCTAATAGCTGCACACGTGCTGCTTTTCGTTTTCTTTTGATATACATCAGCCCTGACCCCCCTTGTGAGGAAGAAGCTTGATCCATCCTGTTCAGAACTGCTTGGGAGGCATGGCCCACTACATCTTTGGCAATACCTCGCGCTGCTGTTTTGATGTGTGGCCTAATGATTTCCAGCCCCCGCCTCAAAAGAGGTACAGCTTTCCTGAAAAGGATCCTAAATATACCCCCAATTCCAGCCCCATACATGACAGGGGCCCCCATGAAGCCAGGAAGAGCACTTCCGGCTTGGGCCCTGTAATAGTTCTTGTAAAGGGCGGGGTCGCCATAGGTTTTCAGAATTGGCATTTTTATTTCCCCTTAAAGTTGTAGGCCTCTTCTGGGGCGAAAGTGTAGCTTCACAATAACCTTGCCAAAACGGAATAGCACACATTTGTCCTGATCCGTCTTTATCTGGACCGTGATCGTATCAATATGGTGCTTGCTGACAGAGATGTAGTGTGGCTTATCATAAACAATGTTAACACATTCACCGTTCAGGCCCTTCACGGGGATACTTCGCAAAAGGGGTACATGGTGGTCTCCCACGATCTGATACTCTACAATGTCTGTATAAACAAACAGAGTGTTGAACCCCCCTGTTATATCTTCAGGAAAAGGGAAACCTTTGCCTGCTGTATCATGAACAAACAGAGTTTTGACCCCACTGGCTATGCTTGATGGGTAAGACAGCTCTTTTGGGTGTGTGTCAGGGAGGAGTCCTAATATGTGTGCTAATTCTGCCCCGGCAGAAAAGGTGTATGCATTGTTAGGACTCATAATCTGTATATATCTAGTAACAGAATCATAAAGCAGGGTAGTCCCCTCTAGAGCCTTCTGGGTGCTGGTGATTTCATTCATATCGTGCAGCAAATCGTTTATGGTGGAGTAATACCCCTTTCGTAAGTAGAAGGTCCATTTCTTTAACCCCTTGCTATATTGAAATGGGGTGTCTGTCGTGATGGTGTCCCATGTGCACGGGTACTGTATCTCTGAGAGCCCCACCTCCCACTCCCCAGGAAGATCCAGTGGCCTGGCTAGTTGGATGGTGAAATCTGAGCTAGCGTTCTGTGGAAAGGCCTTCTTGCTGGCGTTACTAGGGAGTGTGATGTAAAAACCCCTATCACCCATTGCAGAGGTCTGAAGCAGGTACCCAGCTATTGAACTTGTCAGGCCACTCCACCCACTTCACTAAATGTCGTTTTACTTTGCCACGGCCTTTTGTAGCTAGAATTTTTTCAATCCTGTACAATTTGCCCTCTCCTGCTTTAACTTTCTGTAATTCTTCATGATAGAAGCTCCCAATAACTGGCTCACCCATGTAGTCTTTTACCAGATAGACCGGGCGTTCAGCTTTTCTGATGACTCGGTCCACTATAAACAATTCTGTGGTGTAGTTCTGTTCATAACCTTTCTCAAAAACCCCTTTAATTTTTGAAATCCTGACGTGATCTCCTTTTCTTAACACTGGAGACTTTGCTTTTTTATGGCTACAGCTTCCATAGACTGTTCTCCAAACAGACAGGTCGTTGCTGGTTGTGACATCTACAGGCCTGCATTGTATGGTTCTGTGAAAGCTGTGGTTATAGCTCTTTAGGAGTTGAGGCAGGACATCAATATACCTGAATGTGTTATGAGCAGTAAAATACCTCCACATACGTGTTTTCAAAGTTCGGTTCAGTCTCTCCACAAGAGCAGCTTTGACATCGTTGTTGGTGACAAAGTGGTGAATACCTTGCTCCTTTAACAGGGTCCCTACAGGTTTATTTAAAAATTCCCTCCCTCTATCTGTCTGGAGCTTGCCAGGCTCTCGGCCTTCTTTGAAAATAGCTTTAAAAGCACCGGCCACTTCCCTCCCTGTTTTATCTTTTAGAGGTACAGCCCAAGCATATCTAGATAGAATGTCCACAACCATCAAAATGTACTTGTACCCATTGTTGTATTTACAATATTGCTGCATGTCCACTAAATCGGCCTCCCATTGGGCATCCACCCCTGAAACAACAGTCTTGTTTCTTTTAAAATGAATCCTTGCAGGCCTGTGCAGAGTGTAAGCATCCTGCTCTGAAAGCCATGCCTCAACATGTCTTTTACGCAGATCTCTACTCTGCTGTCTGGCCTCTTGAAATAGTGGGTTTACACCTCCAAAACTCCCCACTCTCCCAGGGTTGTAATATATTTTCTTTAAAACTTCTTGGGCCCCTGCCATGGTTCTGTTTAACACAAGTATGGACACACATATTTAAAACAAATTTCTTTTATTGGTCCCCATCAGTACACGCACAGGAAATGCAGGACACATTGACATCCCTGAGTTGCATGTTCTCAACACCCCGTACCTGCACAAAAGAGGGAAATATTTTAATACTAACAGGTTAAAAAAACACAAGTAAACAAAACAAGACTGCTTAAATCGCCTCCAACTCACCAGCTTGCCAGTTTCCGCATTGGGGTCTGGTTCTTCAGGCTTTGTAACCACAAGGCCATCCAAGGTTTCCTCCTCCTCACTGCTTTCAGATGATGAAGTAAAGCACACAGCCCTACAGTAATCGGCCCATGGGTCGGTGGGGTCTGGGGTCAGGCAGTCACAAGATGACCAGTCTTCGCTCGATCTGCAGCACTTACGCTCGCAATAGACGACCCTTGACCGGGATGACAAGTAAGATTCGCACCCTCACTCATCTGAATAAGTATACTCTCCACATGAGCTATCACAACACCTCTCGTCGCACCAATCAAATTGGGGTCTGCTCTTCACCCATTTTCTCTTCTTCCTAAGCCGCTTTTGTTTCACAGGCTCTTCTGTTTCAGAATCTGAGGAACACACGTTTCCCACTTTGGAGATGGTAGTTGGAGGCTCTTCATCTTCAGTTTCCATGGTGGTTAGAAGGCTGGTGTCACAGCGCCCGCAATCACATTCTAGTCTACCACCCTCATCCGAGGGCCCTGCTGCAAAGTTAGTCTCTGGAACCTCCCCAGCAATAAGATCAGCCCTCTGAGGGGTTTTCATACCCATAGGAGGGAAGGACAGACTCCGCACTTGCATAGGCTTAATCTTTGTGGGTGCCTGTGGCGATGATAGGTCTGTGGCACGCGGTGGAGTCCTAGCGTCAGCCATCATCTCTGTACAGCTGTAAAATGGCTTCCCTCTAAACGCACCACCCCTAACCCTGTTCGTAGAGGGGTCACTTGACCCGGTTTAACCCAATAAAGTTACACAAAATGGCCGTCCAACCATTATCACGCCTGCGCACTCGGTCCTTTCCAGACCCTGAAACCTGTTCCTATTGGTCCAGGGTGGCTAGGCGTGTTCGTAGAGGGGTCACATGTCCGCCTTCGGACATGTCTGGACATATTCTGGGGTAGGGGTGGCAGGGTGGGTGCCAGACTTCCGGGGTGAGGGCATACCCCTACTTCTGACCCTTTCCGACCACGTGGGGTCTCCTCTGGGCCTTTTCGACCAATAAAGTTGCACAAAATGGCCGCCCGGCCATTATCACACCAGCTCACTCGGGCCTTTCCGGAGCCTGAAACCTGTTCCTATTGGTCCAGGGTGGCTAGGTGTGTTCGTAGAGGGGTCACATGTCCACCTTCGGACATGTCTGGACATATTCTGGAGTAGGGGTGGCAGGGTGGGTGCCAGACTTCTGGGGTGAGGGCGTACCCCTACTTCTGACCCTTTCCGACCACGTGGGGTCTCCTCTGGGCCTTTGCGACCAATAAAGTTGCACAAAATGGCCGCCCGACCATTATCACACCCGCTCACTCGGACCTCTCCGGAGCCTGAAACCTGTTCCTATTGGTCCAGGGTGGCTAGGCGTGTTCGTAGAGGGGTCACATGCCCTCCTTCGGACATGTCTGGACATATTCTGGGGTAGGCGTGGTAGGGTAGGTGCCAGACTTCCGGGGGTAAGGGCGTCCCCCAATTCTGACCCTTTCCGGTCACGTGGGGGTCTCCTCAGCCCCTTCCGATGACGTATTTCCGGTGATGTAAGTGCATTTTGACAGCTGCATGCCCCGCCCCCGTGACGTCACTGTGACGTCATCCTCCAGCCACGTGCTTTTGTTTGTAAACAAAAGCACATGGTTTTTGACAGCAGGTATGCCCCTATACTACTACTACTAATAAAAACAGACAAACATCTGCCACACAATACACCAGATATCACTGTAGTCGAGAAGAAAGAAAAACAAGTTAAAGTAATCGACATAGCAATACCAGTGGATAGCAGAATAGAAGAAAAAGAAATAGAAAAAATCACCAAATACAAAGATCTACAAATTGAAATTGAAAGGCTGTGGCAGAAAAAGACCAAAATAATCCCAGTGGTCATTGGCGCCCTGGGTGCAGTTTCAAAAGACCTTGAAGAACACCTCAACACCATAGGGGCCACAGAAATCACCATCAGCCAATTACAAAAAGCAGCTTTACTGGGAACAGCCTATATTCTGCGACAATATCTATAACAACAGCAACAACAACGACAATAAAATTCAGCCATCCCAGGTCCTTGGGAAGGACTCGATGTCTGGATAAAACAAACCAGTCAATAACACCTGTCTGACTGTGTAAATAAAAAATAATAAAGCAGATGCTCTATGGGAATTTTTCCCAACCCGTAGTCCTCCAGATGCTGGTGAACTACAACTCCCATCACCGCCAGCCACGATGGCCTTCCTTTATTTATTTATTTATTTATTATTATTATTATTATTATTACTAGCTGACCCCGCACAGAGCATCTGTGCGGTTGTGTACTGAGCCTGTGGCATCCCTCCGCAGCTTGCTCGTCCTCTCTCCCCCCTGCAGCTCGCTCGCCTGCTCCCCCACCCGCAGCTCTCCCCATGCCGCCGTCACCTCCCACCTCCTCCTCCCGGCTGGTAGGGCTTTGCCTGCTGTCTGCCCACCTCCTCGCCGCCGCCATTATTTGTCCCCACCACCGCCTCCTCTTCCTGCCCAACGGGGCTTCGCCCGCCATCTATCCACCCCTTCTGGCCGGAAGGGCTTTGCCTGCCATCCCTCCTCCTCTGCATCCTGACCGCTGCCATTATTTCTCTCCACTTCAATGCTGGAACTCTTGTACGCTCTAGAGCATCTGCGCGTTAGCTCTTGATTGCTCCCCTCCCCTCAGAGATCTCCCCACCCTCACCTGGGCTGCACTCCTGCTCCTCCTGCCCCGTTGCTTCCATCCCCCTCACCCTTCTTGGTTGTGGCTGCAGCATCGCTGCCGCCTACTGGCCAAGCAACAGCCCCCTATCCCCAGAGATCTCCCCACCTTCATCTGAACCCGGGCCGTTCCTCACTGCTGCCACCACCATGGTTGCACGTTCCCCTCAGGCTGCTAACAGGCCCGGGCCCATCCCTTGCCTGCCTGCCTCCCTCCGCCAATGGCCTTAGTAGCCCCAAACAGCAGCAGTGGTTGACTGGGCCTTTCCTTGCTGCCAATAGACACCTCCATGGCTGCTCGTTCCCCTCCTCCACTAGCTCTTCCCCACTCTTCCCACCCCTACTTCATGTTCTATCTCTCTCCCTCCCTCGCTGAGTGAACAGATCTTGTTCATCTTGTTTCCTCATCTAATTCACACGACAGCAGCCTCCTTCTCCTGAAGGGGCTCTTTCCTCCCTCATGAATCCTCTCTTCACAGACCCCTGCCCACTATCCTTTTATATACAGATAGATTCCTCTCCTCTACAATCAAGAACATCAGCATCTTCCAACCAGTAACAGTTTCATTCTAACTGACCTTAACCATCACAGGCTCCTCCTCCTTGTCTGCATATGGAATCCCCACTGCCCAATCACCATGGTGCTTCTGCTCTCACAGGCTCCTTCTCCCTATCTGCATATGGAATCCACACTGCCCAATCAGGTGCTTCTGCTTGCAAACTCTATCAGCCAATCTTGTCCTTTCTACCACGTCCCCACGCATGGCCCCGTCTTGGAGAATTAATAATATAGATTATTATTATTAAATCAATTTCTATACTGCCCTTCCAAAAATGGCTCAGGGCGGTTTACAGAGAGAAATAATATATAAATAAGATCCATCTTATTTATTAATCACCTTTTTATACCGCCTGATATGTACATCTCTAGGCAATGTACAACATTTATAATGCAATATAGAGTAAAAACAGTTGACATTTCACAAAATACAGTAAAAACAAACTCATAATACACAAACAAATCAGACCGTTTTAAATTAATTTCAGTTAAAAGCCTGAGGAAACAGCGAAGGAGATCAACAGGGAGCATTCCAAAGCCACAGAGAAGGCCCGGTCCCGAGTCACCACCAAACAAGCCCATGGCAACCGTAACCAGACCTCTTCAGAAGATCGTAACAGGCGGCAGGGTTGATGAAAAGAAGGAGCTCTCTAACTATGAAGTTAAGGGCTTTATAGGTAAAAACTAGCACTTCGTATTTTGCCTGGAAACATATCAGCAGCCAGTGAAGTTCTTTGAAAACTGGTGTTACATGGTCCCTTTGGGTTGTCCCAGAAACCAGTCTGGCAGCCACGTTCTGTACCAATTGTCGTTTCTGGGCTAAGTACAAAGGCAGCCCCATGTACAGCGCAGGACAGTCATCTATGCCCCACTGTTTAAGGGTCATGTACCTCCGGAAATTGGCGAAGCTGACTTATCAGCCGTATGTGTGCTACCTACAAAGATGCCCTTTACTAGTCCTACCTATCTGGGGTTTCCTACCTGGAGAGATGCCCCCCATTCAGGGGAGAGTTGCCTGAAGCTGCTGCCAGGGATTGAACCTGGGACCTTCTGCATGCCCAGTCGCTGTGTGCAAAGCAAACCATGGCCATGTGAAGAGTGCCCGGCTTCTCCCCATTTTGGAGCAGCTGCAATAGTTCTCAGGAATCAAGATGTCGTTTCCTAGCCAGAAATATTTCTTGCCATTTCTAGCTTCTTTTTAATCAGTTAACCACTGGGGGAGGTCAACAAGCATGGAGCTGTGAGATCACGCCTCTATGTCCACCCCTGCAAAAGGAGAAAAGCATAAAAATAAAATGAACTTCCCATTAAATTTGACAGTTTAACTGAGCAGTGAGGAAAAATAAATGGCTCTTAATTGATGCCCAAATTATGTGTTGGCTCCTCATTACTTGAGCTTTAATTCCTGAATGAAGAAAACTCTTTATTTAATAATCTCTCACAATGACTAATTGCCACCTTCTGTCAGTCCCATAAGGTGCCCAATAGCCGAATTATTGCTTCTTTATATTTCAGTAATAGCCGAGCTCTTTAATGAAAGACCTCCGATCACAGGAAGCTCATGAAGGAGTTTAACGAGACATTAAATGGTACTGCACAACACGGGACATTTGCATGGATTTAATTTTACATTCATATTAATGTCAGACAAGTTCATCATGATTCATGTAACAATAATGAAAGCTTGAGGAATAAGTAATGGCCGTTTCATTCCCACTGAATCCCTCCGTCCTGGGTTTCACCATTGCTTGTGCTTGCCTTTCTCTTCAGGAAACGAGACAAGATTTTTCTGTCTCATTTCCTTCATCATCCCCATCAGAATATTTTTCAGTGGAAGCAATTCTCACCACCCATTTGAAGTTGAGCACATAATTTCCAAGTGTTTGCTTGATAATGCGTTTCAGCTTCAACAGAGAAGTTGGAGAATTCCAGGGCTGAAGGTTATTAGAGTTGGGGGGTAGCAGCCAAAGTTAGTCATGACTAAGTCCGACCTATTGATGGGATTTGGGTGAGTCACAACTAACTTGTCCCATTGATTTCAATGGTGCCTAGTAATGACTTACTAGTCTGAGTCTTGCTCATTATTTATAATAATGCATACACTCCTCTTTATAGACAGCCAGCTTAAGTGGCACAGCAGGGAAATGCTTGACTAACAAGCAGAAGGTTGCCGGTTTGATTCCCTGCTGGTACTATATCAGGCAGCAGTGATATAGGAAGATGCTGAAAGGCATCTTGTCAGTTCTTGATGCCAGGGACATCTCTGGGTTCTCCTTCCCCATCAGCTCCAAGCAGGACAGAAACTGTGAAAAACAGATAGTGCCCGCCCACTTGGGGCTGCCAAGGATAACCCCGCCCCAGTTCTTTCTGTCCTCGCTTCAGCTCCAGCAGCAGTTTTTCTTCTCTCCTGGCCTTTTTCTCTATTATTGTCCTTCTCGCCTTTCTAATTGTCTGTGTTTCTGTCAGTTTTTGCTCCTTTTCCTTGTGTGTGTACCCTATTTAGGGGAAAAAAAAGAGCTTTAGTTTAATTTCCCTTACCTCTTTCCCCCCTCCCTCCCTTCGGCTCCCCCTCATTTCATGGGCAGCCCGCTTAGGGCAAGAATTATTTTGGTGCCCAGAGGAAAGATTCAGGACCGTTTGGGTCCGGGACGCTCGAGGCCTTTTGGTGCCCCAGCTCTGGCGCCACCGACCTTGCCACTCTGCTCTCTGGAACCGGGGCATTCTTGCAGGCGGGAGAATTCTACACTCCCCAGCTGCACAGCAACGGAGGCCACAGCAAAGAGAACCAAAAGCAGAGAGGAGTGAAGGGAAGACACAGGGAAGCTCCGTGTAAGCAATTTAGCTGCAACGACGGTGACGGCTGCCTTGGAACCGCCCGCACCGATCGTTCCCGGGTCCGCGGTGAGTCTCCTGCCCTCGGGCCGCGAGACTTGTGCTTCAGCGGCCCGGAGGGCAGCGGAGGGTGCCGTTTGCTCTTTTGAACCTCGTGGCCCCTCTGAAGGTGCATCAGTCCAGCAAGCAGTCCGCCTCAGTAGCAGTGGGGGGACACCCAAAATGGCGACGGAGCTCGAGAAAACGGCGCGAAAGAAGCCGGTGGCCATTTTGAATGCACCGGAGAGTTCCCTTCCAAGGCCCTCATTGCAACAGCAGGAGCATGTTGAGGTACCGGGCGAAGCGGTAGGGGGCGGGGGAGAACCGGGTCCCAGCCATAGTGTGACCATGTCCATTCCCAAAAAGGTCCCCCCAGAATGGCAGGCCTGGTTTAAAAACGCGATTATAGACACCATTTATCAGATTAGGCCACCCCGTAAGGCGGGAAAATCCAAAAAATGGAAGATACGGGATTCCTCCCCCACGGAGTCAGACTCCTCTAGCGAGAGCTCTCCTCCTCCCCCCAGGAAGGCCAAAAAGAAAACGAAGCACCTTAAACCTAAGAAACTAGTGGACAAGGGCAACGATGCACACTCCTCTGAGTTATCAGACCAGGGATCAGGGGACCCTAACCCACGGAATCCCAGGCCTATTAGAGCCCCCATCAGCAACAGGCCTAAAAGCCCGATCCCTGAGGGGGAGGAAGCTGATCACACAGAGCCTGTATCCCAGGACCCCATAAACCTGGATAGAGAGGAGGCAGAGTGGTCAGGCGGAGATGATAATGACACATTTGCAGTGTCTCAAAGGCTCTTCGTGGCTGATGATTTTAATCCACTGATGAATAAGATCTTTAAAACTATCGGTCTCCAGCAGACAAGTAGTCAGGAAGCGCCTAATGAAAAGGGGGATTGGGTGTTCCCCAGGGCCACCCCTAAAGAAATTTTACTGCCATTTCCTTCTCTTTTCACAGATGTAGTCAAACAAGAATGGAAATTACCGGCAGCAAACAGAAAGCCTTTAGCTATCTCTAACCGCTTTTATGCTTTCCAGCCTGAGGTGTCTGACTTGCTCAAGACTCCCGCTACAGATGCCCCTGTAGTACAGCTGGTGTCAAACTCCTTGGTCCCCAGGGATGGAGAAGTCACCCTCAAAGACCCAGCAGATAAAAAAGCTGAATCAGCATTTAAACGAACCCATGAAAATTCAATGCACGCCACAAGGGCAGTGGCTGCAGCATCCATGGCAGCTAGGGCTTCCCTACTGTGGATTGATGGCCTTTTAAACGACCCCCCTGTTGACAACACCAAACTTAGACAGCAACTAGTTAAAATTCAAAAGGCACAAGCCTTTATGGCGGATGCCACTCTAGATTCTGTTAGATACTCGGCTAGAGTGGCTGCAGCCTCAGTCCTCGGCAGACGCCATCTGTGGTTGAAGAATTGGGCAGTGGACAATACCTCTAGGTCCAACCTAACCGCTGTGCCATATGATGCCACTAAGTTATTCGGGGAGGAGGCCCTCAAGGATATTTTAGTGGAGTCAGTTGACAAACGCAAAACGATGCCCACAACCTCTAGGAAGGTGGATCGCCAACCTTTTAAAAAGAATTACCAGAGTTTTCAGCCCTTTCGGACTTCCCGGCCTTTCAGAGGCCGGTTAAGAGATTTCAGACAGCAAAGGGGAACCTGGGGTCGCCAGAGATTCCCTTTCAGGGGCGCGGGTGGGTATAGACAGCAAGTCTCACAGCCCAAGCAAAAAGCACAACAATGACTGCAAAGTCATCAGATTGGGGGGCCGCCTGACGTCTGGGAGTCTTCAGTCACAGACTCCTGGGTCCTGTCAGTGATTCAAAAGGGCTACAAGATAGAATTAAACGCTCCTCCTCCCCCCAGGTTCATTCCAACACCTCGATCTCGCTGTGCCCTCAAACATGCAGACATGATGTTGGCCATCAAGCATCTCCTGGAGATTGGTGCGATAGAACCAGTCCCTCCCTGTCAGGAGGGGCGGGGCATTTATTCTATCTTATTCACCGTCCCAAAGAGGGATGGAACAAAAAGAGCAGTTTTGGACCTAAAATTTCTCAACAAGTCCGTCAAAAAATACCACTTCAGGATGGAAACGTTGAGATCAATATCGGAAATTCTCCTCCACATGGACTTCCTGGCTTCCATCGACCTGAAAGAGGCATATCTTCATGTGCCCATCCACCCCGACAGCAGGCACCTCCTATGCTTCAAATACGCAGGCAGTCATTTCCAATACGCGGCCTTACCATTCGGCCTATCGGCAGCCCCCAGGATCTGTATGAAGGTTCTGGCACCATTGGTCGCCAGGCTGCACATGAGGGGCATCAGACTGTTTGCATACTTGGACGATTTGCTCCTGAAAGCCCCCACCCTCCAGGAAGCTCAGCGGGACTTGCAGGTCACTCTCCAGGAATTGGAGGTCACGGATTCCTTATCAACCAACACAAAAGCCATTTGGAACCAACACACCACCTACAACATCTTGGGGTAGTGATGAACACAGAGGAAGACCGCCTGTACCTACCTTGGGACCGGTTCGAGATCATCACAAGGGAGGTCAAGTCGGCCCTGATGTCGTCAAGAAGTCGACTGATGTCCCTCTCCAGGCTATTGGGTCTCATGGTCGCAACCTTGGACGTCGTACCGTGGGCAAGAGTCCCTCTTCGACCTCTGCAATGGTTCCTCCTACCTCACCAGCACTCCATCGCAAAGAGGAAGCTCCTGTACCTTCGGATTCCGAAACAGGTGCACCAAGCTCTCAGGTGGTGGTTGAGCCCGCTCAACTTGTTTGCAGGAAAGGAATTCCTCGACCCACCAAGAGTCTTGGTAACGATGGATGCGAGCGACAGGGGATGGGGGGCTCACTGTCGCCACCTTTCGGCCCAGGGTCGATGGGATCCAGCGGAAAAGGCGCACAGTATCAATTGGAGAGAACTGAGAGCCATCCAGTTAGCCCTCATCGCCTTCCAAGCGACAATTCGGGGTTGCCACGTCCTAGTAAAAATGGACAACACAACAGCAAAGGCACACATCAATCGCCAGGGGGGCACTCGATCACACTCCCTTCACCTGGAGGCAATGCTTCTACTACACTGGGCAGAGGCCAACGTTTGTTCCATAATAGCTCATCACCTCAAAGGGGAGCTAAACACAAAGGCCGATTGGCCAAGCAGGGAGGACATTCATCCCGGGGAATGGAGTCTTCACCCAGAGGTCTTCCACCTCCTAACACTCCGCATGGGCGTACCCTGCATGGACTTATTTGCGTCTCCGATAAACTCCAAAGTGCGCCAGTTCATGTCCAGGTTCCTCGCTCAGGGAGCGACGTCAGTGGACGCCCTTGCCAGCCCGTGGCCCGAGGGGCTGCTGTTCGCCTACCCCCCGACTCCTCTGCTGACCAGGGTCCTCAGGAGGATTCGCCTCTTGAGGGCCTGAGTCATATTAATCGCCCCCTACTGGCCCAGGAGGCCATGGTTTTCGGAGCTCGTTCTCATGGCAGAAGAGGATCCATGGCAACTGCCTGTAAGAGAAGACCTGCTATCCCAGGGACCAGTTTACCACCCCGACCCAGCGTGGTTAAGGCTGACCGCCTGGAAACTGAACGGAGCTTGTTAAAGGAGTTCGGATATTCCACGGCGGTCATGAACACGATTTTGGCATCTAGACGACCTTCCACGAATCGGATATACCAGACAACCTGGCGGGCGTTCCTCAAATGGTCCTCTCTGCATTCCATTCCTCGGGGGTCGGCCTCCATCAAACACCTCCTGCAATTCCTTCAAGATGGGTTAGACAAGGGCCTCAAGCCCAACACACTAAAACACCAAGCTGCATCGTTACTGGGCCTGATCTCAGGAAGACCCCAAGAGTCTCTATCTTCATATCCACACTTGCGACGTTTCCTGAGAGGAGCCACCCTCCTGTCGCCTCCAGTAATACACAGGTTTCCATCATGGGACCTCCATCTGGTCCTCTCTGCTTTACAGCACACTCCATTTGAACCAATATCATCCATTCCACTGGAAAAACTGTCAAAGAAATTGGCCTTCCTGGTGGCTATCACGTCGGCACGCCGTATTTCGGAGTTGAGGTCTCTTTCAATTGATAAATCATTCTGTGTGTTCCAAAAGGAAGCGGTAAGGCTGATACCTGATCCTTTCGTACGCACGAAGGTGCCTTCCGTCTTTCACAAATCTCAGGACGTTTTTCTGCCTTCATTTTGTCCTCGCCCAACGCATGACCAAGAAAAGCTCTGGCACAAGCTGGACGTGCGTAGATGCTTGAAAACCTACATCAAGCACACGGCGCAACTACGCAACACCAACTCCATGTTCGTGGAGGTTCGTGTGAAGGGAAGAGGGTCCGCTGTCTCTGCAAAAACCATCGCTCGCTGGATTAAAGATTGCATAATACTGGCTTATCACTCTATGCGCAAGAGCCCACCTCCCGGAATCACGGCACATTCCACTAGGTCAGCAGCGGCCTCAGCGGCTTTTTCAGCACATGCTCCGGTTCAGGATATTTGCAGAGCGGCAACATGGTCTACGCCCTCAACCTTCACAAAACACTATAAGATTGAGACTCATGCCACTGTCCAGGCAGCTGTGGGCAGAAGGATCCTTCAGCAGGTACTCCCATGGGACTAGGCGGATATGCTTCCCTCCCTGTGGACCAAGCTGGGGTATGTCCCCAGAGATGTCCCTGGCATCAAGAACTGAGAACGGAGCATTGGTGTCCACTTACCGTGAAGGCTCCTTCTTGTTCTTGATGCCAGGGACATCTCGTCCCACCCAGTTGGTGCGCTCCGCCTGGTCCCGTTGGACGGAAGGTATGTCTCTACCTGTTGGTCAGGGGAAACCTTTCGTATCCATGTTTGTCCTTACTAAAAGGTACTTGTGCGTTACATTTCTACTCCTTGTTGTTTGTGTTAAAGGGTTACGTGTCCGGTTTATTTGTTGATCCTGCCTCGCTCGAACAGAGAACTGGGGCGGGGTTATCCTTGGCAGCCCCAAGTGGGCGGGCACTATCTGTTTATGTTTTTCACAGTTTCTGTCCTGCTTGGAGCTGATGGGGAAGGATAACCCAGAGATGTCCCTGGCATCAAGAGCCTTCATGGTAAGTGGACACCAATGCTCCGATCTCATACTGCACGGGAGGAGGCAATGGTCAACCCCTCCTGTATTCTACCAAATTAATACCCCAGGGCTCTGTGGGTGCCAGAAGTTGACACCGACTCGATAGCACACTTTAGCTTTATATACAGGCAAACCTATCCCTCACTTACTATTGCAAGTAATGAGGCATTATGCCTATGGGGAAAGCGGGGTTAGGTTCCTGGACTGAATTTAAAAGGCACTTTTTTTAAAGAAAGAAAGAAACACAACAGGAAAAAAGACTCTGCAATGTTCTCTCCGTGGGTGCCCCTCAAACTGTGAAACACCCCCCAAAACAGTGAAAACAGGGCAAAAAATGGGCAAAACAAACAACTGTAGTGGTTAGAGTGCTGGACTAGGACCGGGGAGACCTGAGTTCAAATCCCCATTCAGCCATGAGACTAGCTGGGTGTCAATTAGACACCTGAGGATGCACCAAAATGTGGATGGTGAGTCTGCAAATAGCGAGGTTTCCCTGTAAATTATTAAGTAATTGTGTTTTGAACTCATACTCATATCATTTAAACAGTTTTTAAACAGTTGGATGGGCTGCCAATATGTTGCATTGGTCCTAAATTGTTGCTTTGCTTGCCCAGACTGGCAGCAGCTTCTCCAAGGTTGCAAGCAGGAGTCTCTCTCAGCCCTATTTTGGAGATCCTCCCAGGGAGGGAACTTGGGACCTTCTGCATGCAAGTATGCAGGTGCTCTTCCCAGGACGGCCCCATCCCCTGAGGGGAACGCCTTACAGTGCTCACACATCTAGTCTCCCATTCATATGCAATCCAGGGTAGACCCTGCTTAGCTAAGGGGACAATCCATGCTTGCTACCACAAGACCAGCTCTCCTCGCTTAGTCTGCATCCTGCCCAGCAAATGGAGCCCATTATGAAACAAATGCCAAGAACCCTGAATGAGTTCTGACACGCCTTCAGTTGGTTCCCTTCTTTTTTGTCATTAAAAATAATGTATGTTTGTTTTACATTTAACCATAATTTGTGCCCTTGCTAAGCAGGGTTTGCTCTGGTTTGCATTTGAATGGGAGGTACCATGTGTGAGCACTGCAAGGTATTCCCCTTAGGGAGGGGAGTCACACTGGGAAGATCACCTGCATGCAGAAGGTTCCAAGTTCCCTCCCTGGCAGCATCTCCAAGAGAGGGCTGAGAGAGACTTCTGCCTGCAACCTTGGAGAAGCCGCTGCCAGTCTGTGTAGACAATGCTGAACTAGATGCACCAAGGGTCTGACTCAGCATACGGCAGCTTCCTATGTTCCTAAAGTGCATACCAATTGAGTCAGTAAAATCATTTGTTGATCTATCACATTTTTAACATGTAACTTTTTATTTCCATCTTTCTGGGGTGGATGAAGCCAGCAAGATCATTTCAACAGTTGGTGTCTGTGGTCTTCCACCCCTCACCCCACCCCACCCCACCCCACCCCGCCCACCGACAACATTTTGCCTGAAATAAAATTAATTTTGTGCAGCTATTCATGAAGAACCCACCTTAAGCTTCAGATATTAGTGATTTAAATCAAAAGCCTTTTAATTATAATGCCTGTTGTTTTAATTACCAAAGGAAATATATTTAGACACCCTATAGAATCCTGCTGATAAACCAGAGGCTCAGAAAACATTTCCTGCCTTGGCAGAATGCGGTAGAGACGCGCATTTCAGCTTCTATGGAGTGCTGGCTGTCATTTAGAATAGTTTGTCTTCATTTTAATTAATCAATAGGGGAAGAAGCAAAAGACGATGAAGCAATGCTGGTATCATTAGACATGCAAGGGAACTCAGCATCTCCATCACAAAAGCAATTCTGACAAATGTCATCCCCCCCCCTTTTTTTTGGCAGAATGTTGCAGAATTGAATACAGATCTCTTGAGTCCAGTTCCCTTGTCCTTTGCTCCCAGAATCAAGGCAAAAAGCTGAGTGGAGATCACAGTGTTTAGAATGTGAGCCCTTTGGGCACAGGGGTCCATCTTATTTATTTATTATTTCTCTGTGTAAACCGCCCTGAGCCATTTTCGGACGGGCGGGATAGATAGATAGATAAGGGAGGAGAGCTGGTCTTGTGCTAGCCATTGGTCCATCTAGCTCAGTATTGTCTACACAGACTGGCAGCGGCCTCTCACAAGGTTGCAGGCAGGAGTCCCTCTCAGCCCTGTCTCAGAGATGCTGCCAGGGAGGGAACTTGGAACCTAGATGTTCTTCCCAGAGCGGCCCCATTATCCCCTGAGGGGAATATCTTCCAGTGCTCACACTTCTAGTCTCCCTTTCATAGGCAACCAAGGCAGACCCTGCTTAGCTAGGGGGACAAGTCATGCTTGAAAGCGGGCATCCCCCAATGTGACTTTCCCCTTTGACAGGCTTAGAAGCTTCAAATGGGACAAGATGTCCCCTGGTGCAGCAGAGCCCAACAACACTTGTTTCCAAACAACTCTATCCCAGTTGTTACGTATGATGATCATGTAGCTGCTAGTCGGCGACTGTAATAAAGGAATCTGAATCTGAGACGGGGGGTGGGGGCGTGGAAAATGCTCAGAGAGCAGCCATTGAGAAGCTCCACAGGCGTGGAGCAGGCACGTTCCTGGGTGGACCTGGGCCGCCCTCTCTATGGTTTCTGTTCCAGAAACAGCATGAAACTGTGGTTATTGCGGTGTCTGCATTCAGATGTAACGTGGCGGGTGCTGCTGGGAGTGGGGAGCGGTTGGCAGTGTTGGAGCTAGGAGACTGGCAGCATCAGCTCTCAGCTGCAATGTCTCATAGGGACCACTGCGGGGTTTTAGGGTCATGGACAGAAGTGCTGGACTCTTCCCCTCTTTGTTCTTCCAGTGTTAGTGTCCATTTTGTCTCCCCAGAGATGGCTGTTTGTTTCGGTCTCTCTCTTCAGCCACGAGCGACAGCTGAAATTAAGCTGCAGGCTCTTTCACATTTGTTTGTAACCTTTTCTTTAAATAAATCCTTGTAGTTCTTCAGTACTAAAGAACTGCCTCCGCACCTCTTGTTTTGCTGCTTTCTCACCAGACTGGTTTCGCTCTGCTCTTTGGGGACTGCACTGCCATTCTGCTCCTGCAGGCAGGAGGCACCTTTGTGTAAATTAGACTAGCAAGACAGAGGTTGCCGGTTCGAATCCCCGCTGGTATGTTTCCCAGACTATGGGAAACACCTCTATTGGGCAGCAACAATATAGGAAGATGCTGAAAGGCATCATCTCATACTGTGAGGGAGGAGGCAATAATCAACCCCTCCTGTGCTCCACCAAAGACAACCTGGCACTCTGTGGGTGCCAGGAGTCGACACCGACTCAACGGCACACTTTAACTTTATGCTGCGAAAACCGTGGTTTCACACCTTTGGATGTACACGAATCCCAGCTTGTGCCCCATTCAACTCCGGTTTGCCATTACATGTGAATGGGGCCACAGTTTTGAGATTAGGGGCCTGAAGGTGTAGATTGCAGAGAAAATCTTTGGCCCCAGCTCTAATTTAGGACAAGCATTATGAAACCCCAAAGCTTGTATCCAGATCTGAGCCTGGGATCTCTCATTTGCATTGACAAGACAAATGAATGAAGGCAAGGAAGGGCATTTTATTACATTTAAAAACACCTTGTTTTGTAGCCTATAGAGCCCAAGCCAAATCTGAGGGCTGCATTCATGCAGACAAACATGAATTTTTATGCAAACTCACTGAAATGTTGTTTTGCAGGGAAGGAGATCATAATTGGTGAGGCCTGCAATTCTGCTTGAATTGTCTGGCCACTTACTAGACAGGTATGTTTTTCCGATACGGAAACCATAGCCGTATCCTTCAACAGAGGTGGCTGCATTTCAATGCTAAGTATTGTTTTTTTGGGACCGGACAGAACTCTGTGGAAAGGTTTGACTTCTGTCTTTCAATCAGTCTCCACACAACCTGACCTTAAATCAATGGTTTCAGTGGAGGGCACTAACCACGCTTGACAGCTTTCTGACTTCCAGAAACACATTTTTCATCCCGTCAAACCATGATGGAGGAAAGTGGTCCCTAAGTACTCTCCAGAAATGGAAAGCCCATTATGACTATTTAGCCATAGGGAAATTAAAGGAGGATGCAAGCCTCTTTCATTCAGGTTTGTCAACTGCCTCAAAATCCGATACGGGGAAGATGCAATTTGCTTTGCATGTCAGGCCCTCAGGAAAACCTGACTGGCCAGGTGGGCAAGGCTGCCCACTTCAGATATGGCAATAGTAACATTGCTCCAGGGGAACTGTGTGTGTGGCGGGTGTGAATAGCCTCTGAGAGGAATACTCCCATAAAGCAGATGGTGGCAGCATGAAAAAGGGGTCTGAGAAAGTTTAAATGTGGTTTAACCGCAGCGATTTGAACAAAATTGTCTGAAAATTCTGTGTGCTCATAATCAGCTCTGCAGGGCTCAGTGATCTTGGTTAACTCTTTAACCTGGATCGCCATGATTGTGTGGATGCAGACTATGCTTCTATGATCCCTGCTAGCAAGTTGCTGCCAGTCAGAGCAGGCCACAGAGGGCTGAAACCCACCGGCATGACTCGGGACAAAGCATGACTCTGAGCGTCAAACATGAAGGATCTGTTTGCATTCAGCAGCCTCAACAGCTCATGTTGCACTTCAGCTGCATTTCAAGATTTGTTTAACCCCAGCACAAGGGCTGAGCAATGTCAATAAACAATTAGCACACCCCCAACCAAGCAATTAAATCACTGGGAAGAAAGGAATTCCAGCAGACAATGCAATTATTGTATTAACTAGCAAAAAGAGAGTCTTATACAAAGGACAAACCTTTTGAAGAAGCATTCAGCAGCAAGACTGCTTGAAGAGCTACTGTTGTAGGGCTGCCCTCTTTCAACATTCAGCTCAGAAGTAGCTATTTGCACACCTGATGGCTGGATGCAACCTGTCAAAACTGCCACTCTGCTGCCAAGTGGAGCAGGAAGATGGTGGTAGAGATATGCTCGAAATGCATTTTTCAAATTCATTTTGAATTCAAATTGAATTCTGAAATTTTGTTTTGAATTCAAATCAGCTTTGAATTCAGTCCAAAAATTCAGTTAGAATCTGAATAGAACTGAAATGAATTTGAACCTGTTTTGGCACTTTTTTAACCAATCAGGGGGGCTTAATGGTTTTTAAAAGGTGCCAAACGGCTCTCAAATCAAATTCGAATCAAATTTTGAAAATTCATTTAATTTGAATCAAATTGCCCCTTTGAGGTGTGACTCGATTCAAATTTGAATCACTCAAATCACCCAGATTTGAGTCGAATCAATTTGAATTCAAATTGATTTGCACATCCCTAGATGGTGGGCCTTTTGTGCCTGCTTCATGCACCAGAATATCTTCAGTCATGGTGGCAGGCATGGAGAAGCCATCAGAGAAAATCCTCAAATATTTCTCCATGAGAAGATCCCTGACATTCTGTTTCAGATTTAACTTTGCAGAAATTTGTGTTCCAAACCAAATTCCCAAGACTGCACTCCCCTCATTCAGGCTCATGTTCTTATTTTATTTTATTTTATTTATCAAATTTGTACACCACCCCAAACTTTTTTCTCTGGGCAGTTAACAATAGCATAAAACAAGTTAAAAACATATTCAAAAACTTAAAGCAATTAAAAAATTTAAAAATAAATTAGAGATTAAAACCTAGAAATTTGAAAAGCTAAGAAAGCTTGGGCGAACAGATGGGTTTTCACGACTTTTTAAGAAACTGCCAGAGATTGGGAGGATCGTATCTCAGCAGGGAGTGCATTTCTCAATCTCGGGGCAGCGACTGACAAGGCCCGTCTTTGTGTAGCCACCAGACAAGTTGGTGGTCACTGGAGACAGACCTCCTCGAATGACCTCAATGGGCGGTGGGGCTCATAGTGAAGAAGACGCTCTCTTAAATACCCAGGGCCTAAGCCGTTTAGAGCTTCCTTCCTTCCTTCCTTCCTTCCTTCCTTCCTTCCTTCCTTCCTTCCTTTCTTTTTACATTTTATATCCCGCTCTTCCTCCAAGGAGCCCAGAGCGGTGTACTGCATACTTAAGTTTCTCCTCACAACAACCCTGTGAAGTAGGTTCGGCTGAGAGAGAAGTGACTGGCCTAGAGTCACCCAGCTAGTTTCATGGCTGAATGGGGATTTGAACTCGGGTCTCCTAGTCCAGCACTCTAACCACTACCCCACGCTGGCTCTTGTCTTTTATGTACGTAGTCGGGGAGTACTTCTGGACCCGAACCTCTCCCTGATTTCTCAGGTTGAGGCAGTGGCCAGGAGTGCTTTCTATCAGCTCCGGCTGATTCGACAGCTACGTCAGTTTCTGGAGATAAATGATGACCGTAAAACATTGGTGCTTATGCTGGTACTTGACTACTGCAATACATCCAAAGTTGGGCTGCCTTTGTACTTAGTTCGGAAACTGCAGTTAGTACAGAATGCAGCAGCCAGGTTGGTCTCCGGGGTTGCCCAAAGACATCATATTACAACCATTTATAAAGAACTACACTGGTTGCCAATAGGTTTCCAGGTGAAATACAAAGTGCTGGTCATTACCTATAAAGCCCTAAACAGCTTGGGTCCAAGGCATTTAAGAGAGTGCTGTCTTCTTCTTAAGATCATCTCAGGAGGTCCGGTTACGGTTGCCACTGTCTCAGCTGGTAGCGACTGGAAACCAGGCCTTTTCTCGAGTTGCCCCAGACCTTTGGAACGTGCTTCCTAATGAAATTAGAGTTACCCCTTCTCTGAATGTTTTTAAGAAGGACCTGAAAACATGCCTGTTTAGCCAGGTGTTTCGTCCATAGTTTTAAAGCTTTGATTTTTAGAGTTTTTATTTGTGTTTTTTAAATTGTTTAAAATGTGTTAATAATGTTTTAAGGGTTTTTAGATTGTGAACCGCCCAAGGACGTTTTTGCATGGGTGGTATAGAAATGTACTAAGATAGATAGATAGACAGATAGATAGATAGATAGATATGTACTAAGTTAGGTAGGTAGGTAGGTAGAAAAAGTGGCACAGCTGCTATCAAAGAAATATTAGCCAGGAAATGACATCCACCTTCATTTGTGTTGTGCTCTGCAATGATGATGGTGGTGGGAAGTGACAGAGGCTTTTGCTAATTATAATTACTGTTAAGGACATGATTTAAAATTATGCCAGGAATCTCTTAGCAAAAACAACAAGAAGCTGTGAATAAGCACAGCAATTTCCATAAGGTTGCAAGGTTCAGCCTGGCACTCAGCACAATTGAACATTTAGCAAGAATGCATTTCTGTGCGGCTCTCTCCTTCTACGGTATCATTCACATCTCCTTTAGCATTTGGAAATGCCATTTGAACAGAATAGCTATGGATTCACTATGTTAAAGGGCTGTAATATAGGACCAATATCTGATATCAACAGTTTGCTCTATAGCTTTGGCATCTCATGGAGAAAAATGACTTTGAATCCCCGTCCCCACAACTGTCACCCTTTTTTTCTGGAAACAACAACAACAAACACCTTATCATCTCACTCAAACACTATGTTCTTGAAGACTTATAGATTTATGGCAGGAGAGCTGTAAGCATGGATTGTACCCTTTGCTAAGCAGGGTCAACCCTGGTTTGCATTTGAATGGGAGACTGGTCTTGTGGTAGCAAGATGGTCTTCTGGAAGAGCTGGTCTTGTGGTCACGAGCATGAATTTTCCCCTTTTCTAAGCAGGGTCTGCCATGGTTTGCATGTGAATGGGAGACTACACATATGAGCACTATAAGATATTCCCCTTAGGGGATGGGGCTGCTCTGGGAAGAGCATCTGCGTGTTAGCATGTAGAAGGTTCCAAGTTCCCTCCCTGGTATTTCCAGATAAGGCTCAGAAAGAGTATCTATCTATCTATCTATCTATCTATCTATCCATCTGTCTATCTAGTGCATTTATAGACCACCCACTACCAAAGTCCCTAGGTGGTCCCTATATAAAATTGAAACTTAAAACAATCAATAAAATACCTATAAAGCCCTAAACAGCTTAGGCCCTGGGTATTTAAGAGAACGTCTTCTTCACCATGAATCCCACCGCCTGTTGAGATCATCTGGAGAGGTTCGCCTGCAGTTGGCGGCTACTCGGGGACGGGCCTTCTCCGTTGCAGCCCCTGGACTTTGGAATGCGTTCCCTGTTGAAATAAGAGCCACCCCATCTCTGGCAACGTTTAAAAAGGCACTGAAGACACATTTATTCACCCAGGCTTTTAATTAGATTTCTAGTTTTAATATTTTTAATATTGGGTTTGAAATGTTTTCAGTGTTTTCAATGGTTTTAATGTTTAATTGATTTAATGTTTTAAATGATTTTAACTGTAAAACGCCCAGAGACTCATGTTTTGGGAGGTACAGAAATATTTCAAATAAATAAATTTCAACTAAAAACATCAGCTAACCTTGGAGAAACTGCTGCCAGTCTGTGTAGACAATACTTACCTAGATGGACCAATGGTATATGGCAGCTTCCTATGTTCCTAAGACTCCTTTCTATATTTTTCTCGCAGAGATGTTGAAAAGGTCACAGTGAACATTAACACAGCCTTGAGCCTTTGCATTGTTGGACTAAACAACACCAACATCAGATAAATCAATAAATAAATTTTCCTTAAGGAATAATTTTTAAAGGTTCTTAAGGATCTTGCAGCCTCCCCGTCAGGGGTCTTCTCATGTGTCGCTGCACACTGCGGTGACACAGGAGCAACAAAATGAAGTTAATGGAGCGCTCACTCCACTAACCTCATTTAAGGGCGGTTAAAGGGCAGCATCTGGTGGGCCACTGTGCGAAACAGGATGGGCCTTCTTGGGCCTGATCCAGCAGGGGTGTTCTTATGTTCTTAAGGGGAGGGTGTTTTAGGCGGGCTAGCCACCTTGGGAGCATGGGGCCCGCCCGCAAGAAAAACCACAGGGCTCTGTGGTGCACCTGGAGTCGACATTGACTCGACGGCACACTTTACCTCTAGTGGTGTCTATTGGGCTAGGAAATACTTCCTTTACCAAGGACCAGGCTTCTTTGGACAATCATTAACTGGATAGGACAAGCATCTTACCTCCCATCGGGAGCTGCATGCAATCCTGACTTGTGACAATCTGTGAGTAAACCACAGGGTTGGAGGAATGTGGAGTGCTCCTGTGTGACGCTCCCACTGGGTAGGACAGTGGCATACCACCCAGCTCTCATGCCCAGGAGGAACCTCACACGGAGCACTCCCCCCCTCCGTCCTTACCCTGCTGTTTACTCAGAGACACTCACAAATCGGGAGCACACACAGCTCCCAAAACTGAGTAGGAGGACATTGCCCTACCCAGTTGATGACAGCCAGAACTGGCTTACTGTTGGATTTCCTTCTGCCTTTGACGGGAGCTTTCTTCAACCCTTCAAAGCACAGTGAGTAACATTTATTTTTTAAAAAATCTATCCAGTTTACCAGGGTTCTGTTTTCATCAGGAACTGATCCATGAGTCACCATCAAATTGTCAAGAAGTCAATTGATTTTCTATGGCTGCAACCTGGAATTTGCTGATTCTACTGCAGACTTGTTGACTTGAATGATGATGTTTTGGAATCAGGAAAGAGGAGATGGCAACCTTGTCTGAACTGAGGACATTTTTGCAGGGTAGCATAAGAACTTGTGATCACCCTTGATCCAACAGGGATTTTCTACATAAGCCCTGCTGGATCAGGCCCAAGGCCTATCTAGTCCAGAATCCTGTTTCTCACAGTGGCCCACCAGATGCCTCTGGGAAGCCCACAGGCCAGAGGTGAGGGCATGCCCTCTTTCCTACTGCTACTCCCCTGCAACTGGTATTTAGAGGCATCATGCCTCTGAGGCTGGAGGTGGCCTATCACACTCAGACTGGTAGCCACTGATCGACCTGTCCTCCTTGAATTTGTCCAAGCCCTTTTTAAAGCCACCCAGGCTGTTGGCTGTCACCACATCTTGTGGCAGAGAATTCCATAGGCTGATTACAAGCACACCCAGCTCCCTCATAGAACTTGGTTTCCAGCCCCTTTATCACCTTTGCTGCCCTCCCCTGAACCCATTCCAGTTTATCAACAGCCTTTTTAAAATGCAGGACCCAGGAGTCCAAATGAGGACGGATAAGATCTGACCTGGAGGCTATTCCCACGATCAGGCGAAATAGGGCTAGAGGAGCCCAGTGACCGCCAGGCTTTTAACCCGCCAAACTACCCCTCCCCTTAAACTGAGTTTGTGGAGTGAGCACTCTGCAAACCCATTTTTAACAATCATGAGTTGCAGCGCAGCTCCGCGCCACGGCAACTCATGAGGAGACCCCCAACCGGGAGGCTCAAAAGCAGCCTCCTGGCTTGGGGGTCTCTCCAGCATGCCCTGCTCGCTCGCGCAGGGCATGCTGGAGCTTCTGGGGTGGCCGCGTGGCCCTCGAACTCCGCAGCCCCCGCCGGCTCCGTGATGGAGCCGGCAGTCGTGTGGGCAGCTGCTGAGGCCACCCAGAGCAGACTGCTGCTCGTCTTCGGGGAGAGCGGGCTTGGCCTCGCAAACCCTCCCCAGGCTCTTCCTGGTCTGAAGTATCATATGTTCATTGCCACCCCTGATTTGCAACATCTAAAATGTGCCTCATCTGCTTTGTGGTGTTAACACCTCAATATTGAATTTGAAATTCAATACCAAGGAAATTGGATTGAAAATGAGTGCAGTAAATATTTTTCTTTCACTTTGACGGTCGCTGCTTTATTACATGATACTTTAACAAAAGCCAAAACCCTCCTTCTAGAATATTAATGGGTTCATTAGTGTCTAATTGCTGGGTTGTGCTAATGTAATCTCAGTCAACACTCAGAATCCTAGTTAATCAAGGACAAGTCCTAGCAAAAAATGCATATGGAGATGAGTGTAAACCCACCTTCAGAAAATACCCATGTATTTTCTGACACATTCCCTGGCAATTATTTGGATGGCACAGACCAGAATGTTTGTGTTGAGAACTCAGTCTGTGGACTCTTCAGAACATCCTGCATATTTTGAGTTAAAGTTGTTGAAGTATGTGAAGTACCCATAAATCTGCCACTGACTCCGACTAAATTAGCCTAAATATCTCAAGTTCCATTTGGAACCCCAGGCTTTACCTCTGAGTGTATCTGATATTGTCAGGACTTGGACTTTCTGGCCTAGGGATCTGAACCTCTGGGCTTATAACACTCATCTCAAATTCAAGGCAAGCATGATGATCCCAAGTTCTTCTCTGGCTCGGTTATTAATCTGAGCACAAGGTTGTGGAGAACTTTTTCCAAAGTGGAATATCAAGGTTTTCTTCCCAAGGAGAAAATTTTCTCAGATGGCTTCTCCACATCCTATCCACCCAAATAGTCCACCTTTGTCCCTGCCTGTTCAGGTGATATCAATACCACCAGTAACCCTCCTTTCTGGAAAGGACTGCCTTGGATCAGCACAAGCATGGATCACCTCTAGGTTAGACT
Source organism: Hemicordylus capensis (assembly GCF_027244095.1). NCBI lineage: Eukaryota > Metazoa > Chordata > Lepidosauria > Squamata > Cordylidae > Hemicordylus > Hemicordylus capensis. Next base: position 9,319,988 of record NC_069668.1, on the reverse strand, counting down.
ATTGCATTACGCTTCTTGAGCTCTGCTCTTGAAAAGAGTCCAAAAATGAGAGATGAATTGATACAGCAGTCTTATACCAAGTCAGACCACTGGTCCATCTAGCTCTACTCTGCCTGTCAGCAGCGCTCCACAATTTCAGACAGTGATCTTTTCCAGCTCTGGCTGGAGAGGCTATCAGGGATTGAGCCTGTGTTCTGCCATGGAGCAACAGCTCCATCCCCTTTCAGTTTCCATCCTATCCACATTTTCAGAGAGAATTTGTATTTCTCCTTAGGGAAATCCCGAGGACCCTGTAATTCAGAGACAATTTCCATTTGGGGGAAAATTTCTCAGTGCTCTTGCCAGGTTCATATTTCACCATCTCTTCTTAGATGTTAAGCCGCCTAATGGCGCAGTGGGGAAATAGCTTGCCTCGGGAGCGAGAGGTTCCATTAGGAATCCCCGCTGGTATGTTTCCCAGACTATGGGAAACACCTCTATCGGGCAGCAGCGATATAGGAAGATGCTGAAAATCATCATCTCACACTGGATGACAATGGTAAACCTCTCCTGTATTCTACCAAGAAAACCACATGGCGCTGTGGTTGCCAAGAGTCGACACTGACTCAGTGGCAGAACTTAACTTTTGAGTGATGCTTGCCTCCTTCTGCTCCTCATAATCCTCCTCTTCCTCCTCTTCCTCCTTCCCCTTCCCCTTCCAGGATAAGAGGTCCGTGTACTTGAATTCCGATTGTAGGTCTGCAATGTGGTTTGACACTCTGAATGAGCACAAAGCAAGGGTGGGTGCATGTAGGGCACATGTGAAGCATAAATGGCTATATTAAAAAAAAAAATCAGTAAGAGCCATTTCTCTTAAGAATTAATCTTCCTTGACAGTTAATATCACTGAGACGCCAGCAATTAATTAATCAGCAGTTCTTTCCGAAAAGCAATATTGATCTGTTGTTTTCCATGAAGCAGGAATATTAGATGGAAGATTAAACAATTACATAAAGCTGGGGGAAGGAAATTGGCCTTCTCCAAACCAAGACCGGTGGCCGGGGTGGGTGGGGTGGATGCCACCAATGTCCTGACCAAGGTGACTGTGGCATGAAGGAAAAGAGCTGTCAAGTCCTTGAAAATATTGTTTAAAAAATGTTCAGGGAAATATAGCAATAGCAATAGCAATAGCACTTACATTTATATACCGCTCTATAGCCGGAGCTCTCTAAGCGGTTTACAATGATTTAGCATATTGCCCCCCAACATTCTGGGTACTCATTTTACCGACCTTGGAAGGATGGAAGGCTGAGTCAACCTTGAGCCCCTGGTCAGGATCGAACTTGTAACCTTCTGGTTACAGGGCGGCAGTTTTACCACTGCACCACCAGATGGAATGGAATGATCATGATGGTGGAATGATCATATTTGCCGTCTGTGTTGCTGGGGCACATCGAGAATGAAGGCGCCCATGCCACGAGAACACCTTTCGTCATACCTTTCACCGAGAAAGAGGCAGCCCTTTCCTTGAAGAGGAACAGAGGCATCCAATGTTCAGGTGAGCGGTTTGAAGGAGGCTTCCGGTCTCTCTCACCTTTCTCGATTGTATTATCTTTGTTATTACAAGTTCTTTTCCTGGGGCTTTGGCTGGAGCTGTGCAGCAGAGAGATGCAAGGCAGGGCTGTTATTGACCCTTCCTTCTTCTAGGTGAACATCCACCTGCACGGACTCTTTTAAACATCTTCGCTGTTGGGGAGGAATTGGCTGGGGGCCGCAGCCTGAATTGGAATGAAGGCTGAGCAGCCTATGGCAGGCTCCGTGGGGTTTTCACCTTCTGTACCAGCAAAAATAATGACAGGTTGCTGACAAAGGTGAAGCCCCGAGTGAGAAGCTGCTGTGGCAGGTTTCTGAATCTTTGGAATTTGTTTCCAGGATTGCGACTTCTGCATTCATTCCGCACAGCACGGGAGAAGCGAGAAACCTCCTGTCCACCTTGGATGTCAGATAAAGGTCACCACAGCAACATGAATCCCTCAGTGTGGTGATCTCGTATGTGTCTTTCCTGCTTGCACTTCAAGGGGTTTGAGCCAGTATAGCCAATCAAGAATTTTGGGCTTTTTCCTACCTCATTTGATCCTCACAATAACCCTGAAAGGTTGGTAAGATGACAGATATTCAACCCCACCCCCCACTAAGTTTAATGGCAGAGTGGGAGTTGAACCCACATCATCCTGGTCATAGCCTGACACTCCAGCCACCGAGCCCCACGGCCTCAATATATATGCCAAGTGTTGGAAAGCACGCACACACACACACACACACACACACACACACACACACACACACAATTTCCCTCAAGATCAAACCACTCAAGATTGCATTCAAGCATCACCCAGAGATGGATACAGGTCAGTCCTGGAGCATTGGCAACCTTAGTGTCATACTCCAAGGGGGGAAAGGTCTGTTCCTGGCCCTTTTTGAACCCGGAATTGCAGGGTGAGAACAGCCAAGGTCAGCCTTAGGAGGAGCAGGAGGTTACTTCATCAGCTTAGTCCTGGAGAGCTGGTCTCTGGAAGGAGAGCTGGTCTTGTGGCAGCAAGCATGACTTGTCCCCTTAGCTAAGCAGGGTCTGCCCTGGTTGCCTATGAAAGAGAGACTAGAAGTGTTTGCACTGTAAGATATTCCCCTCAGGGGATAATGGGGCCACTCTGGGAAGAACATCTAGGTTCCAAGTTCCCTCCCTGGCAGCATCTCCAAGATACGGCTGAGAGAGACTCCTGCCTGCAACCTTGGAGAAGCCGCTGCCAGTCTGGGTAGACCAGGGTCTCTGGTCTGGACCGTAAGACCAGGGATTCTCAACTTTGGGTCACTAGATGTTATTGGACTTCAGATCCCATAATCCCCAACCAAAGACCACTGGGGCTGGGGATTATGGGAGTTGAAGTCCATCAACATCTGGGGACCCAACGTTGAGAATCCCTGGTGTAGACCATACTGAGCTAGGTGGACCTATGGTCTGACTCAGTATATGGCAGCTTCCTATGTTCCAGTTTGGTTTGAATCTGAACCGGACTCCAGGTCTGGAGTCCCTGAATCTCCCGGGAGATCTGAATGCTCTGATCTCATGGAAAATACTGGGAACAGAAACCTCTCCGGGAAGAAGTCCAGGCACCGATGTCATTCCCAACTGCTCCTCAGATTACTCCGATTTGGGAAGGGCACAACAGTTCAGTATTGAACTTAATGAACTCTGATCTCAGGAGGGCCTCCAAGGTGATAGCAGCATATCAGCAAAGGGTGAAATTGGGTCACATCCAGGGAGATGATCAGTTCCCCCTTCAGCTATTTCCAAAGCAGCAGGTTATGAATTAACCTGGACATTCCACCGCTTCACTCCCACCGCTTCACTCCCGCTGATTTTGCTATTCTACCACCACCACCCCCTTAATTCATCAAACACCTCTTGATGGTTCCCCTGGGTTCCCCATGCAGTTTCCGCTTAGACCGTAAGTGGCAGTATAGAGCATCTTTTCATATGCAAAATACACTGTGATCCCTGCCGCCTTGGAACATTAACGCAAGAAAAATATGGTCATTAACCAGAAATAATTAGCATGTTTTCAGATTTGTTTTTCTTAAACCTTTAAAAAGAGAAGAAAAATCGAATGCCTCCAAGCCAACAAGAGCAGTGATGATTTATTTTGGTTCTTGAATGCTTGGCATTTACTGCGTCTATTATGAGACCATCCTGTATGGATGGCAGAGAGGAGAGAAAGAACACAGAATAAAACCCCCAAGACACAGATTGATTGGAGTCCTCTTCTGGAGGCCGAGGTGCCAATGTTTTGCAAGCGTTTGATAAAAAGAAAACACACTGAAAAGGATTATCAGCCCATTGTGTGGCTATCAAACCATTTGCTTCCGTGCCAGTAGCAACTTGTCACAAGCTTCTGAGAGTGTCGGGTGGAACAGATCTGAATATCAGCTGGCATTTATATTTTCAAAGGGAAAGCATCCTTTGTTCCTTTCCAGCAGCAGTCTTTTGTTTAACCCGAGATCTTTTCTGCACCCAGCATGGTCAAACCTAACACACAGTCTGCATAAGACCCTCTCTCCTCCACCTTATGACAGGCAGACTGCTTCTTGATAGAGTTTCCCATTATGCTTAGGAACATCTTCCTCCTCCTGCCCCCCTCCTCCACATTTTTTTGTTTGCTTCAATGCCAGTTCCCCAGAACTGGAAGAATGTATCTTTTCAATGTATTCCTTGGCCATTTGGAAGGAACCAGGGCTTTCCAGTGGGCATGCCCTGTCATTCATTTTAGACATCTGCAGCAGAGATCTGCATGATGCTCAACGCGAGTGTTGTGCATTAATGGCAGGGAGGGGGCTCCGGTCATTCATTTTAGTGCATTTCCCCCAGAGTATCTGCTTTGCTCTGCTCCGCATGCAGAAGGCCCCAGATTCCCTCCCTGACATCTCCAAGATAGGGCTGAGAGAGTAAGGGTGTGTGAGCCTGCCCAAAGCGAGCCACGCTTGAGTCTGAGCTGGCTCAACTTGAAGGGTTTGGGTTGAATGGCCTCTGTGCATGCATGGAGGCAATTTTATTGACCTCCAGGCACACGCAGAGGCCTGAACCAGCCCTGCCTGCTCTAGAGGGGGTGGGGGCTGCCGCCGCTACCACCCCCACCCATTCTTGTGGCTGCTGCAGCATCACCAGTGATAGCATTTTCAAGATACAAATTTACTCCCCTCCCACCCCAACTAGTTTTAGTAAAGCCCCCTGCTCCCCACTTCCCCTTTACTGGTAAAGAAGAATCCTTACTGGATTCTCCTTTACCAGTAGAAATTCTAGCCCACTCGAACCAGGCTCAGTCGAATTGAACTGGGCCCGGCTCAAGTCCGGTTCAATTCGAGGCAAACTGGGTTTTCCAGTTTTGTGTACACCTCTATGAGAGAGACTCCTGCCTGCAATGAGAGAGACTCCTGCCTTGGAGTATGGAATATGGAATATGGACTATGAATATGGACTCCTGACTTGGAGAAGCTGTTGCCAGTCTGGGTAGACAATACTGAGCTAGATGGACCAATGGCCTGACTCAGTAGAAGGCAGCTTCCTACGGAGGAAGAGGGACAGGGAGAGGGAATTCCCCAAACAAGGTGCCACAACCACAAAGGCCATGCCATCCACTTGGACTCCAAATCAGAACTCTCTAAGCAGGGCCTCTGAAGGTGATGTGAGCAGTTGGGCAGGTTTGAATGGGAACAGGCAGTTCCTTAGGTACCAAATCATAACTTATACAAACCAATGCTTGACATCTAACCAATGCAGCAGAGACGTGCATGATGCTCAAAGAGAGCTGTGCGCAGTAAAAAGGGGAGGGGGCCCCTCTTGTCTCCAAAGGCCTGGAAGACAAGAAGCAGGACCACAAGGTCTACCAGGGTTTGCTGGGGCCCCTCAGCAAGCGGCCTGTTTTTGATTCATTATTTTTAGTATTCACACAGACTAGATGACACTGGACTGTCAACAAGCCTTCATTTGCGGTGACGAGGCAATTTCCTCCAGGGGGCCTTTTTCCTATTCAGCTTGTGTCATCTTGACTGCATAACTGTAATGTGAAAATTGCTCCTTATAAGATAGCAATATAAGGGGGAAACAGCACTCTCTCCACATCAATCAGGCTCAAGGCTGCTTTACATGGGATTTGTGGGGGTGGGGAGGGTAGTTGCGTGTTCAGTTCTGCAGAGGACAAAAAGAAAATGTGTCAACAAGGAGTACACTAGAAAGGGGGTGAACTCGTGGCACATGGCAGTTGGGCTAGCGGGTGGAGCCACAGTGCGGGATGCAGAAGATTCCAGGTACCCTAGCAGTATCTTCCGAAAGGGCTGGGAAATACTCCGGCCTGAAACCTTGGGGAGTTGCTGCCAGTCAGTGTAGACAATACTGAGCTAGATGGACCAAGGGTCTGACCCTGTATATGGCAGCTTCCTCTGTTCCACATCTGCTTTGCCAATAAGGCCAAAATCAAGTTGGCACCACTACAAAAGTCCTGTAGCAACTAATACTGCTAATAAGGTCTATCTTATTTTATTAATTTTTTAATTTTATTTAAAATATTTCTTTACCACCCAAAACATGCGTCTCTGGGCGGTTTACAATTAAAATCATTTAAAACATTGAATCAATTAACAATTAAAATCATTTAAAAGATTAAAAACATTTAAAACCCAGTATTAAAATTATTTAAAATAAATATAATTAAAAGCCTGGGTGGATAAATGTGTCTTCACTGCCTTTTAAAAAGTTGCCAGAGAAGGGGAGGCTCTGGTTTCAACAGGGAGCACATTCCAAAGTCCAGGGGCAGCAACAGAGAAGGCCGGCCCTTCCCTGAGTAGCCGCCAGACAAGTTAGCGGCAACCGCAGGCGAAACCTCTCCAGGTGATCTTAACAGGCGGTGGGGCTCATGGCAAAGAAGACGGTTCTCTTAAATACCCAGGGCCTAAGCTGTTTTGGGCTGTTATAGGTAATGACCAGCACTTGATGTAATGATGATGTAAATACATGATAGAGGTGACTTATCTCTATGCAGGCATCCACACCATTTTGGCTTTGCCATTGAGGATCAAGGGCACATGACATTATGGGACTCACAAATGCATGCAATGAAGCCCTGTCATTGCTAAGTATGGAACTCACCTCTACTGCAGATTCATATGACCCCCCCACACACTGTTTTTCGTCATCTGTTTAAAACATACTGTCCACATGCGCATGTATCACGGAACCGCGGGTCCGCTGGACCCATGGTTCCATGCCCCGCTCCCCCTGTTCTCCCATCCAAGAGGGGCAGGGGAACTTGCTGTGTGGGCTTTCTTCTTTACTGAAGGGCAGCTCACACAGCCAATCAAGCCAATCAACTGGAGTTGAGGGCAGCAGCCTGTGGTTCCAAATTCGGATGTACTGAAGGCTGCCTGGAGCCTCGGGTTGCTGTGTCGAAACTCAAGGCAACCTAGGAACATAGGAAGCTGCGATATACTGAGTCAGGCCATTGGTCTATCTAGCTCAGTATTATCTTCACAGACTGGCAGTGGCTTCTCCAAGGTTGCAGGCAGGATGGCGAAGCCAGGGCGGGAACTTGAAACCTTCTGCTCTTCCCAGAGTGGCCCTATCCCCTGAGGGGAATCTCTTACAGTGCTGACACTTCTAGTCTCCCATTCAAATGCAACGCTGCTTAGCTAAGGGGACAAGTCATGCTTGCGACCACCAGACCAGCTCTCCTCTCCTGAACCCAAGGTTTCAGACTGGCATCCCCAATAAGAAACCTTGGTTTCATTGCCGCACGGAACACAGGTTGCCTGCGTTCAGACGTAATGTCTGCGGAGCGACAGGCCCACTGAACTGTGGTTCCACGTTACGTGTGAATGCAGCCAGGGAATCACTCTTCTGCTGACTCTGGATTTTATTGTTCTGTTGTATCAGTGATACTTGCATTGTCACAATTGTCTGGTTTTTCTTATATTTTGTTTTCATTTCTTTTTTAAAAAACTGTGTATACCACTTCAAGCATTCCATGGGAAAGCAACAGATAGATTCAACAACAAAATGCACTGGGGGCTGTAGTAGCTCACTAGGTGAGCACAAGGCAAGGAAGCAGATTCCAGCTACACATTAATTCTAACAAGAATGTATTACATGTATACTTTTCTTCCATAGTTGAATTCAAGGCAGCTGAGATGGGGCTCCCAGGCTCTCATCTAAACACTGAGCAGACCTACTGAACTCCAGGAAGATGGCTGCCTGCCATCTGGGACCAGGCCCTTATTGTTTGATTTGCATCACACTGCAGCATAGGATTTGTAGTCTATAACATGAGCAAGAACCCACGCATGTGTTACAATGGAAAAACACCGATTTCCCAAATACATACAATGATGTGGAGGCTGCCAGAATTCTAGAAGGGAATCAACAGATAATGTGACCAGCGTTCCTCTGTGGGTTGATTCCTGATGCTGGCACACATCCCTGAGCATCTTTTGCAAGTGGCTCTCTGAATCTACACTGCCATCTAATTTCAGCTGTCTTTGCAAACCCTGGTGAGAAATAGCTTTGATAACATTATATGTCACAGCATCATTGGCGACGAGGCCCAGCATACAGCAATAACAGCTCAAGGATGGCTAAAGTGGCCATTTGAAATATGCGCGGGTCTTTTCATTGATGCTGAGCACTCTTGCTATGCTTCCACAAAGAAGAAACAACTTGCCCCGTTCAGAGGTAGAGAGATGCTTCGAGAACTTACAGCTATTCTTTAACCAACGTGTCCACATCATGTTTTCTCCACCTGATGTTTTATGGACTAGCTGCAGCTAAAACGGAGTTCCCTATAAGCAGTCTTTATGGAAAGCCAGGTTTGAATGAACAAACAAAAAATCCTGTGAATGCAAAAGTTATTTTTCTGGCTGGGAATTCTAAGGCACCAGCAGAGACAGCCATACACAGAGTTCTGACGTCACAGCACTTAACATCTTCCAAGGCAACCAAATTACAAACCCAACAAATATTTCAGTGCCACTTTCCAACCAAAGTTCCTAAAGGAGGGCATATAAATGGATATATAAATAAACAAAAAGGCTCCCTGTTCCCAAAGGGATTACAATCTAAAAAATAAGACCAGCAACAGCCCCTGGAGGAATGCTGTGCTGGGGATGGATATGGCCAGTTGCTCTCCCCCCTGTTAAATAAAGAGAAAACTAGAATATTTCAAAGTAAGGAATATACCAGCGAAGATTCAAACTGGCAACCTCTGGCTTGCGAGGCATGTCATTTCCCCGCTGCACCAATTTTCATATTTCCTGAAGGATGGCACAAAAAAGGAGTCAAAACAAACGCTTGCAAGCTTCAAACGTACATCACAACAGCCCTGCAAGATAGGTTAGCATGATCAGCAATTATATATGTGCAGCTGAGGACAAGGGAGAACACTCAGCCTGAGGCTACCTCATGTTTTCATGTCAAATAGAAGATTAGATTCTGTGCCTCAGCCTTCCATTGCTCTCTGCACTTAAATGGGTCTCTCTTTTCTCCTTTCTCTCTCTCCTAGGAACATAGGAAGCTGCCGTATACAGAGTCAGACCCTTGGTCCATCTAGCTCAGTATTATCTACCCAGACTGGCAGCAGCTTCTCCAAGTTGCAAGCAGGAGTCTCTCTCAGCCCTATCTTGGAGATGCTGCCAGGGAGCGAACTTGGTACTTCTGCATGCAAGCATGCAAGTGCTCTTCCCAGGATGGCCCCACCCACTAAGGATCCAGTGCTTCACTTCTTCCAGTGCTCACATGTAATCTCCCATTGAAATGCAAACCAGGGCAGACCCTGCTTAGCAAAGAGAACCATTCATGCTTGCTTGCACCAGACCAGCTCTCCTCTTACAAAGGCAATATTTTTTCAAGTTCCCCTGCTTTTATTTAAAATCATTTCTTTTCTTTTCCTTATACCATACAGAGCAGTGATAGCCCTCAAACCGATTATAAGACATGAATTGTAATGCACAAATACAAAAATATATATATATCAGGGGGGCGGGGAGGAGAAAGCATGTGTGTGTGTGTGTGTGTGTGTGTGTTTTATGGAATACATGCCTCGGGGATTTCATTCAAAATGATCCTCTTCAATTTTATTAAAATCAATAGGAGATGTTATTACAGTGTAAATTAAATGAGACGCCATTTGCTCCTGGGAATCTGAAAGCAATCGTATGAAAAGTGCTCCAAGCTATAGCAGTCATCCAGATGTCTCAGCTAATGTTATCTATGTGCAGGCACTGAGCCTTGAGTTTCCCTCGGTTCTCGAACCTCTCAAAATAAAACAAAATTAACCACCAGGAACGAAAATGAGAGAGAGAGAGAGAGAGAGAGAGAGAGAGAGCGCACTACCATGTGCAAAGCTATCTATATATTTCTTGCCTGGCCTTTTAACTTGTGGAACTTAACTTGTTTAACTTTATTAGTCTTTTATTTTATGTCGTATCTTACGATGGGTATTTAGACATTTATTTTTGCTCTTCAACCAAAGTTCTCAAAGCAGCTTACATAGAAAAACAGATAATATATAAAAAGATGATCCCCCTGTCGCCAAAGGAATCTACAAAGAAACATAAGGGACGGATGTTGTGCTGGGCTGGATAATGCCAGTTGCTCTCCCCCTGCTAAAAATAAGAGAATCGCCGCTTTAAACGGTGCCTCTTTGCTCAGGTAGCAGGGGTTTGTATCCATTTTATTAATGATGTGAGCCTCCCCAAGCAGTTCCGTGCTGGAAGAGTACCCAACGGTGAAGTATACAGGATTTAAATAAGAATAAATAATAAATAAATAAAATCCACATAATTGAATTCACATAATTGACAGCCTAGGCCCAATATGCTCTGCGACTCACATTTTGGGATAAGTGGATTTCTCATCCCATGGTTTCCCCTTTCTTCCCCCCTTTGCCTTCCATGCCACTCCCCGCTACTCCAGTTTAATTAGGGTAATTTCAACCATTAATTCCAGAAGTCCTTCTGCTCATTTGCATCTCTGCATGACATAGGAACATAGGAAACTGCCATATACTGAGTCAGACCATTGGTCCACCTAGCTCAGTATTGTCTTCACAGACTGGCAGTGGCTTCTCCAAGGTTGCAGGCAGGAATCTCTCTTAGCCCTCTCTTGGAGAAGCCAGGGAGGGAACCTAGAACCTAGATGCTCTTCCCAGAACAGCTCCATCCCCTGAGGGGAATAGCTTACAGTGCTCACACTTCTAGTATCCCTTTCATATGCAACCAGGGTGGACCCTGCTTAACTAAGGGGACAAGTCATGCTTGCTACCACAAGACCAGCTCTCCTTCCATTTTTTTCGCAACCTGCAGGAGAAGAGGAATCCAGCATCTGAAACACAAGAAGCAAGCAGGCTTGGCGTCTGGGTTCTCTTCAAAGAGTTAATATTCCGTCCTAACAAATTTGACAAGGGAGTCTCACATTTGGGGCAAAGTGACACTAGTTTCACACTTGCCATGAAAGCATTCATTATCACAGGTGTCCGAGGTGTCTGGGAAACACATTTCCTTCAGGACTGTGAAATGTGTTACTGCCTCCTCAAAAATGTTCACTCTGAAAGAAAAATCCTTCTGCTTACAGAGGCATCGCATTACATAGGAACATAAGGAAGCTGCCATAAACTGAGTCAGACCATTGGTCCATCTAGCTCAGGACTGTCTACACAGACTGGCAGTGGCTTCTCCAAGGTTGCAGGCAGGAGTCTCTCTCAGCCCTATCCTGAAGATGCTGCCAGGGAGGGGACTTGGAACCTTCTGCTCTTCCCAGAGCGGCTCCATCCCCCTAAGAGGAATCTCTTACAGTGCTCACACTTCTAGTCTCCAGGGCAGACCCTGCTTAGCTTAAGGGGACAAGTCATGCTTGCTACCACAAGACCTTTAGGATCTTTCATCATTCCTTTGGCCCATGACTTTGTAGTGGGGACCATCTGACATGATAGAAGTGTGTAAATCATGCATGGCATAGAAAAAGAGGACAGAGAGACATTTTTCTTCCTCTCTCACAACACTAGAACCAGGGACCATCCCATGAAACTGAAGGTTGGGAAATGTAGGACTGACAGAAGGAAGTACTTTTTCACACAGTGCATAATTCATCTATGGAATGTTCTGCCACAAGATGTGGTAATGGCCACTAGCTTGGATGGCTTTAAAAGGGGCTTGGACAAATTCATGGAAGACAGGTCTATTAATGGCTACTAGCCAAAGGCCACCTCCAGCCTCAGAGGCAAGATTCCTCTCAATAACAGTTGCAGGGGAGCAACAGCAGCAGGAGAGAGAGCATGCCCTCCCCTCTTGCCTGTGGGCTTCTCAAAGGCATCTGGTGGGCCACTGTGGGAAACAGGATGCTGGACTAGATGGGTCTGATCCAGCAGGGGTCTGATGCAGCAGGGCTACTCTCTCTAAAGGCAGACTGCATCAACATTACCGAGTCACGAAAGCACGTCCGTTGCCGCTGGCAGAATCGAAATAAGGGACGTCAAATGGCTTCTTTGAAAAATGTAGGTCAAGTGACCAAAATAGAAAACATTGCAGAAATTAGTAGAGCGGAACACTCCGAATGATGCACTAATAATTCCTTCTCTGTTCGAGCAACATTTTCCTTTCAAAATGGGAAATTGTGTCCTGTTAGCACATTGTGGTAACAAGGGAAGGGAACAAGAGGTCATTCAGAGAGGAGGGCGACGTTATTTGAACACCGCACATGACAAGCTCATTGATATTTATTAATATTCTATGACTCGAGGAACCAGGGCCCTGGGGGCTCTTGCACCCTCCCACGGGCCTTGTGCCATTTCAAAGGAAAATAGGAAGCTGCCTTCTACTGACTCAGATCTTTGCCTCTGCTACTAACTGCCGCTACTAATATTTATACACTGCTTTTCAATACAAGTTTGTCAAGCAGTTTGCATAGAAAAATAAGTAAATAATAAATAACTGGATTCCCTGTCCCCAAAGCCTTAGAATCTAAAAAGAAACATAAGGTAGACACCAGCAGCAGCCACTGGAGGGATGCTGTGCTGGGGATGGATAGGGCCGGTTGCTCTCCCCCTGCCAAATATAAGAGAACCACCAATTTGAAGGGTGCTTCTTTGCTCTGTAAGCAGGGGTTCATCTATCTTTGTCAGTATGGTCACAGACCCGAAAGGGGGAGCAGTTAGACATAATATAGTAACACAAACAATGCTGTATCCTAGTATGCAAAATGTATGCTGGATTTTACTAGAGATCAAGCAGAACCTGGCAACATTTACGGATGTTATCACACCTTTGTTTGCTATCAGACCTTCTGGAGTCTCTCTCAGCCCTACCTGGAGATGCTAGAGAGGGAACTTGGGACCTTCTACAAACAAGAACATCTTCCGACCAATAATAGTTGCATTCCAACTGACCTTAACCACCACAGGCTCCTCATCTGCATATGGAATCCCCACTGCCCAATCACCATGGAGCTTCTGCTCTCACAGGCTCCCTCCCTAACTCCATATGGAATCCCCAGTGCCCAATCAGATGCTTCTGCTTGCGAACTCTCATGAGAACTGCCACGCATGGGATTAGCCACGGGTAGAGAATTAAATATATAGATGTTCACCCACCCCATAACAAATTGTTCTCTCAAAAACAAAAAGTGGGGGAGAGAAATTGCAAAATACAATACAAAAACAATTTTTAAAACAGTTTTTAAAAAATCGGCTAGAATCAGATCACATTTTTTAAAAAATTTAAATTTAAAATGTAAATGGCCTAAGTGAACAAAAAGGTCTTTACCTGGCATCTAAAAGCGATGAAGCCAGGCAAACCTCACTGGGGAGGCTATTCCATAAATGTTTTGTTATATTGTCTGTAAAATTCATTCTGAGTCTATACAATTGTATTCTTTTACTGGTCAATGACTGAAATAAAATTTATCTACCTATCTATCTGGCATCTAAAAGAACAAAGCGATGAAGTCAGGCAAACCTCACTGGGGAGGCTATTCCATAAACAGGGTGCAACCACCGAAAAGGCCCTCTCCCTGGTAGCCACCCACTTCACGCTGTTTGGCAGGGGCAACCAGAGAAGGACCTCTGAAGATCTTAAGGACCAGGTTGGGACATCTGAGGCAAGGCACTCCCTCAGGTAATCCGGTCTCAAGTCATTTAGGGCTTTAAAGGTTCAAACCAGCCCCTTGAACTAGGCCTGGAAACCAACTGGGAGCCCTTGCTGGCTCTTCAAAACCCCTTCATCCTCCTCTTTGTCTTTCTGCTGAATCAAAGCCTTTATTATGTCTCCAACCCGGGAAAATAGGACAGCCATCTCAATTACCTAATGAGAAGCCATTGGCAAACAAGTGGTAGTTCGGAGCCGTGGGGAGAAATTGCAGGCATGAGGCATGCCGTGCTTTGGAGAGACGGTGCCCCAGATTCCAAAGTGAGAGAGAGAGAGAGAGAGAGAGAGAGAGAGAGAGCAGCTTAGCGTGTTGTCCTTTTGCGACAATTACGGGGCAAACATTGCACCACGGAAGGGAGGCAAAGAATGCAAGAACCTGTAGAGAGGAAAGCATTTGTTCTGAGGATTGATCTCTTTGTTCACCTCAGCAAGGGCTCGAGAGTCCGAGACTAGGGCTCCGGAAATATAACGTGCGTCTTGGCTGAAACGTATGCAACCAAACTCTTGATTATATATTCCGAATCAAGTCTTAATTAACACTCGATGGCAGGCCTGATAATCATGATAAATGATGCTCTGGGAGGGGAAAAAAAGAGGGCCGACTCCTTCTCCTGAGACTCGTACAACTTTCATGGGAGGATGTGGTTTCACTTTGAGGGATTTTCGTGCCGGCATCCTTCACTGTATGTTTATTACAGTCTCATGCGCAGAAAATTATAACTTAAGGATAGCTTGTCAAGAGGCTGGGAGTAATCTTGTTTGCTTCCTGTGCAGTAATGCATTCAGAAGGCTTTGGGGACCATTAGATGCAAAGAACAGGCCCACTGGGTTTTTCTGGCTTCTTTCATAGCAAGCTATCATTCTTGGCTATTGGTGTTTGCGAAGAAAGGTTGTGACATCTGGGGATGTTGTGACATCTAGGGGGAAAGAGTCAATTTAATGGAACCTCCATGTCCAGAAGCAGGCTATCTCTTAATTTCAATTGCTGGGGAGCAACAGTGGGGCTTGGCCTATCGCTTTCAGGCCCTGTGGGCATCTCTGTGGAAGACAGTATGTTGGGCTGGATGGGCCTTTTGTAATACTTAAGAATCTGCCTTACGCTATGACTAATCTAGCTCAGGATTGTATACCCTGACTGGCAGCAGCTGTTCGTGGTTGCAGGCAGGAGTCTCTCTCAGCCCTACCTAGAGATGCTGCCAGGGATTGAATGTGGGACCTTCTTCTTGCAAACCAAAGAACATGGGAAGCTGCCTTATACTGTGTCAGACCCTTGGTCCATCTACTTCAATACTGTTGACCCTGACAGGCAGCAGCTCTCCAAGGTTTCAGGCTCAGGTCCTACCTGGAGATGCTGCTAGGGATTGAACCTGGGACTTTCTGCTAGGGGTATGCATGGAACCATCCATGGCTGTTTGGTTTAAATTCGAACCAAATTCAAACCAAACCGCCGGTCTGCAAATTGGTCTGTTAGAACTGGCTGGAGGTTCGGTTTCTGCTGTTGAACTGGGTCAAACTGGGAAACAAACAAAGGGGATCCTTAACTATAAAGGGGGTTCAAGGGGTGAGCAGGGTGAGAGGGCACCTTACCGTCGGCAGAGTAGTGGCTCCTCAGCAGCAGGGGCTCTGCGGAGGTGGCCCCTCTTGACCCCAGTCGGCACTCCCTCTGCACTGGCGGGCCGCCCAGTTCTGGCCTCCTTGCATGCTCGAAGGCCATTTGAATGACCTCCACACATGCGCAGAGACCATGGACATCACCAAACAAATTTTCGACCCAAATCACCGCATACGGTTCCATGCATACCCCTAGGAGAAAGCCCCCAATTCAATCCCTGGCAGCATCTCCAGGTAGGACTGCAGCCTGAGAGCCGCTTACAGTCAGGGTAGACAAGACTTAACTAGATGGACCAAGGGTCTGACTCAGTAGAAGGAAGCTTCTCATGTTCCTTGGTTTGCAAGAAGAAGGACCCAGGTTCAGTCCCTGGCAACATCTCCAGGTAGGGCTGAGAGACACTCCTGCCTGAATCCCTGGAGGATGCTCACCATCAGGGCATGAAAGCAATAGGTCTCTCCACATTGTTGCTCCCAGTAATTGCGATGCAGGCAAGGGGCGGGGGATGAGGTCTATCAGTGGCTTCTAGTCATGTGGCTATAGGCCACCTCCAGCCTCAGAGGCAAGATGCCTCTCAATACTAGTTGCAGGGGAGCAACACAGCAGGAGAGAGGGCGTGCGTGCATCTCCTGCTTGTGGGCTTCCCAGAGGCATCTGGTGGGCCACTGTGGGAAACAGGACTAGATGGGCTTTGGGCCTGATCCAGCAGGGCTGTTTTTACGTTCTTATGACTCCTTGCCCTGTTTGAGGTTCCTGTCCCATTCAGGGTTGTTGTTTTCTTCCCCAGAAGTCCACACCCTCTGTCAACTTCTTGGATCTGACACCTTCAGCCGGGGGCAGGCTCTTACAGAAATATCTGCAATCCTTATGCACGATGCTCCAAGGAATCTGGCTCCCCCATTTCTTTCTTTCTTTTTTCTTTTGCTTCGTGATGCTCTCTCCATTATGACAGTTAATAACGCCATGTTTCGGTGGATGCTGATAAGCCCTGGGGAAGGAAATGTGCATTGACATTTTGAATGAACAACTTTTTAATCCTGCTTATAGGAAGCCTTCCTGACAAGCTGATGTGTAAGATTATTGGTCACGCACCACAGTGCTTGGCAATAGGCTTAAATCTATGTGCAAACATACAGTTTCCTAAACAGAGTATTAAAGAAATCACAACATCTGAGGGAAATACCTTGATTTAAGGCAGGCTTGCGGATCCAGACTTCCTGTATTAATTAATTAATTATTCATCATCATCATCATCATCATCATCATCATCATCATCATCATATTTACACACAGTCTACCAGATGTTATTGACTGGATTTGGTACTTTAATTATTGGGCCCTTTCCAAGGGTCTAGGATAATTAAAGAAGAATTAAAGACAGCATCGTAGTATTCGTGCTTTCCCGAGTAGTACGGCCTTCTGTAGTTGATGTGTTGTAATTTATGGATGCCCAAGGTATTGAGATGGTGTTCAAGTTCTTTTGGTAGTGCACCAAGGGCACCAACAACTATTGGCACCACTATTGTTTTCTTTTTCCAGAGCCGCTCAGTTTCAATCTGAAGGTTCTTGTATTTGGTTATTTTCTCTAATTGTTTTTCGTTGACTCATCTATCCCCTGGGATTGCAATATTTCTGGAATCAACGTTTCGAAGGGTTCGAATTAAAGAAACATCTTAATTTCTTGATTTTCTGCGACTGTATTCTTTCGACATTGATTTTGTTCTTCCAGTAGTTCTACAGTCTCCAGCCCTGGTTTCTCAGCTGAAGATCGTGAGTCCTGTAACCCATTTTTCGACAAGTGCCCAGGGACTTTAGCACTCGATGCAACCCTTGTTGACCCGAGCGACGTCCGATCCAGTATAAAACTCATTTTTCTTGTTCTCACCATAGTTATGGGATTAGGCACATTTAGTATGGCTTCTCAGCAGAGACCTGTCTTGTTTGGGTAACCCTTCAACATAGCCCTCTGCATCCTTGAAGCTCGCAAGCCTCTCCACCTCATCAAGGTAGTGCCCATTGGATGGCACAAATAACAACAACAACAACAATTATTATTATCATTATTATAGATATCATCATCATCATCATCATCATCATCATCATCATCATCATCATCATCTCGCCCCTTCAGTGCACTACATTAATTAATAAAATATCTATAAAACATTAATAAAATAGATAAAATATAAGATTTTTTAAAAATTAATGTTAAAAGACCAGTCTAAAACCACAATTAAAATAAGTTTCAAAATGGAAATTAAAAGTGATAAGTAAAAAGCTAACAAGCTGAACACTAAGAAACCCACCAGATAAAAGCAGAGGATAAGATATCAAAAAGCCGCTCTAAAAAATGTGCCATCAGTTGTTTCTTAAAAACACTAAGGGAGGGAGTATGGCAAAGCTCTTCCAGGAGGGCGTTCCAGAGTTGAGGGGCCACAAGCAAAAAGGCCCTGTTTCCTACAGTGGCTCAGTTCAGATACCCAATGGTCTTTGTCCCCAGCAGACAGCCTCAGGGAGTGCCTTGATTGGGCAGGGCTGGAGGGGAGGCAGGGCCTGTACACTGTAGAGGCTGTCCCTTGCCTCCCCTCTTTAGTGCTTTTGGTTTGGCTTCCCCTCCCTCCTGTCCCTAGGGGCAGAACGGGTTTTGCTAGTTGTCCTTTTGGGGGCCGAGTTGGAATTTTTGGCCCCTCAACTGATTCACCGTGTTGGGGAGTCTTTTTGCCTACTCCATTCTGTCTTTCCTAGTCTTAGTCAGTCTTTGGTCACAACTGGGCAGGTACAGTGAGGGCTGGGTGGAGATGTAGAAAGGTTTGAGCACCCTTGGGCTGTTGGAAAGGGTGGATCGATCAATCGGTCCTTAGAGGCTTGGCGACTTGGGGACTTCGATTCGCCATGACACCTGCTCTGGGGCGTCACAGAGGCTGCATGGTTTGCAAGGCTGCGTGGCTTGGAGTGTGTGAAACCCTAGAAGTTGCCTTGACCCTCTGGGGTTGGCAATGATGGAGACGAAGCAGATTTGCATGGCTTCTATCCTTGAGACAGGGCATGTCGCCCATTCAAGGCATGGGCAAGGACAGAAATGTCTGAACCCAGCCTTTGGTAGGCCCACACTGGTGGGGGTGGGGTGGAGTTTGTTCCACACTCAGTCTGCTAATTTGATTATTCAATGAAGTTGTGGCCCTTTTACCCAAACTGAAATGTGTCCGTGTCTTCCTTGTGGCTGGGATGTGAGTGGCTGGGGAATTTGATAGTGAGCCTCTGTTGAGCCTCTGAAGAGGGTTCGGGGACCTCTAGTTGGACTCTTGCTTCTCTGATAGTGGCTGAAGGGGGTACTGCAGGCCAGCTGGGTCAGACAAGGCACTCCAAGCCCTGCTTAGCCTGGAGAAGAGAAGATGAAGGCAAGAGAGAACGGCCACCTTCAGAATCCAAAGATAAAACCCTTCATGATAAATGGAGCCTCCATGTAGAAAGGCAGTCTGTTGCAGAATACTAATTTCTGGGGATGTACAACTAAGATGGGTTCTTGCCTTCATGGACTTCCCAGAAATACCTGACTAAAGAGGTATTTAGTTTAGTCCTAACTATCAGGGTTTTTCATATATTCTTATTTGAATATATGGTCTGTGTGGCATAGTGACTAGAACGTTGGAATAGGACTGGGAAGTCCCAAGTTAAAATCCCCATTCAGCCATGAGACTCACTGGGTGACTCTAGGCCAGTCACTTCTCTCGCAGCCTAACCTACCTCGCAGAAGAGGAGGAGTGGTTCTCTGCTGCTCCTAGGACAAGGATCAAGGGGTTGGCACGAGAAGGGAGCAGATTTAGGTTAGACATTAGGAGGAGAAGTTGATAAGTTGGCAACGCTAGGTGTATACTGTATTGGCTCTAAGCAATTCTTCCACCAAGACCTCTTTGTAAAGCAGAGATGAAATACCAGGAGGCTGTTCTCATGACCAGCCTAACCCAGTCTGGGTTAGGCTGGTTGTGAGAAGCAGAAGGATACTTGCGGCTCCGCACCCACCTAATACCCTCTTAAGAAACCCAGCTGTTAGCTGAGGCTAGGGGTGCACTTGTGCCCTTACTCTGGCTACCGGGTATTGCGTGTCTCCTCGGGCTGAGTTCAGAGACATAGAGACGGGCGCATAGAGTGCCCGACTGATGGGGGAAATCCCCAATGCAACGTGCATGTTGTGCATTGCATTGTGGGATGCCAGGAGGCCGGAACAAGGTAGGTTCCCCTTGCACCCTCCCAGCCCACCCCTGGCGATCATGAGGATTGCCGCCAGATGTTACAAGTTAAGGACAAAACCACGCCAGTTTCCATGTCAAAACCCCATTCTCTTGACCAAACCAATGATCACAGCAGGGCTGAGATTCCTTCCTTTCAAGGGAAGCCGTAGGTGGGGAAGGAAAGGGAGCAAGATGCCAGCTGCAAGACATCAGCAATTACCAATTAAGGCGGGGAAGACGAGAAGGAGGCATTTCCTGAATGTAAGCACGGTTGGGCAGTACATGAGTCTGCCTCATGCAACGGGGAGCTCTCCTTCTCTAGAGGTTGGCAAAGAGAGGCGGTAGCTAATTCCAGAGGGTTGTTCTAGAAGATTCCCCAAGTCCCTTCTGATTCTAATGTAAGGACAGCCCTGCTGGATCAGGCCAAAGGAGGCCTCTCTAGTCCAGCATCCTGTTTCCCACAGTGGCCCACCAGATGTCACTGGGAAGCCCACAGGCAAGAGCATTATTACTATGGGGGAAAGGGCATTAGGTGCCAAGGTGGAGGGGGGAAATTAAAAAGCCCCCATTCAGCCCCCAAATGGCCCAGAACATACTGTGGCATGCTCCATGGGTCCCCCATGTGCCCAGGAATGCCCCCGCAGGACAAAATGCCCCCAAACCACAAATAATCACAGGGAAAAGTCAATTTTTGTCAAGAAATTGTTTCCTCCTATTTCCTCCAGGGCTCTTCCAGACAAAATGGCAGCTGGAAGTGACCTCCAAGGTCACTTCTGGCCCTCTAGGAACCGCAGATACATGGCTTTTAACCCATTCATATCTGCAGATACTGGGAACGCATTTCTATTAGACACCCCGCAAATATGCGGCACTGTGAATAACAAGGTTCTCCTGTATGTGCTCACTCCTTTTTTCCAAGCCACTTCTTCTGGCCCTTCCTGATGCTGTGAACATTACTTTCATTCCTAGCTCCACTTTCCCATCACATCTCCTCCTCTTCCTCCTCCTCCTCCTCATATACATCATTTACGAGCAACTCATTAGATGATCAGCCATGAGTGTCTTTCTTCTCTCCAGAAAGCCTTATGAAGAGACATGTGGCTCTGCAGTGAATAAACGAAAGGAAGTCTAACAACCGGCAGCAACATTATAAATAACGTATGGCATTGTAAACACACAGAGAGGCTATCTGTCTTTCAGTACGCGGAGAACCATGCACCCTTCTTTCACCACAAAGCTCTTCTTTTCATACCATCTTCACAGAAGTGGCATCTCAATATGAAATATCACCCCCATCACCCTTCATTCCAGCAATCTATTTCCTTGTTATGCCATTTTCTTCGTCTGCAAAGATGGCTCTTTAAAGTGACAATTTCCCCTGTTGTTTTGGAGACAAAGATCAATCTCTGCTGAACGACAGTTAGGAAACTGCAGGCCTGGGAGTGTATTTATTTATTTATCATATTTATATACCGCCTGGTATGTGCATCTCTAGGCCGTGTACACAATTTAAACACACAACACATATAAAACAGAGTGAAAACAATTAAGACAGTTGCACAGAATAAAAAGTTAAAACAATCTCCTAGGGTAAAAACAATTAAACTGTTTGAAATGGATTTCAGTTAAGAGCCTGAGAAAGCAGCTATGTTGAGGGTCTTCCCAAGCAAAACGAGAAGGAGATGGCCTTTTTGAAAAGAGGGAGCATATTCCAAAGCCCTGGGGCAGCCACAGAGAAACCCAGTCCACCAAACAAACTGGCGGCAAACGTAACCGGGCCTCTCCAGATTAGTATAACAGGTGATAGGGTTCAGGACATAGAAGATGCTCTCTTAAACACCCTGGACCCAAACCACTGAGGGCTTTATAAGTTCAAAATAGCACTTTGTATTTCACTCATAAACATATTGGCAGCCAGTACAGTTCTTTTACAATTGGTGTTACATGGTTCCCTGTGGTTGTCCCCGAGACCAGTCTGCCTGCCGTATTCTGTACCAACAGTAGTTTCTGAACTATGTACAAAGGCAGCCCCATGTAGAGTGCATTACAGTAGTCAAGGCTGGAGGTCACCAGCATATGCACCACAGTTTTAAGGTCATTTACTTCCAGAAATGGGCGTAGCCCAAAAGAAAAATGGTTGCCATGTGCACAAACAAGGTCGAAAAGGCTCCAAAATGGCCCAGTCTGGGGAGACTTAGCGGGAGGCCAGCGGATGGGAGCTCCCGTTGACACACACACCCCCGCAGCACCTCCTGAGGGCAGCGAAGTTCTCAGTGGTAAGTTAATCATTTTAAAACAAACTTATAGTGTCCCCTGCCTCCCTCGAACCAGGCCTGAACCGGCCCAAGAGATTTGATTCGACCTCGTACCGGACCCAGTTCGGTCTGAGGTCAAGCCCTCGAACCAAATTGGTTCGAGTGCAAACCAGCTCAATTTTGAGCTGGTTCACACATCCCTAAAACCTATCATGTCAGGGAAATGGGTTTGGTCCTAGCCCCTCCCTAGGTGGGAGAGGCATGCTTGCAGCCTACACTACTACAAATATTTATATTCCACTCTTCCACCAAAGTTCTCAAAGCAGGTTACATAGAAACATAAATAATACATAAATAAGATGGCCCCCTGTCCCCAAAGAGCACAAAATCTAAAGACACATAAGGCAGATACCAGCAACAGACACTGGAGGGGTGTTGTGCTGGGGTTGGATAGGGCCAGTTGCTCTCCCCCTGCAAAATATAAGAGAATCACCACTTTAAAAGATTTCTCTTTGCCTCTACGCCAGGGGTTCCCAACTGGTGGTCCTCTAGATGTTGCTGAACGACACCTTGCTGAACAACAATTTGGTGTCACTGGGAATGATGGGAGTTGTAGTTCAGCAACATCTGGAGGACCACCTGTTGAAAACACCTGCTCTACCCATTCAAAGGCATATTCCTCATTTCGTCTGTGAAAAGCTGGAGGGTATGTGGAATACCTGCATGCCTCCCCAGATGTTCTAGAGAAGGCAATGTGTTTATTTCCTCTTAATGCTGTCAATGGAGCAGAGATCATCTTCTAATGGCAGCAGGAACAGACGGGTGTCAATGGTGAAGGCTGCCTTTGACAGCTGTCCAAGAAATGCAAACACATTTAAAAAACAAAAAAAATTGAATGGATTGCCCTTCACTTTTCATTAGCTTTGCTTTCCTATTCAGTTATTGCAGACAAAAGAAAACCAAATGCTACATGCTGTAGAATCCAAGGGAAAGAGTTGTGGTCTGCAAGAAAGCAGGAATATTAATAGTTTAATGAAATAGATATGATGTCCAGAGAGGCAAGTGCAGACTGCTCTTTTAGGGCTCTTGCTGCTGGCTGTTTGTTAGCCCCGCCTCTACTCCAGGAGTGGAATACAAGTAACTAAAGCCCCATTCAAAAGCTGGCCAGGATCCAGGAATGGAGTAACCCAAAATGCCACAACCCCAAACTGCCAAATATTTATATACTGCTTTTCAACAAAAGTTCCCAACATGGTTTATATAGATATAAATAAATAAACAAAATGGCTCCCAAATTATTATTATTTTCGCTCCCAAAATAAACAAAAGGGCTCACAATCTTAAAAAAAAGAAACATGAGACAGACCCCAGCAACAGCCACTGGAGGAATGCTTTCCTGGGGATGGATAGGGCCGGTTGCTCTCCCTCTGCTAAATATAAGAGAATCACCACTTTTAAAAGGTGCCTCTGCTCAGTTATTATTCAAGACACATAAATCCAAACTACTTTCCAGTGGCATAACTATAGGGGGCAGGGGGGGCACGTGCCCCGGGCGCCACCCCGGTGGGTCACGTGGGGGGGGAAGTGGTCTCCCCCCGCCGCCCCCCTGGATCGCCCCGAGTGGCGGTGGGGCCGGGCGTGCGGCGATGTGGCGAGCGGCAGGCGGCGGCGGGTCACCCGCCGAGTACGGCAGTGGCTGGCTGTGGTGATGGGCCACAGTAGCACGGCCCGAGCGGCAGCAGATAGCCCTCCAAGGAGGAGTTAAATCAGAGCGTGGAGGAGGAGTTCAATCAGAGCCGAGGAGGAGTTCAATCAGAGGAGGAGTTCAATCAGAGCGACGCCGAGCCTGCCTTCTGGCCCGGCATTGCTTCCCAACTGCGCAGGCACGCCAGGCGCACCTGCGCAGTTAGGAAGCGACGCTGGGCCAGAAGGCATGCTCGGAGCTGCTCTGATTGAATTCCTCCTCTGATTGAACTCCTCCTGATTGAACTCCTCGGCTCTGATTGAACTCCTCCTCCACGCTCTAATTTAACTCCTCCTTGGCGGGCGATCCGCCGCCGCTCGGGCTTCGCTACAGTGGCCCTCGCCGCAGCCAGCCACCACCGCACTCGGCGGGCAACCCGCTGCCACCCACACCACCGCCACATCGCCGTGCCACACGCCCGCCGCCGAATCACCGGGTGACCCACCGCCGCCGCAATATGTCACCTGGGGGGGGCGCCACTGCGCCCTCACAGGTATGTGGGGGCCGCCGGGGGGGGGCGAGGGGCACCATTTCAGGGCCAGCCAGAGCTTGCCCTGGGTGCCATTTCCCCCCGATACGCCTCTGCTACTTTCTCCTAAAGCAGGAGGTTGTAGAATCCAAGGGAAAGAGTTTGTGGTATGCAAGGACAAAGCAGTGGAGTGGAATCAGGAATATTCACAGTTGATTGCAGTAGATATTCTGTCCAGAGAAGCAAGAGCAGACTGCTTTTTCAGGGCTCTTCCTGCTGCCTGTTTGTTAGCCCCGCCTCTACTCCAGGACTGGAATGCAAATAACTGAAACCCCATTCAAAAGCTGGCCAGGATCCAGGAATGGATTAACCAAAAATACTACACATGCTCACTGTCATTCCTATGTGTTTGGAACATGAATGCCAGCTTTAGAAACAGCCCCAATATTATTATGCAGTCTGGAGCTCACAGTGAGTCTAGGCAGTAAACAAGCATTGTGTTTCTAAGCCAGGATCCAGAGCCATGACTGCTCATTCAAAGCATGTTCCTTCCAAGAAGTAACATCTCAACATTTCCTCAGATGCCTTCTCCACATCTTTGCCAGTGGAGAACAAGAGCAATCAGAGGCAGGTCCTTGACGGATCATCAGTGTCTTGGAATACAAATATGAATATGACAAATATTTATATGCCACTTATCGACAAAAGTTCCCAAAGTAGTGTACACAGATAGAAATAAATAAGTTTTAAAAATGGCTCCCTGTCCCCAAGGGCTCACAGTCTTAAATAAAGAAATACAAGATAGACACCAGCCGCAGCCACTGGAGGGATGCTGTGCTGGGGATGGCTAGGGCCAGTTGCTCCTCCCGCTCAATAAAGAGAACCACCACGCTAAAAAGGTGCCTCTTTGCTTCAGTTCCTACATCTTAGGAATTCCCCATCATTATGGACTCCTCAAGGGAGCTGGATCTTCACATCATATGTCCGAAGTATGATAGTTTGAGCCTGGTCAGTTGGAAGGGGTTAACTGGGGATACAGCACAAGGAGAAGAGGTTTCTGCAGAGTGTGGTAGTGGTGACCTTTTATGTGAAAACAGGAGAGTTCACGAGGACAGTGTTCAAGACACAGCAAGTCTGTAGTTGCTAGTGCCAGATAGGGATCAATCATTTTATTGCGGTCTATGACCAATCACCAAGCATCAAAACAGCATTTTTAAAAATACAGAAAAATAAGTAACGGAGGACCAAATGAATAAATAGATAAATAAAATCTAAATACTAATTTAGTCTGGAGGGAAGACTAAATTGAGCACATGTATGCTCAATGTGATTGTCACTGTCAACTAAAT
This sequence comes from Hemicordylus capensis, assembly GCF_027244095.1. Taxonomy (NCBI): domain Eukaryota; kingdom Metazoa; phylum Chordata; class Lepidosauria; order Squamata; family Cordylidae; genus Hemicordylus; species Hemicordylus capensis. Next base: position 9,294,617 of record NC_069668.1, on the reverse strand, counting down.
TTATTTTCTTTTTTACACAAAGCTTGTAGTTTAGCAGGATTTAAGGGGGGGGGTTGTTTGTTTTTGTTTTTTTACAATCAACTTTAACACTAATACCCTCTTTTCCACAGCTGGCCTGGAATCGACTGAGAATATTTTCCAGACTTATCTCTGCTGAAAAGAAGCTTTCTGAAATATTTATACGGAGGATTTCATGCTTCATTGTGAATCATATTGCAAAGTTTTCCCCATCCCACACGCACAAGGGGTTGGTGGTTTCCTCCTTTTCCTCCTCTGTCTCCATACACCCAAGCTAAACAGATAAGATCCAGTTAGGCTGAATATGTTTAAAGTTACTGAGCTGAAGAATTACAAAAGCAATGGGTGAAATCAGTTTTTTAACCACACACGGAGAAAGGATATGTAATGGGACGTAAAGCTAAATGTGGAGTCACCAAATGCTAATCTAACCACATCAGGATGGACTTATGGGTGATAAAATGGACTTATGGGTGATAAAATAGAGAGCCAGAGTGGTGTAGTGGTTAGAGTGCTGGACTAGGACCGGGGAGACCCGAGTTTAAATCCCCATTCAGCCATGAGACTTGCTGGGTGACTCTGGGCCAGTCACTTTTCTCTCAGCCTAACCTCCTTCACAGGGTTGTTGTGAGGAGAAACTCAAGTACGTAGTACGCTGCTCTGGGCTCCTTGGAGGAAGAGTGGGATATAAATGGAAAAATAAAAAATAAAAATAAATAAAAAATAAATAAAACATAGAAAGCAAAGGATAGAGGATAATGCAAAGTGGGGTTGTATATCCACTTGGGATGGCCGTGCCAAAAGATACATGGGAGAGGCTATGGCAAACTGAATTTTACATTTACGTTTGATATGAAAAAGTCCCAATGTGATTCTTACCTGGGACAACTCTGAAGGTTTCCTCAGCAGGGGGATGGCCAAATTCGAACCGAATTTGAACCGACTTGGTCCTGTTCTGCCTGAACCAGCCCTGGTATGATTCGACCACTGAAACAGGCCGAACTAGTTCACGGACAAGTTTGGGCCAATGCTTGTAAAGGAAGATACACGGAAGATTCCCCTTTACAAGCAAAAGGGGATTCCCTAAGAGTGGGGAGAGGGGAACCTACCTTCCCATCAGTGGCAGAATAGCAGGGAGCTCATCTAAACTCCCCATTGGCCTCCCCAACAGGATACAATGGACAGCCAGGAAAACAAACCATTGGATCATAGAACAAATCAAACTAGGATTTTCACTCGAGGCATAAATGACCAGGCTCAAACTATCATAATTTGGACACATTATGCGAAGACCCAACTCCCTGGAGAAGTCCATAATGCTGGGAAAAGTTGAAGGAAAGATAAGAAGAGGACGACCAGCAGCAAGGTGGATGGACTCGATTACGACAGCAATGAATACACCACTGAGAGACTTTGAAGGCCAAGTGGAAGACAGATCATCCTGGAGAGAATCTATCTATGTGGTCACTAAGAGTCGACACCAACTTCACAGTGCTTAATCAATCAATCCGTCAGTCCTAGTCCAACACTAACTACTATTTTATTTTTATTTATTTATTTGCATTTTATATCCCGCTCTTCCTCCAAGGAGCCCAGAGCGCTGTACTACATACTTAAGTTTCTCCTCACAACCACCCTGTGAAGTAGGTTAGGCTGAGAGAGAAGTGACTGGCCCAGAGTCACCCAGCAAGTCTCATGGCTGAATGGAGATTTGAACTCGGGTCTCCCCAGTCCTAGTCCAGCAGTCTAACCACTACACCATGCTGGCTCTCCACTACACCATGCTGTAATGATAAAATACAGCGTTGGGGGTGGGGACCTTGATCTGATTGCTCAGAAAAGTATCCTGACGTACACAGTGCAGAGGAGGCCCTGGGGAAACTGTCTTCCTAGGGCTCCCTTTTACCTGCATGAGCTCATTCTTTTTTCTATGTAATCTGCTTTGAGAGCTCTCTGTTGAAACTTAGGTGGTGGTGGTGAAGAAGATGAGGACAAAGATGAAGATGAACACAAAGAAGTTGATGCCGAAGATGACAAAGAGGACAGGAACGGGGAAGAATTCTCCAGCGATAGCTTTAGGTAAAGTGTGCCATTGAGTCGGTGTCAACTCAAGGTGACCATAGAGCCCTATGGTTGTCTTTGGTAGAAAATAGGAGGGGTTGACCATGGCCATCTCCCGCGCAGTATGAGAGGATGCCTTTCAGCATCTTCCTATATTGCTGCTGCCCGATATAGTCTGGGAAACATAGCAGCAGGGATTGAACCAACCTGCTCTCAGGCAATCTGGGGGGAGTGTAGCCACTGATTTTCTAGGAGTCACAAGGAGTCTTCCATTGCCATTGGCCTTCAGTCCCGATAGAGGTGTTTCCCATAGTCTGGGAAACATACCAGCGGGTATAAAAATATGTTACATAAAAAAATAAAAATACCGGTGGGGGATTCAAACCAGCAACCTCGGTCTTGCTAATCAAGTCATTTCCCCGCTACACCATTAGGTGGCTATCAGCAATAGCTTCCATTTGAGTTTATTTATTCATTGTTCAATTTATATACTGTACCTGCTTTCATAAAACCTACCCCAAGGTGGTTTATACGAGTTAATACAATAAAATTCCATAAAGTCACAGTAAAATATCAAAATCAGTTAAGACCATGAAAACACCAAAAAAACAGCAGCCATCAAAGCAAAGCCAGAGCGGCCGAAGAGACTGGAAACCCCTAAGGGATCAAAGCAGCCCTAATCTGACCCCATTGAAGAATATTCCTTTCAGAGCTGACATAGTTCAAATGTGTGATCAGAGGTACACCTAGGTAATTTTGGAGCCTGGACCTAACGGCCTTTGCTTGCCTCCCCCTCCCCGCTGCAAGTTAAACATCATCCCCCCTTACAAACACCTGCACCGTGACACACGCAGTATTTTTAACACATGGGTTCTTGAGGGCACACACAGCAACTGAACTCACAAGAATGTAAGAATATGAAACTGGTATGTTTAGGCAAATATGCATTCGCAGAAAGATTGCAACATGCAACTCAGCATTTCCTCATCCCACATATTTCTTTCCCCGCTCACCCTTTGGTCTCTTAAGCAGAGGTCACGCTTGGCACCCGGCGCAGGTCACAGTCACACTCGGCTGCCTGGTGCAGTGTGGGTTGCTGGCGTGGTGCGGTGACCACACCACCCAGGACAGACTAAACGGGATTTAGAGTCCCCCAGGCGGTGTGGAGGCCCCGGAAATCCGCCCGGAAGTCCAGGGATAAGAATGCCTCTGTGGTTGATTCTAGGTTTATTTTTAAAGTGAGCCAAGTAGTTTCCATTATGTATGTATGTATGTATGTATGTATGTATTTGACATCTAAGAGAGCGCCTTCTTTTACATGATCGCCACCGCACGTTAAGGTCATCTGAGGAGGTCCGTCTCCAGTTGCCACCAGTTCATGTGGTGGCGACACAGAGGCGGGCCTTCTCTGTAGCTGCTCCCGGGCTGTGGAATGCACTCCCCGCAGAAATTCATAATCTTAATTCCTTACTGACCTTCAAGAGAGCCCTTAAAACGTACTTATTTGGCCTGGCCTTCCAGAGTTTTAAATGATTAATTGTTTTAAACTGTTTTAAATTGTTGCCCTGATTTTCAGGGCTTTTAGCTGTTTTATTGGTTTTATTGTGTTTTAACAGTTTGATTTTAATTGTTAATTTGTTTTTAATTGTTTTGATCATGTTGTGAACCGCCCTGAGCCGCATCGGAAGGGCAGTATATAAATCTAATAAATAAATAATAAATAATAAATAAATATTTCTATACTGCTCCAAACTTGCGTCTCTGGGCAGTCTTGCAGCCAGAGATATTGGGTGGAATTTGTTTCTGTTTAAATGGAACAAAAGGTATTTTTGTTGCGAATTTTGTTCACAGTTGTGAAGAGACAAGGCCCGCATCTGCAATGGAAGAAGTTGCTTTAAAAGTACCTCTTCTGGTGGAGTTCCCGGCCGACGCCGAGAGGCGACTTCATCTCACGCCAATTATCCAGGCTGGGTGAGTTTTACACCTCATGACACAGGCCCATCAGGATAATTGGACTTAATATTCCATACTCCTTTAAACAAAAAGAAAAAAGGTTCTTCATTGACGATAAAAGACAAGAATCTTTCGTACATGCGATTAAGTTGTTCTGATTCCTGCCCCTTCACCGGCTACATTCTGCTTAAGCCTCTTTGACAAGTGCTCATTTTTCAGACCAATGTTTGTTATTAGCTTGCATCGTTTGGTTTGGGGTTGCTTTTTTTTTTTTTTTTTTAGTACCTCTATTCAGGAGGGATGTCTGATGGGGCCTGACAGCTTTATCCATATTTTAGAAGTGGCTATTGGCAGATACAGGGAGATACGTTGCCTCCCATTCAATTTGGGGCGTCAGTCGCTGAAGACTGATTGACAAATCTCGACTAATAGCACAGGAGAGGAGAAAATTGCAGGCTCACAGAGCAGTGGCAATGTCGCTCTAAGAGGTTGTGACACAAATTATGCAGAGTACTGTACAGATAATTCTACCTCATCCTGTCTCATAGAAATGGTCCCATTGGGGATGGATTCACACCCAAAACCCTGAAATGAAAACGCAAAGAACAGGCTACTACTATTACTACTTATATACCACTTTCCCACACAAGCTTCCAAAGCGGTTTATATAGAAAAATAAATAAGACATAAGAGGGTTTCCTGCAGGGGGAGAAAGCAGCAGCAGCAGGTGAGTGGCGGTGGGGGGGGGAAGCGGCGGCAGGCAAAGAAGAAAACGGTGGGCGGGGAAAGAAATAGGTGGCAGCGGGTGGGTGAAACCAGAGGTACAGATGCTCGGTGCCCAGCCCAGCTAGTTGTTCTATAAAGCCAGTAGAGTCTGTATGTACTCTCCAGGTCACCTGATCCAGCAAGCTAACAAGCTGCAATCCCAGTTCTGACCATTATCAGGGTGGCACTGTGAAGCAGCAATGGTCAAACTAGCCATTCTCTCCACCTCCAAACTAGCCATTCTCTCTGCCCCAAGAGTGCAAAATAAGACTCCTGGGACCTGCCATTATAGTCCCTGGTTCAAGCCCAGTGGCATCTTATACACAACCATCTTGGAACACCAAGTAGTTCCAAAGTGCTGGAGAAATGTTCAAAACCACAACAAAGGTGTTTCATCCCCTCATCCGGTTGTGGATCTGGAGCTTTCGCTTTTCCGCATCTCATCTCTCCGATGCATTCCCTAAGGTAGTGCTTTGATTGACAGGCCCATTGATTTCATGTTACAGTAACTTCCGTGGAGGAGCTCAGAAATGCAGTCTGTAGCGTCTGGCTATGGGGCCACTTGACTGCCCGTCGGTCCAAGTATCCTAAAGCATTACGTGGGCTTCCATTGATGATAATTAGGTGGGAGCAGTAGTGATGTCTTCTGACAGCTGTAACTGGTAGAATGCATAATGGAGTTGCATCTTAGCTAGTGTTCTCTGCTTGTCAAACATTTTTGTTACAAAAGGAACAGTTGGGAAATGCCTTGTCCCTGAATGAGACATAATATCAGAGGAGAGCAAACTGTTTGTCATAGTCATCCACCAGTTGGATGGCGACAATGAAGAATATTTATATACTGCTTCTCAACAAAAGTTCTCAAAGTGGTTTACATAGATAGATAGATGAGATAGATAGATTAGATATAATTTTTTTAAAGGGCTCCCTGTCCCCAAAGGGCTCACAATCTAAAAAGGTAGACACCAGCAACAGCCACTGGAAAGATGCTGTGCTGGGGTTGGAGAGGACCAGTTGCTCTCCCCCTGCTAAATGTAAGAGAATCACCACTTTTAAAAGGTGCCTCTTTGCTCAGTTAACAGAAGCAGTTAGAATGCTTCTGGAATTCTACTCCTTCTGAATTTCTCCCCAGATATTAGTATTTCAAATTACATGTAGTCAGGATGGGCCACTGACAGGGATATTAGGAATAAAATCACCCCTTTTCTCTCTTTTTAGCCTACTTTCCAGTAGTGTGTGTGTGGCATTCCGTGTGTGTGTGTCCCATCAACTTCTCAATGCCAGGGCCAATATGAACCAAATTGGGTATAGTTGTAGGGACACCTCAGTGGCGTAATTTGTGATGATGGCATCCACCCCAATACAAGATGGTGGACATTGAAACTTTTGAGCTGCAAGTGGGCTAACTTGTGGACCACCTAACCAATTTGAACCAAATTTGCTACAGCTGTAGAGACACACAGGGATGCCTCAATGGCATAGTTTGTGATGATGTCATCCACCTCAATTCAAGATAGTGGACGCGCGAATGTTTGAGGTGCAAGTGAGTTAACTTGTGGACTGTCTGACCAATTTGAACCAAATGTACTACTGTTGTAGTGAGTGACATACAGGGACACTTCAATGGAAGAGTTTGTCATTCACCCCAATTCAAGATGGCGGTTGAATCAAACGATTCAAACATTAGAGGTACAAGTGGGCTAACCTGTGGACCATCTAACCAATCTGAACCACATTTGGCACAGTTGTAGTGAGTGACACATAAGGATACCTCAATGGTGTAGTTTGCAATGGTGTCATCGATCCTGATCCAATAGGGATGTGCGTGCCACGTTTTGGCACCTCCAACTGGAGGCACTGAAATGCTTCAAACTGCCCCAGCCGAATCATTTCAGTGGACAGTGAGTGGCTGCTTTAAAAAGAGTAAGGCAGGTCTTACCTCCACTGCCTCCCAGCATCACTGTTGGTATTAAATGCTGTGCCACTGCAGTGTGGCACCTAGCAGCCCGCGGGTGGCATTGGCACATAAATGGCACCTCTGCATGCACGGACACTGCATGTGCAGAATGCTGCTGCTGACAACACAAATGGCATCCGCACAATCCTGAGGTAGAGGAACCTAGAGCCTGACTCAGCAGAAGGCAGAATCAAGATCCTTTTTGTGTCAGGTTTTTTCAGTGCACTGGAGCAAATATATGCATCCAAGATGGATATTTTGCAGAGTTTTATCATAGGGACATAGGAAACTGCCATATACTGAGTCAGACCCTTGGTCCATCTAGCTCAGCATTGTCTTCCCAGACTGGCAGCGGCTTCTCCAAGGATGCAGGCAGGAGTCTCTCTCAGCCCTATCTTGGAGATGCTGCCAGGGAGGGAACTTGGAGTTTGCAGATGCTCTTCCCAGAGTGGCTCCATCCCTTAAGGGGAATCTCTTACAGTGCTCACACATCAAATCTCCCATTCATATGCAAACAGGGTGGATCCTGCTTAGCTAAGGGGACAAGTCATGCTTGCGACCACCAGACCAGCTTGCTTCCTTGACAATCACTTTGAGGGTCCAATGCTCTGACTCAGTAGGCAGCAGCATCCTAGGGGATAGGGCCTCAGTTCAGTGGTAGAGCATTTACCTTTGCATGCAGGAGCTCCCAGATTCAATCGCAGGCAGCATCTCTGGGTAGGGCTGGGAAAGAGTCCTGCCTGAAACCTTGGAGAAACTACTGCCAGTCAGTGCAGACAATCCTGAGCCAAATGGGTTGATGGTAAACAACAACTTGCTAGGGATGGAATCTCATTTAAGTGGCAGAGCATCTGTCTTGCATGCAGCAGGTCCTGGGTTCAATTCCTGGGTCTGCAAGCAGGCAGATGCTTTTCCCAGAGTGGCCCCATCCCTTAAGGGGAATTTCTTACAGCGCTCACATGTAGTGTCCCATTCAAATGCAAACCAGGGTGGACCCTGCTGAGCAAAGGGGACAAGTCTTGCTTGCTACCACAAGACCAGCTCTCCTCCCAATGAACACAACAGTAAATGGTAAGTGCTCCAGGTCCAGATGATTTTTGGAAATTCTGCGTGTTCGACCAGAATTCAGGAGGCATGAAAATGGGGTGGGGGTAGAGTGGGGGGGGGGAGAAAATAAAAGGGAATGGAGTGTCAACAACTCTGTCATTTCTTCAGGCAATCAAACTGCCATCACAATAACACCAGGCCTTCGGCTGTCTCATTTCTCCTGTGTGAAATGTGATGTTCGGAGCCCGCACTGGAGCTCCTTGCAATCCTCTGCTCCTGTGGAAGCTAATTAAGATAAACTTTGATCAATCTCAGCAGAGCTATACTATGCATTTATGTTCTTGCAAGCACGCTCGACTAATCTGACAGCTGTAGCCAAGAAGGGGGTGCCTAGATCAGCAGTTGAAGTCCCTTGTACCCTGCCTTCAAGATGTTAATAGAAAATGTGTTAATTTTCTTTTAAAAGAATGCATTGAAATGCAGTGTTGAAAACACTAATATAGACATATAGCTTCTTTGTTTTTCTTTCATCAGGGCTGATCCGAGGTGGAGATTTCGAGGCCAAGGTCTGAATGTGGCAATCAAGGTCAAAATCTCGACGTGTCTAAATCTTGCCTGAATTTTCAAAAATGAATCATCTTTGCCATCTTGCTGCTACTAACATTGCCTGGAATTTGTCCAAGACTCAAGTATACAGCAGCTGCCTTGTACTGGCTCAGCCCTTTGCTTAACATTTCAAAAAAATGTCATACAGAGGGTTACGATAGAGTGCCATCTGCTGAGAATTTGGAGGAACTCCTAGTGAGGCTTCTTACTATGTGAACAATTTATGGGTAACTTTATATTCCTCTTCCTCACCCTCCAGAGAATTTTCCTCTCAACCATTCCCTATCCTCCAGCAATGATTTCCTTCCCAAAATGATTCTGGCCAGTGATCAAACAACTTTTAAACATCTCATGTAGCGTGTAGTGGTAGATATCTGCTCTGTAGACCCGACGGCATGGTGTTTATTTTCTCTCTCTGCTGCTGCTGCTGATGAAGCAGTGCCGAAGTTGTGTGGTTTGCTGATGTGTGGTTTGCTACGTTGTGTGTTGGGGGTGATGTGTGGGACGTTCTGTCTGACAACAGAGAATTGGATGTCATGACCTTCTATTCCCTTCAAACACCAATTCTATGATTCGCAGCAGAAACACTAACTTCTATAATGCTCTGTGTGCTTTGATAGTAGCAATTGGTAGATTCCCCCAAAGCAAATCATCAAAACTTGAATGGAATCTTTTGATTATCTCTCTCTTTTTTGAACAGGAAACAGAACGTTCCAGAAAGGGCAAAAGGACCCCATTATGTAACAGCTAAACTGGCCAGAGAGTCCCAGAGAGACCAATATGAGATTGGGCACAGCTTTGATTTAGCTTCACAATCGTAAAGACTTCCGAGCAACGGGCAAGTTCCGGCCATCTTTTTAATGTGGCTGTTTTTTACCAGGGCTTTTCCAGATTCTTCTTTTCATGCTCATCCCTCTAAAGCCTTGAAACATCAAGCAGGTGATTGTATTCCACCTCTTGGAAAGCGAGATAGAAGCTTAACTGACAAAATGTAAAGGAAACAAAGGATACGAAGGAAAGAGAGAGAGAGCGAGCGAGCGAGAGAGAGCACGCATAAATGTGGTTCTTTGCCCAGTTCCCCAGGGTGATTCCCATCCTGCATTCCCTGGAGGGTTTGAAAATGGTTTCCTGTACCAAAGGAGCTTTCAATCTAAACAGACACACAAGGGAGACCTCAGCAACAGCCACTGGGAGAGATGTTAGGCTGGAGTTGGGTAGAGGAAAAATGAAGGGTAGGTACCAAAATATAGTCCCCCAAAACAAAAAAATGAAATAATGAGATACGTTGTGATACTGGGGGGGGGGAGGGAGGGGGAGGGAGGGAGGGGGGAAGGAGAATTGATCATTGCTCACTATTTGTGCCAACTGAACATTATTTGTGCGAATTGATCACTAATTCTGCACGTACTTTTGGACTTAAAATTCTTACATTGGTATCTTGTATCTTGAAGAGAATGCCTTCTTCATTACAGACCCCGCTGCCTATTAAGCTCTTCAGGGGAGGTTCGTCTGAGGGTGCTGCCGGCTCGACTGGTGGTGACTCAAAGGTGAGCCTTCTCTGTCGTGGCCCCAGAACGTGGGGGACGCACTTCCTGCTGAGATTAGAGCTGCTCCATTCCTGTTGGCTTCTCGGAAACAACCCAAGACACATCTCTTCAGCCAAGCTTTTTAGTTAGTTAGCCGTTTTTATGGTTTACTTGTTTTAATTTCATAATTTAATCTCATATACTTTGTGTTAAAATTTCTTGGCTTGTTTTATTGCTGAAAACCGCCTAGAGACTTCAGTAGTGGGTGGTATACAGATATGTTAAATAAAATAAAAGTCATAAATGGGCTTTAAGAGTTTGAGTCGCCCAGCTCCTGAGAGATCTGCTCGGCGCGCCCCTCCCCTGATCTCCAGCCGGGCCTCATTCCCAGCTGGCTTTGTTGTCAGCTGGGCATTTTCTTGGTTTTCTAGCATGAAGAAAATGCCCAGCCGATAACAAAGCCAGCTGGGAAATGAGCTCTGGAGAGCCACTCTGGCCCTCCTGGGTGCTAGCCTGCCTTTGACATCATATGTCAATTCCTCCTTTGACATCATGCAAAGTGTGGGGAAAGGGGCCGCCAGGGATTGGGGCCAACATGAGCCCCCCTGCCCTAGCTATGTGCCTGCCCCCTCCTTGAGTCTGGTGGTCAGCCCCACTTGGAATCTAGACTAGAAGGAATTGTGGTCTGATCCAGCAAGGTTTCTGTGCATTTCTCTCCTAAGGGAGGAGAGCTGGTCTTGTCGTAGCAAGCATGACTTGTCCCCTTAGCTAAGCAGGGTCTGCCCTGGTTACATGTGGATGGGAGACAACATGTGAACACTGTAAGATATTCCCCTTAGGGGATGGAGCCGCTCTGGGAAGAGCATCTCTGAGGTTCCAAGTTCCCTCCCTGGCAACATCTCTAAAATAGGGCTGAGAGAGACTCCTGCCTGCAACCCTGGAGAAGCCACTGCCAGTCTGTGTAGACCAGGGATTCTCAATGCTGGGTCCCCAGATGTTATTGGATTTCAACTCGCACAATCCCCAACCAAAGGCTAATGGGGCTGGGGATTATGGGAGCTGAAGTCCAAGAACATCTGGGGACCTAACGTTGAGAATCCCTGGTGTAGACAATACTGAGCTAGAAGGACCTATGGTCTGACTGGGTATATGGCAGCTTCCTATGTTCCTCCTCCTCCTCCTCTTCCTCCAAAAAGCTACATGTAACAATAATAATAGCATTCTTACCTGTGTCTTGGGCCATTGACATTATATTGAAAAAGAAATGGCATTCTATTGAAGAAGAAGTGACAGTTTTAGAATTTTCTCACACATCTGAATAGTCTGAGTAATTGTCGAATCACCGCCCCATGGTCTGTGCCCAATGAACTGAGTGGTCTGGAAATTAGTTTTCAAGATGTGCTTGTTTATTTGTTAGTTAGCAGGAAGATGCATGAATAATTTTTCAGCAGATAAAAGACTTGCCGTGACACCTGTTCAGTTAAGAAGTCCATTATTGCATTACAAAAATTCATTAGCTCTGAAAATGGGAAGAGCATGAAGCATTGGAAAAAGACCACGAAAAACGGCTTTTTAGGTGGCGGGTATATTTTGACAATTATCGGCATGCTTGCAATAATGTATTTGCATTCAGGGATTGTGTTTGCAGATAGAGAATGTTCCCTTCCCCGCCCCCGTCCCCCTTTTCTCTCCCATGGTCAGCTGGCTTTTATGCTACCTGCTCACTAGTTTTCTGCTTCTTCTTAGATGCTTGCTTGCTTCTGTTAGTAGGGGACTGCCGTTGTTCCAAAAGGATCTTCGCCACTTGGAATTGGGCCCAGCCTGAAATGGGGCTCACACCTTGTTACTGCCACACCCTTGTCACTACACACCTTCCCTGCCAGTCCCCCGAAGTGACTGTGCTGGAGCTCAGAGGCAGAGTCCTCTGCTTTGCCTGTAGAAGGTCCCAGGTTCCATCCCTGGCAGCATCTCCAGGTAGGGCTGGGAGAGACTCCTGCCTGAAACACTGGAGTGCTGCTGCCAGTCAGTGTAGGCAGTGCTGAACCAGATGGACCAGAGGTCCAACTCCGTAGACAGCAGGGGATGGGGATGGGGCTTAGTGGGAGAGCCCCTGATTTGCATGCAAAAGGTCCCAGGATCCATCCCTGGCAGCATCTCCAGATACGGCTGGGGAAGCCTCCTGCCTGAAACTTTGGAGAGTCACTGCCAGGGAGTGTAGATTTTGCCAGGGAGATAAATAGACCAGTGGTCTGAATCAATAGAGGGCAGCTTCAGTGGTGGGACATCTGTTTTGCAGGCAGAAGAAGTCCCAGGTTGGTTGGTTGGTTGGTTGGCCCACCCCCCTCCAAGTACACTACCACCTGGCACAGCTCACAACATTAATAGGTACAATATAGAACAAAACATAAAAGTTAAAAAGTTAAAAGACCAGGCTAAACTCACATTTAGAAGGTACAAACGTTCACAGTCTCAAATTAACAGTCTTAAGTAAAAAGCTAAAAACGAAGCAATCTTCCAGAGATACACAACGGGAGAGGGGGATAAAAAAAGATGTGCCTTTAGTTGTTTTTTAAGAGTGCTGAGGGAGGGGGCATGGCAAGGAGGGCATTCCAAAGTTGGGGGGCCCACTACTGAAAAATCCCTCTCTCTAGTCTCTGCCAGCCAGATCTGTTCATCAGAGGCATTTTCAGGACTGGGCCACGGGGATCTGGCCCAGTCCTCAGCTGCCTGTGCAGGGGGGGGGCTCCAAACAATCCCCTCCTTCCATGATAGTGGCAGGCGGCAGCTGTCCATGGCTACCCCCCAGTCCCCAGCAACTGTGCGTGCCATGCCGAAACCGGGCCGAGTGAGAGGATGGCCCTGTGGGCAGGGGCCACCGCGGTGCCGCGGAGATCCTGGCTGCTGGTAGGGGCGGCCCAGCCCCTCTCTCGACTCTGCCTGCCTGCTTCAGGAACGCTGCTGCAGGCGCAAGGAGGGAGGGAGGGAGGGAGCAGCAGCAGTGACGCCTGCAAGAGCGAGCGTGTTGAAGAGGCGCAGGCCAGCTAGAGAGTGCTCTCCAAATCATATTTCCAGGTTTGAGCCCAAAATGTTTTGCTAACATCTTTATAATCCAGTGATATACTGTACATTTTGTGACTGCATTCCAATTTCCTACATAGAGAGGCTTTCTCTCTGTGAAGGCGTTTACTTCTGCAGGATCCTCACCGCACGTTAAGGTCATCTGAGGAGGTCCGTCTCCAGTTACCACCGGTTCGTCTGGTGGCGACTCAGAGATGTGCCTTCTCTGTAGCAGCTCCTGGGCTGTGGAAGGCACTCCCGGCAGAAATCCACAATTTGAATTCTTTACTGGCCTTCAGGAGAGCCCTTGTTTGGCCTGGCCTTTCCGGGTTTTTAAATAGTTGTAATTGGTTTTAATGTTGTAACCTGGTTTTCAGGGATTTTTAATTGCTGTGATTGCTTAATTGCGGTTTTATGATGTTTTAATTGCTGTTGTTTTATACTTTTTGTTTTAATTGTTAAATGATTTTAATGGTTTTGTTTTAATTGTAAACTGCCCTGAGCCATTTTGGAAAGGCAGTATAAAAATTGAACATCATCATCATAACAACAACAACAACAACAACAACAACAACAACAACAACAACCCCCAGTGAGGCACTACCTTGGCGTGGTTGTGGGGCTTGTGTGCTCTGAGGAAGGTGAGAGCTATGCCAGAGGTCCAAGCATACTGGACAGGTCTCACCAGAGGAGCCAGACAAAGAGTGCCTCTCCCATCAACAATATGGTGAGACGTAACTTTAATAAATCTATACCGGATCGGTCGTCGCCCGGGTCAACAAGGACCGCGCCAGATGCTATAGTCCCTGGACATCTGGTGGCAAGTGGGCAACAGGACTCAGGATCTTCAGTTGAGCAACCCGGGCTGGAGACAGCAAAGTTACTGGAAGAAACGTTGTTTAACCGAAACAAATATAGGAAAAATGCCAACAAGAAAATAATGATCTGCTATTACAAGTCTAGTCCAACTAGAAGAGGTTATTTAAAAAGAATGTACCAAATTTGGAAAGAGAAGCATCCAGACACAGAAATAACAGAACAAAGGCTAGCAGACCAGAGAAGATTCATAATAAGAAATAAAGTATTCACAGGAGTTGAGCTGGGAGAACTGCAAAGAGCAACACAGGCTCAAGATATGGAAGAAGAATTATCACCAATTGAAGAAGTTGCTCAGGCGCAGGTGGAGGAGGTGTTGGAAATAGAGGATGCCACTGTCGCTGAACTTTTTCAAAATCAAAACCAGGCAACCTCCCCTTTGCCTTCACCTCAAAAACCCGAATGCCATTTAACAGAAAAGCAACAAGAACTAAAGCAAAAAATAACTGAGCACATGAACCAAACAACCACCAGGGTTCGACTTCCAGCTCTAAAAACAGTTGCCAAAAAACAACTTGCTCAGGCATTAAAAGATGTCAATGCTGCACTTGCAGAAATAACAACCAATAATTTGCTAGAAACAAACCAACTAATGTACGGTGCAGCAACAATAACAACACAAGAGCTTGGATATAAGATCAGTGGACCTGTCAAAAAAGAAAGCAGTACTTCACCTAAATGGAAGATTAGATTAGAAAATAAAATCTCCAGGCTTAGATCAGATGCTAGTAAATTGAAAGATATGAAAGATAAGAAGCTGAAGAATGAAAACACCAAACAGTATCTGATCCAAAAATACCACCTAGATTCAAGGAAAATTAGAGGAGTCCTGGAAATAATAAAGCAGCAAATAACAGCAGTGCCAAAGAAGATTAGCAGATATGAAGCCAGAATTACACAACACAGGCCGAATCTCCAATTCCAGTCGAATCAGAGACGTTTCTACCAAAGCATAGAAGGAGAAACTGCAAGAAACATAGATACACCAAATAAAGAAGAAACAGTGCAATTCTGGCGGAAATTATGGGACAATCCAATAGATTATAATAAAAAAGCAGGCTGGATGAAAGAAGTCAAAAAATGTAACCAACAAATGCAAGATCTAATAATAAAACCAGAATTAATAAGTGAAAGCAAAGAAAATTAAAAATTGGCTGTGCCAGGTGACGATGAACTGCATGGCTTTTGGCTTAAACACCTAACAAGCCTTCATAAACAACTATCAAAACAGTTCAATCACATTTTGCAAGGAGGTGATATTGAACAATGGCTAACAACTGGGAAAACTCATCTCATCATGAAAGACCCAGCAAAAGGTGCAGTTCCAAGTAATTATAGACCGATAACCTGCCTGCCAACCATGTTCAAATTATTAACTGGAATAATAGCAGATGAAGTGATGCAACACTTATTAACTAACAAACAGCTTCCAGTTGAACAGAAAGGAAATTGCCCGAACACCAGAGGCACAAAAGACCAGCTGCTGATTGACAAAATGATTTTAGAAAACTGCAAGAGAAGAAAAACCAATCTAAGTGTTGCATGGATTGACTACAAGAAAGCCTTCGATTCATTGCCTCACACATGGATACTAAAATGTTTAGAAACTGGTGTCAGCAAAAACATTCAGATATTTATTAAAAAAGCAATGAGCATGTGGAGTACACAGTTAACAATCAATGACGAGGCACTTGGACAGGTTAGCATTAGAAGAGGCATTTTCCAAGGGGACTCACTATCCCCTCTATTGTTTGTAATCGCCATGACCCCACTTTCACAAATACTAAATAAAACAGGCCTCGGATACCAAACATCTAAATAATCAAGTAAAATCAACCATCTGCTGTACATGGACGATCTGAAGTTGTATGGAAAGTCCCAGTCAGAAATCAAATCACTGCTAAACACTGTCCGTATATTCAGTAGCGATATAGCAATGGAGTTTGGACTAGACAAGTGTGCTGCATTAATAATGAACAGAGGGAAAATAACAAAAACAGAAGGAATAGAACTGCCCAATGGAAGCAAGATCAAGAACCTGGAAGAGAAAGAACATTACAAATACTTGGGCATTCTCCAGGCTGATAACATCACACACACTGAAGTTAAAAGAAAAATTGGAAGTGAATACATCAGGAGAGTTAGAAAAATCCTCAAGTCCAAACTCAATGGCGGGAACACCATACAAACCATAAACACCTGGGCTATACCTGTTATCAGATACAGTGCAGGAATAATAGACTGGACCCAGGCAGAGCTAGAGACGCTAGATCGTAAGACCAGGAAAATCATGACCATCAATCATGCTCTGCACCCCCACAGTGATGTCGATAGGCTCTACCTCCCTCGCAGCTCAGGTGGAAGAGGAATGCTGCAAGTCCATCAAACAGTAGAGGAGGAGAAAAGAGGCCTTGAAGAATATATCAAGGACAGTGAAGAAGATGCACTTCAAATGGTCAATAATGCAAAACTATTCAACACCAATGAAACAAAGCAGGCCTACAAGAAAGAACAAGTCAAGAACCGAGCAGAAAAATGGAAAAATAAGCCACTCCATGGTCAATATTTGCACAATATAAGTGGAAAATCAGACATCACCAAGACCTGGCAATGGCTTAAGAATGGCAACTTAAAGAAAGAAACAGAGGGTTTAATACTGGCTGCACAAGAACAGGCACTAAGAACAAATGCAATAAGAGCAAAAGTCGAAAAATCAACCACAAACAGCAAGTGCCGCCTTTGTAAAGAAGCAGATGAAACAGTGGACCACCTAATCAGCTGTTGTAAGAAGATCGCACAGACTGACTACAAACAAAGGCATGACAAGGTAGCAGGGATGATACACTGGAACATCTGCAAAAAATACAAGCTACCTGTAGCCAAGAATTGGTGGGACCATCAAATTGAAAAAGTTGAAGAAAATGAAGATGTAAAAACATTATGGGACTTCCGACTACAAACAGACAAACATCTACCACACAATACACCAGATATAACTGTAGTCGAGAAGAAAGAAAAACAAGTCAAAATAATCGACATAGCAATACCAGGGGATAGCAGAATAGAAGAAAAAGAATAGAAAAAATCACCAAATACAAAGATCTACAAATTGAAATTGAAAGGCTGTGGCAGAAAAAGACCCAAATAATCCCAGTGGTCATTGGTGCCCTGGGTGCAGTCCCAAAAGACCTTGAAGAGCACCTCAACACCATAGGGGCCACAGAAATCACCATCAGCCAACTACAAAAAGCAGGTTTACTGGGAACAGCCTATATTTTGCGACGATATCTATAATAACCAACAGTATTGATGATAAAATTCTGGCATTCCAGGTCCTTGGGAAGGACTCGATGTCTGGATAAAACAAACCAGTCAATAACACCTGTCTGACTGTGTAAACAAGAAATAATAATAATAATAATAATAATAATAATAATAATAATAATAATAATAACAACAACAACAACAACAACAAACAACAACAATAATAATATTTTAAATAATTATTTTTTATTAATTATTATGTGGCACCATAGGGGCCACAGCAATCACCATCAGCCAATTACAAAAAGCAACTTTACTGTGAACAGCCTATATTCTGCGATTCAGCCATCCCAGGTCCTTGGGAAGGACTCAATGTCTGGATAATACAAAACAAACACAATACCTGTCTGACTGTGTGAATAAATAATAATAAAAAATAATACTTGGTGTGCTGGTCTTGTGGTAGCAAACAAATTGTCCTCTTTGCTGAACAGGATCGACCCTGGTTTGGATTTGAATGGGACACTACATGTGAGGACTATAAGATATTTTCCCTTAGGGGATAATGGGGCCTCTCTGGGAAGAGCACCTGCCTGCTTGCATGCAGAAAGTTCCAAGTTCCCTCCCTGGCCTCGCCTCATCTCCAGATAGGGACTGAGAGAGATTCCTGCCTGCAACCTTGGAGAAGCCGCTGCCAGTCTGTGAAGACAATCCTGAGCTAGATAGAACAAGGGTCTGAATCAGAATATGGCAGCTTCCTATGTTCTTTGCCTCGTAAGGAAGGTGCTGCAGGTCCCTGATCATCTAGGTTACCCTCTTCTGCATCCTGCCCAGCACAGATTCCTGTGCCGATTAGGGGGTTGGACAACAAGTCCTTCAAGGTCTCTTCTGCCTCTCCAAGCCTATGATTCTATTAATGCAGCTTCTCATGTATCTTCCATCTTCCCCAAGCAAAATACACAACATAAAGGTGTTGTGGAGGTGTCTCTTCCAGGACCCAATATGGAAATGCTTGGGCTCTAGCAGCTCCCATCTGTAGCTTAGCTAATGGATGTGGACCAATTTCCACAGAGGTCCTGCGATTACTAAAGCCTTTCTTTGCTTGTCTGTAGCCCCCTATCTGCACTGAACCAGGGGCTACCATTCATTTGTCAGGCTGGTTCCTACATGACACCAGTTTTCCTATCACGCAGCGGCTGCCCTCCTCTGTGATGCGAAGCTGTCCAAAATCCACAATTGCTTCCCTCGTCCAAAGAAAATCTCTCCAATGGAGACGGTGAAAGCTTGTGTTGATGCCTGCAGTGGCCAAGGTCACATTAGTAGGCTGATATTTCGCAGTGGCGATTAAACCCAGATTACGGCTATGAGAGCTTTCCTTTGAATTAATGAACAAAAATAGGTTATGATTCATTCCGCCTTCTGTCCGGGGCAAATGTCAAGCTGCAGTTACTGTATGGTTTGGGAAGAAAGGGCACCGAAGAGCGGCTGCACTCAAAGAGCCCTGGAAGGCAACAGACTGGTGAAGCAGCACAATTAAATGAAAGGGCCCACGTTCATCATTTAAACAGCCCTGGCAGTGCCATTGAAGGGAGGAGAGCTGGCCTGGTGGGAGCAAGCATGGATTCTCCCCTTTGCTGAGCAGGCAACACCCTGGTTTGGATTTGGATGGGAGACTACATGCGTGAGCACTTCTAAGATGCTCCCCTCAGGAGATGGGGCTCCTCTTGGAAGAACACCTGCTTGCTTGCATGCAGAAGGCTCCAAGTTCCCTCCCTGGCAGCATCTCCAGATCGGGCTGAGTGAAACTCCACTCTGTGATCTTGGAGAAGCCGCTGCCAGTCTGTATAATAGGGATGTGCACAAAACCACTTTTTCTGGACTGAATCTGAACTGGATTCGAACCAGACTAGGCAGGTTCAGTTTTACCCCCCTCCGGACCCGGGCCCAGCTCCGCTTGAATTCAAGCTGGTTTGGGCCTGGTTTGAGAAGGGAGGGGCTTTCCTTGGTGTTATATTTATTTCCCTCAGTGTTATGTTTGTTTGTTTGTTTTGTTTGTTTGTTTCCCTCAGTGTTATATCTATTTATTTATCATAATAATTTATCATAAATTATATTTATTTATATTGGTTAGTAAAAATCAAGTACCCATTTTGTGCCCATTGCGGCCCTCTCCGTGTGTGTGGTGGCAATGTTTTTGGCCTCCACGCATGCACATGGGCCACTTGTGTGAGACCACACAACTCGGATACTTCCGGTCCGACGTTCAACAGGTGCGGCAAGGCAGTATGCTGCCGCCCTGTGGGGCCGACTGCAATGACAGCGCCAGTGGGGGAAGAGTGCCCTCCCCAGCCCTTTAACTATCTATCCCCCCACCTTCAGGCATCAGTTCCATGCACACCACTAGCCACTGCACCTTCCTCTCCCTTGCCTGCATGCTTTGGACCCCGTTTTCTGAGCTCTCTCTCTCTCTCTGCAGCTTCTCTACCTCTCCCTAAAAAACAGTGCAAACGCAGCAGTGAAGACACAGCAGCCATTACCGGTCCCCCCCAGCACATGCAGGCCGCCCCTCGCAAAGCAAACAGTGAAATGCAGCCCTCCCCCAGCAGTAGTGAAAGCACAGCAGCCATTACTGTACAGTCCCCAACATCGACAGCCCCCAATGTTGTACCCTTTCCACACATCTCACCTCCACCCCTCCCAATCTCGCTCCTCACTCCACCTCCCCAACGCTCCTCCAACTCTCCTCAATACTCCTCCACTTTTTGTCACCTCTTGGGAAATCCCACCAACAAAATCCCGAGAGAAACGCATATGCTCAAGTTGCAGTTGGTGAGACCTGCCACCATTTCCCAGACTTGCAGAGACTCAAAACCACGACTGGGGGAACCGCCGTTGGCAAGGGATGACTGTTGTTTCTAGTCATTTCGATCGTATATATTTTGTAGCTTTTATAGCTCTTTATAGATATAGATTTATATAGATTTATAGATTCTAGTTTACAGCTTTTATGTCACCACCTTTTAACTCTCTGGCTCACACTTTCTAGGTATAGTTCCTACGGCTTTCAATGTTAATAGTTGCTGATTTCAAAGCTTTTCTGTCTCCTTTTAACTTATGCTGTTCAAAGACAGAAATAAAGAGATTAATGCTATTTACACGTACAGCCTAACCCCAGCCTTTCTATAAAGCCCTTCCAAAAATGGCTCAGGGTGGTTTACACAAAGAAATAACAAATAAATGAGATGGATCCCCATCCCCAAAGGGCTCACAATCTAAAAAGAAACATAAGACAAGACACCAGCAACTGTCACTGGAGGTCCTGTGCTGGGGGTGGAGAGGGCCAGTTACTCTCCCCCTGCTAAATAAAGAGAATCACCATGTTAAAAGGTGCCTCTTTGCCACATTATTCATTTATTTATTCATTTATTTTATTTTATTTCCTACTTTGTTTCCCCTTCACAGGATAAACTGTTTGTTTCTTTTTGCCAAATGCTACAGAAAGAAGCAAGGTTTTTCAGCCTAGCAAAAAGAAGATAAGCATTGTACTTATTAATATTTTACCATGTTGTTGCTGCTAAACATTGTTATGCATTCTTTTTAGGCTGCGATGTATCACACTTTTTTAGAATTAAAACTCTGTATTAAAAATTCAGGAGAACATACATATTATGCAGCAGATTAAGGCTTCAGCAACCAGGAAAGGGCTGATAAAGGAGGTGTGAAATGAAGATTTCTGTAAGGACACATTGAGGTCAATGAGACAACCACTGGATTCACACCTAAAAGGCAATGATGCATTAAAAGACCGGGGGGTCTACTACTGCAACACCATATTTGAGGTCCCTATGGGGGATGCTTGATAAACTTCCCTCCTCCAATTCTTTTTGAAAACCGTATATAGAACATTTAAAAAACAACAACATTGAAGCCTTTCTCACGGGGGTTGGGTGCAGGGAAGTGCCACCGTGTGACTCCCCGCCCCCCAGAGCCCCAATAATGCAGTACAGAAGTGCGCAGTGCTTTACTGGGGGGCCCCCTCCCCCTGAGTGTGTCTGCGGCTGCAAGCAGCCATGGCAGACACACAATCAATTAACCTGGTGTTTAGGCGCATTCACACCCAAAATCTGGGTTAAGCGGCAGGCAACACAAGAGGACTGACTGCTGCACCACCACCACCGGGAGCCGTGTGGCTCCCGGTGGTTCTCATGAGTGAGCAAAACTGGGCCAGGCTCACTTAGCCCGGTTTTGCTCGCTCGTGAGAACTGCTTCATTGTTAATACTATTATAAAAGTATGGAGTCAATATCAAGCCAATTCCGAATCAGCTTGGAGTCAATATCAAGCCAATTCCAAATCAGCTTGGAGTCAATATCAAGCCAGTTCTGAATCAGCTTGGAGTCAATATCATGCCAACTCCAAATCCACTTGATTCAGAACTGTCTTGCTGTTTGCTCCATATTTATACATGTTTGGGAGTCAGCCTATTGACTTGGAGTTGTTCTGTAATAAACAGTATGGAGTGCTAAGCCAATTCTGAGTTGAGTGAAGGGGAGTTTGCTCATTAACTCAGAGTACTGCTACAAAAGTATCCTAGAAAAACACATCAACTCTAATCCAGAGAAAGCTACCTGCACTTAAGTCTTATTGAAATTAATGGGACTTAAGGCAACCGTGACTAACTTGTAGAATTGATTTCAATGGGACTTAAATGTCACTGACTTTTCTCTCATTTGGGGTCATAAATCCACTTTCATCACTGTTGAAGGTGCACCCAGAGGAGAACATGGTTGCACTGAAGTTTTAGTGCAAAAGGCACCATGGCATAACAGTGTCTCAAACTGAGCTCATTTCTGAAACCGCTCAAGAGTCATTTAATAAAGCAACCCTTATGAAAGGCATAATTGGATTAGCGACAGCAAACATGGCAGGAGTGTTGAATTAACTTTTCTGGGACTCTTCAAATAAGTCTCTTCTAGGCAGTGTGTGTGTTTAATAGGAAAATTCTCCTCATGCTCTCAGCATTGATGCTATTTTCATCTCTGTTTGACAAGGAGAGACAGATTGTTCTCCATGTCATTCCTGTCCAAAGTTAGTGGAAAAGCTGAGACTCAACACCTCCCTCACATCATCAACTTTTTTTACATGGTGTAAAAAACACAAAATTATTTTAATCCTTTTGGAGAAAAATAATTGTTTTCATAGGTGTGCCTTTTTATGTGTCTGGTTGTTCTCTGATGCACCTTCCAAAGGTTTTTGTTCCGAGGTTTGTTGTTCTGTACAAAATGTGCTCTTAGCATTTCACATTTCTGATGCCGTATTTTTGCCAGTCACCTTGGATGCCTTGGCAGAGGAGTGAAAATTCATAGTACAGTTCGTTATTTGCAAATTTAATTGGCAGCACTAAGAAGCAGGACCCATATAATGTAACTAGACTGATGCTCAGGGGTGAAAAATGCACAGCTCCTAGGGGCGGCAGAAGTGTGATTATGATTCTTATTAAATGCCTCTTCAGCACCTTGGAGGAAAAGCAATTTCTCTGGGACACATCGAAAAAAAGATGGATTTAGTCTCCAGTGGCATTCTGCAAGGTTTGATAGCTCCAATTTGTGTAAAGTCATAGGTAACAAGAACAAATTTAGCTGGAGAAATGATGACCACTTGCTGCCAAATTTCTCAGCTTTCTTGATCTACTGCCATGGAGATGACAATGCAATTGATGATGGGCTGAGGAAAGGAGGAGAATCAATGAGCGCCACCGTGCCTGAGGCACAGCATATCTTAGCCAGAGACACGTTGCTTTTGTTACACCAGCTGAGACAGCAAAGAACCTTCCGACACTTATGAAGACGCCACCTAGTTCTGGGATGTTGGTGGTGTGACCCACACTGTATATCCATGGAATCAGAAGAGATCTGTATGGTTACAAACTGGCAGTCCCCTCCTCCAGGCTCTCCAGCACAGATGCTTTCAGACCGCGAGGCTCTTCTACGATCAGCCAAGCCCGATCTTCAATCTCTAGCACCCTAGTGGGACTGTGCCCGATCCCCACAGCCAGGCGTAACTATAATAGGGCAAAGGGAGACAGTTGTCTGGGGGCCCACTGCCTCGGGGAGCCCCCCAGAGGCAAGTCACAGGACTGACTCCCCCAGCCGTGCACCCTCCTGGGCTTCCTTCAGTTGTATTCATCCTCCGAAACTGATGTGGGTGTTAAGACCTGGAGCGACCAGAACCGCATGTCTTTCTCTAGTACCATCAAATGACTTTCATCATCCACAATTTACAAAACCTTTTTAAAAATAATTTCTGATGATGCTGTATTAGATTTCTTTACTTCATGAACTGAGCTTCGGCGGGGGGTGGGGTGGGGGAGCATGTTAAAATCTTGTCTCTGGGCCCACGCCAACCTTGCTACGCCTCTGCCTGCAGCGCTTCACCGGCAAACCCGCCAAAGAGGCCAGCCTCTTCAGTGGGGAGCGAGCACTCCTTTAGCCCCATATTTTTGACCATATTTTTGACTTCCAGCACCGGCTGCTGTCGCTGGGAAGATGCCGAGAATGCACTGTGCATTCCAGGGGCCAGGACAATGCGTCCTGGCCTCCAACCCTCCGCTCTGCCTGGGGCAGAGGAGGATTGTCTGGCTGTGTGATCCGCACACCCAGCTCCTTCGATGGGTCATCTGTGAGGAAGGTCAGGTTAGTGAACCTTCCTCCCCGCCCACCCAGCCCTTCTCGCAGATCGTGAGGAAGAGCTCAGTGTCTCTGCAAACCCTTGCTGCAATGCCACCATTCTTGGCGGGGAAGTTCCAATTTCTCAGTGATTCCCACCCCGCTGCCATTTTTGCTTCCTCATACTGGTTCACAGTTGCCTCCCATACACAATCCACACCGCTGACACCATTTCCCTAGGCAATGAGAATTTCTTGGGGTAGGTTTAGTCTCCCTTGGAGGAAAGGGTGCTAGAGAGTGAAGGTGACTTTGTATTATTGAATTATTGGCAAATATAGAAGCAAGGCATAGTGGGGGGAAATAGGCACTCCTACCTCGGGGGGAAACCGCTGCTGCTGCATCAGGACCCCAGAAAGTTGCACTCTCCGTTTCAGCTTCTTCTTTGCCTCCACATTCAAAATGGCTTCCTTTTCTTCTCCAGTCAGAGCACAGGTTTTGGACGTGGCCACCTACCAGTAGATTGCCTGTTCAGGAAAACATCCACAAAAGAGCATATGTTGCTTTTGTTGAAATCCCTGACACTCATCAGGCACCCATTCATAATGATCAAGGCAGCCACATTTGCAACACTGAGAGCAAGAGTGCAGGACGACCACCTGATTCGCTCGGATCACATCACACCTGTTTTTAGATTTGGGACATGTGTCATGGGTGGGGGGTGAGGGGTGGGGCCAGCACACTCCTCCGGCTGGCTCATTTCTTCTTTCCCTCAGTCCAGCTTAGGAAAACAACCCCCTCCCTGCCGGCCATGGGTGTAGTGTGGGCTTCTGCTGGCTGCCCCTGTTGGGGGGTCAGGTGGGAAATTGTTTACCCTCTGCTGACTGGCTTATATTGGGGGGATTTCCCGCCTACCTCAGACTACTGCTCTTAGTTCGTTAGGCTCTCTCGTCACAATAACAGGTGCGCGCAGAGTGGGGTAAATGGGTGGAGAGCACATTAAAGCACACATTAATTGTATGTTTATGTATTTATGTATTTATTTATTTAACACATTTGTATACCGCCCAAAACGCAAGTCTCTGGGCGGTTTACAACAAAACAATAAAAATAACCGATAAAAAGATTAAAACATTACAACAATTAAAATTTAAAACATTAAAACTATTAAAAATACAATTAAACCAGTATCTAATTAAAAGCCTGAGTGAACTAATGCGTCTTGACTGCTTTTTTAAGGGTTGTAAGAGACAGGGAGGCTCTTATTTCAGCAGGAAGTGTGTTCCAAAGCCTTGGAGCAGCAATGGAGAAGGCTCGTCCCTGAGTAGCCACCAGAGAAGCTGATGGCAACTGCAGACGAACCTCTCCTGATGATCTCAATGGGTGGTGTGGTTCATAGCAAAGAAGGCATTCTCTTAAATACCCAGGGCCCAAGCTGTTTAGGGCTTTAGAGGTTATAACCAAGACCTTGTATTTTGCCCAGAAACATATTGGCAGCCAGTGTCAATCTTTTAAGATAGGAGTGATATAGTCTCTATGAGATGACCTAGAGACCCACCTGGCTGCCACATTCTGGACCAACTGCAGTTTCCGGACTACGTACAAAGGCAGCCCCATATAGAGCGCATTGCAGTAGTCAAGTCTGGAGGTGACCAGCAGATGTACTACTGTTCTGAGGTCATTTATCTCAAGAAATGGACGCAGCTGGTATATCAGCCGAAGCTGATAAAAGGCACTTCTGGCCACTGCCTCAACCTGGGACACCAAGGAAAGTTTTGTGTCCAGAAGCACCCCCAGATTGCGTACTTGTTCCTTCCAGGGAACTGTGACCCCATCCAGAACAGGCAGATCAAAATCATCTCCTGAGTTCCGACCTGTCATTTGGCGTCAAGAAGAGACCTTAGCAGCTCTTAAAGGCTTTACAACTCAAGAAGCACTGGCTTTGGATTTACTCCAGCTTGCTGAGCAATTGCTGAGGAGAGGAGAGCTGGTCTTGTGGTAGCAAGCATGACTTGTCCCCATAGCTAAGCAGGGTCTGCCCTGGTTGTGTATAAACGGGAGACTAGCAGTGTGAACACTGGAAGAGATTCCCCTCAGGGGATGGAGCCACCACTCTGGGAAGATCAGAAGGTTCTAAGTTCCCTCCCTGGCTTCTCCAAGATAGGGCTGAGAGAGATTCCTGCCTGCAACTTTGGAGAAGCCGCTGCTAGTCTGTGAAGACAATACTGAGCTAGATAGACCAATGGTCTGACTCAGTATATGGCAGTTTCCTATGTTCCTATGTTCCACCCCCCTCCAAGGACTTTACGGTGATCTTGAGTCAGGTGGCTTTGACACAGGTCGGCTGAAATGGTGGCATTCACCACAGGGCTGAAGCTGGCCAGAACCAAAGTGTATCGCCCATGCACATTTAGGTCGATTTGCAGTGGATGGTGAATCTTAGTTTCCAGACTGGGGTGGGTGGACAATCCCCCTTCTTCTTTTGCCTTTAATAACATGAATAAAGTGCCTTTAATTCCATCTACTTGTCTCGTGTCTTCATTGGGGTCTGGGCACAATGACCCCAACCCACACCAAATTTGTTTTGGTGCCTTGAAGCTAAATAATAAAAGGAAATATATCTTTGATGATGATGATTTTAAAAAACTTTCAAAACCTGCAGTGAGCACCACAACAAAACTTTCAATTAGGTTTCCTAACCAGTTTAGCAAACATAACCGTTATTAACATTTCGTCTGCTCCGAAATGCTAGAGGATGTTGCTTTGAGACTCCTCTGTCCTTAATTATGGATCCCCAGCTGTCTTCCCAACCAAGTCCAATTTATTATCCAAGAGGTGAAAGGATGATGTATTCCCAACCAGGGGGTGTGTTCCCTCCCTGCTTCTACTTAGGAGATGAAAAAGTACCTTAGCCCAGCTGTTACCCAGATGTGAGCCATCATTGTCGAGTGAATTACATCACACGAACCATTAATTAAAACTGCTCCAATGGACTCTAATCAGCGACGCAGGCTGCAAACAGAGGTAGGCTGCAGAAGCGGCATGGGAGACGGGTGATGTTGCCCATCTGCATCATCCATGCAAATCTGATTTTTGTCTTCTTCAGTGGATTCAGGGAACAGCAACGTGTGATTTATGGATCCGTTTCTCAGATGTAGGAGCTGTCTTTCCATCAGGGTATCTGAGATGACCACAATCAAACAGATTGTTTTTTTTTAAATGTGGTGGTTGTGGGAGTTCAGTCTCGGGCAGTATCCTCAGGTAGGGCTGGGAAAGACCCCTGCCTGAAACCATGGTAAATTTGATCTGTGTGGACCAAGGAGTGGAGTCACCCCATTCATAGCACAGACAAGAACTGGGGAATTGCTGATCTGTAGCACTCTCTCTTAGCTCAGTAGCTATGCGAGCTCTTAGCCATAAATGACTGCTCATTTGAAGTATGTTTATTCTATTTGTATATTTTCCATGTGCAAACAGTTTAGGGATGGCCAAGGGTCTAAACCAGGCCTGCTCAACTTCGGCCCTCCTGCAGATATTGGCCGACAACTCCAAGAATCCCTGGCTACTGTGCCTGGGGATTATGGGAGTTGTAGTCCAAAAAGAGCGGGGGGGGGCCTACGCTGAGCAGGCCTGGTCTAAACAAATAAATTACTAGTAGTAGTAGTAGCTACTATAGCTATGAGTGCTAGGAAGCTGCCTTTTACTGAGTCAGACCCTTGGTCCATCTAGCTCAGTATTGCCTACCCAGACTGGCAGTGGCTTCTCCAGGATTGCAGGCAGGAATCTCTCTCAGCCCTATCTGCCAAGGAGGGAACTTGCAACCTTCTGCATGCAAGCAGGCAGGTGCTCTTCCCAGACAGGCCCCATCCCTTAAGTGGGATATCTTACAGGGCTCACATGTAGTCTCCATTCAAAATGCAAACCAAGATGGACCCTGCTCAGCCAAGGGGACAATTCATGCTTGCTACCGCAAGAGCAGATCTTCTCCTATTAGTAGTAGTTTCTACTACTATGGTTACAACAATTATTAGTGGCCAGTCAATAACAATGAAAATTAGAGGTGATGGGGAATTGCAGAAAAGGGGGGGGGGCTTGGAATGCACTTTGCAACATTTTGTAAATCCATGCCCTGTGATAGGTTGAGTACAAACCTCTTCTGGTCCAAACCCAGCTCATATTGGGTTCTTTCCCTGAGCCATTCCTGCTAGGTACCCCTCCAAAACAAACGGAAGGAGCTGAAAACGGTGGCAAATTGTATATGCATTGCACTCTGTTACAAAATTTGGAAATTAGGAACAAATGAAACAACAGAGGAAATGTTGAAAATGAAAACCAAATGAAACAACAGATGAAATGAAGACCACCTAATTTGGAATTCCAACATCCAGCATGATATTTGGATGGGGAGGATTCTAGAAACTTCCTTAGCACAACTTTTGGAACCTCCTGTACCTCTTCCAATATCATCTAGCTTATTAACTTCTTGACATATTTTTTCCCCTCTGATCCTAATTCTCTCTTCACTCTCTTCCAAACAGAGCTCATCAAAAAATGGGTTTCGCTAACTTTTCTCTTTTTGTTTGCTCCTGCAAAGTGGTGACAAGTCTTTCTTCACTCCATAACATGTGGATTTCCCCCTCATTGCAAATCGCTGTAACTTAGATAAATGAGGTCACTGCATTTGAAAGGCGCAACTTCATTATCGCTTCACACTCAGGCAGTTTTTCTTGCTCCTGAGTTCACTAATTGCTTCGCCTGATATTAATAAATGAGCTTTCCCATTAGTAGAACCAATCTAGGCAGACAATGCAAATGGTCAAAGAGAAGTGAAAATTCTGGAAGGTATACAAATGATGGAGTTATGGCACTCTATGCCGGCAACTTGTAAAAGAAATAATTTGCAGGTAACGTGGTTGTAGCATCATTTTGGAAGCTAGAATTACCTGATCTTGTTCCTGAAGTGAATGAATGCTTGACTGCAAATGAGGTCATTCACACAATCAACAACTGCATTCTACCCAGGTTTGGGAGCTGAGTGTGCTCCCAATTTTTGGTTGTGTGGAAGTAAAGGAGGAGGAAAATCCAGATTGGTTTGTGTTGGGATGTGTCAACCCAGCACCTGGAAATACCATAATGCACCGTGCACATGCGGGGTGCATCCTGGGGACACCCCTCCCAGGGATCCCCACATTCTGGCAGCCACGACTGACACACCACCTCCCTTAACCTCGTTTTAAAGGGTGGCTCCACAAGTGTGTGAATAGCCGCCATCCCTTCTTCCCAGGTTTTCCTCCTGCACATTTTCTTGCACACAGTTTTCCTTCTTCCACAAATTTACTTCTACCCAGGTTTTCCTCTTACCTTGCTTCCATGCTGTTGGGGGGGGGGTTAATTACTTAGATATTTCAGGAGCTAACTCACTCCCATTACAGCAAAAGTTAATAGAGAGCCAGGTCTCACAATCAGTGAGACCCGGTTTTGCAAGGTGCACATGAGCAGGGAGGGAGCCCTGGGTGGCCGCATCGGCCATCCACACGATTGCCGGCTCCGGGAGGAAGCCTTGAAAAGCATATCTCCCCACAGACGAGCAGGGCAAAAAGTCGCCCACCGAGACGATCACTGGCTGCTGCCCCCAGTTGCTCCGAGGAGACCACCCTGCATCGACCCATCCCCTGGAGCTCCAGTAATGCAGCACGCGAGTGTGCAGTGCATTATGGGCATCCCCCTCCCTGCAGACAGACATTGGACCGGGTCTCATGATCCATGAGACCCGGTTTGGGGAGGTGAGCAGGAAGAGCGGGCTAAGCCCACTCTTCCCACTCACGAGCAGGGAGGAAGCCCTGGGTGGTCAGATCGGCCACCCATACGATTGCTAGCTCTGAGACGGAACCGGCGGGGCCTGGGGAGCTCGGGTGCCACGTGGACCCCGGAAGCCCCAGTATGCCCTGCGTGAGCACGCAGGGCATATTGGGGAGAACCCTGGAGCTGGGAGGCGGCTTTTCGCCTCCCCTCCAGGGGTCTATTCGTGAGTAGGCGTGGCACAAAGCCATGCTGCGGCTACTCACAATTCTAAAAACCAAGTTTGCTCCAAAACCTGGTTTGGGGGCAGGGGTTCTTGAGCGGGTTACCCACTCCAGAACTACTGGGCTCACAGGAGAGCCTGGTGGTTCTGATGAGCGGCAAAAATCGGGCTAGCGGAGTCTAGCCCAATTTTTGCTGATTGTCAGAATAGCCCCATTGAGGCTATTCTTGCGACCAGGGGTGTCGCTAGGGGAAAGGAGGCCCGTGTTCGCCCTCTCCCCTTGGAGTGAGGGAGATAATGAAGAAAATAGGGAGAGGTGAAGCTGCCCCCCCCCCCAGGATCTGAGGGGCCTGGGTTCTTTGAGCCCATCCACTCAATGATTGCTACACCCCTGCTCACGACCTCCCAAAAATGGCCTAAGGGAGCCCAGCCCAGTTTGGGGAGGCTGTGTGCTGCAACCAGAGCCACACGGCTCCTGGCAGCAAACCTCCATAAATCCCCCTCCCCTTAAATGAGGTTAGTGGAGTGAGTGGTCTGTTTACCAGATTGTGTGTGTGGTTCCAATCCCTGTTTACCGGATTGCGTGTGTGGTTCCGCACCGTGGTGACTCACGAGGAGATCCCCAACCAGGAGACTCCAACAAGCCTCCCGGAATTGGGGGGGACTCCCCAGCATGCCCCACGCACTCGCACAGTGCATGCTGGAACTTCCAGGGGCCAGGAGGCCCCTGATCCCCGCCACCCCACCATGATGGAGCCAGTAATTGTGGGGGGGCTAATCCGGCTGCCCAGGGCGCACTGAGTGTTCATGTGCAGGGAGAGCAGGTCAAGCCCACTCTCCCTGCAGAAGCCCTGCAGGCTCTCCACAATGCTCGTGTGGAGAGCCTCGATCGGTAAAACTTGCTCCCTTAATCTTCTTTTAATGGGGGGCTATTTGGGCAGGTTTGCCGCCATGGTGCCACTGGGAGCAGACCAATCCTGGCAGTTCACATTTTTCTAAGGTGCTGGTTTCACTGCTCCGAACCAAAGATGGGTCAAATTAATAAGAGGCTTCTAGTCTGTCCTCGTAATGGAGGGTTGCTGACCTGGTTGCATGGAAATCATTGAGCCTTGTACTGTACTTCCTTTCCCAGCGAGGCTGAAATGGAAAAGGTTCAGAGGTGAGCATGAAAAGTGATGCATAGCACATGTTTAGAATACATATGGAGAGAAGCTTAAAGGGAGACTTGCAGCTCTGGGGAAAAGATGGAAGGTAACGAGAGAGCAGTCAAAAATAAATTTCAAATGGCAGCATATGGCAATGACCCCAGTCCTGCAACGACGCATGCACACACGTAGGTGTGAGCGAGGGGGAGCAAGAACCCATATGTGCAACCTCGTTCCTAGCTGAAAGACATCAGCCTGGTGCTCTGAAATGCAGCCAGGGCTGCTTCTTGTCTTCTTGTTAAGGTTAAATACAAATAAGTAAGTAAACTGGATCATTTTCTCTCTCTCAACCGCAAAACCTGTCCCTCTCAACTTCAGTAAAAATGTGGAAAAGACCAAATAAACTTGATAATCAGAGAACATAGGAAGCTAGCTTATACTGAGTGAGGTCATTGGTCCATCTAGCTCACTATTGTCTACCCAGACTGGCAGCAGCTTCTCCGGGGTTGCAGGCACAAATCTCTCTCAGGTCTCTCTTGGGAGTTTTCCGGACTACGAGATTTGCACTGGTTAAATCCTGCTACATTTGGGCCAATAGAGTCATGGGTGTGTGTGTGACGTGACGACCTTCCTTAAAAAAAAAAAATTCTCGGCTGCCTTGCACAAATCCTCCAGCAGAGAGAAGTGTCATTATAAAACAAAAATCTAACTGCTTTTCTTCATTGCAGCTTTGCGCAAGTGATCCCGATTAAAAAATAAATAAATAAAAATCCAGTGGCAGAGAGGGGTGCTAAGAAAGGGGGAATACATGAACTGCTGGTGTGCCCGCTCTCAAGGTTGGGAAGGTGAGTGGGGGTGAGTGCCACAGAAACCTTAATTCAATTCAAATTTGAATTTAATTGCCCTATTAAGGGGTGATTTAATTCAAATTCGAACCACCTGAATCACCCAGATTCAAGTTGAATTGATTCAAATTTGAACTGATTTGCACATCCCTAGCCTTAAGATACAAAAGGCCACTTTAAAAAAGAAATTTAGATGAGAATCAGCACCTTGACTTGATCTTGAAGCCATCTATCCTCCTCTGTCACCCCTCCTCCATCTCTCCTCCTAAAAGATGAAACCCAAAAGGCAAAGATCCCCCTTCCAAGTTATTTTTCCCAAGTAGCTGTCATTCAGAAGAATAATGTTTCTAAGCAATGGAAGTCCTATGCAAACAGAACCACCTGGAGGGTTGAATCCAGAAATAATCAGTGAGAATCAGTGACGTGTGTGAATGAAGTCTCCTTCCCCAGCTTTGATTTTCCTGAGGGGAAGGGTCATAGCTCAGTAGCAGAACCCCCGCTTTACCCGCAGAAGGTCCCAGGTTCCATTCTGGACATTTCCAGGTAGGGCTGGGAAAGGCCATCTGAAACTCTGGAAAGACACCACCATGCAGTGTAGGTAATACTGAGCATGATGGACCAATGGTCTGACTTTGTTTACGGCAGTTTCCTGGGTAACCTATGTAGATGGACCAATGGCTTGACTCCATATTCATGACCCTTCTGAGAAGATGCCAAAGCAACCAAAGAATTTCACCGTGATTAATTGATCTATGGAATTCTCTGCCATGGGGTGTGGTGATGGCCGCTAGCTTGGATGGCTGTAAAAGAGGCTTGGACAAATTCATGGAGGATGGATCTGTCAATGGCTACTAGTTTGGTGGCTATTGGCCACCTCCAGCCTCAGAGGTAAGATGACTCTAAATACCAGTTGCAGGGGAGCAACAGCAGGTGAGGGGGCATTCCCTTACCTGTGGGCTTCCCAGAGGCATCTGGTTGGGCATCTTACCTCTTCCCAGAGACATCTTACACATGGGATCCCCGGAGGCATCTGGTGAGCCACTGTGGGAAACAGGATGTTGGACTAGAAGGGCCTTGGGCCTGATCCATCAGGGCTGTTCTTATGTTCTTATCCTCATTTGCCATATTGTGGGAACAAATCCTTATCCAACTGTTTCTGCTTGAGTCTTCCCATGCTTTGTGTGAAGGCATCAAATTACCGGCATGAACCATCATTAGGAACCAAGCCGGAGTGTTCTGAGAATTTAACAAAACACCAGCCATTGAAATTAACCCGGAAGGGTCAGTTTCCACTACTCGAGAATTAGGGATCACTCGACTTAGCACTGCCCTCAGTGCTCCCGCTGCTTGTAGCGCTCTCTCTCTCTCTCTCTCTCTCTCTCTCTCTCTCTATATGACTTCCTTTCCTTTGAACTTTATCAAATGGAAGAATGGAGTGAGATGACCGAGTGTCAGAGTCTGCAGTTACCTACAGCCAGGATGAATGGCTTCCAGTGCAGAAGAAAGGGAATTCTTGCACTCTCAAAAAAGCAACTTGAGTAAGTCTGCCCACAAGAATTTCTTTGTGGGGCAAAGCAGGGGAAAGAGACTGAACAAACTGTGAAGATCAGAAGGTTCAAGAAACTCCTGCACTTGCTAAATGCTCCTAAACGTTGGGGCACTTGGCTTCTATGGAACTCAACTCTTTGAAATGTCCTTCCTTTTCAGTGGAAACTCTACAGATGTAGATGGCTGAAAAGGACAAGAATTTGGCTAGGAGAACGTAGAAGACTTATCTTGATTTGTAACATTATTTGAGAACTGCTCTACTGGATGAGGTTACGCCCATGGACCACCTGCTTGTGATAGCTAGGACCAGGCCTTAGCCATGGGGGGTGCAGTGGGGTGCCATCTTGTGAAGAAGGATCCATCTTCTCAGAGAAAGGAAACATCACAGCAGACATTATGTCTGGAAGTCTATGACCTGTGAGATAATGGACAAGATCTCACTGAAAGTCAGGGTTGCATCCCCTCAGGGGATGAGGCCACTCTGGGAAGAGCGCCTGCCTGCTTGCATGCAGAAGGTTCCAAGTTCCCTCCCTGGCATCTTCAGATAGAGTTGAGAGAGACTCCTGCCTGCAGCCTTGGAGAAGCCACAATACTGAGTTAGCTGGACCAAAAGTATGACTTGGTATAAGGAAGCTTCCAATGTTCCTAGTTGATTTTTTAAATCTGATTTTAAATTTCAATTTATTGGTTTTGACTCTTGATTTAAGGTTTTTAATTGTAGACTATCTTGAGACCTGGTTATAGGAAGTATATAAATATGATAGATAGATAGATAGATAGATAGATAGATAGATAGATAGATAGATAGATAGATAGATAGACAGATAGATTAGATAAAGGAAACTACTCCAGGCAGGTTCCAACATGGTTAAATGTGGAAGTGGTACCATGAACTGACTTCCATAACATGCTCACTGTGTTCCATAAAATCAGAAACAGAGCCTATCCAAATCAGGAGACAAATTATTAAATCTTTCTTTTAAAAGCGATTGAGTCCTTGCTGGTCTAGAAGGGTAGTAACTCTCCTCTTCCCTATGCCATGATAGATGTTAGGGCAGCAAACTTCTGAGCAAATGTTTGTATGCATCCATTGCTGGGAACATCTGACCATCCTGTCTCCTTCATTGGGTCAGCACAGGGGTTTAGCTATAAGTGAGCAAAAGGGTTCAAAGAACCCAGGCCGCACAGGTCCTGAGGGCCCCCCCACATCCCTATTTTCTTCGTTAGCTGCCTCACTCTGAGGGGCCACCAGAGAGAGGGGTGGCCCCGCACCACACAGGCCCCCTTTCCCCTAGCTACGCCCCTGGTCAGCAAGGTGTGTGAAAGAAACCGCCAGCTCTGTCGATGCTTGCATCTTTGGAACTGTTCTTAATAAATGAGCTTCATTTGCCTGGCAGCATGCAACTCTGTTCTCATGGGGCTCTCATCAAGGATTTAGGACCATACAGTGGTCCCTCGACTTACGAAGCACTCGACATCTGAATATTTCAACATACGAAAGACAAAAAATACCGGAAGTTGTTGCCGGTTTAGATGCGGCTTCCTCGACCTATGAATCTTTAGATGTGGTTTCCTCGACTTACGAGTGTTCCGGACCTCCGTGGATGCGCTTTTCGACTTACGAAAATTCCGACCTACGAACGTGCGTTCGGATCGGATTATCTTCGTAAGTCAAGGGACCACTGTACATGCTATGTATGAGTATAACCACCGGACAAAATTCTTCAGTGTTCCTCCTTGGAAGGAATCTTGACAAACCTATTTCAAGTTCAGTTTGTCCTTAAAATTCCTCTTTGAATTGCAGTTTCTCCTGAGGGGAACCCTGACACTGACTTTCAAATTTTACTGTTTAAAATTTTGAGTCCTCACTATGCTTGGAAAAGAATATTTTCCATTCTCTCCCAGAATGGGTGAGAATGATTCAGATAATTATTCTCACCCATTCTGGGAAAGAATTGGCGAATATTCTTTTCCAAGTGTAGTTTTCACCTTGAAATTCACTTCTGAATATCTGTTCCAAGTCTACGTACGTGTCTGCAATCCATGAATCTATTCCATCAAGAGAGACATCAAGAGAGACAGTAATTGATATCTAGCTTAAATATATGGCTAGAATTCATAATTTTATATTACTTTTTAAAATGGATCTCTCTTATTTCTAAGCCAGGAAATTATGTCTGCAAAAGGTTTTTTGCGGCACAGGAGATAATTTTTTTTACTGTTCATGTAGAATAAAAGATAATCTTTAATCGTGTGGGAGGCACATAATTTGACATGTCAGAGAACTTTCCGAAATAATTTAATGTTGCATTGATAGTGGCTGACATTTGTGAAGAGAAATTGCATAGGAACAATTAGAATGCCCTTTACAGAGCAAAATCCTTTGATATTCATTAAAGCATAATTGACAGTCATGGTTAGCAGCACGAAAGTGCTGGCTTATCAATAAGGATCCAATACTCATCTCCATATAATTTGAACACAATATTGATCAGCCATTTCAGGACAGACAGTTCATGTTGAAGCTAATTCCACCTTTTTCTCACCCTCCCCATTTTTCAGTTCTAATGACAGATCAGAATCTTAGACTATAAAAATCTTCTAAACTGAAGTATAGGAGAACCTCATTATACATGGATTTAATGAGGCTATTCTCACAAGCAGCAAAAATCGGAGAGCCTAGCCCGATTTTTGCTGATCGTGTAAACCACCGGGCTTGCGGGCAGGTCCGGTGGCTTACAAGCGGCTAGCCTGCTTTTGTAGCCCTCCCCTTAGCCCAGGTTTGCTGAGCGAGCGCTCTGCAAACCCGAGCTTCCCAATCGTGAGTAGCCATGGTGCGGCTCCGCAGCATGGCTACTCACGAGGAGACCCGCAGAGGGGAGGCGAAAAGCTGCCTCCTGGCTCCAGGGGTCTTGCCAGCATGCCTTGCCCACTCCCCCCAGCCCCTGCTGGCTCCAGTCCCAGCCCCTGCTGGAGCCGGCAATTGTGTGGTCGGCCGATCCAGCCGCCCAGGGCTCCCTCCCTGCTCAGGTGCCAGGAGAGCGGGCTTAGCCCACTCGCCCCGCGCATTCACAAAAACCAGGTCTCCAAAAACCAGATTGTGACACCCCGCTCTATATCTGCTTTTTGTATGTATTCACGGGTGTCTATTAGACACCCGGATTCATTATCCGCAGACGTGAAAGTGTTAAAACCCACATATCCATGGTTCCTAGATAGCCGGAAGTGACCACAGAGGTCATTTCCAGCTGCCATTTTGTCCATGGGAGCCATTTTGAGGCTCATTTCAGCCAAAAAAACGTTTAGAGGGGAAATCCATGATTTTGAGACCTTTGGGGGCATTGTGGGGGGGGGGGGCATTGCTAGTTGCCAGGAGACCCGCAGAGCATAGTACATACTTCATTTGTCCCATTTTGGTGAGGGTTTTTGTGTTTTCTTTTAGTCTGGGAACCTAACCATACTGGGGTCTCCCCAGTATGCCCTGCATGCTTGTGCAGGGCAT
The DNA here is from genome assembly GCF_027244095.1 of Hemicordylus capensis. Classification (NCBI taxonomy): domain Eukaryota; kingdom Metazoa; phylum Chordata; class Lepidosauria; order Squamata; family Cordylidae; genus Hemicordylus; species Hemicordylus capensis. The sequence continues at coordinate 9,257,764 of NC_069668.1, read as the reverse complement.
AGTGGGGCTTCTGGGGGCCATGAGGCCCCCGAGCTCCCCAGCCCCCACCGGCTCCATCACTGGATTGATATTTGAACATGAATTGGCAAGGAGAGCTGGTCTTGTGGGAGCAGGCATGACTTGTCCCCTTAGCTAAGCAGGGTCTGCCCTGGTTGAATATGGATGGGAGACCTGATGTGTGAGCACTGTAAGAGATTCCTCTCAGGGGATGGAGCCACTCTGGGAAGAGCGGAAGGTTCCAAGTTCCATACCTGGCAGCATCTCCAAGATCGGGCTGAGAGAGATTCCTGCCTGCAACCCTGGAGAACCTGCTGCCTGTCTGTGAAGACAATCCTGAGCTAGATAGACCAAGGGTCTGACTCAGTATATGGCAGCTTCCTAGATTCCTATGTTCTTAAACTGGAGCAGCGGGCTCCCTCAGAGCTCTCCAAGGTCCTGCAGGCTCTTCTGGGAAGGCATCTGGGTCTTTGGAGGACCAGGCAGGGGTGTGTTTGGTGGCTGCATGAAGCCACTGCCAGTGGAGAGCTCCAAAAGGGATGGTGATTATCTGCTCTGCCTCTCCATCTCAGATGGAGCTCTTCTACCCTTCTAATCATGCGAAGCAGCCAGTAAAAGGAACATTGGTCCTACCATGAAGGGTTCTTTTCCCCTGAAGTAGGAGATCCTCAGTGAGGGTAGTGGACTGCGCATGCCCGAGACAGAACTGGACCATGTGACTTGATTGTAGGCGGAGCCGCCTCCTAGCCCCAGTTCCAGGGCTGATGAGCAAGGTAAGGTCCTTGGAGAGAGCTCTGTGCGTGTGAGTCAAGTGATCTATAGATCAAATGAAGTAGAGAAGGAAAACAGAAACTAGAGAAAGCGTTAGTCAGTGTTGCACAGAAAAAGCAAGGGAAAAAGCTGCACACTAAGGAACCCTGAGAGTCTGCGTCATACCACCTTCTTGTATCCCATCCCCACTAAGAACACTCGTAGTCAGAAATTAGACATGCTTCTCATCAGGGTGGGCCTGAGGATCTCCTACTTCAGGGAAAAAGAACCCTTCACGGTAGGACCAATGTTCCTTTTCCCCCTGAGTAGGAGATCCTCAGTGAGGGACTTACCTAAGCCTATAGAGTCCCCCAATGCCCTGGGAGGGATGATGAGATTAAACTACCTGTTGCAGAACCGTACGTCCCAAGGCTGCTTGGACGTCAGACAGGCCTGAAATTTTATAATGACGAATAAAGGGTGTAATAGAGGACCAGGTGGCGGCCCTACAGATCTCGTTTAATGGGACATGAGCGGAGAAAGCGGCCGATGTGGCTGCACTTCTGGTGGAATGAGCTGTGACTCCCCCTGGGAGGGGAAGGTGAAGGGCTTCATACGCCACAAATATACAGGCCCTTATCCAGCCTGCTAGTGTCGTTTTAGAAACCCTGGTACCCAGTGAAGATGGGTGGAAGGAAACGAATAGAGAGTCGGTTTTGCGGAAATCTTTGGTCCTACGTAAATACACCCGCAGGGCTCTGCGAACATCTAGGTTGTGCCACAACTTCTCTTTGGGATGAGTTAGGTTAGGGCAAAACGAAGGAAGGACGATGTCCTGAGCCCTGTGGAAGGTGGAATTGACCTTGGGCAAAAAGGTAGGGTCTAACTGCAGCACGACTGCATCAGATTGAAAGGTGCAAAATTCGTCCCTTGCAGATACAGCACCCAGCTCAGACACTCTACGAGCCGATGTAATTGCTACTAAGAAAAGCACTTTATATGAAAGAAGCTTGAGGGGAATGGAGGAGATAGGCTCGAATGGCGCCTCCGTAAGTGCAAGATGGGAAACGCTTGATGAGAGCTGGGGCGAGATTTGTTGCGCTGCGAAGAAACCTGGAAACGTGTGGATGGAGCGACGGTTGGCCGTTTATAGTAGAGGAGATGTCCAAGACCGAGGCTAGTGCCAAAGCTTGATGCTTGAGAGTGTTAGGCCAGAGATGAAGTCTGAGGCCCCTCTGCAGGAAAGCGAGAACTTCTGATACCCCTGCTTTAACGGGGTCCTTGTGATGGTCTCTGGCCCATTGTAGAAAAGCCTTCCAAGTGGCTTGATACATTTGTTGGGTGGATGGTCGCCTCGAGGCTAGGATGGTGTCCTGGACCGATTTAGGGTAACCTTTGGCCCTGAGTTTTTTGTGCTCAACCTCCACGCGGAGAGCTGCAGCCAGAGAGGGTCGGGATGATGAAGAGGACCTTGTAGGAGGAGGTCTGGGCGGTGTGGTAGACGCCATGGGGGACGCGTGGCGAGGTCGAGGAGATCGGAGAACCATGGCCTGCGGGGCCAGAATGGAACTATCAGGATCAATTCTGCCTGTTCCAGTAGCATCTTCTGGAGGACTTTCCTGATGATTGGGATGGGAGGAAAAGCGTATAGGAGATCCGCTGGCCACGGAGAGTGAAGAGCATCTGTCGCCTCCACCAGAGGACAGTGGTATCTGGACATGAAGCGGGGAAGCTGTCTGTTGGTTGGGGACGCGAAGAGGTCCACTTGTGGCCGACCTAGGGCTCTGGATAGCTGAGTGAAGACCTCCGGGTGAAGAGCCCATTCCCCCGGGTCTAGAGACCTTCGGCTGAGCCAATCTGCCATGTCGTTGTCTTCCCCCCGTACATGTTCGGCGATGATGGATGGGATGTTGGATTCTGCCCACTGAAAGAGGAGGTCAGACTCCGTCATAAGAATCCTGGATCTGGTGCCTCCCTGACGGTTGATGTGAGCTTTGACGGTTATGTTGTCCGTTCTGAGGAGGATGTGGTGTTCAGCATGGACTGAAAGTGAAGGAGAGCCAGCCGTGCTGCACGGAGCTCCAGCCAATTGATGGGGTGCTTGGCTTCTTCTGGAGACCAGATGCCTTGAGTCATCTGACCCTGGCAGTGAGCTCCCCATCCCGAGAGGCTGGCATCTGTAGTGAGGATTACTCATTGTGGTTCCATCAGGATTCGGCCTTGAAGGAGAGCCCGGGAAAGCCACCAGTGCAGGGATTGTCTGACCCGCGGGGAAATCAGAATGTGGACGCGGGAAACCGCCATGATGGCATCCTGGTAAGGCAGCAGCGCCCACTGGAGTGGTCGGGAGTGCCACCGCGCCCATGGAGCACATTCTAGGCACGCTATCATTGAACCCAGTGCTTGTGCCAGGACCATGAGATCCTCCGTGCATTTGCATAGAAGTGGTTGAAGCTGAGACACGATCTTCTCCCTTCGTTCGTCCGGGAGAAAGATTTTCCCTTGTGCTGTGTTGAATAGTGCTCCTAGGTGGACCAGACGCTGTGTCGGAGATAGATGTCTTTTCTCTTGATTTACGACAAAACCGTGGTCCCGCAGGGCCGTCAGGGTATTTTGAATGTCCTTGAGGGCTTGATGTCTGGAATGCGCCCTGATGAGAAGGTCGTCCAAAAAAGGGTGGATATGAACCCCTTGAAGGTGGAGATGAGAAATCAGGGCGGCCATGATCTTCGTGAAGACCCTCGGGGCGGATGAAAGGCCGAAGGGCAGCGCTCTGTACTGGAAGTGGAGGCCATTGTACGCGAAGCGGAGGTGTCTTCTGTCGCGACTCCTGATTGGAACGTGTAGGTATGCTTCTGAGAGGTCGACCGATGCCAGGTAGTCCCCTGGGTGCACAGCCTCCTTTATAGTATGGAGGAATTCCATGCGAAACTTTCGTTTTGCGACGAAGTGGTTGAAGGACTTGAGGTCGAGCACGGCCCTCCAGGATCCGTCCTTTTTTGGAACTAAAAATAGGATGGAGTAGGTGCCGAGAAATCTTTGATCAGATGGAACGTGCTCTATTGCTCGTATCTGGAGTAGATGTTTCACTGCCTGAAGCATCAGCCAATGCTTGGTCGGATTGTTCGACCTGGGTGTTGGGATGAAGCGGGAACGAGGAGTGGATGACAACTCTATAGCATAGCCGTTGGAAACAGTGTCTATAACCCAGGCATCTGAAGTGGTGGAAAGCCACGTTGTAGAAAATTCTGCAAGCCTGCCACCCACTGGGACGGCGTCATTGTTTGCGTTGGGAATAAGAAGGGTTGGGCTGCTTGGGGGAGAAACCTCTGGAGTTGCCCCGATATCGTTGCCACCATTGGTATCTGTTGGCCCCTCTGAAGGGGGTGGATCTGAAGTCTCTGGACTGGCTATTCTGTGGTGGTCCTTGCCTGTAGGAGCGAAAGGAAGAACGTGAGCCTCGAAAAAACTGCCTGGACCCCCTACGCAATGAAGGCATGGCCTTCTTTTTGTCCTGGGTTTCGACCAAGACAGGTTCCAAGGCTGGACCGAATAGTTCCGTGCCAGTAAAGGGGGCCACTGTTAGAGCTAGTTTGGATTTAGAGTCCGCATTCCAAGGTTTGAGCCACAGGGTACGTCAAGCTGCTACCCCGGCTGCTATGGCCCTAGAAGAATGTTGCAAGCAATCAAGACTGGAGTCGGCTGCCAGGGCAGAGGCTTTAGCGATTTTATTTATGCCCTGCCATAATTTGGGGAGTTCAGGAGGAACGAGTTTGACTAACTCCTTAGCCCACAAAACTGATGCCCGAGAGAAGATAGAATTGGTGGTGGCCATCTTAATGGCGGAGGCAGAGGCGTCATGCACCTTTTTGAGGAGGGTATCACAGCGCCTGTCTTCCTGAGACTTTAGCTGTGCTTGGCCTTCAGCAAGTACCATGGCGCCCAATACCATCTGTGCCACGGGCGGATCTACTTTAGGAGTGTCTAACAGCTTGGTTACCTCTAATGGCAGAAGGTAATGTTTTTTAGGAAGGTTACCGACAGGCCTGGTGGAAGCAGGGCGCTGCCACTCAGCACACATTACCTTCTGGAAGAGAGGGGGTAAAGGTACTGCGGGCATGGGAGACTCCGCTGTAGGGAATACTTGCAGGTCCTAAGTGTTTGCAGATTCAACAGGAGTTGGAGGTGAGACGTCATTTATTGTGCGTCTAGCCTTGGACAGGAGAACCTCGAAATCTGCTGACAAGAAAAGTCTAATAGAGTTAGAGATGGGAGGCGGCACATCCTCTTCGGATAGCTCACCTTCCTCCTTTTCTGAGTCTATAGGCCCAGAGGGATCCAGGGGGATGGAGTGCCCAGATTTGCTCCCTGAGGGAATAGTGGGAATATCAGGAACTAGTGGTTGAATAGGTACCTGGGGAAGGGGAGGGGGTACCTGGGGAGGGCAGGGAAGGGAAGGGAGGGGAGGGGGGTTCGGAGGAATGAGCTGAGTAGGTGGTCTCTTGCCCTTAGAGTGCTTGCTTCCCTAGGGAACAGGGGAGGAAGAGGAGGAAGAGGAAATCCTGTGCTTGCGTTTGGGCTTGTGCGTCAGAATCCTAGGGACAAACAAACCCCTTTCAGAGAGCAGGATGGCCCTGCGCTGTGGGCTGGAGTCTGGTGAGGATGAGGACAGGCGATCTGCCCCTTTCCTTCTATGAAGCCGCCTGCCCCTAGGGGGAGGAATCCCTACAGGGTTGACTAAGTCCTTTCCAGCAGGGATTGTGTGTGACTGAACCCCAACACTGGGAATCGGAGCCGCAGGTGGCTCAAGGGAGAATTCCCTTCTAAAAAATTCTCTCAACCATTGAGTGGCCGCAGGAGAAAAAGGGTCCTTACTTACAGGAGGTGGAGCAGGCAAGGGAGGATCTGGTCCAGCGGGGTGCCGATCTGACAGCGGGGAGGGACTGCGCGGACAAGCCGGTTCCCCCTCAACCACTGAGCCCTCATGGGGCAGAGGAATGGATGCCGGGATCGTGCCCACCGGGCTCCGGTCAACCACCTCAAGAACGGGCCGTTTGTGCAAGCTCCCAGCAGCTTTGGCGCCATTTTTCTCTAGTTTCGTTTTCGAGCACTGACAAACGGCTTGAATGAGGAGCCGTTCACTAAGGCACTTCCCAGCTGCCACTTTAAGCAAGCCCTCTTTCACCTTCTTTTTGCGCTTTTTGGGGGGCTCCCCCATATGTTTGGTCTTTTTGTGGGCTTTGGTTGGGAGTTTCTCAGAAGCTCAGAAGAGGCACCTTTTCAAGTGGTGATTCTCTTATATTTAGCAGGGGGAGAGCAACTGGCCCTATCCAGCCCCAGCACAGCATCCCTCCAGTGGCTGTTGCTGGTGTCTGCCTTATGTTTCTTTTTAGATTGTGAGCCCTTTGGGGACAGGGGACCATCTTATTTATATATCATTTATTTTTCTATGCAAATCACTTTGAGAACATTGGTTGTAGAGTGCTATAGAAATATTCGTAGTAGTAGCAGAAGCCGCTGCCAGTTTGTGTAGACAATACTGAGCTAGATGCACCAAGGGTCTGACTCAGTAAAAGGCAGCTTCCTATGTGTCTAAATCCTTTTAAAAAAATAAATAAATCACCTCCCATACAGCTATCATCAACCATGCCTCGACTACAGCTAGATCAGATCATGGGTATCTCCATGTTTTCCTTGGGAAACATGTCATCCAGTTTCCTAGACAAGGAAAATATCGGCTACTTTTAAAGACAAACGATGGTGCCATTTCCCCGAGCGGATCTACAGATGGCTTCTCTCCCTTTCCCTCCTGCAGTGTTGAGCTGTGCTCGGTGTGCGAGCTCAGACTGAGCAATGAGCAGGTTTATTTGGAATGCACAGCCCTGCCTTTGCTGAGGGAACTGATTGCGCCCTTGAACACGTTGTTAATAAATACTGCTTCTGGGTCAGACATTAGCACTATTCTTTGGTTAATTATATCAGGGCAAGAATATTAATAGCCATTCTGACTTCATAACTATTCATTTCAGGCTAAGCACTCGTGCGCTTCGGCCCTCTCTCCTGCTGCTTGCTGTGAACTTGCGATTTATCTTTGTCAAAGAGCAAGATGGAAGCAGAACCAGTCCAGAGACCAGCTCTCAAAGTAGGGCCCTGCTTAGAGGCACAAACCCTAACTGGTATTTCAGACTCAATGGCCTCCTTGGCATTCAGAGCTCAGTCCGGCTGGGACACATAATGGGTACTGGAACCGGATTTCGGGGCATCCTGGTCAAAAACTTTCCCTAGTGCTTGACAGATGGGAAAGGGGTTTCCAGACAAATAGCCCACTGGTGGTGCAGAGAGGAGAGGTCTATGGGAAGAGAGCTGGTCTTGTGATAGCAAGCATGACTTGTCCCCTTTGCTAAGCAGAGCTTGCCCTGGCTTGCAATTGGATGGGAGACCACATGTAAGCACTGTAAGATATTCCCCTCAGGGGATGGGGCCGCTCTGGGAAGAGCCCCTGCCTGCTTTCATGCAGAAGGTTCCAAGTTCCCTCCCTGGCAGCATCTCCCAAGAGAGGCCTGAGAGAGACTCCTGCCTGCAACCTAGGAGAAGCCGCTGCCAGTTTGTGTAGACAATACTGAACTAGATGGACCAGTGGTCTGACTCGTTAGGAGGAGTCCACTGGAAGCTACTTAAGGGATCAGGCCTAGCACCTTTTACATGCAAAACAGACGCCCTAGCCCTGAGCTATTGATTGACTGATTGACTGATAAATTTATATACCGACTTTCATTAAAACACTCCCAAGGTGGTTTACAGCAAAATTTAAAAACAAGATGATAAAACTGACACAGTTTAAAAAAGCTAAAAATATGAGACAAATCTGATTAAAAAACTTAAGACGCAAGTATAAAAACAATACAAAATACAAAGCACAAAGAGCAGCAGCAGAGACAATCCTGTAAAAGCGTGGCTAAAAAGCCACGATTTAACATGCGTTCTAAAAGCTGTGATGGAGACTGAGGAGCGAATAACCACCGAGAGAGCATTCCAGAGTCTGGGGGCAGCAACAGAGAAGGCTGCCCTCATTGTCGGAACCTGGAGCAGAGCCCCCTCAGATGACCTCGTCAAGTGGGCAGCAACCCTTGGGAGCAGGCAGTCCCTCAGGTATTGGAGCAGGTTGGTTCAAATCCCCGCTGGGATGTTTCCCAGACTATGAGAAACTCCTATGTTGGGCAGCAGCGATATAGGAAGATGCTGAAAGGCATCAGCTCATACTGTGCAGGAGGAGGCAATGGTCAACCCCTCCTGTATCCTACCAAAGACAACCACAGGGCTCTGTGGGCGCCAGGAGTTGACACCAGCTCAATGGCACAACCAACCTATACCCCACCACCAAAGCTATGAGCCCTACAATAAGAAGTGTCTACCGGTGGAATAGCAGCACCCACTGGTCTATCTCATGAGACGGGAGGGGGTTGCAACCATGCAAGGGAAACCCCACTACCGCACTGACCCCTGAAGAAAGCCCAGAGATTCTCAGGCCGAAGAAGGAATGCAAGGAGTTCAGCACACACTGCCGGCAGGATAGTTGCTGCCACTGTTTCTACCGCCATGGCCACCACCGCCTCGACGCTGCCAGAACCACACAGAAGCCCAAACTGTTTGCTTCCAAAAACACAGCTGAGGGGGCCTGGGGGTGGGCGCTGAAATGGCCGAGCAGTTCCCACCTCCAAAGCCCCCAATCGCTGCAGCCCCCATGCCTCGCGCTCTGTTCGAACAAGGCTGGGGCAAAGAAGCCACACCCCAGACAAGAAAATTGGAGTGAGACAAGAAAATTGGAGTGAGAACCTTGTTAATCATGGACTCCATATCCACAGATTCACGTATCCGTGGTCGGTGAATTGGCACCTGATCTCGGTGTATGCGGGAGAGGGAGAGTCAACTAAGGGATTAATTTTTGCATATCCGAGGGTCAAGAGTGGCCGGAAATGTCCTCGGGGGTCATTTCTGGCTGCCATTTTGATATCAGGAGCCTTAAAATGCTCCTTTTGGGGAGAAACTTGGAGGTTCTCCTGTACTTTCAATAGCATAAGAAATAATTCTATGGTCTTTAAATAATAATATGGTCTTTAAAGATGGTCACTTCAGCTAGGAAAGAGAAAATGATAACCAAGTGGGCCAAATAATTCTACCCCATATGTAATCTCTCTTTTTCCTTTTTCAGTATGGAAGCTTGTTTGATACATTCTTTAAAAAAAAATTGAAAAAAATCTCACGCTGTCTGAATATGCAAAGTATTGAGAGCGATATGGCTCTGCAGTGTTATGAATTCTAAGATGTATTTCAATGTATATTTTCTCTTAATTAAAAAAATTAGAAAATGGAAGAAGAAACTGGCAGCGACTGGAGCAAATTCCATCCTACATTTCTGGACCACACTTGCTTGCTTCATTAATCTTTTCTCCGTTCCACTTAAATTGCACTTCCCCATTTCTGAGGCTGCTGACACAGCCTTTGCTCTGCTGCAAAGAAGACTGCTGTCACAACACCAGACAACAAAATGTTCTACTTATGTTTGGAATCCACGGTATGCAGAATGCACACCCATTCACACACACAACCCAGAGCTTCAGATCTTCTTCGGAGGCCCTCTTCCGGGTGCCCCTCCCAAATGAGGTAGGTTGGGTGGCTACTAGGGAGAGGGTATTTTTGGCGGTGGCACCCCATATATGGAATAGCCTCCCCAGTGAGCTTCTCCTGGCTTCATCAATTTGTTCTTTTAGACGCCAGGTAAAGACCTTTTTGTTCACCCAGGCCTTTTAAATTCTGATTTTCAGTTCTGATCTGATTTTTAAATGAGTTTTTAAACTGCTTTGTATTTTCGTCTCTCCCTGTTTGTTATGATTTATCGTGTCATGTGTTTTATTGTATATTTTAATCCTGTGTTGTGAGCTGCCCAGAGAATAATTTGTTCTGGGGTGGCAAATAAATGAAGTTGTCTATTTTTATTAATTAATTGTTGTTGTTGTTATTTATTTAATTTAATTTTCAACATTCGTACGACCAATGTACACAGGTTCAGATCTGAACACAGGTACAGTCATTCACATGTGCTGTTGAATGCAGGTACAAAAATACACTTCCTGTCTGTACCATGCATTTAAAGGGCCCTCAATCCAGGTTCACTTTTAAAATGAGCGTGGGTAGAGTCATTCACACAAACACATGTATGAGTGCACAGCCATCCGTGCACTCGCGCAGCATAATGTCTGAACCAGTCATGTCCCTAATAAATCCTTCTCCAGAATATTACCATTCAAGTCAGGAATACAGTGTACTAGCTGAAATTATTTTTAGATGGCCCACAGACTGAAAATATATTTGCATTAATTACTCACCAAACAAATATGCATACATTTATTCTGCTAAGAGGTAATTTATCAAAATTTCCTACTTGTTTACAGTGTCTCCAGGAGGCCTGTTGCTCCTTCCCCCTCTCTCTCTTTCACTACAGCAACATGGTTCCCCCTCCACATTCAACATAGCAGCATCTGTGATTTGTGAATACTGATGGCTAGAGCCCAAATAACATCTACTTCCATGGAAGTGGTCCTGGAATTTATTTCCATGGAGATATGTATTTATGAGAAAGAAGTCAAGACTAGTCATCCACAGAGATATTTTTCAGGAATGAGAAAACATGGGGGCACTTCCTCATATAAATTTCCCCCAGGTTTTGGAATTCCAAAGTCGATATGATACGATATGATAATTCTTATTCGATCACTGACCAGAAAAAAGAAAAGGGGGGTGATTTGGGGCGATGAGGTGATTTTGCAGGTTTGGGGGTGATTTTGGAGGGTTGGGGGGTCATTTCTCGGGGTCATGGAGACATTTCTGGGGGTCAGGGGCGATTCTTTCAATTTCTAACCTTGTTTCCAGTTGCTTTGAGACCGTGATTCCCCTAACCCCCTTTCCCCATTGATGTTAATGCCTGGTCTACCAAAACTCGCCAACCGCAAGGGTTTCCAGGAATGGAACCCTCACGGTTGGCGAGGGACAACTGTATCAGAACATAACAACAATATCCAACAGCTATAATGCAGAGAGGTTAGAGGGCTGTAGAAGATGTTATAACCTGTCTAATCCTGTTAGCAATCAGAAGAAATTTGGTCACGTTATAGGTAACTACCGCGTCTCGATCTGAAAGTAAATCGCTAATAGAGTTCCAAAGTCATCTTTCCAAAGGACAATACACGAGGAACCTTCCCTCACTAGTGCACCAGCTAGTCACACCCACTGCCTCTCCCAGAGTTCAGTGCTTACCTGCACACTTTCTTCCCATCTTCTAGACTCTTAGGGGAATCTCTCCCAGTGCTCACACATGTAGTCTCCCATTCAAATGCAAACCAGGGCAGCCCCTACTTAGCAAAGGGGACAATTCATGCCTGCTACCACAAGACCAGCTCTCTTCTCTTGCAAGCTCTATCCACAGCTAATTCACCAGGTCACAAACCTCAAGCCTTTCAAAAAGTCCCTCCACTAAATCTTCATTACAGCATTATCCTTGACACTGGAAAGAAAGCTAGGGGCCGGATCAATGCCCGACATTCACAGAAAACTGTTTTATAGACATTTCCCCCCAACAGTAGAGCCAGCCAGAGCCAGCAAAATGTGTGTTGAAGGTATTCACTTGTGTGAAGAGCAAATGAACTGTCAGCCTGGACACCAACTCATTAATTAATTAAACTTTCTTAGGTAGACACCCTTTAATTTATTCTAGACACCCATTAATTTATTTCCGTATGCTGCATGAAATAAGCGTGGGTTTCTCAATCAAAGCTAATAATATAGCCCAGGGACTTTGGGTGTGTGGTTCCTCTGGCATATTTCAGGCTTTCTCCGTGAATATTTAGCCTCCTTTTAAAAAAAACCCCAAACCCCAGTCTCTAGCCTTTTTGTTTAAACTTTTCCTAGGTAGCATTCAGTCCACTTGGGACAGAGGAAAGCTGGTCTTGTGGTAGCAAGCATGAATTGTCCTTTGCTAAGCAGGGTCTGTCCTGGTTTGCATGTGAATGGGAGACTACCTGTGTGGGCAATGGAAGAGATTCCCCTCAAGGAATTAGGCACTCTGGGAAGATCACCTGTATGCAGAAGGTCCCAGGTTCCCTCCCCGGCAGCATCTCCAAGATAGGGATGAGAGAGACTCCTGCCGGCAACCTTGGAGAAGCTGCTGCCAGTCTGGGTAGACAATATTGAGCTAGATGGACCAAGGGTCTGACTCAGTATAAGGCAGCTTCCTAAAGTAATACGTTTTTAAATGTAAATCGCCCTGAGCCATTTTTGTAGAAGAGGATGTATGTGAAGAGGACCCTTCCTTTGTCCTGAATCTACAATACAATACAATACAATGCAATGCAATGAGGCTAGTCTCACAATCAATGAGACACGCCTGAATGGGGTTTGCGGGGAGAGCGGGCTCAGCCAGCTCTCCCCACAGACAATCATTCCTGCAGCCCTGGGCAGCTGGATCGGCCACCCACACGACTGCCGGCTCCGTCACGGAGCCGGCGGGGGCTGTGGGGATCAGGGAGCGCGCAGCCCCCGGAAGTTCCAGGATGCCCCACACAAGTGGGGGTCTCCTAGGGGTCTCTTTCAGTCTCCCCAGCGGGGATCTCCTACCCGATCAAATCGATGGGGTTAGTGGAGCACTCGTTCCGCTAACCTCATCTAAGAGAGAGGGAATTAGGAGGTTTTGCTGCTGGGAGCCGCGTGGACTTGGGGCAGCACATGATCCCCTTAGTCTGCTTTTGGTGGATCGTGAGAATCTCCTCAAAGAATACTTATATGCTGCCCTCCAACCAAAGTTCCCAAAGCGGTTTACATACAGAAACAAACAAATTAATTAATTAAATGGCCTCCAGTCCCCAAAGGGCTCACACTCTAAAAAGAAACATAAGACAGACACCAGCAACAGTCACTGGAGGGGTGCTGTGCTGGGGGTGAATAGGGCCATTTACTCTCCCCCTGCTGAATAAAGAGAAAAACCACGGTAAAAGGTGCCTCTTTGCCTAGTTAGCATGGGATGAATCTAATGCATCCACTTCACTAGTCCCCTTCAGACATTATTCAACAGCTTCCCTGAACAGCGGTACAAAAAGGGAGGGAGTTCCACCCTCACTGTGTCAATCACCCACGTGTCCCAGTGCTCACAGGTTCGATGGGGTTTGTCTAAAGAGGGGGAAACCCTTCCCTTGACGGTGGGTACACCCGTGATTGCAAGGAAGGACCCATCCGACTGGCCTGAAATTCCATTTTTATGGGACAGAAGGAGAAAAATCTCTCTCTCCACTTTTTCTACGTTGTGCCTAATGTTTCAAGCATTCCCCCTAAAGCTTCATTTCCATTCAAGAAGCAACACTGGTTTTGTCCCCCCACCTTTTACTTGTGAAACTAGTGAAGCACTCCATAATTTTCTGCAAAGCAATGTAATTATCTTCCCCTGAGCTATTCTCCAGTGGGCCCTCCAATTAACTGGAAAAATATTAAGCTTCAAAGGTCAAAATTTCAGTGTATCTCATCACAGCATACCTTGATTTCCCCCCCTGATGACTTCAAAAATGTGGTTAAGAGAAAAAGAAGTGATTGGAAGATTTAGAGGATGAGTTTACTTTTCAAAAAAGAAGCAGCACAGATTGAATATCAGCACTAGGTAGAAGCCTGAGATTCTTCAATATTATTAGTTAACACACAAATATACTGTGCTGGGTACTATTCCTTTTAAGATTCTGCTGTTGAAGCTATCTCTGTCTCATATGCAATATACATAAGTAGACACACACACACGCTTAAATGAAAAAACTGTTGGTTTATAAGAATAATTGTGTGTGTGGCAGCTCCAACTGAACTCAAAGAAGTGAGGAAATCCTGTAGCCCATGATCTTTAGACCATGGGAACATGAAATCTGATGTCTAGTCTGAGACATTGTACTTTCACAACCATGGAAACACAGTTTAGCAATAGCAATAGCAATAGCACTTACATTTATATACCGCTCTATAGCTGGAGCTCTCTAAGCGGTTTACAATGATTTTAGCATATTGCCCCCAACATTCTGGATACTCATTTTACCGACCTCGGAAGGATGGAAGGCTGAGTCAACCTTGAGCCCCTGGTCAGGATCGAACTTGTAACCTTCTGGTTACAGGGCGGCAGTTTTACCACTGCGCCATCAGGGGCTCATATTTAGCCAGCTGGGTCCTCTGTTAGTTCTTTTTTACTAATTGTGCTCACTGTAGCTGTTGCCTGCACACACTGTATGCTCAGAAGCATACGTTACCAAACTTAACTTTCCTGCAACACTAAACACAGTGTGGATTCTCAGTTTGTAATAACTTCTTCATAGGGAACGTTGTGGTTCCCTATAAAGAAGACATTACAAACAGAGAATCCACAACACATAAAAATTCCTAAAAATGCACCCCTTTGCCTGATTTCTGGGGGGTTGGATTGTAGTTGGCGTCCATGGGACCCTACCACCCAACCTGTTTTGGTGTCCCTAGGCACTACCCATGGGGAATTATGGGCCACTTTGAATCCCCATTATTCCCTATGGCAGAAATAATAACAATAACAATAATAAAAATAATTTAATTACTTAAAAAATAATTTAAATAATCCTTAAAAACCAGGAATCTAACACTAAGAGGTCGTTCACACAATTGAAAATGGTGTTCTACCTGGGTTTGGGAGCTGTGTGTGTTCCCAATTTTCAGTTGCGTGGAAAGAGGAAAACTTGGGCAGAAGTGATTGTGTGGAAGCAAGGTAGGAGGAAAGGCTGCCCAGGTTTCCCTCCTACCTTGCTTCTACACAACCAAAAACTGGGAGCACACACAGCTCCCAAACCTGGATAGAACACAGTTTTTGAGTGTGTGAATGACCTCCAACATTGCCAAAAATGAAAAACTTTTTAAAAATCCTTAAAAATCACCTGATTGCCCTACTGCTTGTAGGTCGGGCGGTAGGCAGCACCCATGGTGCCCTGCCACCCAACCCCCCTTTGGTGCCCCCTAGGCCTTAAAAATTTGGCCGAATGAATTTGAATTTGAATCCAATCAAATCTGAATCAAACCGACCCAGATTCGAGGTCAGAAGATTTGAGCTCCAATTTAATCAGGCTGCTTTGATTTGAACTCAAATCGAATCGCAGCATTCTATTCGTGCACATCCCTATGTTGCTGTTGCTATTTTGTTTGTTGTTGTGTTTCATTGGCACACAAAACAAATTGGAGCACACCACACTGAAGTTCCATTGGAGCAACAACACCTAGCTAAGTTGTGTTTCTATGGTTATGATTTTGTAGCTCAGTACACTGTCTTAAGCTGGACACCAGGTCTCATGCCCACATGGTGTGAACATCATGGACCATTGAATTTCCTTGTTTTTTGGAGCTCAGTTGGAGCTGCCACACTCATAACTATCTCTATAAACAAAAACAAAAAAAATTATTAAATTGAGTTTGTTTGCTTTTTAAAATGGAGGTTCCCAGAAGCGCCACACTCAATATAAGTGTGTTCAGAACAAGAAAAGTTAAAAAATACTGCTTTAGCATTGCCAGGCATAATAAAGAGGTAGAAATCAGTGCCTGAATTTAAAACAAGCCATAATTCTACTTGACAAAAATGGGAAATATAGCAGGCATGGAGGAAACATGGTAACTTTTATAGCTGAAGCATTATCAGCAAAATGGCCAGAGTTCTGGGACAGCTTCCATACAAAAGAGCCGCATTAATTAGGGAGACACGTGACTCCACTGAGTCTACAATACTTCCATAGGATAGTTGGGGGTGACCAAATTGCAGCCAAACCCCAATGAAAGGCAGGACACGCTAGATGGGATAAACGGGACCACACTCCTTTTAACTATTTACATAATAAGCAATGGTGCAACATTTCTAACGTCAGTAACCCGAGTGCAAGCAACTCCCCACCCCCACCCCATGGGATTCAGGGCTAAAGAGTCATAGGAACTCAGGAAGCTGCCTACTGAGTCCGACCCTTGGTCCATCTCGCTCAGTACTGTCTACACAGACTGGCAGCAGCTTCTCCAAGCTTTCAGGCAGGAGTCTCTCTCAGCCCTATCTTGGAGATGCTAGGGAAGGATTTTCTACAGTCGTGTGAATAGCCTCAGTATATGGCAACTTCCTATGTTCCTAGGTGCATAGTGCCTGACTCCTGGGAGTATCCCCTACTGCACGGCACTGGGACAATGAATCATGAATCATGTGGATGAGCGGTGGCGTGCCACTGAGGATCGTCTGTGCAAGGATCATCTGGGGGGAAGGTTGGTTCAACCCTTCCTTCCTCCCACCCACCCGTCTGTCTGTGCATATAGCCTTATAATGTTGTACGAGTGTACAGAAATCTGTACACTCGCACACGTTTGTGTGAATGAGTGTGCCTGAGGTCATTTTTAAAGGGAACCTGGTTACAGGCCCTTCAAATGCAGGGTTTAGATGGCAACTGTACTTCTGAACCTGAGTTCAACATCACATGTGACTGCCTGTATCTGTGTACACTTGTTGTACAAGTGTTGAACATAATGTGTGAAGGGGCTCATAGTTTCCCTCACTGTAGTCTCCCTCAGTTCATTTGCATGAAGGTTCTGGCTGAATATTGGCACAATAGTCATTTAGATTAATAAGTAAAAGCCAATTGGTGGAAGTAATATTCCACATCAGCATTCTGTCTAATTTACAAGATGGAAGAAACCTTGATGGTCTTCTAGTCCAACTTCCATTTTCTTTCTCATTTTGCCTCTCTAC
This sequence comes from Hemicordylus capensis, assembly GCF_027244095.1. Lineage (NCBI taxonomy): Eukaryota > Metazoa > Chordata > Lepidosauria > Squamata > Cordylidae > Hemicordylus > Hemicordylus capensis. Next base: position 9,241,206 of record NC_069668.1, on the reverse strand, counting down.
CTTACTGATCTTTGTGTCAGATTAATTTAAGAAAGACATTCTGGAAGGGACTTTGGACTCTAGTCCATCCCCTCAGCTCAATGCAAAAAATAAATACAGAATCCCAGACAGATGACTGTCCAGCAAAGGAGAGCCCACTGCTTCATGAGGCTGACTGTTCCACTGGCCAACACAGCTGCATCAGCTTCTTCCTTACCAACAGAGAAGAATTGATTGACAAGATAAAAGTGAGAGGAATCGGGGGGGGGGATTACCTGGAATTCAATATATCAAGAGAAGGGCGAAGGCAAAGACCACATGTTGGTGACAGCAATCCTGGATCTTGCACCTTGAGCAAGATGAGGCTTAATAGCCTTTGGTGAATTTGTCATGAGCAGGACAAGACGCAGGGTCAAAATAGTACCAATTTGTGTCAAAACTGGACGGATCAGGTGACAACAGCAGAGAAGATTAACCCCCTGGCGTGAGGAATCTTTTCATACTCTCAAGAGCTCATTTGTAAGATTAATTCTCTACCAAGCTATTAATGAAGACATTTGTCACCAGATCTGACAGACCCATTCCTAATTATAACCACTGTTATTTTCTTCCAGCTGTGTGAACTACAGGAAGCAGAATTGCTTTCTGGCTCACAAGGATTGATCAAGATTCCAGAGTGCCTGACTCGGAGAACATGTAAGATATTAATGCTGGATTATGCTGCAAAAGAGACTCCATGGAGGACCAGAAAAGAAAGCTTCAGGGTAATGATTGTTCCCATTCTGCTCCTGGAATGTTGTTCTGGTTCTCTGTGGTCACCTTTCTACATCTCCCAAATGTCATTTTCAGGGAATTTTAAAAATTGATTTGAGCACTGAAGCATGTACAGTTTATATGGCTGTTCGTAGGGATGGGAGAACTTATTTGTGGCCAAATAGATTCGACTCAAATCTGGCCGATTCAAGTGATTTGACCAGGAATCAAATCACCCCTGAGGATACTTCCCAGATTGGAGGTCAAACCGAATCATGCTGAATTTGTGTTCAAAATTGATTCAGCTATTTGAGCCTCCATTTTGTCCCCGCCAAGCTTCTGCTATCACTGCCAAGGGTGAATATTTAGGATTTTTTATGTGTGGATTCTTGGTTGTGACTGACTTCTTCATAGGGATTCCCTGTGAAGTGAAATGACTTCTTCATAGCGATGCCCTATGAAGAAGTCATTTCACAACCGAGAATCCACACTACATACAAATTCCTAAAAATTCACCCTTTTGCCAGATTCCTTTGAGGGCTGGGTGGTAGTTGGCAACCTATAGGTCATTCTCTTCTTCCATTGGTGCATTAGGAACATAGAAAACTGCCATATACTGAGTCAGACCCTTGGTCCATCTAGCTCAGTATTGTCTACCCAGACTGGCAGCGGCTCCTCCAAGGTGGCAGGCAGGAATCTCTCTCAGCCCTATCTGCTGCCAGGGAGCTGCTGCCAGGGAGGGAACATGGAACTTTCTGCTCTTCCCAGGATGGCTCCATCCCCTGAGGGGAATCTCTTCCAGTGTTCACACATCAAGTCTCCCATTCACATGGAACCAGGGCAGACCCTGCTTAGCTAGGGGGACAAGTCATGCTTGCAACCACAAGACCAGCTCTCCTTTCCTAGACCAGCTCTAAGAGGAGATGATGTAGATGGAGGAAAGACCATAGAGGAACTGGGGCAGAATGTGCATTTAGCTGAGGTTAAGTGAACTTGTAGTTAAGCGAACCTGTGAACCTGTGCTTCGCTTAACCTCGGCTGGCGATCATCTGGGCAATTGCTGCTGGGTTAAAATGCTTCCTGCGCACGCCTGCTTTACAGCAGCAAGCTGGGGGGAAGGAGTGGCCATGCTGAGCACGGCAGCAGCTCTAATGAGAACAGCCACCACACTCCTGCCCCAGGGCACCCTGGGATACAGGAGGGGGGGAGTCCTCCTGCTCCCAGCCTCTCCCTCTGCTGCAACATGGCTTGTGTGGGTGCATGGGGCAGTGGAGGGGAGGACAGCGGCTGCTCATACGCCAGGGAAGGCAGATGAGATCCTGCCGTCCCTGCAGCCCACCTGCCCTCCCCAGTGAGGTCATGTGAAAGACCTCTGTATTTACCCCAATAGCAGTATTTCTCTATTTAAGACACTGATTTAAGACAATAGCTACAATAAATTGTCGCAGAGGATGATGGGGGTTGGAGGTCAGCAACAGCTGGAGTGCCCCAGGGTGGGAAACCCTGCCATAAAAGATGCAGGCTAAAGACCTGGATTGACCCCAGAGAAGAAAAGACTTGAATTCAAGACGACCCACAAACACACACCCATATATATCAGGGAAGAACGGGGCGGGGGGGGGGCTCATCTTTGATTTGGGTAAATACAGTACCTAGGAGCATCAGAAGCTGCCATATACTGAGTCAGACCCTTGGTCCATCTAGCTCAGGATTGTCTTCACAGAGTGGCAGCAGCTTCTGCGAGGTTGCAGTAAGGAGTCTTTCCCAGCCCTATCTTGGAGAAGCTGCCAGGAAAGGAACTTGGAGGTTCAGATGCTCTTCCCTGATTGGCCCCATCCCCTAAGGGGAACACCTTCCACAGCTCACCCATGTAGTCTCCCATTCAAATGCAAACCAGGGCAGACCCTGCTTAGCAGAGGGGACCATTCATGTCTGCTACCACCAGACCTAGACTTTGTTATCTTGCAGTCCAGACTTTTCTATCTTGGACTGTCTGCAATGCTATGCTCTCTTTTGGGGAGTGAAATGCAAGACCCTTCCGCTGACTGATGCACTCGAAAGCCCCCACGCTAAAGGGCAGATCAGAAGTTGCATTGCACGCCCTGCTTGTCCTGGTGCTGAGGGCAGCATTATTCCCTGACTGATCATTAAAATGGATTTGTGCTTCGGATCCGCATGGGCAGCGTATCCATAAATAGAAACCCGTGGCAAGTGGAATCTGTTGGCGGAAAATACCTTCTGACATGTGCTCTTTGGGTCACTGTCAGTGTGTCGTTTCGCCATTGAAGCTAAACTCTTTCAACAAGCAATTGTCTTCCACAAGAGCCAGCTGATGAAAAATGTTATGTGAACTGCAAGCAGACCTATTGTGGTAGATTTGTCTGCAAAAGGCTCTGAGGTTGTTGTTTTGTCACTTAACATTATCAGCGCATTGGCTGTAAGACAGACAAAACAGAAAACATTTGGCATCAGTTTGTCACCATATCCCCCATTCCCCACAATTTTATTGAGAAAACAACAACAAGAAATATTTTTGCCATGTAACATGCACATAGTTCTTCAAGGAGGATCGTAGCTCAATGGTAGGGTACATGTAGCAGTTCCTAGGTTCCGTTTCTGGTATCTCCAAGTATGGCTGGGAAAAGACCCCTGTCTGAAACCCTGGAGAACTGCTGCCAGTCAGTAAGGTAATTCACACAATCAAAATCCTTGTTCTACCTGGGTTCGGGATCTGTGTGTGCTCCTAATTTTCAATTGTCTGAAAGCAGGGTAGGAGGGAAACCTAGGTAGAAGTGAATGTGGAAGCAAGGTAGGAGGGAAACCTGGGTAGAGATGATTGTGAGGAAGCAAGTTACCCCGGTTTCCCTCCTAACTTGCTTCCACACAACCAAAAATTGGGAGCACACACAGCTCCCAAACCAGGTAGAATACCATTTTTGATTGTGTGGATGACCTCCGTGTAGACAATACTGAGCTAGATGGACCAAGGGTCTAACTCAGCAGAATACAGCTTCCTCTATTCCACAGGAGCATCCTTAGCTCCGTGGTTGAGCGCCTTCTTTGCACACAGAAGGTCCCAAGTGCTGTCCCTGGCATCATCTCCAGGTAGGGCTGGGAAAGACGCCTGTCCGAAGCCCTGGAAAGCCACTGCCAGTAAGCGCAGAGAATACTGACCCAGATGAACAGTTGTCTAACTAAATAGTAGGCAGACTGGAGAAAAGCAAAACTCTGCATCGTGCTCAGGAGCACCCCACGCTTGCTGGTAGAACCCCCATTTCCGACATAGAAGGTCCCAGGTTCAATCTTTAGCATCTCCAGGAAGGGCTGAGAAAGACACCCACTTGAAAGCCTGCTGAGTGAAGACAATCCTTAGCCAGGCGGGCAAATGCTCTGACTCGGTATAAGGCAGTGTCATATGTTCACTACTAGCAGAGGAGCAGAGAGCTGGTCTCGCAGTAGCAAGCATGAAGAGTCCCCTTGGCTAAGCAGGTTCACATTTGAATGGGTGACTAGGAGGCTATTCACACGGGTGTCACACCCTCGGTCTCAGATAGCGAGGAGGAAGGGGAAGCCGACAGCCTTCCAGCTGATGCAGGGGTGCCTGAGGGGCAGAGCCCGGCTGTCAGTTCCCAAGAGACTGCTGAAGAGGGTCCGGCTGGTGTTTCAGACTGACTCCACAGCAAAGACATGTCACAAGGCGAAGAGCACAGCTGGAAACTATCAGGAGGAGTAAACGCCTCTTGCAGAGGGCTGACAAGCCTTGAATCCCTGCCAGCTGAGAGTTATCAGCTTGGACTATAAAGCACGTCAACAGCTTTCTGTTAGCTGCTAGAAGACAACATTTGTCAACCCTCGTGTCGACAGCTTGCAGCCCGAGCCTGATATAGAGAACTATTCCGAGCCGTGTTTCGTTTCTGCAGCCCAGTTTGTATTGTGGACTATCTTCCTGGACTTCCCTTCTGGGTGGCCAGATTGATGACAACGGGCATGCAAAACTGGGCAAAGGAAGCCCAGCCCAGCTGTGCACACACATGTGTACTGCCGGGATCGGGCGCGATCCTGGAGACACTGCGGCGGCAAACCAACCAATGGAGCTACCCTCCATAGGTTGAGGTTATGGGAGCAAGCACTCCCTTAACTTCATTTTTTCGATCGTCTGTCAGCCTAGCAGACTGCGGCGCTCTTGGGGAGGGGAGGGGAGCAGAGGGGGATCCCCATAATGCACTGTGTATTCGCATGGTGCATTATTGAAGCTTCAGGGTGGGGTGATGTGGGGCAATGCAGGGCAATGCTGCCCAGCCCCCGACCCTCAGAGCTACCAGCAGAAGTTGGTGCTCATCTGGGCGGGCGATGTGCCTGCCCAAGGAAAGGAAACTGCATGTCTGTAGAGAGGTAATTTCTTCAGGGCTTCCTCCCTGCTAACCCCATTGCCCTTCCTCACTGGTCGTGAGAAAGGGCTCTGCATGTCGGTGTGTAAGATATTCCCCCTAGGGGATTTGTTCACTCTGGGAAGAGCATCTAGGTCCCAAGTTCCCTCCCTGGCAGCATCTTCACAATAGGACTGGGAGAGACTCCTCCCTGCAACCTTGGAGAAGCCGCTGCTGCCAGTCTGTTTAGACACTAGGGATGTGCATCTCGATTCAAATTTGAATCAATTCGAGTCAAATTGGGGTGATCTGAGTGATTCAAATCCAAATTGAATCTCCCATTAAAAGGGCAATTCGATTAGAAATCAAATCAAATTTTCAAAATATGATCTGAATGTGATTTGAGACCCATTGGGCACCTTTTAAAAACCATTCAGGCCCCCTGAAAAAGTGTCAAAACAGGGTCGAATCAATTTGAATTTGATTTGAATTTGAATCAAATTTTCAGACCAGATTTGAACTTGATTCAAATCAAACTTTTTGAATTTTGAATTCAAAATTTGAATTCAACTTGATTTTGAATTCGATTCAAATTCAATTCAAATTCAAAATGGATTGAGAAATTTGTTCTGTGCACATTTCTAGTAGACACTACAGAGATGGACTCAGTAGAAGGCAGCTTCCTATGTTCCAGTAGTACAGTATCACTATTACTAGCAGTACTTTATTCAGTATTGTATTCTAAATCATTCTGCCTAATCTTGGACCAGGATTCCATCGAGATGGAGAAGACGTGCTTCTAAATGCAGGTAAATGGCCAACCAGAACTCTTATTAAGCAAAACTTTACTGGAGAGACCATGAAGATGAGGTGACATTTCTCAGCAATTTTCCAACCAGTTTCAGAAAGATTTGCATAGCATGTGTTGACCTTTTCTGGGTAGAATGATAAATGTCAGCCTTGCACAAATCCATCCTCCCATTACTTCCACTTTGATGACTTCCACCTTGAAACAAGTGCTCTCAGTACAGTGCATTAAATATCAGCCATTGCAAAGGTTTTTCAGAATGCTCTTTTTCCATTTGTGCCCGAGTGTGTTCTCTAAAATGGGCAGTTCTTATCCTTCTTTGCATTTAAGTAAGGAGTTTTTCATGATGGGGAGGGGGAAATTCAACCGGGAGACAAGTGATGCTTTTAACACCTCTGAGGCCGCCATTCAAGAAAGCGAAATTGGGATGTGCGGACCATCTCGGAGAGCTGGTCTTGTGGAAGCAGGCATGATTGTCCCCTTAGCTAAGCAGGGTCCACCCTGGTTGCATATAAATGGGAGACTGGAAGTGTGAGCACTGTAAGATATTCCCCTTGGGGGATGGGGCTGCTCTTGGAAGAGCTTTTAGGTTCCAAGTTCCTTCCCTGGCTTCTCCAGATAGGGCTGAGAGAGATTCCTGCCTGCAACCTTGGAGAAGCCGCAGCCAGTCTGTGAAGACAACACTGAGCTAGATAGACCAATGGTCTGACTCAGTATATGGCAGCTTCCTATGTTCTTATGTTCCATCAAACTTGGCCATGTCTGGGGATGATGGGTGCTGTTGTCCAACAACATCTGGGGACTCAGGGTTGAGAAACCCTGATCTATGGAATTCTCTGCCACAGGATGTGGCAATAGCTACTTGCCTAGGTGGCTTTAAGTGGGGCCTAGACAGATCCATGGAGGACCAGTCTTGAGAGCTGTAAGCTACCTCCAGGCTCAGAGGCAGGATGCTTCTGAGTACCCATTGCAGGAGAGTAACAGCAGGTGAAGGAAGCTCACATTTATAACTTGCCTGTGGGCTTCCCAAAGACATCTGGTAGGGAATCTGGTGTGGGAAGCAGGACATAACATAACATAAGAACATAAGAACAGCCCTGCTGGATCAGGCCCAAGACCTATCTAGTCCAGCATCCTGTTGCCCACAGTGGCCCACCAGATGCCTCTGGGAAGCCCACAAGCAAGAGATGAAGGCATGCCCTCTCTCCTGCTGTGTTGCTCCCCTGCAACTGGGATTCAGAGGCATCTTGCCTTTGAGGCTGAAGGTGGCCTATTGCCATATCAGACCAGTAGCCACCGATAGATCTGTCCTCCATGAATTTGTCTAAGCCCCTCTTAAAGCCATTCAGGCTGGTGGCTGTCACCACATCTTGTGGCAGAGAATTCCATAATTAGGCATTGTGTGAAAAAGTACCTCCTTTTGTTGGCCCTAAATTTCCTAGCCATTTGACATTGGATGAGCCAGGCCTTGGGCCTGATCCAGCAGGCCTCTTTTTATGTTAGTACTTTGAAATGTCATTAGGACACAAATAAACACAGTATAATTGTACATCACAGTATATGATGTAAGATACTTCACTGGACTTGAGATTATAATTATAATGCTGCATTCTTTTTTCCTTCCCCCACCCCACCAACCCCAGTCTATAAATATAGTGCAGAAAGCCGCCGAGAAAACCTGAACGACAGAGCAACAAAAGGCCATAAAAAGCAAGTATTGAAAAACCGAGTAAAGTGTAATTAGACATAAAGTGTAGCCAAGCATATATTTATAGTGTTTCTTACAATGCAGAATAACAAGTCACGGGAGATGGAAATAAGTTCCAAATATAATAGAAGTCACCATCCATTTCACACAGCACAGCAACTCTTAAAAGCAACTTAGAAAGTTGGCTCAGTTCTCAGATAATTATCCAGATTGAACTAAGGCTGAAACCAGGAGTTTTCAGTAGATCTGAACAGGAGGCAGTTTGGGCTGGCTCCTCTCTCTCCCGCCACGCCCAAGAACCGCATTGCCTGCAGGCTGGCCACTCATCAGGTAGATCCACACAGCTCTACCTGATGAATGGCCGGCCTGCAGGCAGCACAGCTCATGGGTGGGGCAGGAGAGAGAGGCTCATTAGGACAAGCCACTACTGGCCGCCTGCCAAAAATTCTAGACACCGGCAGCTGCTGTCTTTGTCCCTATTTGGCCTCTTGGGGATGAATTCTTCCATTTCTTTCATATGAATCGCTGGTGTTGTCATCCTTCAGGAATCAGCTCTTTTCCCAGAGTCTCTAGAAATTCACTCTCCAAGGGAATACAACACCTACCTAGGGCACCTGCATGGAAACGAATGCACACGACGAAGACCTACCACAAGACCAGATGCTGTGCACAGCATCTAGTGGGTTTGGTGAGTGGGGGAATCCAGCAATGGAGGGGGAGGGGGAGAAAACAGTGGCGGTGGTGGGCAGGGGGGAAGAAAACGGCGGCAGCGGGCAGGCAAGAAAACGGCAGCGGGCGGGAGGGCAGGGGAAGAAAGTGGCAGTGGGCAGGCCAGGAAAGAAATCGGTGGCGGTGGGCAGGGGAAACTAGAAGTGCAGATGCTCTACGCCCCGCCCAGCTAGTGTGTGTGTGTGTGTGTGTAGCTTCCTGTCCCCAAAGACAGATACAAATACATAAATAAGATGGTTCCTTGTCCCCAGAAGGCTCACGATCTAAAAAAGAAATCTAAGATAGACCCCATCAACAGCCACTGGAGGGTTGCTGTGCTGTGGACGGATATGGCCAGTTGCTCTCCACCTGCTTAATAAAGAGTATCACCACTCTCAAAAAGTGCCTCTTTGCTCAGTTAGCCAGTGACTAATGAAGCCTCAGTCTGCTCAGTTCGCTCAGTGGAAGGGCATCTGCTCTGCGTGCAGAAGGCCCCAGGTTCAGTCTCTGACCTCTCCAGGTAGGGCTCGAGAAAGACCCACCTTGAAACCCTGGAGAGCTGTTGCCGGTCAGTGTACAGTACACTGAGGTCGTTGGACCAATGATCTGACTCAGTAGAAGACAGCTTTCTATGTAATCTGTTCTACAGTGCTTGATTTGACTGGGGTGATGGTGCCACAAGAAGCAATGTCTTGATGGGAAGGCTGAGCCGGGCAGGAGCTGCGGAACTCTGTTATGGAATAGACGAACCACAGTGGTCATATTGTATTCATGACCTCCGTTCCTGTATAAATGCAGCAGTCATTAAGAAGAAATATGGCCCAGCGTGGCAAGAGTTATGGCTCAGATTTGTTCGCTGCTGTAAAGAATGCCCTCTATTAATGACAACAGCTGTTGACTTAATAACCGAAGGAGAGATCATCACATTCCTTCACATTTCCCAGAAACAGATGGGAAAGAATTACAAACGTGTTAAAACATATGGGGGAAACATGCCAAAATGTGTCAGCCTCCTGCAGTGGTTCAGAATCTTAATATCGCGGGGAGCGTTACATTTCGGGTCATTACTCAGAGTGTATGTGGTGTTGAGATTATTGAATTTTTGCAAGGCATGTCGCTACCTCCAACCCACCCCCACCCCCGGCCGTGCATTCATTTTTAATTACTATCATGAAGGAGATTTTTTTGAATCCTCTACACTGGGGTTTGTACTGCCAGTGTTCCCTCTAAAGTGTGTGCACGTGTGCACGCTCACAAGTTTTGGGATGTCCGCTCAGTTAATTTTAGATCCCGCTCAGGGGGAATCAGGAAGGCCCCACTCTGAATTTATGTGTGCACACACTGCCTTGATTCTGCCGCCCAGAACAAACCTCATTCCACACAGAGATGAAAAAAATTAGAGAGAACACTGCTAGGAACATATCCCATTCAAATGCAAACCAGAGTGGACCCTACTTAGCAAAGGGGGCATTTCATGCATGCAGAGGTGCACCTGGGTAATTTTGGAACCTGGACCTAAAGGCCTTTGGAGTGCTCCCCCGCGCTTACAAGTTAGGCATTATCTCCCTAACCACACACACCGTGACACACGCAGTATTTTTAACACATGGGTTCTTGAGGGCACAAACAGCACCTGAATTCACAAGAATGTAAGAATCTACATTTATGCAAATATGCATTAGCAGAAACACCCAGCTTAACACATCCCCATCCCACATACGTCTTTCCCCACTCCCCCCACTGTCTCTAAAGCGGAGGTCATTCTCAGCCGCCCAGCACAGATCACAATTGCACTCAGCGGCCCAGTGGTACAGTGACCACACCACCCTGGACAGACTAAAAAGGATGGAGGGGAGGGGGTGTGGCGGCCCCAGACTTCTGCCTGGAAGTCCACGTTAAGAGCACCTCTGCGCGTTAACACAAGACCAGCTCACCTTCCATAGAATAAGGCACAAATGAGACCATAGGCCCCAATGCAAATCCTGAACAGATCATGCTTGCCAGCCCCAGGAGAAGCCCTAGAGCTCCAGAGACCTAGTGCCCCCCACCCGGCCCATGAGCCTACTACTCTATCCCTGAAATCCCTTAGGAGCATAGGCAGCTGCCATGTTCCGAGTCTGACCCTTAGTCCATCTAGCTCAGCACTGTCTACACTGACGGGCAGCGGCTTCTCCAAAATTGCAGGCAGGAGTCTCCCTCAGCCGTACTTGGAAATTAGGGGTGTGCACAAAACCAGCTCGAGCATCTCGGTTTGCATTTGAACCAAACTCGCATGGGTCGCCACATGGAGGTCGTCCCCAGATGCTTAGCATCCTTCCCCCAGCTCACCTGTGCCCTGCGGTGGACACAGCACTGAGGACCCCAGAGCCGGGCTCGTGGTGGCCTCTGACACCCTGGACGCCGTCTCAGGCAGCACTGGCAGTGCCACGACTGGACCGGTGGGAGGCTCCACCAGGTAGGAGATCCTTTGGACTAGTGATGCCAGATCAGTGCCAGGTTTGGTCTGAGTTCGAACCATCCCATCAAACCAGCTTTAATTTGAACCAGTTTGGATCCGAACTGGTTTGCACCTCCCTACTGGAGATGCCAGGGAGAGAATCTGGGAGCCTTCTGCACGCAAGCAGGCAGGTGCTCTGCCCAGAGTGGGGAATATCTTACCGTGCTCATATGCGTTGTCTCCCATTCAGCCATAATACTAGCTGGATGGCTCTGGGCCAGTCACTTCTCTCTCAACCTAGCCTACTTCACAGGGTTGTTGTGAAAGAGAAACTCAAGTATGTAGTACACCGCTCTGGGCTCCTTGGAGGAAGAGCGGGATGTAAACGTAATAATAATAATATGCAACCAGGGCAGACCCTGCTCAGCAAAGGGGACAATTCATGCTCGCTACCACAAGGCCAGCTCTCCTCCATCACCGGGAGCAAAGAACTGGGTGACAGGCAGTTGTAGCAGCCTTGCCCGTCTTCTCTACTCCCCTCGCCCTCCACCTCCCACACCAGCAGTTGGGCCCCCCTCCCTCCTCGGCCTGCCACACCTGTTGGGGGGTTTGTTGAGCCATTTTTTTTAAAAAAAATCTTTTTTAACTTACCCCCTCCGGGGGGATTCTCCATGGTGGCAGGTGGGGGGATCCACAGAGGTTCCACCTCCTCCTGCCGGCCTTCCTTAATGCAAAAATCACCTGGTTGGGCTGGTCTTCAGCCCTTTCTGGGCCTATTCCCACGCAGGAATAGGCCCGGAAAGAGCCAAAGGCTGCACAAACTGGGCAATTTTTGCATAAAGGAAGGCCGGTGGGGGGGGCGGGAACCTCTGTGCACCCCCCGCTACCTCAGAGAAGTCCTCTGGAGGGGGTATGTTAAAAAAAGAAACATATTTTTAAAAAGTTTGCCGAACCCTCCCCCCCATTGAACCAAATGTGGTGGGTCGATGGGGGGCAAAACCAAACTGTCCGGGTCCGGTCTGGTCCAGGTCTGGTTCAAACACGAACCGGACTGGGCCCGGCAGTTTTGTGCACACTCCTAGCACCTGGCTCTCCCATATCAAACCCTCATCTGCTGTATCCTCTGCACGGCACCACAGGAAGAAACCATCCAGCCAAATTACCCTCCTGGACTTTGCTTCCTTTTGTGTCCTGTCATATTTTAACTCTCCTTTGTTTTCCAGTTGAAAGGCTCTGTTTTTGTTTTTCAAGCCAGTTGGAAGCTCGTTTAGTGGAGCAGATGTTCTTTTCTTTGGCGGAATAACTTGCTGTCATTTTGGTCTATGCAACATCTCGTCCTTGTTATCACTGATTTCATCAATCGGCTGAGATTCTGGCCTGTTTGTTGATGCTTCAAAGGCTGGTTGCCAAGCTTAGGAAATATGTTCAGATGTTTTTGACCGATTTATGCAAACGAGTGGAAAAGTCATTTGATTCCAGGATTCTGCTTTGTGTGTGTTACCTTATCACCAGCCTGGAATTATCCAGCCTGCACTAAGTTGCTACTGAGACGGAGTAATTTGACATAATCATAGATTAATGACTAAGACATGCAGTATCCTTTACATTACTGAGGGTTTTCCCCCCTCTCACAGAAAGTTCATTAACAGTCTGTAATTGCTTCCTGGTTCTTTGAATGTATACAAGATTCATGGCTTAAAGCCTTCTCTGGGCTGATCCAGTTTGGCAAAAAAGTCTTCGATTTTGGAGGGAGAAGAGCCATTTTATCTATTTATATTTCTCTATGTAAGCCGCTTCGGGAACTTTTGTTGAAAAGCTCAACACCTTTTAAAGTGGCGATTCTCTCATATTTATCAGAGGGAGAGCAACCGGCCCTATCCAGCCCGAGCACAGCATCCCTCCAGTGGCTGTGGCTGGTATCTGCCTTATGTTTCTTTTTAGATTGTGAGCCCTTTGGGGACAGGGGAGCAGCTTATGTATGTATTATATATTTTTCTGCGTAAACCGCTTTGAGAACTTTGATTGAAGAGTGGTATATAATTATCCAAAGTAATAGTAGCATCTAAATATTCATCGTGGTCATTACTTGGCACATCATTGGACTTGCAATAAACTGAGATAATTTCTTCTTCTCTTTTCTTCTATCTCCCAGTTCTGTTTGCGTTTCAAAAAAACCCATTACAGAGTAGGAACATAGGACCAGAGGAAGCTGCCATATACCGAGTCAGACCCTTGATCTATCTAGCTCAGCATCGTCCACACAGACTAGCAGCGGCTTCTCCAAGGTTGCAGGCAGGAGTCTCTCTCCCAGCCCTATCTCTGAGATGGCAGGGAGGGAACTCGGAACCTTCTGCAGGCAGATGCTCTTCTCAGAGCAGCCCCATATCTTACAGTGCTCACATGTAGCCTCCCATTCAAATACAAACCAGGACAGAACCTGCTTAGCAAAAGGAACAGTTCATGCTTGCTACCACAGGACTGGCTTTCCTCCCATAGAGTAGAGGGGTGCTTTCCTTTTGCATCAGGTGCAGAAATGTGAATGGCCCAGGACCAAAAAATCCAGCAAAGTTTGCAGGATTGCATTTTAACAAGATGTACTTCCAACCTCCGGCATCCCTGACAGATTTATTCATTCATTCATTACATGTTATATCCCGCTCTTCCTCCAAGGAGCCCAGAGCAGTGTACATACATACTTGTGTTTCTCTTTCACAACAACCCTGTGAAGTAGGTTAGGCTGAGAGAGAAGTGACTGGCCCAGAGTCACCCAGCTAGTCTCATGGCTGAATGGGGATTTGAACTCGGGTCTCCCCGGTCCTAGTCCAGCACTCTAACCACTACACCACGCTGGGCAGATGGCTGTCCAGGAAAACTCTAGCAATGGCAAGCCCAAAAGGCCAACAAGTCTTACAGTTCAGAAATTCCTCTCAATGTTGATCTTCTTCCTTATAATTTCTATCCACCGGTTCTAGTTCTGCCCTCAGGGGGAACAGAGAACAAGCAACTCCTCCTTGGATGTGCAGCCTTCCAGATATGTGAATGCAGTTCTTGTGTCTCCCCTCAGTCCCCTCCAGGCTAAAGAGACCCAGCTCCTTCAACTGTTCCTCACAAAATAGGGGTGTGCACGAACCACTTGCTGCTGAACTGGTTCACCATGTTAACCAAATAGCAGGTCATCAGTTACCTGAGGATCCTTTAAGAATTATACTGAACTAGTGCTTGTAAGCCCATTGGATAACGGGCACTAGTGGAGCTGTGCGCTCCGGACCCCCGCCGCCATTCCCCGACCCGCCACCCACCGCCGCCCGCGGCTCCGGCCGGGCCCACCGGTGCCCGGGCCCACCACCGCATCGAGCTTCCCCCGCCGCCTCGTCTGGCGGCCATGTTGGGCGGCCAGAAGCGGCCGCCCCGAAGAAGCTGGGTATGCGGCAGCGCGGCCAGGCCTCGGCCATGGCTCCGCTGCACCGCATCCTCTGGCCGAGGCGTCGGCTTTGCCTCCGCCTCGGCCAGTGTCCCCCGCCGCCGCTTACCTGGCTTCTTCAGGACGACCGCTTCTGGCCACCCAACATGGCCGCCGGGTGCCGGTGTTCGCGGCTGCATTGCTCTGTTCTGGGCATGCGCTTCGCGCATGCCCAGAACAGGCCAGGCACAAACGCACGCTTGGTGTCCATCCACAGACGGACACCAAGCATTTTATTAGAGAGGATTATCTAAAAGATGTTGTATATAAAGATGTCAAAATGATTGTCAACATTAACTGCAGTGAAGTTTTCCATTGTAGCATATTGGGAAAAGAAGAGAAATCCTCCTTTGTCTGATTGGTTTTTAAGGATATCTTTACGACAAAACTTTCTTATTATATAAGAGCAATGAGTCTCACTTCATCAAGAAATGGCCACTTTTTGTTTCTTTTTTGAATTTAGTGATGATGTATGTTTTTATTCGTTGTCTTCCTTAATATGAAATCTGAATGTACCATGATGGGGTGTGCTTTGGTTATAATTTTGATTAGATGAGTTAATCATCCAAAGTTTATTTTTCAATTGATCTGTGTAATTGATCATTGCAATTTAGTTGGAATTTCTATGTGTGTGTGTTTTAATTAATAAATAATTTTTTTTTTAAAAAAAGGACTGCCTCCATTTTTTCCCCAGGAGCTGCATCACTGCTGACTCCTTTTCAACTTGTGGTCCATTACAACACCTAGGTCTTTTGAAGTCTGAGCATCATTTTTGTCTATTCTAAACGCACCTGGAAAGAGAGCCCTTGAGCACAAAGTGTCCAGGAAACGATCCCAGTGTGGCTTAGAAGCACTTTGCAAAGAACAGTACTAATAATAGTCCTTTTCTATAGATATGGTAAAATGTCATATTTGCTCCACAAGGTTCTCATCACAAAGGAAAATGCAGAACACAGCTGAAAATACACATTTTCTTCCCGGGGGTTGGCAACCACTTTGAAGTGACTTTGACAAGAGAGAGTTGCCACCATACAATCATTTGGTGGAGTACAGTTGAGCACCCCAAGGAAGGAAGGGTGCTCTAGGCACCTGTATCTGTACGCGGCCGAGCTGGAATCAGCCCACACTTACACGCGAGCAGGTAGCCTGGGTTAAAAGCTGATCTAGGTGGCGCTGCCCTGCTGGGATCAGGCCTGAGGTTCTCATGCGTAGCCTAAACTAGGCTGTGTTTCCCTAGCCTGGGTTAGGCTGCATGTTAGAACAGCCTTTGTGAGTGTGATGATGATGATTCAGATACCACTTTTTAACAACAATAACAAAATCTCAATGCACAGAAAAAAGGAGAAGAATAAAAGGATCCCTATCACCAAAGTTTGCACAATAAAAAAAGAAATGTAGTGGTTAGTGTGTTGGACTAGGACAGGGAGACCCCGAGTTCAAATCCCCATTCAACCATGAAACTCACTGGGTTTCTTCTCTCTCAGCCGAACCTACTTCACAGGATTGTTGTGGGGATAAACATAACCATGATGATCACTCTGGGCTCTTTGGATGAAGAGTGGGATAGAAATGTGATAGACAAACAAACATAACTAAATAAATAAATAAATAAATGGGGGGGGGGCGCCAGCAACAGCTACTGGAGTGATGCTGGGCTGAATTCAGCCAGTTCCTTTCCCCAGACCAAACAGAAGAGATCGCCCACATGAAAAGGTGCTTCTTTGTCCAGTTAGCAGGGGTAATGATCCTGTGTTTTGCATCAGCTGGGTGAAAAAGGTCTCTTGCAAGACACTGGTGCTTCTCTTCGTGTTCAGAATTCAGGAAGGCTTTGTGAGTTTCCAATGACTTTATAAAAAGTTTGGCCAATTTCTTGCACCCAGTTTTGGGTACAGCAAAGACTTTGCTTCAGATCCTTCCACTCCTAGATTCCTTTTTCTCTCCTTTCTCTGCTTCCATCACAAACTCCAGAGAGGCTTTGAGAGGTGTTTAAAAGGGTATTTGAAAGTGTCATTTTTTTAAAAAATGAAAAGGTTGCCCTTTTCACCTTTTTAAAAGGCTAATTGATTAAAAAATCCTACTGTATGGTGGTTCCTATGTATTGTCAAGGTCACTTCAAAGTGGCTGGCCAACCCCCGGGGAAGAAAATGTGTATTTTCAGAAGGCTGCGTTCTGCGTTTTCCTTTGTGATGATGAACCTTGTGGAGCAAATATGACATTTTACCATATCTATAGAAAAGGACTATTATTAGTACTGTTCTTTGCAAAGTGCTTCTAAGCCACACTGGGGTTGTTTCCTGGAAACTTTGCGCTCCAGGGCTCTCTTTCCAGGTGTGTTTAGAATAGACAAAAATGATGCTCAGACTTCAAAAGAGCTAGGGGTCGTAATGGACCACAAGTTGAAAAGGAGTCAGAAGTGTCTCCTGAAAAGGAGTGACTCCTTTTCAGCTGCTGAAAAAAATTAATGCAGTCCTTAAAAAAAGAAAAAAGAATTTAAGACAGACAGACAGACAAATAGATAGATAGAAAATCCAAATAAACTGTAATGATCAATTGCATAGATCAATTGAAAAATAAACTTTGGATGATTAACCCATCCAACCAAAATTATAACCAAAGCACACCCCACCAGGGTACATTCAGATTTCATATTAAGGAAAACAACAAATAAAGACATACATCATCACTAAATTCAAAAAAGAAACAAAAAGTGGCCATTTCTTAATGAAGTGAGAGCCATCGCTCTTATATAATGAGTTACAAGAGTCTAGTTCTTATATAATAAGTAAGTTTTGTCGTAAAGATATCCTTAAAAACCAATCAGACAAAGGAGGATTTATATTCTTTTTCCAGTATGCTGCTATGGAAATCTTCACAGCAGTTAATAAGTTGATAATCATTTTGACATCTTTATATACAGCATTAGCCGCCTAATGGCACAGCGGGAAAATGCTTGACTAACAAGCAGAATGTTGCCAGTTGGAATCCCCACTGGTACTACAGCAGGCAGCAGCAATATTGCAAGGTGCTGAAAGGCATCATCTCGTACTGCACGGGGGGTGGCAATGGTCAACCCCTCCTGTATTCTACCAAAGAAAACCACAGGGCTCTGTGGGCACCAGGAGTCGACTCGACACTGACTCGACAGCACACTCTAGCTTTACATACAACATTACTTACTTAAATTTCTAGCCCACCCTATACCCAAAGGTCTCAGAGCGGGTTGCAATAAAACCAATATAAAATCAATATAAAATTCAACATCATAAAATCAAAAATACAATTAAAAAAAATACACTGCCTGATAGGGGGAGAACCACTACATCTCTAGTCAAAGGCCAGGGTAAAGAGGTGCGTCTTCACCATTCTCCTGAATGTACACAATGTCGGAGCTTGGCGCACCTCAGAAGGGAGGGCATTCCACAGCCAAGGGACCACCATCGAGAAAGCCCTCTCACGTGCCCCTACCCCTTTAACTACTGACAATGCTGGCACCACCAATAGGGCCTCTCCTACAGATCTTAACTGACAGGCAGATCTACATGGGAGAAGGCGTTCCTTCAGGTATGTGGGGCCCAGGTTGTTCAGGGCTTTATAAGTCAGTGTTAAAACCTTGAAATCCGGCTCAGTGGCAAATTGGCACCTTTAAGACAGTTCAGTGCAGTTCCTTTAAGACTGGTGTGACGTGCACCCAGCCATCATCAGTCTTGCTGCTGCATTCTGCACTAGTTGCAGCCTCAGAACCATCTTCTGGGGCAGCCTCACATAGAGCGCATTACAATAGTCCAGTCTGGAGGTGACCAGAGCATGGATCACTGTGGCCAGGTTATCTCTGTCCAGAAAGGGACAGGAGGACAAGCCTAAGCTGAAAATAGGCACTCCTGGCCACCACTGCCACCTGGGCCTCCAGCAACAACAAGATCTGCTGGAGAGGTCCGTCTGCAGCTGCCACCGGCTCGTCTGGTGGCCACTCAGGGACAGACCTTCTCCGTTGCTGCCCCGAGGCTTTGGAATGTGCTCCCTAGTGAAATCAGAGCCTCCCCATCTCTGACAGTTTTTAAAAAGTCTTTTAACACACATTTCTTCACCCAGTCGTTTAATTAATGTTGTTTTAATGGTTTTAATTGTTTTAATGCTGTTTTAAAATGTTATTTGAAAAAATTTAAATTGTTGTAATGTGTGCCCCCCCCATTTTTGTCTTAACAAATGTTTTACTTTGTTTTTATTCTGTTGTAAACCACCCAGAGACGTAAGTTTTAATACTCAAACAATGTTTTAATAAATGTAATGTTTTAATAAACAAACCATCAAACCACTACACCACACTGGCAAAGGTATGACTCAGAATACCCAAACAATGTTTAGAATACTCAAACAATGTTTTAATAAACAAACCAACAAACCACTACACCACACTGGCAAAGGTATGACTCAGAATACCCACCCTCCCCCCACCACACACACCCTCTTCTTTTTCTGAATGTGGCAGGGAGGAATTTTCTTTCAATCATGGCTATTTTAGAGTTTAAGACAGTGACTGAATTTCAATGCATTCTCTGCTCCCCTCCCCCTCAGTTAAACAAAGAATGAATTATTTGGGCCATGAATAGATGGTTTATTTCTAATCTAATTCTAAGAAAACTCTAATCCCCCAAATCAAGATTAATATTTATTTTAAGGCAATTCATCTATGATTAATAACCACTGGAATCAATTACATCTATCACTCTGCCTGAGTACACATCGGAAGGACTTTGTTATAGAAACAGATGCGATTATTTGCCTAAATGAAGGTGAACATTGAAAATGGCTTTGGTAGAGCTTACAATTGCTTCTGCTTCTCCCTTCCTTCCTCTTCTTCCTCCTTCTCCTCTTCCTCCTCTTCTCCTTCTCCTCCCACTTCCTCCTCCTCCTCCTCTTCTTCCACTTCCTCCTCCTCCCACTTCCTCCTCCTCTTCTCCTTCTCCTCCCACTTCCCACTTCCTCCTCCTCCTCCCTCCCCCTCCCCCCAGGGGTGTCATTAGCATTAGACAGTTCGTCCCTGGGTCCGCCTTAAGCCAATCAAACAGACACAGTGGGAATCAATTAGAGGCTTGGTTTAATGCTCTGCAGAAGCAGGTAGACAATGGGGCTCACGCTCCACATTGAATACAAATTGGTTATAGGTGCATCTTACATTTATACAGACAATCTGAATGATGCTGACATAGTATACGTGGCAGTAAAATGGTGGACTAAGTATCTAGTACGCATGCGAATGTTTCATTGTTCATCTGGTGATCACTCCTTATTTGGTTACATCCTGTTTTATTAACTTCTCAGCAAAGAATGGTGAGAACCAAGTTTCTTTAGATACAATTTAGTGGAGAGAGATAATCATGTGAGGCCGTGTCCTTGAGCTGGCCTGAGCTGGGCTGGGTTACTTTAAGTTAGAATTAGGTTTTCTAAGCAAACTTGGAGATGCTTTGGTATTCTAAGTAAAATGTAGTTACTTTGGTTTTCTAAAACACATCAGAAACAGATGCGATTATTTGCCTAAATGAAGGTGAACATTGAAAATGGCTTTGGTAGAGCTTACAATTGCTTCTGCTTCTCCCTTCCTTCCTCTTCTTCCTCCTTCTCCTCTTCCTCCTCTTCTCCTTCTCCTCCCACTTCCTCCTCCTCCTCCTCTTCTTCCACTTCCTCCTCCTCCAACTTCTTCCTCCTCTTCTCCTTCTCCTTCCACTTCCCACTTCCTCCTCCTCCTCCCTCCCCCTCCCCCCAGGGGTGTCATTAGCATTAGACAAGGGCAGACAGTTGTCTCGGGGCCTAACTGCCTCAAGGGCCCCCCAGAGGCATGTCACATTACTCCCCACCTGCCCGTTTTGCACCCCCTATTAATTAATATTGAGTCTCTTGGAGACTGGCACTTCAGCAATAGCAGAGAGGAAACAAAGGTTAACTTTTCTCCCAGCCCTATTGGATCTCTTGGCATCTTGTGCTTCGCCCCCACTTGGAATTTGTATGGAACTGCAGAGCCCGGGAAGCTGGCTGTTGGCTTGTTGGTCTCCCTCCAAGAACGAAAGTAAGAAGATATTTTGTAAAAATCAACCCTTTGCTGTTTGGTTTGTGTGTGATTTGTTCCCCTTGGTCAAGCTACCATGTTGCTTGCTCTCTTCCCCCTCCCGCAAGAACCGTGTGTGTGTTGTACATGTGAGAGAAGTCCCATCCTGTGTGTGAGAGAGACAGAATTCTTAAGCTTTAAAAAAAACCAACAAAACATTTTCAAAGTATGCCAAAACTATTCTAGTGCAAACTTGTAAGAAAAACTTTCCCCATCCCAACAGTATACCTTATTGTCAGGAAATTAGTTAGTGCGAAAGTATTAATAGCTTTGAAAAGAATTGGGGGGGGGGGTGCTCTGACAAAATGGATCTGTTTTTGTTTTTGTTCCTGCCTTTTATTCCTGAAGTTACACTGCTTATAGCTCTAATCTGGTCTCTATATGTGTTGCTTTCTCTCCCCCCGCCCTTATTAAAAATATGTATATGCTGCTTTTTTAGCAACAGAGTTCTCACAATGGCTTAAATAGCAAAATATGAGAAAATGGTTCTCTTAACATGTTCCCCCTTTTCAACATTACTATTTTATTTTATTTTGCTTTATGCTTGTAGCATCCTCCCCCACCAAAAGTCTATTTTTGTACTGTGTACACTTGCTTCAAAAAAAGGCTTTGCAAATCAGTTCACAAGAAACTCATTTTTAAATTGCACATGAAATGATTGGTTGTCTTTAAATTCTGCAAAATTGGGGTAACTTTCTAAAGAAAAGAAGAGGAGGAGGAGGAGGAGGAAGTGGGAGGAGGAGGAGAAAAGGAAGAGGAAGTGGGAGGAGGAAGAGAAAAGGAGGAGAGGAGGAGGAAGTGGAAGAGAAGAAGAGGAGGAGGAAGTGGGAGGAGGAGCAAGTGGAAAAGAAGGTATTCTATAGCTTTTCTATAGAATCCTTTGCCATTTCTGTGAGTCCAGTTAGCTATCCAGGAAGCTATCAATCCAGACATCATTTCCCCATTGTTCATCTCTGACGATTTTCATAAACAAATGGCTGCTGTCTTCTCTAAATTGATACAGCAAATGACCAAATTGATCAAAGTCTTCCTGAATGTTCCATCTTGCCATAAATCTCAGGGCCAGGGTTCTTTCCATTAGGGCCATGTCACTGTTTGCTCATTACTCATGACGGCGGAAATTAAATTCTAGCAAAAATTTGGCCAACATTACGCTTTCGTCGAGAAATCTAATTTTATTTTAGGGCAAAGCAGCCCAGAATCCCTTGCTGTGCACTCTCCCCACAGTCCTCCTCGCTCATACTTTGCTTTGAAAACAACACACATTGCAACCGGGGGGGGGGGCGGGGGGCATTACTTTAAAGATTTGTTTTTCAAAAGCTCAGTTGTAGGAACGGGTTGAGTTTGCACAGCTTTTATATTGCCGATTAGTCCGTGGGAGGAAAACTCGGCTTTGTGGCCGATTTACTTCATGGGGGAACTATTCCCCTGAGTATTTCAAGCTGCACTCAGGACCCATGTTCCCTGTCACCAGGATTCCCAGATGCTGCTGACTACAACTCCCATCAGCCAAAGGCCACAGCCACTGCGCATGGTGGGAGCTGCAGGTCAGTGACATCTGGACATCCCTGTTAAAGGGAACACTGCCCAGGGCTTATCATGCATGCTGTTATGGGGAGAGTGTGGGGAGAGAAAAGTTGCTTTAAATGCATCCCTTGTGTTGGGCTGGGCTGAGAGCCGTGGCCAAGAGCGGCTCTCCCTGCCTAGCCTGCATCTGACGTCAGGTGCAAAGGGCCTGGTTGGGGCGTGCGGCGCAGCCCCTGCACACGGTGGCCCGGGTTCTTTGAACCTGTTCATGCTATGGTGTCTCCGCCCCTGCCTTTCCCTAACTGTGGCATGGGAAGTCCTGGAGTGGCCAAGATGTTGTTAGAGACCCCCGTCTTTTCTTCTTTACGGCACCAAAGACTCCACAGAATTTGGGGGGAGCCCTCTGCTGCCACTCACCTGTCCCTGCCAATCCCCCCAGTCCCCCACTAAGATCCTGCTCATGGCCAGTGCTGTTCCCTGATGCAAGGCACTAGGAGTAGCCCCCATGGTGCCACCCCCTGGCTTGCCCCTTGTAGCTCTCTGGCCTTCTCCTCTTCTTTTTCCAGTCACTGCCACCCACTGGCAGGAGAGCTGGTCTTCTGGTACCAAGCATGAATTGTCCCCTCTGCTAAGCAGGGTCTGCCCTGGTTTGCATTTGGATGGGAGACTACATGTGTGAGCACTGTGAAATATTCCCCTTAGGGGATAATGGGACCCCTCTGGGAAGAGCACCTGCCTGCTTGCATGCAGAAGGTTCCAAGTTATCTTGCAGCATCTCCATTGCCCTGTCCCCCCTAGAAGGTAGGGCAGCCCCCGGATTTCTCCTCCACCTGGCAGCTAAATTCCACCTGAATTTACACGGATTTCAAATGTGCTGCCCGGATTGCCCGGATTTTACTCTGGACCTGATCACATGGGAGGGCAGAGAAGGAGGCCACTGGGGCTGGGGATTATGGGAGTTGAAGTCCAATAACATCTGGGAACCCAACGTTGAGAATCCCTGTTATAGTGCTCACACATCAAGTCTCCCATTCAAATGCAACCAGGGTGGACCCTGCTTAGCTAAGGGGACAAGTCATGCTTGCTACCATAAGACCAGCTCTCCTCCCATAATTACTTATTTCCACATGAATGCGTCTGCCTAAAGAATGCTATTCTGCACCCCAAAGCCGGAACAGCTGGAGCCCAGACCATGATCAGCTTCAATAATCCCGAATGCAAAATATGAAGGCAAATGGAGAAATGTCAAAGGCTGAGAAGTATGTTTATTAGCACCATCTCTGCGGCTTCCAGCAAAAGGTTACGGACGTCTTCTGAACTCGTAAAAAGCTAAGCATGTTTAAGTCCTTGAAACTATGTATGGAGAGGCAATTGGAATTTAAAAGTGGGCTATAACAATGCTTCTGATTTGCTTTTTACATTGTAGATTTACTTCTGTGGGGAATTCAGCAGACCCTTACGCATCCCCTAGGAAGAAAATTTCAGCAAACTTTAAGAAGGAAATACTGTATAATCTCTCATATTCGGGCTGACTTGGATTCAAACTCCACAATTGTTACAGAGTCTAATGCCTAAGTGTCCTGCAGCTCCTCTTATGTGATGACCCTGGATCAGTTTCAGTTTGTGACTCCTGAAGATATGGACAAGTTGCTTGGAATGGCGCAGCCTACCACCTGCCCTCTTGATCCTTGTCTGACATGGCTTTTACTATCTGGCAGGGAGGCTGTTGTAGAGGGCCTGGTAGAGATTATAAATGCTTCACTGAGGAAGGGCAGGATGCCTCCTTGTCTCAAAGAAGCAATCATGAGACTTCTTCTGAAGTAGCCTGCCTTGGATCCCTTTATTAGGGAGTTAAATAATTACAGGCCTGTCCCCAACCTTCCATAGTTGGGCAAGGTGACTGAGAAGGTGGTGGCCTCCCAGCTCCAGGCGGTCTTGGAGGAAACTGATTATCTAGACCCATTTCAAACTGGCTTTCGGGCGGGCTATGGGGTGGAGACTGCCTTGGTCAGCCTGATGGATGATCTCCAATTGGGAATTGATAGAGGGAGTGTGACTCTATTGGTCCCTTTGGATCTCTCGGAGGCTTTCGATACTGTTGACCATAGTATCCTTCTATGGGGTATTGAGGGGGTAGGGGATTGGAGGTAGGGTAGGAGGCATTGCTTTTTGGTGGTTCCGTTCCTACCTCACCGGCAGATTCCAGATGGTGTCTCTTGGACACTGTTGTTCTTCAAAATCTGAACTTTTGTATGGTGTCCCTCAGGGCTCCGTATTGTCTCCGATGTTCAACATACATGAAACCACTGGAAGAGATCATCAGGGGATTTGGTGCAGGGTGTTATCAATATGCTGATGACACCCAAATCTATTTCTCCATGTCAACATCATCAGGAGAAGGCATAACCTCCCTAAACACCTGCCTGGAGGCAGTAATGGGCTGGATGAAGGATAACAAACTGAGGCTGACTCCAGATAAGATGGAGATACTTATTGTATGGGGTCGGAACTCAAGAGACGATTTTGATCTGCTGGTTCTGGATGGGGTCACGCTCCCTCAGAAGGAACAGGTGCGCAGTTTGGGGGTGCTTCTGGATCTGAAACTCTCCCTGGTGTCCCAGGTTGAGGCGGTTGCCAGAGGTGCTTTTTATCAGCTTCGGCTGATATGCCAGCTGCATCCATTTCTTGAGATGAACGACCTCAAAACAGTGGTACATCTGCTGGTAACCTCTAGGCTGGATTGCTGCAATGTGCTCTATGTGCGGCTGCCTTTGTACGTAGTTCAGAAACTGCAGTTGGTTCAGAAAGCGGCAGCCAGGTTAGTCTCTGGATCATCTAGGAGAGACCATATTACTCCTGTCTTGAAGGAATTGCACTGGCTACCGATACGTTCCGAGGCAAAATACAAGATGCTGGTTATTACCTATAAAGCCCTAAACAACTTAGGCACTGGGTATTTAAGAGAACATCTTCTTCACCATGAGCCCCACCGCCTGCTAAGATCATCTGGAGAGGTTTGCCTGTGGGTGCCACCAACTCATCTGGCGGCTACTTGGGAATGAGCCCTCTCTGTTGTATCCCCTGGACTTTGGAATTTGCTCCCTGTTGAAATAAGAGCCTCCCCATCTCTGGCAACTTTTTAAAAGGCACTGAAGACACATTTATTCACCCAGGCTTTTAATTAGATTTATAGTTCTAAATAATTTTGGAGTAAAACCTTTGTCCTTTTATCTTGAACGTCTGGAATGTCTCAAAGACATTCCTGGCGATAGACTGGAGTGGAACCCGTGCAAATAAAGTCAGCCCCTGGTAAATCCACATTTTGTTATTCCCGTTTGCCCCAAATGGTTTCGACTCAGAGGCTCTTCTCCATCTGACCAGGATCCTCCTGGCTTCCCTCTGATGTTGCCATGTGAAATCTGTTAGCGACTTGATGAGCAAACCCCCCTTGAGCAAATTGTGTGCAGGGGGCATGAAATAGCTGTTGCCTTCGAGACCAACTGTTGTAATCAAAAAGCTAGTGTTTTAATATTTTGAATACAAATCAAATCAATCTTTATTTGGTAGCAGGAATATTGCCTTAGAGTGTATCATACTCAACGAAGGAATGCCATCGTATGGAGCTGGTGTGATATATTGGGCTCTTTCACATGGCCAGATGGGGGTGGGCTGGAGTGGGGGGGGCATGCTCACACCCAAAGCCTCCCAGATGACCCAAATCCCTGGTTGTGTTTACTTACCCAACCTGTACAGAATCAGGCAGGGGTGCTTTGAAAGTGTGGGGGTCAGGCTTTAAGGGTGGAGGAGGGTCCACTCCACCCCCCAGCACTCCATTATGCAAGGCTCCTTTGGAGAGGCCGCCCCATCCCCTCTTTGTGGCCGGAAGTACCTGGTGCATGTGCTAGGCATGCGTGCGTGCATGGCATGCTTGCACGATGTGCACTGGGTGCACACCAGGTACTTCTGACCACTTCCAGCCAAAGAGGGGATGGGGCAGCAGGGAGATATGCTGCCACCCCTAAAGGAGCCTTACATTATGGAGAACTGTGGGGGGGAGCAGAGGGAGGGGTAAGTGCATCCTCTCCTGCCCTTAAAGCCCGCCCCTGCCCCGAGGCCCTCCGAGCCTTTCAGTGTGCGAACCTCCCAGTGTTCGAACCTGTTCGGAAGCCTCATGCACAGGCTCGTGCACATCCCATTGGTCTGGTGGCAGCAAGCATGAATTGTCCTCTTTGCTAAGCAGGGTCTGCCTATGCAGGGTCTGCCTCAGTTTGCATTTGGATGGGTGACATCATGTGAACACTGTAAGATATTCCCCTGAGGGGATGGGACTGTTTTGGGAAGAGCACCTGCCTGCTTGCATGTAGAAGCCAAGGAGGAACTTGAAGCTGAGAGAGACTCCTGCCTGCAACTTTGGAGAAGCTGCTGCCAATCTGTGCAGACAATACTGAGCTAGATGGACCAATACTGAGCTAGATGGACTCAGTAGAAGGCAGCTTCCTGTGTTCCTATGCTCCTATCTTCCTATGTTCCTAAAATCAGGAATTATGATTTGATTTTGCGCAAACAAATCCACAAACAAAAACCTCTTCAATATTTGTTTGTTTGTTTGTTTGTTTGATTTCTATACCACCCTTCCAAAAATGGCTCAGGTCAGTTTACACAGAGAAACAGTAAATAAATAAAATGGAACCCTGCTCCCAAAGGGCTCACAATCTAAAAAGAAACACAAGCTAGACACCAGCAACAGTCACTGGAGGTACTGTGCTGCGGGTGGATAGGGCCATTTACTCTTCCCCTGCAAAATAAAGAGAATCACTACATTAAAATGTTCCTCTTTGCCAAGTTAGCAGGGGTCATATGCAATATAACATATAATATATTATAGCAGGGGTTATATGCAATGATAGATATTGCATATAAAATAATCATGTCAATTACACTTTTCATCTCTACAGTCTATTGCTGGCTATCACTACATCATGTAGCAGCCGACTCCATAAGCTAGTTGAGATTTGGGGGGGGGGGGAGCTCAAATTGGGAATCGTGTTTCCCTCATTGGCCCTTAGCAACCCCTCCTTCGTCTCTCTGTCAATCCTTATATCTGTTTCCCTGCCTCCGGAGAAAAACAGTATTCTTACAGTCCTGCCGTCCGCTTCCTCTAAAGAGGCACTCTGTGAGCTACAGAATTAACAAATAAAGTACAGAAATGATGTCCCTCTAATAAAGCTGAGACAAGATAATACAATTTTTATTGCGTGTGACAATAACAATAACAACGGAGCCCTTGTGGAAATCAATAAATCTCTTTCAGCTTGAAAAGTCACTAGGCAAACAATATTTTCTCCATCTAATATGATGCATCAGATTTAATATTTTCTTTCTAATGGAATATTTTCAGTCTAATGGAATAGATTGGTCCCACGTTCCGGCAAAGAGTTAGTTTCAAGATGAGATAAAAACAAGAGAGAGAGAGGGAGAGCATGGAACATAAATATAGAAGTGGAGGACAAAATAGGATCTTTTTTAATATAATTAAACAGTTAGTGGCTAAATTGCATTGTAATTGATTGGGAAATTGCTTTTTAAATGAGATTTAGCCACTAGGAAATAGCTTCTCCCCCCCCCCTTTTCAATTTGCCCAATGAACACGGTCATTTAAACAGCAAATTGTCTCTCTAGCCTTCTTGTTAGACATTTCGGGGAGTCCATAAGGAAAGAAGAGCCTGTCAGTAGATTCATCCTGATGCCACAGGCTTAAATCTCTTCTCCATTGCTCACTCAGGCCCTTTGCTCCCATCAATATTCTCTTTTGCTCTTCATCTTTCAAGCAGAGATGTGCACAAACCGAATTTTTTGATATGTTTCAAATTCAAATCGAATTCCAATCTGGTGTGAAAATTTGATTCAGATTAGAATTGAATTTGAATCTATTCGACCCTGTCTTGGTGCCTTTTAAAACCAATTGGGGGGGGGGGGTTGCTGATTTAAAACAAACAGCTCTTGACTTGAATTGGAATCGAATTTCAAAAATTCGATTCAAATTCAAATCGAATTGCCCTTTAAAGGGGTGATACTATTCAAATTCAAATCGATTTGCACATCCCTACTTTCAAGAGAAGTTGCAGTATAGGCAGGTAAGTGGATTAGTTCTGTGGAAGGTATAGCTGGATATTGGAGGGGAATGTTCCTGCCCTGCCCCTGAATTCCAACATGATCCCTAGAATCGAACAGGGGCATTTGAAAAGGGACTTCTCCATTGAGCTCCTCCTCCCCCAAAGGTGTGTGCTGTTCTAAGTATGGAACTTTGTACATGTACCCTCCCCTGCTGCCGCTGCTGCCACCCAGGCAGTCTTCCCCTGCTGCCTACTCACTGGCAGGGTTGCCTCTCACTGCCCGCTCTGCTTCCCGCCAGCTCCCCACACTCCAGGGCAGCAGGACCTTCCTCCTTCCCAGCCTGGAATTAACATGTGCATCCTCCATTCGCAGTCCCGGGTCAGGTGGAAACACCCATTTGGGACCCAGGACCCTGGGGAGCTGGCAGGGAGCCGAGTGGGCAGCGAGAGGCAGCACTACCAGTGAGCGAGCTGCTGAGGAGTAGCGGGCAAGTGGACAGCGGCCAGGCGGCAACAGTAGGAATGGCCAGGTGGCCAGTATCACCGGGGATCAAGAAAGCAAGCAGCAGCTCCCAGATGCTGGGCGGCTCGTGTTCTTAGAACACACCCACCTCTGAGAAGCACATGCCAACCAGGTCCCCTGGCCCCACTGAAAGCTGCCTAGGTCCACCAGAGCTTGCCAACGTTCCTTCAGTTCACCCCAATGGATGGCCACCTATCTCCAGTGAAGGAGAGGCTTCCACTTTATGAGGCAGATGGTTCCACTCTCAAAGTCAGGAAACCTTGACTAATTTCCTAATCATTTCCTAGAGCCATAAACATCAGGGTTAGAAGGGACCTAGTCCAAGCCCCTGCTCAATGCAAAAGAGATCATCGAATCATCAATTTTTAGAGCTGGAAGGGACCTTGGAGGATTCCTTACCCAGTTCTACTACTACTACTACTACTACTACTACTATTACTACTAGGTATATGTGAGCCAGCTTACTCCAAACCGGGCTTGTCATCGAGCCTGCCCGGTTCAGGTGGTACGAATTCGAACTGGACTGACCCCTGGTTCGAAGAACTAGCTCACGGACTGGCTCGGGGGGTATACTTGTAAAAGAAAATCCGTTGAGGATTCCCCTTTACAAGTAAAGGGCATTCCCAGTAAATGGGGGGGGGGCAGGAGAAAGGCTTCTGTTTACCTTTAAAATGCAGGTGACGGGGATGGTGGGCAGTGGCTGCAGTGGCAGCGGAGACATCAGAGGCAGAAGCGGGAGCTCCTCCAACCCTCCTGCCAGCCTCCCAAATAACATCCTGGCTGGCTGCAGCCCAGTCCGTGCCTATGCACATGTGCAGAGTCCATCCACACATGCGCACAGGCCATTTGTGTCACCATGTAAATTGCATCCCCACTGCTGCCACTTCTGCATTTTAAAGGTAAACAGAAGCATTTCTCCCGCTCCCCACCCTGCATTTACTGGAAATATTCTTTACTTGTAAAGGGGAATCCTCACCAGATTCTCCTTTACATATTCCACCTGAGCCAGGCCATGAGCTGGTTTGTCCTGGTTCAATGGTCAAACTGGACCAGAGCCGGTTTGGCTGAGCCCAAGCCTGGATTGGGCCAGGTGGGTTCAAGTCTGGTCCAGATTTGAACCGAACACCCATAACTGCTGCTACTGCTACTACTACTACTTCTGGGGATGTGCACAAAACCAGTTTGTCCAGTTCGGTTTGAGTCCGAACCGGACTCAAACTGGACCAAACATGTTTGGTTTTGGCGTCTCCAGACTTGGGGCCTGGTTCAGTTTGAATTCTAACCATTTCAGGCCCATTTTGGGGGTGCCAGACACATTAAAATTAGTTTTTCTAAAAAGCGAATTTAAATAAAGTACAAAATTCAGTTAGTAATTGGTTTCAGTATCATCAGCTAAATGAAATTTATAAAAAGGATCTTAAGGTTGGATCTGTCGATCAAATGTCGAGATTTGAGAAGGAGCTGTGTGAAAATGATGAAAGATTAGTCTCTAAGATGTATAAGTTGTTGCTTTTGGAGGAGACAAGAGATGAAGTGGTTAAAACAACTATGATAAAATGGGCTCAAGATGTGGGTCATAATATAGATATGGCTGCTTGGGAAAAATTATGGAAAACTGATTTAAAGTTTACTGCATGTTATACTTTAAAAGAAAATTATTATAAGATGATATATAGGTGGTATCTGACACCGAAAAAATTAGCAATAATGTATAAAAATGTTTCAAACAAATGTTGGAAATGTGGACAATGTGAAGGAACTTTTTTTCATATGTGGTGGTCATGTGGGAAGGCAAAGGCTTTTTGGGATATTATATATAATGAGTTGAAGAGTTGAATAAAAAATTTTAAATGACATTTCTTAAAAGGCCAGAATCCTTCCTGCTGGGAATAACTGTAAGAGAGTTCTCCAGAAGAGATTTAACATTTTTTTATGTATGCAACCACAGCGGCCAGGATAGTATATGCGCAGAAATGGAAAGACACTAAAATGCCCTCAAAAGAAGACTGGTTGA
The DNA here is from genome assembly GCF_027244095.1 of Hemicordylus capensis. Taxonomy (NCBI): domain Eukaryota; kingdom Metazoa; phylum Chordata; class Lepidosauria; order Squamata; family Cordylidae; genus Hemicordylus; species Hemicordylus capensis. The sequence continues at coordinate 9,210,709 of NC_069668.1, read as the reverse complement.
TAACAATTTTGGAATATGCTGAGATGGCAAAGCTTACAGCACTTATAAGAGAGGAAAATTTGGAATGTTTTAAAGAAGATTGGGAACTATTTTTGCTTTACTTAAAGAACTATTTTTCCAATATGGACTTTTCAGCAGGGTTTGAAATATAGTAATAACAGCAGGTTGGATTGGGTCAAATCGAGTAGTGGTGTGGAGTATGTATGTTTTGAATTATTATAGCAATGGTTTATATGTATAGTTAGTATGAACCATGCAGATAGGTAAGCGGGAAGTCAATATTTACTTATGTGTAGAATTAAATAAATGAATGTAATTTGAATGTAAAGCTATTGTAAAAGCCAATAAAATATAAAATGCCAAAAGAGAGAGAGAGAGAGAGAAGAAGCAAACTTACTGCCTACGAGGGCTTAGTAGGGTTGCTGCTGCGACAGAGTCTCTGGTGGTTTCCCCTCCCCGCTGGCCTCCCCTGTGTCTCCTACAGGCCGTTTTAGCCAATTCTGGTGCCGTTTCAGCCCTCTGTGAGTGTGCCACGGCCATTTTTGAGGCCACCACATATTTCTCAGCCCTATCTGGAGATGCTGCCAGCGACTGAAGCTGGGTACTTCTGCATGCAGAGCTGATGCTTCCCCACTGAGCCACAGCCAGCAATCCCAGTGGAGATACATCCAGGGTAGGCTATCCCAGCAGGACATGTGCCTGAAAGCTACATGTTTGAAACCACCAAAATCTGACTGTTTCAATAAACAGAGGCTTCTGTTTATGCCTCCGGCAAGACCCTTCAAGTCATCAGCTCAAGCTCTCCAGAGCTGAATGAGCAGAAGCGTGCCATAGCTCCTGGAAGTTGCCCATCTTGGGGCTCATCTTGGTATCTTGCAACTGGATTCTTCATCGGTGAGTTGTTGTTTTTTTAAGCTTCTAGTGCCAGAGTTGACGGCCAGTGTTGAGCCTGGAAAATGTCACCTCTCTAATAATTTGAGAGCAATTTTGTGGGAAAGTGGTGTAGAAAATGAAATGAGAATGATAGTAATAACAGTAACAGTAATAACAAGAAGGAGGAGAAGGAGATGAAGAGGAGGAGAGAAGGAGGAGCAGGAGCAGGAGAAAAAGGAGGAGAAAGAGGAGGAGGAAAGGCAGAGGAGGAATTGGAGGAGAGGAGGAAGGGGAGAGGAGGAGAAGGAGGAGAAAAGGGAGAGGCGAGAAAGAGGAGAGAAGGTGGTGGTGGTGGAGGAGGAGGAATAGAGGATGAAGAGGAAGAGGAAGAAGAGGAGAGAAGGAGGAGGAGGTGGAAGAGGAGGAGAGAAGAAAGAAGAGAGGAGATGGAGGAGAGGTGGAGGAGGACAAGGAGGAGGAGGAAGGAGAGGAGGAGGAGGGAGAGGAGGAGGTGATGGAGGAGAGGAGGAAGAGAAGAAGGATTCCTTTTAGGTTTGGATCTTCGCTATCTACAAGCAGAATGTGAAAGAGAATTTCAGGATTTCTCCCAAGAAGAAATATTGCAGAATATTCTCAATTTTCTCCACATCCCTGTGTTATATTTTGGGCGCAGGCGGGTTCTGTTACTTGTTTTCCCATCAGAAAATCTTTGCCATTGTGTTTCTTGCTCCGGGGCTGCGGTTGAGAAAGAACAAACATCTAAGTGACAAATTTGCTGTCGTCAGCAAGACAGATGTGACATTTTGGAGTCACAGTGCTTCTGTATCACTTCAAATTCCCCACAGGGTTTTCCTCAAACATCTTAGGCTGTTAAAAACAGCAACAAGCAAAAAGGAAGGATATTTTACTATGAAAGAGGCCCACAGTCAGGTTGGTGCTGGGTACATGAGCACGTAATTCAATCTGAACCGGACAATATTTGCAGCATGGTAGCTTACAGGAGCTGATGATGCCATATCAGGAAAGTAGGGCAGTGGCGTCTACCCAGACCGGCAGGGTAGATGCCAAGGCTGCAGGTCTCCAAGGCTGCAGGCAGGAGTCTCTCCCAGCCCTATCTAGAGATGCTGCCAGGAAGGGAACTGGGAACCTTCTACGTGCAAGCATGCACGCATCCTTGCCAGAGTGGCCCCATCCCTTAAAGGGGATATCTTACAGTGCTCATGCATGCAATCTCCCATTTAAATGCATACCAGGGTGGACCCTGCTTAGTAATGAGGACAATTAATGTTTGCTACCATAAGACCAGCTCTCCTTCCAGGACAAGACAAAAGTAGGAATGGCCGTTTGGGTGAGGGGAAGTCGCCTGAGGCCATCATCAGAGACTCAAAGTTGGCTAAGGGAAGCTTCCCGCACATAGGAACATAGGAAGCTGCATATACTGAGTCATACCCTTGGTCCATTTAGCTCAGTATTGTCTTCACAGACTGGCAGCGGCTTCTCCAAGATTGCAGGCAGGAGTCTCTCTCAGCCCTATCTTGGAGATGCTGCCAGGGAGGGAACTTGGAACCTTCTGCTCTTCCCAGAGCGGCTTCATCCCCTGAGGGGGATATCTTGCAGTGCTCACACTTCTAGTCTCCCTTTCATAGGCAACCAGGATGGACCCTGCTTAGCTAAGAGGACAAGTCATGCTTGCGACCACAAGACCGGCTCTCCTCCCCATGCCCAGTGGGGAGGGCTACAGGGATGAAAATGTCAGTCAACGGCTCAGCAATGGGCTTTTCTTGGCTAGATTGTTTTCCCTCTGCCCAGTCCAAGATGCTGGGACTCCCCAGTGTCATGTTACACCCAGAGAAAAGGCTGAACACCCCACAGCCGAAATGGATGGCTCTGGAGCTGGCAGATCCTGAGCAGCCAGACCTACAGTTGCCCTCATGGATGAGCTCTGAAGGTCTAGTCACACAGTGCCTCCCTCCTCAGTGAGGCCCTGGTCCCATCCCCAGAATCCTCTCCATCACCCTTGGGAGCCCAGGTACATGCCCTGTTACCATGCCAGGGCATAGGAGTATAGGAACATAGGAAGCTGTCATATACTGAGTCAGCCCAGTGGTCCATCTAGCTCAGTATTGTCTGCACAGGCTGGCAGTGGCTTCTCCAAGGTTGTAGGCAGGAAACTCTCTCAGCCTCATCTCCGATATGCCAAGGAGGGAGCTTGGAACCTTCTCAAGGAAGAGCAGAAGGTTCCAAGCTCCCTCCCTGGCAGCATCTCCAAGAAAGGGCTGAGAGAGATTCCTGCCTACAACTTTGGAGAAGCCGCTGCCAGTCTGTGCAGACAAAACTTGTTGGGATTTGCTATGGATTGTCCTTGAATCTGGGGCCTGCTTGTGTGTTTTTGAATGTCTCTATGTACTGTCCTGGGGGTGGAATTACAGTTTGTCTACTCTTGACTTGCTGCCTTGAATTCAAACTGAACAGTTCTCCCTCTCTCTGCATAAGAGACTGTTAGTATGTTTATTGTTTTCTTGGCCCATGTTTAGGCTAAGTAGTAGTAAATGGGAAACCCTTTCTCAGATAAAGTTGGCTTCTTGTTTAATTACTTATAGAGGATAAGAAATTTTTCTTCAATGGTACTGTGCTATAAATGGAATGATTTTGTAGAAAGTAGCTTCCTATGTTCCTAAATCATCAAACACACACACACACACACACACACACACACTCACACACACACAGAGAGACACACACATTCTTCTCCTGCATTGGTTGTATCTCATTATGTTCAAGTAATGTTTACAGGATTTTTATTTTTATTTTTAATTTTCAGTTCTATTCATAGATATTATTGCTATTCTCAATCATGATTATGCACTGTAATCTTATTGCAATAAAGAAAAAGAGAAGATAATAACAAATCAATTCAAATCAAAGTAAATACAATCATAATTACGGCCTTTGACCAGCAAATTAGGAATACAAAATGCACTCTATACCATACAGTAGTAAATACTGAATAACGACTCCATATCGTATATTCTAAGCAGCTCCTCATGCTATAAACTCAAGCTTCTAAGACCCATCCATATATATATATATTTCTCTAAGGCGTACCCATTGCTAATTCCATGGGTGGCAACTCTCGCGAGAGTTTGCGACTGAGCTGCTGGCAGGGGGAGAGGAAAGTGGTGGTGCCGGAAAGGGGAAAGAAAATGGCAGTGGTGGTCGGCCGAGCAGGGGAAGAAAACAGTGGTGGGCAGGCGGGCGGGGAAGAAAACGGTGGCAGTGGTGGGCAGAAGAAAACAGCGGCAGCGGAGGGAAACAGCAGTAGTGGGCACTGAAAATCGTGGCGGCGAGGGGAGAACTAGAGGTGCAGATGCTCTGCACCCGGCCCAGCTAGTATTATCTAAAACCCAAGTCTATGTTACATATAATGACAGATAATAACCTTTTCCAAATTATGAAGCTGTTCTCACACACAGGCGAAGCCAGGCTAACGAAGCCAAGCCCGGTCTTGTCTGCATGTCAGAACCGCCAGAATCGCACCCAATTCTGGTGGCGCCTTGGTGGCAAACCCGACAAGCCAGCCACCCTCTTAAATGGGGTGAAGGAAGTTAGTGCCCCCTTAGCCCTGGTTTTTTTTTAAATTGTCTGCCAGCCCCTGGCTGCTTGAGACTGTGGAGCTCCCGCCTGGCGCTGGAGGAATCCCCATAACACACCGTGCACTCACGCAGTGCATTATGGAATTTCGGGAGACCAGGCAACAATCTTGGCTTATGAAAGTCTAACCCATGGTTTCTCTACCTTGGGTCCCCAAATTAGGGGTGTGCGCAAAACCAGCTTGGTCTGTTTGGTTCGAATCCAAACCATGGTAGGTAGGTTTGATTTTGCTCGAACCCCCCTTGGTTCGGTTCAAATTCGTGAGGATCATCTGTGGGGGGAGTGAGCTTTTTGAAGCTTCCTCCTCGACCCTTCAAGCCCCTCCTCACGGATCATGAAAAAAGGGCTCTATGAATCAAGATAAATAGGGTTAGCTATTAATTTATTTATTATTTATTAATGCAAATTAATTTAATAGATAATAACTTTCACAAAGCTTAACTACGTTATATGTAATATAAGATTGCTGATCTGATCAAAAGAAGTGAAACATAACATGCATCCGCTCATCCTGACAATTTATAATTTTTAAAAGGAGAAATCAGAGAGGTGTGTGGATCTTGATAATAGCTACAGTCCAATGAAACATGAGCTACAGTTTCCATATCAACTCAGCCACAAGGGCAAAAGCATTCTTGATAAGGAATTTTCTGGTGTCTACCTTCCGTCACAGTGGAGGGAAGTACATCAAAGCGCACTAGTCCAAACGCTCTACGGTGCTTCGGGATTGTAGCTCAGACATCTGCTTTGGTTCAAGGCAGGATACTGGCTGCCTTGCTTGACTTGGGTTCAGACACCTGGAAAGCCCAAATGGCTTGGAAGATCTGCTTGTCAAAATGATGGAGGCCTATCGGCCATGATATCGGAATGGAACCTCTAAGATCACAGGCAGTATACCCATTGATTCAGTATGTTCACTTGGAAAAGAATATTCACCAATGCATTGAATAGAATGGATAGAATCATACTCTGAAATATTCTCTTCAGTTTTAATTAATGTATTGGCGAATATGCTTTTCCAAGACTATCGGTGCTGCAGAACCCTGGGCAAGATCCTTGGCTTTCATTTCTTGCTTGTGAGCTCCATGGATGCATCTGGTTGCCTACTGTTGCAAACAAGATGGCTGGTTGCTTAGGAACACAGGGGGCTGACTTCTACCAAGTCAGACCCTTGGTCCATCTAGCTCAGTATTGTCTACACAGACTGGCAGCGGTTTCTCCAAGGTTGCAGGCAGGAGTCCCTATCTGGCGATGCTAGGGAGGGAACCTGGAACTTTCTGCATTCAAACATGTAGGTGCTCTATCAGTAGGGGTGTGCATGAAACAAAAAATACTGTTCGGCTTGAATTTGAAACAATTCGAACTGAACGTGTTGCTCCGAACTAATTCGGTCAAATCGACTGCCTAGTCCAGTCCATAAGATAGAACAGGTTTGCTATGCGGCCAATATACTTATAAAGGGAAATCCGGTGAGGAATCCGCACATGCCCAAATAGGAGGTGGGAGACCCTTCCAAGACATCACATCCAATCCAATTACAAGCAGAGTTAACCCTGGCTGGCATTTGGATGGGAGACTACATGTGTCAGCACTATAAGATCTTCCCCTAAAGGGATGGGGCCACTCTGGGAAGGGCAGCTGGTTTTGTGGTAGCAAGCAGAGTCTGCCCTGGTTTTACATTTGAATGGGAGGCATGTGTGAGCACTGTAAGATATTCCCCTCAGGGGATCGAATCACTCTGCAAAAGGTTCCCAGTCCCCTCCCTAAGGGGCAGCAGGGAGAGAAGCGGCTTACCTAGCTGGCATGGCTGCTGGTGCCACCACTCACTGCCACTTGCCTTCCCGGCATGACCCCATTGCGCTCCCCCCTCCTTTACCAAGCCACTGGCTCAGCAGTAGCTTGGCTCTGGCCTCCGCGCATGCTGCTCCTGTTTCGGACTACAACTGAACCTCCAAACTGGCCCCGGTTCAAGGTGAACCGGTTCAGCATGAACCGTCCTTGCACACCCCTATCTACCACTGAGCTACTGCCCCGTCCCCTAAGGGGAATCTCTTACGCTGCTCACATGTGGCATGTCCCATTCAAATGCAAACCAGGGTGAACCTTGCTTAGCCAAGGGGATACTTCATGCTTGTGACTGCAAGACCAGCTCTCGCCTGGATGCATCTGATCCACCTGGACTTATGTCTGCCCCTTTGAGATTCGCTCTAGAAGGTACCGAGAACTTGGCCCATCTTTGCTACGTTTCTCTTCTTGTTTGCCCTTTCCCTGGCCTTGCCTGTCCTGTATACGTACCTGCTTTGAAATATAAACCATTCCCGCCCCCCTCCTCCAATGAAAATGCTATGAACTCTTCCCCTCATCCAGAGGAGCGCAGCTGGTTTTTAATCCATATTGACTGAAAGGACAAAGTGCTTTGCTTCCTAAAAGGACCAAACAGCAAAGGCAGTTACACAGAGGATGAGATGATCGAAAATGAAATGGCAGAAGTTTCCACCATTTTATAGGAACATGGGAAGCTGTCTTCTAACTGAGCAAAAAGGCACCTTTTCAAAGTGGCAATTCTCTTTATTTAGCAGGGGGAGAGCATCTGGCCCTGTCCATCCCCAGCACAACTTCCCTCCAGTGGCTATTGCTGGTGTCTATCTTATGTTTCTTTTTTTAGCCTGTGAGCCCTTTGGGAACAGGGAGCCATCTTATTTATTTTTATTTGATATATTTCTATATCACTCAAAACGTGCGTCTATTTATTTATATCCATGTAATCACTTTGGGAACTTTTGTTGAAAAGCTATAAATGTCCGTCATATTCATATTTGCATTCTTCTACCAAGTCAGACCATTGGTCTATCTAGCTGTGTATTGTCTACACAGATTGGCAGCGGCTTCTCCAAGGTTGCAGGCAGGAATCTCTCCCAGCCCTATCTGGAAATGCCAGGGAGGGATCTTGGAAACTTCTGCATGCAAGCAGGCAGGTGCTCTTCTCAGAGTGGCCCCATCCCCTAAGGGGAAGATTAAACAGTGCTCACATCAAATTCACAGTGATTTCACAGGGCCCACTCAAATGCAAACCAGGGATGACCCTGCTTAGCAAAGGGGACAACACATGACCAGCTCTCCTCTCCTCTCCTCTTCATTGTGTTGTGATCGGCTGAAGGTGTTCCTGCCATGACTGACAGTTGATGCTAAGCTGTGCCCTACTGCAATATTCATGAGCAAAAATTCATGATAGTTAACAGAGACAACTGTCTTCTTTTCTCCTGATTACCTCAAGATACGTTATAGGCAGGCTGCATAATTAATTTTTTAATCGTAAGGCTCCTTTTCAGATTCTCAGAGGTTATTTCAGGGAACTTGTTCAAGAAAGCAATCTACATAATAAATGCTACCTGTCGATTCTCAACTTATAAATTAATTATTACAGAGAAAAGTGGAGAGAGGTAGAGAGACTGAAGCTCTTTTTATTTTTCTGTCATGGTGGTATTCACAGTATGAAGCAATAAGCACAATACCAGAGAGATGGGACATTTATCTTCACAAAAGGCAACCATTTGAATCATAGAGCCAAAGGGAAGCCTCATTCAAGATCCTCTTAAGAACCCCGCAACACCTGGAGGTGCCACAGGTGTACCCGTGGGTCTTCGAGTCTGTTCTGTGGGGCCACACTCTATGAAGGCCGCTGGGACAGCCAAAATGCCAGCTTCCCTTGGAAAAGGAAAGAGAGCAGTTGTAGCAACACTTGTACAGCAAAGAAGCATGTACCTTGCTACTACTAAACTTTTCTTCTTCCTAGAGAGTAAGACAAGGTTTGATGCCCCCCATCAGTAGTTCTTGAGGGGTCCTTCAACACGATCCCCTATAAGAAACAGGTCTGCCCGTGTGGTTCATCCATAGCTCTTGAGGGGTCCTTCAACACGATCCCCTATAAGAAACAGGTCTGCCCGTGTGGTTCATCCATAGCTCTTGAGGGGTCCTTCAACACGATCCCCTATAAGAAACAGGTCTGCCCGTGTGGTTCATCCATAGCCCTTGAGGGGTCCTTCAACATGATCCCCTATAAGAAACAGGTCTGCCCGTGTGGTTCATCCGTAGCTCTTGAGGGGTCCTTCAACATGATCCCCTATAAGAAACAGGTCTGCCCGTGTGGTTCATCCGTAGCTCTTGAGGGGTCCTTCAACATGATCCCCTATAAGAAACAGGTCTGCCCGTGTGGTTCATCCGTAGCTCTTGAGGGGTCCTTCAACATCTCTCAGCAGCTCTCGCAGGAGTTCGCAAGCAGCTGCCGGATAGCGACAGGGATGGGTGGGAGGGAAGGAAATGGTGGTGACAGCCAGCCGGCAGGGAAACAAATGGCAGTGGCCACCTGGCTGGCCGGCCGGTGGGCAGGGGAAGAGGGCGGGCAGGAAGAAAACAGTGGTGGCAGCAGGCAGGCAAAGGAAGTAGTGGCCGTGGGGGGGGAAGAGGGGGGAAGCATCGGGGGAACGGCAGAGGAGGCTGGCTGGCTAGTGGGCGGGGGGACAGCGGCAGAGCTGGGGGGGCAGGGGAAAAGACAGTGACAACGGTGAGGGCGGGGGGTGGCGTTGGCAGCGAGCTAGAGGCGCAGATGTTCAGCTAGTTTTATTGATTTGCGCTATCTACCATGATCTTAGCAAGAGTTTGATTCCCCTTTATCTTGTTTTATAAGACACACCAATGAATACTATTTACTATTTTTGCTGTCGGATAAAACTCCAGGAGTAACTTTAAATGTTGCCCAGCGTTGTCTCGCTTCATGCAAGATACGCCAAGAATTTATTCAAGTCATTCCCCAGCTGGGGAGGAGAACTGGTCTTGTGGTAGCCAGCATGAATTGTCCCCTTTGCTAAGCAGGGTGTGCCCTGGTTGGCATTTGAATGGGAGACTACATGTGCGAGCTCTATAAGATATTCCCCTCATGGAATGGGGTCACTCTGGGAAGAGCATCAGCCTGCTTGCATGCAGAAGGTTCCAAGTTCCCTCCCTGGCATCTCCAAGATGGGGCTCCCAGAGACGCTTGCCTGTAACCTTGGAGAAGCCGCTGCCAGTCTGTGTAGACAATACTGAGCTAGATGGACCTGGGGTCAGACTCAGTATATGGCAGCTTCCTACATTCCTATGATTTTTCAAATGGAAGTTATCATGATACTGTGTCATTGTGTCAATGACTGTAATACACTTTGTAAACTTGAAGATTTTTCTTCTGAACCCTTTATGAAACTAAAATGGACCTTTATGAAACTAAAATGAAGCAGGAGCAATGGGAAGGTTATGAGAAGCCGGTGTGAAGTTGTACACTGCAATCCTAAACAGTCTTACAAAGGAGTAAGGCCCACTGAACATAGAGGAACTGACATTTGAGTAAATGTGCATAGCATTGTGTAAAAGATGTTTTCGGTTCTGTAAATCCTTGACTTGACACATTTTGGGGGCATATTTTGTCCCCAAAATATGTTTGAGGGGGCACACTGTGGGTTCAGGGACTGAAACAGGATGGGAACAGTGTATTACCCTGTGTTGTATGTTTTTATTTTATGTTGTGAGCCACCCAGAGAACAATTTGTTATGGGGCAGCTAACACATTTTCTTGTTCTTATTCTTAAAAAAGCTGTTAAGACACATTTATTCATCCCGACATTTAATTAGACTTCTAGCATTTGTTATGGTTTTAAAATATTTTAACATTTTAATGTTTGCTTTAATCTGTGTTGTATTATTGTACACCACTCAGAGACGTGAGTTCGAGGAAGTATCTAAATATGGCAAATAAATAACTGAAGGTAGAAGGCTTAGGGACTCAGGCTTCTATATCCCAGTCCTCAACCAACAAACCTTATTTGTTTTTGAACCTTAAAGGTCTGTCTCAAGAGAGGGACATAGGGCGCTGCCTTCTGCCAAGTCAGACCCTTGGTCCATCTAGCTCAGCATTGTCTACACTGACTGGCAGCAGCTTCTCCAAGGTTGCCGGCAGGAGTCTCTCTCAGCCCGATCTTGGAGATGCTGCCAGGGAGGGAACTTGGATCCTTCTGCATACAAGCAGGCAGATGCTCTTCCCAGAACGGCCCCATTATCCCCTAAGTGGAATATCTTACAGGAATATTACTTACAGGTAAGGACATGGTGGCTATTGCAAAATGCAGAAGAACCCAAGGATATATATCTCATGTCTAAAAATATATTCTTTAGAAATGAAATTAACATGCTCATAATGTAATAAAACATATAAAGAGTTGTGAATTCCAGAATAAAACCAGTATCACCACCAAGGAAACAGTAGGAGAGGCAGCTATTGGTGGAACTCCACCGTTCCACCAATAGCTAGTCCATGCTTAGGACATAATCAGATCTCCTGGTATCAGTCCATTCCAATGCTGCCTCCTTGTTGTAAATTCTGGAACAGAAGAAGTCCAAATGCTAAAGTTTCTGCTGTCCGGATAGAATTGCCAGATGCATTTCAGCCTCAGTAAGGCCAAGAAAGACTCAGGTTCTTCTTTGTTTTGTTTTGGTATATGTGAGCCAAATCATGGGGTATTGTTGTTTTCTTCCCATTTTCTTCAAACCAGGGAGTCATCTCTGCAAGCAAGCACGAAATGTCTTCTTTGCTAAGCAGGGTCCACCTGTGTTTGCATTTGAATGGGAGACTACATGTGTAAGTGCTGTAAGATATTCTCTCTATGTGATGGGGCCACTCTGGGAAAAGTATCTAATGCTTGCATGAAGAAGGTTCCAAGTTCCCTCTCTGGTATCTCCAGATAGGGCTGAGAGGTACTCCTGTCTGTAACCTAGGAGAAGCTACTGCCAGTATGTGCAGACGATACTGAGCTACATGGACCAAGGGTCTGACTCGGTAGAAGGCAGCGGCCTATATTCCTGAGCTTTCCCAGGCAGCAGTCTTTACCATTAGTTTCTACGAGGCTTTACTGCAAGTCCGAAGTAGCCCAAACCGAAGCAAAAAGTGGATTACTTTAAAGGTAAAGTGTGTTGTCGAGTTGGTGTCAACTCCTGGCGCCCACAGAGCCCTGTGGTTGTCTTTGGTAGAATACAGGAGGGGTTGACCATTGCCTCCTCCTGCGCAGGATGAGATGATGAAACACACCAGTGGGTATTCGAACCGACAACCTTCTGCTTGTTAGTCAAGCATTTCCCCGTTGTGCCCCTTACCCTGGATATAAATCGGGCTGCACTCTTAATGCATGATGAAAAACCCAAATTGTGTGTGAAGTGCTCCCTGATAACTCGCAGGGACTTTGGGGTAAATTTGGCAGATATGTGAACACACAGCTCCATTCCGGAGGTGAAAAACCAGAAAGGAACTTCTCTGAGTTCCTTCTCCTTCTTATAAAGGAGGCTGAATTCCATGCCTTGTTCTTTGCTGCCTCCTGCTGGAACATGTCCACCATTGCTATAAACCGATATTATTGAAAGCTCATTGAAATCATTATTATATTAACAATATTTATATTGCTTTAAAAAAAACCCCACCCTTCTCATGGTAGTTTCTATAGCAAAAGGAATGACAACATGGTTCCCTGTCCCCAAAGGGCTTACAATCTCAAAAGGAAGAGAAAGGAGAGATTAGCAACTGTTCTTCAAAATGTATCCTTCGGGGCAATCCTGAAATTAGGAGAGCAGTTTGGTTTTTCCGTGAGAGAAACCTCAGGAATTTGGAGATCATTTCAGTTATACCTTGGAAGGAACTGGTCTTGTGGTAGCAAACATGAATAGTGGTCTGGAAGCTTTGGCAAACAGCAAGACATTTGTATTCTATAAAATCTGGAAATACAAATCCTCCACTGTTTGTTTTGTGTGTTTTTTAAATTAAATCTTGATTCCACTTCAGATGTAAGGCCAGGTAATTTGGGGCTCTAAACTCTGGAGAGATATCAGGATGAGAATTTCAGAGTATGCGCTGTGTGTTTCGGCTTCCTCTGTGATCCTGGGCTTGATGATCAAGGGTTTTGAAGAAAGCTCTCTTTCACAAACATGAGGACTAGGAGCATGATCCCCCCCCCCCAAAAAAATCAGATTTTTGGGATCCCAAATTCTGTACTGGATATCGGGTTTCTGCACTGGGTGCTAGGAATACATCCAACCCTGGGTGTCAAAATTAGGCTACCCACCCATGCTATGAATGCAGGTTATCATAGTCTTTGCTTTTAAAAACTTGTATCTAGTTCCTGCTCTTGAACTCTGTTAAAAAAAAAAAAAGCAAACAGACAAAAATCCATGGGAAACTACAGGCAGAATAAATCCCTGCTGAAGAATGTGTGACGTATGATTTTTCCAGTTCAAGAATGACCGGTGGAGTATATAAAGAGCTCTTTTTTCTCCACATCTCCCTACTCAGGGTCTGTGGGAAATACATTTCCCCTTCTGAAAGAGTGTGCACCCAACTGTCGGTCAAACTGGAGTCACTTCATGAAATGCGGCTAATGAAACCCTACAGCACAAACAGCAGGTTAGAGCAGCAGCTGATGGCAAAGTTTTACCCCCAAAGTGAAGGCTAAACAACACCCAGTGAAGTTTGGGACACAATCACGGTTTCCCAAATTAGATCTTCACACAATTTGACAGGGAGGAGAGGACGTTCTTCACGCGGTTCTTCTATTGCTCTTCTTTTTTGGCTCTTTTCTGCTTTCTATTCCGCCGGGATTCCAGGATAATTTTATAAATGTATTTCGGAATTAGTGTGTGCATAGGTTGCAAAGTTCAGTTTGTTTGCATCTTCTGGTCCCCTCCCTGCTTACACTGCCGATGAGCACACATGCACAGATAATATGTGGTGAAAAGTCACTCCAGCTGCTGAAAATGGTATTTAGAAAACATCTCTGGCTTCTGAGATGCCGGCGGGGACTGTGGGTTTTCTTGCAAGCCTATTATATATTTATTAACATAGCTTTCAAGCAGTGTTCCCTGTAGGGATTCCCAGATGTTGTTGACTACAAAACCCATCACCTCCTCCAGTTGAAGGCCATTGCAGCTGGGGGTTCTGGGAGCTGTAGCCAACAACTGCTGGGATTGGGAATCCCTGTTGTAGGGAACACTGTTTACAGGTCCAAAGGGCTAGAAACTTTTTCCATCTCAGCTACACTTTGTCCAAGGCATTTGTCAGGAAAGGGTATAATTTGTCACTTGCTTAGAAACAGCTCATTGACAGCAGCCATTCAAGGCCATCCTCCGCTGTACCAAAAATGTCTCTTCTGTGCCCCATTCGGCTCAAAGATTCCTTAGGGCAGACCTGGGGCTTAATTTGAGTTGAGGCTCATCAGCAGTTGAATGTGTCTGAAATATGCAAAACATCATGGTAACAGAATCAGCATTTTGGATATCGTTTCTGATTCTGTTACAGACATATTTTGCACATTTCAGACATTTTGTTAAAATGTGGCCATATAGCACTTACATTTATATACCGCTTTATAGCCGGAGCTCTCTAAGCGGTTTACAATGATTTAGCATATTGCCCCCAACATTCTGGGTACTCATTTTACCGACCTCGGAAGGATGGAAGGCTGAGTCAACCTTGAGCCCCTGGTCAGGATCGAACTTGTAACCTTCTGGTTACAGGGCGGCAGTTTTACCACTGCGCCACCAGGGGCTCTTTTAGTAGGAGATGTTTGTTCTCTTGCCAGTGGGTATATATAATATTGACTTGAAAACTTCATTATGGTTTCCATCACTGTAAAAGTGATAAAATGCCTGATTCCGTTACTCTTGAAATTATTCCTCTGTCTCCAAGATTTGGCTCTTGTTTTGTCCTGTCATTCAACATGTCTGAAGTAATATGGCCTTATAGTAGAAGATGTTCTCTTGCCAATGGGTATCTATAATATCAACTTGAAACTTTGCTTATGGCTACAGTCATCGAAAAACTGGTAATGTGCCTGATTCCGTTACCCTTGGAGTTGCCCAGTTGTTGCTTATTAAGGCAGTCACCTTGTTAAGAGAGCCATTTATTCCTATTGATTGATTGATTAAATCCAATTTGCAGAGATTTTCACACAGAATCATTGCCCCGAGGGTGGCGGGGGAGGTGGTCTGAACTGGAGATTTCCGCCTGGATCAGTTGACCTAAGCAGAAATTCATAATCTTAGCTGTACTTTTTTTTTAATCAATGGGAAAAGCCAACCTTGTCCTCTGCAAGAGATTTTGTACGGAAGACTGGGAAGATGCTGCCATCTAGAGGGCTTGAAGAAATACATGCTTCTTCCATGAATCCTGGAAAAGAAAGGGAATGCTCTTCCCCAACTGGGGTGCTCTATAACTGGTTCCTAGCGATGGGACTGCAAGGAGTCTAAGCTGGGGCAAAGAATGGCAGGGCTAGAATGTCTGCATCCCTCAATTCCAGGGGTCTCCAATCACTATTCCCTCTAACAGGGATTCCCAGATGTTGTTCACTACAACTCCCAGCATCCCCAGCTGCAATGGCCTTTGGCTGGGGATTATGGGAGTTGTAGTGAACAACATCTGGGAATCCCTGTTAGAGGGAACACTGTTGCCAAGCCTTTTAAACAAGTGTATCCCTTCAGCTCAAGTACCCCATTGAGATTTTTAGTGTGTGTGTGAACCAGTGATACTCATGAGTACTGACTATCACATACTTTTCAGTATGACTGAAAATAAGACAAATAAACTTAAACTGTAGCCCATCTCATTACGGTATAGTTTGAATCTCTCTCTCTCTCTCTCTCTCTCTCTCTCTCTCTCTCTCTCTCTCGTATCCACACACACAGATAAAAACAAAAATTTAAATATTACAGTAAGTTGGACAAGATACTCAGATATTCCAGTCAGTGGCTCAGATCCACATGAAGTTACCCATAAACAGCCTTACTGAAATTAATGAGATAGGTTTCAATGGGAGTCCGCAGTGCTGATTTTCTGGAGCCTGTCAATCAGGCTGAGGGGAGGGGCGCTCTGAGCTCCCGCACACAGCCGGCCAATCAGGAGCAGAGGCGGAGGGTCTTTACCTCCTGGGAGCCCTTCAAGTACTTTTCAGGGTACTATTATTTGTAGAAACAGTTCAAGGGCTAGAGCGGGGTTCCCAACAGGGGATAATATGAATATATTATTCCCTGTTGGGAACCCTGCTCTAACCCTTGAACTGTTTCTCCTCAGATTCCTTACCATTTTGATTGCCTTATCCATCTCTCTTTGTCTGTGCTAGTTCTGTGATGCACTGAATCTTCTCCTTCCCTTCCCAAAGGGCGCCTTGGGAAAGCATCATTGAGCGCTGCAACTACATCTGACCACTCCACCAAGGAGAAGATTAGGGATGTGCGAACCGGTTCGGATCCGAACCGGTTCGGGTCCGAACCGGTTCCGGTTCGGAGGTTCGGATCGAACCGAACCACCCCTGGTTCGGTTCGAATCCGAACCGAACTGGGGGTGGTTCGTTTCGAACCGGTTCGGACCGGTTCGGATCGGTTCGGAAAGCTGAAAATTGGTCAGATGGTAGCTGGCACCCAGGGGTACCTGTCACCCAAACCCCAAAGCAATCGGACACTCGTACGATTTTTTATGAATTTTTGAAAAATATTTTTATTTTTCTCTCATAGGATATAATGGGACTCGAACCCCAGGCCATTATTTCTTATTGTGGAGCACTCATGGGTGCCAACAACCATGCAAACCCTGAAGCAATCAGACACCCCTATGATTTTTTATGAATATTTGAAATATTTTTAATTATTTTTCTCATTGAGTATAATGGGACCCGAACCAGTCCATATCCCCTGTTGTGGAGGACCTAGGAGCACAAAAGCAGGGTGGGTGGTAGACAGGCATGGGTGCCTACCACCCAAAAAATCTCAAGGCAATTGGACACTCCTCTGATTATTGGTGAATTGTTAAGTGTTTTTGAATTCCTCATAGAGAATAATTAGGATTGCAGCAAATGTATAGCTTCACGTCGGGGGGAAAGGGGTGTCGTAGAGTGCAGTGTGGTGGGTGGTAGTTCCTAGGGTGGGCAAGGAAGCTATCAGAATTATTTGAAAGGAATTGGGCAAAGAGGTGATTTTTAAGTGATTTTTGAAGTTTACGCGTCTTTAAGGTTTTTCCTCATAATAAGTTATAATGGAGCTTTCAGCAGCCCTATAAGTGCACATGGGGGTGCTGGGGTGGCCCAGAGCAAGTGGTGGTGTAGTGCACATAGGGTGCCAACCACCCCCATGGGTTTCTAACCCATGGGGTACAGGGATCTCTGGTAGGGGCACCCCCATGGGTACAGGGTTCTCTTGTTTCTGAGGTATTGAGTGTGGATTCTATGATAGAAAATGAGATTTTCAATGAGACACCATCAATCCACTCTAATATGCTATCATAGAATCCACACTCCGCCTCCTGCTTCTTCTCTGTGTGTGTGCTTAGTAGGGGTGTGCAATTTGGGATTTCGGGTGATTTGGCTCGGACCCGAACCGAATCACCCCTGTTCTGTTTTGTGCCCGAATCTGGGTCACCCGAATCACCCTTGATTTGGTTCGGATTTGGATTTAATCCGAATCCGAATCTGAATCGATTCGGGGGGGTAAAAAGGGGCCCAGGGGCAAAATTTTGGGGTGGGGTGGTAGTGCCCAATGGGTAGAGTCTACCACCCCAATTTCAGGGGGATTGGGCAAAGTCCTGATTTTTTGTGAATTTTTAAAGTTTTAGTGACTTTGGGGCAGTTCGGGGGCATAGCATGGGATCTGGGCAAAAGGAGTGGGGTGGGGTGGTAGTGCCTAATGGGTGCAGGCTACCACCCCAATTTCAGGGGGATTGGGCAAAGGGCTGATTTTTGGTAAATTTCTGAAAATTTCATATCTTTGGGGCATATTGGGGCATATTGGGGCAGAAAGTGGGGCCTGGGGCAGAATAGTGGGGTGTGATGGTAGTGCCTAATGGGTGGAGGCTACCACCCCAATTTCAGGGGGTTTGGACAAAGGGGTGATTTTTTGAGAATTTTTGAAGTTTTAGTGACTTTGGGGCAGTTTGGGGGCAGAAAGTGGATCTGCCCCAAAATAGTGGGGTGGGGTGGTAGTGCCTAATGGGTGGAGGCTACCACCCCAATTTCAGGGGGATTGGGCAGAGGGCTGATTTTTTGAGAATTTTTGAAGTTTGGGTGTCTTTGGGGCAGATGGGGGCAGAAAGTGGATCTGCCCCAAAGGAGTGGGGTGGGCTGGTAGATAGTGCCTAATGGGTGGAGGCTACCACCCATCCCCAATTTAAGAGTGATTGGGCAGAGGGGTGAATTATGGTGAATTTATTTGTATGAGGTTTGTCTTCATAAGGTGAAGTGTGCTAAATTGATTACTTCCTCATATTATTCATAGTAAAGGAAAGTGTGAAAAAGTGAAAGTGGGGTCATGAGAGTTGTTTAATTTAAAAATATCTCATTTGCTATGATAGAATGAGAATTCACACCTTTTCTATTCACCATAATTCACCCCTCTGGGACAGCACCAACTCAAGGTGATGCTCAGCTGCCAGGGACTGAATGCCTCTCCAGGTAGGGCTAGGAAAGACTCTTATCTAAAACCCAGGAGAGCTCTTACCAGTCAGTGCAGACAATACTGAACTGAAATGGACCAATGGCTTGACTCAGTCTGGCAGTTTCATATGTTCACCAGGATCATCCATAATTCAGTGGATGAGCCTCTGCTTTGCATGCAGAAAGCCCCAGGTTCAATCCCCGGCAGCATCTCCAGCTAGGCCTGGGGAAAACCCCTGCCTGAAAGCTTGGAGAACCGCTGCCAGTCAGTGTTGATAATTGTGATCTCAATGGAGCAAGGGTCTGACTCGGTATAAGGCAGCTTCCTATGTAAACGTGCCAATTTCTACATTCGAGGTGAATGTGGAAACTGGCGAATATTCAGCCCAAGCCACGAATTGGCTACAGAAAACTGCCTCTTCCAATGCTGCTGCCTTGGTGGCCACACAAGGAGCTTCTCCAGCGCTGCCACGCCTTGACTGATTTCCGCCTGCATCTGCTTGACATTAAGAGGCAGCACACGCACATTACACAAGCTTGAAGAGGTGCCCTTTATTCTGCCGAGCATGTGCCTCCAAGGAGCTGTGGGGATGCAACAATCCTCCTAAATCGACTGTGACATTTGGGCCAAAGCAGCTGCGGCCCTCATCCCCAGGACGTAACCTGCTCCGCTGGAGACCATAAAAGGCCCCCGCCCTCCCAACAGCCTCTCCGTGGTGACCGGCTATCAATGGGTAGGCATTGTGTCTGCCCTGGCCTCTTGCTTTGGCATCTCTTTCGCTCCCCTCTCGATATGTGGCCTTGTAGGGTAATCCTCCCTCATCACTGTTCCCTTAGAGCCAGATTGGCACATGGGCAGCGAGGGGAAATGCCTGTCACGGAGGCCAGACCTCATCTGGCTCAAGGGGGGTTTTATGGAGGAGAACGTTCAAGCCCCGTGTCCTGATTTGTATGGTCTGGTTTGTGTAGAGGCGGAAAGATCAGGTCCACTAGGAGTGAGCACTGTACCAGTTCAGGCTGTAGATGGGAGTTAAATGGCCGAATGCTCCTCTAATTTTCACACACACACACACACACACACACACACACACACACACACACACACACTCCCTGTCAGTGTTCCCTCTAACAGGGATTCCCAGATGTTACTGACTACAACTCCCAGACTCGCCGGCTGGAATGGCCTTTGCTTGGGGATTCTGGGAGTTGTAGTCAACAACATCTGGGAATCCCTGTTAGAGGGAACACTTCTCCCTGTATCTAGAAAATGAGTGTGTAGGGCACACCCATTTGCCTGACAAACTAGTTTTCTATGTGCAGGAAATTTGTTTTTGTTCTTTTGTTTTTAAAAAAGGCTTGCAGAGGGGAGTCATAATAACCTAAGAGCCCTGCTGGATCAGGCCCAAGGTAGCCCATCTAGTCCAGCATCCTGTTTCCCACAGTGGCCCACCAGATGCCTCTGAGAAGCCCACGGGCAAGAGGGAAGGGCATGCCATCTTCTCCTGCTGCTGTTGCTCCCCTGCAACTGGGATTGAGAGGCCTTTTGCCTCTGGGCCTGGAGGTGGCCTATAGCCATCAGCATTATGATGGATTGATGGATTTGTCCTCCATGGATTTGTCTAAGCCTCTTTTAAGGCCAAGGAGCTAGTGGCCATCACATCCTGTGGCAGCCCATTCCATAGATTAATCCTGTATGTGTGAAAAAGTATTTCCTTTTGTCAGTCCTAAATTTCCGGGTCACCAGTTTCACGGGATGACCCCCGGACCTAGTGTTGTGGGAGAGGGAGAAACATTTCTCTCCTTCCATCTCTCTACACCATTGATCTGGGGTTCCCAACAGGTGTTCTTCCAGATGCTGATGAACTACAACTCCCACCATCCCCAGCCACAATAAACTGTAGCTGGGGATGGTGAGAGTTGTAGTTCAGCAACACCTGGAGAACCATTGTTTGGGAACCCCTGCCATACATCATGCATAGTGTTATAAACCTCCCCTTAGGAACATAGGAAGCTGCCATATACTGTCTCAGACCTCTGGTCCATCTAGCTCAGTATTGTCTACCCAGACTGGCAGCGGCTTCTCCAAGGTTGCAGGCAGGAATCTCTCTCAGCCCGCTCTTGGAGATGCTGCCAGGGAGGGAACTTGAAACCTTCTGCTCTTCCCAGAGCAGCTCCATCCCCTGAGGGGAATATCTTACAGTCCTCACACTTCTAGTCTAAGAACATAAGAACAGTCCTGCTGGATCAGGCCCAAGGCCCATCTAGTCCTGTTTCGCACAGTGGCCCACCAGATGCTACTGGAAGCCACAGGCAGGAGTTGAAAGGGGCATGCCCTCCCTCCTGCTGTGACTCCCCTGCAACTGGTACTCAGAGGCATCCTGCCTCTGAGGCTGGAGGTGGCCCTCTGACTAGTAGCCATTGATAGACCTCTCCTTTTCATATGCAACCAGGGCAGACCTTGCCCACCAAATCATGGGGACAAATCATGCTTGCTACCACAAGACCAGCTCTCTTCCCCCCCAGTCATCTTCCCCCTCTAAACTAAAAAGTCTCAGGTGCTGCAGCCTTGTCTCATAAGGAAGGTGCTCTTGGTGAGACCTACTTCTCATTCTCAGTGCCGTTGTAAACCTGCGTGTTTTTTCATCATGGTACCATTTCAGAACTGCTCACAGGATGGAATGCTTTTCTATGCCGCCGTGCCCGCCCCCCCCCCTCCTGCATGTAGGCAAGTAACGTATCAGGGAGGATGGTTCCATCTCAGCCTTTCTTCATTAGCCCAAGCATTCAAGTCATTTCCTTCTCTTCCTTTGTTTTCTTGCAGGCAAAGAGACCAAGATATGAATGATTCCAAGGACACTCAGTTTCTTAGCAAAGCAAACCCTAAACCTTTCACTGAGACTGAAGTATTTGCATGCTTGAACATTGCCAGAAGATAGCAAGGATTATGCATGTTTTTTGAAGTCTTGGACTTGATGCGGGTGAATTGCCAACAGAAACAAAAGACGGGGTTCTTCTTTTGTGTTTGGTTTTAACTCCTGTTAGGTCACTTCTTATTTTTTCTGTATATAATGAAGCAAATACTGGACAGCTGAATTATGGGTTTTGGTGGAGGGACTTGTACTTTGGGAGGTGGCTGTCAATACCGCTAGGCCAGAAGGAACTGCAGGGATCAGAATCAAGCAGGCAGGCAATTCCAAGGGTCACGAGATAAGGCATGTTATCACTGTTTAAATTAGAGCAGCCATAAGCGAGTTTTCAAACTGTTAGTACATACACGCACTGGCAAGAGAATGTCTACTAAAAGGCCATAAATTGACAAAACTTAAATATTATAGATTGGGTCTGAAATTTGCAAAATATGTTGGTAATGGAATCATAAATGAATCATGAAAAATATTTTTATGTATGTATTTTTTTAAAAAAATTAAATTAGATTTGTTTTTATATTTTAGCATATTTTAATTGTGTAATTTTTAT
This sequence comes from Hemicordylus capensis, assembly GCF_027244095.1. Lineage (NCBI taxonomy): Eukaryota > Metazoa > Chordata > Lepidosauria > Squamata > Cordylidae > Hemicordylus > Hemicordylus capensis. The sequence continues at coordinate 9,189,224 of NC_069668.1, read as the reverse complement.
AGTCTTGTTGTGAACTGCCTTGTGAATTCTATGTGAACCGCCTTGTGATTATTTTAATGTAAGGCGGTATATAAATTTAACAATAAAATAAATAAATAAATAAATAAATAAATAAATAAATAAATAAATAAATGTTGGTAACAGAATCAGAAATGAGATCCAAAAATCAGAGATTAAAATCAGTGGTGGAGGTTGATGAGCAGAAATCAGAAAATTCTAAACGTTAAGGAGTGGAGAGATCGTGTGAAGTTATTTTGTCCCATTCTAAATCTAATAAGAGGATTTATGAGATGCAAGGACCCATTTTTAGGCCTCTGTTGCATTATTTTGCTTTGCAAATGTTTTGCATTGATCTGCCTGGCTCAGGAACCTGGAAAGGAATTGGCGTTCCCAGCTAAATTGCCCAGTATTGTTTTGGCATGGAGAGGGGAAGGTTAACCTGTTCCAAACCTAGGGAGTCCTTTGTCATGCCTTAGGTACATTTCCCAACTGGAATCTTCTTGGTGCTGTCCTTGGTGCTGATTAACTAGTTGACCTGCATCTAAAGTTAAGCCATTCAGAAGAAGGCAAGTGTTTTGCAGACATCTTCAGTAGACCCAAAGGCACAATGCTGATGATGTCATGTCAAAGAGAGTTTTGACAATCTGCACCAAACCGGCAAGGGATGAGAACAAAGGAAGCTACATTTTGCTGCGGGAGACCATTGGTCCATCTAGCTCAGCATGGTCTACTCTACACTGACTGGCAGCAGCTCTCCACAGTTTCAGGCAGGAGTCTTTCCCAGCCCAACCTAGAGCTGCTACTACAGATGGACCCTGGGGCCTTCTGCATGCCAGCCAATGTTCTACCACTGAGTTATAGCCCCACCCCATAAGGGGAATATCTTATAACAGACAGCACTTACATGCAGCTACCCATCCAAATTCAAACCAGGGTGGACCCTGCTTAGCAGAAGAGACAAATTGATCTGCTCTCCTCCACAGAAGGGATGCTAGTCTTGCAAGTCCTGGGATTGGGAGCTAAATATGAGCTCTCTACTGAATGAGGAGTTGAATATTGGCAGCAGAATTTTGTCCCCAGAAGAGATGGATTGAAAAGAGGCAAACCTGGAGCAGAATCAGAGGGCAGACACTTTCACAGGTGAGTACTTTGAGATAACAAGTGCTGGTCAGATGTTGCTTTACTCCAATTCCTTATGACTGGAGAGAACCAGTCATTCTCTCCAGACACGAACAGAGCCTGTAGCCTAGATTAGCCCTCCTTTATCCCTATTCCCTTATCTTTAGGGTCAAACTGTAGTCAGTTTTGCCCAGGGTTGGGTTCAGGGTCAGGGTAACAATGAGAAAATTGTACTCTCACCAGGCAGTAATCGTTGGAGGACATTCCTGCCAATTTTCATTTCTATTTCTCTGTCAACAGCAACAACATCTTTCAGATTTCAGAAGAAAAATATTTCTGTTTGTGTTTAAAACTTTACATAGGAACATAGGAAGCTGCCTTCTACAGAATCAGACCCTTGATCTATCTAGCTCAGGATTGTCTGCACAGACTGGCAGCGGCTTCTCCAAGGTTGCAGGCAGGAGTCTCTCCCAGCCCTATCCTGGAGATGCTGCCAGGCAGGAAACTTGGAACCTTCTGCACAGAAGCAGGCAGGTGCCTTCCCCAGAAGGCTCCATCCCTAAAGAGAATATCGTCCAGGGCTCACACATGTAGTCTCCCATTCAAATGCAAACCCAGGCAGACCCTGCTTAGCTAAGGGGACAAGTCATGCTTGCTACCACAAGACCAGCTCTCCCCCAAACACCATTGCAAATAAGGCTTCTGCAGGCCCTACAATAAAAGCATGAGAATACATGGCAAGCTGAAAGTCTTGCAATGCGATCGCCTCTTTTCCATCTCTAGGGGTATGGTCCAAGTCAAAAACCACAAGGAGCATTCCCCCCCCACCCCGCCAATGTCACCAACAACATTTCACCAACAACCCCAGCTGGTTCATGTCCTAAATCCCCCCCTCCCCCCGGTATTTGTATCTGCTGTGTTGACTATCCTCACAAGATCCTCCGTGGAAATGTGTGTTGCTCCAGTACCCCAATAGCATGGCATTTAGAGTGGCAGAATGTAAATAGGCTTTAGGAGATGGATTAATTCATATTTGCTTTTGAACAGAGGCGCTTGAGGTGTACCTCTGCATTAAAACCACCGCAATTACTGGAGGGCGAGAGAGGATTTCCTTGCAGGTCAGATTGGCCAGTGTCCAGGGAGGGGCAGTTCTAGTCTGTGCCTTCCTTGTAGTTCAACGGATTTATTCTCTTGGTTACATCATCTGCGACTTATTTGCTCAGCGACGGGTGTGTTCATTGTGGGAGAGAGCTCTGGGTATAGGGAGAGTGACTGGAAGCACAGGAATGTAGGCAGCCGCCCTATACCGAGTCAGAACCTTGGTCCATCCAGCTCAGTATTGTCTACACCAGGCCTGCTCAACTTAGGCCTCCCAGCTGTTTTTGGACTACAACTCCCATAATCCCCAGCCACAGTAGCAAATAGCCAGGGATTATGGGAGTTGTAGGTCAACATCTGTAGGAGGGCCAAAGTTTGTTCGTTCGTTCATTCATTCATTCATTGTTAAATTTATTTATTTATTTACACAGTCAGACAGGTGTTATTGACTGGTTTGTTTTATCCAGACATCGAGTCCTTCCCAAGGACCTGGGATGGCTGAATTTTATTGTCAGTGTTGTTGCTGTTATAGATATCGTCGCAGAATATAGGCTGTTCCCAGTAAAGTTGCTTTTTGTAATTGGCTGATGGTGATTTCTGTGGCCCCTGTGGTGTTGAGGTGCTATCCTGCTTTTCCTCCAAGGAGCCCAGAGTGGTGTACTACATACTTGCATTTTCTCCTCACAACAACCCTGTGAAGTAGGTTAGGCCGAGAGAGAAGTGACTGGCCCAGAGTCACCCAGCTAGTATCATGGCTGAATGGGGATTTGAACTCGGTCTCCCCGGTCCTAGTCCTGCACTCTAACCACTACACCACACAATAATCACAAGGCGGTTCACATAGACAAAGTTTTTAAAAGACTATAAAAATTACACAATTAAAATATGCTAAAATATAAAAACAGATCTAATTAAAAAAAATTAAAATACATACATAAAAATACCATACAATATACAAAGAAGCAGCAATGGAGACAATGACATAAAGTAAAAAGCCAAGTCTTCACATATTTTCTAAAAGCCATGATGGAGACTGAGGAGCGAATAGCCACCAGGAGAGCATTCCAGAGTCTGGGGGCAGCAACAGAGAAGGCCCTGTCCGGCATGCATGACAACTGAGCTTCCCTCATTGTTGTCACCAGGAGCAGAGCTCCCTCAGATGACCTTGTCAAGCGGCCAGCAACCCTTGGGAGCAGGCAGTCCCTCAGATATCCCGGGCCCAAACCGTTGAGCAGCCCTGGTCTACACGCTCTCCAAGGCTCTAGCTATAGACTCTTTGCAAAATATACAGTATCATCTCCCACAGCTGCATCCTGGAGAATGGTACTGTTTAACCACAAAGGCTCGGCTTATGTACCCTTTGCACTGGCAGGAAGAGAAGCTTCCCGCTGCTTTCCTGTGGGGCTCCACCCACCCCTGAGAGACCACGAAAGATCCACACCAGACAAGCAAGGGTGACTCTCTGATTTGGCAATAAAACAGTAACATAAGAGACTGCCTCCTATGGAGTCAGACCCTTGCTCCCTCTAGCTCAGTATGGTCTACACTGACTGGCAGCAGCTCTCCAGGGAGGACTTTTTCCCAGCCCTACTTGAAGATGCTGCCAGGGATTGAACCTGGGTCCTTCTGCATGCAAAGCAGATGCTCCACTGATCTACAGCCCCATCCCTTATGGCAGTGTGCACCAGATCTTGCTGAACTGCAACTCACATCATCCATTATTATTATTATTATTATTACATCCCACTCTTCTTCCAAGGAGCCCAGAGCGGTGTACTACATATTTAAGTTTCTCCTCACAACAACCCTGTGAAGTATGTTAGGCTGAGAGAGAAGTGACTGGCCCAGAGTCACCCAGCAAGTCTCATGGCTGGATGGGGATTTGAACTCGGGTCTCCCCAGTCCTAGTCCAGCACTCTAACCAGGTTGTGGCTGGGGATGAGGGAAGTTGTAGTTGAGCAACACGCGGAGCACCATGCAAGTTGGGAACCCTGGTCCCATAGCAGACAATGCTCACCCATCAAAATGCAAACCATAACATAGCCTGCTTAGCAATGGGGACAATTCATGCTCTTTACCATATTTAAGTCCGCAGAGAGATTTCACATTTCAGTCTACTGAGTATCCTCCATGGGCTCTGCGATCATTTCAGGGTTCTTTTGTTTTCTTTAACAGATTATTGTTTTGCATGGGAAACGGTCTTCTGAGGTGTCTATGGGATTGAAGGCTCAGCTGAAAGCCAGGTAGCCCCTTGACCCGAACAACCTTCCATGACAGGTTGACAGAGCGGACGGAAAGTTTCATGCTGACAAACTGGCCTGCAAAACCTGAGCGGAGGCGAGAGAGTTGCCGATCATAGATTATAGTGTTGGTTGCTTATGACATTGCTGTGGGGTTGTATCGTCCCGGTAACCAAAGCCCTAACTAGGGATGACAATGCCATGTTGGAGCAGGACATGTGGCCCTTTGCAAGAGTCCCCATGACTTGGAGATGTAGGTGTGGTGTGTGTGTTTCCACCCAAGGCAAACAGATCTGTATTACCCACCTGTTGTCCCAGAAGCATCTCGCTATTAAGCTGAGTAATTGCACCAAAGTTAAGCATGAGGCTTATGGCACCTCCAGGCAGGGCTGTCCAAAACCTTGGAGAGCCGCTGCTGGTCAGTGTAGACAAGACTGAACTAGCTGGACCAAGGGCCTGACTTAGTATACAGCTGCTTCCTATGTAACTTCTAGCCAAGGGCTATCCATCAGTAGGAAGAGCACCTGCTTTGCATACAGAAGATCCCCGGTTCAATCCCTGGCAGCATCTCCAGGTAGAGAGACTCCAGCCTGAAATCTGGGAGAGCTGCTGCCAGTCAGTGTAGGCCAGGCCTGCTCAACTTTCCCCCTTCCACCGGCTGGCTGGCCCAGCACCACCTGCCCACTCCCGCTGGCGGCCGCATCTTCTCGCCCGCCCAGCTGCACTTTCTCTCAACCTTCTTGTGTTCTTAAGGTTTAAAACTGGGGTTCTCAAACAAGGGGCCCCAAATGTGGTTGGAGTACAGATCTCATCATCCCCAACCACAATGGCCTTTCATGCAGAGTGAGTGGGGAAAGCATTGCCCAGGGTTTGAGTGGGCTTTGTGATGCTATCGTGTTTGTCCGATTACAGTTCAACAGGCCATCCTGCTGAGCACGAGATCCCCGATTGACTAGCTCACAGGAAGAAGCTGCCATGAAAGGCAATGCCCAGTAGCTCCAAATGCAAAACCAGGAAAGGATAGGGGAGCTTTCTCAGAGCCTTGGAGCCTCTTCTTTTGCACTCCAAAATATTTGCCTGTTAAAATTCAGGTTGGCCCGAAACTAAAGACATATCCCTGTATCTGGCTTTCGGTAAAAGAACATATCGGATCTTTTAAGTCCTAGAATAGCAGGTCAACTCTATTCTTTATAGGGTGTCAGATAAAGGGGGTGGTCTATAAAATGGCTTGCATGGAACGCATGCATTTTTATATTGGGAAGACAGGTAGGCCCTTGATAAAAATGATACAAGGAACATCTGGCAGATATACAGCAGAAAGAGAGAACAAAACGGTGGGCGGTGGATGTTATGGAACACGACCTAGGTAGAGTGGTGAATACAAAGATATTCACCTTGGCTGTGGAGGCCGATGTGAGGAAGTGGAAAATCAGGGAAGCTATGTAGATAGAATAGTTGCATCCCACCATAAATATTAAAGAAGAAAGGAGGAAAGCAATGAAATTCATTGGACATGGATTTTTACTCTTTCCCCTCCCATGATCTATATATTTAATTCTCTTAGCTGGCATGTGTGTCCTGGATTTGGTGGCGGAACTCTCACAAAACATTGCAAGAGTTCCCGGCCTTGGGCGAAAGTTGTGGGCAAGAGAAAATGGCGGTGGGGGGCCGCAAAACTACCTGAGGTGGCGGCTGCGGCTGGTCGCTGGGAGGCAGAGGGACGGCCTGGTCTGGCCAGGCCGTCTCGGGTAAGGAGGAGGAGAAGGAGGAGGAGGAAGCGGAGGAGGAGGCGGTGGCCCAGCCTGGCCACCGGGAGCAGGAGACAGTGGTGAGGGGAACTGGCGAGAGGGCAAGGGGGCGGGGCAGCAAGTGGGGCAGTCTGGGGCAGGAGGGAAACGGGCGGCAGGACTCCCCAGTTCGCAGCCCGGGAGGAACGGCAGCAGTGGGGCCCTTTGGGGACTTCCGTCGCCCGTTAAGGAGGACCTGGCTGTGGCAGCGGTGAGGTCTGGCTGGAAGTTGCTCAGTGTGGGTGGGAGTGCGGGGCAGGGAGGAGAGGAAAGGAAGGTGAGGGAGGGCAAGAGAGAGTGGGGCAGATGTGAGGGGGAGGGAGCAAGAGACAGTGGGGCAGAGGGAAGGGAGGGGGCAAGAGAGTGGGGTGGGGGAGGGGAGGGGCAAGAGAGGGGGAGGGGCAGGAGGGAGGGGGCAAGAGAGAGTAGGGCAGGGGGAGGGAGGGCAAGAGAGAGTGGGACAGGAGTGGGGGGAACAGCCGGCCCCAAAGAGCGCGCAGATGCTCTGTGCGGATCGGCTAGTTACTCTATTATGTGGGGATTTTTAACTCTCTCCCTCTGCTTATGAGACATTGGCGGGTTGTAACCGGAGTGGTTGACTCTGTAACAGAATTGGCTAATTACTGTCAGTTTTGCTTATGTTGAGTTATTGCATTTAAGAGCACATTTCAGCCATGACTGTATAGCACTGAAGCTGATGTGTGACATCGAAACGTTTGCTACTTTTAACATCTGTTTTGTCTTGCATTTTACTTGCGCATTTTACTTGCACATTAAAGAGGTCTGGGAAACAAGCTTGTGTCCTTTGGAGGATGCGTATTTCATTGCTATTATACCGTCTTCACTCCAAAGTGACCGAGGCTCCTAACTTCATTTCTCTGTCATCTGCATAGCAACGGTTCCACATTAAACTCAGTAGATGGGTGACATGACAACCGAGTCAAAAGCCTGAACTAATCAATTAAAACTTGGCTTATTCTCCCCCCGTAGAATAAATTAATGAACAGAGGATGGGGATGCATTTGAACTGATTTGGCTGGAAATATCTTTCAATCCTTTGCTCGAAGTCTTGCAGGCATGAAGTTGAGCGGAAAAAAGAAAGATCAGATGATAAGGAGTCTGTCGTGACACTGCCCAGTTCCCTAAACTCCAGAGAATGTCTGATAACCATCAGATGGCCCAATCCAAACTTCAGAACGGCGGCTATTGAGTGCAACAGGCAGGCCTTATAAAGCGAGGTCTATCGTGGAAGGAAATAGGTTGTAACAGGCAGGATGAAGCCAGGCCTTCTAAGGATGGCTGAGTGGCCTACCATGCCGATGCGGTGACAATCAGGGAAATGAGATGTCTAAATTTAACAGCAAACCATCCTGCGAAATGCAGGCTGTGGTGTAATCATCCATCGGCTGCTGCAGAGCATCTTTAGTTGGGGGAAGGAAGGCTCTCCTCCGTTCCTGCTCTCCAGAGGCTGAGGTTATGCGTCAGGGTAGGCAACCTTGGCTCTCCAGCTCTTGCTGAACTACAACTCCCATCATCCCCAGCTGCCATGTATTGTGGCTGGGGATTTAGTGCTGATTTAGTGCTAAATCTGCCCCTTGGCTGGCTGTGAGTAAAGGAATCCTGCCTTCAGAGTGGTTAATTTCAGGTGTCAGTCTGGCAAGTAACCTCTCCATCCCTCCCTCGCTCCCTCCCTCCCTCTCAAGTCCCCCTGCCTCTACTTCCCCTCAGGGGCTCCATCCTGTCTTCTATCAGCATTGCCTCAATTCGTCCCCCTTATAGGAACATAGAAAGCTGCCATATACTGAGTCAGACCATTGGTCTATCTAGCTCAGTATTGTCCGCACAGACTGGCAGCGGCTTCTCCCAGGTTGCAGGCAGGAATATCTCTCTCAGAGATGCTGCCAGGGTGGGAACTTGGAACCTAGATGCTCTTCCCAGAGCAGCTCCATCCCCTGAGGGGAATATCTTACAGTGCTCACACTTCTAGTCTCCCTTTCACATGCAACCAGGATGGACCCTGCTTAGCTAAAGGGACAAGTCATGCTTGCTACCACAAGACCAGCTCTCCTAAAGCCCTCCTTGCAGTCTGAGCCCTGTCCTCATCACACCATGCAGGACCAGGCTAAGAAGATTGAGTGCCTATTTGCAGGTAGCACCTGCATACACACATTTCACTCCACTTAAAAATACCATTATGTAATCTGGACACACACACAGAGCCCACTGGATTCCTTCCTTCTCACAAATATGCACATACAGTACATACCTAATGGTGCAGCGGAGAAATGACTTGACTAGCAAGCCAGAGGATGCCAGTTCGAATCCCCGCAGGTAGGTTTCCCAGACTATGAGAAACACCTATATTGGGCAGCAGTAATAAAGGAAGGTGCTGAAAGGCATCATCTCATACTGAGTGGGACGAGGCAATGGTCAACCCTTCCTGTATTCTACCCAAGACAACCACAGGGCTCTGTGGGTGCCAGGAGTCGAGACCAACTCGACGGCACACTTTACCTTTTACTTTATTTCTCTCTCACACACAACACAAACATTTCTGGGATATGTTCGTGGGTTGCAGTCCTATGCACACAGCAGTTCCTTGGGAATAAGCCGCAATGTGTTCATTGAGGCTTCACTTGGAATAAACTGTAGAACTGGGTGAACTTCTATGCAACCTTTACTTGAGATAATCCTTTATCAGATTTGAACATTAAACCAACTAACAGCAAACAAAAACAGGCATGAGGACTATAGAAGGGTGGAGTGGCTTGATTATTTTGGACAGGCCTGGTTTCCAAGCTGTGCCTGTTAGGTTGCCCATGAAGAGAAGGCAATCATCTCAGACGCCTTAAAGGCTAAAAAGAAATATTCCAGCATTAAAGACGCACACATTTCAAACAGGTAGAAGTTTGAAGGTGTCCAGTTAGGACTTTCAGTTGCTTTATTGGGCAGCCATAACCCCTTCCCTCTCCTTCACCCTCAAGAGAGGTGAGAGAGTAAGAGAAAGAGACGGAGCGAGCTAGAAAAAGGCTTGGCTTCAAGTACCAGCACAAGAGGAAAGGCAGGGGGGCTGCAGGCTGGTTTGCCGGTCAGTAAAGGAACGACCCAGAGGAAGGGCCAGCCCACCACCTCTCCCACTCCCCCCCGCCCCGTTCTTGAGATCTCAGAATGTTGCCCAGATTTGCTAGTGGCATTTTTTAAAAGGAAAAACCTCCCAGCAAACGCTGGAGAAATCCAATGCCTCCTGAGGGCTCCCTTGGGATGCTGAGTGAGGGGAAAAGACCTGGCTTCCCTCTGGAGAAGGAGAGGCTGGAGAAAGGCTCCGGCCTGTTCTGAACTCCACTTGCTTGCAGATGGGATGCTCCCATTTTGCACAAAGATCTCCAAACTGTCTGCTCAGCTTGCCTAGAAGGACCCTGGGGAATCAGATGACTGGGCTGGCCTTGTTTGCTGGCTATTGGTCGGAACAGATGCCTGTCAGCTATTCTGTCTTCTGATTGGTTGGGGGCAGGACTAGCCCCTGCCCACCCTTGGGTGCGGCGGGGGGGGGGAGGAAAGAAAGGCATAGCCACAGTCTGGGCCCGGGGCATTAAATATGCCATTTGGGTAGTGGCTAAGTATAGCAATGACTTCATTTGGGGCAACGGATCCCTCCTAAGAGGCAGGAAATGGCTTTACAAAGGAATTTATTAAAAAGACCCGCAGCCAGGGCCATCTGCTGGCAAGCAATGGAAATGCAAGAGCAACGTTCAAGTAAGAGAAAGACAGAGAGGAAGAGATGGTGAGGCTATTCTCACAATGGGAGAAAACCCAGTTTTCTCCCATTGTGAGAACCATCGGGCTCGTGGGCGAGCCCGGTGGTTCTCTGGTGGCTAACCCGCCAAAGAAGCCCTCCCCTTAAACGGGGTTAGCAGAGCAAGCACTCCGCTAACCCCATTTCCCCAATTGTGAGTCACCACGGGGCGGCTCCATGCCACAGCGACTCACAAAGAGGCCCCCCTCAGGGAGGCTAAAATGAGCCTCCTGGTGTTAAGACTTATGCAGGGCATCCTGGGACTTTCAAGGGCCAGGGGGGCCCTATCCCTGCAGCCCCTACCGGCTACAAGATGGAGCCGGTAGTCATGTTGGCGGCCAACCTGGCTGCCCAGCAACGAGCAGCTGCTCATCTGTAGGGTGGGTGAACTAAGCCTTCTCTCCCCACAGAACCCTCCCAGGGATTGTGTGTAGAGCCTCAGTATGTTTGGTGAGAGAAGTGGGCGGGTGTCAAGGAGGAGGTAAACACCCCCTCTGCCCCAAATGAGAAGCCTCTATTGTGTGGAAGGGTGTGTTTTCTCTTTAACTACAGTCTGCAGTCTTTTACTGTATTTACCTGAGTAAGGCTGGGTTTTCCCCAAGCTCTTTGGCATTAGAAATTGAGTGGCTGGCTTAAATTCAGAGTTCTCTCCCTTTTTGGTGAACACAGGTATAACCTTTATTTAACCTCTATTTTTAGAGGCATCATCTTAAATTCAGGGCTGTTTTCCATTCGGGTGAATATGGTATCTTGCTTTTTTCACTACAATCTCTTTATCATGCATTCAGGAAAGAACATTGGTTTAATGAAGCTTTTTTTAAAAAAAGAAATAGTAATTTAGATTAGTTAATTGCATGACTGTGAGCCCTTTGAGGACAGGGATCCATCTTATTTATTTGTTATTTCTTTGTGTAAACCTCCCTGAGCAATTTTTGGAGGGGTGGTATAGAAAGTGAATGAATAAAATAATAAACAAACAAACAAACAAATGTTCATCATTTTCTGCATTTTTCAACTTGTTGCTCCAGGACTGATTTCTCTACTGATATTGAGGCCCCCTCCCCTTTTAAAAAAAGCTCTTGGAAGGAACTTAGAGCCACAATTTTGTGTCTATGTTTTCCCTTTCACAACTAATAGCAGTTTGGAGTGGGTGGGATTTTAGATCAGGGCTGTGATATGGGGGGAAAGCGGTGGGAAATCCACCCACCCCTGCACGTTGGCCCCAACCCCAGGTGCCCCGTGACACATCTTTGTGGTTCTCCCATGAAATGTTGGACACCAACAATCCTCCTAACTAGCTCCTCATTCTTTTATCACGTTTTTCCAAAGCAGTGTCTGAGCACAAATTTCTGTCATTCGGCTTTCATGGGCAGTGGTTTGAGGCTGGTCTATTCATGCATTTCCCCACAGCCACTTCCCATCCCCACCCACCCGCCGCCTTCTAAGGAGACATCAGACAAACTGCTACACCCAAGATGAGAAGAGAAAACTCTCGAACCTCTCCTGGGGAAAGAGGCAGGCGCACAGCTCAGGAGGGAAAGGAAACATCAGCAAGTCTGTCCAACTTGCACAAACAAAGTCTGAAGCACCGGCCAGGAGATTTTTCTACCTGCAGTGCTCGGGAGAAACGGGGCCTGCATCACTCCATGGGGCATAAATGTGCTGAGCAGATCTCCTCCTTCCTCTTTGAGTATGACACGCCACGAATGGTTTTGGTGCGGAATAAGAAGGTAGGACTTACCTTCCGGCTGATCCAGCTAGTGGTCCTGGCTTACATCATCGGGTAAGTGTCATGACAATCCATGCTTCTTCTGCCTCCGTTTCCTGCTAATGACAAGAAACAATGCAAAGCATTGAAGCAATGCTCCTTGACTTCACTAGTCTAAATAGTCTAAATAGCAACATTAAAGAAATCAGGTTCATTACCAAAGAGAGAGAGAGAGAGAGAGTAATTAATCAAAAACCAGCAACCTTTCAATAATCAATTAGACCAGGGGTGCCAAACTCTAACCAGGTGGTGGGCCAGATTTGATTCCAATGCACCTCTGGGGGGACGCCAGCAGCTTTGCACCAGCTTCTTGCACCCGCTGCCTTCTGCCTCCCTCCTCGTGCACCCTCTTTCTCTCACTCTCTCCTTTTCTTCTTTCCTCTCCCTTCTTTCTCCTTCCCTTTTGCCACCATTTCAATTGGCAGAAGGCACTAGAATATGCTCAGGTGAAATTGTCTTTTTACACCAGAATATGCTCAGGTGAAATTTGATATTTTTTGTTTTTGAATTTTTAGAAGAAATTCTGAACACAAACATATTTTATTCTCAGCAGATTTTTAACACTCAATAATCAGATCAATAATTTCAAAGCAACCGCCAGAGACATAAGTTTTGGGCGGTATGAAAATATGCTAAATAAATAATCATGCCCCAAGGAAAGGAGAACCCCTCTTCCCCTCTCCCTTCCCTTCCATTCACCCTTCTTTCTTCCTCTTCCTTCTCTTCTCTCCCTTTCTTATTCCCTCTGCCCTCATCTGACATCTGGGCTGGCAGATAGGGAGACATGCAGAGCTTGGAATGGGGAGAGAGTGGGAGAAATATCACCACTGCTGGGGACAGGAAGGAGGAGGAAAGTAGTCTATGATGGGGAGAGAGAGAGAAATATTTGGCAGCAGTGGCAGGGAGAAGGAAAAAGGCTGCTGCTGGCCTAGCAGATAGGAAGACAATGACACCTCTCCGGCATGTGGCAGAGGGAGAAAACTGTGGTGATGGCAGAGAGGACTTGTTCAAGGGCCGTTCAACTCAGCTCAGTGGGCCTGACATCCCTGCATCATGCATTTACCCAACTTTTCCACCAAGGAGTTCAGTGCAGCGTTCAGAACTCTCTCCACTACCCACTTTTATCCTCCCAACAACTCTGCGAGCTAGGCCAGGCTGAGAGAAAGGGTCTGATTCAGTGAGCTTCAGAGCGGAGTGGTGGTTTTGTACCTAGAGCTCCCTGGTCATGGACTAACCACTGTGTAAACCACTTGAGAACTTGGGTTGCAAGAACTTGAGAACAAGAGTTTCTCCCAGCCCTACCTGGAGATGCTGCCAGGGATCGAACCTGGGACCTTCTGCATGCAAAGCAGATGTTCTTCCACTGAGCTACAGATCCATCTCCTGGGGGGGGGGGGATATCTTACAGCAGACGGTGCTCACACCTAGCCATGCAAGCCAAGGCAAACACTGCTTTGTAAAGGGAAGCCTCTGAGTACCAGTTGCAGGGGAGTCACAGCAGGAGAGAGGGCATGCCCCTTTCAACTCCTGCCTATGGGCTCCCCAGCAGCATCTGGTGGGCCACTGTGTGAAACAGGATGCTGGACTAGATGGGCTTCCTTGGGCCTGATCCAGCAGGGCTGTTCTTAAGTTCTGTTCTTATGCTTGCTACTGCAAGACTGACTCTTGTTTGGGGTCTGAGCGATGAGGAGGGAGGGAGATGGGCAGTGGCTCGCCCACCAACATAGGCATCAATCCGGTCTCTGGTCCAGCCCATTGTTGCTCTTGGATCCTATTTCTCCCCCTCTCCTCTTTTTTCACCCAGCTGGAAATGCCCTTAGCCCTCTTAAAATAAGATAGCCCTAGATGGCTCTTTTTCTGTGTATACTAAGTCCCATGCTGCTGAAACGGGGCGGTGGGGGGGGGGGAGCTAGCTTTTAAAGAGAGGCTATATATGTCTCCCCACGTCTCAACCCGTCTTTCCCGAAGGGAGCAAAGGCCAGACGCAGAGGGCAGAGACCTGGCAGCAAAGACGGCTTCCCGGGACGAGACGGCTTCCAGATGTCTCCTCCCGCTTGCCTTGTGCAGCCTCAGAAATGGCAGATTATATTTCAGCCGGTGACAAAACTAAAGGCAACAGTAGTAAAACTATGACAGCCAAAAATGCAAGCCGCACTCTGGGGTATTTACACATGGCCCACAGGATCAGAACGCTTCTAAAAGGCCCGCACACAGACCTTAATAAGCTCAGAATGGCCCCTGGATACATCTTTCAACTGCATAGGTCAGGAGTTCTCGAACTTGCGTCCCCAGATGTTGTCGAACTATAACTCACTTTTTTTGTATCCGCTGAAATCTTGCTGGAAGCAAACTTTGTGGCCTTCATGCCTTACTTGGGATTGTGAACTTCATTCCTTACTTGGGATCTTCCCCATTTTTTGGCTGTCCCCTATTGGAAACAGGATGCTAGGTGAGACAGACCTTTGGTTGGGCTCATCCAGTGTTCTTACAGCTTGATGGCAAACTGTGAACGGACATGAAAGTGGGGGGCCCATGGGCGGATGACACAGTGGGGTGGGCAAGGATCTTTCTGGTATCCATTGAAATCTTGATCATGATGCCTTCCCTGGCTTCAAAACAAAATGAGAAGTGGAAGCATAAGGAATGCAGCTCCATCGAGGGGACGGCTAACTTGACCCTTCGCCCCGATCTGGGGTCCTTTGCCTTTGGTTGAATAAACAACCTATAAGATGGGAACTTGCAGAAATGTTCCAGTCATTTCCTGCTTGTAGTCCAGCCAGACTAGGCCAACTACTCAGAGGCTGGGAATGAGAGCCTGGCAAGCTCAGAGAGCAAGAATATGAAGTTAACTGCCTCTCCCCACCCACCCCCAAACCCAACTAAATCAACACTGACGTTCCCAGGAGGACTTATTTCTGTTGGAGAGCATCTCCTGCAGAGGGCACCTTGCCAAGGCTGGATGACAAGGCCCCTTCCAGAGCCAAGGAATACAAGCTGACTGATGCCAGGGTCCCTGGCTGCTCACGGTCCTACCGCACTGGGGGTATGGTGGTTAGATAAGCAGTGCAGGACCTTCTAAGTGGTGGCCCCTAGGTGTGAAATTCTCTCCCCCTAAAAACTCGGGTGGCTTCCTCGTTGTCTGTTTCCAAGCAACAATTTTAAAACAAGGCAATTGGTGGAACCCTCGCGCCATAACCCAGAGGTGGCACAAAGGTTCATCATGAATAACCCTCATAAGCCAGCACATATAAGTAGTTAAGAGCGTTGGACTAGGACCATGGAGACCTAAGTTCAAATCCTTGTTCAGCCATAAAACTCAGTGGGTGACTCTGGGCCAGTCACTTCTCTCTCAGCCTCTCCTACCTTTCTGGATGGTTGTGAAGATAAATCAGCCGTGGAGCCAGCCGAACAACGGCCTGGGTCCGGCCACGCTCGATGGCCCCCTCCAGATACACCTGTGCATGTGACATCACATGCACAGGAGCATAGCTTGGGCGCCAGAGCCCAGAGCAAACTCCCCCCCGCCACCTGGGCTACTGAGAACCTGGACGAACTCTCCATTTGTTATTTCAGGCAGCACCACCTGCCTGATAGGACGTTTTTCCATTTCTCTCCCTCCAGAGAGGGAGAGAAAGAGGAAAATGTCCTATCAGGCAGCCGGTGAGGCCTGAAATAACCAACAGAGAGTTTGCCTGGGCTCTTGGCAGCCCAGGCGTGCGAGGGGGGAGTTCATTCTGGCCTCCTCTGGAACCCAAGCCACGTGGCTTTGGCAGCCCTTTTCATTGGCGGCCCAGCTTCTTTGAACCCGTTGGCACAATAGTGGCTACACCCCTGGGATAAATATAAGCCAAGAACATATAAATATAAGCCAAGAACTCTGGGCTCCTTAGAGGAAGTCTGTGCAAGAGAGAGAGAGAGAGAGAGAGAGAGAGAGAGAGAGAGATTAGGATCAGCTGTTGAACCTTTGCCCAGTCTTAAGTGCCCCAATTTAATTGCCCTCTGAAGCTGCTTATTCCGCTGCCAAAGTTTTCCCCTCAGCAACTGAGGTGGCAATTTATTTTATTTTATTTATTTATTCATTCGATTTCTATAGCACCCTTCCAAAAACCGCTCAGGGTGGTTTACACAGAGAAATAACAAATAAATAAGAGGGTTATCCCTGTCCCTGAAGGGCTCACAATCTAAAAAGAAACATAAGACAGACAGCAGCAATGCTACCCCTCTTTGTTTCCACCCCGGGGGGTAGCCATTGCCAAAAACCACTATGAGCATTCGTCCCCTGAGATGGTACCAATGGCCAAAATCTGTGGGCCTGGCTCATGGCTCATGGGTATGGAGTTGTGTCAAAGGCACAATAGTAAAGTGAGGGAATAGTGTATTCACCTGAATCCAAGATTAGGGTTTTTCCAACTTTTTTTGATAATAGAAACCAGGAGATCATCTTTACTTCAGAATCCTGTTCCTTTTGAGTAAATTCAGGTATAACCTGTATTTAATATCTACTTTCTAAGAGGATCTTGTCTTGAATTCCGAGTCATCTTCGATTCGATCCAGTGGCGTATCTGAGAATAGGAGTGTTACAACCATCTTCCTATCTGCAAAATGTTGGAGGGCATGAAAAGCCATATGTGGTCTGAAGTCTCTTTGGGTCAGATCAGCATTCCCGGGAGTGAGGTTTTGTTTTTGTTTTTAATCTGGTGAATCAAGTTTCCTTTTGGCTGTAATTACCTTGTGCTATCATAATCAAAATAGGCGCTTCAAGAATCCTGGTTCACGGAGAGGGGAGAGAAGGCCAGGAGCCATTGTTTTTCAGGTTGGCAACCAAGACTGGCTAGGATGATGGAGGCTAAAAAACTAGGCTAAAAAAGGAGAGAAATCTGGCGTTCCTCCCCACCGCAGAATGTGATCATTGATCCCGTGAACTCTGGCAAACTGAGGGAATGTTTGGCTCCAGAACTCATCTCAGTCCCATGCTAAGCCAATGTGGCCCGAGATTAACCCAGCCCTATAAAATGAGAATTGCATTAAATAAATGTATCAAAGTTGGTCATCACGTTAATAACATGGTTTGCAAAAGAAGCCTACAAAGTGATTTATGGTGTGCTCTGTCCTTATTTAGTAAGGAGCGGTCCCCCTTCTCCGGAAGCTTCCTCCTGCCTTGCCTCCAATTGATACTTTCATTTATTTTTGATGTAATTCTTCTCAGACGCTCTTCCAGCTTCTCTGGCTGAACTTGGTTGCAAAGAGGATAGCTCTCTTCCAAACTCCAATGCTGTCCTCCGTACACATGTTACACAGTGGGGAGCAGATGCCACCCTCTCCATAAACATTCAGACACATGTCTGCAGTGTGCCTACATGTGGAAAGCGTCTGCATGCAGGCCAGGTTCCATGCTATGGGGAGCCCTGCCTTTCACGGGTCACACTCTGGTGGGGTCCTGTGGATTGAAGATGCATGAACGGCAGAGGGCGAACCTCCCCCCATGTGCTGTGTGTGGGCATTAATTATTTATTATTATTTTTATTTTTATTTTACATTTTATATCCCACTGTTCCTCCAAGGAGCCCAGAGCGGGGTACTACATACTTAGGTTTCTCCTCACAACAACCCTGTGAAGAAGGTTAGGCTGAGAGAGAAGTGACTGGCCCAGAGTCACCCAGCTAGTATCATGGCTGAATGGGGATTTGAACTCGGGTCTCCCCATAAAATGGACACCGGCAACAGCCACTGGAGGGATCCTGTGCTAGGGATGGATATGGCCAGTTGCTCTCCCCCATTAAATAAAGAGAACCACCTTTGCTCAGTTAGCAGGGGACATAAATCAGGCTACATTCTAAAGTACAACTGAAAAACCCAAATTGTGTGTGAAGTGCTCCCTGATCGCTCACAGGGACACTGGGGTAAGTTTGGCCGCTATGTGAACACACACCTCCATTCCAGAGATATGCACACTAAAAGCCAGGTGTGAAAAACTTCCAGGGAGTTATTCGCACATGGCTTCAAGCAGCAGGGTAAATGTTGAGCGAAGCCACTTCGAATTATATTCACGGCATTGAGGGAAGCAGCCCCTCCCCTCTGCTCTTGGGTTTTGTTTTGGTGCACGTTCACATGGCATGCCTTTGTGTTTTGCTTCTAGCCAATGGTGGGGGTGGAGAGGAAGAGAGAGTACTAAAGAGCTACATCTGCAATTCTAAAGAGAGTATCCTACTTATCATGCTAATGATTCTACGTCAGTGCCTCTCCCTATTTGCTCCGGCGTTTTCAGAAAAAGTAGCTTAAAACCAGCATTTTTAAAACCCGGAAATAGATAAGCTAGAATTCACAAGACAAAGGCTGGCTTGTGTGTGGAGAGGGTCCAAGGATCTCGAAGGGACTTTGGGGTACGTTTGGCTGGTGTGTGAATGCACACACTCTCTCCCGAAGGAGATTCGGGGGGAAAGCCCTGTGTGTAAAGCCTTCAGGAGAGGCTATTATTTCACCAAGACTCACCACAGTAAACAGCAACGCCACCAAAGCCTAGATCTCCAGATGTTTTTCCTTGGAACGCTGGAATTCACACAGAATCTCACATTGTCTCATTGTTGGGACCCACCCTAGTCTCCGCACCAATTGTCATTATTCCTCGCCATTGTTAATGACCTGTTCTTTCTCGCTTCTTCTGTAGATGGGTTTTCCTCTACGAGAAAGGTTACCAGTCTAGGGATGGCACCATCAGCTCGGTCTCTGTGAAGCTCAAGGGGCTGACCCTTACAAATGTCAGCGAGATGGGCCCCTACATCTGGGATGTCGCCGATTATGTTTTCCCACCTCAGGTAAGGAACTGGAAGCAGCCAGTGAGGAAAGTTGGAAAAAAGATGATAGCTTCTCTCTGGCTTTCCCGTTTGTCTAGAGCAAATGCCCAGCCCGTCTTCTCCAGAAATTGTTGGACTACAATTCCATCAGGGGAGGGAATGTAGCATCCCTTTGTATTCTAAACATCTCAAATTAGTAAGTCAAGCTGATGCCACCCGATAGTTTCTGACACCAAGTTTGCTCTGTTCTGTTCCTCAGGGGGACAGTTCGTTTGTGGTAATGACCAACTTCATTATCACCCGTGGTCAGAAACAGGGAACGTGTCCCGAGGTAATATCTTATTTCTCATCTCCTTAACCATTTTTTAAAAAAACTTTAGCTTCCTTCTTTTTGCAGCAAACAGAAGTGATCTGTTTTGTCTTGCAGTAGAGAGCATGGATTGTAACCTTTGCTAAGCAGTTTGCCTTGGTTTCTATCTGGATGGGTGACTACATATGAGCACTGTCTGCTGTAAGATCTTCCGCTTAGGGGATGAGGCCACAGCTCGGTGGAAGAGCATCTGCTTTGCATGCAGAAGGTCCCAGATTCAATCCCTGGCAGCATCTCCAGGTAGGGCTGGGAAAGACTCCTGCCTGGAACCTTGAAGAGCTGCTGCCAGTCAGTGCAGACAATGCTGAGCTAGATGTACCAAGGTCTGACTCAGTAAAAGGCAGCTTCCTATGTAGCCTATGTTCCTAAACAACTAAAGCTATCTTGTGATACAGTTTCAGACTGCAGTCCTCTCTCTGCAGAGCCAGAGGGGTACATCCTGGTTGGTATATCCTGGTTGTGACTACAGGCTCTGCCCTGACTGGTAGAGTTTGTGGCTGATGAAAGGACTTTTATTTATTTACACTATTATATTTCAATCCCGCTCTTCCTCCAAGGAGCCCAGAGCAGTGTACATAGTCATGTTTAACCTCACAACAACCCTGTGAGGTAGGTCAGGCTGAGAGGTGTGTGACTGGCCCAGAGTTGCCCAGTGAGTTTCATGGCTGAATGGGGATTTGAACTCGGGTCTCCTCGGTCCTAGTCCAACACTCTAACCACTATACCAGACTGGCTTTAGTACATTAATGATCTGCATTTTAACAAGCTCATTGATTGGTAAAGAAATCTGCATATTACTAAACTTTCAATTGCAAAGTTTATTATAATGTGCAGCTGGACAAGTTTTATGCAATGCCAAAAAAATAAATAAAAGTGCAACGGAAACTGTTCTTGTGCAGTTGGTTCTATGGCACTGAAAAAGGAAGTTGGTCTTTTAAAAAAGAGAGAAGAAAAAGAACACAAAAGTATAACATAAAAATGAATACTGTATTTTCTTTCTTTCTTCATAACCATATGAAAGGTCTACAAGAGCCTTCATTTAAACTTTCCCTTATTTTCAAGGCACCTTCATGTTTCTTCCTTCCTCTCCGTCTGTCTTATCCCCTTCGTGTGTGGGCTCTCTCTCTCTCTCTCTTTCTCTCTTCATTCTCATTTCCCCTCCATTTTCCTTCCTTCCTTTCTGTTAGAAAATTCTGGAGAAAGGGCGTTGGTGAATCACCACCATATGCAGGAGGAAACAAAACTTGAGATCCTAGATAGAAGGTTTTGATGCTAAAGGAAAATCCACCTCCACGCTTTGCTCTCTTTTCCTCTGTGACAAGTAACATACCAGAAACAAGCTTGGACTTTCTCTCCTTTCTCTCTCCTCAGCATCCTGAAACAGGAGTGTGTGATAATGACAGTCAATGTACTGGAGGCACTTACCACCGTCAGGGCCAAGGTGGGCAAGAAATAATGAAAACAGAGGGCCCTTGTTGCAAATACTTTAGAAGCTGCCCTTACGGATCAGGCCCAAGCCCATCCAGTCCAGCATCCTGTCTCCCACGGTGGCCCACCAGATGCCTCTGGGAAGCCCACAGGCAAGAGATGAGGGCCTGCCCTCTCTCCTGCTGCTGTGGCTCCCCTGCAACTGGGATTCAGAGCCATCCTGCCTCTGAGCCCGGAGGTGGCCTATAGCCATCCAGACTGGTAGCCATTGATAGACCTCTCCTCCATGAATTTGTCTACGTTCTGTTTGAAGCAATCCAAGCTGGTGGCCTGCTTGGCCTCTGCTGCATCCTGCGGCAGAGAATTCCACAGATTTATTACGTGCTGTGTGAAAAAGCACTTCCTTCTGGCCATCCTAAATTTCCTGGCAAACCGTTTCATGGGGCGACCCTTGGTTCTAGTGTTGTGCAAGAGGGAGATGAGCTTCTGCCAGTCCACTCTCTTTACACCGTGCATGATTTTATAAACCTCTGTCATATCTTCCCTCTGTCACCTTTTTTCCAAACTAAAAAGCTTCAGGTGTTGTAGCCTTGCCTCATAAGGAAGGCACTCTAGGGCCCTGATCATCTTGGTTGCCCTCTTCTGCTCCTTTTCCAGTTCCATAGTATCCTGCAGATCCCAGATGTGGCACAGCAATGCGTGTAGTTTTTGGGTCTCTCGGGGGTGGTCCCTGATCCCAGTTTTCCCCATCCTCTGTGTCATTGGGCTCCTCCTCCTGGTAGCAAGAAAGGTCTGCGTCCTGGACCATGTCAGCTGGTCCTTTGCACGGTCGTCTTCTCTGAAATGGACTCTGTGCTGCATGTTTTCTCCAGGGATCATGACTGGGAAGTGCGTGAATTTTAGCAGTATGCAGAAGACCTGTGAGATGTTTGGTTGGTGTCCAGTGGAGATCGATGACGAGGTTCCAGAGTAAGAAGAGGGCTTCTCATATCCTAACCGCAGCAATTTCCCATCTCGTAGCTTTGTCTAAGGAGGGAGAAAGGGGGCATCTTTGCAGAACAGGGATACAGGAGTAGCTGGCAACAGTCCGAAGGCATCCACCTTCTGAGGAATGGTGTAAGGCAGGGATTCTCAACCTTGGGCCCCCATATGTTGTTGGACTTCAACTCCCATAATCCCCAGCCCCAGTGGCCTTGGATTGGGGATTATGGGAGCTGGAAGTCCAACAACATCTGGGGGCCCAAGATTGAGAATCCCTAGTGTAAGGGGTCCGGAACCAAGGACTCGCTCAGCGAGGTGCAGTCACTTGACTCTCTAAACTAGGGATGCACAACTTTGGAACTACAACTCCCATCTTCCCTGACTATTGGCCCCTGTGGCTGGGGGTGATGGGATGGGGAGTTACAGTCCAACAAGCAGAGGAAAGCTAGTCTGGTTGAAGCAAGCATGAATTGCCCTCTTTGCTAAGCAGGGCCCACCCATGCTAACTGAGCAAAGAGGTACCTTTTAAAAGTGGTGATTGTCTGATATTTAGCAGAGGGGGAGCAACTGTCCCTGTCCAACACCAGCAAAGCATCCCTCCAGTGGCTGTTGCTGATGTCTTCGTTGTATTTCATTTTAGATTATGGGAGTTCCCTTTTGAGGCAGGGAACCATCTTATTATTTATTTTGCTATGTAGGACGTTTGGTGAAAAGCAGTATATAAGTATTCATAGTACTGGTAGGCTACCACGGCAGCTAGCAGACGGAGGTAATTGCTGTCTCAACTGAGGTTGGCCAGGGGGTCCCAGCTGGGCCCAATCAGGTTCAGGTGACAAGAGGAGCCTGTAAGGTCCTGTCTGGTCTGGCTCCTTAGCAGGAGAAATGCATTTGTTGGAACAAGCTGCTCATAGATTGCCTTACCTTTTTGAACTGCCTTCCTGCAGACTGCCAGCCTAGCCAAAAAGTTGGAGTTGCTTAGTATATATCCCTTTATTCTCTGGCACCAGCAGCATTGTTATGTAGTGCACTGGCCATAAGTAGTCCTGGGAAATGTAGTCTTCTCAAGGGTTCGTGTGGATGTCAGCAGCCCTTGAGAAAACTATGTTTCCCAGGTCCAACTGTACCGGGCATCAGAGAGAAGGGGACAGGCCTTTCTCCTACTTGCCTCCATTGCAAGCACATGAGTGAAGAGGGCAAAGGGTGCTGGAAACTTGTGGTAGAGGTGTGAGCAATTGCTCCTACATTCTGTGTTTTCTTTGACTTCTTGAAGGAAATACTGAGTTCTTTCTGAAGGTTCTCCAAAAATGCTTGGAAAAACCAAATTATTTCCGAGGCAAGCTGAGGGGAGCTCACCCATAACAAGTAACACCACTGAATTCCTGAATTTGGCAGATGGGGAGAGATGGAGGGTCCTCCCCTTGGCCTGTGAACATCAGTGTCTTTACACGTAAGCACAATTGCTTCTGTCTTACAGGCCACCTCTGCTCCTAGCTGCCGAAAACTTCACTGTCTTGATTAAGAACAGCATCACTTTCCCCAGATTTAAGGTCTCCAGGTAAGCAAAAGGTCGTTGTGACAATGAAAGACAGAGGTTCTGACCATTTTTTTTAAAGTGTGCATTTCATTGCCACTATTCTGCTTGTTTACTCTCCTCAATCCCACACTGGTGGGAAAGCACAAGCTAAACCTTTAGAGGGTCCTTTCCAGTTATTTGTCTTTACAATCACCTGACTATAAATGGCACAAGATAAAGGCACAGAAGCAAGTGCACAGGCCGTTCCTCCTTGCCCCAAAGGAACCGCTATCTTCCTGCCCAAAAGCCAAACTAATTCAATTGCAATTTAACAATAAATGGCAATGCAATACAGTCATCCCTTGCCAACCACAGGTTTCCCAATTGCAGTTTTAAGTATGCATGACTGGGAAACTGTGGCAGTTCTCGCCAACCATGACCCAAATATCCATAATTTGGTGGGAATTTTTGGCAATTTGGGGGTTCTTTTCACAATTGGGGGGCTCAGGGGTGATTTTCGGGGTTCCCCTTCACTCTAACTGTATCATGGCGATTTGGAGGGATTTTTCCCCCTATTTTTAACTTTACTTCGCGGTCTTTTCATAACCGCAGTCCCCCCCAACCCCGTTTGCCATTGATTTCATGGCTTGTCAACCACAGATTTGCCAACTGCGAGGTTTTCCTGGAACGGAAGCCTCGCAGTTAGTGAGGAATGACTGTATCACAATTCAACTCCCAGAGAAGCAGCAGCAGCAATAAATAACAGCTGAATGAGGTTAACAATTCAATATTTTCAACAACATTATCATAACATTAAACTATAGAACTTATTCCTAACTCATCAGCATGGACATTTCAGACCTAGAAATGACAACTCTGTATGAAGGTCCTTATCCTAGACCCCCAAAACCTTTTATTGGGACACCAACTGGAAATTGTGTTGTATTGGATACTGGGATTTCCTATTTGCTTGCATAGCATTCACATTCACAGCATAGTGGTAGTGTTGGACTAAGACCAGAAAGATCCGAGTTCAAATCCCCATTCAACCATTAAACTCACTGGGTGACTGGGCCAGTCATATATCTCTCAGCCTAACCTACCTCACAGAGTTGTTGTGATGACAAAAAATAGCCATGTGCACCACTCTGAGCTCCTCGGAGGAAGAGCAGGATAGAAATGTAAATAATAAAATAAATAAATAATTGGGTCTGGACTTTTTAAAAACGTAATTTTTTTGACAGGCGTAATCTCATTGAGAACATCACCAAGACCTCTCTGAAAAAATGCACCTATCACCGTGTCAAAGATCCACTGTGTCCCGTGTTTAAACTGGGAAACATAGTGAAGGATTCTGGACAGAACTTTTCCAAGTTGGCCTATCAGGTACCTACCTAATCTATTATTATTGTGTATACTTAAGAACTTAAGAACAGCCCTGCTGGATCAGGCTAAGACCCACCTAGTCTGGGCTAGCAGTCCCGTCCCCCCAGCGATTCCCTGCCCCCTGTGCGCCTTTCTTTACAGACTTCTATGGAGATGTTTGCCAGTTTAAAAGATCGGTGGTTTTCCCGATTCAGGACTGAAGGGTTCCTGATTTGAAGGGTTCAAAAAGGCCCAAACCGACATCTGTGGTTCTGGGTCTGACCTGATCTGTCCGGATTCAATATTTTCAATTGTGCACAGCCCCAGTACATATGCCTAATGGGCAGGCCAGCCTTGTCTACAGGATAACCAAGCCGCCACCCTACAAATCTCCTGAGTGCAACTCACTGAAAGGGTTTTTCTTGGGCAGGGTGGCATCGTTGGTATCACCATCAGCTGGGACTGTGACCTCGACTGGCCTGTGAGGTACTGTGTGCCGGTGTACGAGTTTCATGGGCTGTATGATGAGTCCAACAACATCTCTACAGGCTTCAACTTCAGGTATGGTGACCCTTATGCCTAGAGATGTACAGATCAGGTGGTATAAAAATATGATAAATAAATACTGCCGTTTGACCCCTTCTAGCCTTCCAGTAGTACCAAGTTTGGGTGTCAACACTGTGGACAGCTGCCTAGGGAGAGGCAGGAGTCAAAGGAACATAGGAAGCTGCCATATACTGAGTCAGACCCTTGGTCCATCTAGCTCAGCATTGTCTACCCAGGCTGGCAGTGGCTTCTCCAAGGTTGCGTCAGGCGTCTCTCTCAGCCCTATCTTGGAGATGCTGCCAGGGAGGGAACTTGGAACCTAGATGCTCTTCCCAGAGCGGCTCTATTCCCTGAGGGGAATTTCTGGCAGTCCTCACACATCAAGTCTCCCATTCAAATGTAAGCCAGGGTGGACCCTGCTTAGCTAAGGGAACAAGTCATGCTTGCTACCACAAGACCAGCTCTCCTCTCCTGGAGAGCTTCTGGGTCAAGCTGGGGGTGCTTCTGAAATTCTCCTCCAAACTTCTTCCAGGATTTAGGATTCTGGATGAGTCAGTCTTCTTTCCGATGTGGCACCTGCAAATCTTCTGTTGCTCTGCTTCTTATTTCCAGTTTCTGTACAGAGTGCTGTGCATGTCCAGAGGCACTCTTACGCCTGGATTTTGGGGCTGAAGTCCAGGGCCTCCACAGCCTCTTTAGTCCGTCCCGGGTGGTGTGGTCGCCCGGCTGAGCATGCTGATGCTTAAATTTGCAGGAGGGGGGGGGCCCCTCCAAAGGGCTTTAGGTCCAGGCTCCAAAATTTCCTAGGTGCAATTCTGTGCATGTCCATCTGAGACCATGAGCCAGACTCACAAGTTCTGGCCTTCGGTACCATCTCAGGGGACAAATGCAGTGGCTTCTCCGCACCCCCCCCCGCCCCGAGAGATGGAAAAGAAGTGATAGAGTGTGCACAACATTGGGGGGGGGGAAAGGAATTTGGATTCAGAAATGGGGGAGAGGATTTGGCCATTCGATGTGTGTGTTCTGATGCATCTCTCTCTCTCTCTCTCTCTCTTTCTGCTTTAAAAGGTATGCCAAATATTACAGAGAAAACGGGACAGATTTCAGGACTCTCTACAAGGTGTTCGGAATCCGCTTTGACGTTCTGGTGAATGGAAAGGTAAAGCTTACCTGATGAAATGATTGTGTCCCTTGCTGTTTGTCTGTGTTGGCTGGATTCTCTTACCCAAAATGTTCCTTGTGACAGGTTTGAGCAATAATTGACCCTCTAGGCCCCATCAAGTCCAGCCCTATTACACGGTTGCCAATCTGGCAAACGCACCAGCCCCCATCGAGAAGTACGGAGTCCCATCTTTAACTTGAGCCCCAAAGACTGCTCATTCGTGAGGTCGAATGAACAGCCTGCACAGGGCGCTTTCTAGATTAGACCCTGCAACGGGGTCACAACGTATCTCTGAAGTGTGCTTCCGCATGTCTTGTGTTGTGACACCACAGTCCCTACTCAGACATCAGGGTGCTGTTCATATTCCCAGTGCCTTGTTTTGAATTTAATCGCTGCAATATTGTGCTATAAAGTCATATATCCAGCGTAAAAAAGTTGCTTTTTTCGGGTTGTTAGTTTTCATGAGACTGCTCCCCCTGCTGGGCACTTTGCTATTTATATTTTGAATGTGATTTACCTGAACAGAAGCATTTTACCGCTGTTAAGAAGCTAATCTGGAAAGTGCCCTGATGACCAGGGAACGACTAGCATGCACTGGTTTGAGGATCCAGTGGGAGAGAGTTCCGTGTCTGTTAGGGAAGCAGCACTCTAACACTTCAGAGATGAAGAGGCTGCTGTTAATTGGGAAATCCAGCCTGAGACCATTTCTTCTTGGAAATGAATGTTGAGGCAGGCAATTTGTCTCCAAGAGAGAGAGAGAAAGCAGTTTCTGAGACTAGCTGTTTCTTGGGCTCTGCGACGCAAGGGGCAAAGAAGGCTGTGTCTTTGGGGAGCAGGGAGCAGGATTATATCTTCCATTCTTCCACCACTGTGCAGTACTTCAGGGGTGCAATACAAGAGGGAGGGAGAGAATAAGTGGCAGTGCTATATTTTGGCACTCTGTATGCATCCCTCAAGAACTCCGTATGCCTCCCTCAAGAAGGCGATGGTAAAACCATTATTTAAAAAGCCCTCCCTTGATCCCTCCAACCTGGCCAACTATAGACTGGTCTCTAACCTTCCCTTTTGGGGCAAGGTGATAGAGCATGTGGTGGCGTCCCAGCTGCAGAGGGTCTTGCATGATACGGATTATCTGGACCCTTTTCAATCTGGCTTCCGCCCCGGGTATGGGACTGAGACTGCCTTGGTCGCTCTAGTGGATGACCTACGCCGGGAACTAGACAGGGGAGTGCGTCCCTGTTGGTTCTGCTGGACCTCTCAGCGGCGTTCGATACCATCGACCATGGTATCCTTCTGGGCCACCTCTCGAGTATGGGAGTCGGAGGCACTGCTTTGGAGTGGCTCCGATCTTTTCTTGGGGGGAGGATCCAGAAGGTGGTGTTGGGGGACTACTGCTCGGCTCCATGGCCATTGGCCTGTGGGGGTCCTGCAGGGTTCGGTCTTGTCCCCCATGCTGTTCGACATCTACATGAAACTGCTGGGAGAGGTCATCCGGGGACTTGGACTGAGTTGTCAGCAATATGCGGATGACACTCAGCTCTATCTCTCCTTGTCACCTGATCCTAGGGAGGCAGTAGATGTCCTGAATCGGGGGCTGGAGGCCGTGATGGGTTGGATGTGGGCTAATAAACGGAGACTGAATCCGGACAAGATGGAGGTAGTGTTGGTCAGCAGGAGAGCCAATTGGGATGAGAAGATTCTACCGGATCTGGATGGGGTTGCACTCCCCTTGAAGGAGCAAGTACGCAGCTTGGGGGTATTGCTGGACCCAGCTCCGCTTTTGGAAGCTCAGGTGGAGGCGGTGGCTAATTTCATAACCTATGCACGGCTTCGCCTAGTGTGCCAGCTGCGTCCCTTTCTCGAAAAGGCAGATCTGGCCACAGTTACAATGTCACGCCACAGCTGGATTACTGTAATGCGCTCTCCGTGAGGTTGCCCTTGAAGAATATTCAGAAACTGCAGCTAGGGCAAAATGCAGCAGCTAGGATTTTCTCTGGAGCTGCCCGCTGGGATCACATCACACCCATTTTGAAAGAGCTGCACTGGCTGCCAGTTTGTTTCTGGGTCCAATTCAAGGTGCTGGTTTTGACTGTTAAAGCCCTTAACAGTATGGGCCCAGGATACCTGTGGGGCCGCCTGTTTCCGAGGGTTGCTGGCCGCTTGACAAGGTCATCTGAGGGGACTCTGCTCCGGGTGCTGACAATGAGGGAGGTTCGGCTGTCGTGCGCTCGGGACAGGGCCTTCTCTGTTGCTGCCCCCAGACTCTGGAATGCTCTCCCAGTGGCTATTCATCCCATCACAGTTTTTAGAAGCGTGTTATATCTTGGCTTTTTATCCAGGCTGTAATATGATCTTCTCTACTGCTGATTCTTTGTATATTGTATTTTGTATGGTTATTTTAAGCTTGTATTTTAAATCTTTAGTCAGATTCCTGTTTTTATATTTTAGATTAATATTTTTTAATTGTGTATTTTTATAGTCTTATGTTAATTTTTCTGTGATCCGCCTTGGGATTGTTTTAATGATAGGCGGTATATAACAATAAATATATACACTTGGGCCCTAGGTAACTGCCTAGGGCTGTCTAGCAGACAGCCCAGGGACTAAAGCAGCCTCTTAGGTGCTCAACCAACATCCTATCTTTGCTGTCCCAGGCAGGCAGCTAAAACCAGGCATTTGATCAAGCTCTGATATGTGGCCACTCATGGCTAGTGGGCCGTGCTTAGCTTGGTGGGTCACAAGCTGGACAGGCCAGATCTTAGCAAAGCAATACCTTCCACCCCTCACAGATAAATAAGCACGCAATACTGTTTGGTGCACTTCAATATTGTCCATTTAACTCTGCTAGACTTTGGATAGCCTGATATGGAAATCCAGAATTTGCCGAGTGGCCAGTTGGGAAGGGATGAGGTCAGTTATGGATGGAAGGTTTTCCTGAATGGGCCGAAGGATGTACTGGTTTGGGATCGTGGGAGTAGAGCTGCCACATGACAAAGAGGACAGACCTCCTGTCCCTTTAAGAGAGGCACAGAAGAGGGAATTTCAGCAGATGCAGCTTTCCTCTCCCTTGCATGACAAGCCACCTCGAATGCAATCCCCTCTTCTGTGCCTCTCTTAAAGGGACAGGAAGCTTGTCCTCTTTTCCATTTGCAAGCCCTACACGGGGAACAATTTTATTCAGAGTTTTGAATATTACTGTGTTTGGTACCTGAAAGTGTGTATATATTAAATGGTCAGGTTTGGGAAGAAAGAAAGGGGGCGCTGTTGTATCAATAAAGTTAGAATGGCTAAACATGAATGGCCCACCCTCTGGTGACTCTACCCTGTATGTGTCAGCCTCCACTCCATGTTGGAGCACTCCCCGCCGGCTTTTCAGTATCAGTCAATCACTTTCTTGTGTCCTCTGATTATCTCCAGGCTGGAAAATTTGACATTATCCCAACGATGACCACCATAGGCTCGGGCATTGGCATTTTTGGAGTGGTAAGGACCCATTTGGATATTCTCAAAGCTGATCTTCAATGTTCTGAAAGGGGAGGTGGTACAGTCCTCACAGGACTTTACAATTCAGGTTGTAAGTGTGAACATAAGAAGAGCCTTGCCAGATCAGACCAAGGGGACATCTTGCCCGGCATCCGGTTTCCTGCAGGGACCACCCAGAGGCCTCCAAGAAACCTACAACCATGTCATGAAGGCAATAGCCTTCACTGTCAGTACCTGGCACAAGGAGGTAGACTGTCTTTGTACATGGAAGTTCTATCGTGGCTAATTGCTTAATAGCATTATCTCTGCTCCCAAGGTCCCAGGGGTGATGGCAAAAGTTCTAGGGGCTTTCATCAGGGGTCTCAGAAGGGCCAGAGTTCGACTGGGTACTCACAGCTGCTCTGTGTGAAAGTGGGGTTGCCATATTCAAGCTTCCTAAATCTGGATGGCCTGATTTGCATACTATGCAAATCATCTGCATATTGTGCACATTATGCAAATTAAACGACGCACTGTCCAGCTGCCTTGTGTCTGCTCTGGACATCTGTCACAGGAACACAGGAAGCTGCCTTATACAGAGTGAGACCCTTGGTCCATCTAGCTCAGAACTTTCTACTCTGACTGGCAGCAGCTCTCCAAGATTTCAGGCAGGAGTCTCTCCCAGCCCTACCTGGAGATGCTGCCAGCCAGGGATTGCGCCTGGGACCTTCTGAATGCAAAGCAGCTGCTCTTCTGCTGAGCTACAGCCCCATCTGCTTAAGGGAATCCCTTACAGCGCTCACATGTAGCCTCCCATCCAAAAGCAAACCAAGGTGGACCCTGTTTGGCAAAGGGGACAATTCATGCTTGTTAAGAACATAAGAACAGACCTGCTGGATCAGGCCCAAGGAGGCCCATCTAGTCCAGCATCCTGTTTCGCACAGTGGCCCACCAGATGCCCCTGAGAAGTCCGCAGGAAAGAGGTGAAGGCAGGCCCTCTCTCCTGCTGTTACTCCCCTGCAACTGGGACTCAGAGGCATCCTGCCTCTGAGGCTGGAGGTGGCCCACAGCCCTCCGACTAGTAGCCATTGATAGACCTCTTCTCCACGAAGTTATCAAATCCCTTCTTAAAGCCATCCAGGTTGTTGGCTGTCACCACATCTTGTGGCAGAGAATTCCACAAGTGGATTTATGTGTTGTGTGAAAAAGTACTTCTGTTTGTTGGTCCTAGGTTTCCCAGCAATCAATTTCATGGGATGACCCCTGGTTCTAGTGTTATGTGAGAGGGAGAAGAATCTCTCTCTCTCCACTTTCTCTACGCCATGCATGATTTTATAGACCTCTATCCTGTCTCCCCGCAGTCGCCTTTTTTCTAAACTAGGAAGCCCCAGGTGTTGTAGCCTTGCCTCCTAAGGAAGGTGCTCTAGGCCCCTGACCATCTTGGTTGCCCTCTTCTGCACCTTCTCCAGTTCTACAATGTCCTTTTTAAGATGTGGTGCAGCCCACCTCTCCAGCAGCCACCGTTGGGATCTTTTTATAGGGCTTTTTTTAGCTGGGCATTTCATGCCACACTCAACCCCCTTGGGTCTTTCTCCCAACCCTTTCTAATACATCAGTTCAGTTTTTAACCTTGCCTAGTTAGTGATGTGTACCACTTCCCTCCCCAAGACTTTCCCTCCCCGGGAAATTTAGGACCGACAAGAGGAAGGACTTTTTCACACAACACATTATTAATCTATGGAATTCCTTGCCACGGGATCACCACTAGCTTGGATGGCTTTAAAAGTGGCTTGGAGAAATTAATGGAGGAGAGGTCTATCAGTAGCTACTAGTCCAGTGGCTGTGGGCCACCTCCAGCCTCAGAGGCAAGCTGCCTCTCAATACCAGTTGCAGGGGAGCAACAGCAGGAGAGAGGGCATGCACTCATCACCTCTTGCCTGTGGGCTCCTCAGGGGCATCTGGTGGGCCACTGTGTGGAACAGGATGCTGGCCTAGATGGGCCTCCTTGGGCCTGATCCAGCAGGGCCGTTCTGATGTTCACCCCTCCCTCTTTTCTTCATTATCTCCCTCGCTCCGAGGGGCCACCATGGAGAGGGACAAACACGGGCCCCCTCTTCCCTAGCTATGCCCCTGCCGTATGGATCCAACACTGTGTCTTGGAGCATGGGTTGGATATTGCTCTGTGTCCTGGAGCACGGCTCCAGCACTAGCCTTCGAAGCGGAGATCGGAGTCTCCCCTCCTTCCTAAAACCAGCCTGTGTGCTCTCTCCCTCTCTCCCCGCCGCCTTCTTTGGGACTACAGGCCTCGGTCCTCTGCGACTTGCTTCTGCTGCATTTCCTGCCCAGGCGCAACTACTACAAGCAGAAGAAGTTCAAGTACGCAGAGCAGGACTCTTTCAAAGCGGTGAGTAGGCGTCACCCCCAGGCCCTCCAAGGTTTCAGCCGTGGGAAACGGAAACAGACCAGGGAGGGACCCTCTGGTCTCATGCCCAGGATCACTCTGCAGGCCTCTGCAGTTTGAGCCATGACTTGGTGGCCCGTGCCCAAAAAGTGGGATTTGGATATACAGTCTCCTTGTTTGTCCTCACAACAACCCTAGGAAGTAGGCTAGGCCGAGGCAGTGAGTGGCCCTGTGTCACCCCCGTACGTTCTGGCGTGGCTGAGTGGGGACTTGGATCTTGTTGCTCATGCTAGATATGTAAAATGTAGCACCTGTGGTTGATCATTATAGTAAAGTAAACCAAATCTCCCAACAACCACAACCCCCTTCTCTCTCTCTCTCTCTCTCTCTCTCTCTCTCTCTCTCTCTCTCTCAAAACTTTCTCAGGAAAAAAGTTCCAACAGCAGCAACTTGCCAGAGAAGGAGAAGGATTTACAGTTAAACTGTAAGTGATGATTTAAAATGAAATAAAATAAAATAAAATAAAATAAAATAAAAACGTTCATGGAAGGGAACTTAGAGGTCATCTAGTCAAACCCCAGCCAGTACAGGAAACTGCCGAGGTGTCCCTGACCGATCACTGTCCGGCCTCTCTTTGAAAACTTCTCGAGAGGGACTGCCCACCAGGGCATCAGGCAGGCTGCTCCACCATCATACAGTCAGGAAATTCCTCCTGGTGTCTGGATTCTGAATATAGCCTTGTCATTTCAAGCCCTGGGTTCTAGTCCTGCCCTCAGGACCAACAGAGAATAGGTCCACTTCTTTTTCTAGGTGACAGCCCTTCAGATATTTGAAGACTGCTTGTACATCACCCCTTGGAGGTAACCCACTTTGGCCCATTGTGGGGGTGGGGGGGAAGAGAAATCAAGAAGCCAAAGTAGGGAAATATCTACATTAGGAGAAGGTTGCCAACTCTCTCCATGATCAGCCTGCAGTTTCCAGGAATTGGTATTGGTCTCGAGGTGACTCTTGAAAGCAAGCCTGGGGGTCTTAATGGCATGATCTTGAGCAAAATATTGGGGTTGTTGCAGAGGATTCTCCAGGAATATCTCCTGTGAGAGCTGACATTCCAACCTGACCTGGTCACAGAAACCCAGGAAACTGCCACATACTGAGTCAGACCCTTGGTCCATCTGGCTCAGTATTGTCTGCACAGACTGGCAGCAGCTTCTCCCAGGATGCAGGCAGGAATCTCTCTCAGCCCTACTTTGGAGTTGTTTGGAAGGGACTTGGAACCTTCTTCATGCAAGCAGGCAGCTGCTCTTCCCTGAGCTGCCCCATCCCCTGAGGGGAATATCTTACAGAGCGCGTGCATGCGCACACACACACGCGCGCGCGCGCACACACACACACACACACACACACACACACACACACACACTCTCCTATTCAAATGCAAACCACAGTAGACCCTGCTTAACAAAGGAGGCAATTCATGCTGGCTACCTCAAGGCCAGCTCTCCTCCCTAATTGCAGAGTGCAAGTTATTTTAAAAAGAGAGAGAGAGGCAAGAGTAGAGATGTGAACGCCTGGGGGGAAGCCATTTGGGGGATGGACGGAAAAAACCTGGATTATCTTTTTCCAGCCCCGCCAACCAACTTTTCTCCCCAGGCCTTCACATCTCTAGGCAAGATATATTCAATCATATTTGGCTTGACCTTTAGTCTTGTGCAGTGGTTCCCAACCTGAGGGCCTCCAGTTGTTGCTGAACTACCATCACCCCCAGCTAAAATTTAACATCTGGAGACCCCCAGCTGGCAACTACTGGTCTAGTGTTTTCTCACATGCGCTGTTTGGCATGAAAATGGAGATGGGTGGATCGAAATGACAGGAGCATTTGCTTTAGTAAAAAACCCCTCTTGGGTATTTATTGCAGGATTTGCAGCCCCAACACGGACCGTTCTTCTCTTCCTTCTTCTTTAAGACGCTGCCGATGATCTTGTCTTGCTTTGGGTGTGTGTGTGTGTTTTTTTTTCTTTTTTAAATCATTCTGGCCCTGAGTAAACACCTGCTGAACTCGCTTTTCTATGCACTGGATTTTGTTTCATCCCTTCGAGGGATTTACTGGGCTCCTTCAAGGTTTTTGGTCAAGAGCTTTTGAGGGACACAGAGAAACCTTCTTAGAAGCTGCGCAAAGAGAAATCTGGAATGGCCGTGGCCAAAGCAGCAGTTAGGAACTCCGGAAGCGGCCTTATATCGAGTCTGACCATAGGTCCGTCTAGCTCAGTATTGTCTACACTGACTGGCTGTGGCTTCTCCAAGGCTGCAGGCAGGGGTTTCTCCCAAGTCTACCTGGAGATGCTGCCTGAGAGTGAACTGAGGACCTCTTGCACACAAAGCAGATGCTCTTCCACTGAGCTATGGCTTAATCCCCTAAGAAGCTGCTACCTACCTACTGAGTCAGGCCATTGGTCCACCCAGCTCAGTACTGTCTGCTCTGACTGGCAGCAGACTGGTTTCAGGCAGGAGTCTCTCCCAGCCCTTCCTAGAGATGCTACCAAGGGATTCAACTTGGGACCTTCGGCATCCCAAGCAGATGCTTTGTCACTGAGCTATTGTCCAACCTCCACCCCCACGGAACATTCTATATCCTTAAATATCTTGAGACCTAGGAAGCTGCCTTAGATCAAGTCAGACCATTGATCCATCCAGCTTAGTATTGCCAGCACTGACTGGCAGTGGCTTTCCAAGGTTTCAGGTAGGAGTCTCTCTCCCAACCCTACAGAAGACTTCCATTGGGGTGCAAAGGAGTGACTGGAAGATGCACCCTGGTGAAATGCAAACAGGTGGGGGCAACTCTTCTTAGAATGTTTTAGATCCACCCACAGCTCGCCAGGGGCCTCGAGTGTTTCCGGGGTACTCGAGCTGCGGCTGCCGACGAGTGCAAAACCATCCTTTGCTCAGCAGGGCAATTGGAAGGCTGGGGAATAGCATGGACACACCCTTCCTTTCAGTTGCAACTGCTGTTCCTGTTGCCTATATCTGGGGGGAAGGAGGGCTGCAGAGGGCTATTTTGTAATAATTTTTTTTTTTTAAGAGCAGGGAAACAATGAAACGTCTAAGTTTGCTACTACCTCATCTTGTGTTGTGGAGTAATTTCTCCTTGGTGTGGATGTTGCAGCACAGTTTGTTTATTACTAGTTGGTGAGGCCTGTTGTTGATCTGAAAGCCTGGGGTGGGGGGGGGAAGACATTTTCCCGGGGTGCCCCCCCCTTGGGTTTTTCTCAGGCTTTCACATCTCTAGGTCACCAGGCAAAGCCATTTTGCGTAGATTACATGTATAGAAAAATTAAAGGAATGTATGTCCTAGTATCTTTTATTAATGTGTTTGCAAAAGGGCAGTAAAAAACATTTTGAAATCTATAGGATTTCAACTTCATTCAGGATTTCAGTTATTCCCTTTAGTGAAATAATTACCAGACATGGTGAACTTGAATCATAGAAAATCTGAATCTGAGAAAGAGCTTCTGCTTCTCTTGGGCATGATGTGGTTTTTGCATTATTGACAACGATCGATTGTTAAAAATCTGTTGGGAACTATAGCAGCTAAAATATGATCACTATATTCAGCATTTCTGCTAAAAAGTTGTTTTTTTAAACAAACCATTTAAACCTTTCCCCATAACATGTTCTGGTGTAAAAAGTAGTGCATCCAGCAAATTTAAGTGGCTATATAGAAAGGACAGTCTTTCCTCCGAAAGGCTGGAAGAGAGGAAACCACACAGATCTCGACAGCGAGTGAGTTCCACAGGCTGGGGGCAACCACCATGAAGGCCCTTTCTCCTGTACTTGCCGAACAGGTGCCGAACAGCAGGTGTCAGCACACACAGCAGAGCCCTCCCAGCCGATCTGCTCAGGTGGGTCGATTCTGCTGGGTGCAGGAGGTTGACCATGACTTCTGGATTCTGGCCTTAAGTACCCTTTGTGCCATGGGTATGCATGAGGCAGCTGGAAAGGGCTAGGAACAAGCAGTGTCTGTCCCAAGGGAGCTGGATCCTGCCCCCCGCTCCCCCAAGAACCCTAGCGGTCCAATGACTTCATGGGGAGGAATGGGGCTATGGCACTGATACAGCAATAGATGCTATACTGTTCGTGTGCAATGAATGCAGGAGGCATCTGTTCACCCACTAGGTTTCCCAGCTCTGCCCAAAGCTATTCCTGGATATTCTCCCTCCACACCCTGACCCCCTAATAAAGAACTACAAGAAGGTGATGTTGCTTTCAACCAGGATGGCTTTCAAGAGTCATCTGGAGATTGATACCCATTCCTGGGACCTCCAAGCCAATCATAGGAATGTAGGAAGCTGCCTTATTCGGAGTCAGACTATTGATTCATCTAGCTCAGGATTGTCTACACTGACTGGCAGCAGCTCTCTGAGGTTCTGGGCATGAGTCTTCCCCAGCCCTGCCTAGAGATGCTGCCAGGGCTTCAACCTGGGACCTTCTGCGAATCTGCATGCAAAACAGGAGCTCTACCACTGAGCTACAGCCCCGTCCTCAAAATGGTAGTCTGCTGTACATTGGTTGCCTAGGAAGCTGCCTTAAACCAAGCCAGACCACTGATCCACCTAGCTCAGCAGTGTCTACACTGACT
Source organism: Hemicordylus capensis (assembly GCF_027244095.1). NCBI lineage: Eukaryota > Metazoa > Chordata > Lepidosauria > Squamata > Cordylidae > Hemicordylus > Hemicordylus capensis. The sequence goes on along the minus strand of NC_069668.1, from coordinate 9,152,767 downwards.
GCCAACAACTCTCCAAGGTTTCAGGCAGGAGTCTTTCCCAGTCCTGCCTGGAAATGCCAGGAAATGAACCTGGCTGTAGCATGGAAGAACTACATCCCTATCTCCAAGGGAAATATTGACTACAGCAGACAGTACTCCGATGTAGTACAGATATACATAGGAACATAGGAAGCTGCCAAATACTGGAATGGAGGCCATTTTACAGTTGAACTAACAACTCTGAGCCTTGTAATTCAAATCATAGGACCTAGGACCTAGGAAGCTGCCATATACTGAGTCAGACTCTTGGTCTATCTAGCTCAGTATTGTTGACACAGACTGGCAGCAGTGGCTTCTCCAAGTCTGCAGGCAGGAATCTCTCTCAGCCCTCTCTTGGAGATGCTGCCAGGGAGGGAACTTGGAACTGTCTGCTCTTCCCAGAGTAGCCCCATCCCTAAAAGGGAATCTCTTCCAGTGCTCACACTTCTAGTCTCCCATTCATAGGCAACCAGGGCAGACCCTGCTTAGCTAAGGGGACAAGTCACGCTTGCTGCCACAAGACCAGCTCTCCTCCTCATTTTTGCATTTGCCCATCCAAATGCAAACCAAGGTGGACCTTGCTTAGCAAAGGGGACAATTCATGCTCTCAAGACCAGCTCTCCTCCCAGGGGCGTAGCAAGGTTGGAGTGGGCCCAGAGACAAGATCTTAAAATGCCCCCCCTCACTGAAGTTCAGCTCATGAAGTAAGGAAATCTTAAATGAGGCTGAATAGTGGTAACAAAAAGCATCGTAAAACAATGCAAGTCATTTAATGGTACTAGAGAAAGACATGCTGTTCTGGTCGCTCCAGGTCTCAACACTCACATCAATTTTGGAGGGTGACTACAACTGAAGGGAGCCCAGGCGGGTGCGCGGCTGGGGGAGTCAGTCATGTGACTTGCCTCTGGGGGGGGCAAGGCAGTGGGCCCCCAGACAACTGTCTCCTATCACCCTATTATAGCTACGCCCCTGTCTCCTCCCTAAATCCTGGGGGGTTTTCAGCCTTTTGCTTGGAGGATTACCTGAACCTCCCAATCTCCCTAGATGAGCCCCAGCCAGCCAGAGAAGCCAATGCTAGTGAGGTCCATACCCATGTGAGGATCACAGATTTTCATCCTTTCTAGCTACAACCCCCCACCCCACACACAGACACACAATTTGCTTTTGGGGGCTGCTCAAGAGGAAAAGACCCACAACCTGCTAAAATAAACCCTGTAGAGTTGCAGGGAACAGACTCACCATTGCAGTATCAGACACGGGCCAGCAGAGGGGGCGAAGAGAGTTGCTTAGATACTGTGCTGAGTAATCAAAGGGACATTCTCCCTCCAGATGTTGGGAGGATCATGATCAGACTTCCCCTCTTAGGCCAAAACCGGAGATTTCTCAGGCAAGACGTGTCTGTACAGAGAAGTAATCGAAGGGTGTTGGAAGCTGGCTGCAGGGCAGATATCACACCCGCGTCGAATCCTTTCATGCCAACACTGACAACAAAAGTCTGAATCATGGATGATGGTGGAACTTTGGCGGGGGCACGAATGGCCGCCATGCTCTCTCTCTCACATGCCCTCCTGGTTTTAACCTAGTGGGAAACAGAAATGAATTCAGCATTGTGACATTTTGCCCTTAGCGCACAGGTGCTAAGGTGCGCTTATTTGCAGCTTGCAGCCGCTGAGCTTTATTCTGGACTCTCGACAGGACACTGTTGTTTTTAGGACTGGGTAGGCTTTCAACTTTGGCTCTTCAGCCTGTCCTAGGACATCTTCCCCAACACCACTTTCTTGGCTACGAACCTTGAGCTAGTGTGGTGGTGTGGTTACGGCAGGAAATCCCAAACCCTGGTTTATATTGGGGGGGGGGATGTGAGGGCTTTCTTGGGGTCCCTTGTAGTGCCCTGATGGCTAGCTTCTTTTGGTTCTAGGTAAAAATAAACAACACACACAAAGCTGTAGCTAATAGATTTTTTTTTAAGGAGGCGGTAATCTTGCAATTGCAAGGGAGCCTGCATGATGTCCTGGTTAGAGTGTTGGACTAGGACCGAGGGAACCTGAGTTCAAATCCCGGTCTGTCATGGAACTCAACAGGTGTCTCTAGGCCAGTCACTTCTCAGCCTATCCTACCTAAGAAGATCATTGTGAAGATAAACATAACCATGTAGGCCGCTCGGGGCTCCTTGGAGGGAGAGTGGGATATAAATGCATAAATAAAATGTTTGCAGTCTTAGAAGAGGCACACGGCAAAGTTTGGGAAATACTAGGTAGGAGTTGCGGACTAGGATTGTGGAGTCCTGGGTTTGAATGTCCATGAAGCTCACTGACTGGACTCGACCCAAACATCTTCTCTCATCCTGACGGACTTTGTGAGATTAAACAGGGAGGGCGAAAAACTGTGGTTGCCTCCCAGGTCTCATAGGAATGTAGGAATCAGCTCTCTACTATTGGTCCATCTCGCTCAGTGTTGTCTACACCGACTGGCAGCGGCTTCTCCAAGGTTTCAGGCAGGAGTCTCTCGCAGCCCCATCTGGAGATGCCAGGAAGGAAACATGGTGCCTTCTGCCTGCAAGCATGCGGGTGCTCTTCCCAGAGCGGCCCCATCCCCTAAAGGGAATATAATATAGCATAGCCTCCCATTCAAATGCAAACCAGGGTGGAGCCTGCTTAGCAAAGGGGACATCTCATGCTTGCTACCACAAGACCGACTCTCCTCCCAGTTTGCCTAGGACAAAGACTGGGATAACCACAAAACGATCTTTCTGCAAATTTCACTCTTTCAGAACCTGCATCCCAACTAGAACGGGGGGAAAAAGATTCTAGACAAAAAACTCCAGCATCACAGATTGTTCCTCCGTGTGATTGCTAGCCAACGTGTGCCGACTTCCAGCTGGAAAACATGGAGGCTGATGCCACTCGACTTTTCTGCTAATGTCTTGGCTGGGCTTGTCTGATGCTCTTCTGCCTCTCTGCTTTCCTGCTGGGCGGCTTCCCACCCCAAAGTCTCTTCCTGATTCATCTTCTCTGTCCAGATGGAGCCGCTGTATTTTCCAGAGATTCCATTTGCCAAAAGCGAAAGGGACGGCTCTGCGGATGAATCACAGGCTGGGGAGCCATGCGGGGAGGGAGGGTGGAACCTATGGGGTGTGACCTTTGAGAGACTGTGGCAGCGGGACTGCAGTTCTGTTCTGTCGATGCCTTAGGAAAAACTGAGCAGAGGGAGAGCAGCAAAGCACAGATCCCATCTGCTTCCCAGGTCCCTCGTTTGTCCCGGGTTTTGCCTTTGGGGAGTGTGTCTTGTGGTTTGCTTGGAGAGCTGCTGCCAGTCAGTGTAGGAACATAGGAAGCTGCCATATACCAAGTGGTGTAGTGGTGAGAGTGCTGGACTAGGACCGGGGAGACCCGAGTTCAAATCCCCATTCAGCCATGATACTAGCTGTGTGACTCTGGGCCAGTCACTTCCCTCTCAGCCTAACCTACTTCACAGGGCTGTTGTGAGGAGGAACTTAAGTATGTAGTACACTGCTCTGGGCTCCTTGGAGGAAGAGCAGGATATAAATGTAAAAATCATCATCATCATCATACATCACCAAGACCTGGCAATGGCTTAAGAATGGTTGCTTGAAGAAAGAAACAGAGGGTTTAATGCTGGCTGCACAAGAACAGGCACTAAGAACAAATGCAATAAGAGCAAAAGTTGAAAAGTCAACAACAAACAGCAAGTGCCGCCTTTGTAAAGAAGCAGATGAAACAGTGAACCACCTAATCAGCTGTTGTAAAAAGATCGCACAGACTGACAACAAACAAAGGCATGACAAGGTAGCAGGGATGATACACTGGAACATCTGCAAAAAATACAAGCTACCTGTAGCCAAAAATGGGTGGGACCATAAAACTGAAAAAGTTGAAGAAAATGAAGATGTAAAAATATTATGGGACTTCCGACTACAAACAGACAAACATCTGCCACACAATACACCAGATATAACTGTAGTGGAGAAGAAAGAAAAACAAGTCAAAATAATCGACATAGCAATACCAGGGGATAGCAGAATAGAAGAAAAAGAAATAGAAAAAATCACCAAATACAAAGGTCTACAAATTGAAAGGCTGTGGCAGAAAAAGACCCAAATAATCCCAGTGGTCATTGGTGCCCTGGGTGCAGTTCCAAAAGACCTTGAAGAGCACCTCAACACCATAGGGGCCACAGAAATCACCATCAGCCAATTACAAAAAGCAGCTTTACTGGGAACAGCCTATATTCTGTGACAATATCTATAATAACCAACAGTATTGATGATAAAATTCAGCCATCCCAGGTCCTTGGGAAGGACTCGATGTCTGGATAAAACAAACCAGTCAATAAAACCTGTCTGACTGTGTAAACAAGAAATAATAATAATAATAAAAGTCAGACCCTTGGTCCGTCTAGCTCAGTATTGTCTACCCAGACTGGCAGCAGTTTCTCCATGGTTGCAGGTAGGAGTCTCTCCCAGCCCTGTCTTGGAGATGAGGCCAGGGAGGGAACTCTGGCTCTGGACATGCTCTTCCCAGAGCAGGCACATCCTCTAGGGGGAATTGCTTACAGTGCTCACATTTCTAGTCTCCCATTCAAATGCAACCAGGGAGGACCCTGCTTAGCAAAAGGGACATGTCATGCTTGCTGTCACAAGACGGAGGGAAGGAATGTTGGTCTTGTGTTAGCCAGCCTGACTTGTTCTCTTAGCTAAGCAGGGTCCACCCTGGTTGCATATGAATGGGAGACTAGAAGTGTGAGCCCTGGAAGAGATTCCACTCAGGGGATGGAGCCACTCTGGGAAGAGTATCTAGGTTTCAAGTCCCCTCACTGACTTCTCCACAATTGGGCTGAGAGAGAGTCCTGCCTGCAACCTTGGAGAAGCTGCTGCCAGTCTGGGTAGACAATGCTGAGCTAGATGGACCAAGGGTCTGACTCAGTATCGGGCAGCTTCTAAGAGAGGAGAGCTGGTCTTGTGGCAGCAAGCATGACTGGTCCCCTTAGCTAAGCAGTCCGCCCTGGTTTGTATTTGAATGGGAGACTACATATGTAAGATATTCCCCTCAGGGGATGGAGCCGCTCTGGGAAGAGCAGAAGGTTCCAAGTTCCCTCCCTGGCAGCATCTCCAAGACAGGGCTGAGAGAGACTCCTGCCTGCAACCTTGGAGAAGCCGCTGCCAGTCTGGGTTGACAATACTGAGCTAGATGGACCAAGGGTCTGACTCAGTATACAGCAGCTTCCTATGTTCCTATGTTAACCAAGCTACCCATCCCAAAACCACCACAGGGTATTCAGATTCATTGAATCACTGACTGGGGAAACTCTGCAGGGGTGGACTGGTCACGGCCCCTGCAGCTGATGTCAGGTGCAGGGGGGGCGTGATCTGGGGCATGCACACACTTTGCGCATGTGATTAAAAAGCAAAAGGGGTGAGGGAGTAACTAGCGGGGTTTCGTACTCCAGCTACCGGCAAGCTCCCTATACCGCTCCTCCCATCATCCCTGACTCCTGGCCACTGAGGCTGGGGGTGATCAGATATGTAGTCCAAGAACAACTCTAGCTTCCTATGTAACATGGGAGGAGAGCTGGTCTTATGGTAGCAAGCATGAATTCTCCCTGTTGCTAAGCAGGGTCTGCCCTGGTTTGAATTTGAATGGGAGACTACATGTGTGAGCACTGGAAGATATTCCCCTTTGGGAATGGGGCCGCTCTGGGAAGAGCATGTCCAAAGTCCCCTCCCTGGCAGCCTCTCCAAGATAGTGCTGAGAGAAATGCCTGGCTGCAGCCTTGGAGAAGCTGCTGCCAGTCTGGGTAGACAATACTGAGCTAGACGGACCAAGGGTCAGACTCAGTAGAAGGCAGCAGCTTCCTACATTGCTAAAAGCAGAAATTTATGCAGCCCAGGAGCATATTGACCTGGATGGACCAATGGACTAACTCAAGGCCTGTTTAGTACGTTTGCTCCAGTTCCTTAATGAAATAAAAGGCCAAGAGAAATGCAAGTTAGGATCCTAAGGGATTATTTATGTCTTGGAGAGAAAACTCACTTTCCTTCTGTGTGGGAGAAATAATCTCTCGGAAGGACTTCAGGAGGAGACAGTCTGCAATGGGGAACCAATAGACCAGAGAGTGTGGCTTTCACAGCTCACTTATTTAGCTGCGAGTGGTGTCTTAATTATGCCATGATAGCCCTAATTACTTTCTCTGGCAAACTCCAATTCTCTTTGTGGAGGTACTTTTGCCCTTTTAATTGCTGGTTTTATTTTGCAGGTGGCAAGAGTAAGCTCTCCTACTACTGGTATTTTGAGGCCTCTGAGGCTGGAGGTAGCCTATAGCCACCAGCCTAGTAGCCACACTGATAGACCTGTCCTCCATGAATTGGGCAAAGCCCCTTTGAAAGCCATCCAGACTGGTGGCCATCACCCCATCCCGTGGCAGAGGATTCCATAGATCAATTCTGCCCTGGATGAAAAAGCACTTCCTTCTATGGGTCCTCAATTTCCTGGCAATCAGTTTCATGGGATGACCCCTGGCTACTTTGTGCTGGTGATCAAAGCCTGTAAGCCAGCGTGGGGTGAGAGATCAGTTATTAGGGGCTGAGGCTGGATGCAGCCCATTTTATTTTATTTTATCAGATTTGTAGACCACTGCAAACTTCCATCTCTGGGTGGTTCAAGCAGGACACCTGAAATTTTTAGGCCTGTCTAATTATATCCCAAGTCACCTAATGACGCAGCAGAGAAATGACTTGACAAGCAAGCCAGAGGTTGCTGGTTTGAATCCCTACTGGTAAGTTTCCCAGACTATGGGAAACAGCTATATTGGGCAGCAGCAATCTAGGAAGATGCCAAAAGGCATCATCTCATAGTGCATGGGAGGAGGCAATGGTCAACCCCTCCTGTAGTCTACCAAAGAAAACCCTAGGGCTCTGTAGTTGCCAGAAGTCAATACCGAGCCAGCATGGTGTAGTGGTTAGAGTGCTGGACTAGGACTGGGGAGACCCGAGTTCAAATCCCCATTCAGCCATGAGACTTGCTGGGTGACTCTGGGCCAGTCACTTCTCTCTCAGCCTAGCCTACTTCACAGGGTTGTTGTGAGGAGAAACTTCAGTATGTAGTACTCTAGTATGTAGGAAGAGCGGGATATAAAATGTAACAAACAAACAAATAAATAAAATTATATCCCATCATAATATCCCAGGGCCACTCTAGGAATGATAGTAGATAATTTGTGGATTTAAACCTGGATCTGTTACATCACAGAAAAAGAGGAGGGGTGTGTGTTTCCTATTTAAGGAGAAAACTGGTGTGTGGGTGGGGAGCATGGAGCCTTCCCAAACCCTTTCCCTAATGTTCTTTTTGAAGTTGAGCTCACCAGTGGGATTGTAGATCTGGAAAAGATGCAGAAAAGAGCAGCCCAAATGGGTGGGTTGGAGCCCCTTACAAGGCAAAAATATTTGGTAGCTTTTTCATTTACCAGTGGGGGGAAAGGAAAAAAGAAAAAGACTGGATGCATCCCATTTACAAAGCTCATGACAGAGGTTTATTTATAAACCTCATGATAGAGGTTTATTAAAAGGTGTGGAAGCAGAGAATTTGGATAGAGGGAATAATATTCTTGCCCTCTTTCAGTCAGAGCACAACTTCGGCCCCCTGCAGCTGTTGGACTACAACTCCCATCATCCCCACTGTTGCAGGGGATAATGGGAGTTGTAAACCAACCACAGTTGGAGGGCTGAAGTTGTGCAGCCCTGAGTTAGAGGGTAGGGTAGACAAAAGAAATGTGCAAAGGAGTGATAGTTACTGGATTGGATGGTTTAGAAAGAGACAGTGTAAACAGATTCAGGGATGAATAGAAAAATATTTTTCTATTCATCCCTGAATCTGTTTACACTGTCTGTTTCCTTTCCCCCCACTGGTAAATGAAAAAGCTACCAAATATTTTTGCCTTGCAAAGGACTCCAACCCACCCATTTGGGCTGCTCTTTTCTGCATCTTTTCAAGCTTGAAAAGATTGTCAATATTTGAATATTGAAAAAACTGACAATTTGACAATATTGAAAAGATTGTCAAAACTTATCAATATTTATATTTGACCTCTAAGTGGTTTACATAGCAAAGGTATGAGAAAATTGTTCTCAGTCCTGAAAGGGCTCACATTTTTAAAAGGAAAAATATATGTACAAAGAGACACCAGGAACTGGAGAGACACTCTGCCCATTTGGGATGAGTGGGGACAGTTGCCTTGCTGCCGCTTAAATATATACATTTTTATAAATACATTTTTAGAAGGGGCGCCTTAATGATGCTGAGGTTTGCCAGAGGAGGCCTCTCTTCTATTTATTCGGCATCTGTCCACCCTGCTTTTTAACCACCACAAAAACTACCCAGAGTTTTCAAAGTAACAGAAAGGAGAAGATGGTTTTCTGCCCCAAAGAGGCTGCCAATCCCAAAAGAAAAACCAAGGAGAACCCAGCAACAGCTGCTGGAAGGGACGCTGCGCCTGGTCTGAGCTGGGACAGTTGCTCTCTCCCTGGTCCAAATGAGAGAGCCAATGTGTTAAGAAGATGCCCCTTGGCCCAGTCAGTTAAACACAAGGGCTGCCATTTTGAAAAGGGGCCCAGTCAGCTATACGTGATGGAGCTGCCATTTTGAAAAGGTGCCCCCTTGGCCCAGTGGACTAAATATGAGAAAAATGCCATTTTGAAAAGGTGTTCCCTCGGTCCAGTCAGCTGAAGATGAGAGAGCCGCCATTTTGAGAAGGTGTCCATTCCTTGCCCAGTCAGCTGATTACGACAGAGCCACCATTCTGAAAATGTGTCCCCTCCTGGCCTAGTCAGGTGGATATGAAGGAGCAGCCATTCTGAAAAGGTGTCCACTCCTGGCCCAGTCAGCTGATTATGAGAGAACAGCCATTCCGAAAAGGTGTCCAGTCCTGGCCCAGTCAGCTGATTATGAGAGAACAGTCATTTTGAAAAAGTGTCCACTAATGGCCTAGTCAGGTGGATATGAAGGAGCAGCCATTCTGAAAAGGTGTCCACTCCTGGCCCAGTCAGCTGATTATGAGAGAGCAGCCATTTTGAAAAAGTGTCCACTCCTGGCATAGGCAGGTGGATATGAGAGAGCAGCCATTGTGAAAAGGTGTCCACTCCTGGCCTAGTCAGCTGATTATGAGAGAACAGCCATTCTGAAAAGGTGTCCACTCCTGGCCTAGTCAGGTGGATATAAAGTAGCAGCCATTCTGAAAAGGTGTCCACTGCTGACCCAGTCAGCTGGATATGAAGGAGCAGCCATTTTGAAAAGGTGTCCACTCCTGGCCGAGTAAGGTGGATATGAAGGAGCAGCCATTTTGAAAAAGTATCCACTCCTGGCACAGTCAGCTGATAATGAAAGCAGCCATTTTGAAAAGGCATCCATTCCTGGCCCAGTAAGATGATTATGAGAGTAGCCATTTTGAAAAGGTGTCCACTCCTGGCCCAGTGAGCTGATAATGAGAGAGCAGCCATTTTGAAAAGGTGTCCACTCCTAGCCCAGTGAGCTGATAATGAGAGAGCAGCCATTTTGAAAAGGTGTCCACTCCTGGCTATGTCAGCTGATTATGAGAGAACAGCCATTCTAAAAAGGTGTCCACTCCTGGCCTAGAAAGGTGGATATGAAGGAGCAGCCATTCCGAAAAGGTGTCAACTCCTGGCGCAGTCAGCTGATTATGAGTGAGCAGCCATTTTGAAAAGGTGTCCACTCCTGGCCCAGTGAGCTGATAATGGGAGAGCAGCCATTTTGAAAAGGTGTCCACTCCTGCCCCAGTCAGCTGATTATGAGAGAACAGCCATGTTGAAAAGGTGTCCACTCCTGGCCTAGTCAGGTGGATATGAAGGAGCAGCCATTCTGAAAAGGTGTCAACACCTGGCCCAGTCAGCTGATTATGAGAGAGCAGCCATTTTGAAAAGGTGTCCACTCCTGGCCAAGTCAGGTGGATATGAAGGAGCTGTCATTTTGAAAAGGTGTCTACTCCTGGCCCAGTCAGCTGATTATGAGAGAGCAGCCATTTTGAAAAAGTGTCCACTCCTGGCCTAGTCAGGTGGATATGAGAGAGCAGCAATTTTGAAAAGGTATCCACTCCTGGCCCAGTCAGGTGGATATGAAGGAGCAGCCATTCTGAAAAGGTGTCCACTCATGGCCCAGTCAGCTGATTATGAGAGAACAGCCATTCGGAAAAGGTGTCCACTCCTGCCCTAGTCAGGTGAAGGAGCACCCATTCTGAAAAGGTGTCCACTCATGGCCCAGTCAGCTGATTGTGAGAGAACAGCCATTCCGAAAAGGTGTCGAGTCCTGGCCCAGTCAGCTGATTATGAGAGAACAGCCATTTTGAATAGGTGTCCACTCCTGGCCTAGTCAGATGGATATGAAGGAGCAGCCATTCTGAAAAGGTGTCTACTCCTGGCCCAGTCAGCTGATTATGGGAGAGAAGCCATTCTGAAAAGGTGTCCACTCCTGACCCAGTCAGGTGGATATGAAGGAGCAGCCATTCTGAAAAGGTGTCCACTCCTGGCCCAGTCAGCTGATTATGAGAGAGCAGCCATTTCGAAAAGGTGTCCACTCCTGGCCAAATCAGGTGGATATGAAGGAGCAGCCATTCTGAAAACATGTCCACTCCTGGCCCAGTCAGCTGATTATGAGAGGAACAGCCATGTTGAAAAGGTGTCCACTCCCGGCCTAGTCAGGTGGATATGAAGGAGCAGCCATTCTGAAAAGGTGTCTACTCCTGGCCCAGTCAGCTGATTATGAGAGAGCAGCCATTTTGAAAAAGTGTCCACTCCTGGCCTAGTCAGGTGGATATGAGAGAGCAGCAATTTTGAAAAGGTATCCACTCCTGGCCCAGTCAGGTGGATATGAAGGAGCAGCCATTCTGAAAAGGTGTCCACTTATGGCCCAGTCAGCTGATTATGAGAGAACAGCCATTCGGAAAAGGTGTCCACTCCTGCCCTAGTCAGGTGAAGGAGCAGCCATTCTGAAAAGGTGTCCACTCATGGCCCAGTCAGCTGATTGTGAGAGAACAGCCATTCCGAAAAGGTGTCGAGTCCTGGCCCAGTCAGCTGATTATGAGAGAACAGCCATTTTGAATAGGTGTCGACTCCTGGCCTAGTCAGGTGGATATGAAGGAGCAGCCATTCTGAAAACATGTCCACTCCTGGCCCAGTCTGCTGATTATGAGAGAGCAGCCATTCTGAAAAGGTGTCCACTCCTGACTAGTGAGGTGGATATAAAGGAGCAACCATTCTGAAAAGGTTTCCACTCCACGCCCAGTCAGGTGGATATGAAGGAGCAGCAATTCTGAAAAGGTGTCCACTCCTGGCCTAGTCAGCTGATTATGAGAGAACAGCCATTCTGAAAAGGTGTGCACTCCTGGCCTAGTCAGGTGGATATAAAGTAGCAGCAATTCTGAAAAGGTGTCCACTGCTGACCCAGTCAGCTGATTATGAGAGAACAGCCATTGTGAAAAGGTGTCCACTCCTGGCCTAGTCAGCTGATTATGAGAGAACAGCCATTCTGAAAAGGTGTCCACTCCTGGCCTAGTCAGGTGGATATAAAGTAGCAGCCATTCTGAAAAGGTGTCCACTGCTGACCCAGTCAGCTGGATATGAAGGAGCAGCCATTTTGAAAAGGTGTCCACTCCTGGCCGAGTAAGGTGGATATGAAGGAGCAGCCATTTTGAAAAAGTATCCACTCCTGGCACAGTCAGCTGATAATGAAAGCAGCCATTTTGAAAAGGCATCCATTCCTGGCCCAGTAAGATGATTATGAGAGTAGCCATTTTGAAAAGGTGTCCACTCCTGGCCCAGTGAGCTGATAATGAGAGAGCAGCCATTTTGAAAAGGTGTCCACTCCTGGCCCAGTGAGCTGATAATGAGAGAGCAGCCATTTTGAAAAGGTGTCCACTCCTGGCTATGTCAGCTGATTATGAGAGAACAGCCATTCTAAAAAGGTGTCCACTCCTGGCCTAGAAAGGTGGATATGAAGGAGCAGCCATTCCGAAAAGGTGTCAACTCCTGGCGCAGTCAGCTGATTATGAGTGAGCAGCCATTTTGAAAAGGTGTCCACTCCTGGCCCAGTGAGCTGATAATGGGAGAGCAGCCATTTTGAAAAGGTGTCCACTCCTGCCCCAGTCAGCTGATTATGAGAGAACAGCCATGTTGAAAAGGTGTCCACTCCTGGCCTAGTCAGGTGGATATGAAGGAGCAGCCATTCTGAAAAGGTGTCAACACCTGGCCCAGTCAGCTGATTATGAGAGAGCAGCCATTTTGAAAAGGTGTCCACTCCTGGCCAAGTCAGGTGGATATGAAGGAGCTGTCATTTTGAAAAGGTGTCTACTCCTGGCCCAGTCAGCTGATTATGAGAGAGCAGCCATTTTGAAAAAGTGTCCACTCCTGGCCTAGTCAGGTGGATATGAGAGAGCAGCAATTTTGAAAAGGTATCCACTCCTGGCCCAGTCAGGTGGATATGAAGGAGCAGCCATTCTGAAAAGGTGTCCACTCATGGCCCAGTCAGCTGATTATGAGAGAACAGCCATTCGGAAAAGGTGTCCACTCCTGCCCTAGTCAGGTGAAGGAGCACCCATTCTGAAAAGGTGTCCACTCATGGCCCAGTCAGCTGATTGTGAGAGAACAGCCATTTTGAATAGGTGTCCACTCCTGGCCTAGTCAGATGGATATGAAGGAGCAGCCATTCTGAAAAGGTGTCCACTCCTGGCCCAGTCAGCTGATTATGGGAGAGAAGCCATTCTGAAAAGGTGTCCACTCCTGACCCAGTCAGGTGGATATGAAGGAGCAGCCATTCTGAAAAGGTGTCCACTCCTGGCCCAGTCAGCTGATTATGAGAGAGCAGCCATTTCGAAAAGGTGTCCACTCCTGGCCAAATCAGGTGGATATGAAGGAGCAGCCATTCTGAAAACATGTCCACTCCTGGCCCAGTCAGCTGATTATGAGAGGAACAGCCATGTTGAAAAGGTGTCCACTCCTGGCCTAGTCAGGTGGATATGAAGGAGCAGCCATTCTGAAAAGGTGTCTACTCCTGGCCCAGTCAGCTGATTATGAGAGAGCAGCCATTTTGAAAAAGTGTCCACTCCTGGCCTAGTCAGGTGGATATGAGAGAGCAGCAATTTTGAAAAGGTATCCACTCCTGGCCCAGTCAGGTGGATATGAAGGAGCAGCCATTCTGAAAAGGTGTCCACTTATGGCCCAGTCAGCTGATTATGAGAGAACAGCCATTCGGAAAAGGTGTCCACTCCTGCCCTAGTCAGGTGAAGGAGCAGCCATTCTGAAAAGGTGTCCACTCATGGCCCAGTCAGCTGATTGTGAGAGAACAGCCATTCCGAAAAGGTGTCGAGTCCTGGCCCAGTCAGCTGATTATGAGAGAACAGCCATTTTGAATAGGTGTCGACTCCTGGCCTAGTCAGGTGGATATGAAGGAGCAGCCATTCTGAAAACATGTCCACTCCTGGCCCAGTCTGCTGATTATGAGAGAGCAGCCATTCTGAAAAGGTGTCCACTCCTGACTAGTGAGGTGGATATAAAGGAGCAACCATTCTGAAAAGGTTTCCACTCCACGCCCAGTCAGGTGGATATGAAGGAGCAGCCATTCTGAAAAGGTGTCCACTCCTGGCCTAGTCAGCTGATTATGAGAGAACAGCCATTCTGAAAAGGTGTGCACTCCTGGCCTAGTCAGGTGGATATAAAGTAGCAGTAATTCTGAAAAGGTGTCCACTGCTGACCCAGTCAGCTGATTATGAGAGAACAGCCATTGTGAAAAGGTGTCCACTCCTGGCCTAGTCAGCTGGATATGAAGGAGCAGCCATTTTGAAAAGGTGTCCACTCCTGGCCGAGTAAGGTGGATATGAAGGAGCAGCCATTTTGAAAAAGTATCCACTCCTGGCACAGTCAGCTGATAATGAAAGCAGCCATTTTGAAAAGGCATCCATTCCTGGCCCAGTAAGCTGATTATGAGAGTAGCCATTTTGAAAAGGTTCCACTCCTGGCCAAGTCAGCTGATTATGAGAGAGCAGCAATTTTGAAAAGGTGTCCACTCCTGGTCCAGTGAGCTGATAATGAGAGAGCAGCCATTTTGAAAAGGTGTCCACTCCTGGCTATGTCAGCTGATTATGAGAGAACAGAAATTCTAAAAAGGTGTCCACTCCTGGCCTAGAAAGGTGGATATGAAGGAGCAGCAATTCTGAAAAGGTGTCAACTCCTGGCCCAGTCAGCTGATTATGAGAGAGCAGCCATTTTGAAAAGGTGTCCACTCCTGGCCCAGTGAGCTGATAATGGGGGAGCAACCATTTTGAAAAGGTGTCCACTCCTGCCCCAGTCAGCTGATTATGAGAGAACAGCCATGTTGAAAAGGTGTCCACTCCTGGCCTAGTCAGGTGGATATGACGGAGCAGCCATTCTGAAAAGGTGTCAACACCTGGCCCAGTCAGCTGATTATGAGAGAGCAGCCATTTTGAAAAGGTGTCCACTCCTGGCCAAGTCAGGTGGATATGAAGGAGCTGTCATTTTGAAAATGTGTCTACTCCTGGCCCAGTCAGCTGATTATGAGAGAGCAGCCATTTTGAAAAAGTGTCCACTCCTGGCCTAGTCAGGTGGATATGAGAGAGCAGCAATTTTGAAAAGGTATCCACTCCTGGCCCAGTCAGGTGGATATGAAGGAGCAGCCATTCTGAAAAGGTGTCCACTCATGCCCCAGTCAGCTGATTATGAGAGAACAGCCATTCGGAAAAGGTGTCCACTCCTGCCCTAGTCAGGTGAAGGAGCAGCCATTCTGAAAAGGTGTCCACTCATGGCCCAGTCAGCTGATTGTGAGAGAACAGCCATTCCGAAAAGGTGTCGAGTCCTGGCCCAGTCAGCTGATTATGAGAGAACAGCCATTTTGAATAGGTGTCCACTCCTGGCCTAGTCAGGAGGATATGAAGGAGCAGCAATTCTGAAAAGGTGTCCACTCCTGGCCCAGTCAGCTGATTATGAGTGAGCAGCCATTCTGAAAAGGTGTCCACTCCTGACCCAGTCAGGAGGATATGAAGGAGCAGCCATTCTGAAAAGGTGCCCACTCCTGGCCCAGTCAGCTGATTATGAGAGAGCAGCCATTCTGAAAAGGTGTCCACTCCTGGCTAGTGAGGTGGATATAAAGGAGCAACCATTCTGAAAAGGTTCCCACTCCTCGCCCAGTCAGGTGGATATGAAGGAGCAGCCATTTTGAAAAGGTGTCCACTCCTAGTCCAGTCAGCTGATTATGAGAGAACAGCCATTTCGAACAGGTGTCCACTCCTGGCCCAGTCAGCTGATTATGAGAGAACAGCCATATTTAAAAGGTGTCCACTCCTGGCCCAGTCTGCTGATTATGAGAGAACAGCCATTTTGAAAAGGTGTCCACGCCTGGCCTAGTCAGGTGCATATGAACGAGCAGCCATTTTGAAAAGGTGTGCACTCCTGGACCAGTCAGTTGAATATGAAGGAGCAGCCATTCTGAAAATGTGTCCACTCCTGGCCCAGTCAGCTGATTATGAGAGACCAGCCATATTGAAAAGGTGTCCACTCCTGGCCCAGTCAGCTGATTTTGCTAGAGCAGCAATTTTGAAAAGGTGTCCACTCCTGTCCCAGTCAGCTGATTATGAAAGAACAGCCATTTTCAAAATGTGTCCACTCCTGGCCCAGTAAGCTCATTAAAAGAGAGCAGCCATTTTGAAAAGGTGTCCACTCCTGGCGCAGTCAGGTGGATGTGAAGGAGCAGCCGTTCTGAAAAAGTGACCAATCCTTTCCCAGTCAGCTGATTATGAGAGAACAGCCATTTTGAAAAGGTGTCCACTCCTGGCCCAGTCAGTTATATATGAAGGAGCAGCCATTTTGAAAAGGTGACCACTCCTGGCCCAGTAAGCTGATTATGAGAGAGCAACCATTCTGAAAAGGTGTCAACTCCTGGCCCAGTCAGCTGAATGTGTGAGAACAGCCATTTTGAAAAGGTGTCCTATCGTGGCCCAATCAGCTGATTATGAGAGAGCAGCCATTTTGAAAAGGTGTCTACTCCTGGCCTAGTCAGGTGGATATGTAGGAGCAGCCATTCTGAAAAGGTGTCCAGTCCTGGCCCAGTCAGCTGATTATGAGAGAACAGCCATTCCGAAAAGGTGTGGAGTCCTGGCCCAGTCAGCTGATTATGAGAGAGCAGCCATTTTGAAAAAGTGTGCAATCCTGGCATAGGCAGGTGGATATGAGAGAGCAGCCATTTTGAAAAGGTATCCACTCCTGGCCCAGTCAGGTGGATATGAAGGAGCAGCCATTCTGAAAAGGTGTCCACTCCTGGCCTAGTCAGCTGATTATGAGAGAACAGCCATTCTGAAAAGGTGTCCACTCCTGGCCTTGTCAGGTGGATATAAAGTAGCAGCAATTCTGAAAAGGTGTCCACTGCTGACCCAGTCAGCTGATTATGAGAGAACAGCCATTGTGAAAATGTGTCCACACCTGGCCTAGTCAGCTGGATATGAAGGAGCAGCCATTCTGAAAAGGTGTCCACTCCTGGCCCAGTCAGCTGATTATGAGAGAGCAGCCATTTTGAAAAGGTGTCCACTCCTGGCCCAGTCAGCTGATTATGAGAGAGCAGCCATTTTGAAAAGGTGTCCACTCCTGGCCAAATCAGGTGGATATGAAGGAGCAGCCATTCTGAAAACATGTCCACTCCTGGCCCAGTCAGCTGATTATGAGAGAGCAGCCATTCTGAAAAGGTGTCCACTCCTGGCTAGTGAGGTGGATATAAAGGAGCAACCATTCTGAAAAGGTTTCCACTCCTCGCCCAGTCAGGTGGATATGAAGGAGCAGCCATTTTGAAAAGGTGTCCACTCCTAGTCCAGTCAGCTGATTATGAGAGAACAGCCATTTTGAACAGGTGTCCACTCCTGGACCAGTCAGCTGATTATGAGAGAACAGCCATATTGAAAAGGTGTCCACTCCTGGCCCAGTCTGCTGATTATGAGAGAACAGCCATTTTGAAAAGGTGTCCACGCCTGGCCTAGTCAGGTGCATATGAACGAGCAGCCATTCTGAAAAGGTGTGCACTCCTGGACCAGTCAGTTGAATATGAAGGAGCAGCCATTCTGAAAATGTGTCCACTCCTGTCCCAGTCAGCTGATTATGAGAGACCAGCCATATTGAAAAGGTGTCCACTCCTGGCCCAGTCAGCTGATTTTGCTAGAGCAGCAATTTTGAAAAGGTGTCCACTCCTGTCCCAGTCAGCTGATTATGAAAGAACAGCCATTTTCAAAATGTGTCCACTCCTGGCCCAGTAAGCTCATTAAAAGAGAGCAGCCATTTTGAAAAGGTGTCCACTCCTGGCGCAGTCAGGTGGATGTGAAGGAGCAGCCGTTCTGAAAAAGTGACCAATCCTTTCCCAGTCAGCTGATTATGAGAGAACAGCCATTTTGAAAAGGTGTCCACTCCTGGCCTAGTCAGTTATATATGAAGGAGCAGCCATTTTGAAAAGGTGACCACTCCTGGCCCAGTAAGCTGATTATGAGAGAGCAACCATTCTGAAAAGTTGTCAACTCCTGGCCCAGTCAGCTGAATGTGTGAGAACAGCCATTTTGAAAAGGTGTCCTATCGTGGCCCAATCAGCTGATTATGAGAGAGCAGCATTTTGAAAAGGTGTCCACTCCTGGCCTAGTCAGGTGGATATGTAGGAGGAGCCATTCTGAAAAGGTGTCCACTCCAGGCCCAGTCAGCTGATTATGAGAGAACAGCCATTCCGAAAAGGTGTGCAGTCCTGGCCCAGTCAGCTGATTATGAGAGAGCAGCCATTTTGAAAAAGTGTGCACTCCTGGCATAGGCAGGTGGATATGAGAGAGCAGCCATTTTGAAAAGGTATCCACTCCTGGCCCAGTCAGGTGGATATGAAGGAGCAGCCATTCTGAAAAGGTGTCCACTCCTGGCCTAGTCAGCTGATTATGAGAGAACAGACATTTTGAAAAGGTGTCCACTCCTGGCCAAGTCAGCTGATTATGAGAGAGCAGCCATTTTGAAAAGGTGTCCACTCCTGGCCCAGAGAGCTGATAATGAGAAAGCACCCATTTTGAAAAGGTGTCCACTCCTGGCTATGTCAGCTGATTATGAGAGAACAGCCATTCTGAAAAGGTGTCCACTCCTGGCCTAGAAAGGTGGATATGAAGGAGCAACCATTCCGAAAAGGTGTCAACACCTGGCCCAGTCAGCTGATTATGAGAGAGCAGCCATTTTGAAAAGGTGTCCACTCCTGTCCAAGTCAGGTGGATATGAAGGAGCTGTCATTTTGAAAAGGTGTCTACTCCTGGCCCAGTCAGCTGATTATGGGAGAGTAGCCATTTTGAAAAAGTGTCCACTCCTGGCCTAGTCAGGTGGATATGAGAGAGCAGCAATTTTGAAAAGGTATCCACTCCTGGCCGAGTCAGGTGGATATGAAGGAGCAGCCATTCTGAAAAGGTGTCCACTCATGGCCCAGTCAGCTGATTATGAGAGAACAGCCATTCTGAAAAGGTGTCCACTCCTGCCCTAGTCAGGTGAAGGAGCAGCCATTCTGAAAAGGTGTCCACTCATAGCCCAGTCAGCTGATTGTGAGAGAACATCCATTCCGAAAAGGTGTCTACTCCTGGCCCAGTCAGCTGATTATGAGAGAACAGCCATTTTGAACAGGTGTCCACTCCTGGCCCAGTCAGCTGATTATGAGAGAACAGCCTTATTGAAAAGGTGTCCACTCCTGGCCCAGTCTGCTGATTATGAGAGAACAGCCATTTTGAAAAGGTGTCCACGCCTGGTCTAGTCAGGTGCATATGAAAGAGCAGCCATTCTGAAAAGGTGTGCACTCCTGGACCAGTCAGTTGAATATGAAGGAGCAGCCATTCTGAAAATGTGTCCACTCCTGGCCCAGTCAGCTGATTATGAGAGACCAGCCATATTGAAAAGGTGTCCACTCCTGTCCCAGTCAGCTGATTATGAAAGAACAGCCATTTTCAAAATGTGTCCACTCCTGGCCCAGTAAGCTCATTAAAAGAGAGCAGCCATTTTGAAAAGGTGTCCACTCCTGGCGCAGTCAGGTGGATGTGAAGGAGCAGCCGTTCTGAAAAAGTGACCAATCCTTTCCCAGTCAGCTGATTATGAGAGAACAGACATTTTGAAAAGGTGTCCACTCCTGGCCCAGTCAGTTATATATGAAGGAGCAGCCATTTTGAAAAGGTGACCACTCCTGGCCCAGTAAGCTGATTATGAGAGAGCAACCATTCTGAAAAGGTGTCAACTCCTGGCCCAGTCAGCTGAATGTGTGAGAACAGCGATTTTGAAAAGGTGTCCTATCGTGGCCCAATCAGCTGATTATGAGAGAGCAGCCATTTTGAAAAGGTGTCCACTCCTGGCCTAGTCAGGTGGATTTGAAGGAGCAGCCATTCTGGAAAGGTGTCCACTCCAGGCCCTGTCAGCTGATTATGAGAGAACAGCCATTCCGAAAAGGTGTCCAGTCCTGGCCCAGTCAGCTGATTATGAGAGAACAGTCATTTTGAAAAAGTGTCCTCTAATGGCCTAGTCAGGTGGATATGAAGGAGCAGCCATTCTGAAAAGGTGTCCACTCCTGGCCCAGTCAGCTGATTATGAGAGAGCAGCCATTTTGAAAAAGTGTGCACTCCTGGCATAGGGAGGTGGATATGAGAGAGCAGCCATTTTGAAAAGGTATCCACTCCTGGCCCAGTCAGGTGGATATGAAGGAGCAGCCATTCTGAAAAGGCATCCATTCCTGGCCCAGTCAGCTGATTATGAGAGCAGCCATTTTGGAAAGGTGTCCACTCCTGGCCAAGTCAGCTGATTATGAGAGAGCAGCCATTTTGAAAATGTGTCCACTCCTGCCCAGTGAGCTGATAATGAGAGAGCAGCCATTTTGAAAAGGTGTCCACTCCTGGCCCAGTAAGCTTATTAAAAGAAAGCAGCCATTTTGAAAAGGTGTCCACTCCTGGCGCAGTCAGGTGGATGTGAAGGAGCAGCCGTTCTGAAAAAGTGACCAATCCTTTCCCAGTCAGCTGATTATGAGAGAACAGCCATTCTGAAAAGGTTTCCACTCCTGGCCCAGTCTGCTGATTATGAGAGAACAGCCATTTTGAAAATCTGTCCAGTCCTGGCCCAGTCAGTTATATATGAAGGAGCTGTCAATTTGAAAAGGTGTCTACTCCTGGCCCAGTCAGCTGATTATGAGAGAGCAGCCATTTTTAAAAAGTGTCCACTCCTGGCCTAGTCAGGTGGATATGAGAGAGCAGCAATTTTGAAAAAGTGTCCACTCCTGGCCTAGTCAGGTGGATATGAGAGAGCAGCAATTTTGAAAATGTGTCCATTCCTGGCCCAGTCAGAGGGGTTATGAAGGAGCAGCCATTCTGAAAAGGTGTCCACTCCTGGCCCAGTCAGCTGATTATGAGAGAGCAGCCATTTTGAAAAGGTGTCCACTCCTGGCCCAGTCAGCTGATTTTGCTAGAGCAGCAATTTTGAAAAGTTGTCCACTCCTGGCCCAGTCAGTTATATATGAAGGAGCAGCCATTTCGAAAATGTGTCCACTCCTGGCCCAGTCAGTTATAGATGAAGGAGCAGCCGTTTTGAAAAGGTGACCACTCCTGGCCCAGTCAGCTGATTATGAGAGAGCAACCATTCTGAAAAGGTGTTAACTCCTGGCCCAGTCAGCTGAATGTGTGAGAACAGCCATTTTGAAAAGGTGTCCTATCGTGGCCCAATCAGCTGATTATGAGAGAGCAGCCATTTTGAAAAGGTGTCCACTCCTGGCCTAGTCAGGTGGATATGAAGGAGCAACCATTCTGAAAAGGTGTCCACTCCTGGCCCAGTCAGCTGATTATGAGAGAGCAGCCATTTTGAAAAGGTGTCCACTCCTGGCCAAATCAGGTGGATATGAAGGAGCAGCCATTCTGAAAACATGTCCACTCCTGGCTCAGTCAGCTGATTATGAGAGAGCAGCCATTCTGAAAATGTGTCCACTCCTGGCTAGTGAGGTGGATATAAAGGAGCAACCATTCTGAAAAGGTTTCCACTCCTCGCCCAGTCAGGTGGATATGAAGGAGCAGCCATTCTGAAAAGGTGTCCACTCCTAGTCCAGTCAGCTGATTATGAGAGAACAGCCATTTTGAACAGGTGTCCACTCCTGGCCCAGTCAGCTGATTATGAGAGATCAGCCATATTGAAAAGGTGTCCACTATTGGACCAGTCTGCTGATTATGAGAGAACAGCCATTTTGAAAATCTGTCCACTCCTGGTCCAGTCAGGTGCATATGAACGAGCAGCCATTCTGAAAAGGTGTGCACTCCTGGCGCAGTCAGGTGGATGTGAAGGAGCAGCCGTTCTGAAAAAGTGACCAATCCTTTCCCAGTCAGCTGATTATGAGAGAACAGCCATTCTGAAAAGGTTTCCACTCCTGGCCCAGTCTGCTGATTATGAGAGAACAGCCATTTTGAAAATCTGTCCAGTCCTGGCCCAGTCAGTTATATATGAAGGAGCTGTCAATTTGAAAAGCTGTCTACTCCTGGCCCAGTCAGCTGATTATGAGAGAGCAGCCATTTTTAAAAAGTGTCCACTCCTGGCCTAGTCAGGTGGATATGAGAGAGCAGCAATTTTGAAAAAGTGTCCACTCCTGGCCTAGTCAGGTGGATATGAGAGAGCAGCAATTTTGAAAATGTGTCCATTCCTGGCCCAGTCAGGGGGATATGAAGGAGCAGCCATTCTGAAAAGGTGTCCACTCCTGGCCCAGTCAGCTGATTATGAGAGAGCAGCCATTTTGAAAAGGTGTCCACTCCTGGCCCAGTCAGCTGATTTTGCTAGAGCAGCAATTTTGAAAAGTTGTCCACTCCTGGCCCAGTCAGTTATATATGAAGGAGCAGCCATTTTGAAAATGTGTCCACTCCTGGCCCAGTCAGTTATATATGAAGGAGCAGCCGTTTTGAAAAGGTGACCACTCCTGGCCCAGTCAGCTGATTATGAGAGAGCAACCATTCTGAAAAGGTGTTAACCCCTGGCAGAGTCAGCTGAATGCGTGAGAACAGCCATTTTGAAAAGGTGTCCTATCGTGGCCCAATCAGCTGATTATGAGAGAGCAGCCATTTTGAAAAGGTGTCCACTCCTGGCCTAGTCAGGTGGATATGAAGGAGCAACCATTCTGAAAAGGTTTCAACTCCTGGCCCAGTCTGCTGATTATGAGAGAACAGCCATTTTGAAAAGGTGTCCACTCCTGGCCAGGCAGTTATATATGAAGGAGCAGCCATTTTGAAAAGGTGACCACTCCTGGCCCAGTCAGCTGATTATGAGAGAGCAACCATTCTGAAAAGGTGTCAACTCCTGGCCCAGTCAGCTGAATGTGTGAGAACAGCCATTTTGAAAAGGTGTCCTATCGTGGCCCAATCAGCTGATTATGAGAGAGCAGCCATTTTGAAAAGGTGTCCACTACTGGCCTAGTCAGGTGGATATGAAGGAGCAGCCATTCTGAAAAGGTGTCCACTCCAGGCCCAGTCAGCTGATTATGAGAGAACAGCCATTCCGAAATGGTGTCCAGTCCTGGCCCAGTCAGCTGATTATGAGAGAACAGTCATTTTGAAAAAGTGTCCACTAATGGCCTAGTCAGGTGGATATGAAGGAGCAGCCATTCTGAAAAGGTGTCCACTCCTATCCCAGTCAGCTGATTATGAGAGAGCAGCCATTTTGAAAAAGTGTGCACTCCTGGCATAGGCAGGTGGATATGAGAGAGCAGCCATTTTGAAAAGGTGTCCACTCCTGGCCAAATCAGGTGGATATGAAGGAGCAGCCATTCTGAAAACATGTCCACTCCTGGCCCAGTCAGCTGATTATGAGAGAGCAGCCATTCTGAAAATGTGTCCACTCCTGGCTAGTGAGGTGGATATAAAGGAGCAACCATTCTGAAAAGGTGTCCACTCCTAGTCCAGTCAGCTGATTATGAGAGAACAGCCATTTTGAACAGGTGTCCACTCCTGGCCCAGTCAGCTGATTATGAGAGATCAGCCATATTGAAAAGGTGTCCACCATTGGACCAGTCTGCTGATTATGAGAGAACAGCCATTTTGAAAATCTGTCCACTCCTGGTCCAGTCATGTGCATATGAACGAGCAGCCATTCTGAAAAGGTGTGCACTCCTGGCGCAGTCAGGTGGATGTGAAGGAGCAGCCGTTCTGAAAAAGTGACCAATCCTTTCCCAGTCAGCTGATTATGAGAGAACAGCCATTCTGAAAAGGTTTCCACTCCTGGCCCAGTCTGCTGATTATGAGAGAACAGCCATTTTGAAAATCTGTCCAGTCCTGGCCCAGTCAGTTATATATGAAGGAGCTGTCATTTTGAAAAGGTGTCTACTCCTGGCCCAGTCAGCTGATTATGAGAGAGCAGCCATTTTGAAAAAGTGTCCACTCCTGGCCTAGTCAGGTGGATATGAGAGAGCAGCAATTTTGAAAAAGTGTCCACTCCTGGCCTAGTCAGGTGGATATGAGAGAGCAGCAATTTTGAAAATGTGTCCATTCCTGGCCCAGTCAGGGGGATATTAAGGAGCAGCCATTCTGAAAAGGTGTCCACTCCTGGCCCAGTCAGCTGATTATGAGAGAGCAGCCATTTTGAAAAGGTGTCCACTCCTGGCCCAGTCAGCTGATTTTGCTAGAGCAGCAATTTTGAAAAGTTGTCCACTCCTGGCCCAGTCAGTTATATATGAAGGAGCAGCCGTTTTGAAAAGGTGACCACTCCTGGCCCAGTCAGCTGATTATGAGAGAGCAACCATTCTGAAAAGGTGTTAACTCCTGGCCCAGTCAGCTGAATGTGTGAGAACAGCCATTTTGAAAAGGTGTCCTATCGTGGCCCAATCAGCTGATTATGAGAGAGCAGCCATTTTGAAAAGGTGTCCACTCCTGGCCTAGTCAGGTGGATATGAAGGAGCAACCATTCTGAAAAGGTTTCCACTCCTGGCCCAGTCTGCTGATTATGAGAGAACAGCCATTTTGAAAAGGTGTCCACTCCTGGCCAGGCAGTTATATATGAAGGAGCAGCCATTTTGAAAAGGTGACCACTCCTGGCCCAGTCAGCTGATTATGAGAGAGCAACCATTCTGAAAAGGTGTCCACTCCAGGCCCAGTCAGCTGATTATGAGAGAACAGCCATTCCGAAATGGTGTCCAGTCCTGGCCCAGTCAGCTGATTATGAGAGAACAGTCATTTTGAAAAAGTGTCCACTAATGGCCTAGTCAGGTGGATATGAAGGAGCAGCCATTCTGAAAAGGTGTCCACTCCTATCCCAGCCAGCTGATTATGAGAGAGCAGCCATTTTGAAAAAGTGTGCACTCCTGGCATAGGCAGGTGGATATGAGAGAGCAGCCATTTTGAAAAGGTATCCACTCCTGTCCCAGTCAGGTGGATATGAAGGAGCAGCCATTCTGAAAAGGTGTCCACTCCTGGCCTAGTCAGCTGATTATGAGAGAACAGCCATTCTGAAAAGGTGTCCACTCCTGGCCTTGTCAGGTGGATATAAAGTAGCAGGAATTCTGAAAAGGTGTCCACTGCTGACCCAGTCAGCTGATTATGAGAGAACACCCATTGTGAAAAGGTGTCCACTCCTGGCCTAGTCAGCTGGATATGATGGAGCAGCCATTTTGAAAAGGTGTCCACTCCTGGCCGAGTCAGGTGGATATGAAGGAGCAGCCATTTTGAAAAAGTATCCACTCTTGGCACAGTCAGCTGATAATGGAGGCAGCCATTTTGAAAAGGCATCCATTCCTGGCCCAGTCAGCTGATTATGAGAGCAGCCATTCAGAAAAGGTTTCCACTACTGGCCAAGTCAGCTGATTATGAGAGAGCAGCCATTTTGAAAAGGTGACCACTCCTGGCCCAGTGAGCTGATAATGAGAGAGCAGCCATTTTGAAAAGGTGTCCACTCCTGGCTATGTCAGCTGATTATGAGAGAACAGCCATTCTAAAAACGTGTGCACTCCTGGCCTAGAAAGGTGGATATGAAGGAGCAGCCATTCCGAAAAGGTGTCAACTCCTGGCCCAGTCAGCTGATTATCAGAGAGCAGCCATTTTGAAAAGGTGTCCACTCCTGGCCCAGTGAGCTGATAATGGGAGAGCAGCCATTTCGAAAAGGTGTCCACTCCTGCCCCAGTCAGCTGATTATGAGAGAACAGCCATGTTGAAAAGGTGTCCACTCCTGGCCTAGTCAGGTGGATATGAAGGAGCAGCCATTCTGAAAAGGTGTCAACACCTGGCCCAGTCAGCTGATTATGAGAGAGCAGCCATTTTGAAAATGTGTCCACTCCTGGCCAAGTCAGGTGGATATGAAGGAGCTGTCATTTTGAAAAGGTGTCCACTCATGGCCCAGTCAGCAGATTATGAGAGAACAGCCATTCGGAAAAGGTGTCCACTCATGGCCCAGTCAGCTGATTATGAGAGAACAGCCATTCGGAAAAGGTGTCCACTCCTGCCCCAGTCATGTGAAAGAGCAGCCATTCTGAAAAGGTGTCCACTCATGGCCCAGTAAGCTGATTGTGAGAGAACAGCCATTCCGAAAAGGTGTCCACTCATGGCCCAGTCAGCAGATTATGAGAGAACAGCCATTCGGAAAAGGTGTCCACTCATGGCCCAGTCAGCTGATTATGCGAGAACAGCCATTCGGAAAAGGTGTCCACTCCTGCCCCAGTCAGGTGAAAGAGCAGCCATTCTGAAAAGGTGTCCACTCATGGCCCAGTCAGCTGATTATGAGAGAACAGCCATTTTGAATAGGTGTCCACTCCTGGCCTAGTCAGGTGGATATGAAGGAGCAGCCATTCTGAAAAGGTGTCAACACCTGGCCCAGTCAGCTGATTATGAGAGAGCAGCCATTTTGAAAATGTGTCCGCTCCTGGCCAAGTCAGGTGGATATGAAGGAGCTGTCATTTTGAAAAGGTGTCCACTCATGGCCCAGTCAGCAGATTATGAGAGAACAGCCATTCGGAAAAGGTGTCCACTCATGGCCCAGTCAGCTGATTATGAGAGAACAGCCATTCGGAATAGGTGTCCACTCCTGCCCCAGTCAGGTGAAAGAGCAGCCATTCTGAAAAGGTGTCCACTCATGGCCCAGTCAGCTGATTGTGAGAGAACAGCCATTCCGAAAAGGTGTCCACTCCTGGCCCAGTCAGCTGATTATGAGAGAACAGCCATTTTGAATAGGTGTCCACTCCTGGCCTAGTCAGGTGGATATGAAGGAGGAGCCATTCTGAAAAGGTGTCCACTCCTGGCCCAGTCAGCTGATTATGAGAGAGCAGCCATTCTGAAAAGGTGTCCACTCCTGGCCCAGTCAGGTGGATATGAAGGAGCAGCCATTCTGAAAAGGTGTCCACTCCTGGCCCAGTCAGCTGATTATGAGAGAGCAGCCATTTTGAAAAGGTGTCCACTCCTGGCCAAATCAGGTGGATATGAAGGAGCAGCCATTCTGAAAACATGTCCACTCCTGGCCCAGTCAGCTGATTATGAGAGAGCAGCCATTCTGAAAAGGTGTCCACTCCTGGCTAGTGAGGTGGATATGAAGGAGCAGCCAATCTGAAAAGGTGTCCACTCCTAGTCCAGTCAGCTGAGTATGAGAGAACAGCCATTTTCAAAATGTGTCCACTCCTGGCACAGTAAGCTCATTAAAAGAGAGCAGCCATTTTGAAAAGGTGTCCACTCCTGGCGCAGTCTGGTGGATGTGAAGGAGCAGCCGTTCTGAAAAAGTGACCAATCCTTTCCCAGTCAGCTGATTATGAGTGAACAGCCATTCTGAAAAGGTTTCCACTCCTGGCCCAGTCTGCTGATTATGAGAGAACAGCCATTTTGAAAAGGTGTCCACTCCTGGCCCAGTCAGTTATATATGAAGGAGCAGCCATTTTGAAAAGGTGACCACTCCTGGCCCAGTCAGCTGATTATGAGAGAGCAACCATTCTGAAAAAGTGTCCACTCCTGGCCTAGTAAGGTGGATATGAGAGAGCAGCAATTTTGAAAAAGTGTCCACTCCTGGCCTAGTCAGGTGGATATGAGAGAGCAGCAATTTTGAAAATGTGTCCATTCCTGGCCCAGTCAGCTGATTATGAGAGAGCAGCCATTTTGAAAAGGTGTCCACTCCTGGCCCAGTCAGCTGATTTTGCTAGAGCAGCAATTTTGAAAAGTTGTCCACTCCTGGCCCAGTCAGTTATATATGAAGGAGCAGCCATTTTGAAAATGTGTCCACTCCTGGCCCAGTCAGTTATATATGAAGGAGCAGCCGTTTTGAAAAGGTGACCACTCCTGGCCCAGTCAGCTGATTATGAGAGAGCAACCATTCTGAAAAGGTGTTAACTCCTGGCCCAGTCAGCTGAATGTGTGAGAACAGCCATTTTGAAAAGGTGTCCTATCGTGGCCCAATCAGCTGATTATGAGAGAGCAGCCATTTTGAAAAGGTGTCCACTCCTGGCCTAGTCAGGTGGATATGAAGGAGCAACCATTCTGAAAAGGTTTCCACTCCTGGCCCAGTCTGCTGATTATGAGAGAACAGCCATTTTGAAAAGGTGTCCACTCCTGGCCAGGCAGTTATATATGAAGGAGCAGCCATTTTGAAAAGGTGACCACTCCTGGCCCAGTCAGCTGATTATGAGAGAGCAACCATTCTGAAAAGGTGTCCACTCCCGGCCCAGTCAGATGATTATGAGAGAACAGCCATTCCGAAATGGTGTCCAGTCCTGGCCCAGTCAGCTGAATATGAGAGAACAGTCATTTTGAAAAAGTGTCCACTAATGGCCTAGTCAGGTGGATATGAAGGAGCAGCCATTCTGAAAAGGTGTCCACTCCTATCCCAGTCAGCTGATTATGAGAGAGCAGCCATTTTGAAAAAGTGTGCACTCCTGGCATAGGCAGGTGGATATGAGAGAGCAGCCATTTTGAAAAGGTATCCACTCCTGTCCCAGTCAGGTGGATATGAAGGAGCAGCCATTCTGAAAAGGTGTCCACTCCTGGCCTAGTCAGCTGATTATGAGAGAACAGCCATTCTGAAAAGGTGTCCACTCCTGGCCTTGTCAGGTGGATATAAAGTAGCAGGAATTCTGAAAAGGTGTCCACTGCTGACCCAGTCAGCTGATTATGAGAGAACACCCATTGTGAAAAGGTGTCCACTCCTGGCCTAGTCAGCTGGATATGATGGAGCAGCCATTTTGAAAAGGTGTCCACACCTGGCCGAGTCAGGTGGATATGAAGGAGCAGCCATTTTGAAAAAGTATCCACTCTTGGCACAGTCAGCTGATAATGGAGGCAGCCATTTTGAAAAGGCATCCATTCCTGGCCCAGTCAGCTGATTATGAGAGCAGCCATTTAGAAAAGGTTTCCACTCCTGGCCCAGTGAGCTGATAATGAGAGAGCAGCCATTTTGAAAAGGTGTCCACTCCTGGCTATGTCAGCTGATTATGAGAGAACAGCCATTCTAAAAACGTGTGCACTCCTGGCCTAGAAAGGTGGATATGAAGGAGCAGCCATTCCGAAAAGGTGTCAACTCCTGGCCCAGTCAGCTGATTATGAGAGAGCAGCCATTTTGAAAAGGTGTCCACTCCTGGCCCAGTGAGCTGATAATGGGAGAGCAGCCATTTTGAAAAGGTGTCCACTCCTGCCCCAGTCAGCTGATTATGAGAGAACAGCCATGTTGAAAAGGTGTCCACTCCTGGCCTAGTCAGGTGGATATGAAGGAGCAGCCATTCTGAAAAGGTGTCAACACCTGGCCCAGTCAGCTGATTATGAGAGAGCAGCCATTTTGAAAATGTGTCCACTCCTGGCCAAGTCAGGTGGATATGAAGGAGCTGTCATTTTGAAAAGGTGTCCACTCATGGCCCAGTCAGCAGATTATGAGAGAACAGCCATTCGGAAAAGGTGTCCACTCATGGCCCAGTCAGCTGATTATGAGAGAACAGCCATTCGGAAAAGGTGTCCACTCCTGCCCCAGTCATGTGAAAGAGCAGCCATTCTGAAAAGGTGTCCACTCATGGCCCAGTCAGCTGATTGTGAGAGAACAGCCATTCCGAAAAGGTGTCCACTCATGGCCCAGTCAGCAGATTTTGAGAGAACAGCCATTCGGGAAAGGTGTCCACTCATGGCCCAGTCAGCTGATTATGAGAGAACAGCCATTCGGAAAAGGTGTCCACTCCTGCCCCAGTCAGGTGAAAGAGCAGCCATTCTGAAAAGGTGTCCACTCATGGCCCAGTCAGCTGATTATGAGAGAACAGCCATTTTGAATAGGTGTCCACTCCTGGCCTAGTCAATTGGATATGAAGGAGCAGCCATTCTGAAAAGGTGTCCACTCCTGGCCCAGTCAGCTGATTATGAGAAAGCAGCCATTCTGAAAAGGTGTCCACTCCTGGCCCAGTCAGGTGGATATGAAGGAGCAGCCATTCTGAAAAGGTGTCCACTCCTGGCCCAGTCAGCTGATTATGAGAGAGCAGCCATTTTGAAAAGGTGTCCACTCCTGGCCAAATCAGGTGGATATGAAGGAGCAGCCATTCTGAAAACATGTCCACTCCTGGCCCAGTCAGCTGATTATGAGAGAGCAGCCATTCTGAAAAGGTGTCCACTCCTGGCTAGTGAGGTGGATATGAAGGAGCAGCCAATCTGAAAAGGTGTCCACTCCTAGTCCTGTCAGCTGATTATGAGAGAACAGCCATTTTCATAATGTGTCCACTCCTGGCACAGTAAGCTCATTAAAAGAGAGCAGCCATTCTGAAAAGGTGTCCACTCCTGGCCCAGTCAGCTGATTATGAGAGAGCAACCATTCTGAAAAGGTGTCCACTCGAGGCCCAGTCAGCTGATTATGAGAGAACAGCCATTCCGAAGAGGTGTTCAGTCCTGGCCCAGTCAGCTGATTATGAGAGAACAGCCATTTTGAAAAGGTGTCCACACCTGGCCTAGTCAGGTGGATATGACGGAGCAGCCATTCTCAAAAGGTGTCCACTCCTGGACGGGTCAGCTGATTATGAGAGAGCAGCCATTTTGAAAAAGTGTCCACTCATGGCGTAGTCAGGTGGATATGAACAGCCATTCTGAAAAGGTATCCACTCCTTGCCCAGTCAGGTGGATATGAAGGAGCAGCCATTCTGAAAAGGTGTCCACTCCTGGCCTAGTCAGCTGATTATGAGAGAACAGCCATTCTGAAAAGGTGTCCACTCCTGGCCTAGTCAGGTGGATATAAAGTAGCAGCAATTCTGAAAAGGTGTCCAAAGCTGACCCAGTCAGCTGATTATGAGAGAACACCCATTGTGAAAAGGTGTCCACTCCTGGCCGAGTCAGCTGGATATGAAGGAGCAGCCATTTTGAAAAGGTGTCCACTCCTGGCACAGTCAGCTGATAATGAAAGCAGCCATTTTGAAAAGGCATCCATTCCTGGCCCAGTCAGCTGATTATGAGAGCAGCCATTTTGAAAAGGTGTCCACTCCTGGCCAAGTCAGCTGATTATGAGGGAGCAGCCAATTTGAAAAGGTGTCCACTCCTGGCCCAGTGAGCTGATAATGAGAGAGCAGCCATTTTGAAAAGGTGTCCACTCCTGGTTATGTCAGCTGATTATGAGAGAACAGCCATTCTGAAAAGGTGTCCACTCCTGGCCTAGAAAGGTGGATATGAAGGAGCAGCCATTCCGAAAAGGTGTCAACTCCTGGCCCAGTCAGCTGATTATGAGAGAGCAGCCATATTGAAAAGGTGTCCACTCCTGGCCCAGTGAGCTGATAATGGGAGAGCAGCCATTTTGAAAAGGTGTCCACTCCTGCCCTAGTCAGCTGATTATGAGAGAACAGCCATGTTGAAAAGGTGTCAACTCCTGGCCTAGTCAGGTGGATATAAAGGAGCAGCCATTCTGAAAAGGTGTCAACACCTGGCCCAGTTAGCTGATTATGAGAGAGCAGCCATTTTGAAAAGGTGTCCACTCCTGTCCAAGTCAGGTGGATATGATGGAGCTTTCATTTTGAAAAGGTGTCTACTCCTGGCCCAGTCAGCTTATTATGGGAGAGCAGCCATTTTGAAAAAGTGTCCACTCCTGGCCTAGTCAGGTGGATATGAGAGAGCAGCAATTTTGAAAAGGTATCCACTCCTGGCCCAGTCAGGTGGATATGAAGGAGCAGCCATTCTGAAAAGGTGTCCACTCATGGCCCAGTCAGCTGATTATGAGAGAACAGCCATTCGGAAAAGGTGTCCACTCCTGCCCTAGTCAGGTGTAGGAGCAGCCATTCTGAAAAGGTGTCCACTGATGGCCCAGTCAGCTGATTGTGAGAGAACAGCCATTCCGAAAAGGTGTCTACTCCTGGCCCAGTCAGCTGATTATGGGCGAGCAGCCATTTTGAAAAAATTTCCACTCCTGCCCTAGTCAGGTGGATATGAGAGAGCAGCAATTTTGAAAAGGTATCCACTCCTGGCCCAGTCAGGTGGATATGAAGGAGCAGCCATTCTGAAAAGGTGTCCACTCATGGCCCAGTCAGCTGATTATGAGAGAACAGCCATTCGGAAAAGTTGTCCACTCCTGCCCTAGTCAGGTGAAGGAGCAGCCATTCTGAAAAGGTGTCAACTCATGGCCCAGCCAGCTGATTGTGAGAGAACAGCAATTCCGAAAAGGTGTCCACTCCTGCCCTAGTCAGGTGAAGGAGCAGCCATTCTGAAAAGGTGTCCACTCATGGCCCAGTCAGCTGATTGTGAGAGAACAGCCATTCCGAAAAGGTGTCTACTCCTGGCCCAGTCAGCTGATTATGAGAGAACAGCCATTTTGAACAGGTGTCCACTCCTGGCCCAGTCAGCTGATTATGAGAGAACAGCCTTATTGAAAAGGTGTCCACTCCTGGCCCAGTCTGCTGATTATGAGAGAACAGCCATTTTGAAAAGGTGTCCACGCCTGTTCTAGTCAGGTGCATATGAACGAGTAGCCATTCTGAAAAGGTGTGCACTCCTGGACCAGTCAGTTGAATATGAAGGAGCAGCCATTCTGAAAATATGTCCACTCCTGGCCCAGTCAGCTGATTATGAGAGACCAGCCATATTGAAAAGGTGTCCACTCCTGGTCCAGTCAGCTGATTTTGCTAGAGCAGCAATTTTGAAAAGGTGTCCACTCCTGTCCCAGTCAGCTGATTATGAAAGAACAGCCATTTTCAAAATGTGTCCACTCCTGGCCCAGTAAGCTCATTAAAAGAGAGCAGCCATTTTGAAAAGGTGTCCACTCCTGGCGCAGACAGGTGGATGTGAAGGAGCAGCCGTTCTGAAAAAGTGACCAATCCTTTCCCAGTCAGCTGATTATGAGAGAACAGACATTTTGAAAAGGTGTCCACTCCTGGCCCAGTCAGTTATATATGAAGGAGCAGCCATTTTGAAAAGGTGACCACTCCTGGCCCAGTAAGCTGATTATGAGAGAGCAACCATTCTGAAAAGGTGTCAACTCCTGGCCCAGTCAGCTGAATGTGTGAGAACAGCCATTTTGAAAAGGTGTCCTATCGTGGCCCAATTAGCTGATTATGAGAGAGCAGCCATTTTGAAAAGGTGTCCACTCCTGGCCTAGTCAGGTGGATATGAAGGAGCAGCCATTCTGAAAAGGTGTCCACTCCAGGCCCTGTCAGCTGATTATGAGAGAACAGCCATTACGAAAAGGTGTCCAGTCCTGGCCCAGTCAGCTGATTATGAGAGAACAGTCATTTTGAAAAAGTGTCCTCTAATGGCCTAGTCAGGTGGATATGAAGGAGCAGCCATTCTGAAAAGGTGTCCACTCCTGGCCCAGTCAGCTGATTATGAGAGAGCAGCCATTTTGAAAAAGTGTGCACTCCTGGCATAGGGAGGTGGATATGAGAGAGCAGCCATTTTGAAAAGGTATCCACTCCTGGCCCAGTCAGGTGGATATGAAGGAGCAGCCATTCTGAAAAGGCATCCATTCCTGGCCCAGTCAGCTGATTATGAGAGCAGCCATTTTGAAAAGGTGTCCACTCCTGGCCAAGTCAGCTGATTATGAGAGAGCAGCCATTTTGAAAATGTGTCCACTCCTGCCCAGTGAGCTGATAATGAGAGAGCAGCCATTTTGAAAAGGTGTCCACTCCTGTCCCAATCAGCTGATTATGAAAGAACAGCCATTTTCAAAATGTGTCCACTCCTGGCCCAGTAAGCTTATTAAAAGAAAGCAGCCATTTTGAAAAGGTGTCCACTCCTGGCGCAGTCTGCTGATTATGAGAGAACAGCCATTTTGAAAATCTGTCCAGTCCTGGCCCAGTCAATTATATATGAAGGAGCTGTCATTTTGAAAAGGTGTCTACTCCTGGCCCAGTCAGCTGATTATGAGAGAGCAGCCATTCTGAAAAGGTGTCCACTCCTGGCTAGTGAGGTGGATATGAAGGAGCAGCCAATCTGAAAAGGTGTCCACTCCTAGTCCAGTCAGCTGATTATGAGAGAACAGCCATTTTCAAAATGTGTCCACTCCTGGCACAGTAAGCTCATTAAAAGAGAGCAGCCATTTTGAAAAGGTGTCCACTCCTGGCGCAGTCTGGTGGATGTGAAGGAGCAGCCGTTCTGAAAAAGTGACCAATCCTTTCCCAGTCAGTTGATTATGAGTGAACAGCCATTCTGAAAAGGTTTCCACTCCTGGCCCAGTCTGCTGATTATGAGAGAACAGCCATTTTGAAAAGGTGTCCACTCCTGGCCCAGTCAGTAATATATGAAGGAGCAGCCATTTTGAAAAGGTGACCACTCCTGGCCCAGTCAGCTGATTATGAGAGAGCAACCATTCTGAAAGGGTATCAACTCCTGGCCCTGTCAGCTGAATGTGTGAGAACAGCCTTTTTGAAAAGGTGTCCTATCGTGGCCCAATCAGCTGATTATGAGTGAGCAGCCATTTTGAAAAGGTGTCCACTACTGGCATAGTCAGGTGGATATGAAGGAGCAGCCATTCTGAAAAGGTGTCCACTCCAGGCCCAGTCAGATGATTATGAGAGAACAGCCATTCCGAAGAGGTGTTCAGTCCTGGCCCAGTCAGCTGATTATGAGAGAACATCCATTTTGAAAAGGTGTCCACACCTGGCCTAGTCAGGTGGATATGACGGAGCAGCCATTCTGAAAAGGTGTCCACTCCTGGCCTAGTCAGCTGATTATGAGAGAACAGCCATTCTGAAAAGGTGTCCACTCCTGGCCTAGTCAGGTGGATATAAAGTAGCAGCAATTCTGAAAAGGTGTCCACTCCTGGCACAGTCAGCTGATAATGAAAGCAGCCATTTTGAAAAGGCATCCATTCCTGGCCCAGTCAGCTGATTATGAGAGCAGCCATTTTGAAAAGGTGTCCACTCCTGGCCAAGTCAGCTGATTATGAGGGAGCAGCCAATTTGAAAAGGTGTCCACTCCTGGCCCAGTGAGCTGATAATGAGAGAGCAGCCATTTTGAAAAGGTGTCCACTCCTGGTTATGTCAGCTGATTATGAGAGAACAGCCTTTCTGAAAAGGTGTCCACTCCTGGCCTAGAAAGGTGGATATGAAGGAGCAGCCATTCCGAAAAGGTGTCAACTCCTGGCCCAGTCAGCTGATTATGAGAGAGCAGCCATATTGAAAAGGTGTCCACTCCTGGCCCAGTGAGCTGATAATGGGAGAGCAGCCATTTTGAAAAAGTGTCCACTCCTGCCCTAGTCAGCTGATTATGAGAGAACAGCCATGTTGAAAAGGTGTCAACTCCTGGCCTAGTCAGGTGGATATAAAGGAGCAGCCATTCTGAAAAGGTGTCAACACCTGGCCCAGTTAGCTGATTATGAGAGAGCAGCCATTTTGAAAAGGTGTACACTCCTGTCCAAGTCAGGTGGATATGAAGGAGCTTTCATTTTGAAAAGGTGTCTACTCCTGGCCCAGTCAGCTGATTATGGGAGAGCAGCCATTTTGAAAAAGTGTCCACTCCTGGCCTAGTCAGGTGGATATGAGAGAGCAGCAATTTTGAAAAGGTATCCACTCCTGGCCCAGTCAGGTGGATATGAAGGAGCAGCCATTCTGAAAAGGTGTCCACTCATGGCCCAGTCAGCTGATTATGAGAGAACAGCCATTCGGAAAAGGTGTCCACTCCTGCCCTAGTCAGGTGTAGGAGCAGCCATTCTGAAAAGGTGTCCACTCATGGCCCAGTCAGCTGATTGTGAGAGAACAGCCATTCCGAAAAGGTGTCTACTCCTGGCCCAGTCAGCTGATTATGGGCGAGCAGCCATTTTGAAAAAATTTCCACTCCTGCCCTAGTCAGGTGGATATGAGAGAGCAGCAATTTTGAAAAGGTATCCACTCCTGGCCCAGTCAGGTGGATATGAAGGAGCAGCCATTCTGAAAAGGTGTCCACTCATGGCCCAGTCAGCTGATTATGAGAGAACAGCCATTCAGAAAAGTTGTCCACTCCTGCCCTAGTCAGGTGAAGGAGCAGCCATTCTGAAAAGGTGTCAACTCATGGCCCAGCCAGCTGATTGTGAGAGAACAGCCATTCCGAAAAGGTGTCCACTCCTGCCCTAGTCAGGTGAAGGAGCAGCCATTCTGAAAAGGTGTCCACTCATGGCCCAGTCAGCTGATTGTGAGAGAACAGCCATTCCGAAAAGGTGTCTACTCCTGGCCCAGTCAGCTGATTATGAGAGAACAGCCATTTTGAACAGGTGTCCACTCCTGGCCCAGTCAGCTGATTATGAGAGAACAGCCTTATTGAAAAGGTGTCCACTCCTGGCCCAGTCTGCTGATTATGAGAGAACAGCCATTTTGAAAAGGTGTCCACGCCTGGTCTAGTCAGGTGCATATGAACGAGTAGCCATTCTGAAAAGGTGTGCACTCCTGGACCAGTCAGTTGAATATGAAGGAGCAGCCATTCTGAAAATATGTCCACTCCTGGCCCAGTCAGCTGATTATGAGAGACCAGCCATATTGAAAAGGTGTCCACTCCTGGTCCAGTCAGCTGATTTTGCTAGAGCAGCAATTTTGAAAAGGTGTCCACTCCTGTCCCAGTCAGCTGATTATGAAAGAACAGCCATTTTCAAAATGTGTCCACTCCTGGTCCAGTCAGCTGATTTTGCTAGAGCAGCAATTTTGAAAAGGTGTCCACTCCTGTCCCAGTCAGCTGATTATGAAAGAACAGCCATTTTCAAAATGTGTCCACTCCTGGCCCAGTAAGCTCATTAAAAGAGAGCAGCCATTTTGAAAAGGTGTCCACTCCTGGCGCAGTCAGGTGGATGTGAAGGAGCAGCCGTTCTGAAAAAGTGACCAATCCTTTCCCAGTCAGCTGATTATGAGAGAACAGACATTTTGAAAAGGTGTCCACTCCTGGCCCAGTCAGTTATATATGAAGGAGCAGCCATTTTGAAAAGGTGACCACTCCTGGCCCAGTAAGCTGATTATGAGAGAGCAACCATTCTGAAAAGGTGTCAACTCCTGGCCCAGTCAGCTGAATGTGTGAGAACAGCCATTTTGAAAAGGTGTCCTATCGTGGCCCAATTAGCTGATTATGAGAGAGCAGCCATTTTGAAAAGGTGTCCACTCCTGGCCTAGTCAGGTGGATATGAAGGAGCAGCCATTCTGAAAAGGTGTCCACTCCAGGCCCTGTCAGCTGATTATGAGAGAACAGCCATTACGAAAAGGTGTCCAGTCCTGGCCCAGTCAGCTGATTATGAGAGAACAGTCATTTTGAAAAAGTGTCCTCTAATGGCCTAGTCAGGTGGATATGAAGGAGCAGCCATTCTGAAAAGGTGTCCACTCCTGGCCCAGTCAGCTGATTATGAGAGAGCAGCCATTTTGAAAAAGTGTGCACTCCTGGCATAGGGAGGTGGATATGAGAGAGCAGCCATTTTGAAAAGGTATCCACTCCTGGCCCAGTCAGGTGGATATGAAGGAGCAGCCATTCTGAAAAGGCATCCATTCCTGGCCCAGTCAGCTGATTATGAGAGCAGCCATTTTGAAAAGGTGTCCACTCCTGGCCAAGTCAGCTGATTATGAGAGAGCAGCCATTTTGAAAATGTGTCCACTCCTGCCCAGTGAGCTGATAATGAGAGAGCAGCCATTTTGAAAAGGTGTCCACTCCTGTCCCAATCAGCTGATTATGAAAGAACAGCCATTTTCAAAATGTGTCCACTCCTGGCCCAGTAAGCTTATTAAAAGAAAGCAGCCATTTTGAAAAGGTGTCCACTCCTGGCGCAGTCTGCTGATTATGAGAGAACAGCCATTTTGAAAATCTGTCCAGTCCTGGCCCAGTCAATTATATATGAAGGAGCTGTCATTTTGAAAAGGTGTCTACTCCTGGCCCAGTCAGCTGATTATGAGAGAGCAGCCATTCTGAAAAGGTGTCCACTCCTGGCTAGTGAGGTGGATATGAAGGAGCAGCCAATCTGAAAAGGTGTCCACTCCTAGTCCAGTCAGCTGATTATGAGAGAACAGCCATTTTCAAAATGTGTCCACTCCTGGCACAGTAAGCTCATTAAAAGAGAGCAGCCATTTTGAAAAGGTGTCCACTCCTGGCGCAGTCTGGTGGATGTGAAGGAGCAGCCGTTCTGAAAAAGTGACCAATCCTTTCCCAGTCAGTTGATTATGAGTGAACAGCCATTCTGAAAAGGTTTCCACTCCTGGCCCAGTCTGCTGATTATGAGAGAACAGCCATTTTGAAAAGGTGTCCACTCCTGGCCCAGTCAGTAATATATGAAGGAGCAGCCATTTTGAAAAGGTGACCACTCCTGGCCCAGTCAGCTGATTATGAGAGAGCAACCATTCTGAAAAGGTATCAACTCCTGGCCCTGTCAGCTGAATGTGTGAGAACAGCCTTTTTGAAAAGGTGTCCTATCGTGGCCCAATCAGCTGATTATGAGTGAGCAGCCATTTTGAAAAGGTGTCCACTACTGGCATAGTCAGGTGGATATGAAGGAGCAGCCATTCTGAAAAGGTGTCCACTCCAGGCCCAGTCAGATGATTATGAGAGAACAGCCATTCCGAAGAGGTGTTCAGTCCTGGCCCAGTCAGCTGATTATGAGAGAACATCCATTTTGAAAAGGTGTCCACACCTGGCCTAGTCAGGTGGATATGACGGAGCAGCCATTCTGAAAAGGTGTCCACTCCTGGCCTAGTCAGCTGATTATGAGAGAACAGCCATTCTGAAAAGGTGTCCACTCCTGGCCTAGTCAGGTGGATATAAAGTAGCAGCAATTCTGAAAAGGTGTCCACTCCTGGCACAGTCAGCTGATAATGAAAGCAGCCATTTTGAAAAGGCATCCATTCCTGGCCCAGTCAGCTGATTATGAGAGCAGCCATTTTGAAAAGGTGTCCACTCCTGGCCAAGTCAGCTGATTATGAGGGAGCAGCCAATTTGAAAAGGTGTCCACTCCTGGCCCAGTGAGCTGATAATGAGAGAGCAGCCATTTTGAAAAGGTGTCCACTCCTGGTTATGTCAGCTGATTATGAGAGAACAGCCTTTCTGAAAAGGTGTCCACTCCTGGCCTAGAAAGGTGGATATGAAGGAGCAGCCATTCCGAAAAGGTGTCAACTCCTGGCCCAGTCAGCTGATTATGAGAGAGCAGCCATATTGAAAAGGTGTCCACTCCTGGCCCAGTGAGCTGATAATGGGAGAGCAGCCATTTTGAAAAAGTGTCCACTCCTGCCCTAGTCAGCTGATTATGAGAGAACAGCCATGTTGAAAAGGTGTCAACTCCTGGCCTAGTCAGGTGGATATAAAGGAGCAGCCATTCTGAAAAGGTGTCTACTCCTGGCCCAGTCAGCTGATTATGAGAGAGCAGCCATTCTGAAAAGGTGTCCACTCCTGGCTAGTGAGGTGGATATGAAGGAGCAGCCAATCTGAAAAGGTGTCCACTCCTAGTCCAGTCAGCTGATTATGAGAGAACAGCCATTTTCAAAATGTGTCCACTCCTGGCACAGTAAGCTCATTAAAAGAGAGCAGCCATTTTGAAAAGGTGTCCACTCCTGGCGCAGTCTGGTGGATGTGAAGGAGCAGCCGTTCTGAAAAAGTGACCAATCCTTTCCCAGTCAGTTGATTATGAGTGAACAGCCATTCTGAAAAGGTTTCCACTCCTGGCCCAGTCTGCTGATTATGAGAGAACAGCCATTTTGAAAAGGTGTCCACTCCTGGCCCAGTCAGTAATATATGAAGGAGCAGCCATTTTGAAAAGGTGACCACTCCTGGCCCAGTCAGCTGATTATGAGAGAGCAACCATTCTGAAAAGGTATCAACTCCTGGCCCTGTCAGCTGAATGTGTGAGAAAAGCCTTTTTGAAAAGGTGTCCTATCGTGGCCCAATCAGCTGATTATGAGTGAGCAGCCATTTTGAAAAGGTGTCCACTACTGGCATAGTCAGGTGGATATGAAGGAGCAGCCATTCTGAAAAGGTGTCCACTCCAGGCCCAGTCAGATGATTATGAGAGAACAGCCATTCCGAAGAGGTGTTCAGTCCTGGCCCAGTCAGCTGATTATGAGAGAACATCCATTTTGAAAAGGTGTCCACACCTGGCCTAGTCAGGTGGATATGACGGAGCAGCCATTCTGAAAAGGTGTCCACTCCTGGCCTAGTCAGCTGATTATGAGAGAACAGCCATTCTGAAAAGGTGTCCACTCCTGGCCTAGTCAGGTGGATATAAAGTAGCAGCAATTCTGAAAAGGTGTCCACTCCTGGCACAGTCAGCTGATAATGAAAGCAGCCATTTTGAAAAGGCATCCATTCCTGGCCCAGTCAGCTGATTATGAGAGCAGCCATTTTGAAAAGGTGTCCACTCCTGGCCATGTCAGCTGATTATGAGGGAGCAGCCAATTTGAAAAGGTGTCCACTCCTGGCCCAGTGAGCTGATAATGAGAGAGCAGCCATTTTGAAAAGGTGTCCACTCCTGGTTATGTCAGCTGATTATGAGAGAACAGCCTTTCTGAAAAGGTGTCCACTCCTGGCCTAGAAAGGTGGATATGAAGGAGCAGCCATTCCGAAAAGGTGTCAACTCCTGGCCCAGTCAGCTGATTATGAGAGAGCAGCCATATTGAAAAGGTGTCCACTCCTGGCCCAGTGAGCTGATAATGGGAGAGCAGCCATTTTGAAAAAGTGTCCACTCCTGCCCTAGTCAGCTGATTATGAGAGAACAGCCATGTTGAAAAGGTGTCAACTCCTGGCCTAGTCAGGTGGATATAAAGGAGCAGCCATTCTGAAAAGGTGTCAACACCTGGCCCAGTTAGCTGATTATGAGAGAGCAGCCATTTTGAAAAGGTGTACACTCCTGTCCAAGTCAGGTGGATATGAAGGAGCTTTCATTTTGAAAAGGTGTCTACTCCTGGCCCAGTCAGCTGATTATGGGAGAGCAGCCATTTTGAAAAAGTGTCCACTCCTGGCCTAGTCAGGTGGATATGAGAGAGCAGCAATTTTGAAAAGGTATCCACTCCTGGCCCAGTCAGGTGGATATGAAGGAGCAGCCATTCTGAAAAGGTGTCCACTCATGGCCCAGTCAGCTGATTATGAGAGAACAGCCATTCGGAAAAGGTGTCCACTCCTGCCCTAGTCAGGTGTAGGAGCAGCCATTCTGAAAAGGTGTCCACTCATGGCCCAGTCAGCTGATTGTGAGAGAACAGCCATTCCGAAAAGGTGTCTACTCCTGGCCCAGTCAGCTGATTATGGGCGAGCAGCCATTTTGAAAAAATTTCCACTCCTGCCCTAGTCAGGTGGATATGAGAGAGCAGCAATTTTGAAAAGGTATCCACTCCTGGCCCAGTCAGGTGGATATGAAGGAGCAGCCATTCTGAAAAGGTTTCCACTCATGGCCCAGTCAGCTGATTATGAGAGAACAGCCATTCGGAAAAGTTGTCCACTCCTGCCCTAGTCAGGTGAAGGAGCAGCCATTCTGAAAAGGTGTCAACTCATGGCCCAGCCAGCTGATTGTGAGAGAACAGCCATTCCGAAAAGGTGTCCACTCCTGCCCTAGTCAGGTGAAGGAGCAGCCATTCTGAAAAGGTGTCCACTCATGGCCCAGTCAGCTGATTGTGAGAGAACAGCCATTCCGAAAAGGTGTCTACTCCTGGCCCAGTCAGCTGATTATGAGAGAACAGCCATTTTGAACAGGTGTCCACTCCTGGCCCAGTCAGCTGATTATGAGAGAACAGCCTTATTGAAAAGGTGTCCACTCCTGGCCCAGTCTGCTGATTATGAGAGAACAGCCATTTTGAAAAGGTGTCCACGCCTGGTCTAGTCAGGTGCATATGAACGAGTAGCCATTCTGAAAAGGTGTGCACTCCTGGAGCAGTCAGTTGAATATGAAGGAGCAGCCATTCTGAAAATATGTCCACTCCTGGCCCAGTCAGCTGATTATGAGAGACCAGCCATATTGAAAAGGTGTCCACTCCTGGTCCAGTCAGCTGATTTTGCTAGAGCAGCAATTTTGAAAAGGTGTCCACTCCTGTCCCAGTCAGCTGATTATGAAAGAACAGCCATTTTCAAAATGTGTCCACTCCTGGCCCAGTAAGCTCATTAAAAGAGAGCAGCCATTTTGAAAAGGT
The DNA here is from genome assembly GCF_027244095.1 of Hemicordylus capensis. Lineage (NCBI taxonomy): Eukaryota > Metazoa > Chordata > Lepidosauria > Squamata > Cordylidae > Hemicordylus > Hemicordylus capensis. The sequence continues at coordinate 9,111,224 of NC_069668.1, read as the reverse complement.
GTCCACTCCTGGCGCAGTCAGGTGGATGTGAAGGAGCAGCCGTTCTGAAAAAGTGACCAATCCTTTCCCAGTCAGCTGATTATGAGAGAACAGACATTTTGAAAAGGTGTCCACTCCTGGCCCAGTCAGTTATATATGAAGGAGCAGCCATTTTGAAAAGGTGACCACTCCTGGCCCAGTAAGCTGATTATGAGAGAGCAACCATTCTGAAAAGGTGTCAACTCCTGGCCCAGTCAGCTGAATGTGTGAGAACAGCCATTTTGAAAAGGTGTCCTATCGTGGCCCAATTAGCTGATTATGAGAGAGCAGCCATTTTGAAAAGGTGTCCACTCCTGGCCTAGTCAGGTGGATATGAAGGAGCAGCCATTCTGAAAAGGTGTCCACTCCAGGCCCTGTCAGCTGATTATGAGAGAACAGCCATTCCGAAAAGGTGTCCAGTCCTGGCCCAGTCAGCTGATTATGAGAGAACAGTCATTTTGAAAAAGTGTCCTCTAATGGCCTAGTCAGGTGGATATGAAGGAGCAGCCATTCTGAAAAGGTGTCCACTCCTGGCCCAGTCAGCTGATTATGAGAGAGCAGCCATTTTGAAAAAGTGTGCACTCCTGGCATAGGGAGGTGGATATGAGAGAGCAGCCATTTTGAAAAGGTATCCACTCCTGGCCCAGTCAGGTGGATATGAAGGAGCAGCCATTCTGAAAAGGCATCCATTCCTGGCCCAGTCAGCTGATTATGAGAGCAGCCATTTTGAAAAGGTGTCCACTCCTGGCCAAGTCAGCTGATTATGAGAGAGCAGCCATTTTGAAAATGTGTCCACTCCTGCCCAGTGAGCTGATAATGAGAGAGCAGCCATTTTGAAAAGGTGTCCACTCCTGTCCCAGTCAGCTGATTATGAAAGAACAGCCATTTTCAAAATGTGTCCACTCCTGGCCCAGTAAGCTTATTAAAAGAAAGCAGCCATTTTGAAAAGGTGTCCACTCCTGGCGCAGTCTGCTGATTATGAGAGAACAGCCATTTTGAAAATCTGTCCAGTCCTGGCCCAGTCAATTATATATGAAGGAGCTGTCATTTTGAAAAGTTGTCTACTCCTGGCCCAGTCAGCTGATTATGAGAGAGCAGCCATTCTGAAAAGGTGTCCACTCCTGGCTAGTGAGGTGGATATGAAGGAGCAGCCAATCTGAAAAGGTGTCCACTCCTAGTCCAGTCAGCTGATTATGAGAGAACAGCCATTTTCAAAATGTGTCCACTCCTGGCACAGTAAGCTCATTAAAAGAGAGCAGCCATTTTGAAAAGGTGTCCACTCCTGGCGCAGTCTGGTGGATGTGAAGGAGCAGCCGTTCTGAAAAAGTGACCAATCCTTTCCCAGTCAGTTGATTATGAGTGAACAGCCATTCTGAAAAGGTTTCCACTCCTGGCCCAGTCTGCTGATTATGAGAGAACAGCCATTTTGAAAAGGTGTCCACTCCTGGCCCAGTCAGTTATATATGAAGGAGCAGCCATTTTGAAAAGGTGACCACTCCTGGCCCAGTCAGCTGATTATGAGAGAGCAACCATTCTGAAAAGGTATCAACTCCTGGCCCTGTCAGCTGAATGTGTGAGAACAGCCTTTTTGAAAAGGTGTCCTATCGTGGCCCAATCAGCTGATTATGAGTGAGCAGCCATTTTGAAAAGGTGTCCACTACTGGCATAGTCAGGTGGATATGAAGGAGCAGCCATTCTGAAAAGGTGTCCACTCCAGGCCCAGTCAGATGATTATGAGAGAACAGCCATTCCGAAGAGGTGTTCAGTCCTGGCCCAGTCAGCTGATTATGAGAGAACATCCATTTTGAAAAGGTGTCCACACCTGGCCTAGTCAGGTGGATATGACGGAGCAGGCATTCTGAAAAGGTGTCCACTCCTGGACGAGTCAGCTGATTATGAGAGAGCAGCCATTTTGAAAAAGTGTCCACTCATGGCCTAGTCAGGTGGATATGAACACCCTTTCTGAAAAGGTATCCACTCCTTGCCCAGTCAGGTGGATATGAAGGAGCAGCCAATCTGAAAAGGTGTCCACTCCTGGCCTAGTCAGCTGATTATGAGAGAACAGCCATTCTGAAAAGGTGTCCACTCCTGGCCTAGTAAGGTGGATATAAAGTAGCAGCAATTCTGAAAAGGTGTCCACTCCTGGCCCAGTCAGGTGGATATGAAGGAGCAGCCATTCTGAAAAGGTGTCCACTCCTGGCCCAGTCAGCTGATTATGAGAGAGCAGCCATTTTGAAAAGGTGTCAACTCCTGGCCAAATCAGGTGGATATGAAGGAGCAGCCATTCTGAAAACATGTCCACTCCTGGCCCAGTCAGCTGATTATGAGAGAGCAACCATTCTGAAAAGGTGTCCACTCGAGGCCCAGTCAGCTGATTATGAGAGAACAGCCATTCTGAAAAGGTGTCCACTCCTGGCCTAGTCAGGTGGATATAAAGTAGCAGCAATTCTGAAAAGGTGTCCAAAGCTGACCCAGTCAGCTGATTATGAGAGAACAGCCATTGTGAAAAGGTGTCCACTCCTGGCCGAGTCAGCTGGATATGAAGGAGCAGCCATTTTGAAAAGGTGTCCACTCCTGGCCGACTCAGGTGGATATGAAGGAGCAGCCATTTTGAAAAAGTATCCACTCCTGGCACAGTCAGCTGATAATGAAAGCAGCCATTTTGAAAAGGCATCAATTCCTGGCCCAGTCAGCTGATTATGAGAGCAGCCATTTTGAAAAGGTATCCACTCCTGGCCCAGTCAGGTGGATATGAAGGAGCAGCCATTCTGAAAAGGTGTCCACTCATGGCCCAGTCAGCTGATTATGAGAGAACAGCCATTCGGAAAAGGTGTCCACTCCTGCCCTAGTCAGGTGTAGGAGCAGCCATTCTGAAAAGGTGTCCACTCATGGCCCAGTCAGCTGATTGTGGGAGAACAGCCATTCCGAAAAGGTGTCTACTCCTGGCCCAGTCAGCTGATTCTGGGCGAGCAGCCATTTTGAAAAAGTTTCCACTCCTGCCCTGGTCAGGTGGATATGAGAGAGCAGCAATTTTGAAAAGGTATCCACTCCTGGCCCAGTCAGGTGGATATGAAGGAGCAGCCATTCTGAAAAGGTGTCCACTCATGGCCCAGTCAGCTGATTATGAGAGAACAGCCAATCGGAAAAGTTGTCCACTCCTGCCCTAGTCAGGTGAAGGAGCAGCCATTCTGAAAAGGTGTCCACTCATGGCCCAGCCAGCTGATTGTGAGAGAACAGCCATTCCGAAAAGGTGTCGAGTCCTGGCCCAGTCAGCTGATTATGAGAGAACAGCCATTCTGAAAAGGTGTCCACTCCTGCCCTAGTCAGGTGAAGGAGCAGCCATTCTGAAAAGGTGTCCACTCATGGCCCAGTCAGCTGATTGTGAGAGAACAGCCATTCCGAAAAGGTGTCTACTCCTGGCCCAGTCAGCTGATTATGAGAGAACAGCCATTTTGAACAGGTGTCCACTCCTGGCCCAGTCAGCTGATTATGAGAGAACAGCCTTATTGAAAAGGTGTCCACTCCTGGCCCAGTCTGCTGATTATGAGAGAACAGCCATTTTGAAAAGGTGTCCACGCCTGGTCTAGTCAGGTGGATCTGAAGGAGCAGCCGTTCTGAAAAAGTGACCAATCCTTTCCCAGTCAGCTGATTATGAGAGAACAGCCATTCTGAAAAGGTTTCCACTCCTGGCCCAGTCTGCTGATTATGAGAGAACAGCCATTTTGAAAATCTGTCCAGTCCTGGCCCAGTCAGTTATATATGAAGGAGCTGTCATTTTGAAAAGGTGTCTACTCCTGGCCCAGTCAGCTGATTATGAGAGAGCAGCCATTTTGAAAAAGTGTCCACTCCTGGCCTAGTCAGGTGGAAATGAGAGAGCAGCAATTTTGAAAATGTGTCCATTCCTGGCCCAGTCAGGTGGATATTAAGGAGCAGCCATTCTGAAAAGGTGTCCACTCCTGGCCCAGTCAGCTGATTATGAGAGAGCAGCCATTTTGAAAAGGTGTCCACTCCTGGCCAAATCAGGTGGATATGAAGGAGCAGCCATTCTGAAAACATGTCCACTCCTGGCCCAGTCAGCTGATTATGAGAGAGCAGCCATTCTGAAAATGTGTCCACTCCTGGCTAGTGAGGTGGATATAAAGGAGCAACCATTCTGAAAAGGTTTCCACTCCTCGCCCAGTCAGGTGGATATGAAGGAGCAGCCATTCTGAAAAGGTGTCCACTCCTAGTCCAGTCAGCTGATTATGAGAGAACAGCCATTTTGAACAGGTGTCCACTCCTGGCCCAGTCAGCTGATTATGAGAGATCAGCCATATTGAAAAGGTGTCCACTATTGGACCAGTCTGCTGATTATGAGAGAACAGCCATTTTGAAAATCTGTCCACTCCTGGCCCAGTCAGGTGCATATGAACGAGCAGCCATTCTGAAAAGGTGTGCACTCCTGGCGCAGTCAGGTGGATGTGAAGGAGCAGCCGTTCTGAAAAAGTGACCAATCCTTTCCCAGTCAGCTGATTATGAGAGAACAGCCATTCTGAAAAGGTTTCCACTCCTGGCCCAGTCTGCTGATTATGAGAGAACAGCCATTTTGAAAATCTGTCCAGTTCTGGCCCAGTCAGTTATATATGAAGGAGCTGTCATTTTGAAAAGGTGTCTACTCCTGGCCCAGTCAGCTGATTATGAGAGAGCAGCCATTTTGAAAAAGTGTCCACTCCTGGCCTAGTCAGGTGGATATGAGAGAGCAGCAATTTTGAAAATGTGTCCATTCCTGGCCCAGTCAGGGGGATATTAAGGAGCAGCCATTCTGAAAAGGTGTCCACTCCTGGCCCAGTCAGCTGATTATGAGAGAGCAGCCATTTTGAAAAGGTGTCCACTCCTGGCCCAGTCAGCTGATTTTGCTAGAGCAGCAATTTTGAAAAGTTGTCCACTCCTGGCCCAGTCAGTTATATATGAAGGAGCAGCCATTTTGAAAAGGTGTCCACTCCTGGCCCAGTCAGTTATATATGAAGGAGCAGCCGTTTTGAAAAGGTGACCACTCCTGGCCCAGTCAGCTGATTATGAGAGAGCAACCATTCTGAAAAGGTGTTAACTCCTGGCCCAGTCAGCTGAATGTGTGAGAACAGCCATTTTGAAAAGGTGTCCTATCGTGGCCCAATCAGCTGATTATGAGAGAGCAGCCATTTTGAAAAGGTGTCCACTCCTGGCCTAGTCAGGTGGATATGAAGGAGCAACCATTCTGAAAAGGTTTCCACTCCTGGCCCAGTCTGCTGATTCTGAGAGAACAGCCATTTTGAAAAGGTGTCCACTCCTGGCCAGGCAGTTATATATGAAGGAGCAGCCATTTTGAAAAGGTGACCACTCCTGGCCCAGTCAGCTGATTATGAGAGAGCAACCATTCTGAAAAGGTGTCAACTCCTGGCCCAGTCAGCTGAATGTGTGAGAACAGCCATTTTGAAAAGGTGTCCTATCGTGGCCCAATCAGCTGATTATGAGAGAGCAGCCATTTTGAAAAGGTGTCCACTACTGGCCTAGTCAGGTGGATATGAAGGAGCAGCCATTCTGAAAAGGTGTCCACTCCAGGCCCAGTCAGCTGATTATGAGAGAACAGCCATTCCGAAATGGTGTCCAGTCCTGGCCCAGTCAGCTGATTATGAGAGAACAGTCATTTTGAAAAAGTTTCCCCTAATGGCCTAGTCAGGTGGATATGAAGGAGCAGCCATTCGGAAAAGGTGTCCACTCCTGGCCCAGTCAGCTGATTATGAGAGAGCAGCCATTTTGAAAAAGTGTGCACTCCTGGCATAGGCAGGTGGATATGAGAGAGCAGCTATTTTGAAAAGGTATCCACTCCTGGCCCAGCCAGGTGGATATGAAGGAGCAGCCATTCTGAAAAGGTGTCCACTCTTGGCCTAGTCAGCTGATTATGAGAGAACAGCCATTCTGAAAAGGTGTCCACTCCTGGCCTTGTAAGGTGGATATAAAGTAGCAGGAATTCTGAAAAGGTGTCCACTGCTGACCCAGTCAGCTGATTATGAGAGAACACCCATTGTGAAAAGGTGTCCACTCCTGGCCTAGTCAGCTGGATATGATGGAGTAGCCATTTTGAAAAGTTGTCCACTCCTGGCCGAGTCAGGTGGATATGAAGGAGCAGCCATTTTGAAAAAGTATCCACACTTGGCACAGTCAGCTGATAATGGAGGCAGCCATTTTGAAAAGGCATCCATTCCTGGCCCAGTCAGCTGATTATGAGAGCAGCCATTTAGAAAAGGTTTCCACTCCTGGCCAAGTCAGCTGATTATGAGAGAGCAGCCATTTTGAAAAGGTGACCACTCCTGGCCCAGTGAGCTGATAATGAGAGAGCAGCCATTTTGAAAAGGTGTCCACTCCTGGCTATGTCAGCTGATTATGAGAGAACAGCCATTCTAAAAACGTATGCACTCCTGGCCTAGAAAGGTGGATATGAAGGAGCAGCCATTCCGAAAAGGTGTCAACTCCTGGCCCAGTCAGCTGATTATGAGAGAGCAGCCATTTTGAAAAGGTGTCCACTCCTGGCCCAGTGAGCTGATAATGGGAGAGCAGCCATTTTGAAAAGGTGTCCACTCCTGACCCAGTCAGCTGATTATGAGAGAACAGCCATGTTGAAAAGGTGTCCACTCCTTTCCTAGTCAGGTGGATATGAAGGAGCAGCCATTCTGAAAAGGTGTCAACACCTGGCCCAGTCAGCTGATTATGAGAGAGCAGCCATTTTGAAAATGTGTCCACTCCTGGCCAAGTCAGGTGGATATGAAGGAGCTGTCATTTTGAAAAGGTGTCCACTCATGGCCCATTCAGCAGATTATGAGAGAACAGCCATTCGGCAAAGGTGTCCACTCATGGCCCAGTCAGCTGATTATGAGAGAACAGCCATTCGGAAAAGGTGTCCACTCCTGCCCCAGTCAGGTGAAAGAGCAGCCATTCTGAAAAGGTGTCCACTCATGGCCCAGTCAGCTGATTGTGAGAGAACAGCCATTCCGAAAAGGTGTCCACTCCTGGCCCAGTCAGCTGATTATGAGAGAACAGCCATTTTGAATAGGTGTCCACTCCTGGCCTAGTCAGGTGGATATGAAGGAGGAGCCATTCTGAAAAGGTGTCCACTCCTGGCCCAGTCAGCTGATTATGAGAGAGCAGCCATTCTGAAAAGGTGTCCACTCCTGGCCCAGTCAGGTGGATATGAAGGAGCAGCCATTCTGAAAAGGTGTCCACTCCTGGCCCAGTCAGCTGATTATGAGAGAGCAGCCATTTTGAAAAGGTGTCCACTCCTGGCCAAATCAGGTGGATATGAAGGAGCAGCCATTCTGAAAACATGTCCACTCCTGGCCCAGTCAGCTGATTATGAGAGAGCAGCCATTCTGAAAAGGTGTCCACTCCTGGCTAGTGAGGTGGATATGAAGGAGCAGCCAATCTGAAAAGGTGTCTACTCCTAGTCCAGTCAGCTGATTATGAGAGAACAGCCATTTTCAAAATGTGTCCACTCCTGGCACAGTAAGCTCATTAAAAGAGAGCAGCCATTTTGAAAAGGTGTCCTATCGTGGCCCAATTAGCTGATTATGAGAGAGCAGCCATTTTGAAAAGGTGTCCACTCCTGGCCTAGTCAGGTGGATATGAAGGAGCAGCCATTCTGAAAAGGTGTCCACTCCAGGCCCTGTCAGCTGATTATGAGAGAACAGCCATTACGAAAAGGTGTCCAGTCCTGGCCCAGTCAGCTGATTATGAGAGAACAGTCATTTTGAAAAAGTTTCCTCTAATGGCCTAGTCAGGTGGATATGAAGGAGCAGCCATTCTGAAAAGGTGTCCACTCCTGGCCCAGTCAGCTGATTATGAGAGAGCAGCCATTTTGAAAAAGTGTGCACTCCTGGCATAGGGAGGTGGATATGAGAGAGCAGCCATTTTGAAAAGGTATCCACTCCTGGCCCAGTCAGGTGGATATGAAGGAGCAGCCATTCTGAAAAGGCATCCATTCCTGGCCCAGTCAGCTGTTTATGAGAGCAGCCATTTTGAAAAGGTGTCCACTCCTGGCCAAGTCAGCTGATTATGAGAGAGCAGCCATTTTGAAAATGTGTCCACTCCTGCCCAGTGAGCTGATAATGAGAGAGCAGCCATTTTGAAAAGGTGTCCACTCCTGTCCCAATCAGCTGATTATGAAAGAACAGCCATTTTCAAAATGTGTCCACTCCTGGCCCAGTAAGCTTATTAAAAGAAAGCAGCCATTTTGAAAAGGTGTCCACTCCTGGCGCAGTCTGCTGATTATGAGAGAACAGCCATTTTGAAAATCTGTCCAGTCCTGGCCCAGTCAATTATATATGAAGGAGCTGTCATTTTGAAAAGGTGTCTACTCCTGGCCCAGTCAGCTGATTATGAGAGAGCAGCCATTCTGAAAAGGTGTCCACTCCTGGCTAGTGAGGTGGATATGAAGGAGCAGCCAATCTGAAAAGGTGTCCACTCCTAGTCCAGTCAGCTGATTATGAGAGAACAGCCATTTTCAAAATGTGTCCACTCCTGGCACAGTAAGCTCATTAAAAGAGAGCAGCCATTTTGAAAAGGTGTCCACTCCTGGCGCAGTCTGGTGGATGTGAAGGAGCAGCCGTTCTGAAAAAGTGACCAATCCTTTCCCAGTCAGTTGATTATGAGTGAACAGCCATTCTGAAAAGGTTTCCACTCCTGGCCCAGTCTGCTGATTATGAGAGAACAGCCATTTTGAAAAGGTGTCCACTCCTGGCCCAGTCAGTAATATATGAAGGAGCAGCCATTTTGAAAAGGTGACCACTCCTGGCCCAGTCAGCTGATTATGAGAGAGCAACCATTCTGAAAAGGTATCAACTCCTGGCCCTGTCAGCTGAATGTGTGAGAACAGCCTTTTTGAAAAGGTGTCCTATCGTGGCCCAATCAGCTGATTATGAGTGAGCAGCCATTTTGAAAAGGTGTCCACTACTGGCATAGTCAGGTGGATATGAAGGAGCAGCCATTCTGAAAAGGTGTCCACTCCAGGCCCAGTCAGATGATTATGAGAGAACAGCCATTCCGAAGAGGTGTTCAGTCCTGGCCCAGTCAGCTGATTATGAGAGAACATCCATTTTGAAAAGGTGTCCACACCTGGCCTAGTCAGGTGGATATGACGGAGCAGCCATTCTGAAAAGGTGTCCACTCCTGGCCTAGTCAGCTGATTATGAGAGAACAGCCATTCTGAAAAGGTGTCCACTCCTGGCCTAGTCAGGTGGATATAAAGTAGCAGCAATTCTGAAAAGGTGTCCACTCCTGGCACAGTCAGCTGATAATGAAAGCAGCCATTTTGAAAAGGCATCCATTCCTGGCCCAGTCAGCTGATTATGAGAGCAGCCATTTTGAAAAGGTGTCCACTCCTGGCCAAGTCAGCTGATTATGAGGGAGCAGCCAATTTGAAAAGGTGTCCACTCCTGGCCAAGTGAGCTGATAATGAGAGAGCAGCCATTTTGAAAAGGTGTCCACTCCTGGTTATGTCAGCTGATTATGAGAGAACAGCCTTTCTGAAAAGGTGTCCACTCCTGGCCTAGAAAGGTGGATATGAAGGAGCAGCCATTCCGAAAAGGTGTCAACTCCTGGCCCAGTCAGCTGATTATGAGAGAGCAGCCATTTTGAAAAGTTGTCCACTCCTGGCCGAGTCAGGTGGATATGAAGGAGCAGCCATTTTGAAAAAGTATCCACACTTGGCACAGTCAGCTGATAATGGAGGCAGCCATTTTGAAAAGGCATCCATTCCTGGCCCAGTCAGCTGATTATGAGAGCAGCCATTTAGAAAAGGTTTCCACTCCTGGCCAAGTCAGCTGATTATGAGAGAGCAGCCATTTTGAAAAGGTGACCACTCCTGGCCCAGTGAGCTGATAATGAGAGAGCAGCCATTTTGAAAAGGTGTCCACTCCTGGCTATGTCAGCTGATTATGAGAGAACAGCCATTCTAAAAACGTATGCACTCCTGGCCTAGAAAGGTGGATATGAAGGAGCAGCCATTCCGAAAAGGTGTCAACTCCTGGCCCAGTCAGCTGATTATGAGAGAGCAGCCATTTTGAAAAGGTGTCCACTCCTGGCCCAGTGAGCTGATAATGGGAGAGCAGCCATTTTGAAAAGGTGTCCACTCCTGACCCAGTCAGCTGATTATGAGAGAACAGCCATGTTGAAAAGGTGTCCACTCCTTTCCTAGTCAGGTGGATATGAAGGAGCAGCCATTCTGAAAAGGTGTCAACACCTGGCCCAGTCAGCTGATTATGAGAGAGCAGCCATTTTGAAAATGTGTCCACTCCTGGCCAAGTCAGGTGGATATGAAGGAGCTGTCATTTTGAAAAGGTGTCCACTCATGGCCCATTCAGCAGATTATGAGAGAACAGCCATTCGGCAAAGGTGTCCACTCATGGCCCAGTCAGCTGATTATGAGAGAACAGCCATTCGGAAAAGGTGTCCACTCCTGCCCCAGTCAGGTGAAAGAGCAGCCATTCTGAAAAGGTGTCCACTCATGGCCCAGTCAGCTGATTGTGAGAGAACAGCCATTCCGAAAAGGTGTCCACTCCTGGCCCAGTCAGCTGATTATGAGAGAACAGCCATTTTGAATAGGTGTCCACTCCTGGCCTAGTCAGGTGGATATGAAGGAGGAGCCATTCTGAAAAGGTGTCCACTCCTGGCCCAGTCAGCTGATTATGAGAGAGCAGCCATTCTGAAAAGGTGTCCACTCCTGGCCCAGTCAGGTGGATATGAAGGAGCAGCCATTCTGAAAAGGTGTCCACTCCTGGCCCAGTCAGCTGATTATGAGAGAGCAGCCATTTTGAAAAGGTGTCCACTCCTGGCCAAATCAGGTGGATATGAAGGAGCAGCCATTCTGAAAACATGTCCACTCCTGGCCCAGTCAGCTGATTATGAGAGAGCAGCCATTCTGAAAAGGTGTCCACTCCTGGCTAGTGAGGTGGATATGAAGGAGCAGCCAATCTGAAAAGGTGTCTACTCCTAGTCCAGTCAGCTGATTATGAGAGAACAGCCATTTTCAAAATGTGTCCACTCCTGGCACAGTAAGCTCATTAAAAGAGAGCAGCCATTTTGAAAAGGTGTCCACTCCTGGCGCCGTCTGGTAGATGTGAAGGAGCAGCCGTTCTGAAAAAGTGACCAATCCTTTCCCAGTCAGCTGATTATGAGTGAACAGCCATTCTGAAAAGGTTTCCACTCCTGGCCCAGTCTGCTGATTATGAGAGAGCAACCATTCTGAAAAGGTGTCCACTCCTGGCCCAGTCAGCTGAATGTGTGAGAACAGCCATTTTGAAAAGGTGTCCTATCGTGGCCCAATTAGCTGATTATGAGAGAGCAGCCATTTTGAAAAGGTGTCCACTCCTGGCCTAGTCAGGTGGATATGAAGGAGCAGCCATTCTGAAAAGGTGTCCACTCCAGGCCCTGTCAGCTGATTATGAGAGAACAGCCATTACGAAAAGGTGTCCAGTCCTGGCCCAGTCAGCTGATTATGAGAGAACAGTCATTTTGAAAAAGTGTCCTCTAATGGCCTAGTCAGGTGGATATGAAGGAGCAGCCATTCTGAAAAGGTGTCCACTCCTGGCCCAGTCAGCTGATTATGAGAGAGCAGCCATTTTGAAAAAGTGTGCACTCCTGGCATAGGGAGGTGGATATGAGAGAGCAGCCATTTTGAAAAGGTATCCACTCCTGGCCCAGTCAGGTGGATATGAAGGAGCAGCCATTCTGAAAAGGCATCCATTCCTGGCCCAGTCAGCTGATTATGAGAGCAGCCATTTTCAAAATGTGTCCACTCCTGGCACAGTAAGCTCATTAAAAGAGAGCAGCCATTTTGAAAAGGTGTCCACTCCTGGCGCCGTCTGGTAGATGTGAAGGAGCAGCCGTTCTGAAAAAGTGACCAATCCTTTCCCAGTCAGCTGATTATGAGAGAACAGACATTTTGAAAAGGTGTCCACTCCTGGCCCAGTCAGTTATATATGAAGGAGCAGCCATTTTGAAAAGGTGACCACTCCTGGCCCAGTAAGCTGATTATGAGAGAGCAACCATTCTGAAAAGGTGTCAACTCCTGGCCCAGTCAGCTGAATGTGTGAGAACAGCCATTTTGAAAAGGTGTCCTATCGTGGCCCAATTAGCTGATTATGAGAGAGCAGCCATTTTGAAAAGGTGTCCACTCCTGGCCTAGTCAGGTGGATATGAAGGAGCAGCCATTCTGAAAAGGTGTCCACTCCAGGCCCTGTCAGCTGATTATGAGAGAACAGCCATTACGAAAAGGTGTCCAGTCCTGGCCCAGTCAGCTGATTATGAGAGAACAGTCATTTTGAAAAAGTGTCCTCTAATGGCCTAGTCAGGTGGATATGAAGGAGCAGCCATTCTGAAAAGGTGTCCACTCCTGGCCCAGTCAGCTGATTATGAGAGAGCAGCCATTTTGAAAAAGTGTGCACTCCTGGCATAGGGAGGTGGATATGAGAGAGCAGCCATTTTGAAAAGGTATCCACTCCTGGCCCAGTCAGGTGGATATGAAGGAGCAGCCATTCTGAAAAGGCATCCATTCCTGGCCCAGTCAGCTGATTATGAGAGCAGCCATTTTGAAAAGGTGTCCACTCCTGGCCAAGTCAGCTGATTATGAGAGAGCAGCCATTTTGAAAATGTGTCCACTCCTGCCCAGTGAGCTGATAATGGGAGAGCAGCCATTTTGAAAAGGTGTCCACTCCTGTCCCAATCAGCTGATTATGAAAGAACAGCCATTTTCAAAATGTGTCCACTCCTGGCCCAGTAAGCTTATTAAAAGAAAGCAGCCATTTTGAAAAGGTGTCCACTCCTGGCGCAGTCTGCTGATTATGAGAGAACAGCCATTTTGAAAATCTGTCCAGTCCTGGCCCAGTCAATTATATATGAAGGAGCTGTCATTTTGAAAAGGTGTCTACTCCTGGCCCAGTCAGCTGATTATGAGAGAGCAGCCATTCTGAAAAGGTGTCCACTCCTGGCTAGTGAGGTGGATATGAAGGAGCAGCCAATCTGAAAAGGTGTCCACTCCTAGTCCAGTCAGCTGATTATGAGAGAACAGCCATTTTAAAAATGTGTCCACTCCTGGCACAGTAAGCTCATTAAAAGAGAGCAGCCATTTTGAAAAGGTGTCCACTCCTGGCGCAGTCTGGTGGATGTGAAGGAGCAGCCGTTCTGAAAAAGTGACCAATCCTTTCCCAGTCAGTTGATTATGAGTGAACAGCCATTCTGAAAAGGTTTCCACTCCTGGCCCAGTCTGCTGATTATGAGAGAACAGCCATTTTGAAAAGGTGTCCACTCCTGGCCCAGTCAGTAATATATGAAGGAGCAGCCATTTTGAAAAGGTGACCACTCCTGGCCCAGTCAGCTGATTATGAGAGAGCAACCATTCTGAAAAGGTATCAACTCCTGGCCCTGTCAGCTGAATGTGTGAGAACAGCCTTTTTGAAAAGGTGTCCTATCGTGGCCCAATCAGCTGATTATGAGTGAGCAGCCATTTTGAAAAGGTGTCCACTACTGGAATAGTCAGGTGGATATGAAGGAGCAGCCATTCTGAAAAGGTGTCCACTCCAGGCCCAGTCAGATGATTATGAGAGAACAGCCATTCCGAAGAGGTGTTCAGTCCTGGCCCAGTCAGCTGATTATGAGAGAACATCCATTTTGAAAAGGTGTCCACACCTGGCCTAGTCAGGTGGATATGACGGAGCAGCCATTCTGAAAAGGTGTCCACTCCTGGCCTAGTCAGCTGATTATGAGAGAACAGCCATTCTGAAAAGGTGTCCACTCCTGGCCTAGTCAGGTGGATATAAAGTAGCAGCAATTCTGAAAAGGTGTCCACTCCTGGCACAGTCAGCTGATAATGAAAGCAGCCATTTTGAAAAGGCATCCATTCCTGGCCCAGTCAGCTGATTATGAGAGCAGCCATTTTGAAAAGGTGTCCACTCCTGGCCAAGTCAGCTGATTATGAGGGAGCAGCCAATTTGAAAAGGTGTCCACTCCTGGCCCAGTGAGCTGATAATGAGAGAGCAGCCATTTTGAAAAGGTGTCCACTCCTGGTTATGTCAGCTGATTATGAGAGAACAGCCTTTCTGAAAAGGTGTCCACTCCTGGCCTAGAAAGGTGGATATGAAGGAGCAGCCATTCCGAAAAGGTGTCAACTCCTGGCCCAGTCAGCTGATTATGAGAGAGCAGCCATATTGAAAAGGTGTCCACTCCTGGCCCAGTGAGCTGATAATGGGAGAGCAGCCATTTTGAAAAAGTGTCCACTCCTGCCCTAGTCAGCTGATTATGAGAGAACAGCCATGTTGAAAAGGTGTCAACTCCTGGCCTAGTCAGGTGGATATAAAGGAGCAGCCATTCTGAAAAGGTGTCAACACCTGGCCCAGTTAGCTGATTATGAGAGAGCAGCCATTTTGAAAAGGTGTACACTCCTGTCCAAGTCAGGTGGATATGAAGGAGCTTTCATTTTGAAAAGGTGTCTACTCCTGGCCCAGTCAGCTGATTATGGGAGAGCAGCCATTTTGAAAAAGTGTCCACTCCTGGCCTAGTCAGGTGGATATGAGAGAGCAGCAATTTTGAAAAGGTATCCACTCCTGGCCCAGTCAGGTGGAAATGAAGGAGCAGCCATTCTGAAAAGGTGTCCACTCATGGCCCAGTCAGCTGATTATGAGAGAACAGCCATTCGGAAAAGGTGTCCACTCCTGCCCTAGTCAGGTGTAGGAGCAGCCATTCTGAAAAGGTGTCCACTCATGGCCCAGTCAGCTGATTGTGAGAGAACAGCCATTCCGAAAAGGTGTCTACTCCTGGCCCAGTCAGCTGATTATGGGCGAGCAGCCATTTTGAAAAAATTTCCACTCCTGCCCTAGTCAGGTGGATATGAGAGAGCAGCAATTTTGAAAAGGTATCCACTCCTGGCCCAGTCAGGTGGATATGAAGGAGCAGCCATTCTGAAAAGGTGTCCACTCATGGCCCAGTCAGCTGATTATGAGAGAACAGCCATTCGGAAAAGTTGTCCACTCCTGCCCTAGTCAGGTGAAGGAGCAGCCATTCTGAAAAGGTGTCAACTCATGGCCCAGCCAGCTGATTGTGAGAGAACAGCCATTCCGAAAAGGTGTCCACTCCTGCCCTAGTCAGGTGAAGGAGCAGCCATTCTGAAAAGGTGTCCACTCATGGCCCAGTCAGCTGATTGTGAGAGAACAGCCATTCCGAAAAGGTGTATACTCCTGGCCCAGTCAGCTGATTATGAGAGAACAGCCATTTTGAACAGGTGTCCACTCCTGGCCCAGTCAGCTGATTATGAGAGAACAGCCTTATTGAAAAGGTGTCCACTCCTGGCCCAGTCTGCTGATTATGAGAGAACAGCCATTTTGAAAAGGTGTCCACGCCTGGTCTAGTCAGGTGCATATGAACGAGTAGCCATTCTGAAAAGGTGTGCACTCCTGGACCAGTCAGTTGAATATGAAGGAGCAGCCATTCTGAAAATATGTCCACTCCTGGCCCAGTCAGCTGATTATGAGAGACCAGCCATATTGAAAAGGTGTCCACTCCTGGTCCAGTCAGCTGATTTTGCTAGAGCAGCAATTTTGAAAAGGTGTCCACTCCTGTCCCAGTCAGCTGATTATGAAAGAACAGCCATTTTCAAAATGTGTCCACTCCTGGCCCAGTAAGCTCATTAAAAGAGAGCAGCCATTTTGAAAAGGTGTCCACTCCTGGCGCAGTCAGGTGGATGTGAAGGAGCAGCCGTTCTGAAAAAGTGACCAATCCTTTCCCAGTCAGCTGATTATGAGAGAACAGACATTTTGAAAAGGTGTCCACTCCTGGCCCAGTCAGTTATATATGAAGGAGCAGCCATTTTGAAAAGGTGACCACTCCTGGCCCAGTAAGCTGATTATGAGAGAGCAACCATTCTGAAAAGGTGTCAACTCCTGGCCCAGTCAGCTGAATGTGTGAGAACAGCCATTTTGAAAAGGTGTCCTATCGTGGCCCAATTAGCTGATTATGAGAGAGCAGCCATTTTGAAAAGGTGTCCACTCCTGGCCTAGTCAGGTGGATATGAAGGAGCAGCCATTCTGAAAAGGTGTCCACTCCAGGCCCTGTCAGCTGATTATGAGAGAACAGCCATTCCGAAAAGGTGTCCAGTCCTGGCCCAGTCAGCTGATTATGAGAGAACAGTCATTTTTAAAAAGTGTCCTCTAATGGCCTAGTCAGGTGGATATGAAGGAGCAGCCATTCTGAAAAGGTGTCCACTCCTGGCCCAGTCAGCTGATTATGAGAGAGCAGCCATTTTGAAAAGGTGTCAACTCCTGGCCAAATCAGGTGGATATGAAGGAGCAGCCATTCTGAAAACATGTCAACTCCTGGCCCAGTCAGCTGATTATGAGAGAGCAACCATTCTGAAAAGGTGTCCACTCGAGGCCCAGTCAGCTGATTATGAGAGAACAGCCATTCTGAAAAGGTGTCCACTCCTGGCCTAGTCAGGTGGATATAAAGTAGCAGCAATTCTGAAAAGGTGTCCAAAGCTGACCCAGTCAGCTGATTATGAGAGAACAGCCATTGTGAAAAGGTGTCCACTCCTGGCCGAGTCAGCTGGATATGAAGGAGCAGCCATTTTGAAAAGGTGTCCACTCCTGGCCGACTCAGGTGGATATGAAGGAGCAGCCATTTTGAAAAAGTATCCACTCCTGGCACAGTCAGCTGATAATGAAAGCAGCCATTTTGAAAAGGCATCAATTCCTGGCCCAGTCAGCTGATTATGAGAGCAGCCATTTTGAAAAGGTATCCACTCCTGGCCCAGTCAGGTGGATATGAAGGAGCAGCCATTCTGAAAAGGTGTCCACTCATGGCCCAGTCAGCTGATTATGAGAGAACAGCCATTCGGAAAAGGTGTCCACTCCTGCCCTAGTCAGGTGTAGGAGCAGCCATTCTGAAAAGGTGTCCACTCATGGCCCAGTCAGCTGATTGTGGGAGAACAGCCATTCCGAAAAGGTGTCTACTCCTGGCCCAGTCAGCTGATTCTGGGCGAGCAGCCATTTTGAAAAAGTTTCCACTCCTGCCCTGGTCAGGTGGATATGAGAGAGCAGCAATTTTGAAAAGGTATCCACTCCTGGCCCAGTCAGGTGGATATGAAGGAGCAGCCATTCTGAAAAGGTGTCCACTCATGGCCCAGTCAGCTGATTATGAGAGAACAGCCAATCGGAAAAGTTGTCCACTCCTGCCCTAGTCAGGTGAAGGAGCAGCCATTCTGAAAAGGTGTCCACTCATGGCCCAGCCAGCTGATTGTGAGAGAACAGCCATTCCGAAAAGGTGTCGAGTCCTGGCCCAGTCAGCTGATTATGAGAGAACAGCCATTCTGAAAAGGTGTCCACTCCTGCCCTAGTCAGGTGAAGGAGCAGCCATTCTGAAAAGGTGTCCACTCATGGCCCAGTCAGCTGATTGTGAGAGAACAGCCATTCCGAAAAGGTGTCTACTCCTGGCCCAGTCAGCTGATTATGAGAGAACAGCCATTTTGAACAGGTGTCCACTCCTGGCCCAGTCAGCTGATTATGAGAGAACAGCCTTATTGAAAAGGTGTCCACTCCTGGCCCAGTCTGCTGATTATGAGAGAACAGCCATTTTGAAAAGGTGTCCACGCCTGGTCTAGTCAGGTGGATCTGAAGGAGCAGCCGTTCTGAAAAAGTGACCAATCCTTTCCCAGTCAGCTGATTATGAGAGAACAGCCATTCTGAAAAGGTTTCCACTCCTGGCCCAGTCTGCTGATTATGAGAGAACAGCCATTTTGAAAATCTGTCCAGTCCTGGCCCAGTCAGTTATATATGAAGGAGCTTTCATTTTGAAAAGGTGTCTACTCCTGGCCCAGTCAGCTGATTATGAGAGAGCAGCCATTTTGAAAAAGTGTCCACTCCTGGCCTAGTCAGGTGGAAATGAGAGAGCAGCAATTTTGAAAATGTGTCCATTCCTGGCCCAGTCAGGTGGATATTAAGGAGCAGCCATTCTGAAAAGGTGTCCACTCCTGGCCCAGTCAGCTGATTATGAGAGAGCAGCCATTTTGAAAAGGTGTCCACTCCTGGCCAAATCAGGTGGATATGAAGGAGCAGCCATTCTGAAAACATGTCCACTCCTGGCCCAGTCAGCTGATTATGAGAGAGCAGCCATTCTGAAAATGTGTCCACTCCTGGCTAGTGAGGTGGATATAAAGGAGCAACCATTCTGAAAAGGTTTCCACTCCTCGCCCAGTCAGGTGGATATGAAGGAGCAGCCATTCTGAAAAGGTGTCCACTCCTAGTCCAGTCAGCTGATTATGAGAGAACAGCCATTTTGAACAGGTGTCCACTCCTGGCCCAGTCAGCTGATTATGAGAGATCAGCCATATTGAAAAGGTGTCCACTATTGGACCAGTCTGCTGATTATGAGAGAACAGCCATTTTGAAAATCTGTCCACTCCTGGCCCAGTCAGGTGCATATGAACGAGCAGCCATTCTGAAAAGGTGTGCACTCCTGGCGCAGTCAGGTGGATGTGAAGGAGCAGCCGTTCTGAAAAAGTGACCAATCCTTTCCCAGTCAGCTGATTATGAGAGAACAGCCATTCTGAAAAGGTTTCCACTCCTGGCCCAGTCTGCTGATTATGAGAGAACAGCCATTTTGAAAATCTGTCCAGTTCTGGCCCAGTCAGTTATATATGAAGGAGCTGTCATTTTGAAAAGGTGTCTACTCCTGGCCCAGTCAGCTGATTATGAGAGAGCAGCCATTTTGAAAAAGTGTCCACTCCCAGCCTAGTCAGGTGG
The DNA here is from genome assembly GCF_027244095.1 of Hemicordylus capensis. NCBI lineage: Eukaryota > Metazoa > Chordata > Lepidosauria > Squamata > Cordylidae > Hemicordylus > Hemicordylus capensis. The sequence continues at coordinate 9,092,412 of NC_069668.1, read as the reverse complement.
ATATGAGAGAGCAGCAATTTTGAAAATGTGTCCATTCCTGGCCTAGTCAGGGGGATATTAAGGAGCAGCCATTCTGAAAAGGTTTCCACTCCTGGCCCAGTCAGCTGATTATGAGAGAGCAGCCATTTTGAAAAGGTGTCCACTCCTGGCCCAGTCAGCTGATTTTGCTAGAGCAGCAATTTTGAAAAATTGTCCACTCCTGGCCCAGTCAGTTATATATGAAGGAGCAGCCATTTTGAAAAGGTGTCCACTCCTGGCCCAGTCAGTTATATATGAAGGATCAGCCGTTTTGAAAAGGTGACCACTCCTGGCCCAGTCAGCTGATTATGAGAGAGCAACCATTCTGAAAAGGTGTTAACTCCTGGCCCAGTCAGCTGAATGTGTGAGAACAGCCATTTTGAAAAGGTGTCCTATCGTGGCCCAATCAGCTGATTATGAGAGAGCAGCCATTTTGAAAAGGTGTCCACTCCTGGCCTAGTCAGGTGGATATGAAGGAGCAACCATTCTGAAAAGGTTTCCACTCCTGGCCCAGTCTGCTGATTCTGAGAGAACAGCCATTTTGAAAAGGTGTCCACTCCTGGCCAGGCAGTTATATATGAAGGAGCAGCCATTTTGAAAAGGTGACCACTCCTGGCCCAGTCAGCTGATTATGAGAGAGCAACCATTCTGAAAAGGTGTCAACTCCTGGCCCAGTCAGCTGAATGTGTGAGAACAGACATTTTGAAAAGGTGTCCTATCGTGGCCCAATCAGCTGATTATGAGTGAGCAGCCATTTTGAAAAGGTGTCCACTACTGGCATAGTCAGGTGGATATGAAGGAGCAGCCATTCTGAAAAGGTGTCCACTCCAGGCCCAGTCAGATGATTATGAGAGAACAGCCATTCCGAAGAGGTGTTCAGTCCTGGCCCAGTCAGCTGATTATGAGAGAACATCCATTTTGAAAAGGTGTCCACACCTGGCCTAGTCAGGTGGATATGACGGAGCAGGCATTCTGAAAAGGTGTCCACTCCTGGATGAGTCAGCTGATTATGAGAGAGCAGCCATTTTGAAAAAGTGTCCACTCATGGCCTAGTCAGGTGGATATGAACACCCTTTCTGAAAAGGTATCCACTCCTTGCCCAGTCAGGTGGATATGAAGGAGCAGCCATTCTGAAAAGGTGTCCACTCCTGGCCTAGTCAGCTGATTATGAGAGAACAGCCATTCTGAAAAGGTGTCCACTCCTGGCCTAGTAAGGTGGATATAAAGTAGCAGCAATTCTGAAAAGGTGTCCACTCCTGGCCCAGTCAGGTGGATATGAAGGAGCAGCCATTCTGAAAAGGTGTCCACTCCTGGCCCAGTCAGCTGATTATGAGAGAGCAGCCATTTTGAAAAGGTGTCAACTCCTGGCCAAATCAGGTGGATATGAAGGAGCAGCCATTCTGAAAACATGTCAACTCCTGGCCCAGTCAGCTGATTATGAGAGAGCAACCATTCTGAAAAGGTGTCCACTCGAGGCCCAGTCAGCTGATTATGAGAGAACAGCCATTCTGAAAAGGTGTCCACTCCTGGCCTAGTCAGGTGGATATAAAGTAGCAGCAATTCTGAAAAGGTGTCCAAAGCTGACCCAGTCAGCTGATTATGAGAGAACAGCCATTGTGAAAAGGTGTCCACTCCTGGCCGAGTCAGCTGGATATGAAGGAGCAGCCATTTTGAAAAGGTGTCCACTCCTGGCCGACTCAGGTGGATATGAAGGAGCAGCCATTTTGAAAAAGTATCCACTCCTGGCACAGTCAGCTGATAATGAAAGCAGCCATTTTGAAAAGGCATCAATTCCTGGCCCAGTCAGCTGATTATGAGAGCAGCCATTTTGAAAAGGTATCCACTCCTGGCCCAGTCAGGTGGATATGAAGGAGCAGCCATTCTGAAAAGGTGTCCACTCATGGCCCAGTCAGCTGATTATGAGAGAACAGCCATTCGGAAAAGGTGTCCACTCCTGCCCTAGTCAGGTGTAGGAGCAGCCATTCTGAAAAGGTGTCCACTCATGGCCCAGTCAGCTGATTGTGGGAGAACAGCCATTCCGAAAAGGTGTCTACTCCTGGCCCAGTCAGCTGATTCTGGGCGAGCAGCCATTTTGAAAAAGTTTCCACTCCTGCCCTGGTCAGGTGGATATGAGAGAGCAGCAATTTTGAAAAGGTATCCACTCCTGGCCCAGTCAGGTGGATATGAAGGAGCAGCCATTCTGAAAAGGTGTCCACTCATGGCCCAGTCAGCTGATTATGAGAGAACAGCCAATCGGAAAAGTTGTCCACTCCTGCCCTAGTCAGGTGAAGGAGCAGCCATTCTGAAAAGGTGTCCACTCATGGCCCAGCCAGCTGATTGTGAGAGAACAGCCATTCCGAAAAGGTGTCGAGTCCTGGCCCAGTCAGCTGATTATGAGAGAACAGCCATTCTGAAAAGGTGTCCACTCCTGCCCTAGTCAGGTGAAGGAGCAGCCATTCTGAAAAGGTGTCCACTCATGGCCCAGTCAGCTGATTGTGAGAGAACAGCCATTCCGAAAAGGTGTCTACTCCTGGCCCAGTCAGCTGATTATGAGAGAACAGCCATTTTGAACAGGTGTCCACTCCTGGCCCAGTCAGCTGATTATGAGAGAACAGCCTTATTGAAAAGGTGTCCACTCCTGGCCCAGTCTGCTGATTATGAGAGAACAGCCATTTTGAAAAGGTGTCCACGCCTGGTCTAGTCAGGTGGATCTGAAGGAGCAGCCGTTCTGAAAAAGTGACCAATCCTTTCCCAGTCAGCTGATTATGAGAGAACAGCCATTCTGAAAAGGTTTCCACTCCTGGCCCAGTCTGCTGATTATGAGAGAACAGCCATTTTGAAAATCTGTCCAGTCCTGGCCCAGTCAGTTATATATGAAGGAGCTTTCATTTTGAAAAGGTGTCTACTCCTGGCCCAGTCAGCTGATTATGAGAGAGCAGCCATTTTGAAAAAGTGTCCACTCCTGGCCTAGTCAGGTGGAAATGAGAGAGCAGCAATTTTGAAAATGTGTCCATTCCTGGCCCAGTCAGGTGGATATTAAGGAGCAGCCATTCTGAAAAGGTGTCCACTCCTGGCCCAGTCAGCTGATTATGAGAGAGCAGCCATTTTGAAAAGGTGTCCACTCCTGGCCAAATCAGGTGGATATGAAGGAGCAGCCATTCTGAAAACATGTCCACTCCTGGCCCAGTCAGCTGATTATGAGAGAGCAGCCATTCTGAAAATGTGTCCACTCCTGGCTAGTGAGGTGGATATAAAGGAGCAACCATTCTGAAAAGGTTTCCACTCCTCGCCCAGTCAGGTGGATATGAAGGAGCAGCCATTCTGAAAAGGTGTCCACTCCTAGTCCAGTCAGCTGATTATGAGAGAACAGCCATTTTGAACAGGTGTCCACTCCTGGCCCAGTCAGCTGATTATGAGAGATCAGCCATATTGAAAAGGTGTCCACTATTGGACCAGTCTGCTGATTATGAGAGAACAGCCATTTTGAAAATCTGTCCACTCCTGGCCCAGTCAGGTGCATATGAACGAGCAGCCATTCTGAAAAGGTGTGCACTCCTGGCGCAGTCAGGTGGATGTGAAGGAGCAGCCGTTCTGAAAAAGTGACCAATCCTTTCCCAGTCAGCTGATTATGAGAGAACAGCCATTCTGAAAAGGTTTCCACTCCTGGCCCAGTCTGCTGATTATGAGAGAACAGCCATTTTGAAAATCTGTCCAGTTCTGGCCCAGTCAGTTATATATGAAGGAGCTGTCATTTTGAAAAGGTGTCTACTCCTGGCCCAGTCAGCTGATTATGAGAGAGCAGCCATTTTGAAAAAGTGTCCACTCCTGGCCTAGTCAGGTGGATATGAGAGAGCAGCAATTTTGAAAATGTGTCCATTCCTGGCCCAGTCAGGGGGATATTAAGGAGCAGCCATTCTGAAAAGGTGTCCACTCCTGGCCCAGTCAGCTGATTATGAGAGAGCAGCCATTTTGAAAAGGTGTCCACTCCTGGCCCAGTCAGCTGATTTTGCTAGAGCAGCAATTTTGAAAAGTTGTCCACTCCTGGCCCAGTCAGTTATATATGAAGGAGCAGCCATTTTGAAAAGGTGTCCACTCCTGGCCCAGTCAGTTATATATGAAGGAGCAGCCGTTTTGAAAAGGTGACCACTCCTGGCCCAGTCAGCTGATTATGAGAGAGCAACCATTCTGAAAAGGTGTTAACTCCTGGCCCAGTCAGCTGAATGTGTGAGAACAGCCATTTTGAAAAGGTGTCCTATCGTGGCCCAATCAGCTGATTATGAGAGAGCAGCCATTTTGAAAAGGTGTCCACTCCTGGCCTAGTCAGGTGGATATGAAGGAGCAACCATTCTGAAAAGGTTTCCACTCCTGGCCCAGTCTGCTGATTCTGAGAGAACAGCCATTTTGAAAAGGTGTCCACTCCTGGCCAGGCAGTTATATATGAAGGAGCAGCCATTTTGAAAAGGTGACCACTCCTGGCCCAGTCAGCTGATTATGAGAGAGCAACCATTCTGAAAAGGTGTCAACTCCTGGCCCAGTCAGCTGAATGTGTGAGAACAGCCATTTTGAAAAGGTGTCCACTACTGGCCTAGTCAGGTGGATATGAAGGAGCAGCCATTCTGAAAAGGTGTCCACTCCAGGCCCAGTCAGCTGATTATGAGAGAACAGCCATTCCGAAATGGTGTCCAGTCCTGGCCCAGTCAGCTGATTATGAGAGAACAGTCATTTTGAAAAAGTTTCCCCTAATGGCCTAGTCAGGTGGATATGAAGGAGGAGCCATTCGGAAAAGGTGTCCACTCCTGGCCCAGTCAGCTGATTATGAGAGAGCAGCCATTTTGAAAAAGTGTGCACTCCTGGCATAGGCAGGTGGATATGAGAGAGCAGCTATTTTGAAAAGGTATCCACTCCTGGCCCAGTCAGGTGGATATGAAGGAGCAGCCATTCTGAAAAGGTGTCCACTCTTGGCCTAGTCAGCTGATTATGAGAGAACAGCCATTCTGAAAAGGTGTCCACTCCTGGCCTTGTAAGGTGGATATAAAGTAGCAGGAATTCTGAAAAGGTGTCCACTGCTGACCCAGTCAGCTGATTATGAGAGAACACCCATTGTGAAAAGGTGTCCACTCCTGGCCTAGTCAGCTGGATATGATGGAGTAGCCATTTTGAAAAGTTGTCCACTCCTGGCCGAGTCAGGTGGATATGAAGGAGCAGCCATTTTGAAAAAGTATCCACACTTGGCACAGTCAGCTGATAATGGAGGCAGCCATTTTGAAAAGGCATCCATTCCTGGCCCAGTCAGCTGATTATGAGAGCAGCCATTTAGAAAAGGTTTCCACTCCTGGCCAAGTCAGCTGATTATGAGAGAGCAGCCATTTTGAAAAGGTGACCACTCCTGGCCCAGTGAGCTGATAATGAGAGAGCAGCCATTTTGAAAAGGTGTCCACTCCTGGCTATGTCAGCTGATTATGAGAGAACAGCCATTCTAAAAACGTATGCACTCCTGGCCTAGAAAGGTGGATATGAAGGAGCAGCCATTCCGAAAAGGTGTCAACTCCTGGCCCAGTCAGCTGATTATGAGAGAGCAGCCATTTTGAAAAGGTGTCCACTCCTGGCCCAGTGAGCTGATAATGGGAGAGCAGCCATTTTGAAAAGGTGTCCACTCCTGACCCAGTCAGCTGATTATGAGAGAACAGCCATGTTGAAAAGGTGTCCACTCCTTTCCTAGTCAGGTGGATATGAAGGAGCAGCCATTCTGAAAAGGTGTCAACACCTGGCCCAGTCAGCTGATTATGAGAGAGCAGCCATTTTGAAAATGTGTCCACTCCTGGCCAAGTCAGGTGGATATGAAGGAGCTGTCATTTTGAAAAGGTGTCCACTCATGGCCCATTCAGCAGATTATGAGAGAACAGCCATTCGGAAAAGGTGTCCACTCATGGCCCAGTCAGCTGATTATGAGAGAACAGCCATTCGGAAAAGGTGTCCACTCCTGCCCCAGTCAGGTGAAAGAGCAGCCATTCTGAAAAGGTGTCCACTCATGGCCCAGTCAGCTGATTGTGAGAGAACAGCCATTCCAAAAAGGTGTCCACTCCTGGCCCAGTCAGCTGATTATGAGAGAACAGCCATTTTGAATAGGTGTCCACTCCTGGCCTAGTCAGGTGGATATGAAGGAGGAGCCATTCTGAAAAGGTGTCCACTCCTGGCCCAGTCAGCTGATTATGAGAGAGCAGTCATTCTGAAAAGGTGTCCACTCCTGGCCCAGTCAGGTGGATATGAAGGAGCAGCCATTCTGAAAAGGTGTCCACTCCTGGCCCAGTCAGCTGATTATGAGAGAGCAGCCATTTTGAAAAGGTGTCCACTCCTGGCCAAATCAGGTGGATATGAAGGAGCAGCCATTCTGAAAACATGTCCACTCCTGGCCCAGTCAGCTGATTATGAGAGAGCAGCCATTCTGAAAAGGTGTCCACTCCTGGCTAGTGAGGTGGATATGAAGGAGCAGCCAATCTGAAAAGGTGTCTACTCCTAGTCCAGTCAGCTGATTATGAGAGAACAGCCATTTTCAAAATGTGTCCACTCCTGGCACAGTAAGCTCATTAAAAGAGAGCAGCCATTTTGAAAAGGTGTCCACTCCTGGCGCAGTCTGGTGGATGTGAAGGAGCAGCCGTTCTGAAAAAGTGACCAATCCTTTCCCAGTCAGCTGATTATGAGTGAACAGCCATTCTGAAAAGGTTTCCACTCCTGGCCCAGTCTGCTGATTATGAGAGAACAGCCATTTTGAAAAGGTGTCCACTCCTGGCCCAGTCAGCTGATTATGAGAGAGCAACCATTCTGAAAAAGTGTCCACTCCTGGCCTAGTCAGGTGGATATGAGAGAGCAGCAATTTTGAAAATGTGTCCACTCCTGGCCTAGTCAGGTGGATATGAGAGAGCAGCAATTTTGAAAATGTGTCCATTCCTGGCCCAGTCAGCTGATTATGAGAGAGCAGCCATTTTGAAAAGGTGTCCACTCCTGGCCCAGTCAGCTGATTTTGCTAGAAGAGCAATTTTGAAAAGTTGTCCACTCCTGGCCCAGTCAGTTATATATGAAGGAGCAGCCATTTTGAAAATGTGTCCACTCCTGGCCCAGTCAGTTATATATGAAGGAGCAGCCGTTTTGAAAAGGTGACCACTCCTGGCCCAGTCAGCTGATTATGAGAGAGCAACCATTCTGAAAAGGTTTTAACTCCTGGCCCAGTCAGCTGAATGTGTGAGAACAGCCATTTTGAAAAGGTGTCCTATCGTGGCCCAATCAGCTGATTATGAGAGAGCAGCCATTTTGAAAAGGTGTCCACTCCTGGCCTAGTCAGGTGGATATGAAGGAGCAACCATTCTGAAAAGGTTTCCACTCCTGGCCCAGTCTGCTGATTATGAGAGAACAGCCATTTTGAAAAGGTGTCCACTCCTGGCCCAGTCAGTTATATATGAAGGAGCAGCCATTTTGAAAAGGTGACCACTCCTGGCCCAGTCAGCTGATTATGAGAGAGCAACCATTCTGAAAAGGTGTCCACTCCAGGCCCAGTCAGATGATTATGAGAGAACAGCCATTCCGAAATGGTGTCCAGTCCTGGCCCAGTCAGCTGATTATGAGAGAACAGTCATTTTGAAAAAGTGTCCACTAATGGCCTAGTCAGGTGGATATGAAGGAGCAGCCATTCTGAAAAGGTGTCCACTCCTATCCCAGTCAGCTGATTATGAGAGAGCAGCCATTCTGAAAAGGTGTCCACGCCTGGTCTAGTCAGGTGGATCTGAAGGAGCAGCCGTTCTGAAAAAGTGACCAATCCTTTCCCAGTCAGCTGATTATGAGAGAACAGCCATTCTGAAAAGGTTTCCACTCCTGGCCCAGTCTGCTGATTATGAGAGAACAGCCATTTTGAAAATCTGTCCAGTCCTGGCCCAGTCAGTTATATATGAAGGAGCTGTCATTTTGAAAAGGTGTCTACTCCTGGCCCAGTCAGCTGATTATGAGAGAGCAGCCATTTTGAAAAAGTGTCCACTCCTGGCCTAGTCAGGTGGAAATGAGAGAGCAGCAATTTTGAAAATGTGTCCATTCCTGGCCCAGTCAGGTGGATATTATGGAGCAGCCATTCTGAAAAGGTGTCCACTCCTGGCCCAGTCAGCTGATTATGAGAGAGCAGCCATTTTGAAAAGGTGTCCACTCCTGGCCAAATCAGGTGGATATGAAGGAGCAGCCATTCTGAAAACATGTCCACTCCTGGCCCAGTCAGCTGATTATGAGAGAGCAGCCATTCTGAAAATGTGTCCACTCCTGGCTAGTGAGGTGGATATAAAGGAGCAACCATTCTGAAAAGGTTTCCACTCCTCGCCCAGTCAGGTGGATATGAAGGAGCAGCCATTCTGAAAAGGTGTCCACTCCTAGTCCAGTCAGCTGATTATGAGAGAACAGCCATTTTGAACAGGTGTCCACTCCTGGCCCAGTCAGCTGATTATGAGAGATCAGCCATATTGAAAAGGTGTCCACTATTGGACCAGTCTGCTGATTATGAGAGAACAGCCATTTTGAAAATCTGTCCACTCCTGGCCCAGTCAGGTGCATATGAACGAGCAGCCATTCTGAAAAGGTGTGCACTCCTGGCGCAGTCAGGTGGATGTGAAGGAGCAGCCGTTCTGAAAAAGTGACCAATCCTTTCCCAGTCAGCTGATTATGAGAGAACAGCCATTCTGAGAAGGTTTCCACTCCTGGCCCAGTCTGCTGATTATGAGAGAACAGCCATTTTGAAAATCTGTCCAGTTCTGGCCCAGTCAGTTATATATGAAGGAGCTGTCATTTTGAAAAGGTGTCTACTCCTGGCCCAGTCAGCTGATTATGAGAGAGCAGCCATTTTGAAAAAGTGTCCACTCCTGGCCTAGTCAGGTGGATATGAGAGAGCAGCAATTTTGAAAATGTGTCCATTCCTGGCCCAGTCAGGGGGATATTAAGGAGCAGCCATTCTGAAAAGGTGTCCACTCCTGGCCCAGTCAGCTGATTATGAGAGAGCAGCCATTTTGAAAAGGTGTCCACTCCTGGCCCAGTCAGCTGATTTTGCTAGAGCAGCAATTTTGAAAAGTTGTCCACTCCTGGCCCAGTCAGTTATATATGAAGGAGCAGCCATTTTGAAAAGGTGTCCACTCCTGGCCCAGTCAGTTATATTTGAAGGAGCAGCCGTTTTGAAAAGGTGACCACTCCTGGCCCAGTCAGCTGATTATGAGAGAGCAACCATTCTGAAAAGGTGTTAACTCCTGGCCCAGTCAGCTGAATGTGTGAGAACAGCCATTTTGAAAAGGTGTCCTATCGTGGCCCAATCAGCTGATTATGAGAGAGCAGCCATTTTGAAAAGGTGTCCACTCCTGGCCTAGTCAGGTGGATATGAAGGAGCAACCATTCTGAAAAGGTTTCCACTCCTGGCCCAGTCTGCTGATTCTGAGAGAACAGCCATTTTGAAAAGGTGTCCACTCCTGGCCAGGCAGTTATATATGAAGGAGCAGCCATTTTGAAAAGGTGACCACTCCTGGCCCAGTCAGCTGATTATGAGAGAGCAACCATTCTGAAAAGGTGTCAACTCCTGGCCCAGTCAGCTGAATGTGTGAGAACAGCCATTTTGAAAAGGTGTCCTATCGTGGCCCAATCAGCTGATTATGAGAGAGCAGCCATTTTGAAAAGGTGTCCACTACTGGCCTAGTCAGGTGGATATGAAGGAGCAGCCATTCTGAAAAGGTGTCCACTCCAGGCCCAGTCAGCTGATTATGAGAGAACAGCCATTCCGAAATGGTGTCCAGTCCTGGCCCAGTCAGCTGATTATGAGAGAACAGTCATTTTGAAAAAGTTTCCCCTAATGGCCTAGTCAGGTGGATATGAAGGAGCAGCCATTCGGAAAAGGTGTCCACTGCTGACCCAGTCAGCTGATTATGAGAGAACACCCATTGTGAAAAGGTGTCCACTCCTGGCCTAGTCAGCTGGATATGATGGAGTAGCCATTTTGAAAAGTTGTCCACTCCTGGCCGAGTCAGGTGGATATGAAGGAGCAGCCATTTTGAAAAAGTATCCACACTTGGCACAGTCAGCTGATAATGGAGGCAGCCATTTTGAAAAGGCATCCATTCCTGGCCCAGTCAGCTGATTATGAGAGCAGCCATTTAGAAAAGGTTTCCACTCCTGGCCAAGTCAGCTGATTATGAGAGAGCAGCCATTTTGAAAAGGTGACCACTCCTGGCCCAGTGAGCTGATAATGAGAGAGCAGCCATTTTGAAAAGGTGTCCACTCCTGGCTATGTCAGCTGATTATGAGAGAACAGCCATTCTAAAAACGTATGCACTCCTGGCCTAGAAAGGTGGATATGAAGGAGCAGCCATTCCGAAAAGGTGTCAACTCCTGGCCCAGTCAGCTGATTATGAGAGAGCAGCCATTTTGAAAAGGTGTCCACTCCTGGCCCAGTGAGCTGATAATGGGAGAGCAGCCATTTTGAAAAGGTGTCCACTCCTGACCCAGTCAGCTGATTATGAGAGAACAGCCATGTTGAAAAGGTGTCCACTCCTTTCCTAGTCAGGTGGATATGAAGGAGCAGCCATTCTGAAAAGGTGTCAACACCTGGCCCAGTCAGCTGATTATGAGAGAGCAGCCATTTTGAAAATGTGTCCACTCCTGGCCAAGTCAGGTGGATATGAAGGAGCTGTCATTTTGAAAAGGTGTCCACTCATGGCCCATTCAGCAGATTATGAGAGAACAGCCATTCGGAAAAGGTGTCCACTCATGGCCCAGTCAGCTGATTATGAGAGAACAGCCATTCGGAAAAGGTGTCCACTCCTGCCCCAGTCAGGTGAAAGAGCAGCCATTCTGAAAAGGTGTCCACTCATGGCCCAGTCAGCTGATTGTGAGAGAACAGCCATTCCGAAAAGGTGTCCACTCCTGGCCCAGTCAGCTGATTATGAGAGAACAGCCATTTTGAATAGGTGTCCACTCCTGGCCTAGTCAGGTGGATATGAAGGAGGAGCCATTCTGAAAAGGTGTCCACTCCTGGCCCAGTCAGCTGATTATGAGAGAGCAACCATTCTGAAAAAGTGTCCACTCCTGGCCTAGTCAGGTGGATATGAGAGAGCAGCAATTTTGAAAATGTGTCCACTCCTGGCCTAGTCAGGTGGATATGAGAGAGCAGAATTTTGAAAATGTGTCCATTCCTGGCCCAGTCAGCTGATTATGAGAGAGCAGCCATTTTGAAAAGGTGTCCACTCCTGGCCCAGTCAGCTGATTTTGCTAGAGCAGCAATTTTGAAAAGTTGTCCACTCCTGGCCCAGTCAGTTATATATGAAGGAGCAGCCATTTTGAAAATGTGTCCACTCCTGGCCCAGTCAGTTATATATGAAGGAGCAGCCGTTTTGAAAAGGTGACCACTCCTGGCCCAGTCAGCTGATTATGAGAGAGCAACCATTCTGAAAAGGTTTTAACTCCTGGCCCAGTCAGCTGAATGTGTGAGAACAGCCATTTTGAAAAGGTGTCCTATCGTGGCCCAATCAGCTGATTATGAGAGAGCAGCCATTTTGAAAAGGTGTCCACTCCTGGCCTAGTCAGGTGGATATGAAGGAGCAACCATTCTGAAAAGGTTTCCACTCCTGGCCCAGTCTGCTGATTATGAGAGAACAGCCATTTTGAAAAGGTGTCCACTCCTGGCCCAGTCAGTTATATATGAAGGAGCAGCCATTTTGAAAAGGTGACCACTCCTGGCCCAGTCAGCTGATTATGAGAGAGCAACCATTCTGAAAAGGTGTCCACTCCAGGCCCAGTCAGATGATTATGAGAGAACAGCCATTCCGAAATGGTGTCCAGTCCTGGCCCAGTCAGCTGATTATGAGAGAACAGTCATTTTGAAAAAGTGTCCACTAATGGCCTAGTCAGGTGGATATGAAGGAGCAGCCATTCTGAAAAGGTGTCCACTCCTATCCCAGTCAGCTGATTATGAGAGAGCAGCCATTTTGAAAAAGTGTGCACTCCTGGCATAGGCAGGTGGATATGAGAGAGCAGCCATTTTGAAAAGGTATCCACTCCTGTCCCAGTCAGGTGGATATGAAGGAGCAGCCATTCTGAAAAGGTGTCCACTCCTGGCCTAGTCAGCTGATTATGAGAGAACAGCCATTCTGAAAAGGTGTCCACTCCTGGCCTTGTCAGGTGGATATAAAGTAGCAGGAATTCTGAAAAGGTGTTCACTGCTGACCCAGTCAGCTGATTATGAGAGAACACCCATTGTGAAAAGGTGTCCACTCCTGGCCTAGTCAGCTGGATATGATGGAGCAGCCATTTTGAAAAGGTGTCCACTCCTGGCCGAGTCAGGTGGATATGAAGGAGCAGCCATTTTGAAAAAGTATCCACTCTTGGCACAGTCAGCTGATAATGGAGGCAGCCATTTTGAAAAGGCATCCATTCCTGGCCCAGTCAGCTGATTATGAGAGCAGCCATTTAGAAAAGGTTTCCACTCCTGGCCCAGTGAGCTGATAATGAGAGAGCAGCCATTTTGAAAAGGTGTCCACTCCTGGCTATGTCAGCTGATTATGAGAGAACAGCCATTCTAAAACCTGTGCACTCCTGGCCTAGAAAGGTGGATATGAAGGAGCAGCCATTCCGAAAAGGTGTCAACTCCTGGCCCAGTCAGCTGATTATGAGAGAGCAGCCATTTTGAAAAGGTGTCCACTCCTGGCCCAGTGAGCTGATAATGGGAGAGCAGCCATTTTGAAAAGGTGTCCACTCCTGCCCCAGTCAGCTGATTATGACAGAACAGCCATGTTGAAAAGGTGTCCACTCCTGGCCTAGTCAGGTGGATATGAAGGAGCAGCCATTCTGAAAAGGTGTCAACACCTGGCCCAGTCAGCTGATTATGAGAGAGCAGCCATTTTGAAAATGTGTCCACTCCTGGCCAAGTCAGGTGGATATGAAGGAGCTGTCATTTTGAAAAGGTGTCCACTCATGGCCCAGTCAGCAGATTATGAGAGAACAGCCATTCGGAAAAGGTGTCCACTCATGGCCCAGTCAGCTGATTATGAGAGAACAGCCATTCGGAAAAGGTGGCCACTCCTGCCCCAGTCATGTGAAAGAGCAGCCATTCTGAAAAGGTGTCCACTCATGGCCCAGTCAGCTGATTGTGAGAGAACAGCCATTCCGAAAAGGTGTCCACTCATGGCCCAGTCAGCAGATTATGAGAGAACAGCCATTCGGAAAAGGTGTCCACTCATGGCCCAGTCAGCTGATTATGAGAGAACAGCCATTCGGAAAAGGTGTCCACTCCTGCCCCAGTCAGGTGAAAGAGCAGCCATTCTGAAAAGGTGTCCACTCATGGCCCAGTCAGCTGATTATTAGAGAACAGCCATTTTGAATAGGTGTCCACTCCTGGCCTAGTCAGGTGGATATGAAGGAGCAGCCATTCTGAAAAGGTGTCCACTCCTGGCCCAGTCAGCTGATTATGAGAAAGCAGCCATTCTGAAAAGGTGTCCACTCCTGGCCCAGTCAGGTGGATATGAAGGAGCAGCCATTCTGAAAAGGTGTCCACTCCTGGCCCAGTCAGCTGATTATGAGAGAGCAGCCATTTTGAAAAGGTGTCCACTCCTGGCCAAATCAGGTGGATATGAAGGAGCAGCCATTCTGAAAACATGTCCACTCCTGGCCCAGTCAGCTGATTATGAGAGAGCAGCCATTCTGAAAAGGTGTCCACTCCTGGCTAGTGAGGTGGATATGAAGGAGCAGCCAATCTGAAAAGGTGTCCACTCCTAGTCCAGTCAGCTGATTATGAGAGAACAGCCATTTTCATAATGTGTCCACTCCTGGCACAGTAAGCTCATTAAAAGAGAGCAGCCATTCTGAAAAGGTGTCCACTCCTGGCCCAGTCAGCTGATTATGAGAGAGCAACCATTCTGAAAAGGTGTCCACTCGAGGCCCAGTCAGCTGATTATGAGAGAACAGCCATTCCGAAGAGGTGTTCAGTCCTGGCCCAGTCAGCTGATTATGAGAGAACAGCCATTTTGAAAAGGTGTCCACACCTGGCCTAGTCAGGTGGATATGACGGAGCAGCCATTCTCAAAAGGTGTCCACTCCTGGACGGGTCAGCTGATTATGAGAGAGCAGCCATTTTGAAAAAGTGTCCACTCATGGCGTAGTCAGGTGGATATGAACAGCCATTCTGAAAAGGTATCCACTCCTTGCCCAGTCAGGTGGATATGAAGGAGCAGCCATTCTGAAAAGGTGTCCACTCCTGGCCTAGTCAGCTGATTATGAGAGAACAGCCATTCTGAAAAGGTGTCCACTCCTGGCCTAGTCAGGTGGATATAAAGTAGCAGCAATTCTGAAAAGGTGTCCAAAGCTGACCCAGTCAGCTGATTATGAGAGAACAGCCATTGTGAAAAGGTGTCCACCCCTGGCCGAGTCAGCTGGATATGAAGGAGCAGCCATTTTGAAAAGGTGTCCACTCCTGGCACAGCCAGCTGATAATGAAAGCAGCCATTTTGAAAAGGCATCCATTCCTGGCCCAGTCAGCTGATTATGAGAGCAGCCATTTTGAAAAGGTGTCCACTCCTGGCCAAGTCAGCTGATTATGAGGGAGCAGCCAATTTGAAAAGGTGTCCACTCCTGGCCCAGTGAGCTGATAATGAGAGAGCAGCCATTTTGAAAAGGTGTCCACTCCTGGTTATGTCAGCTGATTATGAGAGAACAGCCATTCTGAAAAGGTGTCCACTCCTGGCCTAGAAAGGTGGATATGAAGGAGCAGCCATTCCGAAAAGGTGTCAACTCCTGGCCCAGTCAGCTGATTATGAGAGAGCAGCCATATTGAAAAGGTGTCCACTCCTGGCCCAGTGAGCTGATAATGGGAGAGCAGCCATTTTGAAAAGGTGTCCACTCCTGCCCTAGTCAGCTGATTATGAGAGAACAGCCATGTTGAAAAGGTGTCAACTCCTGGCCTAGTCAGGTGGATATAAAGGTGCAGCCATTCTGAAAAGGTGTCAACACCTGGCCCAGTTAGCTGATTATGAGAGAGCAGCCATTTTGAAAAGGTGTCCACTCCTGTCCAAGTCAGGTGGATATGAAGGAGCTTTCATTTTGAAAAGGTGTCTACTCCTGGCCCAGTCAGCTGATTATGGGAGAGCAGCCATTTTGAAAAAGTGTCCACTCCTGGCCTAGTCAGGTGGATATGAAGGAGCAGCCATTCTGAAAAGGTGTCCACTCATGGCCCAGTCAGCTGATTATGAGAGAACAGCCATTCGGAAAAGGTGTCCACTCCTGCCCTAGTCAGGTGTAGGAGCAGCCATTCTGAAAAGGTGTCCACTGATGGCCCAGTCAGCTGATTGTGAGAGAACAGCCATTCCGAAAAGGTGTCTACTCCTGGCCCAGTCAGCTGATTATGGGCGAGCAGCCATTTTGAAAAAATTTCCACTCCTGCCCTAGTCAGGTGGATATGAGAGAGCAGCAATTTTGAAAAGGTATCCACTCCTGGCCCAGTCAGGTGGATATGAAGGAGCAGCCATTCTGAAAAGGTGTCCACTCATGGCCCAGTCAGCTGATTATGAGAGAACAGCCATTCGGAAAAGTTGTCCACTCCTGCCCTAGTCAGGTGAAGGAGCAGCCATTCTGAAAAGGTGTCAACTCATGGCCCAGCCAGCTGATTGTGAGAGAACAGCCATTCCGAAAAGGTGTCCACTCCTGCCCTAGTCAGGTGAAGGAGCAGCCATTCTGAAAAGGTGTCCACTCATGGCCCAGTCAGCTGATTGTGAGAGAACAGCCATTCCGAAAAGGTGTCTACTCCTGGCCCAGTCAGCTGATTATGAGAGAACAGCCATTTTGAACAGGTGTCCACTCCTGGCCCAGTCAGCTGATTATGAGAGAACAGCCTTATTGAAAAGGTGTCCACTCCTGGCCCAGTCTGCTGATTATGAGAGAACAGCCATTTTGAAAAGGTGTCCACGCCTGGTCTAGTCAGGTGCATATGAACGAGTAGCCATTCTGAAAAGGTGTGCACTCCTGGACCAGTCAGTTGAATATGAAGGAGCAGCCATTCTGAAAATATGTCCACTCCTGGCCCAGTCAGCTGATTATGAGAGACCAGCCATATTGAAAAGGTGTCCACTCCTGGTCCAGTCAGCTGATTTTGCTAGAGCAGCAATTTTGAAAAGGTGTCCACTCCTGTCCCAGTTAGCTGATTATGAAAGAACAGCCATTTTCAAAATGTGTCCACTCCTGGCCCAGTAAGCTCATTAAAAGAGAGCAGCCATTTTGAAAAGGTGTCCACTCCTGGCGCAGTCAGGTGGATGTGAAGGAGCAGCCGTTCTGAAAAAGTGACCAATCCTTTCCCAGTCAGCTGATTATGAGAGAACAGACATTTTGAAAAGGTGTCCACTCCTGGCCCAGTCAGTTATATATGAAGGAGCAGCCATTTTGAAAAGGTGACCACTCCTGGCCCAGTAAGCTGATTATGAGAGAGCAACCATTCTGAAAAGGTGTCAACTCCTGGCCCAGTCAGCTGAATGTGTGAGAACAGCCATTTTGAAAAGGTGTCCTATCGTGGCCCAATCAGCTGATTATGAGAGAGCAGCCATTTTGAAAAGGTGTCCACTCCTGGCCTAGTCAGGTGGATATGAAGGAGCAGCCATTCTGAAAAGGTGTCCACTCCAGGCCCTGTCAGCTGATTATGAGAGAACAGCCATTCCGAAAAGGTGTCCAGTCCTGGCCCAGTCAGCTGATTATGAGAGAACAGTCATTTTGAAAAAGTGTCCTCTAATGGCCTAGTCAGGTGGATATGAAGGAGCAACCATTCTAAAAAGGTGTCCACTCCTGGCCCAGTCAGCTGATTATGAGAGAGCAGCCATTTTGAAAAAGTGTGCACTCCTGGCATAGGGAGGTGGATATGAGAGAGCAGCCATTTTGAAAAGGTATCCACTCCTGGCCCAGTCAGGTGGATATGAAGGAGCAGCCATTCTGAAAAGGCATCCATTCCTGGCCCAGTCAGCTGATTATGAGAGCAGCCATTTTGAAAAGGTGTCCACTCCTGGCCAAGTCAGCTGATTATGAGAGAGCAGCCATTTTGAAAATGTGTCCACTCCTGCCCAGTGAGCTGATAATGAGAGAGCAGCCATTTTGAAAAGGTGTCCACTCCTGTCCCAGTCAGCTGATTATGAAAGAACAGCCATTTTCAAAATGTGTCCACTCCTGGCCCAGTAAGCTTATTAAAAGAAAGCAGCCATTTTGAAAAGGTGTCCACTCCTGGCGCAGTCTGCTGATTATGAGAGAACAGCCATTTTGAAAATCTGTCCAGTCCTGGCCCAGTCAATTATATATGAAGGAGCTGTCATTTTGAAAAGGTGTCTACTCCTGGCCCAGTCAGCTGATTATGAGAGAGCAGCCATTCTGAAAAGGTGTCCACTCCTGGCTAGTGAGGTGGATATGAAGGAGCAGCCAATCTGAAAAGGTGTCCACTCCTAGTCCAGTCAGCTGATTATGAGAGAACAGCCATTTTCAAAATGTGTCCACTCCTGGCACAGTAAGCTCATTAAAAGAGAGCAGCCATTTTGAAAAGGTGTCCACTCCTGGCGCAGTCTGGTGGATGTGAAGGAGCAGCCGTTCTGAAAAAGTGACCAATCCTTTCCCAGTCAGTTGATTATGAGTGAACAGCAATTCTGAAAAGGTTTCCACTCCTGGCCCAGTCTGCTGATTATGAGAGAACAGCCATTTTGAAAAGGTGTCCACTCCTGGCCCAGTCAGTTATATATGAAGGAGCAGCCATTTTGAAAAGGTGACCACTCCTGGCCCAGTCAGCTGATTATGAGAGAGCAACCATTCTGAAAAGGTATCAACTCCTGGCCCTGTCAGCTGAATGTGTGAGAACAGCCTTTTTGAAAAGGTGTCCTATCGTGGCCCAATCAGCTGATTATGAGTGAGCAGCCATTTTGAAAAGGTGTCCACTACTGGCATAGTCAGGTGGATATGAAGGAGCAGCCATTCTGAAAAGGTGTCCACTCCAGGCCCAGTCAGATGATTATGAGAGAACAGCCATTCCGAAGAGGTGTTCAGTCCTGGCCCAGTCAGCTGATTATGAGAGAACATCCATTTTGAAAAGGTGTCCACACCTGGCCTAGTCAGGTGGATATGACGGAGCAGCCATTCTGAAAAGGTGTCCACTCCTGGACGAGTCAGCTGATTATGAGAGAGAAGCCATTTTGAAAAAGTGTCCACTCATGGCCTAGTCAGGTGGATATGAACACCCATTCTGAAAAGGTATCCACTCCTTGCCCAGTCAGGTGGATATGAAGGAGCAGCCATTCTGAAAAGGTGTCCACTCCTGGCCTAGTCAGCTGATTATGAGAGAACAGCCATTCTGAAAAGGTGTCCACTCCTGGCCTAGTAAGGTGGATATAAAGTAGCAGCAATTCTGAAAAGGTGTCCACTCCTGGCCCAGTCAGGTGGATATGAAGGAGCAGCCATTCTGAAAAGGTGTCCACTCCTGGCCCAGTCAGCTGATTATGAGAGAGCAGCCATTTTGAAAAGGTGTCAACTCCTGGCCAAATCAGGTGAATATGAAGGAGCAGCCATTCTGAAAACATGTCCACTCCTGGCCCAGTCAGCTGATTATGAGAGAGCAACCATTCTGAAAAGGTGTCCACTCGAGGCCCAGTCAGCTGATTATGAGAGAACAGCCATTCTGAAAAGGTGTCCACTCCTGGCCTAGTCAGGTGGATATAAAGTAGCAGCAATTCTGAAAAGGTGTCCAAAGCTGACCCAGTTAGCTGATTATGAGAGAACAGCCATTGTGAAAAGGTGTCCACTCCTGGCCGAGTCAGCTGGATATGAAGGAGCAGCCATTTTGAAAAGGTGTCCACTCCTGGCCGACTCAGGTGGATATGAAGGAGCAGCCATTTTGAAAAAGTATCCACTCCTGGCACAGTCAGCTGATAATGAAAGCAGCCATTTTGAAAAGGCATCCATTCCTGGCCCAGTCAGCTGATTATGAGAGCAGCCATTTTGAAAAGGTATCCACTCCTGGCCCAGTCAGGTGGATATGAAGGAGCAGCCATTCTGAAAAGGTGTCCACTCATGGCCCAGTCTGCTGATTATGAGAGAACAGCCATTTTGAAAAGGTGTCCACGCCTGGTCTAGTCAGGTGCATATGAACGAGCAGCCATTCTGAAAAGGTGTGCACTCCTGGACCAGTCAGTTGAATATGAAGGAGCAGCCATTCTGAAAATGTGTCCACTCCTGGCACAGTCAGCTGATTATGAGAGACCAGCCATATTGAAAAGGTGTCCACTCCTGGTCCAGTCAGCTGATTTTGCTAGAGCAGCAATTTTGAAAATGTGTCCACTCCTGTCCCAGTCAGCTGATTATGAAAGAACAGCCATTTTCAAAATGTGTCCACTCCTGGCCCAGTAAGCTCATTAAAAGAGAGCAGCCATTTTGAAAAGGTGTCCACTCCTGGCGCAGTCAGGTGGATGTGAAGGAGCAGCCGTTCTGAAAAAGTGACCAATCCTTTCCCAGTCAGCTGATTATGAGAGAACAGACATTTTGAAAACGTGTCCACTCCTGGCCCAGTCAGTTATATATGAAGGAGCAGCCATTTTGAAAAGGTGACCACTCCTGGCCCAGAAAGCTGATTATGAGAGAGCAACCATTCTGAAAAGGTGTCAACTCCTGGCTCAGTCAGCTGAATGTGTGAGAATAGCCATTTTGAAAAGGTGTCCTATCGTGGCCCAATCAGCTGATTATGAGAGAGCAGCCATTTTGAAAAGGTGTCCACTCCTGGCCTAGTCAGGTGGATATGAAGGAGCAGCCATTCTGGAAAGGTGTCCACTCCAGGCCCTGTCAGCTGATTATGAGAGAACAGCCATTCCGAAAAGGTGTCCAGTCCTGGCCCAGTCAGCTGATTATGAGAGAACAGTCATTTTGAAAAAGTGTCCTCTAATGGCCTAGTCAGGTGGATATGAAGGAGCAGCCATTCTGAAAAGGTGTCCACTCCTGGCCCAGTCAGCTGATTATGAGAGAGCAGCCATTTTGAAAAAGTGTGCACTCCTGGCATAGGGAGGTGGATATGAGAGAGCAGCCATTTTGAAAAGGTATCCACTCCTGGCCCAGTCAGGTGGATATGAAGGAGCAGCCATTCTGAAAAGGCATCCATTCCTGGCCCAGTCAGCTGATTATGAGAGCAGCCATTTTGAAAAGGTGTCCACTCCGGGCCAAGTCAGCTGATTATGAGAGAGCAGCCATTTTGAAAATGTGTCCACACCTGCCCAGTGAGCTGATAATGAGAGAGCAGCCATTTTGAAAAGGTGTCCACTCCTGTCCCAGTCAGCTGATTATGAGAGAACAGCCATTGTGAAAATGTGTCCACTCCTGGCACAGTCAGCTGATTATGAGAGACCAGCCATATTGAAAAGGTGTCCACTCCTGGCCCAGTCAGTTGATTATGAGAGAGCAGCCATTTTGAAAAGGTGTCCACTCCTGGCCAAATCAGGTGGATATGAAGGAGCAGCCATTCTGAAAACATGTCCACTCCTGGCCCAGTCAGCTGATTATGAGAGAGCAGCCATTCTGAAAATGTGTCCACTCCTGGCTAGTGAGGTGGATATAAAGGAGCAACCATTCTGAAAAGGTTTCCACTCCTCGCCCAGTCAGGTGGATATGAAGGAGCAGCCATTCTGAAAAGGTGTCCACTCCTAGTCCAGTCAGCTGATTATGAGAGAACAGCCATTTTGAACAGGTGTCCACTCCTGGCCCAGTCAGCTGATTATGAGAGATCAGCCATATTGAAAAGGTGTCCACTATTGGACCAGTCTGCTGATTATGAGAGAACAGCCATTTTGAAAATCTGTCCACTCCTGGCCCAGTCAGGTGCATATGAACGAGCAGCCATTCTGAAAAGGTGTGCACTCCTGGCGCAGTCAGGTGGATGTGAAGGAGCAGCCGTTCTGAAAAAGTGACCAATCCTTTCCCAGTCAGCTGATTATGAGAGAACAGCCATTCTGAAAAGGTTTCCACTCCTGGCCCAGTCTGCTGATTATGAGAGAACAGCCATTTTGAAAATCTGTCCAGTTCTGGCCCAGTCAGTTATATATGAAGGAGCTGTCATTTTGAAAAGGTGTCTACTCCTGGCCCAGTCAGCTGATTATGAGAGAGCAGCCATTTTGAAAAAGTGTCCACTCCCAGCCTAGTCAGGTGGATATGAGAGAGCAGCAATTTTGAAAATGTGTCCATTCCTGGCCTAGTCAGGGGGATATTAAGGAGCAGCCATTCTGAAAAGGTTTCCACTCCTGGCCCAGTCAGCTGATTATGAGAGAGCAGCCATTTTGAAAAGGTGTCCACTCCTGGCCCAGTCAGCTGATTTTGCTAGAACAGAAATTTTGAAAAGTTGTCCACTCCTGGCCCAGTCAGTTATATATGAAGGAGCAGCCATTTTGAAAAGGTGTCCACTCCTGGCCCAGTCAGTTATATATGAAGGAGCAGCCGTTTTGAAAAGGTGACCACTCCTGGCCCAGTCAGCTGATTATGAGAGAGCAACCATTCTGAAAAGGTGTTAACTCCTGGCCCAGTCAGCTGAATGTGTGAGAACAGCCATTTTGAAAAGGTGTCCTATCGTGGCCCAATCAGCTGATTATGAGAGAGCAGCCATTTTGAAAAGGTGTCCACTCCTGGCCTAGTCAGGTGGATATGAAGGAGCAACCATTCTGAAAAGGTTTCCACTCCTGGCCCAGTCTGCTGATTCTGAGAGAACAGCCATTTTGAAAAGGTGTCCACTCCTGGCCAGGCAGTTATATATGAAGGAGCAGCCATTTTGAAAAGGTGACCACTCCTGGCCCAGTCAGCTGATTATGAGAGAGCAACCATTCTGAAAAGGTGTCAACTCCTGGCCCAGTCAGCTGAATGTGTGAGAACAGCCATTTTGAAAAGGTGTCCTATCGTGGCCCAATCAGCTGATTATGAGAGAACAGTCATTTTGAAAAAGTTTCCCCTAATGGCCTTGTCAGGTGGATATGAAGGAGCAGCCATTCGGAAAAGGTGTCCAATCCTGGCCCAGTCAGCTGATTATGAGAGAGCAGCCATTTTGAAAAAGTGTGCACTCCTGGCATAGGCAGGTGGATATGAGAGAGCAGCCATTTTGAAAAGGTATCCACTCCTGGCCCAGTCAGGTGGATATGAAGGAGCAGCCATTCTGAAAAGGTGTCCACTCCTGGCCTAGTCAGCTGATTATGAGAGAACAGCCATTCTAAAAACGCATGCACTCCTGGCCTAGAAAGGTGGATATGAAGGAGCAGCCATTCCGAAAAGGTGTCAACTCCTGGCCCAGCCAGCTGATTATGAGAGAGCAGCCATTTTGAAAAGGTGTCCACTCCTGGCCCAGTGAGCTGATAATGGGAGAGCAGCCATTTTGAAAAGGTGTCCACTCCTGCCCCAGTCAGCTGATTATGAGAGAACAGCCATGTTGAAAAGGTGTCCACTCCTGGCCTAGTCAGGTGGATATGAAGGAGCAGCCATTCTGAAAAGGTGTCAACACTTGGCCCAGTCAGCTGATTATGAGAGAGCAGCCATTTTGAAAATGTGTCCACTCCTGGCCAAGTCAGGTGGATATGAAGGAGCTGTCATTTTGAAAAGGTGTCCACTCATGGCCCAGTCAGCAGATTATGAGAGAACAGCCATTCGGAAAAGGTGTCCACTCATGGCCCAGTCAGCTGATTATGAGAGAACAGCCATTCGGAAAAGGTGGCCACTCCTGCCCCAGTCATGTGAAAGAGC
Source organism: Hemicordylus capensis (assembly GCF_027244095.1). Classification (NCBI taxonomy): domain Eukaryota; kingdom Metazoa; phylum Chordata; class Lepidosauria; order Squamata; family Cordylidae; genus Hemicordylus; species Hemicordylus capensis. The sequence goes on along the minus strand of NC_069668.1, from coordinate 9,069,624 downwards.
AGCCATTCTGAAAAGGTGTCCACTCATGGCCCAGTCAGCTGATTGTGAGAGAACAGCCATTCCGAAAAGGTGTCCACTCATGGCCCAGTCAGCAGATTATGAGAGAACAGCCATTCGGAAAAGGTGTCCACTCATGGCCCAGTCAGCTGATTATGAGAGAACAGCCATTCGGAAAAGGTGTCCACTCCTGCCCCAGTCAGGTGAAAGAGCAGCCATTCTGAAAAGGTGTCCACTCATGGCCCAGTCAGCTGATTATGAGAGAACAGCCATTTTGAATAGGTGTCCACTCCTGGCCTAGTCAGGTGGATATGAAGGAGCAGCCATTCTGAAAAGGTGTCCACTCCTGGCCCAGTCAGCTGATTATGAGAAAGCAGCCATTCTGAAAAGGTGTCCACTCCTGGCCCAGTCAGGTGGATATGAAGGAGCAGCCATTCTGAAAAGGTGTCCACTCCTGGCCCAGTCAGCTGATTATGAGAGAGCAGCCATTTTGAAAAGGTGTCCACTCCTGGCCAAATCAGGTGGATATGAAGGAGCAGCCATTCTGAAAACATGTCCACTCCTGGCCCAGTCAGCTGATTATGAGAGAGCAGCCATTCTGAAAAGGTGTCCACTCCTGGCTAGTGAGGTGGATATGAAGGAGCAGCCAATCTGAAAAGGTGTCCACTCCTAGTCCAGTCAGCTGATTATGAGAGAACAGCCATTTTCATAATGTGTCCACTCCTGGCACAGTAAGCTCATTAAAAGAGAGCAGCCATTCTGAAAAGGTGTCCACTCCTGGCCCAGTCAGCTGATTATGAGAGAGCAACCATTCTGAAAAGGTGTCCACTCGAGGCCCAGTCAGCTGATTATGAGAGAACAGCCATTCCGAAGAGGTGTTCAGTCCTGGCCCAGTCAGCTGATTATGAGAGAACAGCCATTTTGAAAAGGTGTCCACACCTGGCCTAGTCAGGTGGATATGACGGAGCAGCCATTCTCAAAAGGTGTCTACTCCTGGACGGGTCAGCTGATTATGAGAGAGCAGCCATTTTGAAAAAGTGTCCACTCATGGCGTAGTCAGGTGGATATGAACAGCCATTCTGAAAAGGTATCCACTCCTTGCCCAGTCAGGTGGATATGAAGGAGCAGCCATTCTGAAAAGGTGTCCACTCCTGGCCTAGTCAGCTGATTATGAGAGAACAGCCATTCTGAAAATGTGTCCACTCCTGGCCTAGTCAGGTGGATATAAAGTAGCAGCAATTCTGAAAAGGTGTCCAAAGCTGACCCAGTCAGCTGATTATGAGAGAACAGCCATTGTGAAAAGGTGTCCACTCCTGGCCGAGTCAGCTGGATATGAAGGAGCAGCCATTTTGAAAAGGTGTCCACTCCTGGCACAGCCAGCTGATAATGAAAGCAGCCATTTTGAAAAGGCATCCATTCCTGGCCCAGTCAGCTGATTATGAGAGCAGCCATTTTGAAAAGGTGTCCACTTCTGGCCAAGTCAGCTGATTATGAGGGAGCAGCCAATTTGAAAAGGTGTCCACTCCTGGCCCAGTGAGCTGATAATGAGAGAGCAGCCATTTTGAAAAGGTGTCCACTCCTGGTTATGTCAGCTGATTATGAGAGAACAGCCATTCTGAAAAGGTGTCCACTCCTGGCCTAGAAAGGTGGATATGAAGGAGCAGCCATTCCGAAAAGGTGTCAACTCCTGGCCCAGTCAGCTGATTATGAGAGAGCAGCCATATTGAAAAGGTGTCCACTCCTGGCCCAGTGAGCTGATAATGGGAGAGCAGCCATTTTGAAAAGGTGTCCACTCCTGCCCTAGTCAGCTGATTATGAGAGAACAGCCATGTTGAAAAGGTGTCAACTCCTGGCCTAGTCAGGTGGATATAAAGGAGCAGCCATTCTGAAAAGGTGTCAACACCTGGCCCAGTTAGCTGATTATGAGAGAGCAGCCATTTTGAAAAGGTGTCCACTCCTGTCCAAGTCAGGTGGATATGAAGGAGCTTTCATTTTGAAAAGGTGTCTACTCCTGGCCCAGTCAGCTGATTATGGGAGAGCAGCCATTTTGAAAAAGTGTCCACTCCTGGCCTAGTCAGGTGGATATGAGAGAGCAGCAATTTTGAAAAGGTATCCACTCCTGGCCCAGTCAGGTGGATATGAAGGAGCAGCCATTCTGAAAAGGTGTCCACTCATGGCCCAGTCAGCTGATTATGAGAGAACAGCCATTCGGAAAAGGTGTCCACTCCTGCCCTAGTCAGGTGTAGGAGCAGCCATTCTGAAAAGGTGTCCACTCATGGCCCAGTCAGCTGATTGTGAGAGAACAGCCATTCCGAAAAGGTGTCTACTCCTGGCCCAGTCAGCTGATTATGGGCGAGCAGCCATTTTGAAAAAATTTCCACTCCTGCCCTAGTCAGGTGGATTTGAGAGATCAGCAATTTTGAAAAGGTATCCACTCCTGGCCCAGTCAGGTGGATATGAAGGAGCAGCCATTCTGAAAAGGTGTCCACTCATGGCCCAGTCAGCTGATTATGAGAGAACAGCCATTCGGAAAAGTTGTCCACTCCTGCCCTAGTCAGGTGAAGGAGCAGCCATTCTGAAAAGGTGTCCACTCATGGCCCAGCCAGCTGATTGTGAGAGAACAGCCATTCCGAAAAGGTGTCGAGTCCTGGCCGAGTCAGCTGATTATGAGAGAACAGCCATTCTGAAAAGGTGTCCACTCCTGCCCTAGTCAGGTGAAGGAGCAGCCATTCTGAAAAGGTGTCCACTCATGGCCCAGTCAGCTGATTGTGAGAGAACAGCCATTCCGAAAAGGTGTCTACTCCTGGCCCAGTCAGCTGATTATGAGAGAACAGCCATTTTGAACAGGTGTCCACTCCTGGCCCAGTCAGCTGATTATGAGAGAACAGCCTTATTGAAAAGGTGTCCACTCCTGGCCCAGTCTGCTGATTATGAGAGAACAGCCATTTTGAAAAGGTGTCCACGCCTGGTCTAGTCAGGTGCATATGAACGAGCAGCCATTCTGAAAAGGTGTGCACTCCTGGACCAGTCAGTTGAATATGAAGGAGCAGCCATTCTGAAAATATGTCCACTCCTGGCCCAGTCAGCTGATTATGAGAGACCAGCCATATTGAAAAGGTGTCCACTCCTGGTCCAGTCAGCTGATTTTGCTAGAGCAGCAATTTTGAAAAGGTGTCCACTCCTGTCCCAGTCAGCTGATTATGAAAGAACAGCCATTTTCAAAATGTGTCCACTCCTGGCCCAGTAAGCTCATTAAAAGAGAGCAGCCATTTTGAAAAGGTGTCCACTCCTGGCGCAGTCAGGTGGATGTGAAGGAGCAGCCGTTCTGAAAAAGTGACCAATCCTTTCCCAGTCAGCTGATTATGAGAGAACAGACATTTTGAAAAGGTGTCCACTCCTGGCCCAGTCAGTTATATATGAAGGAGCAGCCATTTTGAAAAGGTGACCACTCCTGGCCCAGTAAGCTGATTATGAGAGAGCAACCATTCTGAAAAGGTGTCAACTCCTGGCCCAGTCAGCTGAATGTGTGAGAACAGCCATTTTGAAAAGGTGTCCTATCGTGGCCCAATTAGCTGATTATGAGAGAGCAGCCATTTTGAAAAGGTGTCCACTCCTGGCCTAGTCAGGTGGATATGAAGGAGCAGCCATTCTGAAAAGGTGTCCACTCCAGGCCCTGTCAGCTGATTATGAGAGAACAGCCATTCCGAAAAGGTGTCCAGTCCTGGCCCAGTAAGCTGATTGTGAGAGAATAGTCATTTTGAAAAAGTGTCCTCTAATGGCCTAGTCAGGTGGATATGAAGGAGCAGCCATTCTGAAAAGGTGTCCACTCCTGGCCTAGTCAGCTGATTATGAGAGAGCAGCCATTTTGAAAAAGTGTGCACTCCTGGCATAGGGAGGTGGATATGAGAGAGCAGCCATTTTGAAAAGGTATCCACTCCTGGCCCAGTCAGGTGGATATGAAGGAGCAGCCATTCTGAAAAGGCATCCATTCCTGGCCAAGTCAGCTGATTATGAGAGCAGCCATTTTGAAAAGGTGTCCACTCCTGGCCAAGTCAGCTGATTATGAGAGAGCAGCCATTTTGAAAATGTGTCCACTCCTGCCCAGTGAGCTGATAATGAGAGAGCAGCCATTTTGAAAAGGTGTCCACTCCTGTCCCAGTCAGCTGATTATGAAAGAACAGCCATTTTCAAAATGTGTCCACTCCTGGCCCAGTAAGCTTATTAAAAGAAAGCAGCCATTTTGAAAAGGTGTCCACTCCTGGCGCAGTCTGCTGATTATGAGAGAACAGCCATTTTGAAAATCTGTCCAGTCCTGGCCCAGTCAATTATATATGAAGGAGCTGTCATTTTGAAAAGGTGTCTACTCCTGGCCCAGTCAGCTGATTATGAGAGAGCAGCCATTCTGAAAAGGTGTCCACTCCTGGCTAGTGAGGTGGATATGAAGGAGCAGCCAATCTGAAAAGGTGTCCACTCCTAGTCCAGTCAGCTGATTATGAGAGAACAGCCATTTTCAAAATGTGTCCACTCCTGGCACAGTAAGCTCATTAAAAGAGAGCAGCCATTTTGAAAAGGTGTCCACTCCTGGCGCAGTCTGGTGGATGTGAAGGAGCAGCCGTTCTGAAAAAGTGACCAATCCTTTCCCAGTCAGTTGATTATGAGTGAACAGCCATTTTGAAAAGGTGTCCACTCCTGGCCCAGTAAGTTATATATGAAGGAGCAGCCATTTTGAAAAGGTGACCACTCCTGGCCCAGTCGGCTGATTATGAGAGAGCAACCATTCTGAAAAGGTATCAACTCCTGGCCCTGTCAGCTGAATGTGTGAGAACAGCCTTTTTGAAAAGGTGTCCTATCGTGGCCCAATCAGCTGATTATGAGTGAGCAGCCATTTTGAAAAGGTGTCCACTACTGGCATAGTCAGGTGGATATGACGGAGCAGCCATTCTGAAAAGGTGTCCACTCCTGGACGAGTCAGCTGATTATGAGAGAGCAGCCATTTTGAAAAAGTGTCCACTCATGGCCTAGTCAGGTGGACATGAACACCCATTCTGAAAAGGTATCCACTCCTTGCCCAGTCAGGTGGATATGAAGGAGCAGCCATTCTGAAAAGGTGTCCACTCCTGGCCTAGTCAGCTGATTATGAGAGAACAGCCATTCTGAAAAGGTGTCCACTCCTGGCCTAGTAAGGTGGATATAAAGTAGCAGCAATTCTGAAAAGGTGTCCACTCCTGGCCCAGTCAGGTGGATATGAAGGAGCAGCCATTCTGAAAAGGTGTCCACTCCTGGCCCAGTCAGCTGATTATGAGAGAGCAGCCATTTTGAAAAGGTGTCAACTCCTGGCCAAATCAGGTGGATATGAAGGAGCAGCCATTCTGAAAACATGTCCACTCCTGGCCCAGTCAGCTGATTATGAGAGAGCAACCATTCTGAAAAGGTGTCCACTCGAGGCCCAGTCAGCTGATTATGAGAGAACAGCCATTCTGAAAAGGTGTCCACTCCTGGCCTAGTCAGGTGGATATAAAGTAGCAGCAATTCTGAAAAGGTGTCCAAAGCTGACCCAGTCAGCTGATTATGAGAGAACAGCCATTGTGAAAAGGTGTCCACTCCTGGCCGAGTCAGCTGGATATGAAGGAGCAGCCATTTTGAAAAGGTGTCCACTCCTGGCCGACTCAGGTGGATATGAAGGAGCAGCCATTTTGAAAAAGTATCCACTCCTGGCACAGTCAGCTGATAATGAAAGCAGCCATTTTGAAAAGGCATCCATTCCTGGCCCAGTCAGCTGATTATGAGAGCAGCCATTTTGAAAAGGTATCCACTCCTGGCCCAGTCAGGTGGATATGAAGGAGCAGCCATTCTGAAAAGGTGTCCACTCATGGCCCAGTCAGCTGATTATGAGAGAACAGCCATTCGGAAAAGGTGTCCACTCCTGCCCTAGTCAGGTGTAGGAGCAGCCATTCTGAAAAGGTGTCCACTCATGGCCCAGTCAGCTGATTGTGGGAGAACAGCCATTCCGAAAAGGTGTCTACTCCTGGCCCAGTCAGCTGATTATGGGCGAGCAGCCATTTTGAAAAAGTTTCCACTCCTGCCCTGGTCAGGTGGATATGAGAGAGCAGCAATTTTGAAAAGGTATCCACTCCTGGCCCAGTCAGGTGGATATGAAGGAGCAGCCATTATGAAAAGGTGTCCACTCATGGCCCAGTCAGCTGATTATGAGAGAACAGCCAATCGGAAAAGTTGTCCACTCCTGCCCTAGTCAGGTGAAGGAGCAGCCATTCTGAAAAGGTGTCCACTCATGGCCCAGCCAGCTGATTGTGAGAGAACAGCCATTCCGAAAAGGTGTCGAGTCCTGGCCCAGTCAGCTGATTATGAGAGAACAGCCATTTTGAACAGGTGTCCACTCCTGGCCCAGTCAGCTGATTATGAGAGAACAGCCTTATTGAAAAGGTGTCCACTCCTGGCCCAGTCTGCTGATTATGAGAGAACAGCCATTTTGAAAAGGTGTCCACGCCTGGTCTAGTCAGGTGCATATGAACGAGCAGCCATTCTGAAAAGGTGTGCACTCCTGGACCAGTCAGTTGAATATGAAGGAGCAGCCATTCTGAAAATGTGTCCACTCCTGGCACAGTCAGCTGATTATGAGAGACCAGCCATATTGAAAAGGTGTCCACTCCTGGTCCAGTCAGCTGATTTTGCTAGGGCAGCAATTTTGAAAATGTGTCCACTCCTGTCCCAGTCAGCTGATTATGAAAGAACAGCCATTTTCAAAATGTGTCCACTCCTGGCCCAGTAAGCTCATTAAAAGAGAGCAGCCATTTTGAAAAGGTGTCCACTCCTGGCGCAGTCAGGTGGATGTGAAGGAGCAACCGTTCTGAAAAAGTGACCAATCCTTTCCCAGTCAGCTGATTATGAGAGAACAGACATTTTGAAAACGTGTCCACTCCTGGCCCAGTCAGTTATATATGAAGGAGCAGCCATTTTGAAAAGGTGACCACTCCTGGCCCAGTAAGCTGATTATGAGAGAGCAACCATTCTGAAAAGGTGTCAACTCCTGGCCCAGTCAGCTGAATGTGTGAGAACAGCCATTTTGAAAAGGTGTCCTATCGTGGCCTAATCAGCTGATTATGAGAGAGCAGCCATTTCGAAAAGGTGTCCACTCCTGGCCTAGTCAGGTGGATATGAAGGAGCAGCCATTCTGGAAAGGTGTCCACTCCAGGCCCTGTCAGCTGATTATGAGAGAACAGCCATTCCGAAAAGGTGTCCAGTCCTGGCCCAGTCAGCTGATTATGAGAGAACAGTCATTTTGAAAAAGTGTCCTCTAATGGCCTAGTCAGGTGGATATGAAGGAGCAGCCATTCTGAAAAGGTGTCCACTCCTGGCCCAGTCAGCTGATTATGAGAGAGCAGCCATTTTGAAAAAGTGTGCACTCCTGGCATAGGGAGGTGGATATGAGAGAGCAGCCATTTTGAAAAGGTATCCACTCCTGGCCCAGTCAGGTGGATATGAAGGAGCAGCCATTCTGAAAAGGCATCCATTCCTGGCCCAGTCAGCTGATTATGAGAGCAGCCATTTTGAAAAGGTGTCCACTCCGGGCCAAGTCTGCTGATTATGAGAGAGCAGCCATTTTGAAAATGTGTCCACTCCTGCCCAGTGAGCTGATAATGAGAGAGCAGCCATTTTGAAAAGGTGTCCACTCCTGTCCCAGTCAGCTGATTAAGAGAGAACAGCCATTGTGAAAAGGTGTCCACTCCTGGCCGAGTCAGCTGGATATGAAGGAGCAGCCATTTTGAAAAGGTGTCCACTCCTGGCCGACTCAGGTGGATATGAAGGAGCAGCCATTTTGAAAAAGTATCCACTCCTGGCACAGTCAGCTGATAATGAAAGCAGCCATTTTGAAAAGGCATCCATTCCTGGCCCAGTCAGCTGATTATGAGAGCAGCCATTTTGAAAAGGTATCCACTCCTGGCCCAGTCAGGTGGATATGAAGGAGCAGCCATTCTGAAAAGGTGTCCACTCATGGCCCAGTCAGCTGATTATGAGAGAACAGCCATTCGGAAAAGGTGTCCACTCCTGCCCTAGTCAGGTGTAGGAGCAGCCATTCTGAAAAGGTGTCCACTCATGGCCCAGTCAGCTGATTGTGGGAGAACAGCCATTCCGAAAAGGTGTCTACTCCTGGCCCAGTCAGCTGATTATGGGCGAGCAGCCATTTTGAAAAAGTTTCCACTCCTGCCCTGGTCAGGTGGATATGAGAGAGCAGCAATTTTGAAAAGGTATCCACTCCTGGCCCAGTCAGGTGGATATGAAGGAGCAGCCATTCTGAAAAGGTGTCCACTCATGGCCCAGTCAGCTGATTATGAGAGAACAGCCATTCGGAAAAGTTGTCCACTCCTGCCCTAGTCAGGTGAAGGAGCAGCCATTCTGAAAAGGTGTCCACTCATGGCCCAGCCAGCTGATTGTGAGAGAACAGCCATTCCGAAAAGGTGTCGAGTCCTGGCCCAGTCAGCTGATTATGAGAGAACAGCCATTCTGAAAAGGTGTCCACTCCTGCCCTAGTCAGGTGAAGGAGCAGCCATTCTGAAAAGGTGTCCACTCATGGCCCAGTCAGCTGATTGTGAGAGAACAGCCATTCCGAAAAGGTGTCTACTCCTGGCCCAGTCAGCTGATTATGAGAGAACAGCCATTTTGAACAGGTGTCCACTCCTGGCCCAGTCAGCTGATTATGAGAGAACAGCCTTATTGAAAAGGTGTCCACTCCTGGCCCAGTCTGCTGATTATGAGAGAACAGCCATTTTGAAAAGGTGTCCACGCCTGGTCTATTCAGGTGCATATGAACGAGCAGCCATACTGAAAAGGTGTGCACTCCTGGACCAGTCAGTTGAATATGAAGGAGCAGCCATTCTGAAAATGTGTCCACTCCTGGCACAGTCAGCTGATTATGAGAGACCAGCCATATTGAAAAGGTGTCCACTCCTGGTCCAGTCAGCTGATTTTGCTAGAGCAGCAATTTTGAAAAGGTGTCCACTCCTGTCCCAGTCAGCTGATTATGAAAGAACAGCCATTTTCAAAATGTGTCCACTCCTGGCCCAGTAAGCTCATTAAAAGAGAGCAGCCATTTTGAAAAGGTGTCCACTCCTGGCGCAGTCAGGTGGATGTGAAGGAGCAGCCGTTCTGAAAAAGTGACCAATCCTTTCCCAGTCAGCTGATTATGAGAGAACAGACATTTTGAAAAGGTCTCCACTCCTGGCCCAGTCAGTTATATATGAAGGAGCAGCCATTTTGAAAAGGTGACCACTCCTGGCCCAGTAAGCTGATTATGAGAGAGCAACCATTCTGAAAAGGTGTCAACTCCTGGCCCAGTCAGCTGAATGTGTGAGAACAGCCATTTTGAAAAGGTGTCCTATCGTGGCCCAATCAGCTGACTATGAGAGAGCAGCCATTTTGAAAAGGTGTCCACTCCTGGCCTAGTCAGGTGGATATGAAGGAGCAGCCATTCTGGAAAGGTGTCCACTCCAGGCCCTGTCAGCTGATTATGAGAGAACAGCCATTCCGAAAAGGTGTCCAGTTCTGGCCCAGTCAGCTGATTATGAGAGAACAGTCATTTTTAAAAAGTGTCCTCTAATGGCCTAGTCAGGTGGATATGAAGGAGCAGCCATTCTGAAAAGGTGTCCACTCCTGGCCCAGTCAGCTGATTATGAGAGAGCAGCCATTTTGAAAAAGTGTGCACTCCTGGCATAGGGAGGTGGATATGAGGGAGCAGCCATTTTGAAAAGGTATCCACTCCTGGCCCAGTCAGGTGGATATGAAGGAGCAGCCATTCTGAAAAGGCATCCATTCCTGGCCCAGTCAGCTGATTATGAGAGCAGCCATTTTGAAAAGGTGTCCACTCCTGGCCAAGTCAGCTGATTATGAGAGAGCAGCCATTTTGAAAATGTGTCCACTCCTGCCCAGTGAGCTGATAATGAGAGAGCAGCCATTTTGAAAAGGTGTCCACTCCTGTCCCAGTCAGCTGATTATGAAAGAACAGCCATTTTCAAAATGTGTCCACTCCTGGTCCAGTAAGCTTATTAAAAGAAAGCAGCCATTTTGAAAAGGTGTCCACTCCTGGCGCAGTCAGGTGGATGTGAAGGAGCAGCCGTTCTGAAAAAGTGACCAATCCTTTCCCAGTCAGCTGATTATGAGAGAACAGCCATTCTGAAAAGGTTTCCACTCCTGGCCCAGTCTGCTGATTATGAGAGAACAGCCATTTTGAAAATCTGTCCAGTCCTGGCCCAGTCAGTTATATATGAAGGAGCTGTCATTTTGAAAAGGTGTCTACTCCTGGCCCAGTCAGCTGATTATGAGAGAGCAGCCATTTTGAAAAAGTGTCCACTCCTGGCCTAGTCAGGTTGAAATGAGAGAGCAGCAATTTTGAAAATGTGTCCATTCCTGGCCCAGTCAGGTGGATATTAAGGAGCAGCCATTCTGAAAAGGTGTCCACTCCTGGCCCAGTCAGCTGATTATGAGAGAGCAGCCATTTTGAAAAGGTGTTCACTCCTGGCCAAATCAGGTGGATATGAAGGAGCAGCCATTCTGAAAACATGTCCACTCCTGGCCCAGTAAGCTGATTATGAGAGAGCAGCCATTCTGAAAATGTGTCCACTCCTGGCTAGTGAGGTGGATATAAAGGAGCAACCATTCTGAAAAGGTTTCCACTCCTCGCCCAGTCAGGTGGATATGAAGGAGCAGCCATTCTGAAAAGGTGTCCACTCCTAGTCCAGTCAGCTGATTATGAGAGAACAGCCATTTTGAACAGGTGTCCACTCCTGGCCCAGTCAGCTGATTATGAGAGATCAGCCATATTGAAAAGGTGTCCACTATTGGACCAGTCTGCTGATTATGAGAGAACTGCCATTTTGAAAATCTGTCCACTCCTGGCCCAGTCAGGTGCATATGAACGAGCAGCCATTCTGAAAAGGTGTGCACTCCTGGCGCAGTCAGGTGGATGTGAAGGAGCAGCCGTTCTGAAAAAGTGACCAATCCTTTCCCAGTCAGCTGATTATGAGAGAACAGCCATTCTGAAAAGGTTTCCACTCCTGGCCCAGTCTGCTGATTATGAGAGAACAGCCATTTTGAAAATCTGTCCAGTTCTGGCCCAGTCAGTTATATATGAAGGAGCTGTCATTTTGAAAAGGTGTCTACTCCTGGCCCAGTCAGCTGATTATGAGAGAGCAGCCATTTTGAAAAAGTGTCCACTCCTGGCATAGTCAGGTGGATATGAGAGAGCAGCAATTTTGAAAATGTGTCCATTCCTGGCCCAGTCAGGGGGATATTAAGGAGCAGCCATTCTGAAAAGGTGTCCACTCCTGGCCCAGTCAGCTGATTATGAGAGAGCAGCCATTTTGAAAAGGTGTCCACTCCTGGCCCAGTCAGCTGATTTTGCTAGAGCAGCAATTTTGAAAAGTTGTCCACTCCTGGCCCAGTCAGTTATATATGAAGGAGCAGCCATTTTGAAAAGGTGTCCACTCCTGGCCCAGTCAGTTATATATGAAGGAGCAGCCGTTTTGAAAAGGTGACCACTCCTGGCCCAGTCAGCTGATTATGAGAGAGCAACCATTCTGAAAAGGTGTTAACTCCTGGCCCAGTCAGCTGAATGTGTGAGAACAGCCATTTTGAAAAGGTGTCCTATCGTGGCCCAATCAGCTGATTATGAGAGAGCAGCCATTTTGAAAAGGTGTCCACTCCTGGCCTAGTCAGGTGGATATGAAGGAGCAACCATTCTGAAAAGGTTTCCACTCCTGGCCCAGTCTGCTGATTCTGAGAGAACAGCCATTTTGAAAAGGTGTCCACTCCTGGCCAGGCAGTTATATATGAAGGAGCAGCCATTTTGAAAAGGTGACCACTCCTGGCCCAGTCAGCTGATTATGAGAGAGCAACCATTCTGAAAAGGTGTCAACTCCTGGCCCAGTCAGCTGAATGTGTGAGAACAGCCATTTTGAAAAGGTGTCCTATCGTGGCCCAATCAGCTGATTATGAGAGAGCAGCCATTTTGAAAAGGTGTCCACTCCTGGCCTAGTCAGGTGGATATGAAGGAGCAGCCATTCTGGAAAGGTGTCCACTCCAGGCCCTGTCAGCTGATTATGAGAGAACAGCCATTCCGAAAAGGTTCCAGTTCTGGCCCAGTCAGCTGATTATGAGAGAACAGTCATTTTTAAAAAGTGTCCTCTAATGGCCTAGTCAGGTGGATATGAAGGAGCAGCCATTCTGAAAAGGTGTCCACTCCTGGCCCAGTCAGCTGATTATGAGAGAGCAGCCATTTTGAAAAAGTGTGCACTCCTGGCATAGGGAGGTGGATATGAGGGAGCAGCCATTTTGAAAAGGTATCCACTCCTGGCCCAGTCAGGTGGATATGAAGGAGCAGCCATTCTGAAAAGGCATCCATTCCTGGCCCAGTCAGCTGATTATGAGAGCAGCCATTTTGAAAAGGTGTCCACTCCTGGCCAAGTCAGCTGATTATGAGAGAGCAGCCATTTTGAAAATGTGTCCACTCCTGCCTAGTGAGCTGATAATGAGAGAGCAGCCATTTTGAAAAGGTGTCCACTCCTGTCCCAGTCAGCTGATTATGAAAGAACAGCCATTTTCAAAATGTGTCCACTCCTGGTCCAGTAAGCTTATTAAAAGAAAGCAGCCATTCTGAAAAGGTGTGCACTCCTGGCGCAGTCAGGTGGATGTGAAGGAGCAGCCGTTCTGAAAAAGTGACCAATCCTTTCCCAGTCAGCTGATTATGAGAGAACAGCCATTCTGAAAAGGTTTCCACTCCTGGCCCAGTCTGCTGATTATGAGAGAACAGCCATTTTGAAAATCTGTCCAGTTCTGGCCCAGTCAGTTATATATGAAGGAGCTGTCATTTTGAAAAGGTGTCTACTCCTGGCCCAGTCAGCTGATTATGAGAGAGCAGCCATTTTGAAAAAGTGTCCACTCCTGGCCTAGTCAGGTGGATATGAGAGAGCAGCAATTTTGAAAATGTGTCCATTCCTGGCCCAGTCAGGGGGATATTAAGGAGCAGCCATTCTGAAAAGGTGTCCACTCCTGGCCCAGTCAGCTGATTATGAGAGAGCAGCCATTTTGAAAAGGTGTCCACTCCTGGCCCAGTCAGCTGATTTTGCTAGAGCAGCAATTTTGAAAACTTGTCCACTCCTGGCCCAGTCAGTTATATATGAAGGAGCAGCCATTTTGAAAAGGTGTCCACTCCTGGCCCAGTCAGTTATATATGAAGGAGCAGCCGTTTTGAAAAGGTGACCACTCCTGGCCCAGTCAGCTGATTATGAGAGAGCAACCATTCTGAAAAGGTGTTAACTCCTGGCCCAGTCAGCTGAATGTGTGAGAACAGCCATTTTGAAAAGGTGTCCTATCGTGGCCCAATCAGCTGATTATGAGAGAGCAGCCATTTTGAAAAGGTGTCCACTCCTGGCCTAGTCAGGTGGATATGAAGGAGCAACCATTCTGAAAAGGTTTCCACTCCTGGCCCAGTCTGCTGATTCTGAGAGAACAGCCATTTTGAAAAGGTGTCCACTCCTGGCCAGGCAGTTATATATGAAGGAGCAGCCATTTTGAAAAGGTGACCACTCCTGGCCCAGTCAGCTGATTATGAGAGAGCAACCATTCTGAAAAGGTGTCAACTCCTGGCCCAGTCAGCTGAATGTGTGAGAACAGCCATTTTGAAAAGGTGTCCTATCGTGGCCCAATCAGCTGATTATGAGAGAGCAGCCATTTTGAAAAGGTGTCCACTACTGGCCTAGTCAGGTGGATATGAAGGAGCAGCCATTCTGAAAAGGTGTCCACTCCAGGCCCAGTCAGCTGATTATGAGAGAACAGCCATTCCGAAATGGTGTTCAGTCCTGGCCCAGTCAGCTGATTATGAGAGAACAGTCATTTTGAAAAAGTTTCCCCTAATGGCCTAGTCAGGTGGATATGAAGGAGCAGCCATTCGGAAAAGGTGTCCACTCCTGGCCCAGTCAGCTGATTATGAGAGAGCAGCCATTTTGAAAAAGTGTGCACTCCTGGCATAGGCAGGTGGATATGAGAGAGCAGCCATTTTGAAAAGGTATCCACTCCTGGCCCAGTCAGGTGGATATGAAGGAGCAGCCATTCTGAAAAGGTGTCCACTCCTGGCCTAGTCAGCTGATTATGAGAGAACAGCCATTCTGAAAAGGTATCCACTCCTGGCCTAGTCAGCTGGATATGATGGAGCAGCCATTTTGAAAAGTTGTCCACTCCTGGCCGAGTCAGGTGGATATGAAGGAGCAGCCATTTTGAAAAAGTATCCACTCTTGGCACAGTCAGCTGATAATGGAGGCAGCCATTTTGAAAAGGCATCCATTCCTGGCCCAGTCAGCTGATTATGAGAGCAGCCATTTAGAAAAGGTTTCCACTCCTGGCCAAGTCAGCTGATTATGAGAGAGCAGCCATTTTGAAAAGGTGACCACTCCTGGCCCAGTGAGCTGATAATGAGAGAGCAGCCATTTTGAAAAGGTGTCCACTCCTGGCTATGTCAGCTGATTATGAGGAAACAGCCATTCTAAAAACGTGTGCACTCCTGGCCTAGAAAGGTGGATATGAAGGAGCAGCCATTCCGAAAAGGTGTCAACTCCTGGCCCAGTCAGCTGATTATGAGAGAGCAGCCATTTTGAAAAGGTGTCCACTCCTGGCCCAGTGAGCTGATAATGGGAGAGCAGCCATTTTGAAAAGGTGTCCACTCCTGCCCCAGTCAGCTGATTATGAGAGAACAGCCATGTTGAAAAGGTGTCCACTCCTGGCCTAGTCAGGTGGATATGAAGGAGCAGCCATTCTGAAAAGGTGTCAACACCTGGCCCAGTCAGCTGATTATGAGAGAGCAGCCATTTTGAAAATGTGTCCACTCCTGGCCAGGTCAGGTGGATATGAAGGAGCTGTCATTTTGAAAAGGTGTCCACTCATGGCCCAGTCAGCAGATTATGAGAGAACAGCCATTCGGAAAAGGTGTCCACTCATGGCCCAGTCAGCTGATTATGAGAGAACAGCCATTCGGAAAAGGTGTCCACTCCTGCCCCAGTCAGGTGAAAGAGCAGCCATTCTGAAAAGGTGTCCACTCATGGCCCAGTCAGCTGATTGTGAGAGAACAGCCATTCCGAAAAGGTGTCCACTCCTGGCTCTGTCAGCTGATTATGAGAGAACAGCCATTTTGAATAGGTGTCCACTCCTGGCCTAGTCAGGTGGATATGAAGGAGCAGCCATTCTGAAAAGGTGTCCACTCCTGGCCCAGTCAGCTGATTATGAGAGAGAAGCCATTCTGAAAAGGTGTCCACTCCTGGCCCAGTCAGGTGGATATGAAGGAGCAGCCATTCTGAAAAGGTGTCCACTCCTGGCCCAGTCAGCTGATTATGAGAGAGCAGCCATTTTGAAAAGGTGTCCACGCCTGGCCAAATCAGGTGGATATGAAGGAGCAGCCATTCTGAAAACATGTCCACTCCTGGCCCAGTCAGCTGATTATGAGAGAGCAGCCATTCTGAAAAGGTGTCCACTCCTGGCTAGTGAGGTCGATATGAAGGAGCAGCCAATCTGTAAAGGTGTCCACTCCTAGTCCAGTCAGCTGATTATGAGAGAACAGCCATTTTCAAAATGTGTCCACTCCTGGCACAGTAAGCTCATTAAAAGAGAGCAGCCATTTTGAAAAGGTGTCCACTCCTGGCGCAGTCTGGTGGATGTGAAGGAGCAGCCGTTCTGAAAAAGTGACCAATCCTTTCCCAGTCAGCTGATTATGAGTGAACAGCCATTCTGAAAAGGTTTCCACTCCTGGCCCAGTCTGCTGATTATGAGAGAACAGCCATTTTGAAAAGGTGTCAACTCCTGGCCCAGTCAGTTATATATGAAGGAGCAGCCATTTTGAAAAGGTGACCACTCCTGGCCCAGTCAGCTGATTATGAGAGAGCAACCATTCTGAAAAGGTATCAACTCCTGGCCCTGTCAGCTGAATGTGTGAGAACAGCCTTTTTGAAAAGGTGTCCTATCGTGGCCCAATCAGCTGATTATGAGTGAGCAGCCATTTTGAAAAGGTGTCCACTACTGGCCTAGTCAGGTGGATATGAAGGAGCAGCCATTCTGAAAAGGTGTCCACTCCAGGCCCACTCAGATGATTATGAGAGAACAGCCATTCCGAAGAGGTGTTCAGTCCTGGCCCAGTCAGCTGATTATGAGAGAACAGCCATTTTGAAAAGGTGTCGACACCTGGCCTAGTCAGGTGGATATGACGGAGCAGCCATTCTGCAAAGGTGTCCACTCCTGGCTAGTGAGGTGGATATAAAGGAGCAACCATTCTGAAAAGGTTTCCACTTCTCGCAAAGTCAGGTGGATATGAAGGAGCAGCCATTCTGAAAAGCTGTCCACTCCTAGTCCAGTCAGCTGATTATGAGAGAACAGCCATTTTGAACAGGTGTCCACTCCTGGCCTAGTCAGCTGATTATGAGAGAACAGCCATTCTGAAAAGGTGTCCACTCCTGGCCTAGTCAGGTGGATATAAAGTAGCAGCAATTCTGAAAAGGTGTCCACTCCTGGCCCAGTCAGGTGGATATGAAGGAGCAGCCATTCTGAAAAGGTGTCCACTCCTGGCCCAGTCAGCTGATTATGAGAGAGCAGCCATTTTGAAATGTGTCCACTCCTGGCCAAATCAGGTGGATATGAAGGAGCAGCCATTTTGAAAACATGTCCACTCCTGGCCCAGTCAGCTGATTATGAGAGAGCAGCCATTCTGAAAAGGTGTCCACTCCTGGCTAGTGAGGTGGATATGAAGGAGCAGCCAATCTGAAAAGGTGTCCACTCCTAGTCCAGTCAGCTGATTATGAGAGAACAGCCATTTTGAACAGGTGTCCACTCCTGGCCCAGTCAGCTGATTATGAGAGAACAGCCATATTGGAAAGGTTGTCCACTCCTGGCCCAGCCTGATGATTATGAGAAAACAGCCATTTTGAAAATCTGTCCACTCCTGGCCCAGTCTGCTGATTATGAGAGAGCAGCCATTTTGAAAAGGTGTCCACGCCTGGCCTAGTCAGGTGCATATGAACGAGCAGCCATTCTGAAAAGGTGTGCACTCCTGTCCCAGTCAGCTGATAATGAAAGAACAGCCATTTTCAAAATGTGTCCACTCCTGGCACAGTAAGCTCATTAAAAGAGAGCAGCCATTTTGAAAAGGTGTCCACTCCTGGCGCAGTCTGGTGGATGTGAAGGAGCAGCCGTTCTGAAAAAGTGACCAATCCTTTCCCAGTCAGCTGATTATGAGAGAACAGCCATTCTGAAAAGGTTTCCACTCCTGGCCCAGTCTGCTGATTATGAGAGAACAGCCATTTTGAAAACGTGTCCATTCCTGGCCCAGTCAGTTATATATGAAGGAGCAGCCATTTTGAAAAGGTGACCACTCCTGGCCCAGTCAGCTGATTATGAGAGAGCAACCATTCTGAAAAGGTGTCAACTCCTGGCCCTGTCAGCTGAATGTGTGAGAACAGCCTTTTTGAAAAGGTGTCCTATCGTGGCCCAATCAGCTGATTATGAGTGAGCAGCCATTTTGAAAAGGTGTCCACTCCTGGCCTAGTCAGGTGGATATGAAGGAGCAGCCATTCTGAAAAGGTGTCCACTCCAGGCCCAGTCAGCTGATTATGAGAGAACAGCCATTCCGAAGAGGTGTTCAGTCCTGGCCCAGTCAGCTGATTATGAGAGAACAGCCATTTTTAAAAGGTGTCCACACCTGGCCTAGTCAGGTGGATATGACGGAGCAGCCATTCTCAAAAGGTGTCTTCTCCTGGCCCAGTCAGCTGATTATGAGAGAGCAGCCATTTTGAAAATGTGTCCACTCCTGGCCAGGTCAGGTGGATATGAAGGAGCTGTCATTTTGAAAAGGTGTCCACTCATGGCCCAGTCAGCAGATTATGAGAGAACAGCCATTCGGAAAAGGTGTCCACTCATGGCCCAGTCAGCTGATTATGAGAGAACAGCCATTCGGAAAAGGTGTCCACTCCTGCCCCAGTCAGGTGAAAGAGCAGCCATTCTGAAAAGGTGTCCACTCATGGCCCAGTCAGCTGATTGTGAGAGAACAGCCATTCCGAAAAGGTGTCCACTCCTGGCTCTGTCAGCTGATTATGAGAGAACAGCCATTTTGAATAGGTGTCCACTCCTGGCCTAGTCAGGTGGATATGAAGGAGCAGCCATTCTGAAAAGGTGTCCACTCCTGGCCCAGTCAGCTGATTATGAGAGAGAAGCCATTCTGAAAAGGTGTCCACTCCTGGCCCAGTCAGGTGGATATGAAGGAGCAGCCATTCTGAAAAGGTGTCCACTCCTGGCCCAGTCAGCTGATTATGAGAGAGCAGCCATTTTGAAAAGGTGTCCACGCCTGGCCAAATCAGGTGGATATGAAGGAGCAGCCATTCTGAAAACATGTCCACTCCTGGCCCAGTCAGCTGATTATGAGAGAGCAGCCATTCTGAAAAGGTGTCCACTCCTGGCTAGTGAGGTCGATATGAAGGAGCAGCCAATCTGAAAAGGTGTCCACTCCTAGTCCAGTCAGCTGATTATGAGAGAACAGCCATTTTCAAAATGTGTCCACTCCTGGCACAGTAAGCTCATTAAAAGAGAGCAGCCATTTTGAAAAGGTGTCCACTCCTGGCGCAGTCTGGTGGATGTGAAGGAGCAGCCGTTCTGAAAAAGTGACCAATCCTTTCCCAGTCAGCTGATTATGAGTGAACAGCCATTCTGAAAAGGTTTCCACTCCTGGCCCAGTCTGCTGATTATGAGAGAACAGCCATTTTGAAAAGGTGTCAACTCCTGGCCCAGTCAGTTATATATGAAGGAGCAGCCATTTTGAAAAGGTGACCACTCCTGGCCCAGTCAGCTGATTATGAGAGAGCAACCATTCTGAAAAGGTATCAACTCCTGGCCCTGTCAGCTGAATGTGTGAGAACAGCCTTTTTGAAAAGGTGTCCTATCGTGGCCCAATCAGCTGATTATGAGTGAGCAGCCATTTTGAAAAGGTGTCCACTACTGGCCTAGTCAGGTGGATATGAAGGAGCAGCCATTCTGAAAAGGTGTCCACTCCAGGCCCACTCAGATGATTATGAGAGAACAGCCATTCCGAAGAGGTGTTCAGTCCTGGCCCAGTCAGCTGATTATGAGAGAACAGCCATTTTGAAAAGGTGTCGACACCTGGCCTAGTCAGGTGGATATGACGGAGCAGCCATTCTGCAAAGGTGTCCACTCCTGGCTAGTGAGGTGGATATAAAGGAGCAACCATTCTGAAAAGGTTTCCACTTCTCGCACAGTCAGGTGGATATGAAGGAGCAGCCATTCTGAAAAGCTGTCCACTCCTAGTCCAGTCAGCTGATTATGAGAGAACAGCCATTTTGAACAGGTGTCCACTCCTGGCCTAGTCAGCTGATTATGAGAGAACAGCCATTCTGAAAAGGTGTCCACTCCTGGCCTAGTCAGGTGGATATAAAGTAGCAGCAATTCTGAAAAGGTGTCCACTCCTGGCCCAGTCAGCTGATTATGAGAGAGCAGCCATTTTGAAATGTGTCCACTCCTGGCCAAATCAGGTGGATATGAAGGAGCAGCCATTTTGAAAACATGTCCACTCCTGGCCCAGTCAGCTGATTATGAGAGAGCAGCCATTCTGAAAAGGTGTCCACTCCTGGCTAGTGAGGTGGATATGAAGGAGCAGCCAATCTGAAAAGGTGTCCACTCCTAGTCCAGTCAGCTGATTATGAGAGAACAGCCATTTTGAACAGGTGTCCACTCCTGGCCCAGTCAGCTGATTATGAGAGAACAGCCATATTGGAAAGGTTGTCCACTCCTGGCCCAGCCTGATGATTATGAGAAAACAGCCATTTTGAAAATCTGTCCACTCCTGGCCCAGTCTGCTGATTATGAGAGAGCAGCCATTTTGAAAAGGTGTCCACGCCTGGCCTAGTCAGGTGCATATGAACGAGCAGCCATTCTGAAAAGGTGTGCACTCCTGTCCCAGTCAGCTGATAATGAAAGAACAGCCATTTTCAAAATGTGTCCACTCCTGGCACAGTAAGCTCATTAAAAGAGAGCAGCCATTTTGAAAAGGTGTCCACTCCTGGCGCAGTCTGGTGGATGTGAAGGAGCAGCCGTTCTGAAAAAGTGACCAATCCTTTCCCAGTCAGCTGATTATGAGAGAACAGCCATTCTGAAAAGGTTTCCACTCCTGGCCCAGTCTGCTGATTATGAGAGAACAGCCATTTTGAAAACGTGTCCATTCCTGGCCCAGTCAGTTATATATGAAGGAGCAGCCATTTTGAAAAGGTGACCACTCCTGGCCCAGTCAGCTGATTATGAGAGAGCAACCATTCTGAAAAGGTGTCAACTCCTGGCCCTGTCAGCTGAATGTGTGAGAACAGCCTTTTTGAAAAGGTATCCTATCGTGGCCCAATCAGCTGATTATGAGTGAGCAGCCATTTTGAAAAGGTGTCCACTCCTGGCCTAGTCAGGTGGATATGAAGGAGCAGCCATTCTGAAAAGGTGTCCACTCCAGGCCCAGTCAGCTGATTATGAGAGAACAGCCATTCCGAAGAGGTGTTCAGTCCTGGCCCAGTCAGCTGATTATGAGAGAACAGCCATTTTTAAAAGGTGTCCACACCTGGCCTAGTCAGGTGGATATGACGGAGCAGCCATTCTCAAAAGGTGTCTTCTCCTGGCCCAGTCAGCTGATTATGAGAGAGCAGCCATTTTGAAAAAGTGTCCACTCCTGGCCTAGTCAGGTGGATATTAGAGAGCAGCAATTTTGAAAAGGTATCCGCTCCTGGCCCAGTCAGGTGGATATGAAGGAGCAGCCATTCTGAAAAGGTGTCCACTCCTGTCCAAGTCAGGTGGATATGAAGGAGCTGTCATTTTGAAAAGGTGTCTACTCCTGGCCCAGTCAGCTGATTATGGGAGAGCAGCCATTTTGAAAAAGTGTCCACTCCTGGCCTAGTCAGGTGGATATGAGAGAGCAGCAATTTTGAAAAGGTGTCCACTCATGGCCCAGTCAGCTGATTATGAGAGAACAGCCATTCGGAAAAGGAGTCCACTCCTGCCCTAGTCAGGTGAAGGAGCAGCCATTCTGAAAAGGTGTCCACTCATGGCCCAGCCAGCTGATTGTGAGAGAACAGCCATTCCGAAAAGGTGTCGAGTCCTGGCCCAGTGAGCTGATTATGAGAGAACAGCCATTTTGAATAGGTGTCCACTCCTGGCCTAGTCAGATGGATATGAAGGAGCAGCCATTCTGAAAAGGTGTCCACTCCTGGCCCAGTCAGCTGATTATGAGAGAGCAGCCATTCTGAAAATGTGTCCACTGTTGGCCCAGTCAGGTGGATATGAAGGAGCAGGCATTCTGAAAAGGTGTCCACTCCTGGCCCAGTCAGCTGATTATGAGAGAGCAGCCATTTTGAAAAGGTGTCCACTCCTGGCCAAATCAGGTGGATTTGAAGGAGCAGCCATTCTGAAAACATGTCCACTCCTAGCCCAGTCAGCTGATTATGAGAGAGCAGCCATTCTGCAAAGGTGTCCAATCCTGGCTAGTGAGGTGGATATAAAGGAGTAACCATTCTGAAAAGGTTTCCACTTCTCGCCCAGTCAGGTGGATATGAAGGAGCAGCCATTCTGAAAAGCTGTCCACTCCTAATCCAGTCAGCTGATTATGAGAGAACAGCCATTTTGAACAGGTGTCCACTCCTGGCCCAGTCAGCTGATTATGAGAGAACAGCCATATTGAAAAGGTGTCCACTCCTGGCCCAATCTGCTGATTATGAGAGAACAGCCATTTTGAAAATCTGTCCACTCCTGGCCCAGTCTGCTGATTATGAGAGAGCAGCCATTTTGAAAATGTGTCCACGCCTGGCCTAGTCAGGTGCATATGAACGAGCAGCCATTCTGAAAAGGTGTGCACTCCTGGACCAGTCAGTTGAATATGAAGGAGCAGCCATTCTGAAAATGTGTCCACTCCTGGCCCAGTCAGCTGATTATGAGAGACCAGCCATATTGAAAAGGTGTCCACTACTGGCCCAGTCAGCTGATTTTGCTAGAGCAGCAATTTTGAAAAGGTGTCCAATCCTGTCCCAGTCAGCTGATTATGAAAGAACAGCCATTTTCAAAATGTGTCCACTCCTGGCCCAGTAAGCTTATTAAAAGAGAGCAGCCATTTTGAAAAGGTGTCCACTCCTGGCGCAGTCAGCTGATTGTGATAGAACAGCCATTCCGAAAAGGTGTCGACTCCTGGGCCAGTCAGCTGATTATGAGAGAACAGCCATTTTGAATAGGTGTCCACTCCTGGCCTAGTTAGGTGGATATGAAGGAGCAGCCATTCTGAAAAGGTATCCACTCCTGGCCCAGTCAGCTGATTATGAGAGAGCAGCCATTCTGAAAAGGTGTCCACTCCTGGCCCAGTCAGGTGGATATGAAGGAGCAGCCTTTCTGAAAAGGTGTCCACTCCTGGCCCAGTCAGCTGATTATGAGAGAGCAGCCATTTTCAAAAGGTGTCCACTCCTGGCCAAATCAGGTGGATATGACGGAGCAGCCATTCTGAAAACATGTCCACTCCTGGCCCAGTCAGCTTATTATGAGAGAGCAGCCATTCTGAAAAGGTGTCCACTCCTGGCTAGTGAGGTGGATATAAAGGAGCAACCATTCTGAAAAGGTGTCCACTCCTGGCCAAATTAGGTGGATATGAAGGAGCAGCCATTCTGAAAAGGTGTCCACTCCTAGTCCAGTCAGCTGATTATGAGAGAACAGCCATTTTGAACAGGTGTCCACTCCGGGCCCAGTCAGCTGATTATGAGAGAGCAGCCATTTTGAAAAGGTGTCCATGCCTGGCCTAGTCAGGTGCATATGAAAGAGCAGCCATTCTGAAAATGTGTGCACTCCTGGACCTGTCAGTTGAATATGAAGGAGCAGCCATTCTGAAAATGTGTCCACTCCTGGCCCAGTCAGCTGATTATGAGAGACCAGCCATATTGAAAAGGTGTCCACTCCTGGCCCAGTCAGCTGATTTTGCTAGAGCAGCAATTTTGAAAAGTTGTCCACTCCTGTCCCAGTCAGCTCATTATGAATGAGCAGCCATTTTCAAAATGTGTCCACTCCTGGCCCAGTAAGCTCATTATAAGAGAGCAGCCATTTTCAAAAAGTGTCCACTCCTGGCGCAGTCAGGTGGATGTGAAGGAGCAGCCGTTCTGAAAAAGTGATCAATCCATTCCCAGTCTGCTAATTAAGAGAGAACAGCCATTTTGAAAAGGTGTCCACTCCTGGCCCAGTCAGTTATATATGAAGGAGCAGCCATTTTGAAAAGGTGACCACTCCTGGCACAGTCAGCTGAATATGAGAGAGCAACCATTCTGAAAAGGTGTTAACTCCTGGCCCAGTCAGTTGAATATGTGAGAACAGCCATTTTGAAAAGGTGTCCTATCGTGGCCCAATCAGCTGATTATGAGAGAGCAGCCATTTTGAAAAGGTGTCCACTCCTGGCCTAGTCAGGTGGATATGAAGGAGCAGCCATTCTGAAAAGGTTTCCACTCCTGGTCCAGTCTGCTGATTATGAGAGAATAGCCATTTTGAAAAGGTGTCCACTCCTGGCCAGGTAGTTATATATGAAGGAGCAGCCATTTTGAAAAGGTGACCACTCCTGGCCCAGTCAGCTGATTATGAGAGAGCAACCATTCTGAAAAGGTGTCAACTCCTGGCCCAGTCAGCTGAATGTGTGAGAACAGCCATTTTGAAAAGGTGTCCTATCGTGGCCCAATCAGCTGATTATGAGAGAGCAGCCATTTTGAAAAGGTGTCCACTACTGGCCTAGTCAGGTGGATATGAAGGAGCAGCCATTCTGAAAAGGTGTCCACTCCAGGCCCAGTCAGCTGATTATGAGAGAACAGCAATTCCGAAAAGGTGTCCAGTCCTGGCCCAGTCAGCTGATTATGAGAGAACAGTCATTTTGAAAAAGTGTCCACTAATGGCCTAGGCAGGTGGATATGAAGGAGCAGCCATTCTGAAAAGGTGTCCACTCCTGGCCCAGTCAGCTGATTATGAGAGAGCAGCTATTTTGAAAAAGTGTGCACTCCTGGCATAGGCAGGTGGATATGAGAGAGCAGCCATTTTGAAAAGGTATCCACTCCTGGCCCAGTCAGGTGGATATGAAGGAGCAGCCATTCTGCAAAGGTGTCCACTCCTGGCTAGTGAGGTGGATATAAAGGAGCAACCATTCTGAAAAGGTTTCCACTTCTCGCACAGTCAGGTGGATATGAAGGAGCAGCCATTCTGAAAAGCTGTCCACTCCTAGTCCAGTCAGCTGATTATGAAAGAACAGCCATTTTGAACAGGTGTCCACTCCTGGCCTAGTCAGCTGATTATGAGAGAACAGCCATTCTGAAAAGGTGTCCACTCCTGGCCTAGTCAGGTGGATATAAAGTAGCAGCAATTCTGAAAAGGTGTCCACTCCTGGCCCAGTCAGGTGGATATGAAGGAGCAGCCATTCTGAAAAGGTGTCCACTCCTGGCCCAGTCAGCTGATTATGAGAGAGCAGCCATTTTGAAAAGGTGTCCACTCCTGGCCAAATCAGGTGGATATGAAGGAGCAGCCATTCTGAAAACATGTCCACTCCTGGCCCAGTCAGCTGATTATGAGAGAGCAGCCATTCTGAAAAGGTGTCCACTCCTGGCTAGTGAGGTGGATATGAAGGAGCAGCCAATCTGAAAAGGTGTCCACTCCTAGTCCAGTCAGCTGATTATGAGAGAACAGCCATTTTGAACAGGTGTCCACTCCTGGCCCAGTCAGCTGATTATGAGAGAACAGCCATATTGGAAAGGTTGTCCACTCCTGGCCCAGCCTGCTGATTATGAGAAAACAGCCATTTTGAAAATCTGTCCACTCCTGGCCCAGTCTGCTGATTTTGAGAGAGCAGCCATTTTGAAAAGTTGTCCACGCCTGGCCTAGTCAGGTGCATATGAACGAGCAGCCATTCTGAAAAGGTGTGCACTCCTGGACCAGTCAGCTGATAATGAAAGAACAGCCATTTTCAAAATGTGTCCACTCCTGGCACAGTAAGCTCATTAAAAGAGAGCAGCCATTTTGAAAAGGTGTCCACTCCTGGCGCAGTCTGGTGGATGTGAAGGAGCAGCCGTTCTGAAAAAGTGACCAATCCTTTCCCAGTCAGCTGATTATGAGAGAACAGCCATTCTGAAAAGGTTTCCACTCCTGGCCCAGTCTGCGGATTATGAGAGAACAGCCATTTTGAAAACGTGTCCATTCCTGGCCCAGTCAGTTATATATGAAGGAGCAGCCATTTTGAAAAGGTGACCACTCCTGGCCCAGTCAGCTGATTATGAGAGAGCAACCATTCTGAAAAGGTGTCAACTCCTGGCCCTGTCAGCTGAATGTGTGAGAACAGACTTTTTGAAAAGGTGTCCTATCGTGGCCCAATCAGCTGATTATGAGTGAGCAGCCATTTTGAAAAGGTGTCCACTCCTGGCCTAGTCAGGTGGATATGAAGGAGCAGCCATTCTGAAAAGGTGTCCACTCCAGGCCCAGTCAGCTGATTATGAGAGAACAGCCATTCCGAAGAGGTGTTCAGTCCTGGCCCAGTCAGCTGATTATGAGAGAACAGCCATTTTTAAAAGGTGTCCACACCTGGCCTAGTCAGGTGGATATGACGGAGCAGCCATTCTCAAAAGGTGTCTTCTCCTGGCCCAGTCAGCTGATTATGAGAGAGCAGCCATTTTGAAAAAGTGTCCACTCCTGGCCTAGTCAGGTGGATATTAGAGAGCAGCAATTTTGAAAAGGTATCCACTCCTGGCCCAGTCAGGTGGATATGAAGGAGCAGCCATTCTGAAAAGGTGTCCACTCATGGCCCAGTCAGCTGATTATGAGAGAACAGCCATTCGGAAAAGGTGTCCACTCCTGCCCTAGTCAGGTGAAGGAGCAGCCATTCTGAAAAGGTGTCCACTCATGGCCCAGTCAGCTGATTGTGAGAGAACAGCCATTTTGAAAAGCTGTCCGCTCCTGGCCAAATCAGGTGGATATGAAGGAGCAGCCATTCTGAAAACATGTCCACTCCTGGCCCAGTCAGCTGATTATGAGAGAGCAGCCATTCTGAAAATGTGTCCACTCCTGGCTAGTGAGGTGGATATAAAGGGGCAACCATTCTGAAAAGGTTTCCACTCTTCGCCCAGTCAGGTGGATATGAAGGAGCAGCCATTCTGAAAAGGTGTCCACTCCTGTCCAAGTCAGGTGGATATGAAGGAGCTGTCATTTTGAAAAGGTGTCTACTCCTGGCCCAGTCAGCTGATTATGGGAGAGCAGCCATTTTGAAAAAGTGTCCACTCCTGGCCTAGTCAGGTGGATATGAGAGAGCAGCAATTTTGAAAAGGTGTCCACTCATGGCCCAGTCAGCTGATTATGAGAGAACAGCCATTCGGAAAAGGAGTCCACTCCTGCCCTAGTCAGGTGTAGGAGCAGCCATTCTGAAAAGGTGTCCACTCATGGCCCAGTCAGCTGATTGTGAGAGAACAGCCATTCCGAAAAGGTGTCTACTCCTGGCCCAGTCAGCTGATTATGGGAGATCAGCCATTGTGAAAAAGTTTCCACTCCTGCCCTAGTCAGGTGGATATGAGAGAGCAGCAATTTTGACAAGGTGTCCACTCCTGGCCCAGTCAGCTGATTATGAGAGAGCAGCCATTCTGAAAAGGTGTCCACTGTTGGCCCAGTCAGGTGGATATGAAGGAGCAGCCATTCTGAAAAGGTGTCCACTCCTGGCCCAGTCAGCTGATTATGAGAGAGCAGCCATTTTGAAAAGGTGTCCACTCCTGTCCAAATCAGGTGGATTTGAAGGAGCAGCCATTCTGAAAACATGTCCACTCCTAGCCCAGTCAGCTGATTATGAGAGAGCAGCCATTCTGCAAAGGTGTCCACTCCTGGCTAGTGAGGTGGATATAAAGGAGCAACCATTCTGAAAAGGTTTCCACTTCTCGCCCAGTCAGGTGGATATGAAGGAGCAGCCATTCTGAAAAGCTGTCCACTCCTAGTCCAGTCAGCTGATTATGAGAGAACAGCCATTTTGAACAGGAGTCCACTCCTGGCCCAGTCAGCTGATTATGAGAGAACAGCCATATTGAAAAGGTGTCCACTCCTGGCCCAGTCTGCTCATTATGAGAGAACAGCCATTTTGAAAATCTGTCCACTCCTGGCCCAGTCTGCTCATTATAAGAGAGCAGCCATTTTGAAAAGGTGTCCACGCCTGGCCTAGTCAGGTGCATATGAACGAGCAGCCATTCTGAAAAGGTGTGCACTCCTGTACCAGTCAGTTGAATATGAAGGAGCAGCCATTCTGAAAATGTGTCCACTCCTGGCCCAGTCAGCTGATTATGAGAGACCAGCCATATTGAAAAGGTGTCCACTCCTGGCCCAGTCAGCTGATTTTGCCAGAGAAGCAATTTTGAAAAGGTGTCCAATCCTGTCCCAGTCACCTGATTATGGAAGAACAGCCATTTTCAAAATGTGTCCACTCCTGGCCCAGTAAGCTTATTAAAAGAGAGCAGCCATTTTGAAAAGGTGTCCACTCCTGGCGCAGTCAGGTGGATGTGAAGGAGCAGCCGTTCTGAAAAAGTGACCAATCCTTTCCCAGTCAGCTGATTATGAGAGAACAGCCATTCTGAAAAGGTTTCCACTCCTGGCCCAGTCTGCTGATTATGAGAGAACAGCCATTTTGAAAATCTGTCCACTCCTGGCCCAGTCAATTATATATGAAGGGGCTGTCATTTTGAAAAGGTGTTTTCTCCTGGCCCAGTCAGCTGATTATGAGAGAGCAGCCATTTTGAAAAAGTGTCCACTCCTGGCCTAGTCAGGTGTATATGAGAGAGGAGCAATTTTGAAAAGGTATCCACTCCTGGCCCAGTCAGGTGGATATGAAGGAGCAGCCATTCTGAAAAGGTGTCCACTCCTGGCCCAGTCAGCTGATTATGAGAGAACAGCCATTCGGAAAAGGTGTCCACTCCTGCCCTAGTCAGGTGAAGGAGCAGCCATTCTGAAAAGGTGTCCACTCATGGCCCAGTCAGCTGATTGTGAGAGAACAGCCATTTTGAAAAGGTGTCCACTCCTGGCCAAATCAGGTGGATATGAAGGAGCAGCCATTCTGAAAACATGTCCACTCCTGGCCCAGTCAGCTGATTATGAGAGAGCAGCCATTCTGAAAATGTGTCCACTCCTGGCTAGTGAGGTGGATATAAAGGGGCAACCATTCTGAAAAGGTTTCCACTCCTCGCCCAGTCAGGTGGATATGAAGGAGCAGCCATTCTGAAAAGGTGTCCACTCCTAGTCCAGTCAGCTGATTATGAGAGAACAGCCATTTTGAACAGGTGTCCACTCCTGGCCCAGTCAGCTGATTATGAGAGATCAGCCATATTGAAAAGGTGTCCACTCCTGGACCAGTCTGCTGATTATGAGAGAACAGCCATTTTGAAAATCTGTCCACTCCTGGCCCAGTCAGCTGATTATGAGAGAGCAGCCATTTTGAAAAGGTGTCCACGCCTGGCCTAGTCAGGTGCATATGAACGAGCAGCCATTCTGAAAAGGTGTGCACTCCTTGCGCAGTCAGGTGGATGTGAAGGAGCAGCCGTTCTGAAAAAGTGACCAATCCTTTCCCAGTCAGCTGATTATGAGAGAACAGCCATTCTGAAAAGGTTTCCACTCCTGGCCCAGTCTGCTGATTATGAGAGAACTGCCATTTTGAAAATCTGTCCAGTCCTGGCCCAGTCAGTTATATATGAAGGAGCTGTCATTTTGAAAAGGTGTCTACTCCTGGCCCAGTCAGCTTATTATGAGAGAGCAGCCATTTTGAAAAAGTGTCCACTCCTGGCCTAGTCAGGTGGATATGAGAGAGCAGCAATTTTGAAAATGTGTCCATTCCTGGCCCAGTCAGGGGGATATTAAGGAGCAGCCATTCTGAAAAGGTGTCCACTCCTGGCCCAGTCAGCTGATTATGAGAGAGCAGCCATTTTGAAAAGGTGTCCACTCCTGGCCCAGTCAGCTGATTTTGCTAGAGCAGCCATTTTGAAAAGGTGTCCACTCCTGGCCCAGTCAGTTATATATGAAGGAGCAGCCGTTTTGAAAAGGTGACCACTCCTGGCCCAGTCAGCTGATTATGAGAGAGCAACCATTCTGAAAAGGTGTTAACTCCTGGCCCAGTCAGCTGAATGTGTGAGAACAGACATTTTGAAAAGGTGTCCTATCGTTGCCCAATCAGCTGATTATGAGAGAGCAGCCATTTTGAAAAGGTGTCCACTCCTGGCCTAGTCAGGTGGATATGAAGGAGCAACCATACTGAAAAGGTTTCCACTCCTGGCCCAGTCTGCTGATTATGAGAGAATAGCCATTTTGAAAAGGTGTCCACTCCTGGCGCAGTCTGGTGGATGTGAAGGAGCAGCCGTTCTGAAAAAGTGACCAATCCTTTCCCAGTCAGCTGATTATGAGAGAACAGCCATTCTGAAAAGGTTTCCACTCCTGGCCCAGTCTGCTGATTATGAGAGAACAGCCATTTTGAAAACGTGTCCATTCCTGGCCCAGTCAGTTATATATGAAGGAGCAGCCATTTTGAAAAGGTGACCACTCCTGGCCCAGTCAGCTGATTATGAGAGAGCAACCATTCTGAAAAGGTGTCAACTCCTGGCCCTGTCAGCTGAATGTGTGAGAACAGCCTTTTTGAAAAGGTGTCCTATCGTGGCCCAATCAGCTGATTATGAGTGAGCAGCCATTTTGAAAAGGTGTCCACTCCTGGCCTAGTCAGGTGGATATGAAGGAGCAGCCATTCTGAAAAGGTGTCCACTCCAGGCCCAGTCAGCTGATTATGAGAGAACAGCCATTCCGAAGAGGTGTTCAGTCCTGGCCCAGTCAGCTGATTATGAGAGAACAGCCATTTTGAAAAGGTGTCCACACCTGGCCTAGTCAGGTGGATATGACGGAGCAGCCATTCTCAAAACGTGTCCACTCCTGGACGGGTCAGCTGATTATGAGAGAACAGCCATTTTGAACAGGTGTCCACTCCGGGCCCAGTCAGCTGATTATGAGAGAGCAGCCATTTTGAAAAGGTGTCCATGCCTGGCCTAGTCAGGTGCATATGAAAGAGCAGCCATTCTGAAAATGTGTGCACTCCTGGACCTGTCAGTTGAATATGAAGGAGCAGCCATTCTGAAAATGTGTCCACTCCTGGCCCAGTCAGCTGATTATGAGAGACCAGCCATATTGAAAAGGTGTCCACTCCTGGCCCAGTCAGCTGATTTTGCTAGAGCAGCAATTTTGAAAAGTTGTCCACTCCTGTCCCAGTCAGCTGATTATGAATGAGCAGCCATTTTCAAAATGTGTCCACTCCTGGCCCAGTAAGCTCATTATAAGAGAGCAGCCATTTTCAAAAAGTGTCCACTCCTGGCGCAGTCAGGTGGATGTGAAGGAGCAGCCGTTCTGAAAAAGTGATCAATCCTTTCCCAGTCTGCTAATTAAGAGAGAACAGCCATTTTGAAAAGGTGTCCACTCCTGGCCCAGTCAGTTATATATGAAGGAGCAGCCATTTTGAAAAGGTGACCACTCCTGGCACAGTCAGCTGAATATGAGAGAGCAACCATTCTGAAAAGGTGTTAACTCCTGGCCCAGTCAGTTGAATATGTGAGAACAGCCATTTTGAAAAGGTGTCCTATCGTGGCCCAATCAGCTGATTATGAGAGAGCAGCCATTTTGAAAAGGTGTCCACTCCTGGCCTAGTCAGGTGGATATGAAGGAGCAGCCATTCTGAAAAGGTTTCCACTCCTGGTCCAGTCTGCTGATTATGAGAGAATAGCCATTTTGAAAAGGTGTCCACTCCTGGCCAGGTAGTTATATATGAAGGAGCAGCCATTTTGAAAAGGTGACCACTCCTGGCCCAGTCAGCTGATTATGAGAGAGCAACCATTCTGAAAAGGTGTCAACTCCTGGCCCAGTCAGCTGAATGTGTGAGAACAGCCATTTTGAAAAGGTGTCCTATCGTGGCCCAATCAGCTGATTATGAGAGAGCAGCCATTTTGAAAAGGTGTCCACTACTGGCCCAGTCAGGTGGATATGAAGGAGCAGCCATTCTGAAAAGGTGTCCACTCCAGGCCCAGTCAGCTGATTATGAGAGAACAGCAATTCCGAAAAGGTGTCCAGTCCTGGCCCAGTCAGCTGATTATGAGAGAACAGTCATTTTGAAAAAGTGTCCACTAATGGCCTAGGCAGGTGGATATGAAGGAGCAGCCATTCTGAAAAGGTGTCCACTCCTGGCCCAGTCAGCTGATTATGAGAGAGCAGCTATTTTGAAAAAGTGTGCACTCCTGGCATAGGCAGGTGGATATGAGAGAGCAGCCATTTTGAAAAGGTATCCACTCCTGGCCCAGTCAGGTGGATATGAAGGAGCAGCCATTCTGCAAAGGTGTCCACTCCTGGCTAGTGAGGTGGATATAAAGGAGCAACCATTCTGAAAAGGTTTCCACTTCTCGCACAGTCAGGTGGATATGAAGGAGCAGCCATTCTGAAAAGCTGTCCACTCCTAGTCCAGTCAGCTGATTATGAGAGAACAGCCATTTTGAACAGGTGTCCACTCCTGGCCTAGTCAGCTGATTATGAGAGAACAGCCATTCTGAAAAGGTGTCCACTCCTGGCCTAGTCAGGTGGATATAAAGTAGCAGCAATTCTGAAAAGGTGTCCACTCCTGGCCCAGTCAGGTGGATATGAAGGAGCAGCCATTCTGAAAAGGTGTCCACTCCTGGCCCAGTCAGCTGATTATGAGAGAGCAGCCATTTTGAAAAGGTGTCCACTCCTGGCCAAATCAGGTGGATATGAAGGAGCAGCCATTCTGAAAACATGTCCACTCCTGGCCCAGTCAGCTGATTATGAGAGAGCAGCCATTCTGAAAAGGTGTCCACTCCTGGCTAGTGAGGTGGATATGAAGGAGCAGCCAATCTGAAAAGGTGTCCACTCCTAGTCCAGTCAGCTGATTATGAGAGAACAGCCATTTTGAACAGGTGTCCACTCCTGGCCCAGTCAGCTGATTATGAGAGAACAGCCATATTGGAAAGGTTGTCCACTCCTGGCCCAGCCTGCTGATTATGAGAAAACAGCCATTTTGAAAATCTGTCCACTCCTGGCCCAGTCTGCTGATTATGAGAGAGCAGCCATTTTGAAAAGTTGTCCACGCCTGGCCTAGTCAGGTGCATATGAACGAGCAGCCATTTTGAAAAGGTGTCCACTCCTGGCCTAGTCAGGTGGATATGAAGGAGCAACCATACTGAAAAGGTTTCCACTCCTGGCCCAGTCTGCTGATTATGAGAGAATAGCCATTTTGAAAAGGTGTCCACTCCTGGCGCAGTCTGGTGGATGTGAAGGAGCAGCCGTTCTGAAAAAGTGACCAATCCTTTCCCAGTCAGCTGATTATGAGAGAACAGCCATTCTGAAAAGGTTTCCACTCCTGGCCCAGTCTGCTGATTATGAGAGAACAGCCATTTTGAAAACGTGTCCATTCCTGGCAAAGTCAGTTATATATGAAGGAGCAGCCATTTTGAAAAGGTGACCACTCCTGGCCCAGTCAGCTGATTATGAGAGAGCAACCATTCTGAAAAGGTGTCAACTCCTGGCCCTGTCAGCTGAATGTGTGAGAACAGCCTTTTTGAAAAGGTGTCCTATCGTGGCCCAATCAGCTGATTATGAGTGAGCAGCCATTTTGAAAAGGTGTCCACTCCTGGCCTAGTCAGGTGGATATGAAGGAGCAGCCATTCTGAAAAGGTGTCCACTCCAGGCCCAGTCAGCTGATTATGAGAGAACAGCCATTCCGAAGAGGTGTTCAGTCCTGGCCCAGTCAGCTGATTATGAGAGAACAGCCATTTTGAAAAGGTGTCCACACCTGGCCTAGTCAGGTGGATATGACGGAGCAGCCATTCTCAAAAGGTGTCCACTCCTGGACGGGTCAGCTGATTATGAGAGAACAGCCATTTTGAACAGGTGTCCACTCCGGGCCCAGTCAGCTGATTATGAGAGAGCAGCCATTTTGAAAAGGTGTCCATGCCTGGCCTAGTCAGGTGCATATGAAAGAGCAGCCATTCTGAAAATGTGTGCACTCCTGGACCTGTCAGTTGAATATGAAGGAGCAGCCATTCTGAAAATGTGTCCACTCCTGGCCCAGTCAGCTGATTATGAGAGACCAGCCATATTGAAAAGGTGTCCACTCCTGGCCCAGTCAGCTGATTTTGCTAGAGCAGCAATTTTGAAAAGTTGTCCACTCCTGTCCCAGTCAGCTGATTATGAATGAGCAGCCATTTTCAAAATGTGTCCACTCCTGGCCCAGTAAGCTCATTATAAGAGAGCAGCCATTTTCAAAAAGTGTCCACTCCTGGCGCAGTCAGGTGGATGTGAAGGAGCAGCCGTTCTGAAAAAGTGATCAATCCTTTCCCAGTCTGCTAATTAAGAGAGAACAGCCATTTTGAAAAGGTGTCCACTCCTGGCCCAGTCAGTTATATATGAAGGAGCAGCCATTTTGAAAAGGTGACCACTCCTGGCACAGTCAGCTGAATATGAGAGAGCAACCATTCTGAAAAGGTGTTAACTCCTGGCCCAGTCAGTTGAATATGTGAGAACAGCCATTTTGAAAAGGTGTCCTATCGTGGCCCAATCAGCTGATTATGAGAGAGCAGCCATTTTGAAAAGGTGTCCACTCCTGGCCTAGTCAGGTGGATATGAAGGAGCAGCCATTCTGAAAAGGTTTCCACTCCTGGTCCAGTCTGCTGATTATGAGAGAATAGCCATTTTGAAAAGGTGTCCACTCCTGGCCAGGTAGTTATATATGAAGGAGCAGCCATTTTGAAAAGGTGACCACTCCTGGCCCAGTCAGCTGATTATGAGAGAGCAACCATTCTGAAAAGGTGTCAACTCCTGGCCCAGTCAGCTGAATGTGTGAGAACAGCCATTTTGAAAAGGTGTCCTATCGTGGCCCAATCAGCTGATTATGAGAGAGCAGCCATTTTGAAAAGGTGTCCACTACTGGCCTAGTCAGGTGGATATGAAGGAGCAGCCATTCTGAAAAGGTGTCCACTCCAGGCCCAGTCAGCTGATTATGAGAGAACAGCAATTCCGAAAAGGTGTCCAGTCCTGGCCCAGTCAGCTGATTATGAGAGAACAGTCATTTTGAAAAAGTGTCCACTAATGGCCTAGGCAGGTGGATATGAAGGAGCAGCCATTCTGAAAAGGTGTCCACTCCTGGCCCAGTCAGCTGATTATGAGAGAGCAGCTATTTTGAAAAAGTGTGCACTCCTGGCATAGGCAGGTGGATATGAGAGAGCAGCCATTTTGAAAAGGTATGCACTCCTGGCCCAGTCAGGTGGATATGAAGGAGCAGCCATTCTGCAAAGGTGTCCACTCCTGGCTAGTGAGGTGGATATAAAGGAGCAACCATTCTGAAAAGGTTTCCACTTCTCGCACAGTCAGGTGGATATGAAGGAGCAGCCATTCTGAAAAGCTGTCCACTCCTAGTCCAGTCAGCTGATTATGAGAGAACAGCCATTTTGAACAGGTGTCCACTCCTGGCCTAGTCAGCTGATTATGAGAGAACAGCCATTCTGAAAAGGTGTCCACTCCTGGCCTAGTCAGGTGGATATAAAGTAGCAGCAATTCTGAAAAGGTGTCCACTCCTGGCCCAGTCAGGTGGATATGAAGGAGCAGCCATTCTGAAAAGGTGTCCACTCCTGGCCCAGTCAGCTGATTATGAGAGAGCAGCCATTTTGAAAAGGTGTCCACTCCTGGCCAAATCAGGTGGATATGAAGGAGCAGCCATTCTGAAAACATGTCCACTCCTGGCCCAGTCAGCTGATTATGAGAGAGCAGCCATTCTGAAAAGGTGTCCACTCCTGGCTAGTGAGGTGGATATGAAGGAGCAGCCAATCTGAAAAGGTGTCCACTCCTAGTCCAGTCAGCTGATTATGAGAG
Source organism: Hemicordylus capensis (assembly GCF_027244095.1). Lineage (NCBI taxonomy): Eukaryota > Metazoa > Chordata > Lepidosauria > Squamata > Cordylidae > Hemicordylus > Hemicordylus capensis. Next base: position 9,034,623 of record NC_069668.1, on the reverse strand, counting down.
AACAGCCATTTTGAACAGGTGTCCACTCCTGGCCCAGTCAGCTGATTATGAGAGAACAGCCATATTGGAAAGGTTGTCCACTCCTGGCCCAGCCTGCTGATTATGAGAAAACAGCCATTTTGAAAATCTGTCCACTCCTGGCCCAGTCTGCTGATTATGAGAGAGCAGCCATTTTGAAAAGTTGTCCACGCCTGGCCTAGTCAGGTGCATATGAACGAGCAGCCATTCTGAAAAGGTGTGCACTCCTGGACCAGTCAGCTGATAATGAAAGAACAGCCATTTTCAAAATGTGTCCACTCCTGGCACAGTAAGCTCATTAAAAGAGAGCAGCCATTTTGAAAAGGTGTCCACTCCTGGCGCAGTCTGGTGGATGTGAAGGAGCAGCCGTTCTGAAAAAGTGACCAATCCTTTCCCAGTCAGCTGATTATGAGAGAACAGCCATTCTGAAAAGGTTTCCACTCCTGGCCCAGTCTGCTGATTATGAGAGAACAGCCATTTTGAAAACGTGTCCATTCCTGACCCAGTCAGTTATATATGAAGGAGCAGCCATTTTGAAAAGGTGACCACTCCTGGCCCAGTCAGCTGATTATGAGAGAGCAACCATTCTGAAAAGGTGTCAACTCCTGGCCCTGTCAGCTGAATGTGTGAGAACAGCCTTTTTGAAAAGGTGTCCTATCGTGGCCCAATCAGCTGATTATGAGTGAGCAGCCATTTTGAAAAGGTGTCCACTCCTGGCCTAGTCAGGTGGATATGAAGGAGCAGCCATTCTGAAAAGGTGTCCACTCCAGGCCCAGTCAGCTAATTATGAGAGAACAGCCATTCCGAAGAGGTGTTCAGTCCTGGCCCAGTCAGCTGATTATGAGAGAACAGCCATTTTTAAAAGGTGTCCACACCTGGCCTAGTCAGGTGGATATGACGGAGCAGCCATTCTCAAAAGGTGTCTTCTCCTGGCCCAGTCAGCTGATTATGAGAGAGCAGCCATTTTGAAAAAGTGTCCACTCCTGGCCTAGTCAGGTGGATATTAGAGAGCAGCAATTTTGAAAAGGTATCCACTCCTGGCCCAGTCAGGTGGATATGAAGGAGCAGCCATTCTGAAAAGGTGTCCACTCATGGCCCAGTCAGCTGATTATGAGAGAACAGCCATTCGGAAAAGGTGTCCACTCCTGCCCTAGTCAGGTGAAGGAGCAGCCATTCTGAAAAGGTGTCCACTCATGGCCCAGTCAGCTGATTGTGAGAGAACAGCCATTTTGAAAAGGTGTCCGCTCCTGGCCAAATCAGGTGGATATGAAGGAGCAGCCATTCTGAAAACATGTCCACTCCTGGCCCAGTCAGCTGATTATGAGAGAGCAGCCATTCTGAAAATGTGTCCACTCCTGGCTAGTGAGGTGGATATAAAGGGGCAACCATTCTGAAAAGGTTTCCACTCTTCGCCCAGTCAGGTGGATATGAAGGAGCAGCCATTCTGAAAAGGTGTCCACTCCTGTCCAAGTCAGGTGGATATGAAGGAGCTGTCATTTTGAAAAGGTGTCTACTCCTGGCCCAGTCAGCTGATTATGGGAGAGCAGCCATTTTGAAAAAGTGTCCACTCCTGGCCTAGTCAGGTGGATATGAGAGAGCAGCAATTTTGAAAAGGTGTCCACTCATGGCCCAGTCAGCTGATTATGAGAGAACAGCCATTCGGAAAAGGAGTCCACTCCTGCCCTAGTCAGGTGTAGGAGCAGCCATTCTGAAAAGGTGTCCACTCATGGCCCAGTCAGCTGATTGTGAGAGAACAGCCATTCCGAAAAGGTGTCTACTCCTGGCCCAGTCAGCTGATTATGGGAGATCAGCCATTGTGAAAAATTTCCACTCCTGCCCTAGTCAGGTGGATATGAGAGAGCAGCAATTTTGACAAGGTGTCCACTCCTGGCCCAGTCAGCTGATTATGAGAGAGCAGCCATTCTGAAAAGGTGTCCACTGTTGGCCCAGTCAGGTGGATATGAAGGAGCAGCCATTCTGAAAAGGTGTCCACTCCTGGCCCAGTCAGCTGATTATGAGAGAGCAGCCATTTTGAAAAGGTGTCCACTCCTGTCCAAATCAGGTGGATTTGAAGGAGCAGCCATTCTGAAAACATGTCCACTCCTAGCCCAGTCAGCTGATTATGAGAGAGCAGCCATTCTGCAAAGGTGTCCACTCCTGGCTAGTGAGGTGGATATAAAGGAGCAACCATTCTGAAAAGGTTTCCACTTCTCGCCCAGTCAGGTGGATATGAAGGAGCAGCCATTCTGAAAAGCTGTCCACTCCTAGTCCAGTCAGCTGATTATGAGAGAACAGCCATTTTGAACAGGAGTCCACTCCTGGCCCAGTCAGCTGATTATGAGAGAACAGCCATATTGAAAAGGTGTCCACTCCTGGCCCAGTCTGCTCATTATGAGAGAACAGCCATTTTGAAAATCTGTCCACTCCTGGCCCAGTCTGCTCATTATAAGAGAGCAGCCATTTTGAAAAGGTGTCCACGCCTGGCCTAGTCAGGTGCATATGAACGAGCAGCCATTCTGAAAAGGTGTGCACTCCTGTACCAGTCAGTTGAATATGAAGGAGCAGCCATTCTGAAAATGTGTCCACTCCTGGCCCAGTCAGCTGATTATGAGAGACCAGCCATATTGAAAAGGTGTCCACTCCTGGCCCAGTCAGCTGATTTTGCCAGAGAAGCAATTTTGAAAAGGTGTCCAATCCTGTCCCAGTCACCTGATTATGGAAGAACAGCCATTTTCAAAATGTGTCCACTCCTGGCCCAGTAAGCTTATTAAAAGAGAGCAGCCATTTTGAAAAGGTGTCCACTCCTGGCGCAGTCAGGTGGATGTGAAGGAGCAGCCGTTCTGAAAAAGTGACCAATCCTTTCCCAGTCAGCTGATTATGAGAGAACAGCCATTCTGAAAAGGTTTCCACTCCTGGCCCAGTCTGCTGATTATGAGAGAACAGCCATTTTGAAAATCTGTCCACTCCTGGCCAAGTCAATTATATATGAAGGGGCTGTCATTTTGAAAAGGTGTCTTCTCCTGGCCCAGTCAGCTGATTATGAGAGAGCAGCCATTTTGAAAAAGTGTCCACTCCTGGCCTAGTCAGGTGTATATGAGAGAGCAGCAATTTTGAAAAGGTATCCACTCCTGGCCCAGTCAGGTGGATATGAAGGAGCAGCCATTCTGAAAAGGTGTCCACTCATGGCCCAGTCAGCTGATTATGAGAGAACAGCCATTCGGAAAAGGTGTCCACTCCTGCCCTAGTCAGGTGAAGGAGCAGCCATTCTGAAAAGGTGTCCACTCATGGCCCAGTCAGCTGATTATGAGAGAACAGCCATTCGGAAAAGGTGTCCACTCCTGCCCTAGTCAGGTGAAGGAGCAGCCATTCTGAAAAGGTGTCCACTCATGGCCCAGTCAGCTGATTGTGAGAGAACAGCCATTTTGAAAATGTGTCCACTCCTGGCCAAATCAGGTGGATATGAAGGAGCAGCCATTCTGAAAACATGTCCACTCCTGGCCCAGTCAGCTGATTATGAGAGAGCAGCCATTCTGAAAATGTGTCCACTCCTGGCTAGTGAGGTGGATATAAAGGGGCAACCATTCTGAAAAGGTTTCCACTCCTCGCCCAGTCAGGTGGATATGAAGGAGCAGCCATTCTGAAAAGGTGTCCACTCCTAGTCCAGTCAGTTGATTATGAGAGAACAGCCATTTTGAACAGGTGTCCACTCCTGGCCCAGTCAGCTGATTATGAGAGATCAGCCATATTGAAAAGGTGTCCACTCCTGGACCAGTCTGCTGATTATGAGAGAACAGCCATTTTGAAAATCTGTCCACTCCTGGCCCAGTCAGCTGATTATGAGAGAGCAGCCATTTTGAAAAGGTGTCCACGCCTGGCCTAGTCAGGTGCATATGAACGAGCAGCCATTCTGAAAAGGTGTGCACTCCTTGCGCAGTCAGGTGGATGTGAAGGAGCAGCCGTTCTGAAAAAGTGACCAATCCTTTCCCAGTCAGCTGATTATGAGAGAACAGCCATTCTGAAAAGGTTTCCACTCCTGGCCCAGTCTGCTGATTATGAGAGAACTGCCATTTTGAAAATCTGTCCAGTCCTGGCCCAGTCAGTTATATATGAAGGAGCTGTCATTTTGAAAAGGTGTCTACTCCTGGCCCAGTCAGCTGATTATGAGAGAGCAGCCATTTTGAAAAAGTGTCCACTCCTGGCCTAGTCAGGTGGATATGAGAGAGCAGCAATTTTGAAAATGTGTCCATTCCTGGCCCAGTCAGGGGGATATTAAGGAGCAGCCATTCTGAAAAGGTGTCCACTCCTGGCCCAGTCAGCTGATTATGAGAGAGCAGCCATTTTGAAAAGGTGTCCACTCCTGGCCCAGTCAGCTGATTTTGCTAGAGCAGCAATTTTGAAAAGTTGTCCACTCCTGGCCCAGTCAGTTATATATGAAGGAGCAGCCATTTTGAAAAGGTGTCCACTCCTGGCCCAGTCAGTTATATATGAAGGAGCAGCCGTTTTGAAAAGGTGACCACTCCTGGCCCAGTCAGCTGATTATGAGAGAGCAACCATTCTGAAAAGGTGTTAACTCCTGGCCCAGTCAGCTGAATGTGTGAGAACAGACATTTTGAAAAGGTGTCCTATCGTGGCCCAATCAGCTGATTATGAGAGAGCAGCCATTTTGAAAAGGTGTCCACTCCTGGCCTAGTCAGGTGGATATGAAGGAGCAACCATACTGAAAAGGTTTCCACTCCTGGCCCAGTCTGCTGATTATGAGAGAATAGCCATTTTGAAAAGGTGTCCACTCCTGGCGCAGTCTGGTGGATGTGAAGGAGCAGCCGTTCTGAAAAAGTGACCAATCCTTTCCCAGTCAGCTGATTATGAGAGAACAGCCATTCTGAAAAGGTTTCCACTCCTGGCCCAGTCTGCTGATTATGAGAGAACAGCCATTTTGAAAACGTGTCCATTCCTGGCCCAGTCAGTTATATATGAAGGAGCAGCCATTTTGAAAAGGTGACCACTCCTGGCCCAGTCAGCTGATTATGAGAGAGCAAATATTCTGAAAAGGTGTCAACTCCTGGCCCTGTCAGCTGAATGTGTGAGAACAGCCTTTTTGAAAAGGTGTCCTATCGTGGCCCAATCAGCTGATTATGAGTGAGCAGCCATTTTGAAAAGGTGTCCACTCCTGGCCTAGTCAGGTGGATATGAAGGAGCAGCCATTCTGAAAAGGTGTCCACTCCAGGCCCAGTCAGCTGATTATGAGAGAACAGCCATTCCGAAGAGGTGTTCAGTCCTGGCCCAGTCAGCTGATTATGAGAGAACAGCCATTTTGAAAAGGTGTCCACACCTGGCCTAGTCAGGTGGATATGACGGAGCAGCCATTCTCAAAAGGTGTCCACTCCTGGACGGGTCAGCTGATTATGAGAGAGCAGCCATTTTGAAAAAGTGTCCACTCATGGCGTAGTCAGGTGCATATGAACAGCCATTCTGAAAAGGTATCCACTCCTTGCCCAGTCAGGTGGATATGAAGGAGCAGCCATTCTGAAAAGGTGTCCACTCCTGGCCTAGTCAGCTGATTATGAGAGAACAGCCATTCTGAAAAGGTGTCCGCTCCTGGCCTAGTCAGGTGGATATAAAGTAGCAGCAATTCTGAAAGGTGTCCACTGCTGACCCAGTCAGCTGATTATGAGAGAACAGCCATTGTGAAAAGGTGTCCACTCCTGGCCTAGTCAGCTGGATATGAAGGAGCAGCCATTTTGAAAAGGTGTCCACTCCTGGCCGAGTCAGGTGGATATGAAGGAGCAGCCATTTTGAAAAAGTATCCACTCCTGGCACAGTCAGCTGATAATGAAAGCAGCCATTTTGAAAAGGCATCCATTCCTGGCCCAGTCAGCTGATTATGAGAGCAGCCATTTTGAAAAGGTGTCCACTCCTGGCCAAGTCAGCTGATTATGAGAGAGCAGCCATTTTGAAAAGGTGTCCACTCCTGGCCCAGTGAGCTGATAATGAGAGAGCAGCCATTTTGAAAAGGTGTCCACTCCTGGCTATGTCAGCTGATTATGAGAGAACAGCCATTCTGAAAAGGTGTCCACTCCTGGCCTAGAAAGGTGGATATGAAGGAGCAGCCATTCCGAAAAGGTGTCAACTCCTGGCCCAGTCAGCTGATTATGAGAGAGCAGCCATTTTGAAAAGGTGTCCACTCCTGGCCCAGTGAGCTGATAATGGGAGAGCAGCCATTTTGAAAAGGTGTCCACTCCTGCCCTAGTCAGCTGATTATGAGAGAACAGCCATGTTGAAAAGGTGTCAACTCCTGGCCTAGTCAGGTGGATATAAAGGAGCAGCCATTCTGAAAAGGTGTCAACACCTGGCCCAGTCAGCTGATTATGAGAGAGCAGCCATTTTGAAAAGGTGTCCACTCCTGTCCAAGTCAGGTGGATATGAAGGAGCTGTCATTTTGAAAAGGTGTCTACTCCTGGCCCAGTCAGCTGATTATGGGAGAGCAGCCATTTTGAAAAAGTGTCCACTCCTGGCCTAGTCAGGTGGATATGAGAGAGCAGCAATTTTGAAAAGGTGTCCACTCATGGCCCAGTCAGCTGAATATGAGAGAACAGCCATTCGGAAAAGGTGTCCACTCCTGCCCTAGTCAGGTGTAGGAGCAGCCATTCTGAAAAGGTGTCCACTCATGGCCCAGTCAGCTGATTGTGAGAGAACAGCCATTCCGAAAAGGTGTCTACTCCTGGCCCAGTCAGCTGATTATGGGAGATCAGCCATTGTGAAAATGTTTCCACTCCTGCCCTAGTCAGGTGGATATGAGAGAGCAGCAATTTTGAAAAGGTATCCACTCCTGGCCCAGTCAGGTGGATATGAAGGAGCAGCCATTCTGAAAAGGTGTCCAATCCTGGCTAGTGAGGTGGATATAAAGGAGCAACCATTCTGAAAAGGTTTCCACTTCTCGCCCAGTCAGGTGGATATGAAGGAGCAGCCATTCTGAAAAGCTGTCCACTCCTAGTCCAGTAAGCTGATTATGAGAGAACAGCCATTTTGAACAGGTGTCCACTCCTGGCCCAGTCAGCTGATTATGAGAGAACAGCCATATTGAAAAGGTGTCCACTCCTGGCCCAATCTGCTGATTATGAGAGAACAGCCATTTTGAAAATCTGTCCACTCCTGGCCCAGTCTGCTGATTATGAGAGAGCAGCCATTTTGAAAATGTGTCCACGCCTGGCCTAGTCAGGTGCATATGAACGAGCAGCCATTCTGAAAAGGTGTGCACTCCTGGACCAGTCAGTTGAATATGAAGGAGCAGCCATTCTGAAAATGTGTCCACTCCTGGCCCAGTCAGCTGATTATGAGAGACCAGCCATATTGAAAAGGTGTCCACTCCTGGCCCAGTCAGCTGATTTTGCTAGAGCAGCAATTTTGAAAAGGTGTCCAATCCTGTCCCAGTCAGCTGATTATGAAAGAACAGCCATTTTCAAAATGTGTCCACTCCTGGCCCAGTAAGCTTATTAAAAGTGAGCAGCTATTTTGAAAAGGTGTCCACTCCTGGCGCAGTCAGCTGATTGTGATAGAACAGCCATTCCGAAAAGGTGTCCACTCCTGGCCCAGTCAGCTGATTATGAGAGAACAGCCATTTTGAATAGGTGTCCACTCCTGGCCTAATTAGGTGGATATGAAGGAGCAGCCATTCTGAAAAGGTATCCACTCCTGGCCCAGTCAGCTGATTATGAGAGAGCAGCCATTCTGAAAAGGTGTCCACTCCTGGCCCAGTCAGGTGGATATGAAGGAGCAGCCTTTCTGAAAAGGTGTCCACTCCTGGCCCAGTCAGCTGATTATGAGAGAGCAGCCATTTTGAAAAGGTGTCCACTCCTGGCCAAATCAGGTGGATATGAAGGAGCAGCCATTCTGAAAACATGTCCACTCCTGGCCCAGTCAGCTTATTATGAGAGAGCAGCCATTCTGAAAAGGTGTCCACTCCTGGCTAGTGAGGTGGATATAAAGGAGCAACCATTCTGAAAAGGTGTCCACTCCTGGCCAAATTAGGTGGATATGAAGGAGCAGCCATTCTGAAAAGGTGTCCACTCCTAGTCCAGTCAGCTGATTATGAGAGAACAGCCATTTTGAACAGGTGTCCACTCCGGGCCCAGTCAGCTGATTATGAGAGAGCAGCCATTTTGAAAAGGTGTCCATGCCTGGCCTAGTCAGGTGCATATGAAAGAGCAGCCATTCTGAAAATGTGTGCACTCCTGGACCTGTCAGTTGAATATGAAGGAGCAGCCATTCTGAAAATGTGTCCACTCCTGGCCCAGTCAGCTGATTATGAGAGACCAGCCATATTGAAAAGGTGTCCACTCCTGGCCCAGTCAGCTGATTTTGCTAGAGCAGCAATTTTGAAAAGTTGTCCACTCCTGTCCCAGTCAGCTGATTATGAATGAGCAGCCATTTTCAAAATGTGTCCACTCCTGGCCCAGTAAGCTCATTATAAGAGAGCAGCCATTTTGAAAAAGTGTCCACTCCTGGCGCAGTCAGGTGGATGTGAAGGAGCAGCCGTTCTGAAAAAGTGATCAATCCTTTCCCAGTCTGCTGATTAAGAGAGAACAGCCATTCTGAAAAGGTGTCAACTCCTGGCCCTGTCAGCTGAATGTGTGAGAACAGCCTTTTTGAAAAGGTGTCCTATCGTGGCCCAATCAGCTGATTATGAGTGAGCAGCCATTTTGAAAAGGTGTCCACTCCTGGCCTAGTCAGGTGGATATGAAGGAGCAGCCATTCTGAAAAGGTTTCCACTCCTGGTCCAGTCTGCTGATTATGAGAGAATAGCCATTTTGAAAAGGTGTCCACTCCTGGCCAGGTAGTTATATATGAAGGAGCAGCCATTTTGAAAAGGTGACCACTCCTGGCCCAGTCAGCTGATTATGAGAGAGCAACCATTCTGAAAAGGTGTCAACTCCTGGCCCAGTCAGCTGAATGTGTGAGAACAGCCATTTTGAAAAGGTGTCCTATCGTGGCCCAATCAGCTGATTATGAGAGAGCAGCCATTTTGAAAAGGTGTCCACTACTGGCCTAGTCAGGTGGATATGAAGGAGCAGCCATTCTGAAAAGGTGTCCACTCCAGGCCCAGTCAGCTGATTATGAGAGAACAGCAATTCCGAAAAGGTGTCCAGTCCTGGCCCAGTCAGCTGATTATGAGAGAACAGTCATTTTGAAAAAGTGTCCACTAATGGCCTAGGCAGGTGGATATGAAGGAGCAGCCATTCTGAAAAGGTGTCCACTCCTGGCCCAGTCAGCTGATTATGAGAGAGCAGCTATTTTGAAAAAGTGTGCACTCCTGGCATAGGCAGGTGGATATGAGAGAGCAGCCATTTTGAAAAGGTATCCACTCCTGGCCCAGTCAGGTGGATATGAAGGAGCAGCCATTCTGAAAAGGTGTCCACTCCTGGCCTAGTCAGCTGATTATGAGAGAACAGCCATTCGGAAAAGGTGTCCACTCATGGCCCAGTCAGCTGATTATGAGAGAACAGCCATTCGGAAAAGGTGTCCACTCCTGCCCTAGTCAGGTGAAAGAGCAGCCATTCTGAAAAGGTGTCCACTCATGGCCCAGTCAGCTGATTGTGAGAGAACAGCCATTCCGAAAAGGTGTCGAGTCCTGTCCCAGTCAGCTGATTATGAGAGAGCAGCCATTCTGAAAAGGTGTCTGCTCCTGGCTAGTGAGGTGGATATGAAGGAGCAGCCAATCTGAAAAGGTGTCCACTCCTAGTCCAGTCAGCTGATTATGAGAGAACAGCCATTTTGAGCTGGTGTCCACTCCTGGCCCAGTCAGCTGATTATGAGAGAACAGCCATATTGAAAAGGTGTCCACTCCTGGCCCAGTCTGCTGATTATGAGAGAACAGCCATTTTGAAAATCTGTCCACTCCTGGCCCAGTCTGCTGATTATGAGAGAGCAGCCATTTTGAAAAGGTGTCCACGCCTGGCCTAGTCAGGTGCATATGATCGAGCAGCCATTCTGAAAAGGTGTGCACTCCTGGACCAGTCAGCTGATAATGAAAGAACAGCCATTTTCAAAATGTGTCCACTCCTGGCACAGTAAGCTCATTAAAAGAGAGCAGCCATTTTGAAAAGATGGCCACTCCTGGCGCAGTCTGGTGGATGTGAAGGAGCAGCCGTTCTGAAAAAGTGACCAATCCTTTCCCAGTCAGCTGATTACAAGTGAACAGCCATTCTGAAAAGGTGTCCACTCCTGGCCTAGAAAGGTGGATATGAAGGAGCAGCCATTCCGAAAAGGTGTCAACTCCTGGCGCAGTCAGCTGATTATGAGAGAGCAGCCATTTTGAAAAGGTGTCTACTCCTGGCCCAGTCAGCTGATTATGGGAGAGCAGCCATTTTGAAAAGGTATCCACTCCTGGCCCAGTCAGGTGGATATGAAGGAGCAGCCATTCTGAAAAGGTGTCCACTCATGGCCCAGTCAGCTGATTATGAGAGAACAGCCATTCAGAAAAGGTGTCCACTCCTGCCCTAGTCAGGTGAAGGAGCAGCCATTCTGAAAGGGTGTCCACTCATGGCCCAGTCAGCTGATTGTGAGAGAACAGCCATTCCAAAAAGGTGTCGAGTCCTGTCCCAGTCAGCTGATTATGAGAGAACAGCCATTTTGAATAGGTGTCCACTCCTGGCCCAGTCAGGTGGATATGAAGGAGCAGCCATTCTGAAAAGGTGTCCACTCCTGGCCAAATTAGGTGGATATGAAGGAGCAGCCATTCTGAAAAGGTGTCCACTCCTAGTCCAGTCAGCTGATTATGAGAGAACAGCCATTTTGAACAGGTGTCCACTCCGGGCCCAGTCAGCTGATTATGAGAGAGCAGCCATTTTGAAAAGGTGTCCATGCCTGGCCTAGTCAGGTGCATATGAAAGAGCAGCCATTCTGAAAATGTGTGCACTCCTGGACCTGTCAGTTGAATATGAAGGAGCAGCCATTCTGAAAATGTGTCCACTCCTGGCCCAGTCAGCTGATTATGAGAGACCAGCCATATTGAAAAGGTGTCCACTCCTGGCCCAGTCAGCTGATTTTGCTAGAGCAGCAATTTTGAAAAGTTGTCCACTCCTGTCCCAGTCAGCTGATTATGAATGAGCAGCCATTTTCAAAATGTGTCCACTCCTGGCCCAGTAAGCTCATTATAAGAGAGCAGCCATTTTGAAAAAGTGTCCACTCCTGGCGCAGTCAGGTGGATGTGAAGGAGCAGCCGTTCTGAAAAAGTGATCAATCCTTTCCCAGTCTGCTGATTAAGAGAGAACAGCCATTCTGAAAAGGTGTCAACTCCTGGCCCTGTCAGCTGAATGTGTGAGAACAGCCTTTTTGAAAAGGTGTCCTATCGTGGCCCAATCAGCTGATTATGAGTGAGCAGCCATTTTGAAAAGGTGTCCACTCCTGGCCTAGTCAGGTGGATATGAAGGAGCAGCCATTCTGAAAAGGTTTCCACTCCTGGTCCAGTCTGCTGATTATGAGAGAATAGCCATTTTGAAAAGGTGTCCACTCCTGGCCAGGTAGTTATATATGAAGGAGCAGCCATTTTGAAAAGGTGACCACTCCTGGCCCAGTCAGCTGATTATGAGAGAGCAACCATTCTGAAAAGGTGTCAACTCCTGGCCCAGTCAGCTGAATGTGTGAGAACAGCCATTTTGAAAAGGTGTCCTATCGTGGCCCAATCAGCTGATTATGATAGAGCAGCCATTTTGAAAAGGTGTCCACTACTGGCCTAGTCAGGTGGATATGAAGGAGCAGCCATTCTGAAAAGGTGTCCACTCCAGGCCCAGTCAGCTGATTATGAGAGAACAGCAATTCCGAAAAGGTGTCCAGTCCTGGCCCAGTCAGCTGATTATGAGAGAACAGTCATTTTGAAAAAGTGTCCACTAATGGCCTAGGCAGGTGGATATGAAGGAGCAGCCATTCTGAAAAGGTGTCCACTCCTGGCCCAGTCAGCTGATTATGAGAGAGCAGCTATTTTGAAAAAGTGTGCACTCCTGGCATAGGCAGGTGGATATGAGAGAGCAGCCATTTTGAAAAGGTATCCACTCCTGGCCCAGTCAGGTGGATATGAAGGAGCAGCCATTCTGAAAAGGTGTCCACTCCTGGCCTAGTCAGCTGATTATGAGAGAACAGCCATTCGGAAAAGGTGTCCACTCATGGCCCAGTCAGCTGATTATGAGAGAACAGCCATTCGGAAAAGGTGTCCACTCCTGCCCTAGTCAGGTGAAAGAGCAGCCATTCTGAAAAGGTGTCCACTCATGGCCCAGTCAGCTGATTGTGAGAGAACAGCCATTCCGAAAAGGTGTCGAGTCCTGTCCCAGTCAGCTGATTATGAGAGAGCAGCCATTCTGAAAAGGTGTCTGCTCCTGGCTAGTGAGGTGGATATGAAGGAGCAGCCAATCTGAAAAGGTGTCCACTCCTAGTCCAGTCAGCTGATTATGAGAGAACAGCCATTTTGAGCTGGTGTCCACTCCTGGCCCAGTCAGCTGATTATGAGAGAACAGCCATATTGAAAAGGTGTCCACTCCTGGCCCAGTCTGCTGATTATGAGAGAACAGCCATTTTGAAAATCTGTCCACTCCTGGCCCAGTCTGCTGATTATGAGAGAGCAGCCATTTTGAAAAGGTGTCCACGCCTGGCCTAGTCAGGTGCATATGAACGAGCAGCCATTCTGAAAAGGTATGCACTCCTGGACCAGTCAGCTGATAATGAAAGAACAGCCATTTTCAAAATGTGTCCACTCCTGGCACAGTAAGCTCATTAAAAGAGAGCAGCCATTTTGAAAAGATGGCCACTCCTGGCGCAGTCTGGTGGATGTGAAGGAGCAGCCGTTCTGAAAAAGTGACCAATCCTTTCCCAGTCAGCTGATTACAAGTGAACAGCCATTCTGAAAAGGTGTCCACTCCTGGCCTAGAAAGGTGGATATGAAGGAGCAGCCATTCCGAAAAGGTGTCAACTCCTGGCGCAGTCAGCTGATTATGAGAGAGCAGCCATTTTGAAAAGGTGTCTACTCCTGGCCCAGTCAGCTGATTATGGGAGAGCAGCCATTTTGAAAAGGTATCCACTCCTGGCCCAGTCAGGTGGATATGAAGGAGCAGCCATTCTGAAAAGGTGTCCACTCATGGCCCAGTCAGCTGATTATGAGAGAACAGCCATTCAGAAAAGGTGTCCACTCCTGCCCTAGTCAGGTGAAGGAGCAGCCATTCTGAAAGGGTGTCCACTCATGGCCCAGTCAGCTGATTGTGAGAGAACAGCCATTCCAAAAAGGTGTCGAGTCCTGTCCCAGTCAGCTGATTATGAGAGAACAGCCATTTTGAATAGGTGTCCACTCCTGGCCCAGTCAGGTGGATATGAAGGAGCAGCCATTCTGAAAAGGTATCCACTCCTGGCCCAGTCAGCTGATTATGAGAGAGCAGCCATTCTGAAAAGGTGTCCACTCCTGACCCAGTCAGGTGGATATGAAGGAGCAGCCATTCTGAAAAGGTGTCCACTCCTGGCCCAGTCAGCTGATTATGAGAGAGCAGCCATTTTGAAAAGGTGTCCACTCCTAGCCAAATCAGGTGGATATGAAGGAGCAGCCATTCTGAAAATATGTCCACTCCTGGCCCAATCAGCGGATTATGAGAGAGCAGCCATTCTGAAAAGGTGTCCACTCCTGGCCCAGTGAGCTGATAATGGGAGAGCAGCCATTTTGAAAAGGTGTCCACTCCTGCCCTAGTCAGCTGATTATGAGAGAACAGCCATGTTGAAAAGGTGTCCACTCCTGGCCTAGAAAGGTGGATATGAAGGAGCAGCCATTCCGAAAAGGTGTCAACTCCTGGCCCAGTCAGCTGATTATGAGAGAGCAGCCATTTTGAAAAGGTGTCCACTCCTGGCCCAGTGAGCTGATAATGGGAGAGCAGCCAGTTTGAAAAGGTGTCCACTCCTGCCCTAGTCAGCTGATTATGAGAGAACAGCCATGTTGAAAAGGTGTCCACTCCTGGCCTAGAAAGGTGGATATGAAGGAGCAGCCATTCCGAAAAGGTGTCAACTCCTGGCGCAGTCAGCTGATTATGAGAGAGCAGCCATTTTGAAAAGGTGTCTACTCCTGGCCCAGTCAGCTGATTATGAGAGAGCAGCCATTCTGAAAAGGTGTCCACTCCTGGCCCAGTCAGGTGGATATGAAGGAGCAGCCATTCTGAAAAGGTGTCCACTCCTGGCCAAATCAGGTAGATATGAAGGAGCAGCCATTCTGAAAACATGTCCACTCCTGGCCCAGTCAGCTGATTATGAGAGAGCAGCCATTCTGAAAAGGTGTCCACTCCTGGCTAGTGAGGTGGATATAAAGGAGCAACCATTCTGAAAAGGTTTCCACTCCTCGCCCAGTCAGGTGGATATGAAGGAGCAGCCATTCTGAAAAGGTGTCCACTCTTAGTCCAGTCAGCTGATTATGAGAGGACAGCCATTTTGAACAGGTGTCCACTCCTGGCCCAGTCAGCTGATTATGATTGAGTAGCCATTTTGAAAAGGTGTCCACGCCTGGCCTAGTCAGGTGCATATGAACGAGCAGCCATTCTGAAAAGGTGTGCACTCCTGGACCTGTCAGTTGAATATGAAGGAGCAGCCATTCTGAAAATGTGTCCACTCCTGGCCCAGTCAGCTGATTATGAGAGACCAGCCATATTGAAAAGGTGTCCACTCCTGGCCCTGTCAGCTGATTTTGCAAGAGCAGCAATTTTGAAAAGGTGTCCACTACTGTCCCAGTCAGCTGATTATGAAAGAGCAGCCATTTTCAAAATGTGTCCACTCCTGGACCAGTCAGCTCATTATAAGAGAGCAGCCATTTTGAAAAGGTGTCCACTCCTGGCGCAGTCAGGTGGATGTGAAGGAGCAGCCGTTCTGAAAAAGTGACCAATCCTTTCCCTGTCAGCTGATTATGAGAGAACAGCCATTTTGAAAAGGTGTCCACTCCTGTCCCAGTCAGTTATATATGAAGGAGCAGCCATTTTGAAAAGGTGACCACTCCTGGCCCAGTCAGCTGATTATGAGAGAGCAACCATTCTGAAAAGGTGTTAACTCCTGGCCCAGTCAGTTGAATGTGTGAGAACAGCCATTTTGAAAAGGTGTCCTATCGTGGCTCAATCAGCTGATTATGAGAGAGCAGCCATTTTGAAAAGGTGTCCACTCCTGGCCTAGTCAGGTGGATATGAAGGAGCAACCATTCTGAAAAGGTTTCCACTCCTGGCCCAGTCTGCTGATTATGAGAGAACAGCCATTTTGAAAAGGTGTCCACTCCTGGCCAGGCAGTTATATATGAAGGAGCAGCCATTTTGAAAAGGTGACCACTCCTGGCCCAGTCAGCTGATTATGAGAGAGCAACCATTCTGAAAAGGTGTCAACTCCTGGACCAGTCAGCTGAATGTGTGAGAACAGCCATTTTGAAAAGGTGTCCTATCGTGGCCCAATCAGCTGATTATGAAAGAGCAGCCATTTTGAAAAGGTGTCCACTACTGGCCTAGTCAGGTGGATATGAAGGAGCAGCCATTCTGAAAAGGTGTCCACTCCATGCCCAGTCAGCTGATTATGAGAGAACAGCCATTCCAAAAAGGTGTCCAGTCCTGGCCCAGTCAGCTGATTATGAGAGAACAGTCATTTGAAAAAGTGTCCACTAATGGCCTAGTCAGGTGGTTATGAAGGAGCAGCCATTCTGAAAAGGTGTCCACTCCTGGCCCAGTCAGCTGATTATGAGAGAGCAGCCATTTTGAAAAAGTGTGCACTCCTGGCATAGGCAGGTGGATATGAGAGAGCAGCCATTTTGAAAAGGTATCCACTCCTGGCCCAGTCAGGTGGATATGAAGGAGCAGCCATTCTGAAAAGGTGTCCACTCCTGGCCTAGTCAGCTGATTATGAGAGAACAGCCATTCGGAAAAGGTGTCCACTCATGGCCCAGTCAGGTGATTATGAGAGAACAGCCATTCGGAAAAGGTGTCCACTCCTGCCCTAGTCAGGTGAAAGAGCAGCCATTCTGAAAAGGTGTCCACTCATGGCCCAGTCAGCTGATTGTGAGAGAACAGCCATTCCGAAAAGGTGTCGAGTCCTGTCCCAGTCAGCTGATTATGAGAGAACAGCCATTTTGAATAGGTGTCCATTCCTGGCCTAGTCAGGTGGATATGAAGGAGCAGCCATTCTGAAAAGGTGTCCACTCCTGGCCCAGTCAGCTGATTATGAGAGAGCAGCCATTCTGAAAAGTTGTCCACTCCTGGCCCGGTCAGGTGGATATGAAGGAGCAGCCATTCTGAAAAGGTGTCCACTCCTGGCCCAGTCAGCTGATTATGAGAGAGCAGCCATTTTGAAAAGGTGTCCACTCCTGGCCAAATCAGGTGGATATGAAGGAGCAGCCATTCTGAAAACATGTCCACTCCTGGCCCAGTCAGCTGATTATGAGAGAGCAGCCATTCTGAAAAGGTGTGCACTCCTGGCTAGTGAGGTGGATATGAAGGAGCAGCCAATCTGAAAAGGTGTCCACTCCTAGTCCAGTCAGCTGATTATGAGAGAACAGCCATTTTGAGCTGGTGTCCACTCCTGGCCCAGTCAGCTGATTATGAGAGAACAGCCATATTGAAAAGGTGTCCACTCCTGGCCCAGTCTGCTGATTATGAGAGAACAGCCATTTTGAAAATCTGTCCACTCCTGGCCCAGTCTGCTGATTATGAGAGAGCAGCCATTTTGAAAAGGTGTCCACGCCTGGCCTAGTCAGGTGCATATGAACGAGCAGCCATTCTGAAAAGGTGTGCACTCCTGGACCAGTCAGCTGATAATGAAAGAACAGCCATTTTCAAAATGTGTCCACTCCTGGCCCAGTGAGCTGATAATGGGAGAGCAGCCATAGGTGTCCACTCCTGGCTAGTGAGGTGGATATAAAGGAGTAACCATTCTGAAAAGGTATCCACTCCTCGCCCAGTCAGGTGGATATGAAGGAGCAGCCATTCTGAAAAGGTGTCCACTCCTAGTCCAGTCAGCTGATTATGAGAGGACAGCCATTTTGAACAGGTGTCCACTCCTGGCCCAGTGAGCTGATAATGAGAGAGCATCCATTTTGAAAAGGTGTCCACTCCTGGCTATGTCAGCTGATTATGAGAGAACAGCCATTCTGAAAAGGTGTCCACTCCCGGCCTAGAAAGGTGGATATGAAGGAGCAGCCATTCCGAAAAGGTGTCAACTCCTGGCCCAGTCAGATGATTATGAGTGAGCAGCCATTTTGAAAAGGTGTCCACTCCTGGCCCAGTGAGCTGATAATGGGAGAGCAGCCATTTTGAAAAGGTGTCCACTCCTGCCCTAGTCAGCTGATTATGAGAGAACAGCCATGTTGAAAAGGTGTCCACTCCTGGCCTAGAAAGGTGGATATGAAGGAGCAGCCATTCCGAAAAGGTGTCAACTCCTGGCCCAGTCAGCTGATTATGAGAGAGCAGCCATTTTGAAAAGGTGTCTACTCCTGGCCCAGTCAGCTGATTATGGGAGAGCAGCCATTTTGAAAAAGTGTCCACTCCTGGCCTAGTCAGGTGGATATGAGAGAGCAGCAATTTTGAAAAGGTATCCACTCCTGGCCCAGTCAGGTGGATATGAAGGAGCAGCCATTCTGAAAAGGTGTCCACTCATG
Source organism: Hemicordylus capensis (assembly GCF_027244095.1). NCBI lineage: Eukaryota > Metazoa > Chordata > Lepidosauria > Squamata > Cordylidae > Hemicordylus > Hemicordylus capensis. The sequence goes on along the minus strand of NC_069668.1, from coordinate 9,016,970 downwards.
GCCCAGTCAGCTGATTGTGAGAGAACAGCCATTCCGAAAAGGTGTCGAGTCCTGTCCCAGTCAGCTGATTATGAGAGAACAGCCATTTTGAATAGGTGTCCACTCCTGGCCTAGTCAGGTGGATATGAAGGAGCAGCCATTCTGAAAAGGTATCCACTCCTGTCCCAGTCAGCTGATTATGAGAGAGCAGCCATTCTGAAAAGGTGTCCACTCCTGGCCCAGTCAGGTGGATATGAAGGAGCAGCCATTCTGAAAAGGTGTCCACTCCTGGCCCAGTCAGCTGATTATGAGAGAGCAGCCATTTTGAAAAGGTGTCCACTCCTGGCCAAATCAGGTGGATATGAAGGAGCAGCCATTCTGAAAACATGTCCACTCCTGGCCAAGTCAGCTGATTATGAGAGAGCAGCCATTCTGAAAAGGTGTCCACTCCTGGCCCAGTGAGCTGATAATGGGAGAGCAGCCATTTTGAAAAGGTGTCCACTCCTGCCCTAGTCAGCTGATTATGAGAGAACAGCCATGTTGAAAAGGTGTCCACTCCTGGCCTAGAAAGGTGGATATGAAGGAGCAGCCATTCCGAAAAGGTGTCAACTCCTGGCCCAGTCAGCTGATTATGAGAGAGCAGCCATTTTGAAAAGGTGTCCACTCCTGGCCCAGTGAGCTGATAATGGGAGAGCAGCCATTTTGAAAAGGTGTCCACTCCTGCCCTAGTCAGCTGATTATGAGAGAACAGCCATGTTGAAAAGGTGTCCACTCCTGGCCTAGAAAGGTGGATATGAAGGAGCAGCCATTCCGAAAAGGTGTCAACTCCTGGCCCAGTCAGCTGATTGTGAGAGAACAGCCATTCCGTAAAGGTGTCTACTCCTGGCCCAGTCAGCTGATTATGGGAGAGCAGCCATTTTGAAAAAGTGTCCACTCCTGGCCTAGTCAGGCGGATATGAGAGAGCAGCAATTTTGAAAAGGTATCCACCACTGGCCCAGTCAGGTGGATATGAAGGAGCAGCCATTCTGAAAAGGTGTCCACTCATGGCCCAGTCAGCTGATTATGAGAGAACAGCCATTCGGAAAAGGTGTCAACTCCTGCCCTAGTCAGGTGAAGGAGCAGCCATTCTGAAAAGGTGTCCACTCATGGCCCAGTCAGCTGACTGTGAGAGAACAGCCATTCCGTAAAGGTGTCTACTCCTGGCCCAGTCAGCTGATTATGGGAGAGCAGCCATTTTGAAAAAGTTTCCACTCCTGCCCTAGTCAGGTGGATATGAGAGAGCAGCAATTTTGAAAAGGTATACACTCCTGGCCCAGTCAGGTGGATATGAAGGAGCAGCAATTCTGAAAAGGTGTCCACTCATGGCCCAGTCAGCTGATCATGAGAGAACAGCCATTCGGAAAAGGTGTCCACTCCTGCCCTAGTCAGGTGAAGGAGCAGCCATTCTGAAAAGGTGTCCACTCATGGCCCAGTCAGCTGTTTGTGAGAGAACAGCCATTCCGAAAAGGTGTTGAGTCCTGTCCCAGTCAGCTGATTATGAGAGAACAGCCATTTTGAATAGGTGTCCACTCCTGGCCTAGTCAGGTGGACATGAAGGAGCAGCCATTCTGAAAAGGTATCCACTCCTGGCCCAGTCAGCTGATTATGAGAGAGCAGCCATTCTGAAAAGGTGTCTACTCCTGGCCCAGTCAGGTGGATATGAAGGAGCAGCCATTCTGAAAAGGTGTCCACTCCTGGCCCAGTCAGCTGATTATGAGAGAGCAGCCATTTTGAAAAGGTGTCCACTCCTGGCCAAATCAGGTGGATATGAAGGAGCAGCCATTCTGAAAACATGTCCACTCCTGGCCCAGTCAGCTGATTATGAGAGAGCAGCCATTCTGAAAATGTGTCCACTCCTGGCTAGTGAGGTGGATATAAAGGAGCAACCATTCTGAAAAGGTTTCCACTCCTCGCCCAGTCAGGTGGATATGAAGGAGCAGCCATTCTGAAAAGGTGTCCACTCCTAGTCCAGTCAGCTGATTATGAGAGAACAGCCATTTTGAACAGGTGTCCACTCCTGGCCCAGTCAGCTGATTATGAGAGATCAGCCATATTGAAAAGGTGTCCACTATTGGACCAGTCTGATGATTATGAGAGAACAGCCATTTTGAAAATCTGTCCACTCCTGGTCCAGTCAGGTGCATATGAACGAGCAGCCATTCTGAAAAGGTGTGCACTCCTGGTGCAGTCAGGTGGATGTGAAGGAGCAGCCGTTCTGAAAAAGTGACCAATCCTTTCCCAGTCAGCTGATTATGAGAGAACAGCCATTCTGAAAAGGTTTCCACTCCTGGCCCAGTCTGCTGATTATGAGAGAACAGCCATTTTGAAAAGGTGTCCACTCCTGGCCCAGTCAGCTGATAATGGGAGAGCAGCCATGTTTAAAAGGTGTCCACTCCTGGCCTAGAAAGGTGGATATGAAGGAGCAGCCATTCCGAAAAGGTGTCAACTCCTGGCGCAGTCAGCTGATTATGAGAGAGCAGCCATTTTGAAAAGGTGTCTACTCCTGGCCCAGTCAGCTGTTTATGGGAGAGCAGCCATTTTGAAAAGGTATCCACTCCTGGCCCAGTCAGGTGGATATGAAGAAGCAGCCATTCTGAAAAGGTGTCCACTCATGGCCCAGTCAGCTGATTATGAGAGAACAGCCATTCGGAAAAGGTGTCCACTCCTGCCCTAGTCAGGTGAAGGAGCAGCCATTCTGAAAGGGTGTCCACTCATGGCCCAGTCAGCTGATTGTGAGAGAACAGCCATTCCAAAAAGGTGTCGAGTCCTGTCCCAGTCAGCTGATTATGAGAGAACAGCCATTTTGAATAGGTGTCCACTCCTGGCCCAGTCAGGTGGATATGAAGGAGCAGCCATTCTGAAAAGGTATCCACTCCTGGCCCAGTCAGCTGATTATGAGAGAGCAGCCATTCTGAAAAGGTGTCCACTCCTGGCCCAGTCAGGTGGATATGAAGGAGCAGCCATTCTGAAAAGGTGTCCACTCCTGGCCCAGTCAGCTGATTATGAGAGAGCAGCCATTTTGAAAAGGTGTCCACTCCTAGCCAAATCAGGTGGATATGAAGGAGCAGCCATTCTGAAAATATGTCCACTCCTGGCCCAATCAGCTGATTATGAGAGAGCAGCCATTCTGAAAAGGTGTCCACTCCTGGCCCAGTGAGCTGATAATGGGAGAGCAGCCATTTTGAAAAGGTGTCCACTCCTGCCCTAGTCAGCTGATTATGAGAGAACAGCCATGTTGAAAAGGTGTCCACTCCTGGCCTAGAAAGGTGGATATGAAGGAGCAGCCATTCCGAAAAGGTGTCAACTCCTGGCCCAGTCAGCTGATTATGAGAGAGCAGCCATTTTGAAAAGGTGTCCACTCCTGGCCCAGTGAGCTGATAATGGGAGAGCAGCCATTTTGAAAAGGTGTCCACTCCTGCCCTAGTCAGCTGATTATGAGAGAACAGCCATGTTGAAAAGGTGTCCACTCCTGGCCTAGAAAGGTGGATATGAAGGAGCAGCCATTCCGAAAAGGTGTCAACTCCTGGCGCAGTCAGCTGATTATGAGAGAGCAGCCATTTTGAAAAGGTGTCTACTCCTGGCCCAGTCAGCTGATTATGGGAGAGCAGACATTTTGAAAAAGTGTCCACTCCTGGCCTAGTCAGGCGGAAATGAGAGAGCAGCAATTTTGAAAAGGTATCCACTCCTGGCCCAGTCAGGTGGATATGAAGGAGCAGCCATTCTGAAAAGGTGTCCACTCATGGCCCAGTCAGCTGATTATGAGAGAACAGCCATTCGGAAAAGGTGTCCACTCCTGCCCTAGTCAGGTGAAGGAGCAGCCATTCTGAAAAGGTGTCCACTCATGGCCCAGTCAGCTGATTGTGAGAGAACAGACATTCCAAAAAGGTGTCTACTCCTGGCCCAGTCAGCTGATTATGGGAGAGCAGCCATTTTGAAAAAGTTTCCACTCCTGGCCTAGTCAGGTGGATATGAGAGAGCAGCAATTTTGAAAAGGTATACACTCCTGGCCTAGTCAGGTGGATATGAAGGAGCAGCAATTCTGAAAAGGTGTCCACTCATGGCCCAGTCAGCTGATTATGAGAGAACAGCCATTCGGAAAAGGTGTCCACTCCTGCCCTAGTCAGGTGAAGGAGCAGCCATTCTGAAAAGGTGTCCACTCATGGCCCAGTCAGCTGATTGTGAGAGAACAGCCATTCCGAAAAGGTGTCGAGTCCTGTCCCAGTCAGCTGATTATGAGAGAACAGCCATTTTGAATAGGTGTCCACTCCTGGCCTAGTCAGGTGGACATGAAGGAGCAGCCATTCTGAAAAGGTATCCACTCCTGGCCCAGTCAGCTGATTATGAGAGAGCAGCCATTCTGAAAAGGTGTCCACTCCTGGCCCAGTCAGGTGGATATGAAGGAGCAGCCATTCTGAAAAGGTGTCCACTCCTGGCCAAATCAGGTAGATATGAAGGAGCAGCCATTCTGAAAACATGTCCACTCCTGGCCCAGTCAGCTGATTATGAGAGAGCAGCCATTCTGAAAAGGTGTCCACTCCTGGCTAGTGAGGTGGATATAAAGGAGCAACCATTCTGAAAAGGTTTCCACTCCTCGCCCAGTCAGGTGGATATGAAGGAGCAGCCATTCTGAAAAGGTGTCCACTCCTAGTCCAGTCAGCTGATTATGAGAGGACAGCCATTTTGAACAGGTGTCCACTCCTGGCCCAGTCAGCTGATTATGATTGAGTAGCCATTTTGAAAAGGTGTCCACGCCTGGCCTAGTCAGGTGCATATGAACGAGCAGCCATTCTGAAAAGGTGTGCACTCCTGGACCTGTCAGTTGAATATGAAGGAGCAGCCATTCTGAAAATGTGTCCACTCCTGGCCCAGTCAGCTGATTATGAGAGACCAGCCATATTGAAAAGGTGTCCACTCCTGGCCCTGTCAGCTGATTTTGCAAGAGCAGCAATTTTGAAAAGGTGTCCACTACTGTCCCAGTCAGCTGATTATGAAAGAGCAGCCATTTTCAAAATGTGTCCACTCCTGGACCAGTCAGCTCATTATAAGAGAGCAGCCATTTTGAAAAGGTGTCCACTCCTGGCGCAGTCAGGTGGATGTGAAGGAGCAGCCGTTCTGAAAAAGTGACCAATCCTTTCCCTGTCAGCTGATTATGAGAGAACAGCCATTTTGAAAAGGTGTCCACTCCTGTCCCAGTCAGTTATATATGAAGGAGCAGCCATTTTGAAAAGGTGACCACTCCTGGCCCAGTCAGCTGATTATGAGAGAGCAACCATTCTGAAAAGGTGTTAACTCCTGGCCCAGTCAGTTGAATGTGTGAGAACAGCCATTTTGAAAAGGTGTCCTATCGTGGCTCAATCAGCTGATTATGAGAGAGCAGCCATTTTGAAAAGGTGTCCACTCCTGGCCTAGTCAGGTGGATATGAAGGAGCAACCATTCTGAAAAGGTTTCCACTCCTGGCCCAGTCTGCTGATTATGAGAGAACAGCCATTTTGAAAAGGTGTCCACTCCTGGCCAGGCAGTTATATATGAAGGAGCAGCCATTTTGAAAAGGTGACCACTCCTGGCCCAGTCAGCAGATTATGAGAGAGCAACCATTCTGAAAAGGTGTCAACTCCTGGACCAGTCAGCTGAATGTGTGAGAACAGCCATTTTGAAAAGGTGTCCTATCGTGGCCCAATCAGCTGATTATGAAAGAGCAGCCATTTTCAAAAGGTGTCCACTACTGGCCTAGTCAGGTGGATATGAAGGAGCAGCCATTCTAAAAAGGTGTCCACTCCATGCCCAGTCAGCTGATTATGAGAGAACAGCCATTCCAAAAAGGTGTCCAGTCCTGGCCCAGTCAGCTGATTATGAGAGAACAGTCATTTGAAAAAGTGTCCACTAATGGCCTAGTCAGGTGGTTATGAAGGAGCAGCCATTCTGAAAAGGTGTCCACTCCTGGCCCAGTCAGCTGATTATGAGAGAGCAGCCAATTTGAAAAAGTGTGCACTCCTGGCATAGGCAGGTGGATATGAGAGAGCAGCCATTTTGAAAAGGTATCCACTCCTGGCCCAGTCAGGTGGATATGAAGGAGCAGCCATTCTGAAAAGGTGTCCACTCCTGGCCTAGTCAGCTGATTATGAGAGAACAGCCATTCGGAAAAGGTGTCCACTCATGGCCCAGTCAGCTGATTATGAGAGAACAGCCATTCGGAAAAGGTGTCCACTCCTGCCCTAGTCAGGTGAAAGAGCAGCCATTCTGAAAAGGTGTCCACTCATGGCCCAGTCAGCTGATTGTGAGAGAACAGCCATTCCGAAAAGGTGTCGAGTCCTGTCCCAGTCAGCTGATTATGAGAGAACAGCCATTTTGAATAGGTGTCCACTCCTGGCCTAGTCAGGTGGATATGAAGGAGCAGCCATTCTGAAAAGGTGTCCACTCCTGGCCCAGTCAGCTGATTATGAGAGAGCAGCCATTCTGAAAAGGTGTCCACTCCTGGCCCGGTCAGGTGGATATGAAGGAGCAGCCATTCTGAAAAGGTGTCCACTCCTGGCCCAGTCAGCTGATTATGAGAGAGCAGCCATTTTGAAAAGGTGTCCACTCCTGGCCAAATCAGGTGGATATGAAGGAGCAGCCATTCTGAAAACATGTCCACTCCTGGCCCAGTCAGCTGATTATGAGAGAGCAGCCATTCTGAAAAGGTGTGCACTCCTGGCTAGTGAGGTGGATATGAAGGAGCAGCCAATCTGAAAAGGTGTCCACTCCTAGTCCAGTCAGCTGATTATGAGAGAACAGCCATTTTGAGCTGGTGTCCACTCCTGGCCCAGTCAGCTGATTATGAGAGAGCAGCCATTTTGAAAAGGTGTCCACGCCTGGCCTAGTCAGGTGCATTGAACGAGCAGCCATTCTGAAAAGGTGTGCACTCCTGGACCAGTCAGCTGATAATGAAAGAACAGCCATTTTCAAAATGTGTCCTCTCCTGGCCCAGTGAGCTGATAATGGGAGAGCAGCCATTCTGAAAAGGTGTCCACTCCTGGCTAGTGAGGTGGATATAAAGGAGCAACCATTCTGAAAAGGTATCCACTCCTCGCCCAGTCAGGTGGATATGAAGGAGCAGCCATTCTGAAAAGGTGTCCACTCCTAGTCCAGTCAGCTGATTATGAGAGGACAGCCATTTTGAACAGGTGTCCACTCCTGGCCCAGTGAGCTGATAATGAGAGAGCAGCCATTTTGAAAAGGTGTCCACTCCTGGCTATGTCAGCTGATTATGAGAGAACAGCCATTCTGAAAAGGTGTCCACTCCCGGCCTAGAAAGGTGGATATGAAGGAGCAGCCATTCCGAAAAGGTGTCAACTCCTGGCCCAGTCAGCTGATTATGAGTGAGCAGCCATTTTGAAAAGGTGTCCACTCCTGGCCCAGTGAGCTGATAATGGGAGAGCAGCCATTTTGAAAAGGTGTCCACTCCTGCCCTAGTCAGCTGATTATGAGAGAACAGCCATGTTGAAAAGGTGTCCACTCCTGGCCTAGAAAGGTGGATATGAAGGAGCAGCCATTCCGAAAAGGTGTCAACTCCTGGCCCAGTCAGCTGATTATGAGAGAGCAGCCATTTTGAAAAGGTGTCTACTCCTGGCCCAGTCAGCTGATTATGGGAGAGCAGCCATTTTGAAAAAGTGTCCACTCCTGGCCTAGTCAGGTGGATATGAGAGAGCAGCAATTTTGAAAAGGTATCCACTCCTGGCCCAGTCAGGTGGATATGAAGGAGCAGCCATTCTGAAAAGGTGTCCACTCATGGCCCAGTCAGCTGATTGTGAGAGAACAGCCATTCCGAAAAGGTGTCGAGTCCTGTCCCAGTCAGCTGATTATGAGAGAACAGCCATTTTGAATAGGTGTCCACTCCTGGCCTAGTCAGGTGGATATGAAGGAGCAGCCATTCTGAAAAGGTATCCACTCCTGTCCCAGTCAGCTGATTATGAGAGAGCAGCCATTCTGAAAAGGTGTCCACTCCTGGCCCAGTCAGGTGGATATGAAGGAGCAGCCATTCTGAAAACATGTCCACTCCTGGCCCAGTCAGCTGATTATGAGAGAGCAGCCATTTTGAAAAGGTGTCCACTCCTGGCCAAATCAGGTGGATATGAAGGAGCAGCCATTCTGAAAACATGTCCACTCCTGGCCCAGTCAGCTGATTATGAGAGAGCAGCCATTCTGAAAAGGTGTCCACTCCTGGCCCAGTGAGCTGATAATGGGAGAGCAGCCATTTTGAAAAGGTGTCCACTCCTGCCCTAGTCAGCTGATTATGAGAGAACAGCCATGTTGAAAAGGTGTCCACTCCTGGCCTAGAAAGGTGGATATGAAGGAGCAGCCATTCCGAAAAGGTGTCAACTCCTGGCCCAGTCAGCTGATTATGAGAGAGCAGCCATTTTGAAAAGGTGTCTACTCCTGGCCCAGTCAGCTGATTATGGGAGAGCAGCCATTTTGAAAAAGTGTCCACTCCTGGCCTAGTTAGGCGGATATGAGAGAGCAGCAATTTTGAAAAGGTATCCACCACTGGCCCAGTCAGGTGGATATGAAGGAGCAGCCATTCTGAAAAGGTGTCCACTCATGGCCCAGTCAGCTGATTATGAGAGAACAGCCATTCGGAAAAGGTGTCAACTCCTGCCCTAGTCAGGTGAAGGAGCAGCCATTCTGAAAAGGTGTCCACTCATGGCCCAGTCAGCTGACTGTGAGAGAACAGCCATTCCGTAAAGGTGTCTACTCCTGGCCCAGTCAGCTGATTATGGGAGAGCAGCCATTTTGAAAAAGTTTCCACTCCTGCCCTAGTCAGGTGGATATGAGAGAGCAGCAGTTTTGAAAAGGTATACACTCCTGGCCCAGTCAGGTGGATATGAAGGAGCAGCAATTCTGAAAAGGTGTCCACTCATGGCCCAGTCAGCTGATCATGAGAGAACAGCCATTCGGAAAAGGTGTCCACTCCTGCCCTAGTCAGGTGAAGGAGCAGCCATTCTGAAAAGGTGTCCACTCATGGCCCAGTCAGCTGATTGTGAGAGAACAGCCATTCCGAAAAGGTGTCGAGTCCTGTCCCAGTCAGCTGATTATGAGAGAACAGCCATTTTGAATAGGTGTCCACTCCTGGCCTAGTCAGGTGGACATGAAGGAGCAGCCATTCTGAAAAGGTATCCACTCCTGGCCCAGTCAGCTGATTATGAGAGAGCAGCCATTCTGAAAAGGTGTCTACTCCTGGCCCAGTCAGGTGGATATGAAGGAGCAGCCATTCTGAAAAGGTGTCCACTCCTGGCCCAGTCAGCTGATTATGAGAGAGCAGCCATTTTGAAAAGGTGTCCACTCCTGGCCAAATCAGGTGGATATGAAGGAGCAGCCATTCTGAAAACATGTCCACTCCTGGCCCAGTCAGCTGATTATGAGAGAGCAGCCATTCTGAAAATGTGTCCACTCCTGGCTAGTGAGGTGGATATAAAGGAGCAACCATTCTAAAAAGGTTTCCAGTCCTCGCCCAATCAGGTGGATATGAAGGAGCAGCCATTCTGAAAAGGTGTCCACTCCTAGTCCAGTCAGCTGATTATGAGAGAACAGCCATTTTGAACAGGTGTCCACTCCTGGCCCAGTCAGCTGATTATGAGAGATCAGCCATATTGAAAAGGTGTCCACTATTGGACCAGTCTGATGATTATGAGAGAACAGCCATTTTGAAAATCTGTCCACTCCTGGTCCAGTCAGGTGCATATGAACGAGCAGCCATTCTGAAAAGGTGTGCACTCCTGGTGCAGTCAGGTGGATGTGAAGGAGCAGCCGTTCTGAAAAAGTGACCAATCCTTTCCCAGTCAGCTGATTATGAGAGAACAGCCATTCTGAAAAGGTTTCCACTCCTGGCCCAGTCTGCTGATTATGAGAGAACAGCCATTTTGAAAAGGTGTCCACTCCTGGCCCAGTCAGCTGATAATGGGAGAGCAGCCATGTTTAAAAGGTGTCCACTCCTGGCCTAGAAAGGTGGATATGAAGGAGCAGCCATTCCGAAAAGGTGTCCACTCCTGGCCCAGTCAGCTGATTATGAGAGAGCAGCCATTTTGAAAAGGTGTCCACTCCTGGCCAAATCAGGTGGATATGAAGGAGCAGCCATTCTGAAAACATGTCCACTCCTGGCCCAGTCAGCTGATTATGAGAGAGCAGCCATTCTGAAAAGGTGTCCACTCCTGGCCCAGTGAGCTGATAATGGGAGAGCAGCCATTTTGAAAAGGTGTCCACTCCTGCCCTAGTCAGCTGATTATGAGAGAACAGCCATGTTGAAAAGGTGTCCACTCCTGGCCTAGAAAGGTGGATATGAAGGAGCAGCCATTCCGAAAAGGTGTCAACTCCTGGCCCAGTCAGCTGATTATGAGAGAGCAGCCATTTTGAAAAGGTGTCCACTCCTGGCCCAGTGAGCTGATAATGGGAGAGCAGCCATTTTGAAAAGGTGTCCACTCCTGCCCTAGTCAGCTGATTATGAGAGAACAGCCATGTTGAAAAGGTGTCCACTCCTGGCCTAGAAAGGTGGATATGAAGGAGCAGCCATTCCGAAAAGGTGTCCACTCCTGGCCCAGTCAGCTGATTATGAGAGAGCAGCCATTTTGAAAAGGTGTCTACTCCTGGCCCAGTCAGCTGCTTATGGGAGAGCAGCCATTTTGAAAAAGTGTCCACTCCTGGCCTAGTCAGGCGGATATGAGAGAGCAGCAATTTTGAAAAGGTATCCACCACTGGCCCAGTCAGGTGGATATGAAGGAGCAGCCATTCTGAAAAGGTGTCCACTCATGGCCCAGTCAGCTGATTATGAGAGAACAGCCATTCGGAAAAGGTGTCAACTCCTGCCCTAGTCAGGTGAAGGAGCAGCCATTCTGAAAAGGTGTCCACTCATGTCCCAGTCAGCTGATTGTGAGAGAACAGCCATTCCGTAAAGGTGTCTACTTCTGGCCCAGTCAGCTGATTATGGGAGAGCAGCCATTTTGAAAAAGTTTCCACTCCTGCCCTAGTCAGGTGGATATGAGAGAGCAGCAATTTTGAAAAGGTATACACTCCTGGCCCAGTCAGGTGGATATGAAGGAGCAGCAATTCTGAAAAGGTGTCCACTCATGGCCCAGTCAGCTGATCATGAGAGAACAGCCATTCGGAAAAGGTGTCCACTCCTGCCCTAGTCAGGTGAAGGAGCAGCCATTCTGAAAAGGTGTCCACTCATGGCCCAGTCAGCTGATTGTGAGAGAACAGCCATTCCGAAAAGGTGTCGAGTCCTGTCCCAGTCAGCTGATTATGAGAGAACAGCCATTTTGAATAGGTGTCCACTCCTGGTCTAGTCAGGTGGACATGAAGGAGCAGCCATTCTGAAAAGGTATCCACTCCTGGCCCTGTCAGCTGATTATGAGAGAGCAGCCATTCTGAAAAGGTGTCTACTCCTGGCCCAGTCAGGTGGATATGAAGGAGCAGCCATTCTGAAAAGGTGTCCACTCCTGGCCCAGTCAGCTGATTATGAGAGAGCAGCCATTTTGAAAAGGTGTCCACTCCTGGCCCAGTCAGCTGATTTTGCTAGAGCAGCAATTTTGAAAAGTTGTCCACTCCTGGCCCAATCAGTTATATATGAAGGAGCAGCCATTTTGAAAAGGTGTCCACTCCTGGCCCAGTCAGTTATATATGAAGGAGCAGCCGTTTTGAAAAGGTGACCACTCCTGGCCCAGTCAGCTGATTATGAGAGAGCAACCATTCTGAAAAGGTGTTAACTCCTGGCCCAGTCAGCTGAATGTGTGAGAACAGACATTTTGAAAAGGTGTCCTATCGTGGCCCAATCAGCTGATTATGAGAGAGCAGCCATTTTGAAAAGGTGTCCACTCCTGGCCTAGTCAGGTGGATATGAAGGAGCAACCATACTGAAAAGGTTTCCACTCCTGGCCCAGTCTGCTGATTATGAGAGAATAGCCATTTTGAAAAGGTGTCCACTCCTGGCGCAGTCTGGTGGATGTGAAGGAGCAGCCGTTCTGAAAAAGTGACCAATCCTTTCCCAGTCAGCTGATTATGAGAGAACAGCCATTCTGAAAAGGTTTCCACTCCTGGCCCAGTCTGCTGATTATGAGAGAACAGCCATTTTGAAAACGTGTCCATTCCTGGCCCAGTCAGTTATATATGAAGGAGCAGCCATTTTGAAAAGGTGACCACTCCTGGCCCAGTCAGCTGATTATGAGAGAGCAACCATTCTGAAAAGGTGTCAACTCCTGGCCCTGTCAGCTGAATGTGTGAGAACAGCCTTTTTGAAAAGGTGTCCTATCGTGGCCCAATCAGCTGATTATGAGTGAGCAGCCATTTTGAAAAGGTGTCCACTCCTGGCCTAGTCAGGTGGATATGAAGGAGCAGCCATTCTGAAAAGGTGTCCACTCCAGGCCCAGTCAGCTGATTATGAGAGAACAGCCATTCCGAAGAGGTGTTCAGTCCTGGCCCAGTCAGCTGATTATGAGAGAACAGCCATTTTGAAAAGGTGTCCACACCTGGCCTAGTCAGGTGGATATGACGGAGCAGCCATTCTCAAAAGGTGTCCACTCCTGGACGGGTCAGCTGATTATGAGAGAGCAGCCATTTTGAAAAAGTGTCAACTCATGGCGTAGTCAGGTGGATATGAACAGCCATTCTGAAAAGGTATCCACTCCTTGCCCAGTCAGGTGGATATGAAGGAGCAGCCATTCTGAAAAGGTGTCCACTCCTGGCCTAGTCAGCTGATTATGAGAGAACAGCCATTCTGAAAAAGTGTCCACTCCTGGCCTAGTAAGGTGGATATAAAGTAGCAGCAATTCTGAAAAGGTGTCCACTGCTGACCCAGTCAGCTGATTATGAGAGAACAGCCATTGTGAAAAGGTGTCCACTCCTGGCCTAGTCAGCTGGATATGAAGGAGCAGCCATTTTGAAAAGGTGTCCACTCCTGGCCGAGTCAGGTGGATATGAAGGAGCAGCCATTTTGAAAAAGTATCCACTCCTGGCACAGTCAGCTGATAATGAAAGCAGCCATTTTGAAAAGGCATCCATTCCTGGCCCAGTCAGCTGATTATGAGAGCAGCCATTTTGAAAAGGTGTCCACTCCTGGCCAAGTCAGCTGATTATGAGAGAGCAGCCATTTTGAAAAGGTGTCCACTCCTGGCCCAGTGAGCTGATAATGAGAGAGCAGCCATTTTGAAAAGGTGTCCACTCCTGGCTATGTCAGCTGATTATGAGAGAACAGCCATTCTGAAAAGGTGTCCACTCCTGGCCTAGAAAGGTGGATATGAAGGAGCAGCCATTCCGAAAAGGTGTCAACTCCTGGCCCAGTCAGCTGATTATGAGAGAGCAGCCATTTTGAAAAGGTGTCCACTCCTGGCCCAGTGAGCTGATAATGGGAGAGCAGCCATTTTGAAAAGGTGTCCACTCCTGCCCTAGTCAGCTGATTATGAGAGAACAGCCATGTTGAAAAGGTGTCAACTCCTGGCCTAGTCAGGTGGATATAAAGGAGCAGCCATTCTGAAAAGGTGTCAACACCTGGCCCAGTCAGCTGATTATGAGAGAGCAGCCATTTTGAAAAGGTGTCCACTCCTGTCCAAGTCAGGTGGATATGAAGGAGCTGTCATTTTGAAAAGGTGTCTACTCCTGGCCCAGTCAGCTGTTTATGGGAGAGCAGCCATTTTGAAAAAGTGTCCACTCCTGGCCTAGTCAGGTGGATATGAGAGAGCAGCAATTTTGAAAAGGTGTCCACTCATGGCCCAGTCAGCTGATTATGAGAGAACAGCCATTCGGAAAAGGTGTCCACTCCTGCCCTAGTCAGGTGTAGGAGCAGCCATTCTGAAAAGGTGTCCACTCATGGCCCAGTCAGCTGATTGTGAGAGAACAACCATTCCGAAAAGGTGTCTACTCCTGGCCCAGTCAGCTGATTATGGGAGATCAGCCATTGTGAAAAAGTTTCCACTCCTGCCCTAGTCAGGTGGATATGAGAGAGCAGCAATTTTGAAAAGGTATCCACTCCTGGCCCAGTCAGGTGGATATGAAGGAGCAGCCATTCTCAAAAGGTGTCCACTCATGGCCCAGTCAGCTGATTATGAGAGAACAGCCATTCGGAAAAGGTGTCCACTCCTGCCCTAGTCAGGTGAAGGAGCAGCCATTCTGAAAAGGTGTCCACTCATGGCCCAGCCAGCTGATTGTGAGAGAACAGCCATTCCGAAAAGGTGTCGAGTCCTGGCCCAGTCAGCTGATTATGAGAGAACAGCCATTTTGAATAGGTGTCCACTCCTGGCCTAGTCAGATGGATATGAAGGAGCAGCCATTCTGAAAAGGTGTCCACTCCTGGCCCAGTCAGCTGATTATGAGAGAGCAGCCATTCTGAAAATGTGTCCACTGTTGGCCCAGTCAGGTGGATATGAAGGAGCAGGCATTCTGAAAAGGTGTCCACTCCTGGCCCAGTCAGCTGATTATGAGAGAGCAGCCATTTTGAAAAGGTGTCCACTCCTGGCCAAATCAGGTGGATTTGAAGGAGCAGCCATTCTGAAAACATGTCCACTCCTAGCCCAGTCAGCTGATTATGAGAGAGCAGCCATTCTGCAAAGGTGTCCAATCCTGGCTAGTGAGGTGGATATAAAGGAGTAACCATTCTGAAAAGGTTTCCACTTCTCGCCCAGTCAGGTGGATATGAAGGAGCAGCCATTCTGAAAAGCTGTCCACTCCTAATCCAGTCAGCTGATTATGAGAGAACAGCCATTTTGAACAGGTGTCCACTCCTGGCCCAGTCAGCTGATTATGAGAGAACAGCCATATTGAAAAGGTGTCCACTCCTGGCCCAATCTGCTGATTATGAGAGAACAGCCATTTTGAAAATCTGTCCACTCCTGGCCCAGTCTGCTGATTATGAGAGAGCAGCCATTTTGAAAATGTGTCCACGCCTGGCCTAGTCAGGTGCATATGAACGAGCAGCCATTCTGAAAAGGTGTGCACTCCTGGACCAGTCAGTTGAATATGAAGGAGCAGCCATTCTGAAAATGTGTCCACTCCTGGCCCAGTCAGCTGATTATGAGAGACCAGCCATATTGAAAAGGTGTCCACTACTGGCCCAGTCAGCTGATTTTGCTAGAGCAGCAATTTTGAAAAGGTGTCCAATCCTGTCCCAGTCAGCTGATTATGAAAGAACAGCCATTTTCAAAATGTGTCCACTCCTGGCCCAGTAAGCTTATTAAAAGAGAGCAGCCATTTTGAAAAGGTGTCCACTCCTGGCGCAGTCAGCTGATTGTGATAGAACAGCCATTCCGAAAAGGTGTCGACTCCTGGGCCAGTCAGCTGATTATGAGAGAACAGCAATTTTGAATAGGTGTCCACTCCTGGCCTAGTTAGGTGGATATGAAGGAGCAGCCATTCTGAAAAGGTATCCACTCCTGGCCCAGTCAGCTGATTATGAGAGAGCAGCCATTCTGAAAAGGTGTCCACTCCTGGCCCAGTCAGGTGGATATGAAGGAGCAGCCTTTCTGAAAAGGTGTCCACTCCTGGCCCAGTCAGCTGATTATGAGAGAGCAGCCATTTTCAAAAGGTGTCCACTCCTGGCCAAATCAGGTGGATATGACGGAGCAGCCATTCTGAAAAAATGTCCACTCCTGGCCCAGTCAGCTTATTATGAGAGAGCAGCCATTCTGAAAAGGTGTCCACTCCTGGCTAGTGAGGTGGATATAAAGGAGCAACCATTCTGAAAAGGTGTCCACTCCTGGCCAAATTAGGTGGATATGAAGGAGCAGCCATTCTGAAAAGGTGTCCACTCCTAGTCCAGTCAGCTGATTATGAGAGAACAGCCATTTTGAACAGGTGTCCACTCCGGGCCCAGTCAGCTGATTATGAGAGAGCAGCCATTTTGAAAAGGTGTCCATGCCTGGCCTAGTCAGGTGCATATGAAAGAGCAGCCATTCTGAAAATGTGTGCACTCCTGGACCTGTCAGTTGAATATGAAGGAGCAGCCATTCTGAAAATGTGTCCACTCCTGGCCCAGTCAGCTGATTATGAGAGACCAGCCATATTGAAAAGGTGTCCACTCCTGGCCCAGTCAGCTGATTTTGCTAGAGCAGCAATTTTGAAAAGTTGTCCACTCCTGTCCCAGTCAGCTCATTATGAATGAGCAGCCATTTTCAAAATGTGTCCACTCCTGGCCCAGTAAGCTCATTATAAGAGAGCAGCCATTTTCAAAAAGTGTCCACTCCTGGCGCAGTCAGGTGGATGTGAAGGAGCAGCCGTTCTGAAAAAGTGATCAATCCATTCCCAGTCTGCTAATTAAGAGAGAACAGCCATTTTGAAAAGGTGTCCACTCCTGGCCCAGTCAGTTATATATGAAGGAGCAGCCATTTTGAAAAGGTGACCACTCCTGGCACAGTCAGCTGAATATGAGAGAGCAACCTTTCTGAAAAGGTGTTAACTCCTGGCCCAGTCAGTTGAATATGTGAGAACAGCCATTTTGAAAAGGTGTCCTATCGTGGCCCAATCAGCTGATTATGAGAGAGCAGCCATTTTGAAAAGGTGTCCACTCCTGGCCTAGTCAGGTGGATATGAAGGAGCAGCCATTCTGAAAAGGTTTCCACTCCTGGTCCAGTCTGCTGATTATGAGAGAATAGCCATTTTGAAAAGGTGTCCACTCCTGGCCAGGTAGTTATATATGAAGGAGCAGCCATTTTGAAAAGGTGACCACTCCTGGCCCAGTCAGCTGATTATGAGAGAGCAACCATTCTGAAAAGGTGTCAACTCCTGGCCCAGTCAGCTGAATGTGTGAGAACAGCCATTTTGAAAAGGTGTCCTATCGTGGCCCAATCAGCTGATTATGAGAGAGCAGCCATTTTGAAAAGGTGTCCACTACTGGCCTAGTCAGGTGGATATGAAGGAGCAGCCATTCTGAAAAGGTGTCCACTCCAGGCCCAGTCAGCTGATTATGAGAGAACAGCAATTCCGAAAAGGTGTCCAGTCCTGGCCCAGTCAGCTGATTATGAGAGAACAGTCATTTTGAAAAAGTGTCCACTAATGGCCTAGGCAGGTGGATATGAAGGAGCAGCCATTCTGAAAAGGTGTCCACTCCTGGCCCAGTCAGCTGATTATGAGAGAGCAGCTATTTTGAAAAAGTGTGCACTCCTGGCATAGGCAGGTGGATATGAGAGAGCAGCCATTTTGAAAAGGTATCCACTCCTGGCCCAGTCAGGTGGATATGAAGGAGCAGCCATTCTGCAAAGGTGTCCACTCCTGGCTAGTGAGGTGGATATAAAGGAGCAACCATTCTGAAAAGATTTCCACTTCTCGCACAGTCAGGTGGATATGAAGGAGCAGCCATTCTGAAAAGCTGTCCACTCCTAGTCCAGTCAGCTGATTATGAAAGAACAGCCATTTTGAACAGGTGTCCACTCCTGGCCTAGTCAGCTGATTATGAGAGAACAGCCATTCTGAAAAGGTGTCCACTCCTGGCCTAGTCAGGTGGATATAAAGTAGCAGCAATTCTGAAAAGGTGTCCACTCCTGGCCCAGTCAGGTGGATATGAAGGAGCAGCCATTCTGAAAAGGTGTCCACTCCTGGCCCAGTCAGCTGATTATGAGAGAGCAGCCATTTTGAAAAGGTGTCCACTCCTGGCCAAATCAGGTGGATATGAAGGAGCAGCCATTCTGAAAACATGTCCACTCCTGGCCCAGTCAGCTGATTATGAGAGAGCAGCCATTCTGAAAAGGTGTCCACTCCTGGCTAGTGAGGTGGATATGAAGGAGCAGCCAATCTGAAAAGGTGTCCACTCCTAGTCCAGTCAGCTGATTATGAGAGAACAGCCATTTTGAACAGGTGTCCACTCCTGGCCCAGTCAGCTGATTATGAGAGAACAGCCATATTGGAAAGGTTGTCCACTCCTGGCCCAGCCTGCTGATTATGAGAAAACAGCCATTTTGAAAATCTGTCCACTCCTGGCCCAGTCTGCTGATTTTGAGAGAGCAGCCATTTTGAAAAGTTGTCCACGCCTGGCCTAGTCAGGTGCATATGAACGAGCAGCCATTCTGAAAAGGTGTGCACTCCTGGACCAGTCAGCTGATAATGAAAGAACAGCCATTTTCAAAATGTGTCCACTCCTGGCACAGTAAGCTCATTAAAAGAGAGCAGCCATTTTGAAAAGGTGTCCACTCCTGGCGCAGTCTGGTGGATGTGAAGGAGCAGCCGTTCTGAAAAAGTGACCAATCCTTTCCCAGTCAGCTGATTATGAGAGAACAGCCATTCTGAAAAGGTTTCCACTCCTGGCCCAGTCTGCGGATTATGAGAGAACAGCCATTTTGAAAACGTGTCCATTCCTGGCCCAGTCAGTTATATATGAAGGAGCAGCCATTTTGAAAAGGTGACCACTCCTGGCCCAGTCAGCTGATTATGAGAGAGCAACCATTCTGAAAAGGTGTCAACTCCTGGCCCTGTCAGCAGAATGTGTGAGAACAGACTTTTTGAAAAGGTGTCCTATCGTGGCCCAATCAGCTGATTATGAGTGAGCAGCCATTTTGAAAAGGTGTCCACTCCTGGCCTAGTCAGGTGGATATGAAGGAGCAGCCATTCTGAAAAGGTGTCCACTCCAGGCCCAGTCAGCTGATTATGAGAGAACAGCCATTCCGAAGAGGTGTTCAGTCCTGGCCCAGTCAGCTGATTATGAGAGAACAGCCATTTTTAAAAGGTGTCCACACCTGGCCTAGTCAGGTGGATATGACGGAGCAGCCATTCTCAAAAGGTGTCTTCTCCTGGCCCAGTCAGCTGATTATGAGAGAGCAGCCATTTTGAAAAAGTGTCCACTCCTGGCCTAGTCAGGTGGATATTAGAGAGCAGCAATTTTGAAAAGGTATCCACTCCTGGCCCAGTCAGGTGGATATGAAGGAGCAGCCATTCTGAAAAGGTGTCCACTCATGGCCCAGTCAGCTGATTATGAGAGAACAGCCATTCGGAAAAGGTGTCCACTCCTGCCCTAGTCAGGTGAAGGAGCAGCCATTCTGAAAAGGTGTCCACTCATGGCCCAGTCAGCTGATTGTGAGAGAACAGCCATTTTGAAAAGGTGTCCGCTCCTGGCCAAATCAGGTGGATATGAAGGAGCAGCCATTCTGAAAACATGTCCACTCCTGGCCCAGTCAGCTGATTATGAGAGAGCAGCCATTCTGAAAATGTGTCCACTCCTGGCTAGTGAGGTGGATATAAAGGGGCAACCATTCTGAAAAGGTTTCCACTCTTCGCCCAGTCAGGTGGATATGAAGGAGCAGCCATTCTGAAAAGGTGTCCACT
Organism: Hemicordylus capensis; assembly: GCF_027244095.1. Classification (NCBI taxonomy): domain Eukaryota; kingdom Metazoa; phylum Chordata; class Lepidosauria; order Squamata; family Cordylidae; genus Hemicordylus; species Hemicordylus capensis. The sequence goes on along the minus strand of NC_069668.1, from coordinate 8,997,687 downwards.
CCTGTCCAAGTCAGGTGGATATGAAGGAGCTGTCATTTTGAAAAGGTGTCTACTCCTGGCCCAGTCAGCTGATTATGGGAGAGCAGCCATTTTGAAAAAGTGTCCACTCCTGGCCTAGTCAGGTGGATATGAGAGAGCAGCAATTTTGAAAAGGTGTCCACTCATGGCCCAGTCAGCTGATTATGAGAGAACAGCCATTCGGAAAAGGAGTCCACTCCTGCCCTAGTCAGGTGAAGGAGCAGCCATTCTGAAAAGGTGTCCACTCATGGCCCAGCCAGCTGATTGTGAGAGAACAGCCATTCCGAAAAGGTGTCGAGTCCTGGCCCAGTCAGCTGATTATGAGAGAACAGCCATTTTGAATAGGTGTCCACTCCTGGCCTAGTCAGATGGATATGAAGGAGCAGCCATTCTGAAAAGGTGTCCACTCCTGGCCCAGTCAGCTGATTATGAGAGAGCAGCCATTCTGAAAATGTGTCCACTGTTGGCCCAGTCAGGTGGATATGAAGGAGCAGGCATTCTGAAAAGGTGTCCACTCCTGGCCCAGTCAGCTGATTATGAGAGAGCAGCCATTTTGAAAAGGTGTCCACTCCTGGCCAAATCAGGTGGATTTGAAGGAGCAGCCATTCTGAAAACATGTCCACTCCTAGCCCAGTCAGCTGATTATGAGAGAGCAGCCATTCTGCAAAGGTGTCCAATCCTGGCTAGTGAGGTGGATATAAAGGAGTAACCATTCTGAAAAGGTTTCCACTTCTCGCCCAGTCAGGTGGATATGAAGGAGCAGCCATTCTGAAAAGCTGTCCACTCCTAATCCAGTCAGCTGATTATGAGAGAACAGCCATTTTGAACAGGTGTCCACTCCTGGCCCAGTCAGCTGATTATGAGAGAACAGCCATATTGAAAAGGTGTCCACTCCTGGCCCAATCTGCTGATTATGAGAGAACAGCCATTTTGAAAATCTGTCCACTCCTGGCCCAGTCTGCTGATTATGAGAGAGCAGCCATTTTGAAAATGTGTCCACGCCTGGCCTAGTCAGGTGCATATGAACGAGCAGCCATTCTGAAAAGGTGTGCACTCCTGGACCAGTCAGTTGAATATGAAGGAGCAGCCATTCTGAAAATGTGTCCACTCCTGGCCCAGTCAGCTGATTATGAGAGACCAGCCATATTGAAAAGGTGTCCACTACTGGCCCAGTCAGCTGATTTTGCTAGAGCAGCAATTTTGAAAAGGTGTCCAATCCTGTCCCAGTCAGCTGATTATGAAAGAACAGCCATTTTCAAAATGTGTCCACTCCTGGCCCAGTAAGCTTATTAAAAGAGAGCAGCCATTTTGAAAAGGTGTCCACTCCTGGCGCAGTCAGCTGATTGTGATAGAACAGCCATTCCGAAAAGGTGTCGACTCCTGGGCCAGTCAGCTGATTATGAGAGAACAGCCATTTTGAATAGGTGTCCACTCCTGGCCTAGTTAGGTGGATATGAAGGAGCAGCCATTCTGAAAAGGTATCCACTCCTGGCCCAGTCAGCTGATTATGAGAGAGCAGCCATTCTGAAAAGGTGTCCACTCCTGGCCCAGTCAGGTGGATATGAAGGAGCAGCCTTTCTGAAAAGGTGTCCACTCCTGGCCCAGTCAGCTGATTATGAGAGAGCAGCCATTTTCAAAAGGTGTCCACTCCTGGCCAAATCAGGTGGATATGACGGAGCAGCCATTCTGAAAACATGTCCACTCCTGGCCCAGTCAGCTTATTATGAGAGAGCAGCCATTCTGAAAAGGTGTCCACTCCTGGCTAGTGAGGTGGATATAAAGGAGCAACCATTCTGAAAAGGTGTCCACTCCTGGCCAAATTAGGTGGATATGAAGGAGCAGCCATTCTGAAAAGGTGTCCACTCCTAGTCCAGTCAGCTGATTATGAGAGAACAGCCATTTTGAACAGGTGTCCACTCCGGGCCCAGTCAGCTGATTATGAGAGAGCAGCCATTTTGAAAAGGTGTCCATGCCTGGCCTAGTCAGGTGCATATGAAAGAGCAGCCATTCTGAAAATGTGTGCACTCCTGGACCTGTCAGTTGAATATGAAGGAGCAGCCATTCTGAAAATGTGTCCACTCCTGGCCCAGTCAGCTGATTATGAGAGACCAGCCATATTGAAAAGGTGTCCACTCCTGGCCCAGTCAGCTGATTTTGCTAGAGCAGCAATTTTGAAAAGTTGTCCACTCCTGTCCCAGTCAGCTCATTATGAATGAGCAGCCATTTTCAAAATGTGTCCACTCCTGGCCCAGTAAGCTCATTATAAGAGAGCAGCCATTTTCAAAAAGTGTCCACTCCTGGCGCAGTCAGGTGGATGTGAAGGAGCAGCCGTTCTGAAAAAGTGATCAATCCATTCCCAGTCTGCTAATTAAGAGAGAACAGCCATTTTGAAAAGGTGTCCACTCCTGGCCCAGTCAGTTATATATGAAGGAGCAGCCATTTTGAAAAGGTGACCACTCCTGGCACAGTCAGCTGAATATGAGAGAGCAACCATTCTGAAAAGGTGTTAACTCCTGGCCCAGTCAGTTGAATATGTGAGAACAGCCATTTTGAAAAGGTGTCCTATCGTGGCCCAATCAGCTGATTATGAGAGAGCAGCCATTTTGAAAAGGTGTCCACTCCTGGCCTAGTCAGGTGGATATGAAGGAGCAGCCATTCTGAAAAGGTTTCCACTCCTGGTCCAGTCTGCTGATTATGAGAGAATAGCCATTTTGAAAAGGTGTCCACTCCTGGCCAGGTAGTTATATATGAAGGAGCAGCCATTTTGAAAAGGTGACCACTCCTGGCCCAGTCAGCTGATTATGAGAGAGCAACCATTCTGAAAAGGTGTCAACTCCTGGCCCAGTCAGCTGAATGTGTGAGAACAGCCATTTTGAAAAGGTGTCCTATCGTGGCCCAATCAGCTGATTATGAGAGAGCAGCCATTTTGAAAAGGTGTCCACTACTGGCCTAGTCAGGTGGATATGAAGGAGCAGCCATTCTGAAAAGGTGTCCACTCCAGGCCCAGTCAGCTGATTATGAGAGAACAGCAATTCCGAAAAGGTGTCCAGTCCTGGCCCAGTCAGCTGATTATGAGAGAACAGTCATTTTGAAAAAGTGTCCACTAATGGCCTAGGCAGGTGGATATGAAGGAGCAGCCATTCTGAAAAGGTGTCCACTCCTGGCCCAGTCAGCTGATTATGAGAGAGCAGCTATTTTGAAAAAGTGTGCACTCCTGGCATAGGCAGGTGGATATGAGAGAGCAGCCATTTTGAAAAGGTATCCACTCCTGGCCCAGTCAGGTGGATATGAAGGAGCAGCCATTCTGCAAAGGTGTCCACTCCTGGCTAGTGAGGTGGATATAAAGGAGCAACCATTCTGAAAAGGTTTCCACTTCTCGCACAGTCAGGTGGATATGAAGGAGCAGCCATTCTGAAAAGCTGTCCACTCCTAGTCCAGTCAGCTGATTATGAAAGAACAGCCATTTTGAACAGGTGTCCACTCCTGGCCTAGTCAGCTGATTATGAGAGAACAGCCATTCTGAAAAGGTGTCCACTCCTGGCCTAGTCAGGTGGATATAAAGTAGCAGCAATTCTGAAAAGGTGTCCACTCCTGGCCCAGTCAGGTGGATATGAAGGAGCAGCCATTCTGAAAAGGTGTCCACTCCTGGCCCAGTCAGCTGATTATGAGAGAGCAGCCATTTTGAAAAGGTGTCCACTCCTGGCCAAATCAGGTGGATATGAAGGAGCAGCCATTCTGAAAACATGTCCACTCCTGGCCCAGTCAGCTGATTATGAGAGAGCAGCCATTCTGAAAAGGTGTCCACTCCTGGCTAGTGAGGTGGATATGAAGGAGCAGCCAATCTGAAAAGGTGTCCACTCCTAGTCCAGTCAGCTGATTATGAGAGAACAGCCATTTTGAACAGGTGTCCACTCCTGGCCCAGTCAGCTGATTATGAGAGAACAGCCATATTGGAAAGGTTGTCCACTCCTGGCCCAGCCTGCTGATTATGAGAAAACAGCCATTTTGAAAATCTGTCCACTCCTGGCCCAGTCTGCTGATTTTGAGAGAGCAGCCATTTTGAAAAGTTGTCCACGCCTGGCCTAGTCAGGTGCATATGAACGAGCAGCCATTCTGAAAAGGTGTGCACTCCTGGACCAGTCAGCTGATAATGAAAGAACAGCCATTTTCAAAATGTGTCCACTCCTGGCACAGTAAGCTCATTAAAAGAGAGCAGCCATTTTGAAAAGGTGTCCACTCCTGGCGCAGTCTGGTGGATGTGAAGGAGCAGCCGTTCTGAAAAAGTGACCAATCCTTTCCCAGTCAGCTGATTATGAGAGAACAGCCATTCTGAAAAGGTTTCCACTCCTGGCCCAGTCTGCGGATTATGAGAGAACAGCCATTTTGAAAACGTGTCCATTCCTGGCCCAGTCAGTTATATATGAAGGAGCAGCCATTTTGAAAAGGTGACCACTCCTGGCCCAGTCAGCTGATTATGAGAGAGCAACCATTCTGAAAAGGTGTCAACTCCTGGCCCTGTCAGCTGAATGTGTGAGAACAGACTTTTTGAAAAGGTGTCCTATCGTGGCCCAATCAGCTGATTATGAGTGAGCAGCCATTTTGAAAAGGTGTCCACTCCTGGCCTAGTCAGGTGGATATGAAGGAGCAGCCATTCTGAAAAGGTGTCCACTCCAGGCCCAGTCAGCTGATTATGAGAGAACAGCCATTCCGAAGAGGTGTTCAGTCCTGGCCCAGTCAGCTGATTATGAGAGAACAGCCATTTTTAAAAGGTGTCCACACCTGGCCTAGTCAGGTGGATATGACGGAGCAGCCATTCTCAAAAGGTGTCTTCTCCTGGCCCAGTCAGCTGATTATGAGAGAGCAGCCATTTTGAAAAAGTGTCCACTCCTGGCCTAGTCAGGTGGATATTAGAGAGCAGCAATTTTGAAAAGGTATCCACTCCTGGCCCAGTCAGGTGGATATGAAGGAGCAGCCATTCTGAAAAGGTGTCCACTCATGGCCCAGTCAGCTGATTATGAGAGAACAGCCATTCGGAAAAGGTGTCCACTCCTGCCCTAGTCAGGTGAAGGAGCAGCCATTCTGAAAAGGTGTCCACTCATGGCCCAGTCAGCTGATTGTGAGAGAACAGCCATTTTGAAAAGGTGTCCGCTCCTGGCCAAATCAGGTGGATATGAAGGAGCAGCCATTCTGAAAACATGTCCACTCCTGGCCCAGTCAGCTGATTATGAGAGAGCAGCCATTCTGAAAATGTGTCCACTCCTGGCTAGTGAGGTGGATATAAAGGGGCAACCATTCTGAAAAGGTTTCCACTCTTCGCCCAGTCAGGTGGATATGAAGGAGCAGCCATTCTGAAAAGGTGTCCACTCCTGTCCAAGTCAGGTGGATATGAAGGAGCTGTCATTTTGAAAAGGTGTCTACTCCTGGCCCAGTCAGCTGATTATGGGAGAGCAGCCATTTTGAAAAAGTGTCCACTCCTGGCCTAGTCAGGTGGATATGAGAGAGCAGCAATTTTGAAAAGGTGTCCACTCATGGCCCAGTCAGCTGATTATGAGAGAACAGCCATTCGGAAAAGGAGTCCACTCCTGCCCTAGTCAGGTGTAGGAGCAGCCATTCTGAAAAGGTGTCCACTCATGGCCCAGTCAGCTGATTGTGAGAGAACAGCCATTCCGAAAAGGTGTCTACTCCTGGCCCAGTCAGCTGATTATGGGAGATCAGCCATTGTGAAAAAGTTTCCACTCCTGCCCTAGTCAGGTGGATATGAGAGAGCAGCAATTTTGACAAGGTGTCCACTCCTGGCCCAGTCAGCTGATTATGAGAGAGCAGCCATTCTGAAAAGGTGTCCACTGTTGGCCCAGTCAGGTGGATATGAAGGAGCAGCCATTCTGAAAAGGTGTCCACTCCTGGCCCAGTCAGCTGATTATGAGAGAGCAGCCATTTTGAAAAGGTGTCCACTCCTGTCCAAATCAGGTGGATTTGAAGGAGCAGCCATTCTGAAAACATGTCCACTCCTAGCCCAGTCAGCTGATTATGAGAGAGCAGCCATTCTGCAAAGGTGTCCACTCCTGGCTAGTGAGGTGGATATAAAGGAGCAACCATTCTGAAAAGGTTTCCACTTCTCGCCCAGTCAGGTGGATATGAAGGAGCAGCCATTCTGAAAAGCTGTCCACTCCTAGTCCAGTCAGCTGATTATGAGAGAACAGCCATTTTGAACAGGAGTCCACTCCTGGCCCAGTCAGCTGATTATGAGAGAACAGCCATATTGAAAAGGTGTCCACTCCTGGCCCAGTCTGCTCATTATGAGAGAACAGCCATTTTGAAAATCTGTCCACTCCTGGCCCAGTCTGCTCATTATAAGAGAGCAGCCATTTTGAAAAGGTGTCCACGCCTGGCCTAGTCAGGTGCATATGAACGAGCAGCCATTCTGAAAAGGTGTGCACTCCTGTACCAGTCAGTTGAATATGAAGGAGCAGCCATTCTGAAAATGTGTCCACTCCTGGCCCAGTCAGCTGATTATGAGAGACCAGCCATATTGAAAAGGTGTCCACTCCTGGCCCAGTCAGCTGATTTTGCCAGAGAAGCAATTTTGAAAAGGTGTCCAATCCTGTCCCAGTCACCTGATTATGGAAGAACAGCCATTTTCAAAATGTGTCCACTCCTGGCCCAGTAAGCTTATTAAAAGAGAGCAGCCATTTTGAAAAGGTGTCCACTCCTGGCGCAGTCAGGTGGATGTGAAGGAGCAGCCGTTCTGAAAAAGTGACCAATCCTTTCCCAGTCAGCTGATTATGAGAGAACAGCCATTCTGAAAAGGTTTCCACTCCTGGCCCAGTCTGCTGATTATGAGAGAACAGCCATTTTGAAAATCTGTCCACTCCTGGCCCAGTCAATTATATATGAAGGGGCTGTCATTTTGAAAAGGTGTTTTCTCCTGGCCCAGTCAGCTGATTATGAGAGAGCAGCCATTTTGAAAAAGTGTCCACTCCTGGCCTAGTCAGGTGTATATGAGAGAGGAGCAATTTTGAAAAGGTATCCACTCCTGGCCCAGTCAGGTGGATATGAAGGAGCAGCCATTCTGAAAAGGTGTCCACTCATGGCCCAGTCAGCTGATTATGAGAGAACAGCCATTCGGAAAAGGTGTCCACTCCTGCCCTAGTCAGGTGAAGGAGCAGCCATTCTGAAAAGGTGTCCACTCATGGCCCAGTCAGCTGATTGTGAGAGAACAGCCATTTTGAAAAGGTGTCCACTCCTGGCCAAATCAGGTGGATATGAAGGAGCAGCCATTCTGAAAACATGTCCACTCCTGGCCCAGTCAGCTGATTATGAGAGAGCAGCCATTCTGAAAATGTGTCCACTCCTGGCTAGTGAGGTGGATATAAAGGGGCAACCATTCTGAAAAGGTTTCCACTCCTCGCCCAGTCAGGTGGATATGAAGGAGCAGCCATTCTGAAAAGGTGTCCACTCCTAGTCCAGTCAGCTGATTATGAGAGAACAGCCATTTTGAACAGGTGTCCACTCCTGGCCCAGTCAGCTGATTATGAGAGATCAGCCATATTGAAAAGGTGTCCACTCCTGGACCAGTCTGCTGATTATGAGAGAACAGCCATTTTGAAAATCTGTCCACTCCTGGCCCAGTCAGCTGATTATGAGAGAGCAGCCATTTTGAAAAGGTGTCCACGCCTGGCCTAGTCAGGTGCATATGAACGAGCAGCCATTCTGAAAAGGTGTGCACTCCTTGCGCAGTCAGGTGGATGTGAAGGAGCAGCCGTTCTGAAAAAGTGACCAATCCTTTCCCAGTCAGCTGATTATGAGAGAACAGCCATTCTGAAAAGGTTTCCACTCCTGGCCCAGTCTGCTGATTATGAGAGAACTGCCATTTTGAAAATCTGTCCAGTCCTGGCCCAGTCAGTTATATATGAAGGAGCTGTCATTTTGAAAAGGTGTCTACTCCTGGCCCAGTCAGCTTATTATGAGAGAGCAGCCATTTTGAAAAAGTGTCCACTCCTGGCCTAGTCAGGTGGATATGAGAGAGCAGCAATTTTGAAAATGTGTCCATTCCTGGCCCAGTCAGGGGGATATTAAGGAGCAGCCATTCTGAAAAGGTGTCCACTCCTGGCCCAGTCAGCTGATTATGAGAGAGCAGCCATTTTGAAAAGGTGTCCACTCCTGGCCCAGTCAGCTGATTTTGCTAGAGCAGCCATTTTGAAAAGGTGTCCACTCCTGGCCCAGTCAGTTATATATGAAGGAGCAGCCGTTTTGAAAAGGTGACCACTCCTGGCCCAGTCAGCTGATTATGAGAGAGCAACCATTCTGAAAAGGTGTTAACTCCTGGCCCAGTCAGCTGAATGTGTGAGAACAGACATTTTGAAAAGGTGTCCTATCGTTGCCCAATCAGCTGATTATGAGAGAGCAGCCATTTTGAAAAGGTGTCCACTCCTGGCCTAGTCAGGTGGATATGAAGGAGCAACCATACTGAAAAGGTTTCCACTCCTGGCCCAGTCTGCTGATTATGAGAGAATAGCCATTTTGAAAAGGTGTCCACTCCTGGCGCAGTCTGGTGTATGTGAAGGAGCAGCCGTTCTGAAAAAGTGACCAATCCTTTCCCAGTCAGCTGATTATGAGAGAACAGCCATTCTGAAAAGGTTTCCACTCCTGGCCCAGTCTGCTGATTATGAGAGAACAGCCATTTTGAAAACGTGTCCATTCCTGGCCCAGTCAGTTATATATGAAGGAGCAGCCATTTTGAAAAGGTGACCACTCCTGGCCCAGTCAGCTGATTATGAGAGAGCAACCATTCTGAAAAGGTGTCAACTCCTGGCCCTGTCAGCTGAATGTGTGAGAACAGCCTTTTTGAAAAGGTGTCCTATCGTGGCCCAATCAGCTGATTATGAGTGAGCAGCCATTTTGAAAAGGTGTCCACTCCTGGCCTAGTCAGGTGGATATGAAGGAGCAGCCATTCTGAAAAGGTGTCCACTCCAGGCCCAGTCAGCTGATTATGAGAGAACAGCCATTCCGAAGAGGTGTTCAGTCCTGGCCCAGTCAGCTGATTATGAGAGAACAGCCATTTTGAAAAGGTGTCCACACCTGGCCTAGTCAGGTGGATATGACGGAGCAGCCATTCTCAAAACGTGTCCACTCCTGGACGGGTCAGCTGATTATGAGAGAACAGCCATTTTGAACAGGTGTCCACTCCGGGCCCAGTCAGCTGATTATGAGAGAGCAGCCATTTTGAAAAGGTGTCCATGCCTGGCCTAGTCAGGTGCATATGAAAGAGCAGCCATTCTGAAAATGTGTGCACTCCTGGACCTGTCAGTTGAATATGAAGGAGCAGCCATTCTGAAAATGTGTCCACTCCTGGCCCAGTCAGCTGATTATGAGAGACCAGCCATATTGAAAAGGTGTCCACTCCTGGCCCAGTCAGCTGATTTTGCTAGAGCAGCAATTTTGAAAAGTTGTCCACTCCTGTCCCAGTCAGCTGATTATGAATGAGCAGCCATTTTCAAAATGTGTCCACTCCTGGCCCAGTAAGCTCATTATAAGAGAGCAGCCATTTTCAAAAAGTGTCCACTCCTGGCGCAGTCAGGTGGATGTGAAGGAGCAGCCGTTCTGAAAAAGTGATCAATCCTTTCCCAGTCTGCTAATTAAGAGAGAACAGCCATTTTGAAAAGGTGTCCACTCCTGGCCCAGTCAGTTATATATGAAGGAGCAGCCATTTTGAAAAGGTGACCACTCCTGGCACAGTCAGCTGAATATGAGAGAGCAACCATTCTGAAAAGGTGTTAACTCCTGGCCCAGTCAGTTGAATATGTGAGAACAGCCATTTTGAAAAGGTGTCCTATCGTGGCCCAATCAGCTGATTATGAGAGAGCAGCCATTTTGAAAAGGTGTCCACTCCTGGCCTAGTCAGGTGGATATGAAGGAGCAGCCATTCTGAAAAGGTTTCCACTCCTGGTCCAGTCTGCTGATTATGAGAGAATAGCCATTTTGAAAAGGTGTCCACTCCTGGCCAGGTAGTTATATATGAAGGAGCAGCCATTTTGAAAAGGTGACCACTCCTGGCCCAGTCAGCTGATTATGAGAGAGCAACCATTCTGAAAAGGTGTCAACTCCTGGCCCAGTCAGCTGAATGTGTGAGAACAGCCATTTTGAAAAGGTGTCCTATCGTGGCCCAATCAGCTGATTATGAGAGAGCAGCCATTTTGAAAAGGTGTCCACTACTGGCCTAGTCAGGTGGATATGAAGGAGCAGCCATTCTGAAAAGGTGTCCACTCCAGGCCCAGTCAGCTGATTATGAGAGAACAGCAATTCCGAAAAGGTGTCCAGTCCTGGCCCAGTCAGCTGATTATGAGAGAACAGTCATTTTGAAAAAGTGTCCACTAATGGCCTAGGCAGGTGGATATGAAGGAGCAGCCATTCTGAAAAGGTGTCCACTCCTGGCCCAGTCAGCTGATTATGAGAGAGCAGCTATTTTGAAAAAGTGTGCACTCCTGGCATAGGCAGGTGGATATGAGAGAGCAGCCATTTTGAAAAGGTATCCACTCCTGGCCCAGTCAGGTGGATATGAAGGAGCAGCCATTCTGCAAAGGTGTCCACTCCTGGCTAGTGAGGTGGATATAAAGGAGCAACCATTCTGAAAAGGTTTCCACTTCTCGCACAGTCAGGTGGATATGAAGGAGCAGCCATTCTGAAAAGCTGTCCACTCCTAGTCCAGTCAGCTGATTATGAGAGAACAGCCATTTTGAACAGGTGTCCACTCCTGGCCTAGTCAGCTGATTATGAGAGAACAGCCATTCTGAAAAGGTGTCCACTCCTGGCCTAGTCAGGTGGATATAAAGTAGCAGCAATTCTGAAAAGGTGTCCACTCCTGGCCCAGTCAGGTGGATATGAAGGAGCAGCCATTCTGAAAAGGTGTCCACTCCTGGCCCAGTCAGCTGATTATGAGAGAGCAGCCATTTTGAAAAGGTGTCCACTCCTGGCCAAATCAGGTGGATATGAAGGAGCAGCCATTCTGAAAACATGTCCACTCCTGGCCCAGTCAGCTGATTATGAGAGAGCAGCCATTCTGAAAAGGTGTCCACTCCTGGCTAGTGAGGTGGATATGAAGGAGCAGCCAATCTGAAAAGGTGTCCACTCCTAGTCCAGTCAGCTGATTATGAGAGAACAGCCATTTTGAACAGGTGTCCACTCCTGGCCCAGTCAGCTGATTATGAGAGAACAGCCATATTGGAAAGGTTGTCCACTCCTGGCCCAGCCTGCTGATTATGAGAAAACAGCCATTTTGAAAATCTGTCCACTCCTGGCCCAGTCTGCTGATTATGAGAGAGCAGCCATTTTGAAAAGTTGTCCACGCCTGGCCTAGTCAGGTGCATATGAACGAGCAGCCATTTTGAAAAGGTGTCCACTCCTGGCCTAGTCAGGTGGATATGAAGGAGCAACCATACTGAAAAGGTTTCCACTCCTGGCCCAGTCTGCTGATTATGAGAGAATAGCCATTTTGAAAAGGTGTCCACTCCTGGCGCAGTCTGGTGGATGTGAAGGAGCAGCCGTTCTGAAAAAGTGACCAATCCTTTCCCAGTCAGCTGATTATGAGAGAACAGCCATTCTGAAAAGGTTTCCACTCCTGGCCCAGTCTGCTGATTATGAGAGAACAGCCATTTTGAAAACGTGTCCATTCCTGGCAAAGTCAGTTATATATGAAGGAGCAGCCATTTTGAAAAGGTGACCACTCCTGGCCCAGTCAGCTGATTATGAGAGAGCAACCATTCTGAAAAGGTGTCAACTCCTGGCCCTGTCAGCTGAATGTGTGAGAACAGCCTTTTTGAAAAGGTGTACTATCGTGGCCCAATCAGCTGATTATGAGTGAGCAGCCATTTTGAAAAGGTGTCCACTCCTGGCCTAGTCAGGTGGATATGAAGGAGCAGCCATTCTGAAAAGGTGTCCACTCCAGGCCCAGTCAGCTGATTATGAGAGAACAGCCATTCCGAAGAGGTGTTCAGTCCTGGCCCAGTCAGCTGATTATGAGAGAACAGCCATTTTGAAAAGGTGTCCACACCTGGCCTAGTCAGGTGGATATGACGGAGCAGCCATTCTCAAAAGGTGTCCACTCCTGGACGGGTCAGCTGATTATGAGAGAACAGCCATTTTGAACAGGTGTCCACTCCGGGCCCAGTCAGCTGATTATGAGAGAGCAGCCATTTTGAAAAGGTGTCCATGCCTGGCCTAGTCAGGTGCATATGAAAGAGCAGCCATTCTGAAAATGTGTGCACTCCTGGACCTGTCAGTTGAATATGAAGGAGCAGCCATTCTGAAAATGTGTCCACTCCTGGCCCAGTCAGCTGATTATGAGAGACCAGCCATATTGAAAAGGTGTCCACTCCTGGCCCAGTCAGCTGATTTTGCTAGAGCAGCAATTTTGAAAAGTTGTCCACTCCTGTCCCAGTCAGCTGATTATGAATGAGCAGCCATTTTCAAAATGTGTCCACTCCTGGCCCAGTAAGCTCATTATAAGAGAGCAGCCATTTTCAAAAAGTGTCCACTCCTGGCGCAGTCAGGTGGATGTGAAGGAGCAGCCGTTCTGAAAAAGTGATCAATCCTTTCCCAGTCTGCTAATTAAGAGAGAACAGCCATTTTGAAAAGGTGTCCACTCCTGGCCCAGTCAGTTATATATGAAGGAGCAGCCATTTTGAAAAGGTGACCACTCCTGGCACAGTCAGCTGAATATGAGAGAGCAACCATTCTGAAAAGGTGTTAACTCCTGGCCCAGTCAGTTGAATATGTGAGAACAGCCATTTTGAAAAGGTGTCCTATCGTGGCCCAATCAGCTGATTATGAGAGAGCAGCCATTTTGAAAAGGTGTCCACTCCTGGCCTAGTCAGGTGGATATGAAGGAGCAGCCATTCTGAAAAGGTTTCCACTCCTGGTCCAGTCTGCTGATTATGAGAGAATAGCCATTTTGAAAAGGTGTCCACTCCTGGCCAGGTAGTTATATATGAAGGAGCAGCCATTTTGAAAAGGTGACCACTCCTGGCCCAGTCAGCTGATTATGAGAGAGCAACCATTCTGAAAAGGTGTCAACTCCTGGCCCAGTCAGCTGAATGTGTGAGAACAGCCATTTTGAAAAGGTGTCCTATCGTGGCCCAATCAGCTGATTATGAGAGAGCAGCCATTTTGAAAAGGTGTCCACTACTGGCCTAGTCAGGTGGATATGAAGGAGCAGCCATTCTGAAAAGGTGTCCACTCCAGGCCCAGTCAGCTGATTATGAGAGAACAGCAATTCCGAAAAGGTGTCCAGTCCTGGCCCAGTCAGCTGATTATGAGAGAACAGTCATTTTGAAAAAGTGTCCACTAATGGCCTAGGCAGGTGGATATGAAGGAGCAGCCATTCTGAAAAGGTGTCCACTCCTGGCCCAGTCAGCTGATTATGAGAGAGCAGCTATTTTGAAAAAGTGTGCACTCCTGGCATAGGCAGGTGGATATGAGAGAGCAGCCATTTTGAAAAGGTATGCACTCCTGGCCCAGTCAGGTGGATATGAAGGAGCAGCCATTCTGCAAAGGTGTCCACTCCTGGCTAGTGAGGTGGATATAAAGGAGCAACCATTCTGAAAAGGTTTCCACTTCTCGCACAGTCAGGTGGATATGAAGGAGCAGCCATTCTGAAAAGCTGTCCACTCCTAGTCCAGTCAGCTGATTATGAGAGAACAGCCATTTTGAACAGGTGTCCACTCCTGGCCTAGTCAGCTGATTATGAGAGAACAGCCATTCTGAAAAGGTGTCCACTCCTGGCCTAGTCAGGTGGATATAAAGTAGCAGCAATTCTGAAAAGGTGTCCACTCCTGGCCCAGTCAGGTGGATATGAAGGAGCAGCCATTCTGAAAAGGTGTCCACTCCTGGCCCAGTCAGCTGATTATGAGAGAGCAGCCATTTTGAAAAGGTGTCCACTCCTGGCCAAATCAGGTGGATATGAAGGAGCAGCCATTCTGAAAACATGTCCACTCCTGGCCCAGTCAGCTGATTATGAGAGAGCAGCCATTCTGAAAAGGTGTCCACTCCTGGCTAGTGAGGTGGATATGAAGGAGCAGCCAATCTGAAAAGGTGTCCACTCCTAGTCCAGTCAGCTGATTATGAGAGAACAGCCATTTTGAACAGGTGTCCACTCCTGGCCCAGTCAGCTGATTATGAGAGAACAGCCATATTGGAAAGGTTGTCCACTCCTGGCCCAGCCTGCTGATTATGAGAAAACAGCCATTTTGAAAATCTGTCCACTCCTGGCCCAGTCTGCTGATTATGAGAGAGCAGCCATTTTGAAAAGTTGTCCACGCCTGGCCTAGTCAGGTGCATATGAACGAGCAGCCATTCTGAAAAGGTGTGCACTCCTGGACCAGTCAGCTGATAATGAAAGAACAGCCATTTTCAAAATGTGTCCACTCCTGGCACAGTAAGCTCATTAAAAGAGAGCAGCCATTTTGAAAAGGTGTCCACTGCTGGCGCAGTCTGGTGGATGTGAAGGAGCAGCCGTTCTGAAAAAGTGACCAATCCTTTCCCAGTCAGCTGATTATGAGAGAACAGCCATTCTGAAAAGGTTTCCACTCCTGGCCCAGTCTGCTGATTATGAGAGAACAGCCATTTTGAAAACGTGTCCATTCCTGGCCCAGTCAGTTATATATGAAGGAGCAGCCATTTTGAAAAGGTGACCACTCCTGGCCCAGTCAGCTGATTATGAGAGAGCAACCATTCTGAAAAGGTGTCAACTCCTGGCCCTGTCAGCTGAATGTGTGAGAACAGCCTTTTTGAAAAGGTGTCCTATCGTGGCCCAATCAGCTGATTATGAGTGAGCAGCCATTTTGAAAAGGTGTCCACTCCTGGCCTAGTCAGGTGGATATGAAGGAGCAGCCATTCTGAAAAGGTGTCCACTCCAGGCCCAGTCAGCTAATTATGAGAGAACAGCCATTCCGAAGAGGTGTTCAGTCCTGGCCCAGTCAGCTGATTATGAGAGAACAGCCATTTTTAAAAGGTGTCCACACCTGGCCTAGTCAGGTGGATATGACGGAGCAGCCATTCTCAAAAGGTGTCTTCTCCTGGCCCAGTCAGCTGATTATGAGAGAGCAGCCATTTTGAAAAAGTGTCCACTCCTGGCCTAGTCAGGTGGATATTAGAGAGCAGCAATTTTGAAAAGGTATCCACTCCTGGCCCAGTCAGGTGGATATGAAGGAGCAGCCATTCTGAAAAGGTGTCCACTCATGGCCCAGTCAGCTGATTATGAGAGAACAGCCATTCGGAAAAGGTGTCCACTCCTGCCCTAGTCAGGTGAAGGAGCAGCCATTCTGAAAAGGTGTCCACTCATGGCCCAGTCAGCTGATTGTGAGAGAACAGCCATTTTGAAAAGGTGTCCGCTCCTGGCCAAATCAGGTGGATATGAAGGAGCAGCCATTCTGAAAACATGTCCACTCCTGGCCCAGTCAGCTGATTATGAGAGAGCAGCCATTCTGAAAATGTGTCCACTCCTGGCTAGTGAGGTGGATATAAAGGGGCAACCATTCTGAAAAGGTTTCCACTCTTCGCCCAGTCAGGTGGATATGAAGGAGCAGCCATTCTGAAAAGGTGTCCACTCCTGTCCAAGTCAGGTGGATATGAAGGAGCTGTCATTTTGAAAAGGTGTCTACTCCTGGCCCAGTCAGCTGATTATGGGAGAGCAGCCATTTTGAAAAAGTGTCCACTCCTGGCCTAGTCAGGTGGATATGAGAGAGCAGCAATTTTGAAAAGGTGTCCACTCATGGCCCAGTCAGCTGATTATGAGAGAACAGCCATTCGGAAAAGGAGTCCACTCCTGCCCTAGTCAGGTGTAGGAGCAGCCATTCTGAAAAGGTGTCCACTCATGGCCCAGTCAGCTGATTGTGAGAGAACAGCCATTCCGAAAAGGTGTCTACTCCTGGCCCAGTCAGCTGATTATGGGAGATCAGCCATTGTGAAAAATTTCCACTCCTGCCCTAGTCAGGTGGATATGAGAGAGCAGCAATTTTGACAAGGTGTCCACTCCTGGCCCAGTCAGCTGATTATGAGAGAGCAGCCATTCTGAAAAGGTGTCCACTGTTGGCCCAGTCAGGTGGATATGAAGGAGCAGCCATTCTGAAAAGGTGTCCACTCCTGGCCCAGTCAGCTGATTATGAGAGAGCAGCCATTTTGAAAAGGTGTCCACTCCTGTCCAAATCAGGTGGATTTGAAGGAGCAGCCATTCTGAAAACATGTCCACTCCTAGCCCAGTCAGCTGATTATGAGAGAGCAGCCATTCTGCAAAGGTGTCCACTCCTGGCTAGTGAGGTGGATATAAAGGAGCAACCATTCTGAAAAGGTTTCCACTTCTCGCCCAGTCAGGTGGATATGAAGGAGCAGCCATTCTGAAAAGCTGTCCACTCCTAGTCCAGTCAGCTGATTATGAGAGAACAGCCATTTTGAACAGGAGTCCACTCCTGGCCCAGTCAGCTGATTATGAGAGAACAGCCATATTGAAAAGGTGTCCACTCCTGGCCCAGTCTGCTCATTATGAGAGAACAGCCATTTTGAAAATCTGTCCACTCCTGGCCCAGTCTGCTCATTATAAGAGAGCAGCCATTTTGAAAAGGTGTCCACGCCTGGCCTAGTCAGGTGCATATGAACGAGCAGCCATTCTGAAAAGGTGTGCACTCCTGTACCAGTCAGTTGAATATGAAGGAGCAGCCATTCTGAAAATGTGTCCACTCCTGGCCCAGTCAGCTGATTATGAGAGACCAGCCATATTGAAAAGGTGTCCACTCCTGGCCCAGTCAGCTGATTTTGCCAGAGAAGCAATTTTGAAAAGGTGTCCAATCCTGTCCCAGTCACCTGATTATGGAAGAACAGCCATTTTCAAAATGTGTCCACTCCTGGCCCAGTAAGCTTATTAAAAGAGAGCAGCCATTTTGAAAAGGTGTCCACTCCTGGCGCAGTCAGGTGGATGTGAAGGAGCAGCCGTTCTGAAAAAGTGACCAATCCTTTCCCAGTCAGCTGATTATGAGAGAACAGCCATTCTGAAAAGGTTTCCACTCCTGGCCCAGTCTGCTGATTATGAGAGAACAGCCATTTTGAAAATCTGTCCACTCCTGGCCCAGTCAATTATATATGAAGGGGCTGTCATTTTGAAAAGGTGTCTTCTCCTGGCCCAGTCAGCTGATTATGAGAGAGCAGCCATTTTGAAAAAGTGTCCACTCCTGGCCTAGTCAGGTGTATATGAGAGAGCAGCAATTTTGAAAAGGTATCCACTCCTGGCCCAGTCAGGTGGATATGAAGGAGCAGCCATTCTGAAAAGGTGTCCACTCATGGCCCAGTCAGCTGATTATGAGAGAACAGCCATTCGGAAAAGGTGTCCACTCCTGCCCTAGTCAGGTGAAGGAGCAGCCATTCTGAAAAGGTGTCCACTCATGGCCCAGTCAGCTGATTATGAGAGAACAGCCATTCGGAAAAGGTGTCCACTCCTGCCCTAGTCAGGTGAAGGAGCAGCCATTCTGAAAAGGTGTCCACTCATGGCCCAGTCAGCTGATTGTGAGAGAACAGCCATTTTGAAAATGTGTCCACTCCTGGCCAAATCAGGTGGATATGAAGGAGCAGCCATTCTGAAAACATGTCCACTCCTGGCCCAGTCAGCTGATTATGAGAGAGCAGCCATTCTGAAAATGTGTCCACTCCTGGCTAGTGAGGTGGATATAAAGGGGCAACCATTCTGAAAAGGTTTCCACTCCTCGCCCAGTCAGGTGGATATGAAGGAGCAGCCATTCTGAAAAGGTGTCCACTCCTAGTCCAGTCAGTTGATTATGAGAGAACAGCCATTTTGAACAGGTGTCCACTCCTGGCCCAGTCAGCTGATTATGAGAGATCAGCCATATTGAAAAGGTGTCCACTCCTGGACCAGTCTGCTGATTATGAGAGAACAGCCATTTTGAAAATCTGTCCACTCCTGGCCCAGTCAGCTGATTATGAGAGAGCAGCCATTTTGAAAAGGTGTCCACGCCTGGCCTAGTCAGGTGCATATGAACGAGCAGCCATTCTGAAAAGGTGTGCACTCCTTGCGCAGTCAGGTGGATGTGAAGGAGCAGCCGTTCTGAAAAAGTGACCAATCCTTTCCCAGTCAGCTGATTATGAGAGAACAGCCATTCTGAAAAGGTTTCCACTCCTGGCCCAGTCTGCTGATTATGAGAGAACTGCCATTTTGAAAATCTGTCCAGTCCTGGCCCAGTCAGTTATATATGAAGGAGCTGTCATTTTGAAAAGGTGTCTACTCCTGGCCCAGTCAGCTGATTATGAGAGAGCAGCCATTTTGAAAAAGTGTCCACTCCTGGCCTAGTCAGGTGGATATGAGAGAGCAGCAATTTTGAAAATGTGTCCATTCCTGGCCCAGTCAGGGGGATATTAAGGAGCAGCCATTCTGAAAAGGTGTCCACTCCTGGCCCAGTCAGCTGATTATGAGAGAGCAGCCATTTTGAAAAGGTGTCCACTCCTGGCCCAGTCAGCTGATTTTGCTAGAGCAGCAATTTTGAAAAGTTGTCCACTCCTGGCCCAGTCAGTTATATATGAAGGAGCAGCCATTTTGAAAAGGTGTCCACTCCTGGCCCAGTCAGTTATATATGAAGGAGCAGCCGTTTTGAAAAGGTGACCACTCCTGGCCCAGTCAGCTGATTATGAGAGAGCAACCATTCTGAAAAGGTGTTAACTCCTGGCCCAGTCAGCTGAATGTGTGAGAACAGACATTTTGAAAAGGTGTCCTATCGTGGCCCAATCAGCTGATTATGAGAGAGCAGCCATTTTGAAAAGGTGTCCACTCCTGGCCTAGTCAGGTGGATATGAAGGAGCAACCATACTGAAAAGGTTTCCACTCCTGGCCCAGTCTGCTGATTATGAGAGAATAGCCATTTTGAAAAGGTGTCCACTCCTGGCGCAGTCTGGTGGATGTGAAGGAGCAGCCGTTCTGAAAAAGTGACCAATCCTTTCCCAGTCAGCTGATTATGAGAGAACAGCCATTCTGAAAAGGTTTCCACTCCTGGCCCAGTCTGCTGATTATGAGAGAACAGCCATTTTGAAAACGTGTCCATTCCTGGCCCAGTCAGTTATATATGAAGGAGCAGCCATTTTGAAAAGGTGACCACTCCTGGCCCAGTCAGCTGATTATGAGAGAGCAACCATTCTGAAAAGGTGTCAACTCCTGGCCCTGTCAGCTGAATGTGTGAGAACAGCCTTTTTGAAAAGGTGTCCTATCGTGGCCCAATCAGCTGATTATGAGTGAGCAGCCATTTTGAAAAGGTGTCCACTCCTGGCCTAGTCAGGTGGATATGAAGGAGCAGCCATTCTGAAAAGGTGTCCACTCCAGGCCCAGTCAGCTGATTATGAGAGAACAGCCATTCCGAAGAGGTGTTCAGTCCTGGCCCAGTCAGCTGATTATGAGAGAACAGCCATTTTGAAAATGTGTCCACACCTGGCCTAGTCAGGTGGATATGACGGAGCAGCCATTCTCAAAAGGTGTCCACTCCTGGACGGGTCAGCTGATTATGAGAGAGCAGCCATTTTGAAAAAGTGTCCACTCATGGCGTAGTCAGGTGCATATGAACAGCCATTCTGAAAAGGTATCCACTCCTTGCCCAGTCAGGTGGATATGAAGGAGCAGCCATTCTGAAAAGGTGTCCACTCCTGGCCTAGTCAGCTGATTATGAGAGAACAGCCATTCTGAAAAGGTGTCCGCTCCTGGCCTAGTCAGGTGGATATAAAGTAGCAGCAATTCTGAAAGGTGTCCACTGCTGACCCAGTCAGCTGATTATGAGAGAACAGCCATTGTGAAAAGGTGTCCACTCCTGGCCTAGTCAGCTGGATATGAAGGAGCAGCCATTTTGAAAAGGTGTCCACTCCTGGCCGAGTCAGGTGGATATGAAGGAGCAGCCATTTTGAAAAAGTATCCACTCCTGGCACAGTCAGCTGATAATGAAAGCAGCCATTTTGAAAAGGCATCCATTCCTGGCCCAGTCAGCTGATTATGAGAGCAGCCATTTTGAAAAGGTGTCCACTCCTGGCCAAGTCAGCTGATTATGAGAGAGCAGCCATTTTGAAAAGGTGTCCACTCCTGGCCCAGTGAGCTGATAATGAGAGAGCAGCCATTTTGAAAAGGTGTCCACTCCTGGCTATGTCAGCTGATTATGAGAGAACAGCCATTCTGAAAAGGTGTCCACTCCTGGCCTAGAAAGGTGGATATGAAGGAGCAGCCATTCCGAAAAGGTGTCAACTCCTGGCCCAGTCAGCTGATTATGAGAGAGCAGCCATTTTGAAAAGGTGTCCACTCCTGGCCCAGTGAGCTGATAATGGGAGAGCAGCCATTTTGAAAAGGTGTCCACTCCTGCCCTAGTCAGCTGATTATGAGAGAACAGCCATGTTGAAAAGGTGTCAACTCCTGGCCTAGTCAGGTGGATATAAAGGAGCAGCCATTCTGAAAAGGTGTCAACACCTGGCCCAGTCAGCTGATTATGAGAGAGCAGCCATTTTGAAAAGGTGTCCACTCCTGTCCAAGTCAGGTGGATATGAAGGAGCTGTCATTTTGAAAAGGTGTCTACTCCTGGCCCAGTCAGCTGATTATGGGAGAGCAGCCATTTTGAAAAAGTGTCCACTCCTGGCCTAGTCAGGTGGATATGAGAGAGCAGCAATTTTGAAAAGGTGTCCACTCATGGCCCAGTCAGCTGAATATGAGAGAACAGCCATTCGGAAAAGGTGTCCACTCCTGCCCTAGTCAGGTGTAGGAGCAGCCATTCTGAAAAGGTGTCCACTCATGGCCCAGTCAGCTGATTGTGAGAGAACAGCCATTCCGAAAAGGTGTCTACTCCTGGCCCAGTCAGCTGATTATGGGAGATCAGCCATTGTGAAAATGTTTCCACTCCTGCCCTAGTCAGGTGGATATGAGAGAGCAGCAATTTTGAAAAGGTATCCACTCCTGGCCCAGTCAGGTGGATATGAAGGAGCAGCCATTCTGAAAAGGTGTCCAATCCTGGCTAGTGAGGTGGATATAAAGGAGCAACCATTCTGAAAAGGTTTCCACTTCTCGCCCAGTCAGGTGGATATGAAGGAGCAGCCATTCTGAAAAGCTGTCCACTCCTAGTCCAGTAAGCTGATTATGAGAGAACAGCCATTTTGAACAGGTGTCCACTCCTGGCCCAGTCAGCTGATTATGAGAGAACAGCCATATTGAAAAGGTGTCCACTCCTGGCCCAATCTGCTGATTATGAGAGAACAGCCATTTTGAAAATCTGTCCACTCCTGGCCCAGTCTGCTGATTATGAGAGAGCAGCCATTTTGAAAATGTGTCCACGCCTGGCCTAGTCAGGTGCATATGAACGAGCAGCCATTCTGAAAAGGTGTGCACTCCTGGACCAGTCAGTTGAATATGAAGGAGCAGCCATTCTGAAAATGTGTCCACTCCTGGCCCAGTCAGCTGATTATGAGAGACCAGCCATATTGAAAAGGTGTCCACTCCTGGCCCAGTCAGCTGATTTTGCTAGAGCAGCAATTTTGAAAAGGTGTCCAATCCTGTCCCAGTCAGCTGATTATGAAAGAACAGCCATTTTCAAAATGTGTCCACTCCTGGCCCAGTAAGCTTATTAAAAGTGAGCAGCTATTTTGAAAAGGTGTCCACTCCTGGCGCAGTCAGCTGATTGTGATAGAACAGCCATTCCGAAAAGGTGTCCACTCCTGGCCCAGTCAGCTGATTATGAGAGAACAGCCATTTTGAATAGGTGTCCACTCCTGGCCTAATTAGGTGGATATGAAGGAGCAGCCATTCTGAAAAGGTATCCACTCCTGGCCCAGTCAGCTGATTATGAGAGAGCAGCCATTCTGAAAAGGTGTCCACTCCTGGCCCAGTCAGGTGGATATGAAGGAGCAGCCTTTCTGAAAAGGTGTCCACTCCTGGCCCAGTCAGCTGATTATGAGAGAGCAGCCATTTTGAAAAGGTGTCCACTCCTGGCCAAATCAGGTGGATATGAAGGAGCAGCCATTCTGAAAACATGTCCACTCCTGGCCCAGTCAGCTTATTATGAGAGAGCAGCCATTCTGAAAAGGTGTCCACTCCTGGCTAGTGAGGTGGATATAAAGGAGCAACCATTCTGAAAAGGTGTCCACTCCTGGCCAAATTAGGTGGATATGAAGGAGCAGCCATTCTGAAAAGGTGTCCACTCCTAGTCCAGTCAGCTGATTATGAGAGAACAGCCATTTTGAACAGGTGTCCACTCCGGGCCCAGTCAGCTGATTATGAGAGAGCAGCCATTTTGAAAAGGTGTCCATGCCTGGCCTAGTCAGGTGCATATGAAAGAGCAGCCATTCTGAAAATGTGTGCACTCCTGGACCTGTCAGTTGAATATGAAGGAGCAGCCATTCTGAAAATGTGTCCACTCCTGGCCCAGTCAGCTGATTATGAGAGACCAGCCATATTGAAAAGGTGTCCACTCCTGGCCCAGTCAGCTGATTTTGCTAGAGCAGCAATTTTGAAAAGTTGTCCACTCCTGTCCCAGTCAGCTGATTATGAATGAGCAGCCATTTTCAAAATGTGTCCACTCCTGGCCCAGTAAGCTCATTATAAGAGAGCAGCCATTTTGAAAAAGTGTCCACTCCTGGCGCAGTCAGGTGGATGTGAAGGAGCAGCCGTTCTGAAAAAGTGATCAATCCTTTCCCAGTCTGCTGATTAAGAGAGAACAGCCATTCTGAAAAGGTGTCAACTCCTGGCCCTGTCAGCTGAATGTGTGAGAACAGCCTTTTTGAAAAGGTGTCCTATCGTGGCCCAATCAGCTGATTATGAGTGAGCAGCCATTTTGAAAAGGTGTCCACTCCTGGCCTAGTCAGGTGGATATGAAGGAGCAGCCATTCTGAAAAGGTTTCCACTCCTGGTCCAGTCTGCTGATTATGAGAGAATAGCCATTTTGAAAAGGTGTCCACTCCTGGCCAGGTAGTTATATATGAAGGAGCAGCCATTTTGAAAAGGTGACCACTCCTGGCCCAGTCAGCTGATTATGAGAGAGCAACCATTCTGAAAAGGTGTCAACTCCTGGCCCAGTCAGCTGAATGTGTGAGAACAGCCATTTTGAAAAGGTGTCCTATCGTGGCCCAATCAGCTGATTATGAGAGAGCAGCCATTTTGAAAAGGTGTCCACTACTGGCCTAGTCAGGTGGATATGAAGGAGCAGCCATTCTGAAAAGGTGTCCACTCCAGGCCCAGTCAGCTGATTATGAGAGAACAGCAATTCCGAAAAGGTGTCCAGTCCTGGCCCAGTCAGCTGATTATGAGAGAACAGTCATTTTGAAAAAGTGTCCACTAATGGCCTAGGCAGGTGGATATGAAGGAGCAGCCATTCTGAAAAGGTGTCCACTCCTGGCCCAGTCAGCTGATTATGAGAGAGCAGCTATTTTGAAAAAGTGTGCACTCCTGGCATAGGCAGGTGGATATGAGAGAGCAGCCATTTTGAAAAGGTATCCACTCCTGGCCCAGTCAGGTGGATATGAAGGAGCAGCCATTCTGAAAAGGTGTCCACTCCTGGCCTAGTCAGCTGATTATGAGAGAACAGCCATTCGGAAAAGGTGTCCACTCATGGCCCAGTCAGCTGATTATGAGAGAACAGCCATTCGGAAAAGGTGTCCACTCCTGCCCTAGTCAGGTGAAAGAGCAGCCATTCTGAAAAGGTGTCCACTCATGGCCCAGTCAGCTGATTGTGAGAGAACAGCCATTCCGAAAAGGTGTCGAGTCCTGTCCCAGTCAGCTGATTATGAGAGAGCAGCCATTCTGAAAAGGTGTCTGCTCCTGGCTAGTGAGGTGGATATGAAGGAGCAGCCAATCTGAAAAGGTGTCCACTCCTAGTCCAGTCAGCTGATTATGAGAGAACAGCCATTTTGAGCTGGTGTCCACTCCTGGCCCAGTCAGCTGATTATGAGAGAACAGCCATATTGAAAAGGTGTCCACTCCTGGCCCAGTCTGCTGATTATGAGAGAACAGCCATTTTGAAAATCTGTCCACTCCTGGCCCAGTCTGCTGATTATGAGAGAGCAGCCATTTTGAAAAGGTGTCCACGCCTGGCCTAGTCAGGTGCATATGAACGAGCAGCCATTCTGAAAAGGTGTGCACTCCTGGACCAGTCAGCTGATAATGAAAGAACAGCCATTTTCAAAATGTGTCCACTCCTGGCACAGTAAGCTCATTAAA
This sequence comes from Hemicordylus capensis, assembly GCF_027244095.1. Classification (NCBI taxonomy): domain Eukaryota; kingdom Metazoa; phylum Chordata; class Lepidosauria; order Squamata; family Cordylidae; genus Hemicordylus; species Hemicordylus capensis. The sequence continues at coordinate 8,973,452 of NC_069668.1, read as the reverse complement.
AGAGAGCAGCCATTTTGAAAAGATGGCCACTCCTGGCGCAGTCTGGTGGATGTGAAGGAGCAGCCGTTCTGAAAAAGTGACCAATCCTTTCCCAGTCAGCTGATTACAAGTGAACAGCCATTCTGAAAAGGTGTCCACTCCTGGCCTAGAAAGGTGGATATGAAGGAGCAGCCATTCCGAAAAGGTGTCAACTCCTGGCGCAGTCAGCTGATTATGAGAGAGCAGCCATTTTGAAAAGGTGTCTACTCCTGGCCCAGTCAGCTGATTATGGGAGAGCAGCCATTTTGAAAAGGTATCCACTCCTGGCCCAGTCAGGTGGATATGAAGGAGCAGCCATTCTGAAAAGGTGTCCACTCATGGCCCAGTCAGCTGATTATGAGAGAACAGCCATTCAGAAAAGGTGTCCACTCCTGCCCTAGTCAGGTGAAGGAGCAGCCATTCTGAAAGGGTGTCCACTCATGGCCCAGTCAGCTGATTGTGAGAGAACAGCCATTCCAAAAAGGTGTCGAGTCCTGTCCCAGTCAGCTGATTATGAGAGAACAGCCATTTTGAATAGGTGTCCACTCCTGGCCCAGTCAGGTGGATATGAAGGAGCAGCCATTCTGAAAAGGTGTCCACTCCTGGCCAAATTAGGTGGATATGAAGGAGCAGCCATTCTGAAAAGGTGTCCACTCCTAGTCCAGTCAGCTGATTATGAGAGAACAGCCATTTTGAACAGGTGTCCACTCCGGGCCCAGTCAGCTGATTATGAGAGAGCAGCCATTTTGAAAAGGTGTCCATGCCTGGCCTAGTCAGGTGCATATGAAAGAGCAGCCATTCTGAAAATGTGTGCACTCCTGGACCTGTCAGTTGAATATGAAGGAGCAGCCATTCTGAAAATGTGTCCACTCCTGGCCCAGTCAGCTGATTATGAGAGACCAGCCATATTGAAAAGGTGTCCACTCCTGGCCCAGTCAGCTGATTTTGCTAGAGCAGCAATTTTGAAAAGTTGTCCACTCCTGTCCCAGTCAGCTGATTATGAATGAGCAGCCATTTTCAAAATGTGTCCACTCCTGGCCCAGTAAGCTCATTATAAGAGAGCAGCCATTTTGAAAAAGTGTCCACTCCTGGCGCAGTCAGGTGGATGTGAAGGAGCAGCCGTTCTGAAAAAGTGATCAATCCTTTCCCAGTCTGCTGATTAAGAGAGAACAGCCATTCTGAAAAGGTGTCAACTCCTGGCCCTGTCAGCTGAATGTGTGAGAACAGCCTTTTTGAAAAGGTGTCCTATCGTGGCCCAATCAGCTGATTATGAGTGAGCAGCCATTTTGAAAAGGTGTCCACTCCTGGCCTAGTCAGGTGGATATGAAGGAGCAGCCATTCTGAAAAGGTTTCCACTCCTGGTCCAGTCTGCTGATTATGAGAGAATAGCCATTTTGAAAAGGTGTCCACTCCTGGCCAGGTAGTTATATATGAAGGAGCAGCCATTTTGAAAAGGTGACCACTCCTGGCCCAGTCAGCTGATTATGAGAGAGCAACCATTCTGAAAAGGTGTCAACTCCTGGCCCAGTCAGCTGAATGTGTGAGAACAGCCATTTTGAAAAGGTGTCCTATCGTGGCCCAATCAGCTGATTATGATAGAGCAGCCATTTTGAAAAGGTGTCCACTACTGGCCTAGTCAGGTGGATATGAAGGAGCAGCCATTCTGAAAAGGTGTCCACTCCAGGCCCAGTCAGCTGATTATGAGAGAACAGCAATTCCGAAAAGGTGTCCAGTCCTGGCCCAGTCAGCTGATTATGAGAGAACAGTCATTTTGAAAAAGTGTCCACTAATGGCCTAGGCAGGTGGATATGAAGGAGCAGCCATTCTGAAAAGGTGTCCACTCCTGGCCCAGTCAGCTGATTATGAGAGAGCAGCTATTTTGAAAAAGTGTGCACTCCTGGCATAGGCAGGTGGATATGAGAGAGCAGCCATTTTGAAAAGGTATCCACTCCTGGCCCAGTCAGGTGGATATGAAGGAGCAGCCATTCTGAAAAGGTGTCCACTCCTGGCCTAGTCAGCTGATTATGAGAGAACAGCCATTCGGAAAAGGTGTCCACTCATGGCCCAGTCAGCTGATTATGAGAGAACAGCCATTCGGAAAAGGTGTCCACTCCTGCCCTAGTCAGGTGAAAGAGCAGCCATTCTGAAAAGGTGTCCACTCATGGCCCAGTCAGCTGATTGTGAGAGAACAGCCATTCCGAAAAGGTGTCGAGTCCTGTCCCAGTCAGCTGATTATGAGAGAGCAGCCATTCTGAAAAGGTGTCTGCTCCTGGCTAGTGAGGTGGATATGAAGGAGCAGCCAATCTGAAAAGGTGTCCACTCCTAGTCCAGTCAGCTGATTATGAGAGAACAGCCATATTGAAAAGGTGTCCACTCCTGGCCCAGTCTGCTGATTATGAGAGAACAGCCATATTGAAAAGGTGTCCACTCCTGGCCCAGTCTGCTGATTATGAGAGAACAGCCATTTTGAAAATCTGTCCACTCCTGGCCCAGTCTGCTGATTATGAGAGAGCAGCCATTTTGAAAAGGTGTCCACGCCTGGCCTAGTCAGGTGCATATGAACGAGCAGCCATTCTGAAAAGGTGTGCACTCCTGGACCAGTCAGCTGATAATGAAAGAACAGCCATTTTCAAAATGTGTCCACTCCTGGCACAGTAAGCTCATTAAAAGAGAGCAGCCATTTTGAAAAGATGGCCACTCCTGGCGCAGTCTGGTGGATGTGAAGGAGCAGCCGTTCTGAAAAAGTGACCAATCCTTTCCCAGTCAGCTGATTACAAGTGAACAGCCATTCTGAAAAGGTGTCCACTCCTGGCCTAGAAAGGTGGATATGAAGGAGCAGCCATTCCGAAAAGGTGTCAACTCCTGGCGCAGTCAGCTGATTATGAGAGAGCAGCCATTTTGAAAAGGTGTCTACTCCTGGCCCAGTCAGCTGATTATGGGAGAGCAGCCATTTTGAAAAGGTATCCACTCCTGGCCCAGTCAGGTGGATATGAAGGAGCAGCCATTCTGAAAAGGTGTCCACTCATGGCCCAGTCAGCTGATTATGAGAGAACAGCCATTCAGAAAAGGTGTCCACTCCTGCCCTAGTCAGGTGAAGGAGCAGCCATTCTGAAAGGGTGTCCACTCATGGCCCAGTCAGCTGATTGTGAGAGAACAGCCATTCCAAAAAGGTGTCGAGTCCTGTCCCAGTCAGCTGATTATGAGAGAACAGCCATTTTGAATAGGTGTCCACTCCTGGCCCAGTCAGGTGGATATGAAGGAGCAGCCATTCTGAAAAGGTATCCACTCCTGGCCCAGTCAGCTGATTATGAGAGAGCAGCCATTCTGAAAAGGTGTCCACTCCTGACCCAGTCAGGTGGATATGAAGGAGCAGCCATTCTGAAAAGGTGTCCACTCCTGGCCCAGTCAGCTGATTATGAGAGAGCAGCCATTTTGAAAAGGTGTCCACTCCTAGCCAAATCAGGTGGATATGAAGGAGCAGCCATTCTGAAAATATGTCCACTCCTGGCCCAATCAGCGGATTATGAGAGAGCAGCCATTCTGAAAAGGTGTCCACTCCTGGCCCAGTGAGCTGATAATGGGAGAGCAGCCATTTTGAAAAGGTGTCCACTCCTGCCCTAGTCAGCTGATTATGAGAGAACAGCCATGTTGAAAAGGTGTCCACTCCTGGCCTAGAAAGGTGGATATGAAGGAGCAGCCATTCCGAAAAGGTGTCAACTCCTGGCCCAGTCAGCTGATTATGAGAGAGCAGCCATTTTGAAAAGGTGTCCACTCCTGGCCCAGTGAGCTGATAATGGGAGAGCAGCCAGTTTGAAAAGGTGTCCACTCCTGCCCTAGTCAGCTGATTATGAGAGAACAGCCATGTTGAAAAGGTGTCCACTCCTGGCCTAGAAAGGTGGATATGAAGGAGCAGCCATTCCGAAAAGGTGTCAACTCCTGGCGCAGTCAGCTGATTATGAGAGAGCAGCCATTTTGAAAAGGTGTCTACTCCTGGCCCAGTCAGCTGATTATGAGAGAGCAGCCATTCTGAAAAGGTGTCCACTCCTGGCCCAGTCAGGTGGATATGAAGGAGCAGCCATTCTGAAAAGGTGTCCACTCCTGGCCAAATCAGGTAGATATGAAGGAGCAGCCATTCTGAAAACATGTCCACTCCTGGCCCAGTCAGCTGATTATGAGAGAGCAGCCATTCTGAAAAGGTGTCCACTCCTGGCTAGTGAGGTGGATATAAAGGAGCAACCATTCTGAAAAGGTTTCCACTCCTCGCCCAGTCAGGTGGATATGAAGGAGCAGCCATTCTGAAAAGGTGTCCACTCTTAGTCCAGTCAGCTGATTATGAGAGGACAGCCATTTTGAACAGGTGTCCACTCCTGGCCCAGTCAGCTGATTATGATTGAGTAGCCATTTTGAAAAGGTGTCCACGCCTGGCCTAGTCAGGTGCATATGAACGAGCAGCCATTCTGAAAAGGTGTGCACTCCTGGACCTGTCAGTTGAATATGAAGGAGCAGCCATTCTGAAAATGTGTCCACTCCTGGCCCAGTCAGCTGATTATGAGAGACCAGCCATATTGAAAAGGTGTCCACTCCTGGCCCTGTCAGCTGATTTTGCAAGAGCAGCAATTTTGAAAAGGTGTCCACTACTGTCCCAGTCAGCTGATTATGAAAGAGCAGCCATTTTCAAAATGTGTCCACTCCTGGACCAGTCAGCTCATTATAAGAGAGCAGCCATTTTGAAAAGGTGTCCACTCCTGGCGCAGTCAGGTGGATGTGAAGGAGCAGCCGTTCTGAAAAAGTGACCAATCCTTTCCCTGTCAGCTGATTATGAGAGAACAGCCATTTTGAAAAGGTGTCCACTCCTGTCCCAGTCAGTTATATATGAAGGAGCAGCCATTTTGAAAAGGTGACCACTCCTGGCCCAGTCAGCTGATTATGAGAGAGCAACCATTCTGAAAAGGTGTTAACTCCTGGCCCAGTCAGTTGAATGTGTGAGAACAGCCATTTTGAAAAGGTGTCCTATCGTGGCTCAATCAGCTGATTATGAGAGAGCAGCCATTTTGAAAAGGTGTCCACTCCTGGCCTAGTCAGGTGGATATGAAGGAGCAACCATTCTGAAAAGGTTTCCACTCCTGGCCCAGTCTGCTGATTATGAGAGAACAGCCATTTTGAAAAGGTGTCCACTCCTGGCCAGGCAGTTATATATGAAGGAGCAGCCATTTTGAAAAGGTGACCACTCCTGGCCCAGTCAGCTGATTATGAGAGAGCAACCATTCTGAAAAGGTGTCAACTCCTGGACCAGTCAGCTGAATGTGTGAGAACAGCCATTTTGAAAAGGTGTCCTATCGTGGCCCAATCAGCTGATTATGAAAGAGCAGCCATTTTGAAAAGGTGTCCACTACTGGCCTAGTCAGGTGGATATGAAGGAGCAGCCATTCTGAAAAGGTGTCCACTCCATGCCCAGTCAGCTGATTATGAGAGAACAGCCATTCCAAAAAGGTGTCCAGTCCTGGCCCAGTCAGCTGATTATGAGAGAACAGTCATTTGAAAAAGTGTCCACTAATGGCCTAGTCAGGTGGTTATGAAGGAGCAGCCATTCTGAAAAGGTGTCCACTCCTGGCCCAGTCAGCTGATTATGAGAGAGCAGCCATTTTGAAAAAGTGTGCACTCCTGGCATAGGCAGGTGGATATGAGAGAGCAGCCATTTTGAAAAGGTATCCACTCCTGGCCCAGTCAGGTGGATATGAAGGAGCAGCCATTCTGAAAAGGTGTCCACTCCTGGCCTAGTCAGCTGATTATGAGAGAACAGCCATTCGGAAAAGGTGTCCACTCATGGCCCAGTCAGGTGATTATGAGAGAACAGCCATTCGGAAAAGGTGTCCACTCCTGCCCTAGTCAGGTGAAAGAGCAGCCATTCTGAAAAGGTGTCCACTCATGGCCCAGTCAGCTGATTGTGAGAGAACAGCCATTCCGAAAAGGTGTCGAGTCCTGTCCCAGTCAGCTGATTATGAGAGAACAGCCATTTTGAATAGGTGTCCATTCCTGGCCTAGTCAGGTGGATATGAAGGAGCAGCCATTCTGAAAAGGTGTCCACTCCTGGCCCAGTCAGCTGATTATGAGAGAGCAGCCATTCTGAAAAGTTGTCCACTCCTGGCCCGGTCAGGTGGATATGAAGGAGCAGCCATTCTGAAAAGGTGTCCACTCCTGGCCCAGTCAGCTGATTATGAGAGAGCAGCCATTTTGAAAAGGTGTCCACTCCTGGCCAAATCAGGTGGATATGAAGGAGCAGCCATTCTGAAAACATGTCCACTCCTGGCCCAGTCAGCTGATTATGAGAGAGCAGCCATTCTGAAAAGGTGTGCACTCCTGGCTAGTGAGGTGGATATGAAGGAGCAGCCAATCTGAAAAGGTGTCCACTCCTAGTCCAGTCAGCTGATTATGAGAGAACAGCCATTTTGAGCTGGTGTCCACTCCTGGCCCAGTCAGCTGATTATGAGAGAACAGCCATATTGAAAAGGTGTCCACTCCTGGCCCAGTCTGCTGATTATGAGAGAACAGCCATTTTGAAAATCTGTCCACTCCTGGCCCAGTCTGCTGATTATGAGAGAGCAGCCATTTTGAAAAGGTGTCCACGCCTGGCCTAGTCAGGTGCATATGAACGAGCAGCCATTCTGAAAAGGTGTGCACTCCTGGACCAGTCAGCTGATAATGAAAGAACAGCCATTTTCAAAATGTGTCCACTCCTGGCCCAGTGAGCTGATAATGGGAGAGCAGCCATAGGTGTCCACTCCTGGCTAGTGAGGTGGATATAAAGGAGCAACCATTCTGAAAAGGTATCCACTCCTCGCCCAGTCAGGTGGATATGAAGGAGCAGCCATTCTGAAAAGGTGTCCACTCCTAGTCCAGTCAGCTGATTATGAGAGGACAGCCATTTTGAACAGGTGTCCACTCCTGGCCCAGTGAGCTGATAATGAGAGAGCATCCATTTTGAAAAGGTGTCCACTCCTGGCTATGTCAGCTGATTATGAGAGAACAGCCATTCTGAAAAGGTGTCCACTCCCGGCCTAGAAAGGTGGATATGAAGGAGCAGCCATTCCGAAAAGGTGTCAACTCCTGGCCCAGTCAGATGATTATGAGTGAGCAGCCATTTTGAAAAGGTGTCCACTCCTGGCCCAGTGAGCTGATAATGGGAGAGCAGCCATTTTGAAAAGGTGTCCACTCCTGCCCTAGTCAGCTGATTATGAGAGAACAGCCATGTTGAAAAGGTGTCCACTCCTGGCCTAGAAAGGTGGATATGAAGGAGCAGCCATTCCGAAAAGGTGTCAACTCCTGGCCCAGTCAGCTGATTATGAGAGAGCAGCCATTTTGAAAAGGTGTCTACTCCTGGCCCAGTCAGCTGATTATGGGAGAGCAGCCATTTTGAAAAAGTGTCCACTCCTGGCCTAGTCAGGTGGATATGAGAGAGCAGCAATTTTGAAAAGGTATCCACTCCTGGCCCAGTCAGGTGGATATGAAGGAGCAGCCATTCTGAAAAGGTGTCCACTCATGGCCCAGTCAGCTGATTGTGAGAGAACAGCCATTCCGAAAAGGTGTCGAGTCCTGTCCCAGTCAGCTGATTATGAGAGAACAGCCATTTTGAATAGGTGTCCACTCCTGGCCTAGTCAGGTGGATATGAAGGAGCAGCCATTCTGAAAAGGTATCCACTCCTGTCCCAGTCAGCTGATTATGAGAGAGCAGCCATTCTGAAAAGGTGTCCACTCCTGGCCCAGTCAGGTGGATATGAAGGAGCAGCCATTCTGAAAAGGTGTCCACTCCTGGCCCAGTCAGCTGATTATGAGAGAGCAGCCATTTTGAAAAGGTGTCCACTCCTGGCCAAATCAGGTGGATATGAAGGAGCAGCCATTCTGAAAACATGTCCACTCCTGGCCAAGTCAGCTGATTATGAGAGAGCAGCCATTCTGAAAAGGTGTCCACTCCTGGCCCAGTGAGCTGATAATGGGAGAGCAGCCATTTTGAAAAGGTGTCCACTCCTGCCCTAGTCAGCTGATTATGAGAGAACAGCCATGTTGAAAAGGTGTCCACTCCTGGCCTAGAAAGGTGGATATGAAGGAGCAGCCATTCCGAAAAGGTGTCAACTCCTGGCCCAGTCAGCTGATTATGAGAGAGCAGCCATTTTGAAAAGGTGTCCACTCCTGGCCCAGTGAGCTGATAATGGGAGAGCAGCCATTTTGAAAAGGTGTCCACTCCTGCCCTAGTCAGCTGATTATGAGAGAACAGCCATGTTGAAAAGGTGTCCACTCCTGGCCTAGAAAGGTGGATATGAAGGAGCAGCCATTCCGAAAAGGTGTCAACTCCTGGCCCAGTCAGCTGATTGTGAGAGAACAGCCATTCCGTAAAGGTGTCTACTCCTGGCCCAGTCAGCTGATTATGGGAGAGCAGCCATTTTGAAAAAGTGTCCACTCCTGGCCTAGTCAGGCGGATATGAGAGAGCAGCAATTTTGAAAAGGTATCCACCACTGGCCCAGTCAGGTGGATATGAAGGAGCAGCCATTCTGAAAAGGTGTCCACTCATGGCCCAGTCAGCTGATTATGAGAGAACAGCCATTCGGAAAAGGTGTCAACTCCTGCCCTAGTCAGGTGAAGGAGCAGCCATTCTGAAAAGGTGTCCACTCATGGCCCAGTCAGCTGACTGTGAGAGAACAGCCATTCCGTAAAGGTGTCTACTCCTGGCCCAGTCAGCTGATTATGGGAGAGCAGCCATTTTGAAAAAGTTTCCACTCCTGCCCTAGTCAGGTGGATATGAGAGAGCAGCAATTTTGAAAAGGTATACACTCCTGGCCCAGTCAGGTGGATATGAAGGAGCAGCAATTCTGAAAAGGTGTCCACTCATGGCCCAGTCAGCTGATCATGAGAGAACAGCCATTCGGAAAAGGTGTCCACTCCTGCCCTAGTCAGGTGAAGGAGCAGCCATTCTGAAAAGGTGTCCACTCATGGCCCAGTCAGCTGTTTGTGAGAGAACAGCCATTCCGAAAAGGTGTTGAGTCCTGTCCCAGTCAGCTGATTATGAGAGAACAGCCATTTTGAATAGGTGTCCACTCCTGGCCTAGTCAGGTGGACATGAAGGAGCAGCCATTCTGAAAAGGTATCCACTCCTGGCCCAGTCAGCTGATTATGAGAGAGCAGCCATTCTGAAAAGGTGTCTACTCCTGGCCCAGTCAGGTGGATATGAAGGAGCAGCCATTCTGAAAAGGTGTCCACTCCTGGCCCAGTCAGCTGATTATGAGAGAGCAGCCATTTTGAAAAGGTGTCCACTCCTGGCCAAATCAGGTGGATATGAAGGAGCAGCCATTCTGAAAACATGTCCACTCCTGGCCCAGTCAGCTGATTATGAGAGAGCAGCCATTCTGAAAATGTGTCCACTCCTGGCTAGTGAGGTGGATATAAAGGAGCAACCATTCTGAAAAGGTTTCCACTCCTCGCCCAGTCAGGTGGATATGAAGGAGCAGCCATTCTGAAAAGGTGTCCACTCCTAGTCCAGTCAGCTGATTATGAGAGAACAGCCATTTTGAACAGGTGTCCACTCCTGGCCCAGTCAGCTGATTATGAGAGATCAGCCATATTGAAAAGGTGTCCACTATTGGACCAGTCTGATGATTATGAGAGAACAGCCATTTTGAAAATCTGTCCACTCCTGGTCCAGTCAGGTGCATATGAACGAGCAGCCATTCTGAAAAGGTGTGCACTCCTGGTGCAGTCAGGTGGATGTGAAGGAGCAGCCGTTCTGAAAAAGTGACCAATCCTTTCCCAGTCAGCTGATTATGAGAGAACAGCCATTCTGAAAAGGTTTCCACTCCTGGCCCAGTCTGCTGATTATGAGAGAACAGCCATTTTGAAAAGGTGTCCACTCCTGGCCCAGTCAGCTGATAATGGGAGAGCAGCCATGTTTAAAAGGTGTCCACTCCTGGCCTAGAAAGGTGGATATGAAGGAGCAGCCATTCCGAAAAGGTGTCAACTCCTGGCGCAGTCAGCTGATTATGAGAGAGCAGCCATTTTGAAAAGGTGTCTACTCCTGGCCCAGTCAGCTGTTTATGGGAGAGCAGCCATTTTGAAAAGGTATCCACTCCTGGCCCAGTCAGGTGGATATGAAGAAGCAGCCATTCTGAAAAGGTGTCCACTCATGGCCCAGTCAGCTGATTATGAGAGAACAGCCATTCGGAAAAGGTGTCCACTCCTGCCCTAGTCAGGTGAAGGAGCAGCCATTCTGAAAGGGTGTCCACTCATGGCCCAGTCAGCTGATTGTGAGAGAACAGCCATTCCAAAAAGGTGTCGAGTCCTGTCCCAGTCAGCTGATTATGAGAGAACAGCCATTTTGAATAGGTGTCCACTCCTGGCCCAGTCAGGTGGATATGAAGGAGCAGCCATTCTGAAAAGGTATCCACTCCTGGCCCAGTCAGCTGATTATGAGAGAGCAGCCATTCTGAAAAGGTGTCCACTCCTGGCCCAGTCAGGTGGATATGAAGGAGCAGCCATTCTGAAAAGGTGTCCACTCCTGGCCCAGTCAGCTGATTATGAGAGAGCAGCCATTTTGAAAAGGTGTCCACTCCTAGCCAAATCAGGTGGATATGAAGGAGCAGCCATTCTGAAAATATGTCCACTCCTGGCCCAATCAGCTGATTATGAGAGAGCAGCCATTCTGAAAAGGTGTCCACTCCTGGCCCAGTGAGCTGATAATGGGAGAGCAGCCATTTTGAAAAGGTGTCCACTCCTGCCCTAGTCAGCTGATTATGAGAGAACAGCCATGTTGAAAAGGTGTCCACTCCTGGCCTAGAAAGGTGGATATGAAGGAGCAGCCATTCCGAAAAGGTGTCAACTCCTGGCCCAGTCAGCTGATTATGAGAGAGCAGCCATTTTGAAAAGGTGTCCACTCCTGGCCCAGTGAGCTGATAATGGGAGAGCAGCCATTTTGAAAAGGTGTCCACTCCTGCCCTAGTCAGCTGATTATGAGAGAACAGCCATGTTGAAAAGGTGTCCACTCCTGGCCTAGAAAGGTGGATATGAAGGAGCAGCCATTCCGAAAAGGTGTCAACTCCTGGCGCAGTCAGCTGATTATGAGAGAGCAGCCATTTTGAAAAGGTGTCTACTCCTGGCCCAGTCAGCTGATTATGGGAGAGCAGACATTTTGAAAAAGTGTCCACTCCTGGCCTAGTCAGGCGGAAATGAGAGAGCAGCAATTTTGAAAAGGTATCCACTCCTGGCCCAGTCAGGTGGATATGAAGGAGCAGCCATTCTGAAAAGGTGTCCACTCATGGCCCAGTCAGCTGATTATGAGAGAACAGCCATTCGGAAAAGGTGTCCACTCCTGCCCTAGTCAGGTGAAGGAGCAGCCATTCTGAAAAGGTGTCCACTCATGGCCCAGTCAGCTGATTGTGAGAGAACAGACATTCCAAAAAGGTGTCTACTCCTGGCCCAGTCAGCTGATTATGGGAGAGCAGCCATTTTGAAAAAGTTTCCACTCCTGGCCTAGTCAGGTGGATATGAGAGAGCAGCAATTTTGAAAAGGTATACACTCCTGGCCTAGTCAGGTGGATATGAAGGAGCAGCAATTCTGAAAAGGTGTCCACTCATGGCCCAGTCAGCTGATTATGAGAGAACAGCCATTCGGAAAAGGTGTCCACTCCTGCCCTAGTCAGGTGAAGGAGCAGCCATTCTGAAAAGGTGTCCACTCATGGCCCAGTCAGCTGATTGTGAGAGAACAGCCATTCCGAAAAGGTGTCGAGTCCTGTCCCAGTCAGCTGATTATGAGAGAACAGCCATTTTGAATAGGTGTCCACTCCTGGCCTAGTCAGGTGGACATGAAGGAGCAGCCATTCTGAAAAGGTATCCACTCCTGGCCCAGTCAGCTGATTATGAGAGAGCAGCCATTCTGAAAAGGTGTCCACTCCTGGCCCAGTCAGGTGGATATGAAGGAGCAGCCATTCTGAAAAGGTGTCCACTCCTGGCCAAATCAGGTAGATATGAAGGAGCAGCCATTCTGAAAACATGTCCACTCCTGGCCCAGTCAGCTGATTATGAGAGAGCAGCCATTCTGAAAAGGTGTCCACTCCTGGCTAGTGAGGTGGATATAAAGGAGCAACCATTCTGAAAAGGTTTCCACTCCTCGCCCAGTCAGGTGGATATGAAGGAGCAGCCATTCTGAAAAGGTGTCCACTCCTAGTCCAGTCAGCTGATTATGAGAGGACAGCCATTTTGAACAGGTGTCCACTCCTGGCCCAGTCAGCTGATTATGATTGAGTAGCCATTTTGAAAAGGTGTCCACGCCTGGCCTAGTCAGGTGCATATGAACGAGCAGCCATTCTGAAAAGGTGTGCACTCCTGGACCTGTCAGTTGAATATGAAGGAGCAGCCATTCTGAAAATGTGTCCACTCCTGGCCCAGTCAGCTGATTATGAGAGACCAGCCATATTGAAAAGGTGTCCACTCCTGGCCCTGTCAGCTGATTTTGCAAGAGCAGCAATTTTGAAAAGGTGTCCACTACTGTCCCAGTCAGCTGATTATGAAAGAGCAGCCATTTTCAAAATGTGTCCACTCCTGGACCAGTCAGCTCATTATAAGAGAGCAGCCATTTTGAAAAGGTGTCCACTCCTGGCGCAGTCAGGTGGATGTGAAGGAGCAGCCGTTCTGAAAAAGTGACCAATCCTTTCCCTGTCAGCTGATTATGAGAGAACAGCCATTTTGAAAAGGTGTCCACTCCTGTCCCAGTCAGTTATATATGAAGGAGCAGCCATTTTGAAAAGGTGACCACTCCTGGCCCAGTCAGCTGATTATGAGAGAGCAACCATTCTGAAAAGGTGTTAACTCCTGGCCCAGTCAGTTGAATGTGTGAGAACAGCCATTTTGAAAAGGTGTCCTATCGTGGCTCAATCAGCTGATTATGAGAGAGCAGCCATTTTGAAAAGGTGTCCACTCCTGGCCTAGTCAGGTGGATATGAAGGAGCAACCATTCTGAAAAGGTTTCCACTCCTTGCCCAGTCTGCTGATTATGAGAGAACAGCCATTTTGAAAAGGTGTCCACTCCTGGCCAGGCAGTTATATATGAAGGAGCAGCCATTTTGAAAAGGTGACCACTCCTGGCCCAGTCAGCAGATTATGAGAGAGCAACCATTCTGAAAAGGTGTCAACTCCTGGACCAGTCAGCTGAATGTGTGAGAACAGCCATTTTGAAAAGGTGTCCTATCGTGGCCCAATCAGCTGATTATGAAAGAGCAGCCATTTTCAAAAGGTGTCCACTACTGGCCTAGTCAGGTGGATATGAAGGAGCAGCCATTCTAAAAAGGTGTCCACTCCATGCCCAGTCAGCTGATTATGAGAGAACAGCCATTCCAAAAAGGTGTCCAGTCCTGGCCCAGTCAGCTGATTATGAGAGAACAGTCATTTGAAAAAGTGTCCACTAATGGCCTAGTCAGGTGGTTATGAAGGAGCAGCCATTCTGAAAAGGTGTCCACTCCTGGCCCAGTCAGCTGATTATGAGAGAGCAGCCAATTTGAAAAAGTGTGCACTCCTGGCATAGGCAGGTGGATATGAGAGAGCAGCCATTTTGAAAAGGTATCCACTCCTGGCCCAGTCAGGTGGATATGAAGGAGCAGCCATTCTGAAAAGGTGTCCACTCCTGGCCTAGTCAGCTGATTATGAGAGAACAGCCATTCGGAAAAGGTGTCCACTCATGGCCCAGTCAGCTGATTATGAGAGAACAGCCATTCGGAAAAGGTGTCCACTCCTGCCCTAGTCAGGTGAAAGAGCAGCCATTCTGAAAAGGTGTCCACTCATGGCCCAGTCAGCTGATTGTGAGAGAACAGCCATTCCGAAAAGGTGTCGAGTCCTGTCCCAGTCAGCTGATTATGAGAGAACAGCCATTTTGAATAGGTGTCCACTCCTGGCCTAGTCAGGTGGATATGAAGGAGCAGCCATTCTGAAAAGGTGTCCACTCCTGGCCCAGTCAGCTGATTATGAGAGAGCAGCCATTCTGAAAAGGTGTCCACTCCTGGCCCGGTCAGGTGGATATGAAGGAGCAGCCATTCTGAAAAGGTGTCCACTCCTGGCCCAGTCAGCTGATTATGAGAGAGCAGCCATTTTGAAAAGGTGTCCACTCCTGGCCAAATCAGGTGGATATGAAGGAGCAGCCATTCTGAAAACATGTCCACTCCTGGCCCAGTCAGCTGATTATGAGAGAGCAGCCATTCTGAAAAGGTGTGCACTCCTGGCTAGTGAGGTGGATATGAAGGAGCAGCCAATCTGAAAAGGTGTCCACTCCTAGTCCAGTCAGCTGATTATGAGAGAACAGCCATTTTGAGCTGGTGTCCACTCCTGGCCCAGTCAGCTGATTATGAGAGAGCAGCCATTTTGAAAAGGTGTCCACGCCTGGCCTAGTCAGGTGCATTGAACGAGCAGCCATTCTGAAAAGGTGTGCACTCCTGGACCAGTCAGCTGATAATGAAAGAACAGCCATTTTCAAAATGTGTCCTCTCCTGGCCCAGTGAGCTGATAATGGGAGAGCAGCCATTCTGAAAAGGTGTCCACTCCTGGCTAGTGAGGTGGATATAAAGGAGCAACCATTCTGAAAAGGTATCCACTCCTCGCCCAGTCAGGTGGATATGAAGGAGCAGCCATTCTGAAAAGGTGTCCACTCCTAGTCCAGTCAGCTGATTATGAGAGGACAGCCATTTTGAACAGGTGTCCACTCCTGGCCCAGTGAGCTGATAATGAGAGAGCAGCCATTTTGAAAAGGTGTCCACTCCTGGCTATGTCAGCTGATTATGAGAGAACAGCCATTCTGAAAAGGTGTCCACTCCCGGCCTAGAAAGGTGGATATGAAGGAGCAGCCATTCCGAAAAGGTGTCAACTCCTGGCCCAGTCAGCTGATTATGAGTGAGCAGCCATTTTGAAAAGGTGTCCACTCCTGGCCCAGTGAGCTGATAATGGGAGAGCAGCCATTTTGAAAAGGTGTCCACTCCTGCCCTAGTCAGCTGATTATGAGAGAACAGCCATGTTGAAAAGGTGTCCACTCCTGGCCTAGAAAGGTGGATATGAAGGAGCAGCCATTCCGAAAAGGTGTCAACTCCTGGCCCAGTCAGCTGATTATGAGAGAGCAGCCATTTTGAAAAGGTGTCTACTCCTGGCCCAGTCAGCTGATTATGGGAGAGCAGCCATTTTGAAAAAGTGTCCACTCCTGGCCTAGTCAGGTGGATATGAGAGAGCAGCAATTTTGAAAAGGTATCCACTCCTGGCCCAGTCAGGTGGATATGAAGGAGCAGCCATTCTGAAAAGGTGTCCACTCATGGCCCAGTCAGCTGATTGTGAGAGAACAGCCATTCCGAAAAGGTGTCGAGTCCTGTCCCAGTCAGCTGATTATGAGAGAAAAGCCATTTTGAATAGGTGTCCACTCCTGGCCTAGTCAGGTGGATATGAAGGAGCAGCCATTCTGAAAAGGTATCCACTCCTGTCCCAGTCAGCTGATTATGAGAGAGCAGCCATTCTGAAAAGGTGTCCACTCCTGGCCCAGTCAGGTGGATATGAAGGAGCAGCCATTCTGAAAACATGTCCACTCCTGGCCCAGTCAGCTGATTATGAGAGAGCAGCCATTTTGAAAAGGTGTCCACTCCTGGCCAAATCAGGTGGATATGAAGGAGCAGCCATTCTGAAAACATGTCCACTCCTGGCCCAGTCAGCTGATTATGAGAGAGCAGCCATTCTGAAAAGGTGTCCACTCCTGGCCCAGTGAGCTGATAATGGGAGAGCAGCCATATTGAAAAGGTGTCCACTCCTGCCCTAGTCAGCTGATTATGAGAGAACAGCCATGTTGAAAAGGTGTCCACTCCTGGCCTAGAAAGGTGGATATGAAGGAGCAGCCATTCCGAAAAGGTGTCAACTCCTGGCCCAGTCAGCTGATTATGAGAGAGCAGCCATTTTGAAAAGGTGTCTACTCCTGGCCCAGTCAGCTGATTATGGGAGAGCAGCCATTTTGAAAAAGTGTCCACTCCTGGCCTAGTTAGGCGGATATGAGAGAGCAGCAATTTTGAAAAGGTATCCACCACTGGCCCAGTCAGGTGGATATGAAGGAGCAGCCATTCTGAAAAGGTGTCCACTCATGGCCCAGTCAGCTGATTATGAGAGAACAGCCATTCGGAAAAGGTGTCAACTCCTGCCCTAGTCAGGTGAAGGAGCAGCCATTCTGAAAAGGTGTCCACTCATGGCCCAGTCAGCTGACTGTGAGAGAACAGCCATTCCGTAAAGGTGTCTACTCCTGGCCCAGTCAGCTGATTATGGGAGAGCAGCCATTTTGAAAAAGTTTCCACTCCTGCCCTAGTCAGGTGGATATGAGAGAGCAGCAGTTTTGAAAAGGTATACACTCCTGGCCCAGTCAGGTGGATATGAAGGAGCAGCAATTCTGAAAAGGTGTCCACTCATGGCCCAGTCAGCTGATCATGAGAGAACAGCCATTCGGAAAAGGTGTCCACTCCTGCCCTAGTCAGGTGAAGGAGCAGCCATTCTGAAAAGGTGTCCACTCATGGCCCAGTCAGCTGATTGTGAGAGAACAGCCATTCCGAAAAGGTGTCGAGTCCTGTCCCAGTCAGCTGATTATGAGAGAACAGCCATTTTGAATAGGTGTCCACTCCTGGCCTAGTCAGGTGGACATGAAGGAGCAGCCATTTTGAAAAGGTGTCTACTCCTGGCCCAGTCAGCTGTTTATGGGAGAGCAGCCATTTTGAAAAGGTATCCACTCCTGGCCCAGTCAGGTGGATATGAAGAAGCAGCCATTCTGAAAAGGTGTCCACTCATGGCCCAGTCAGCTGATTATGAGAGAACAGCCATTCGGAAAAGGTGTCCACTCCTGCCCTAGTCAGGTGAAGGAGCAGCCATTCTGAAAGGGTGTCCACTCATGGCCCAGTCAGCTGATTGTGAGAGAACAGCCATTCCAAAAAGGTGTCGAGTCCTGTCCCAGTCAGCTGATTATGAGAGAACAGCCATTTTGAATAGGTGTCCACTCCTGGCCCAGTCAGGTGGATATGAAGGAGCAGCCATTCTGAAAAGGTATCCACTCCTGGCCCAGTCAGCTGATTATGAGAGAGCAGCCATTCTGAAAAGGTGTCCACTCCTGGCCCAGTCAGGTGGATATGAAGGAGCAGCCATTCTGAAAAGGTGTCCACTCCTGGCCCAGTCAGCTGATTATGAGAGAGCAGCCATTTTGAAAAGGTGTCCACTCCTAGCCAAATCAGGTGGATATGAAGGAGCAGCCATTCTGAAAATATGTCCACTCCTGGCCCAATCAGCTGATTATGAGAGAGCAGCCATTCTGAAAAGGTGTCCACTCCTGGCCCAGTGAGCTGATAATGGGAGAGCAGCCATTTTGAAAAGGTGTCCACTCCTGCCCTAGTCAGCTGATTATGAGAGAACAGCCATGTTGAAAAGGTGTCCACTCCTGGCCTAGAAAGGTGGATATGAAGGAGCAGCCATTCCGAAAAGGTGTCAACTCCTGGCCCAGTCAGCTGATTATGAGAGAGCAGCCATTTTGAAAAGGTGTCCACTCCTGGCCCAGTGAGCTGATAATGGGAGAGCAGCCATTTTGAAAAGGTGTCCACTCCTGCCCTAGTCAGCTGATTATGAGAGAACAGCCATGTTGAAAAGGTGTCCACTCCTGGCCTAGAAAGGTGGATATGAAGGAGCAGCCATTCCGAAAAGGTGTCAACTCCTGGCGCAGTCAGCTGATTATGAGAGAGCAGCCATTTTGAAAAGGTGTCTACTCCTGGCCCAGTCAGCTGATTATGGGAGAGCAGACATTTTGAAAAAGTGTCCACTCCTGGCCTAGTCAGGCGGAAATGAGAGAGCAGCAATTTTGAAAAGGTATCCACTCCTGGCCCAGTCAGGTGGATATGAAGGAGCAGCCATTCTGAAAAGGTGTCCACTCATGGCCCAGTCAGCTGATTATGAGAGAACAGCCATTCGGAAAAGGTGTCCACTCCTGCCCTAGTCAGGTGAAGGAGCAGCCATTCTGAAAAGGTGTCCACTCATGGCCCAGTCAGCTGATTGTGAGAGAACAGACATTCCAAAAAGGTGTCTACTCCTGGCCCAGTCAGCTGATTATGGGAGAGCAGCCATTTTGAAAAAGTTTCCACTCCTGGCCTAGTCAGGTGGATATGAGAGAGCAGCAATTTTGAAAAGGTATACACTCCTGGCCTAGTCAGGTGGATATGAAGGAGCAGCAATTCTGAAAAGGTGTCCACTCATGGCCCAGTCAGCTGATTATGAGAGAACAGCCATTCGGAAAAGGTGTCCACTCCTGCCCTAGTCAGGTGAAGGAGCAGCCATTCTGAAAAGGTGTCCACTCATGGCCCAGTCAGCTGATTGTGAGAGAACAGCCATTCCGAAAAGGTGTCGAGTCCTGTCCCAGTCAGCTGATTATGAGAGAACAGCCATTTTGAATAGGTGTCCACTCCTGGCCTAGTCAGGTGGACATGAAGGAGCAGCCATTCTGAAAAGGTATCCACTCCTGGCCCAGTCAGCTGATTATGAGAGAGCAGCCATTCTGAAAAGGTGTCCACTCCTGGCCCAGTCAGGTGGATATGAAGGAGCAGCCATTCTGAAAAGGTGTCCACTCCTGGCCAAATCAGGTAGATATGAAGGAGCAGCCATTCTGAAAACATGTCCACTCCTGGCCCAGTCAGCTGATTATGAGAGAGCAGCCATTCTGAAAAGGTGTCCACTCCTGGCTAGTGAGGTGGATATAAAGGAGCAACCATTCTGAAAAGGTTTCCACTCCTCGCCCAGTCAGGTGGATATGAAGGAGCAGCCATTCTGAAAAGGTGTCCACTCCTAGTCCAGTCAGCTGATTATGAGAGGACAGCCATTTTGAACAGGTGTCCACTCCTGGCCCAGTCAGCTGATTATGATTGAGTAGCCATTTTGAAAAGGTGTCCACGCCTGGCCTAGTCAGGTGCATATGAACGAGCAGCCATTCTGAAAAGGTGTGCACTCCTGGACCTGTCAGTTGAATATGAAGGAGCAGCCATTCTGAAAATGTGTCCACTCCTGGCCCAGTCAGCTGATTATGAGAGACCAGCCATATTGAAAAGGTGTCCACTCCTGGCCCTGTCAGCTGATTTTGCAAGAGCAGCAATTTTGAAAAGGTGTCCACTACTGTCCCAGTCAGCTGATTATGAAAGAGCAGCCATTTTCAAAATGTGTCCACTCCTGGACCAGTCAGCTCATTATAAGAGAGCAGCCATTTTGAAAAGGTGTCCACTCCTGGCGCAGTCAGGTGGATGTGAAGGAGCAGCCGTTCTGAAAAAGTGACCAATCCTTTCCCTGTCAGCTGATTATGAGAGAACAGCCATTTTGAAAAGGTGTCCACTCCTGTCCCAGTCAGTTATATATGAAGGAGCAGCCATTTTGAAAAGGTGACCACTCCTGGCCCAGTCAGCTGATTATGAGAGAGCAACCATTCTGAAAAGGTGTTAACTCCTGGCCCAGTCAGTTGAATGTGTGAGAACAGCCATTTTGAAAAGGTGTCCTATCGTGGCTCAATCAGCTGATTATGAGAGAGCAGCCATTTTGAAAAGGTGTCCACTCCTGGCCTAGTCAGGTGGATATGAAGGAGCAACCATTCTGAAAAGGTTTCCACTCCTTGCCCAGTCTGCTGATTATGAGAGAACAGCCATTTTGAAAAGGTGTCCACTCCTGGCCAGGCAGTTATATATGAAGGAGCAGCCATTTTGAAAAGGTGACCACTCCTGGCCCAGTCAGCAGATTATGAGAGAGCAACCATTCTGAAAAGGTGTCAACTCCTGGACCAGTCAGCTGAATGTGTGAGAACAGCCATTTTGAAAAGGTGTCCTATCGTGGCCCAATCAGCTGATTATGAAAGAGCAGCCATTTTCAAAAGGTGTCCACTACTGGCCTAGTCAGGTGGATATGAAGGAGCAGCCATTCTAAAAAGGTGTCCACTCCATGCCCAGTCAGCTGATTATGAGAGAACAGCCATTCCAAAAAGGTGTCCAGTCCTGGCCCAGTCAGCTGATTATGAGAGAACAGTCATTTGAAAAAGTGTCCACTAATGGCCTAGTCAGGTGGTTATGAAGGAGCAGCCATTCTGAAAAGGTGTCCACTCCTGGCCCAGTCAGCTGATTATGAGAGAGCAGCCAATTTGAAAAAGTGTGCACTCCTGGCATAGGCAGGTGGATATGAGAGAGCAGCCATTTTGAAAAGGTATCCACTCCTGGCCCAGTCAGGTGGATATGAAGGAGCAGCCATTCTGAAAAGGTGTCCACTCCTGGCCTAGTCAGCTGATTATGAGAGAACAGCCATTCGGAAAAGGTGTCCACTCATGGCCCAGTCAGCTGATTATGAGAGAACAGCCATTCGGAAAAGGTGTCCACTCCTGCCCTAGTCAGGTGAAAGAGCAGCCATTCTGAAAAGGTGTCCACTCATGGCCCAGTCAGCTGATTGTGAGAGAACAGCCATTCCGAAAAGGTGTCGAGTCCTGTCCCAGTCAGCTGATTATGAGAGAACAGCCATTTTGAATAGGTGTCCACTCCTGGCCTAGTCAGGTGGATATGAAGGAGCAGCCATTCTGAAAAGGTGTCCACTCCTGGCCCAGTCAGCTGATTATGAGAGAGCAGCCATTCTGAAAAGGTGTCCACTCCTGGCCCGGTCAGGTGGATATGAAGGAGCAGCCATTCTGAAAAGGTGTCCACTCCTGGCCCAGTCAGCTGATTATGAGAGAGCAGCCATTTTGAAAAGGTGTCCACTCCTGGCCAAATCAGGTGGATATGAAGGAGCAGCCATTCTGAAAACATGTCCACTCCTGGCCCAGTCAGCTGATTATGAGAGAGCAGCCATTCGGAAAAGGTGTCCACTCCTGCCCTAGTCAGGTGAAGGAGCAGCCATTCTGAAAGGGTGTCCACTCATGGCCCAGTCAGCTGATTGTGAGAGAACAGCCATTCCAAAAAGGTGTCGAGTCCTGTCCCAGTCAGCTGATTATGAGAGAACAGCCATTTTGAATAGGTGTCCACTCCTGGCCCAGTCAGGTGGATATGAAGGAGCAGCCATTCTGAAAAGGTATCCACTCCTGGCCCAGTCAGCTGATTATGAGAGAGCAGCCATTCTGAAAAGGTGTCCACTCCTGGCCCAGTCAGGTGGATATGAAGGAGCAGCCATTCTGAAAAGGTGTCCACTCCTGGCCCAGTCAGCTGATTATGAGAGAGCAGCCATTTTGAAAAGGTGTCCACTCCTAGCCAAATCAGGTGGATATGAAGGAGCAGCCATTCTGAAAATATGTCCACTCCTGGCCCAATCAGCTGATTATGAGAGAGCAGCCATTCTGAAAAGGTGTCCACTCCTGGCCCAGTGAGCTGATAATGGGAGAGCAGCCATTTTGAAAAGGTGTCCACTCCTGCCCTAGTCAGCTGATTATGAGAGAACAGCCATGTTGAAAAGGTGTCCACTCCTGGCCTAG
This sequence comes from Hemicordylus capensis, assembly GCF_027244095.1. Taxonomy (NCBI): domain Eukaryota; kingdom Metazoa; phylum Chordata; class Lepidosauria; order Squamata; family Cordylidae; genus Hemicordylus; species Hemicordylus capensis. Next base: position 8,951,937 of record NC_069668.1, on the reverse strand, counting down.
AAAGGTGGATATGAAGGAGCAGCCATTCCGAAAAGGTGTCAACTCCTGGCCCAGTCAGCTGATTATGAGAGAGCAGCCATTTTGAAAAGGTGTCCACTCCTGGCCCAGTGAGCTGATAATGGGAGAGCAGCCATTTTGAAAAGGTGTCCACTCCTGCCCTAGTCAGCTGATTATGAGAGAACAGCCATGTTGAAAAGGTGTCCACTCCTGGCCTAGAAAGGTGGATATGAAGGAGCAGCCATTCCGAAAAGGTGTCAACTCCTGGCGCAGTCAGCTGATTATGAGAGAGCAGCCATTTTGAAAAGGTGTCTACTCCTGGCCCAGTCAGCTGATTATGGGAGAGCAGACATTTTGAAAAAGTGTCCACTCCTGGCCTAGTCAGGCGGAAATGAGAGAGCAGCAATTTTGAAAAGGTATCCACTCCTGGCCCAGTCAGGTGGATATGAAGGAGCAGCCATTCTGAAAAGGTGTCCACTCATGGCCCAGTCAGCTGATTATGAGAGAACAGCCATTCGGAAAAGGTGTCCACTCCTGCCCTAGTCAGGTGAAGGAGCAGCCATTCTGAAAAGGTGTCCACTCATGGCCCAGTCAGCTGATTGTGAGAGAACAGACATTCCAAAAAGGTGTCTACTCCTGGCCCAGTCAGCTGATTATGGGAGAGCAGCCATTTTGAAAAAGTTTCCACTCCTGGCCTAGTCAGGTGGATATGAGAGAGCAGCAATTTTGAAAAGGTATACACTCCTGGCCTAGTCAGGTGGATATGAAGGAGCAGCAATTCTGAAAAGGTGTCCACTCATGGCCCAGTCAGCTGATTATGAGAGAACAGCCATTCGGAAAAGGTGTCCACTCCTGCCCTAGTCAGGTGAAGGAGCAGCCATTCTGAAAAGGTGTCCACTCATGGCCCAGTCAGCTGATTGTGAGAGAACAGCCATTCCGAAAAGGTGTCGAGTCCTGTCCCAGTCAGCTGATTATGAGAGAACAGCCATTTTGAATAGGTGTCCACTCCTGGCCTAGTCAGGTGGACATGAAGGAGCAGCCATTCTGAAAAGGTATCCACTCCTGGCCCAGTCAGCTGATTATGAGAGAGCAGCCATTCTGAAAAGGTGTCCACTCCTGGCCCAGTCAGGTGGATATGAAGGAGCAGCCATTCTGAAAAGGTGTCCACTCCTGGCCAAATCAGGTAGATATGAAGGAGCAGCCATTCTGAAAACATGTCCACTCCTGGCCCAGTCAGCTGATTATGAGAGAGCAGCCATTCTGAAAAGGTGTCCACTCCTGGCTAGTGAGGTGGATATAAAGGAGCAACCATTCTGAAAAGGTTTCCACTCCTCGCCCAGTCAGGTGGATATGAAGGAGCAGCCATTCTGAAAAGGTGTCCACTCCTAGTCCAGTCAGCTGATTATGAGAGGACAGCCATTTTGAACAGGTGTCCACTCCTGGCCCAGTCAGCTGATTATGATTGAGTAGCCATTTTGAAAAGGTGTCCACGCCTGGCCTAGTCAGGTGCATATGAACGAGCAGCCATTCTGAAAAGGTGTGCACTCCTGGACCTGTCAGTTGAATATGAAGGAGCAGCCATTCTGAAAATGTGTCCACTCCTGGCCCAGTCAGCTGATTATGAGAGACCAGCCATATTGAAAAGGTGTCCACTCCTGGCCCTGTCAGCTGATTTTGCAAGAGCAGCAATTTTGAAAAGGTGTCCACTACTGTCCCAGTCAGCTGATTATGAAAGAGCAGCCATTTTCAAAATGTGTCCACTCCTGGACCAGTCAGCTCATTATAAGAGAGCAGCCATTTTGAAAAGGTGTCCACTCCTGGCGCAGTCAGGTGGATGTGAAGGAGCAGCCGTTCTGAAAAAGTGACCAATCCTTTCCCTGTCAGCTGATTATGAGAGAACAGCCATTTTGAAAAGGTGTCCACTCCTGTCCCAGTCAGTTATATATGAAGGAGCAGCCATTTTGAAAAGGTGACCACTCCTGGCCCAGTCAGCTGATTATGAGAGAGCAACCATTCTGAAAAGGTGTTAACTCCTGGCCCAGTCAGTTGAATGTGTGAGAACAGCCATTTTGAAAAGGTGTCCTATCGTGGCTCAATCAGCTGATTATGAGAGAGCAGCCATTTTGAAAAGGTGTCCACTCCTGGCCTAGTCAGGTGGATATGAAGGAGCAACCATTCTGAAAAGGTTTCCACTCCTTGCCCAGTCTGCTGATTATGAGAGAACAGCCATTTTGAAAAGGTGTCCACTCCTGGCCAGGCAGTTATATATGAAGGAGCAGCCATTTTGAAAAGGTGACCACTCCTGGCCCAGTCAGCAGATTATGAGAGAGCAACCATTCTGAAAAGGTGTCAACTCCTGGACCAGTCAGCTGAATGTGTGAGAACAGCCATTTTGAAAAGGTGTCCTATCGTGGCCCAATCAGCTGATTATGAAAGAGCAGCCATTTTCAAAAGGTGTCCACTACTGGCCTAGTCAGGTGGATATGAAGGAGCAGCCATTCTAAAAAGGTGTCCACTCCATGCCCAGTCAGCTGATTATGAGAGAACAGCCATTCCAAAAAGGTGTCCAGTCCTGGCCCAGTCAGCTGATTATGAGAGAACAGTCATTTGAAAAAGTGTCCACTAATGGCCTAGTCAGGTGGTTATGAAGGAGCAGCCATTCTGAAAAGGTGTCCACTCCTGGCCCAGTCAGCTGATTATGAGAGAGCAGCCAATTTGAAAAAGTGTGCACTCCTGGCATAGGCAGGTGGATATGAGAGAGCAGCCATTTTGAAAAGGTATCCACTCCTGGCCCAGTCAGGTGGATATGAAGGAGCAGCCATTCTGAAAAGGTGTCCACTCCTGGCCTAGTCAGCTGATTATGAGAGAACAGCCATTCGGAAAAGGTGTCCACTCATGGCCCAGTCAGCTGATTATGAGAGAACAGCCATTCGGAAAAGGTGTCCACTCCTGCCCTAGTCAGGTGAAAGAGCAGCCATTCTGAAAAGGTGTCCACTCATGGCCCAGTCAGCTGATTGTGAGAGAACAGCCATTCCGAAAAGGTGTCGAGTCCTGTCCCAGTCAGCTGATTATGAGAGAACAGCCATTTTGAATAGGTGTCCACTCCTGGCCTAGTCAGGTGGATATGAAGGAGCAGCCATTCTGAAAAGGTGTCCACTCCTGGCCCAGTCAGCTGATTATGAGAGAGCAGCCATTCTGAAAAGGTGTCCACTCCTGGCCCGGTCAGGTGGATATGAAGGAGCAGCCATTCTGAAAAGGTGTCCACTCCTGGCCCAGTCAGCTGATTATGAGAGAGCAGCCATTTTGAAAAGGTGTCCACTCCTGGCCAAATCAGGTGGATATGAAGGAGCAGCCATTCTGAAAACATGTCCACTCCTGGCCCAGTCAGCTGATTATGAGAGAGCAGCCATTCTGAAAAGGTGTGCACTCCTGGCTAGTGAGGTGGATATGAAGGAGCAGCCAATCTGAAAAGGTGTCCACTCCTAGTCCAGTCAGCTGATTATGAGAGAACAGCCATTTTGAGCTGGTGTCCACTCCTGGCCCAGTCAGCTGATTATGAGAGAGCAGCCATTTTGAAAAGGTGTCCACGCCTGGCCTAGTCAGGTGCATTGAACGAGCAGCCATTCTGAAAAGGTGTGCACTCCTGGACCAGTCAGCTGATAATGAAAGAACAGCCATTTTCAAAATGTGTCCTCTCCTGGCCCAGTGAGCTGATAATGGGAGAGCAGCCATTCTGAAAAGGTGTCCACTCCTGGCTAGTGAGGTGGATATAAAGGAGCAACCATTCTGAAAAGGTATCCACTCCTCGCCCAGTCAGGTGGATATGAAGGAGCAGCCATTCTGAAAAGGTGTCCACTCCTAGTCCAGTCAGCTGATTATGAGAGGACAGCCATTTTGAACAGGTGTCCACTCCTGGCCCAGTGAGCTGATAATGAGAGAGCAGCCATTTTGAAAAGGTGTCCACTCCTGGCTATGTCAGCTGATTATGAGAGAACAGCCATTCTGAAAAGGTGTCCACTCCCGGCCTAGAAAGGTGGATATGAAGGAGCAGCCATTCCGAAAAGGTGTCAACTCCTGGCCCAGTCAGCTGATTATGAGTGAGCAGCCATTTTGAAAAGGTGTCCACTCCTGGCCCAGTGAGCTGATAATGGGAGAGCAGCCATTTTGAAAAGGTGTCCACTCCTGCCCTAGTCAGCTGATTATGAGAGAACAGCCATGTTGAAAAGGTGTCCACTCCTGGCCTAGAAAGGTGGATATGAAGGAGCAGCCATTCCGAAAAGGTGTCAACTCCTGGCCCAGTCAGCTGATTATGAGAGAGCAGCCATTTTGAAAAGGTGTCTACTCCTGGCCCAGTCAGCTGATTATGGGAGAGCAGCCATTTTGAAAAAGTGTCCACTCCTGGCCTAGTCAGGTGGATATGAGAGAGCAGCAATTTTGAAAAGGTATCCACTCCTGGCCCAGTCAGGTGGATATGAAGGAGCAGCCATTCTGAAAAGGTGTCCACTCATGGCCCAGTCAGCTGATTGTGAGAGAACAGCCATTCCGAAAAGGTGTCGAGTCCTGTCCCAGTCAGCTGATTATGAGAGAACAGCCATTTTGAATAGGTGTCCACTCCTGGCCTAGTCAGGTGGATATGAAGGAGCAGCCATTCTGAAAAGGTATCCACTCCTGTCCCAGTCAGCTGATTATGAGAGAGCAGCCATTCTGAAAAGGTGTCCACTCCTGGCCCAGTCAGGTGGATATGAAGGAGCAGCCATTCTGAAAACATGTCCACTCCTGGCCCAGTCAGCTGATTATGAGAGAGCAGCCATTTTGAAAAGGTGTCCACTCCTGGCCAAATCAGGTGGATATGAAGGAGCAGCCATTCTGAAAACATGTCCACTCCTGGCCCAGTCAGCTGATTATGAGAGAGCAGCCATTCTGAAAAGGTGTCCACTCCTGGCCCAGTGAGCTGATAATGGGAGAGCAGCCATATTGAAAAGGTGTCCACTCCTGCCCTAGTCAGCTGATTATGAGAGAACAGCCATGTTGAAAAGGTGTCCACTCCTGGCCTAGAAAGGTGGATATGAAGGAGCAGCCATTCCGAAAAGGTGTCAACTCCTGGCCCAGTCAGCTGATTATGAGAGAGCAGCCATTTTGAAAAGGTGTCTACTCCTGGCCCAGTCAGCTGATTATGGGAGAGCAGCCATTTTGAAAAAGTGTCCACTCCTGGCCTAGTTAGGCGGATATGAGAGAGCAGCAATTTTGAAAAGGTATCCACCACTGGCCCAGTCAGGTGGATATGAAGGAGCAGCCATTCTGAAAAGGTGTCCACTCATGGCCCAGTCAGCTGATTATGAGAGAACAGCCATTCGGAAAAGGTGTCAACTCCTGCCCTAGTCAGGTGAAGGAGCAGCCATTCTGAAAAGGTGTCCACTCATGGCCCAGTCAGCTGACTGTGAGAGAACAGCCATTCCGTAAAGGTGTCTACTCCTGGCCCAGTCAGCTGATTATGGGAGAGCAGCCATTTTGAAAAAGTTTCCACTCCTGCCCTAGTCAGGTGGATATGAGAGAGCAGCAGTTTTGAAAAGGTATACACTCCTGGCCCAGTCAGGTGGATATGAAGGAGCAGCAATTCTGAAAAGGTGTCCACTCATGGCCCAGTCAGCTGATCATGAGAGAACAGCCATTCGGAAAAGGTGTCCACTCCTGCCCTAGTCAGGTGAAGGAGCAGCCATTCTGAAAAGGTGTCCACTCATGGCCCAGTCAGCTGATTGTGAGAGAACAGCCATTCCGAAAAGGTGTCGAGTCCTGTCCCAGTCAGCTGATTATGAGAGAACAGCCATTTTGAATAGGTGTCCACTCCTGGCCTAGTCAGGTGGACATGAAGGAGCAGCCATTCTGAAAAGGTATCCACTCCTGGCCCAGTCAGCTGATTATGAGAGAGCAACCATTCTGAAAAGGTGTCTACTCCTGGCCCAGTCAGGTGGATATGAAGGAGCAGCCATTCTGAAAAGGTGTCCACTCCTGGCCCAGTCAGCTGATTATGAGAGAGCAGCCATTTTGAAAAGGTGTCCACTCCTGGCCAAATCAGGTGGATATGAAGGAGCAGCCATTCTGAAAACATGTCCACTCCTGGCCCAGTCAGCTGATTATGAGAGAGCAGCCATTCTGAAAATGTGTCCACTCCTGGCTAGTGAGGTGGATATAAAGGAGCAACCATTCTAAAAAGGTTTCCAGTCCTCGCCCAATCAGGTGGATATGAAGGAGCAGCCATTCTGAAAAGGTGTCCACTCCTAGTCCAGTCAGCTGATTATGAGAGAACAGCCATTTTGAACAGGTGTCCACTCCTGGCCCAGTCAGCTGATTATGAGAGATCAGCCATATTGAAAAGGTGTCCACTATTGGACCAGTCTGATGATTATGAGAGAACAGCCATTTTGAAAATCTGTCCACTCCTGGTCCAGTCAGGTGCATATGAACGAGCAGCCATTCTGAAAAGGTGTGCACTCCTGGTGCAGTCAGGTGGATGTGAAGGAGCAGCCGTTCTGAAAAAGTGACCAATCCTTTCCCAGTCAGCTGATTATGAGAGAACAGCCATTCTGAAAAGGTTTCCACTCCTGGCCCAGTCTGCTGATTATGAGAGAACAGCCATTTTGAAAAGGTGTCCACTCCTGGCCCAGTCAGCTGATAATGGGAGAGCAGCCATGTTTAAAAGGTGTCCACTCCTGGCCTAGAAAGGTGGATATGAAGGAGCAGCCATTCCGAAAAGGTGTCCACTCCTGGCCCAGTCAGCTGATTATGAGAGAGCAGCCATTTTGAAAAGGTGTCCACTCCTGGCCAAATCAGGTGGATATGAAGGAGCAGCCATTCTGAAAACATGTCCACTCCTGGCCCAGTCAGCTGATTATGAGAGAGCAGCCATTCTGAAAAGGTGTCCACTCCTGGCCCAGTGAGCTGATAATGGGAGAGCAGCCATTTTGAAAAGGTGTCCACTCCTGCCCTAGTCAGCTGATTATGAGAGAACAGCCATGTTGAAAAGGTGTCCACTCCTGGCCTAGAAAGGTGGATATGAAGGAGCAGCCATTCCGAAAAGGTGTCAACTCCTGGCCCAGTCAGCTGATTATGAGAGAGCAGCCATTTTGAAAAGGTGTCCACTCCTGGCCCAGTGAGCTGATAATGGGAGAGCAGCCATTTTGAAAAGGTGTCCACTCCTGCCCTAGTCAGCTGATTATGAGAGAACAGCCATGTTGAAAAGGTGTCCACTCCTGGCCTAGAAAGGTGGATATGAAGGAGCAGCCATTCCGAAAAGGTGTCCACTCCTGGCCCAGTCAGCTGATTATGAGAGAGCAGCCATTTTGAAAAGGTGTCTACTCCTGGCCCAGTCAGCTGCTTATGGGAGAGCAGCCATTTTGAAAAAGTGTCCACTCCTGGCCTAGTCAGGCGGATATGAGAGAGCAGCAATTTTGAAAAGGTATCCACCACTGGCCCAGTCAGGTGGATATGAAGGAGCAGCCATTCTGAAAAGGTGTCCACTCATGGCCCAGTCAGCTGATTATGAGAGAACAGCCATTCGGAAAAGGTGTCAACTCCTGCCCTAGTCAGGTGAAGGAGCAGCCATTCTGAAAAGGTGTCCACTCATGGCCCAGTCAGCTGATTGTGAGAGAACAGCCATTCCGTAAAGGTGTCTACTTCTGGCCCAGTCAGCTGATTATGGGAGAGCAGCCATTTTGAAAAAGTTTCCACTCCTGCCCTAGTCAGGTGGATATGAGAGAGCAGCAATTTTGAAAAGGTATACACTCCTGGCCCAGTCAGGTGGATATGAAGGAGCAGCAATTCTGAAAAGGTGTCCACTCATGGCCCAGTCAGCTGATCATGAGAGAACAGCCATTCGGAAAAGGTGTCCACTCCTGCCCTAGTCAGGTGAAGGAGCAGCCATTCTGAAAAGGTGTCCACTCATGGCCCAGTCAGCTGATTGTGAGAGAACAGCCATTCCGAAAAGGTGTCGAGTCCTGTCCCAGTCAGCTGATTATGAGAGAACAGCCATTTTGAATAGGTGTCCACTCCTGGTCTAGTCAGGTGGACATGAAGGAGCAGCCATTCTGAAAAGGTATCCACTCCTGGCCCTGTCAGCTGATTATGAGAGAGCAGCCATTCTGAAAAGGTGTCTACTCCTGGCCCAGTCAGGTGGATATGAAGGAGCAGCCATTCTGAAAAGGTGTCCACTCCTGGCCCAGTCAGCTGATTATGAGAGAGCAGCCATTTTGAAAAGGTGTCCACTCCTGGCCCAGTCAGCTGATTTTGCTAGAGCAGCAATTTTGAAAAGTTGTCCACTCCTGGCCCAATCAGTTATATATGAAGGAGCAGCCATTTTGAAAAGGTGTCCACTCCTGGCCCAGTCAGTTATATATGAAGGAGCAGCCGTTTTGAAAAGGTGACCACTCCTGGCCCAGTCAGCTGATTATGAGAGAGCAACCATTCTGAAAAGGTGTTAACTCCTGGCCCAGTCAGCTGAATGTGTGAGAACAGACATTTTGAAAAGGTGTCCTATCGTGGCCCAATCAGCTGATTATGAGAGAGCAGCCATTTTGAAAAGGTGTCCACTCCTGGCCTAGTCAGGTGGATATGAAGGAGCAACCATACTGAAAAGGTTTCCACTCCTGGCCCAGTCTGCTGATTATGAGAGAATAGCCATTTTGAAAAGGTGTCCACTCCTGGCGCAGTCTGGTGGATGTGAAGGAGCAGCCGTTCTGAAAAAGTGACCAATCCTTTCCCAGTCAGCTGATTATGAGAGAACAGCCATTCTGAAAAGGTTTCCACTCCTGGCCCAGTCTGCTGATTATGAGAGAACAGCCATTTTGAAAACGTGTCCATTCCTGGCCCAGTCAGTTATATATGAAGGAGCAGCCATTTTGAAAAGGTGACCACTCCTGGCCCAGTCAGCTGATTATGAGAGAGCAACCATTCTGAAAAGGTGTCAACTCCTGGCCCTGTCAGCTGAATGTGTGAGAACAGCCTTTTTGAAAAGGTGTCCTATCGTGGCCCAATCAGCTGATTATGAGTGAGCAGCCATTTTGAAAAGGTGTCCACTCCTGGCCTAGTCAGGTGGATATGAAGGAGCAGCCATTCTGAAAAGGTGTCCACTCCAGGCCCAGTCAGCTGATTATGAGAGAACAGCCATTCCGAAGAGGTGTTCAGTCCTGGCCCAGTCAGCTGATTATGAGAGAACAGCCATTTTGAAAAGGTGTCCACACCTGGCCTAGTCAGGTGGATATGACGGAGCAGCCATTCTCAAAAGGTGTCCACTCCTGGACGGGTCAGCTGATTATGAGAGAGCAGCCATTTTGAAAAAGTGTCAACTCATGGCGTAGTCAGGTGGATATGAACAGCCATTCTGAAAAGGTATCCACTCCTTGCCCAGTCAGGTGGATATGAAGGAGCAGCCATTCTGAAAAGGTGTCCACTCCTGGCCTAGTCAGCTGATTATGAGAGAACAGCCATTCTGAAAAAGTGTCCACTCCTGGCCTAGTAAGGTGGATATAAAGTAGCAGCAATTCTGAAAAGGTGTCCACTGCTGACCCAGTCAGCTGATTATGAGAGAACAGCCATTGTGAAAAGGTGTCCACTCCTGGCCTAGTCAGCTGGATATGAAGGAGCAGCCATTTTGAAAAGGTGTCCACTCCTGGCCGAGTCAGGTGGATATGAAGGAGCAGCCATTTTGAAAAAGTATCCACTCCTGGCACAGTCAGCTGATAATGAAAGCAGCCATTTTGAAAAGGCATCCATTCCTGGCCCAGTCAGCTGATTATGAGAGCAGCCATTTTGAAAAGGTGTCCACTCCTGGCCAAGTCAGCTGATTATGAGAGAGCAGCCATTTTGAAAAGGTGTCCACTCCTGGCCCAGTGAGCTGATAATGAGAGAGCAGCCATTTTGAAAAGGTGTCCACTCCTGGCTATGTCAGCTGATTATGAGAGAACAGCCATTCTGAAAAGGTGTCCACTCCTGGCCTAGAAAGGTGGATATGAAGGAGCAGCCATTCCGAAAAGGTGTCAACTCCTGGCCCAGTCAGCTGATTATGAGAGAGCAGCCATTTTGAAAAGGTGTCCACTCCTGGCCCAGTGAGCTGATAATGGGAGAGCAGCCATTTTGAAAAGGTGTCCACTCCTGCCCTAGTCAGCTGATTATGAGAGAACAGCCATGTTGAAAAGGTGTCAACTCCTGGCCTAGTCAGGTGGATATAAAGGAGCAGCCATTCTGAAAAGGTGTCAACACCTGGCCCAGTCAGCTGATTATGAGAGAGCAGCCATTTTGAAAAGGTGTCCACTCCTGTCCAAGTCAGGTGGATATGAAGGAGCTGTCATTTTGAAAAGGTGTCTACTCCTGGCCCAGTCAGCTGTTTATGGGAGAGCAGCCATTTTGAAAAAGTGTCCACTCCTGGCCTAGTCAGGTGGATATGAGAGAGCAGCAATTTTGAAAAGGTGTCCACTCATGGCCCAGTCAGCTGATTATGAGAGAACAGCCATTCGGAAAAGGTGTCCACTCCTGCCCTAGTCAGGTGTAGGAGCAGCCATTCTGAAAAGGTGTCCACTCATGGCCCAGTCAGCTGATTGTGAGAGAACAACCATTCCGAAAAGGTGTCTACTCCTGGCCCAGTCAGCTGATTATGGGAGATCAGCCATTGTGAAAAAGTTTCCACTCCTGCCCTAGTCAGGTGGATATGAGAGAGCAGCAATTTTGAAAAGGTATCCACTCCTGGCCCAGTCAGGTGGATATGAAGGAGCAGCCATTCTGAAAAGGTGTCCACTCATGGCCCAGTCAGCTGATTATGAGAGAACAGCCATTCGGAAAAGGTGTCCACTCCTGCCCTAGTCAGGTGAAGGAGCAGCCATTCTGAAAAGGTGTCCACTCATGGCCCAGTCAGCTGATTATGAGAGAGCAGCCATTCTGAAAAGGTGTCCACTCCTGGCCCAGTGAGCTGATAATGGGAGAGCAGCCATTTTGAAAAGGTGTCCACTCCTGCCCTAGTCAGCTGATTATGAGAGAACAGCCATGTTGAAAAGGTGTCCACTCCTGGCCTAGAAAGGTGGATATGAAGGAGCAGCCATTCCGAAAAGGTGTCAACTCCTGGCCCAGTCAGCTGATTATGAGAGAGCAGCCATTTTGAAAAGGTGTCCACTCCTGGCCCAGTGAGCTGATAATGGGAGAGCAGCCATTTTGAAAAGGTGTCCACTCCTGCCCTAGTCAGCTGATTATGAGAGAACAGCCATGTTGAAAAGGTGTCCACTCCTGGCCTAGAAAGGTGGATATGAAGGAGCAGCCATTCCGAAAAGGTGTCCACTCCTGGCCCAGTCAGCTGATTATGAGAGAGCAGCCATTTTGAAAAGGTGTCTACTCCTGGCCCAGTCAGCTGCTTATGGGAGAGCAGCCATTTTGAAAAAGTGTCCACTCCTGGCCTAGTCAGGCGGATATGAGAGAGCAGCAATTTTGAAAAGGTATCCACCACTGGCCCAGTCAGGTGGATATGAAGGAGCAGCCATTCTGAAAAGGTGTCCACTCATGGCCCAGTCAGCTGATTATGAGAGAACAGCCATTCGGAAAAGGTGTCAACTCCTGCCCTAGTCAGGTGAAGGAGCAGCCATTCTGAAAAGGTGTCCACTCATGGCCCAGTCAGCTGATTGTGAGAGAACAGCCATTCCGTAAAGGTGTCTACTTCTGGCCCAGTCAGCTGATTATGGGAGAGCAGCCATTTTGAAAAAGTTTCCACTCCTGCCCTAGTCAGGTGGATATGAGAGAGCAGCAATTTTGAAAAGGTATACACTCCTGGCCCAGTCAGGTGGATATGAAGGAGCAGCAATTCTGAAAAGGTGTCCACTCATGGCCCAGTCAGCTGATCATGAGAGAACAGCCATTCGGAAAAGGTGTCCACTCCTGCCCTAGTCAGGTGAAGGAGCAGCCATTCTGAAAAGGTGTCCACTCATGGCCCAGTCAGCTGATTGTGAGAGAACAGCCATTCCGAAAAGGTGTCGAGTCCTGTCCCAGTCAGCTGATTATGAGAGAACAGCCATTTTGAATAGGTGTCCACTCCTGGTCTAGTCAGGTGGACATGAAGGAGCAGCCATTCTGAAAAGGTATCCACTCCTGGCCCTGTCAGCTGATTATGAGAGAGCAGCCATTCTGAAAAGGTGTCTACTCCTGGCCCAGTCAGGTGGATATGAAGGAGCAGCCATTCTGAAAAGGTGTCCACTCCTGGCCCAGTCAGCTGATTATGAGAGAGCAGCCATTTTGAAAAGGTGTCCACTCCTGGCCCAGTCAGCTGATTTTGCTAGAGCAGCAATTTTGAAAAGTTGTCCACTCCTGGCCCAATCAGTTATATATGAAGGAGCAGCCATTTTGAAAAGGTGTCCACTCCTGGCCCAGTCAGTTATATATGAAGGAGCAGCCGTTTTGAAAAGGTGACCACTCCTGGCCCAGTCAGCTGATTATGAGAGAGCAACCATTCTGAAAAGGTGTTAACTCCTGGCCCAGTCAGCTGAATGTGTGAGAACAGACATTTTGAAAAGGTGTCCTATCGTGGCCCAATCAGCTGATTATGAGAGAGCAGCCATTTTGAAAAGGTGTCCACTCCTGGCCTAGTCAGGTGGATATGAAGGAGCAACCATACTGAAAAGGTTTCCACTCCTGGCCCAGTCTGCTGATTATGAGAGAATAGCCATTTTGAAAAGGTGTCCACTCCTGGCGCAGTCTGGTGGATGTGAAGGAGCAGCCGTTCTGAAAAAGTGACCAATCCTTTCCCAGTCAGCTGATTATGAGAGAACAGCCATTCTGAAAAGGTTTCCACTCCTGGCCCAGTCTGCTGATTATGAGAGAACAGCCATTTTGAAAACGTGTCCATTCCTGGCCCAGTCAGTTATATATGAAGGAGCAGCCATTTTGAAAAGGTGACCACTCCTGGCCCAGTCAGCTGATTATGAGAGAGCAACCATTCTGAAAAGGTGTCAACTCCTGGCCCTGTCAGCTGAATGTGTGAGAACAGCCTTTTTGAAAAGGTGTCCTATCGTGGCCCAATCAGCTGATTATGAGTGAGCAGCCATTTTGAAAAGGTGTCCACTCCTGGCCTAGTCAGGTGGATATGAAGGAGCAGCCATTCTGAAAAGGTGTCCACTCCAGGCCCAGTCAGCTGATTATGAGAGAACAGCCATTCCGAAGAGGTGTTCAGTCCTGGCCCAGTCAGCTGATTATGAGAGAACAGCCATTTTGAAAAGGTGTCCACACCTGGCCTAGTCAGGTGGATATGACGGAGCAGCCATTCTCAAAAGGTGTCCACTCCTGGACGGGTCAGCTGATTATGAGAGAGCAGCCATTTTGAAAAAGTGTCAACTCATGGCGTAGTCAGGTGGATATGAACAGCCATTCTGAAAAGGTATCCACTCCTTGCCCAGTCAGGTGGATATGAAGGAGCAGCCATTCTGAAAAGGTGTCCACTCCTGGCCTAGTCAGCTGATTATGAGAGAACAGCCATTCTGAAAAAGTGTCCACTCCTGGCCTAGTAAGGTGGATATAAAGTAGCAGCAATTCTGAAAAGGTGTCCACTGCTGACCCAGTCAGCTGATTATGAGAGAACAGCCATTGTGAAAAGGTGTCCACTCCTGGCCTAGTCAGCTGGATATGAAGGAGCAGCCATTTTGAAAAGGTGTCCACTCCTGGCCGAGTCAGGTGGATATGAAGGAGCAGCCATTTTGAAAAAGTATCCACTCCTGGCACAGTCAGCTGATAATGAAAGCAGCCATTTTGAAAAGGCATCCATTCCTGGCCCAGTCAGCTGATTATGAGAGCAGCCATTTTGAAAAGGTGTCCACTCCTGGCCAAGTCAGCTGATTATGAGAGAGCAGCCATTTTGAAAAGGTGTCCACTCCTGGCCCAGTGAGCTGATAATGAGAGAGCAGCCATTTTGAAAAGGTGTCCACTCCTGGCTATGTCAGCTGATTATGAGAGAACAGCCATTCTGAAAAGGTGTCCACTCCTGGCCTAGAAAGGTGGATATGAAGGAGCAGCCATTCCGAAAAGGTGTCAACTCCTGGCCCAGTCAGCTGATTATGAGAGAGCAGCCATTTTGAAAAGGTGTCCACTCCTGGCCCAGTGAGCTGATAATGGGAGAGCAGCCATTTTGAAAAGGTGTCCACTCCTGCCCTAGTCAGCTGATTATGAGAGAACAGCCATGTTGAAAAGGTGTCAACTCCTGGCCTAGTCAGGTGGATATAAAGGAGCAGCCATTCTGAAAAGGTGTCAACACCTGGCCCAGTCAGCTGATTATGAGAGAGCAGCCATTTTGAAAAGGTGTCCACTCCTGTCCAAGTCAGGTGGATATGAAGGAGCTGTCATTTTGAAAAGGTGTCTACTCCTGGCCCAGTCAGCTGTTTATGGGAGAGCAGCCATTTTGAAAAAGTGTCCACTCCTGGCCTAGTCAGGTGGATATGAGAGAGCAGCAATTTTGAAAAGGTGTCCACTCATGGCCCAGTCAGCTGATTATGAGAGAACAGCCATTCGGAAAAGGTGTCCACTCCTGCCCTAGTCAGGTGTAGGAGCAGCCATTCTGAAAAGGTGTCCACTCATGGCCCAGTCAGCTGATTGTGAGAGAACAACCATTCCGAAAAGGTGTCTACTCCTGGCCCAGTCAGCTGATTATGGGAGATCAGCCATTGTGAAAAAGTTTCCACTCCTGCCCTAGTCAGGTGGATATGAGAGAGCAGCAATTTTGAAAAGGTATCCACTCCTGGCCCAGTCAGGTGGATATGAAGGAGCAGCCATTCTGAAAAGGTGTCCACTCATGGCCCAGTCAGCTGATTATGAGAGAACAGCCATTCGGAAAAGGTGTCCACTCCTGCCCTAGTCAGGTGAAGGAGCAGCCATTCTGAAAAGGTGTCCACTCATGGCCCAGCCAGCTGATTGTGAGAGAACAGCCATTCCGAAAAGGTGTCGAGTCCTGGCCCAGTCAGCTGATTATGAGAGAACAGCCATTTTGAATAGGTGTCCACTCCTGGCCTAGTCAGATGGATATGAAGGAGCAGCCATTCTGAAAAGGTGTCCACTCCTGGCCCAGTCAGCTGATTATGAGAGAGCAGCCATTCTGAAAATGTGTCCACTGTTGGCCCAGTCAGGTGGATATGAAGGAGCAGGCATTCTGAAAAGGTGTCCACTCCTGGCCCAGTCAGCTGATTATGAGAGAGCAGCCATTTTGAAAAGGTGTCCACTCCTGGCCAAATCAGGTGGATTTGAAGGAGCAGCCATTCTGAAAACATGTCCACTCCTAGCCCAGTCAGCTGATTATGAGAGAGCAGCCATTCTGCAAAGGTGTCCAATCCTGGCTAGTGAGGTGGATATAAAGGAGTAACCATTCTGAAAAGGTTTCCACTTCTCGCCCAGTCAGGTGGATATGAAGGAGCAGCCATTCTGAAAAGCTGTCCACTCCTAATCCAGTCAGCTGATTATGAGAGAACAGCCATTTTGAACAGGTGTCCACTCCTGGCCCAGTCAGCTGATTATGAGAGAACAGCCATATTGAAAAGGTGTCCACTCCTGGCCCAATCTGCTGATTATGAGAGAACAGCCATTTTGAAAATCTGTCCACTCCTGGCCCAGTCTGCTGATTATGAGAGAGCAGCCATTTTGAAAATGTGTCCACGCCTGGCCTAGTCAGGTGCATATGAACGAGCAGCCATTCTGAAAAGGTGTGCACTCCTGGACCAGTCAGTTGAATATGAAGGAGCAGCCATTCTGAAAATGTGTCCACTCCTGGCCCAGTCAGCTGATTATGAGAGACCAGCCATATTGAAAAGGTGTCCACTACTGGCCCAGTCAGCTGATTTTGCTAGAGCAGCAATTTTGAAAAGGTGTCCAATCCTGTCCCAGTCAGCTGATTATGAAAGAACAGCCATTTTCAAAATGTGTCCACTCCTGGCCCAGTAAGCTTATTAAAAGAGAGCAGCCATTTTGAAAAGGTGTCCACTCCTGGCGCAGTCAGCTGATTGTGATAGAACAGCCATTCCGAAAAGGTGTCGACTCCTGGGCCAGTCAGCTGATTATGAGAGAACAGCCATTTTGAATAGGTGTCCACTCCTGGCCTAGTTAGGTGGATATGAAGGAGCAGCCATTCTGAAAAGGTATCCACTCCTGGCCCAGTCAGCTGATTATGAGAGAGCAGCCATTCTGAAAAGGTGTCCACTCCTGGCCCAGTCAGGTGGATATGAAGGAGCAGCCTTTCTGAAAAGGTGTCCACTCCTGGCCCAGTCAGCTGATTATGAGAGAGCAGCCATTTTCAAAAGGTGTCCACTCCTGGCCAAATCAGGTGGATATGACGGAGCAGCCATTCTGAAAACATGTCCACTCCTGGCCCAGTCAGCTTATTATGAGAGAGCAGCCATTCTGAAAAGGTGTCCACTCCTGGCTAGTGAGGTGGATATAAAGGAGCAACCATTCTGAAAAGGTGTCCACTCCTGGCCAAATTAGGTGGATATGAAGGAGCAGCCATTCTGAAAAGGTGTCCACTCCTAGTCCAGTCAGCTGATTATGAGAGAACAGCCATTTTGAACAGGTGTCCACTCCGGGCCCAGTCAGCTGATTATGAGAGAGCAGCCATTTTGAAAAGGTGTCCATGCCTGGCCTAGTCAGGTGCATATGAAAGAGCAGCCATTCTGAAAATGTGTGCACTCCTGGACCTGTCAGTTGAATATGAAGGAGCAGCCATTCTGAAAATGTGTCCACTCCTGGCCCAGTCAGCTGATTATGAGAGACCAGCCATATTGAAAAGGTGTCCACTCCTGGCCCAGTCAGCTGATTTTGCTAGAGCAGCAATTTTGAAAAGTTGTCCACTCCTGTCCCAGTCAGCTCATTATGAATGAGCAGCCATTTTCAAAATGTGTCCACTCCTGGCCCAGTAAGCTCATTATAAGAGAGCAGCCATTTTCAAAAAGTGTCCACTCCTGGCGCAGTCAGGTGGATGTGAAGGAGCAGCCGTTCTGAAAAAGTGATCAATCCATTCCCAGTCTGCTAATTAAGAGAGAACAGCCATTTTGAAAAGGTGTCCACTCCTGGCCCAGTCAGTTATATATGAAGGAGCAGCCATTTTGAAAAGGTGACCACTCCTGGCACAGTCAGCTGAATATGAGAGAGCAACCATTCTGAAAAGGTGTTAACTCCTGGCCCAGTCAGTTGAATATGTGAGAACAGCCATTTTGAAAAGGTGTCCTATCGTGGCCCAATCAGCTGATTATGAGAGAGCAGCCATTTTGAAAAGGTGTCCACTCCTGGCCTAGTCAGGTGGATATGAAGGAGCAGCCATTCTGAAAAGGTTTCCACTCCTGGTCCAGTCTGCTGATTATGAGAGAATAGCCATTTTGAAAAGGTGTCCACTCCTGGCCAGGTAGTTATATATGAAGGAGCAGCCATTTTGAAAAGGTGACCACTCCTGGCCCAGTCAGCTGATTATGAGAGAGCAACCATTCTGAAAAGGTGTCAACTCCTGGCCCAGTCAGCTGAATGTGTGAGAACAGCCATTTTGAAAAGGTGTCCTATCGTGGCCCAATCAGCTGATTATGAGAGAGCAGCCATTTTGAAAAGGTGTCCACTACTGGCCTAGTCAGGTGGATATGAAGGAGCAGCCATTCTGAAAAGGTGTCCACTCCAGGCCCAGTCAGCTGATTATGAGAGAACAGCAATTCCGAAAAGGTGTCCAGTCCTGGCCCAGTCAGCTGATTATGAGAGAACAGTCATTTTGAAAAAGTGTCCACTAATGGCCTAGGCAGGTGGATATGAAGGAGCAGCCATTCTGAAAAGGTGTCCACTCCTGGCCCAGTCAGCTGATTATGAGAGAGCAGCTATTTTGAAAAAGTGTGCACTCCTGGCATAGGCAGGTGGATATGAGAGAGCAGCCATTTTGAAAAGGTATCCACTCCTGGCCCAGTCAGGTGGATATGAAGGAGCAGCCATTCTGCAAAGGTGTCCACTCCTGGCTAGTGAGGTGGATATAAAGGAGCAACCATTCTGAAAAGATTTCCACTTCTCGCACAGTCAGGTGGATATGAAGGAGCAGCCATTCTGAAAAGCTGTCCACTCCTAGTCCAGTCAGCTGATTATGAAAGAACAGCCATTTTGAACAGGTGTCCACTCCTGGCCTAGTCAGCTGATTATGAGAGAACAGCCATTCTGAAAAGGTGTCCACTCCTGGCCTAGTCAGGTGGATATAAAGTAGCAGCAATTCTGAAAAGGTGTCCACTCCTGGCCCAGTCAGGTGGATATGAAGGAGCAGCCATTCTGAAAAGGTGTCCACTCCTGGCCCAGTCAGCTGATTATGAGAGAGCAGCCATTTTGAAAAGGTGTCCACTCCTGGCCAAATCAGGTGGATATGAAGGAGCAGCCATTCTGAAAACATGTCCACTCCTGGCCCAGTCAGCTGATTATGAGAGAGCAGCCATTCTGAAAAGGTGTCCACTCCTGGCTAGTGAGGTGGATATGAAGGAGCAGCCAATCTGAAAAGGTGTCCACTCCTAGTCCAGTCAGCTGATTATGAGAGAACAGCCATTTTGAACAGGTGTCCACTCCTGGCCCAGTCAGCTGATTATGAGAGAACAGCCATATTGGAAAGGTTGTCCACTCCTGGCCCAGCCTGCTGATTATGAGAAAACAGCCATTTTGAAAATCTGTCCACTCCTGGCCCAGTCTGCTGATTTTGAGAGAGCAGCCATTTTGAAAAGTTGTCCACGCCTGGCCTAGTCAGGTGCATATGAACGAGCAGCCATTCTGAAAAGGTGTGCACTCCTGGACCAGTCAGCTGATAATGAAAGAACAGCCATTTTCAAAATGTGTCCACTCCTGGCACAGTAAGCTCATTAAAAGAGAGCAGCCATTTTGAAAAGGTGTCCACTCCTGGCGCAGTCTGGTGGATGTGAAGGAGCAGCCGTTCTGAAAAAGTGACCAATCCTTTCCCAGTCAGCTGATTATGAGAGAACAGCCATTCTGAAAAGGTTTCCACTCCTGGCCCAGTCTGCGGATTATGAGAGAACAGCCATTTTGAAAACGTGTCCATTCCTGGCCCAGTCAGTTATATATGAAGGAGCAGCCATTTTGAAAAGGTGACCACTCCTGGCCCAGTCAGCTGATTATGAGAGAGCAACCATTCTGAAAAGGTGTCAACTCCTGGCCCTGTCAGCAGAATGTGTGAGAACAGACTTTTTGAAAAGGTGTCCTATCGTGGCCCAATCAGCTGATTATGAGTGAGCAGCCATTTTGAAAAGGTGTCCACTCCTGGCCTAGTCAGGTGGATATGAAGGAGCAGCCATTCTGAAAAGGTGTCCACTCCAGGCCCAGTCAGCTGATTATGAGAGAACAGCCATTCCGAAGAGGTGTTCAGTCCTGGCCCAGTCAGCTGATTATGAGAGAACAGCCATTTTTAAAAGGTGTCCACACCTGGCCTAGTCAGGTGGATATGACGGAGCAGCCATTCTCAAAAGGTGTCTTCTCCTGGCCCAGTCAGCTGATTATGAGAGAGCAGCCATTTTGAAAAAGTGTCCACTCCTGGCCTAGTCAGGTGGATATTAGAGAGCAGCAATTTTGAAAAGGTATCCACTCCTGGCCCAGTCAGGTGGATATGAAGGAGCAGCCATTCTGAAAAGGTGTCCACTCATGGCCCAGTCAGCTGATTATGAGAGAACAGCCATTCGGAAAAGGTGTCCACTCCTGCCCTAGTCAGGTGAAGGAGCAGCCATTCTGAAAAGGTGTCCACTCATGGCCCAGTCAGCTGATTGTGAGAGAACAGCCATTTTGAAAAGGTGTCCGCTCCTGGCCAAATCAGGTGGATATGAAGGAGCAGCCATTCTGAAAACATGTCCACTCCTGGCCCAGTCAGCTGATTATGAGAGAGCAGCCATTCTGAAAATGTGTCCACTCCTGGCTAGTGAGGTGGATATAAAGGGGCAACCATTCTGAAAAGGTTTCCACTCTTCGCCCAGTCAGGTGGATATGAAGGAGCAGCCATTCTGAAAAGGTGTCCACTCCTGTCCAAGTCAGGTGGATATGAAGGAGCTGTCATTTTGAAAAGGTGTCTACTCCTGGCCCAGTCAGCTGATTATGGGAGAGCAGCCATTTTGAAAAAGTGTCCACTCCTGGCCTAGTCAGGTGGATATGAGAGAGCAGCAATTTTGAAAAGGTGTCCACTCATGGCCCAGTCAGCTGATTATGAGAGAACAGCCATTCGGAAAAGGAGTCCACTCCTGCCCTAGTCAGGTGTAGGAGCAGCCATTCTGAAAAGGTGTCCACTCATGGCCCAGTCAGCTGATTGTGAGAGAACAGCCATTCCGAAAAGGTGTCTACTCCTGGCCCAGTCAGCTGATTATGGGAGATCAGCCATTGTGAAAAAGTTTCCACTCCTGCCCTAGTCAGGTGGATATGAGAGAGCAGCAATTTTGACAAGGTGTCCACTCCTGGCCCAGTCAGCTGATTATGAGAGAGCAGCCATTCTGAAAAGGTGTCCACTGTTGGCCCAGTCAGGTGGATATGAAGGAGCAGCCATTCTGAAAAGGTGTCCACTCCTGGCCCAGTCAGCTGATTATGAGAGAGCAGCCATTTTGAAAAGGTGTCCACTCCTGTCCAAATCAGGTGGATTTGAAGGAGCAGCCATTCTGAAAACATGTCCACTCCTAGCCCAGTCAGCTGATTATGAGAGAGCAGCCATTCTGCAAAGGTGTCCACTCCTGGCTAGTGAGGTGGATATAAAGGAGCAACCATTCTGAAAAGGTTTCCACTTCTCGCCCAGTCAGGTGGATATGAAGGAGCAGCCATTCTGAAAAGCTGTCCACTCCTAGTCCAGTCAGCTGATTATGAGAGAACAGCCATTTTGAACAGGAGTCCACTCCTGGCCCAGTCAGCTGATTATGAGAGAACAGCCATATTGAAAAGGTGTCCACTCCTGGCCCAGTCTGCTCATTATGAGAGAACAGCCATTTTGAAAATCTGTCCACTCCTGGCCCAGTCTGCTCATTATAAGAGAGCAGCCATTTTGAAAAGGTGTCCACGCCTGGCCTAGTCAGGTGCATATGAACGAGCAGCCATTCTGAAAAGGTGTGCACTCCTGTACCAGTCAGTTGAATATGAAGGAGCAGCCATTCTGAAAATGTGTCCACTCCTGGCCCAGTCAGCTGATTATGAGAGACCAGCCATATTGAAAAGGTGTCCACTCCTGGCCCAGTCAGCTGATTTTGCCAGAGAAGCAATTTTGAAAAGGTGTCCAATCCTGTCCCAGTCACCTGATTATGGAAGAACAGCCATTTTCAAAATGTGTCCACTCCTGGCCCAGTAAGCTTATTAAAAGAGAGCAGCCATTTTGAAAAGGTGTCCACTCCTGGCGCAGTCCGGTGGATGTGAAGGAGCAGCCGTTCTGAAAAAGTGACCAATCCTTTCCCAGTCAGCTGATTATGAGAGAACAGCCATTCTGAAAAGGTTTCCACTCCTGGCCCAGTCTGCTGATTATGAGAGAACAGCCATTTTGAAAATCTGTCCACTCCTGGCCCAGTCAATTATATATGAAGGGGCTGTCATTTTGAAAAGGTGTTTTCTCCTGGCCCAGTCAGCTGATTATGAGAGAGCAGCCATTTTGAAAAAGTGTCCACTCCTGGCCTAGTCAGGTGTATATGAGAGAGGAGCAATTTTGAAAAGGTATCCACTCCTGGCCCAGTCAGGTGGATATGAAGGAGCAGCCATTCTGAAAAGGTGTCCACTCATGGCCCAGTCAGCTGATTATGAGAGAACAGCCATTCGGAAAAGGTGTCCACTCCTGCCCTAGTCAGGTGAAGGAGCAGCCATTCTGAAAAGGTGTCCACTCATGGCCCAGTCAGCTGATTGTGAGAGAACAGCCATTTTGAAAAGGTGTCCACTCCTGGCCAAATCAGGTGGATATGAAGGAGCAGCCATTCTGAAAACATGTCCACTCCTGGCCCAGTCAGCTGATTATGAGAGAGCAGCCATTCTGAAAATGTGTCCACTCCTGGCTAGTGAGGTGGATATAAAGGGGCAACCATTCTGAAAAGGTTTCCACTCCTCGCCCAGTCAGGTGGATATGAAGGAGCAGCCATTCTGAAAAGGTGTCCACTCCTAGTCCAGTCAGCTGATTATGAGAGAACAGCCATTTTGAACAGGTGTCCACTCCTGGCCCAGTCAGCTGATTATGAGAGATCAGCCATATTGAAAAGGTGTCCACTCCTGGACCAGTCTGCTGATTATGAGAGAACAGCCATTTTGAAAATCTGTCCACTCCTGGCCCAGTCAGCTGATTATGAGAGAGCAGCCATTTTGAAAAGGTGTCCACGCCTGGCCTAGTCAGGTGCATATGAACGAGCAGCCATTCTGAAAAGGTGTGCACTCCTTGCGCAGTCAGGTGGATGTGAAGGAGCAGCCGTTCTGAAAAAGTGACCAATCCTTTCCCAGTCAGCTGATTATGAGAGAACAGCCATTCTGAAAAGGTTTCCACTCCTGGCCCAGTCTGCTGATTATGAGAGAACTGCCATTTTGAAAATCTGTCCAGTCCTGGCCCAGTCAGTTATATATGAAGGAGCTGTCATTTTGAAAAGGTGTCTACTCCTGGCCCAGTCAGCTTATTATGAGAGAGCAGCCATTTTGAAAAAGTGTCCACTCCTGGCCTAGTCAGGTGGATATGAGAGAGCAGCAATTTTGAAAATGTGTCCATTCCTGGCCCAGTCAGGGGGATATTAAGGAGCAGCCATTCTGAAAAGGTGTCCACTCCTGGCCCAGTCAGCTGATTATGAGAGAGCAGCCATTTTGAAAAGGTGTCCACTCCTGGCCCAGTCAGCTGATTTTGCTAGAGCAGCCATTTTGAAAAGGTGTCCACTCCTGGCCCAGTCAGTTATATATGAAGGAGCAGCCGTTTTGAAAAGGTGACCACTCCTGGCCCAGTCAGCTGATTATGAGAGAGCAACCATTCTGAAAAGGTGTTAACTCCTGGCCCAGTCAGCTGAATGTGTGAGAACAGACATTTTGAAAAGGTGTCCTATCGTTGCCCAATCAGCTGATTATGAGAGAGCAGCCATTTTGAAAAGGTGTCCACTCCTGGCCTAGTCAGGTGGATATGAAGGAGCAACCATACTGAAAAGGTTTCCACTCCTGGCCCAGTCTGCTGATTATGAGAGAATAGCCATTTTGAAAAGGTGTCCACTCCTGGCGCAGTCTGGTGGATGTGAAGGAGCAGCCGTTCTGAAAAAGTGACCAATCCTTTCCCAGTCAGCTGATTATGAGAGAACAGCCATTCTGAAAAGGTTTCCACTCCTGGCCCAGTCTGCTGATTATGAGAGAACAGCCATTTTGAAAACGTGTCCATTCCTGGCCCAGTCAGTTATATATGAAGGAGCAGCCATTTTGAAAAGGTGACCACTCCTGGCCCAGTCAGCTGATTATGAGAGAGCAACCATTCTGAAAAGGTGTCAACTCCTGGCCCTGTCAGCTGAATGTGTGAGAACAGCCTTTTTGAAAAGGTGTCCTATCGTGGCCCAATCAGCTGATTATGAGTGAGCAGCCATTTTGAAAAGGTGTCCACTCCTGGCCTAGTCAGGTGGATATGAAGGAGCAGCCATTCTGAAAAGGTGTCCACTCCAGGCCCAGTCAGCTGATTATGAGAGAACAGCCATTCCGAAGAGGTGTTCAGTCCTGGCCCAGTCAGCTGATTATGAGAGAACAGCCATTTTGAAAAGGTGTCCACACCTGGCCTAGTCAGGTGGATATGACGGAGCAGCCATTCTCAAAACGTGTCCACTCCTGGACGGGTCAGCTGATTATGAGAGAACAGCCATTTTGAACAGGTGTCCACTCCGGGCCCAGTCAGCTGATTATGAGAGAGCAGCCATTTTGAAAAGGTGTCCATGCCTGGCCTAGTCAGGTGCATATGAAAGAGCAGCCATTCTGAAAATGTGTGCACTCCTGGACCTGTCAGTTGAATATGAAGGAGCAGCCATTCTGAAAATGTGTCCACTCCTGGCCCAGTCAGCTGATTATGAGAGACCAGCCATATTGAAAAGGTGTCCACTCCTGGCCCAGTCAGCTGATTTTGCTAGAGCAGCAATTTTGAAAAGTTGTCCACTCCTGTCCCAGTCAGCTGATTATGAATGAGCAGCCATTTTCAAAATGTGTCCACTCCTGGCCCAGTAAGCTCATTATAAGAGAGCAGCCATTTTCAAAAAGTGTCCACTCCTGGCGCAGTCAGGTGGATGTGAAGGAGCAGCCGTTCTGAAAAAGTGATCAATCCTTTCCCAGTCTGCTAATTAAGAGAGAACAGCCATTTTGAAAAGGTGTCCACTCCTGGCCCAGTCAGTTATATATGAAGGAGCAGCCATTTTGAAAAGGTGACCACTCCTGGCACAGTCAGCTGAATATGAGAGAGCAACCATTCTGAAAAGGTGTTAACTCCTGGCCCAGTCAGTTGAATATGTGAGAACAGCCATTTTGAAAAGGTGTCCTATCGTGGCCCAATCAGCTGATTATGAGAGAGCAGCCATTTTGAAAAGGTGTCCACTCCTGGCCTAGTCAGGTGGATATGAAGGAGCAGCCATTCTGAAAAGGTTTCCACTCCTGGTCCAGTCTGCTGATTATGAGAGAATAGCCATTTTGAAAAGGTGTCCACTCCTGGCCAGGTAGTTATATATGAAGGAGCAGCCATTTTGAAAAGGTGACCACTCCTGGCCCAGTCAGCTGATTATGAGAGAGCAACCATTCTGAAAAGGTGTCAACTCCTGGCCCAGTCAGCTGAATGTGTGAGAACAGCCATTTTGAAAAGGTGTCCTATCGTGGCCCAATCAGCTGATTATGAGAGAGCAGCCATTTTGAAAAGGTGTCCACTACTGGCCTAGTCAGGTGGATATGAAGGAGCAGCCATTCTGAAAAGGTGTCCACTCCAGGCCCAGTCAGCTGATTATGAGAGAACAGCAATTCCGAAAAGGTGTCCAGTCCTGGCCCAGTCAGCTGATTATGAGAGAACAGTCATTTTGAAAAAGTGTCCACTAATGGCCTAGGCAGGTGGATATGAAGGAGCAGCCATTCTGAAAAGGTGTCCACTCCTGGCCCAGTCAGCTGATTATGAGAGAGCAGCTATTTTGAAAAAGTGTGCACTCCTGGCATAGGCAGGTGGATATGAGAGAGCAGCCATTTTGAAAAGGTATCCACTCCTGGCCCAGTCAGGTGGATATGAAGGAGCAGCCATTCTGCAAAGGTGTCCACTCCTGGCTAGTGAGGTGGATATAAAGGAGCAACCATTCTGAAAAGGTTTCCACTTCTCGCACAGTCAGGTGGATATGAAGGAGCAGCCATTCTGAAAAGCTGTCCACTCCTAGTCCAGTCAGCTGATTATGAGAGAACAGCCATTTTGAACAGGTGTCCACTCCTGGCCTAGTCAGCTGATTATGAGAGAACAGCCATTCTGAAAAGGTGTCCACTCCTGGCCTAGTCAGGTGGATATAAAGTAGCAGCAATTCTGAAAAGGTGTCCACTCCTGGCCCAGTCAGGTGGATATGAAGGAGCAGCCATTCTGAAAAGGTGTCCACTCCTGGCCCAGTCAGCTGATTATGAGAGAGCAGCCATTTTGAAAAGGTGTCCACTCCTGGCCAAATCAGGTGGATATGAAGGAGCAGCCATTCTGAAAACATGTCCACTCCTGGCCCAGTCAGCTGATTATGAGAGAGCAGCCATTCTGAAAAGGTGTCCACTCCTGGCTAGTGAGGTGGATATGAAGGAGCAGCCAATCTGAAAAGGTGTCCACTCCTAGTCCAGTCAGCTGATTATGAGAGAACAGCCATTTTGAACAGGTGTCCACTCCTGGCCCAGTCAGCTGATTATGAGAGAACAGCCATATTGGAAAGGTTGTCCACTCCTGGCCCAGCCTGCTGATTATGAGAAAACAGCCATTTTGAAAATCTGTCCACTCCTGGCCCAGTCTGCTGATTATGAGAGAGCAGCCATTTTGAAAAGTTGTCCACGCCTGGCCTAGTCAGGTGCATATGAACGAGCAGCCATTTTGAAAAGGTGTCCACTCCTGGCCTAGTCAGGTGGATATGAAGGAGCAACCATACTGAAAAGGTTTCCACTCCTGGCCCAGTCTGCTGATTATGAGAGAATAGCCATTTTGAAAAGGTGTCCACTCCTGGCGCAGTCTGGTGGATGTGAAGGAGCAGCCGTTCTGAAAAAGTGACCAATCCTTTCCCAGTCAGCTGATTATGAGAGAACAGCCATTCTGAAAAGGTTTCCACTCCTGGCCCAGTCTGCTGATTATGAGAGAACAGCCATTTTGAAAACGTGTCCATTCCTGGCAAAGTCAGTTATATATGAAGGAGCAGCCATTTTGAAAAGGTGACCACTCCTGGCCCAGTCAGCTGATTATGAGAGAGCAACCATTCTGAAAAGGTGTCAACTCCTGGCCCTGTCAGCTGAATGTGTGAGAACAGCCTTTTTGAAAAGGTGTCCTATCGTGGCCCAATCAGCTGATTATGAGTGAGCAGCCATTTTGAAAAGGTGTCCACTCCTGGCCTAGTCAGGTGGATATGAAGGAGCAGCCATTCTGAAAAGGTGTCCACTCCAGGCCCAGTCAGCTGATTATGAGAGAACAGCCATTCCGAAGAGGTGTTCAGTCCTGGCCCAGTCAGCTGATTATGAGAGAACAGCCATTTTGAAAAGGTGTCCACACCTGGCCTAGTCAGGTGGATATGACGGAGCAGCCATTCTCAAAAGGTGTCCACTCCTGGACGGGTCAGCTGATTATGAGAGAACAGCCATTTTGAACAGGTGTCCACTCCGGGCCCAGTCAGCTGATTATGAGAGAGCAGCCATTTTGAAAAGGTGTCCATGCCTGGCCTAGTCAGGTGCATATGAAAGAGCAGCCATTCTGAAAATGTGTGCACTCCTGGACCTGTCAGTTGAATATGAAGGAGCAGCCATTCTGAAAATGTGTCCACTCCTGGCCCAGTCAGCTGATTATGAGAGACCAGCCATATTGAAAAGGTGTCCACTCCTGGCCCAGTCAGCTGATTTTGCTAGAGCAGCAATTTTGAAAAGTTGTCCACTCCTGTCCCAGTCAGCTGATTATGAATGAGCAGCCATTTTCAAAATGTGTCCACTCCTGGCCCAGTAAGCTCATTATAAGAGAGCAGCCATTTTCAAAAAGTGTCCACTCCTGGCGCAGTCAGGTGGATGTGAAGGAGCAGCCGTTCTGAAAAAGTGATCAATCCTTTCCCAGTCTGCTAATTAAGAGAGAACAGCCATTTTGAAAAGGTGTCCACTCCTGGCCCAGTCAGTTATATATGAAGGAGCAGCCATTTTGAAAAGGTGACCACTCCTGGCACAGTCAGCTGAATATGAGAGAGCAACCATTCTGAAAAGGTGTTAACTCCTGGCCCAGTCAGTTGAATATGTGAGAACAGCCATTTTGAAAAGGTGTCCTATCGTGGCCCAATCAGCTGATTATGAGAGAGCAGCCATTTTGAAAAGGTGTCCACTCCTGGTCTAGTCAGGTGGATATGAAGGAGCAGCCATTCTGAAAAGGTTTCCACTCCTGGTCCAGTCTGCTGATTATGAGAGAATAGCCATTTTGAAAAGGTGTCCACTCCTGGCCAGGTAGTTATATATGAAGGAGCAGCCATTTTGAAAAGGTGACCACTCCTGGCCCAGTCAGCTGATTATGAGAGAGCAACCATTCTGAAAAGGTGTCAACTCCTGGCCCAGTCAGCTGAATGTGTGAGAACAGCCATTTTGAAAAGGTGTCCTATCGTGGCCCAATCAGCTGATTATGAGAGAGCAGCCATTTTGAAAAGGTGTCCACTACTGGCCTAGTCAGGTGGATATGAAGGAGCAGCCATTCTGAAAAGGTGTCCACTCCAGGCCCAGTCAGCTGATTATGAGAGAACAGCAATTCCGAAAAGGTGTCCAGTCCTGGCCCAGTCAGCTGATTATGAGAGAACAGTCATTTTGAAAAAGTGTCCACTAATGGCCTAGGCAGGTGGATATGAAGGAGCAGCCATTCTGAAAAGGTGTCCACTCCTGGCCCAGTCAGCTGATTATGAGAGAGCAGCTATTTTGAAAAAGTGTGCACTCCTGGCATAGGCAGGTGGATATGAGAGAGCAGCCATTTTGAAAAGGTATGCACTCCTGGCCCAGTCAGGTGGATATGAAGGAGCAGCCATTCTGCAAAGGTGTCCACTCCTGGCTAGTGAGGTGGATATAAAGGAGCAACCATTCTGAAAAGGTTTCCACTTCTCGCACAGTCAGGTGGATATGAAGGAGCAGCCATTCTGAAAAGCTGTCCACTCCTAGTCCAGTCAGCTGATTATGAGAGAACAGCCATTTTGAACAGGTGTCCACTCCTGGCCTAGTCAGCTGATTATGAGAGAACAGCCATTCTGAAAAGGTGTCCACTCCTGGCCTAGTCAGGTGGATATAAAGTAGCAGCAATTCTGAAAAGGTGTCCACTCCTGGCCCAGTCAGGTGGATATGAAGGAGCAGCCATTCTGAAAAGGTGTCCACTCCTGGCCCAGTCAGCTGATTATGAGAGAGCAGCCATTTTGAAAAGGTGTCCACTCCTGGCCAAATCAGGTGGATATGAAGGAGCAGCCATTCTGAAAACATGTCCACTCCTGGCCCAGTCAGCTGATTATGAGAGAGCAGCCATTCTGAAAAGGTGTCCACTCCTGGCTAGTGAGGTGGATATGAAGGAGCAGCCAATCTGAAAAGGTGTCCACTCCTAGTCCAGTCAGCTGATTATGAGAGAACAGCCATTTTGAACAGGTGTCCACTCCTGGCCCAGTCAGCTGATTATGAGAGAACAGCCATATTGGAAAGGTTGTCCACTCCTGGCCCAGCCTGCTGATTATGAGAAAACAGCCATTTTGAAAATCTGTCCACTCCTGGCCCAGTCTGCTGATTATGAGAGAGCAGCCATTTTGAAAAGTTGTCCACGCCTGGCCTAGTCAGGTGCATATGAACGAGCAGCCATTCTGAAAAGGTGTGCACTCCTGGACCAGTCAGCTGATAATGAAAGAACAGCCATTTTCAAAATGTGTCCACTCCTGGCACAGTAAGCTCATTAAAAGAGAGCAGCCATTTTGAAAAGGTGTCCACTCCTGGCGCAGTCTGGTGGATGTGAAGGAGCAGCCGTTCTGAAAAAGTGACCAATCCTTTCCCAGTCAGCTGATTATGAGAGAACAGCCATTCTGAAAAGGTTTCCACTCCTGGCCCAGTCTGCTGATTATGAGAGAACAGCCATTTTGAAAACGTGTCCATTCCTGGCCCAGTCAGTTATATATGAAGGAGCAGCCATTTTGAAAAGGTGACCACTCCTGGCCCAGTCAGCTGATTATGAGAGAGCAACCATTCTGAAAAGGTGTCAACTCCTGGCCCTGTCAGCTGAATGTGTGAGAACAGCCTTTTTGAAAAGGTGTCCTATCGTGGCCCAATCAGCTGATTATGAGTGAGCAGCCATTTTGAAAAGGTGTCCACTCCTGGCCTAGTCAGGTGGATATGAAGGAGCAGCCATTCTGAAAAGGTGTCCACTCCAGGCCCAGTCAGCTAATTATGAGAGAACAGCCATTCCGAAGAGGTGTTCAGTCCTGGCCCAGTCAGCTGATTATGAGAGAACAGCCATTTTTAAAAGGTGTCCACACCTGGCCTAGTCAGGTGGATATGACGGAGCAGCCATTCTCAAAAGGTGTCTTCTCCTGGCCCAGTCAGCTGATTATGAGAGAGCAGCCATTTTGAAAAAGTGTCCACTCCTGGCCTAGTCAGGTGGATATTAGAGAGCAGCAATTTTGAAAAGGTATCCACTCCTGGCCCAGTCAGGTGGATATGAAGGAGCAGCCATTCTGAAAAGGTGTCCACTCATGGCCCAGTCAGCTGATTATGAGAGAACAGCCATTCGGAAAAGGTGTCCACTCCTGCCCTAGTCAGGTGAAGGAGCAGCCATTCTGAAAAGGTGTCCACTCATGGCCCAGTCAGCTGATTGTGAGAGAACAGCCATTTTGAAAAGGTGTCCGCTCCTGGCCAAATCAGGTGGATATGAAGGAGCAGCCATTCTGAAAACATGTCCACTCCTGGCCCAGTCAGCTGATTATGAGAGAGCAGCCATTCTGAAAATGTGTCCACTCCTGGCTAGTGAGGTGGATATAAAGGGGCAACCATTCTGAAAAGGTTTCCACTCTTCGCCCAGTCAGGTGGATATGAAGGAGCAGCCATTCTGAAAAGGTGTCCACTCCTGTCCAAGTCAGGTGGATATGAAGGAGCTGTCATTTTGAAAAGGTGTCTACTCCTGGCCCAGTCAGCTGATTATGGGAGAGCAGCCATTTTGAAAAAGTGTCCACTCCTGGCCTAGTCAGGTGGATATGAGAGAGCAGCAATTTTGAAAAGGTGTCCACTCATGGCCCAGTCAGCTGATTATGAGAGAACAGCCATTCGGAAAAGGAGTCCACTCCTGCCCTAGTCAGGTGTAGGAGCAGCCATTCTGAAAAGGTGTCCACTCATGGCCCAGTCAGCTGATTGTGAGAGAACAGCCATTCCGAAAAGGTGTCTACTCCTGGCCCAGTCAGCTGATTATGGGAGATCAGCCATTGTGAAAAATTTCCACTCCTGCCCTAGTCAGGTGGATATGAGAGAGCAGCAATTTTGACAAGGTGTCCACTCCTGGCCCAGTCAGCTGATTATGAGAGAGCAGCCATTCTGAAAAGGTGTCCACTGTTGGCCCAGTCAGGTGGATATGAAGGAGCAGCCATTCTGAAAAGGTGTCCACTCCTGGCCCAGTCAGCTGATTATGAGAGAGCAGCCATTTTGAAAAGGTGTCCACTCCTGTCCAAATCAGGTGGATTTGAAGGAGCAGCCATTCTGAAAACATGTCCACTCCTAGCCCAGTCAGCTGATTATGAGAGAGCAGCCATTCTGCAAAGGTGTCCACTCCTGGCTAGTGAGGTGGATATAAAGGAGCAACCATTCTGAAAAGGTTTCCACTTCTCGCCCAGTCAGGTGGATATGAAGGAGCAGCCATTCTGAAAAGCTGTCCACTCCTAGTCCAGTCAGCTGATTATGAGAGAACAGCCATTTTGAACAGGAGTCCACTCCTGGCCCAGTCAGCTGATTATGAGAGAACAGCCATATTGAAAAGGTGTCCACTCCTGGCCCAGTCTGCTCATTATGAGAGAACAGCCATTTTGAAAATCTGTCCACTCCTGGCCCAGTCTGCTCATTATAAGAGAGCAGCCATTTTGAAAAGGTGTCCACGCCTGGCCTAGTCAGGTGCATATGAACGAGCAGCCATTCTGAAAAGGTGTGCACTCCTGTACCAGTCAGTTGAATATGAAGGAGCAGCCATTCTGAAAATGTGTCCACTCCTGGCCCAGTCAGCTGATTATGAGAGACCAGCCATATTGAAAAGGTGTCCACTCCTGGCCCAGTCAGCTGATTTTGCCAGAGAAGCAATTTTGAAAAGGTGTCCAATCCTGTCCCAGTCACCTGATTATGGAAGAACAGCCATTTTCAAAATGTGTCCACTCCTGGCCCAGTAAGCTTATTAAAAGAGAGCAGCCATTTTGAAAAGGTGTCCACTCCTGGCGCAGTCAGGTGGATGTGAAGGAGCAGCCGTTCTGAAAAAGTGACCAATCCTTTCCCAGTCAGCTGATTATGAGAGAACAGCCATTCTGAAAAGGTTTCCACTCCTGGCCCAGTCTGCTGATTATGAGAGAACAGCCATTTTGAAAATCTGTCCACTCCTGGCCCAGTCAATTATATATGAAGGGGCTGTCATTTTGAAAAGGTGTCTTCTCCTGGCCCAGTCAGCTGATTATGAGAGAGCAGCCATTTTGAAAAAGTGTCCACTCCTGGCCTAGTCAGGTGTATATGAGAGAGCAGCAATTTTGAAAAGGTATCCACTCCTGGCCCAGTCAGGTGGATATGAAGGAGCAGCCATTCTGAAAAGGTGTCCACTCATGGCCCAGTCAGCTGATTATGAGAGAACAGCCATTCGGAAAAGGTGTCCACTCCTGCCCTAGTCAGGTGAAGGAGCAGCCATTCTGAAAAGGTGTCCACTCATGGCCCAGTCAGCTGATTATGAGAGAACAGCCATTCGGAAAAGGTGTCCACTCCTGCCCTAGTCAGGTGAAGGAGCAGCCATTCTGAAAAGGTGTCCACTCATGGCCCAGTCAGCTGATTGTGAGAGAACAGCCATTTTGAAAATGTGTCCACTCCTGGCCAAATCAGGTGGATATGAAGGAGCAGCCATTCTGAAAACATGTCCACTCCTGGCCCAGTCAGCTGATTATGAGAGAGCAGCCATTCTGAAAATGTGTCCACTCCTGGCTAGTGAGGTGGATATAAAGGGGCAACCATTCTGAAAAGGTTTCCACTCCTCGCCCAGTCAGGTGGATATGAAGGAGCAGCCATTCTGAAAAGGTGTCCACTCCTAGTCCAGTCAGTTGATTATGAGAGAACAGCCATTTTGAACAGGTGTCCACTCCTGGCCCAGTCAGCTGATTATGAGAGATCAGCCATATTGAAAAGGTGTCCACTCCTGGACCAGTCTGCTGATTATGAGAGAACAGCCATTTTGAAAATCTGTCCACTCCTGGCCCAGTCAGCTGATTATGAGAGAGCAGCCATTTTGAAAAGGTGTCCACGCCTGGCCTAGTCAGGTGCATATGAACGAGCAGCCATTCTGAAAAGGTGTGCACTCCTTGCGCAGTCAGGTGGATGTGAAGGAGCAGCCGTTCTGAAAAAGTGACCAATCCTTTCCCAGTCAGCTGATTATGAGAGAACAGCCATTCTGAAAAGGTTTCCACTCCTGGCCCAGTCTGCTGATTATGAGAGAACTGCCATTTTGAAAATCTGTCCAGTCCTGGCCCAGTCAGTTATATATGAAGGAGCTGTCATTTTGAAAAGGTGTCTACTCCTGGCCCAGTCAGCTGATTATGAGAGAGCAGCCATTTTGAAAAAGTGTCCACTCCTGGCCTAGTCAGGTGGATATGAGAGAGCAGCAATTTTGAAAATGTGTCCATTCCTGGCCCAGTCAGGGGGATATTAAGGAGCAGCCATTCTGAAAAGGTGTCCACTCCTGGCCCAGTCAGCTGATTATGAGAGAGCAGCCATTTTGAAAAGGTGTCCACTCCTGGCCCAGTCAGCTGATTTTGCTAGAGCAGCAATTTTGAAAAGTTGTCCACTCCTGGCCCAGTCAGTTATATATGAAGGAGCAGCCATTTTGAAAAGGTGTCCACTCCTGGCCCAGTCAGTTATATATGAAGGAGCAGCCGTTTTGAAAAGGTGACCACTCCTGGCCCAGTCAGCTGATTATGAGAGAGCAACCATTCTGAAAAGGTGTTAACTCCTGGCCCAGTCAGCTGAATGTGTGAGAACAGACATTTTGAAAAGGTGTCCTATCGTGGCCCAATCAGCTGATTATGAGAGAGCAGCCATTTTGAAAAGGTGTCCACTCCTGGCCTAGTCAGGTGGATATGAAGGAGCAACCATACTGAAAAGGTTTCCACTCCTGGCCCAGTCTGCTGATTATGAGAGAATAGCCATTTTGAAAAGGTGTCCACTCCTGGCGCAGTCTGGTGGATGTGAAGGAGCAGCCGTTCTGAAAAAGTGACCAATCCTTTCCCAGTCAGCTGATTATGAGAGAACAGCCATTCTGAAAAGGTTTCCACTCCTGGCCCAGTCTGCTGATTATGAGAGAACAGCCATTTTGAAAACGTGTCCATTCCTGGCCCAGTCAGTTATATATGAAGGAGCAGCCATTTTGAAAAGGTGACCACTCCTGGCCCAGTCAGCTGATTATGAGAGAGCAACCATTCTGAAAAGGTGTCAACTCCTGGCCCTGTCAGCTGAATGTGTGAGAACAGCCTTTTTGAAAAGGTGTCCTATCGTGGCCCAATCAGCTGATTATGAGTGAGCAGCCATTTTGAAAAGGTGTCCACTCCTGGCCTAGTCAGGTGGATATGAAGGAGCAGCCATTCTGAAAAGGTGTCCACTCCAGGCCCAGTCAGCTGATTATGAGAGAACAGCCATTCCGAAGAGGTGTTCAGTCCTGGCCCAGTCAGCTGATTATGAGAGAACAGCCATTTTGAAAAGGTGTCCACACCTGGCCTAGTCAGGTGGATATGACGGAGCAGCCATTCTCAAAAGGTGTCCACTCCTGGACGGGTCAGCTGATTATGAGAGAGCAGCCATTTTGAAAAAGTGTCCACTCATGGCGTAGTCAGGTGCATATGAACAGCCATTCTGAAAAGGTATCCACTCCTTGCCCAGTCAGGTGGATATGAAGGAGCAGCCATTCTGAAAAGGTGTCCACTCCTGGCCTAGTCAGCTGATTATGAGAGAACAGCCATTCTGAAAAGGTGTCCGCTCCTGGCCTAGTCAGGTGGATATAAAGTAGCAGCAATTCTGAAAGGTGTCCACTGCTGACCCAGTCAGCTGATTATGAGAGAACAGCCATTGTGAAAAGGTGTCCACTCCTGGCCTAGTCAGCTGGATATGAAGGAGCAGCCATTTTGAAAAGGTGTCCACTCCTGGCCGAGTCAGGTGGATATGAAGGAGCAGCCATTTTGAAAAAGTATCCACTCCTGGCACAGTCAGCTGATAATGAAAGCAGCCATTTTGAAAAGGCATCCATTCCTGGCCCAGTCAGCTGATTATGAGAGCAGCCATTTTGAAAAGGTGTCCACTCCTGGCCAAGTCAGCTGATTATGAGAGAGCAGCCATTTTGAAAAGGTGTCCACTCCTGGCCCAGTGAGCTGATAATGAGAGAGCAGCCATTTTGAAAAGGTGTCCACTCCTGGCTATGTCAGCTGATTATGACAGAACAGCCATTCTGAAAAGGTGTCCACTCCTGGCCTAGAAAGGTGGATATGAAGGAGCAGCCATTCCGAAAAGGTGTCAACTCCTGGCCCAGTCAGCTGATTATGAGAGAGCAGCCATTTTGAAAAGGTGTCCACTCCTGGCCCAGTGAGCTGATAATGGGAGAGCAGCCATTTTGAAAAGGTGTCCACTCCTGCCCTAGTCAGCTGATTATGAGAGAACAGCCATGTTGAAAAGGTGTCAACTCCTGGCCTAGTCAGGTGGATATAAAGGAGCAGCCATTCTGAAAAGGTGTCAACACCTGGCCCAGTCAGCTGATTATGAGAGAGCAGCCATTTTGAAAAGGTGTCCACTCCTGTCCAAGTCAGGTGGATATGAAGGAGCTGTCATTTTGAAAAGGTGTCTACTCCTGGCCCAGTCAGCTGATTATGGGAGAGCAGCCATTTTGAAAAAGTGTCCACTCCTGGCCTAGTCAGGTGGATATGAGAGAGCAGCAATTTTGAAAAGGTGTCCACTCATGGCCCAGTCAGCTGAATATGAGAGAACAGCCATTCGGAAAAGGTGTCCACTCCTGCCCTAGTCAGGTGTAGGAGCAGCCATTCTGAAAAGGTGTCCACTCATGGCCCAGTCAGCTGATTGTGAGAGAACAGCCATTCCGAAAAGGTGTCTACTCCTGGCCCAGTCAGCTGATTATGGGAGATCAGCCATTGTGAAAATGTTTCCACTCCTGCCCTAGTCAGGTGGATATGAGAGAGCAGCAATTTTGAAAAGGTATCCACTCCTGGCCCAGTCAGGTGGATATGAAGGAGCAGCCATTCTGAAAAGGTGTCCAATCCTGGCTAGTGAGGTGGATATAAAGGAGCAACCATTCTGAAAAGGTTTCCACTTCTCGCCCAGTCAGGTGGATATGAAGGAGCAGCCATTCTGAAAAGCTGTCCACTCCTAGTCCAGTAAGCTGATTATGAGAGAACAGCCATTTTGAACAGGTGTCCACTCCTGGCCCAGTCAGCTGATTATGAGAGAACAGCCATATTGAAAAGGTGTCCACTCCTGGCCCAATCTGCTGATTATGAGAGAACAGCCATTTTGAAAATCTGTCCACTCCTGGCCCAGTCTGCTGATTATGAGAGAGCAGCCATTTTGAAAATGTGTCCACGCCTGGCCTAGTCAGGTGCATATGAACGAGCAGCCATTCTGAAAAGGTGTGCACTCCTGGACCAGTCAGTTGAATATGAAGGAGCAGCCATTCTGAAAATGTGTCCACTCCTGGCCCAGTCAGCTGATTATGAGAGACCAGCCATATTGAAAAGGTGTCCACTCCTGGCCCAGTCAGCTGATTTTGCTAGAGCAGCAATTTTGAAAAGGTGTCCAATCCTGTCCCAGTCAGCTGATTATGAAAGAACAGCCATTTTCAAAATGTGTCCACTCCTGGCCCAGTAAGCTTATTAAAAGTGAGCAGCTATTTTGAAAAGGTGTCCACTCCTGGCGCAGTCAGCTGATTGTGATAGAACAGCCATTCCGAAAAGGTGTCCACTCCTGGCCCAGTCAGCTGATTATGAGAGAACAGCCATTTTGAATAGGTGTCCACTCCTGGCCTAATTAGGTGGATATGAAGGAGCAGCCATTCTGAAAAGGTATCCACTCCTGGCCCAGTCAGCTGATTATGAGAGAGCAGCCATTCTGAAAAGGTGTCCACTCCTGGCCCAGTCAGGTGGATATGAAGGAGCAGCCTTTCTGAAAAGGTGTCCACTCCTGGCCCAGTCAGCTGATTATGAGAGAGCAGCCATTTTGAAAAGGTGTCCACTCCTGGCCAAATCAGGTGGATATGAAGGAGCAGCCATTCTGAAAACATGTCCACTCCTGGCCCAGTCAGCTTATTATGAGAGAGCAGCCATTCTGAAAAGGTGTCCACTCCTGGCTAGTGAGGTGGATATAAAGGAGCAACCATTCTGAAAAGGTGTCCACTCCTGGCCAAATTAGGTGGATATGAAGGAGCAGCCATTCTGAAAAGGTGTCCACTCCTAGTCCAGTCAGCTGATTATGAGAGAACAGCCATTTTGAACAGGTGTCCACTCCGGGCCCAGTCAGCTGATTATGAGAGAGCAGCCATTTTGAAAAGGTGTCCATGCCTGGCCTAGTCAGGTGCATATGAAAGAGCAGCCATTCTGAAAATGTGTGCACTCCTGGACCTGTCAGTTGAATATGAAGGAGCAGCCATTCTGAAAATGTGTCCACTCCTGGCCCAGTCAGCTGATTATGAGAGACCAGCCATATTGAAAAGGTGTCCACTCCTGGCCCAGTCAGCTGATTTTGCTAGAGCAGCAATTTTGAAAAGTTGTCCACTCCTGTCCCAGTCAGCTGATTATGAATGAGCAGCCATTTTCAAAATGTGTCCACTCCTGGCCCAGTAAGCTCATTATAAGAGAGCAGCCATTTTGAAAAAGTGTCCACTCCTGGCGCAGTCAGGTGGATGTGAAGGAGCAGCCGTTCTGAAAAAGTGATCAATCCTTTCCCAGTCTGCTGATTAAGAGAGAACAGCCATTCTGAAAAGGTGTCAACTCCTGGCCCTGTCAGCTGAATGTGTGAGAACAGCCTTTTTGAAAAGGTGTCCTATCGTGGCCCAATCAGCTGATTATGAGTGAGCAGCCATTTTGAAAAGGTGTCCACTCCTGGCCTAGTCAGGTGGATATGAAGGAGCAGCCATTCTGAAAAGGTTTCCACTCCTGGTCCAGTCTGCTGATTATGAGAGAATAGCCATTTTGAAAAGGTGTCCACTCCTGGCCAGGTAGTTATATATGAAGGAGCAGCCATTTTGAAAAGGTGACCACTCCTGGCCCAGTCAGCTGATTATGAGAGAGCAACCATTCTGAAAAGGTGTCAACTCCTGGCCCAGTCAGCTGAATGTGTGAGAACAGCCATTTTGAAAAGGTGTCCTATCGTGGCCCAATCAGCTGATTATGAGAGAGCAGCCATTTTGAAAAGGTGTCCACTACTGGCCTAGTCAGGTGGATATGAAGGAGCAGCCATTCTGAAAAGGTGTCCACTCCAGGCCCAGTCAGCTGATTATGAGAGAACAGCAATTCCGAAAAGGTGTCCAGTCCTGGCCCAGTCAGCTGATTATGAGAGAACAGTCATTTTGAAAAAGTGTCCACTAATGGCCTAGGCAGGTGGATATGAAGGAGCAGCCATTCTGAAAAGGTGTCCACTCCTGGCCCAGTCAGCTGATTATGAGAGAGCAGCTATTTTGAAAAAGTGTGCACTCCTGGCATAGGCAGGTGGATATGAGAGAGCAGCCATTTTGAAAAGGTATCCACTCCTGGCCCAGTCAGGTGGATATGAAGGAGCAGCCATTCTGAAAAGGTGTCCACTCCTGGCCTAGTCAGCTGATTATGAGAGAACAGCCATTCGGAAAAGGTGTCCACTCATGGCCCAGTCAGCTGATTATGAGAGAACAGCCATTCGGAAAAGGTGTCCACTCCTGCCCTAGTCAGGTGAAAGAGCAGCCATTCTGAAAAGGTGTCCACTCATGGCCCAGTCAGCTGATTGTGAGAGAACAGCCATTCCGAAAAGGTGTCGAGTCCTGTCCCAGTCAGCTGATTATGAGAGAGCAGCCATTCTGAAAAGGTGTCTGCTCCTGGCTAGTGAGGTGGATATGAAGGAGCAGCCAATCTGAAAAGGTGTCCACTCCTAGTCCAGTCAGCTGATTATGAGAGAACAGCCATTTTGAGCTGGTGTCCACTCCTGGCCCAGTCAGCTGATTATGAGAGAACAGCCATATTGAAAAGGTGTCCACTCCTGGCCCAGTCTGCTGATTATGAGAGAACAGCCATTTTGAAAATCTGTCCACTCCTGGCCCAGTCTGCTGATTATGAGAGAGCAGCCATTTTGAAAAGGTGTCCACGCCTGGCCTAGTCAGGTGCATATGAACGAGCAGCCATTCTGAAAAGGTGTGCACTCCTGGACCAGTCAGCTGATAATGAAAGAACAGCCATTTTCAAAATGTGTCCACTCCTGGCACAGTAAGCTCATTAAAAGAGAGCAGCCATTTTGAAAAGATGGCCACTCCTGGCGCAGTCTGGTGGATGTGAAGGAGCAGCCGTTCTGAAAAAGTGACCAATCCTTTCCCAGTCAGCTGATTACAAGTGAACAGCCATTCTGAAAAGGTGTCCACTCCTGGCCTAGAAAGGTGGATATGAAGGAGCAGCCATTCCGAAAAGGTGTCAACTCCTGGCGCAGTCAGCTGATTATGAGAGAGCAGCCATTTTGAAAAGGTGTCTACTCCTGGCCCAGTCAGCTGATTATGGGAGAGCAGCCATTTTGAAAAGGTATCCACTCCTGGCCCAGTCAGGTGGATATGAAGGAGCAGCCATTCTGAAAAGGTGTCCACTCATGGCCCAGTCAGCTGATTATGAGAGAACAGCCATTCAGAAAAGGTGTCCACTCCTGCCCTAGTCAGGTGAAGGAGCAGCCATTCTGAAAGGGTGTCCACTCATGGCCCAGTCAGCTGATTGTGAGAGAACAGCCATTCCAAAAAGGTGTCGAGTCCTGTCCCAGTCAGCTGATTATGAGAGAACAGCCATTTTGAATAGGTGTCCACTCCTGGCCCAGTCAGGTGGATATGAAGGAGCAGCCATTCTGAAAAGGTGTCCACTCCTGGCCAAATTAGGTGGATATGAAGGAGCAGCCATTCTGAAAAGGTGTCCACTCCTAGTCCAGTCAGCTGATTATGAGAGAACAGCCATTTTGAACAGGTGTCCACTCCGGGCCCAGTCAGCTGATTATGAGAGAGCAGCCATTTTGAAAAGGTGTCCATGCCTGGCCTAGTCAGGTGCATATGAAAGAGCAGCCATTCTGAAAATGTGTGCACTCCTGGACCTGTCAGTTGAATATGAAGGAGCAGCCATTCTGAAAATGTGTCCACTCCTGGCCCAGTCAGCTGATTATGAGAGACCAGCCATATTGAAAAGGTGTCCACTCCTGGCCCAGTCAGCTGATTTTGCTAGAGCAGCAATTTTGAAAAGTTGTCCACTCCTGTCCCAGTCAGCTGATTATGAATGAGCAGCCATTTTCAAAATGTGTCCACTCCTGGCCCAGTAAGCTCATTATAAGAGAGCAGCCATTTTGAAAAAGTGTCCACTCCTGGCGCAGTCAGGTGGATGTGAAGGAGCAGCCGTTCTGAAAAAGTGATCAATCCTTTCCCAGTCTGCTGATTAAGAGAGAACAGCCATTCTGAAAAGGTGTCAACTCCTGGCCCTGTCAGCTGAATGTGTGAGAACAGCCTTTTTGAAAAGGTGTCCTATCGTGGCCCAATCAGCTGATTATGAGTGAGCAGCCATTTTGAAAAGGTGTCCACTCCTGGCCTAGTCAGGTGGATATGAAGGAGCAGCCATTCTGAAAAGGTTTCCACTCCTGGTCCAGTCTGCTGATTATGAGAGAATAGCCATTTTGAAAAGGTGTCCACTCCTGGCCAGGTAGTTATATATGAAGGAGCAGCCATTTTGAAAAGGTGACCACTCCTGGCCCAGTCAGCTGATTATGAGAGAGCAACCATTCTGAAAAGGTGTCAACTCCTGGCCCAGTCAGCTGAATGTGTGAGAACAGCCATTTTGAAAAGGTGTCCTATCGTGGCCCAATCAGCTGATTATGAGAGAGCAGCCATTTTGAAAAGGTGTCCACTACTGGCCTAGTCAGGTGGATATGAAGGAGCAGCCATTCTGAAAAGGTGTCCACTCCAGGCCCAGTCAGCTGATTATGAGAGAACAGCAATTCCGAAAAGGTGTCCAGTCCTGGCCCAGTCAGCTGATTATGATAGAACAGTCATTTTGAAAAAGTGTCCACTAATGGCCTAGGCAGGTGGATATGAAGGAGCAGCCATTCTGAAAAGGTGTCCACTCCTGGCCCAGTCAGCTGATTATGAGAGAGCAGCTATTTTGAAAAAGTGTGCACTCCTGGCATAGGCAGGTGGATATGAGAGAGCAGCCATT
Source organism: Hemicordylus capensis (assembly GCF_027244095.1). Lineage (NCBI taxonomy): Eukaryota > Metazoa > Chordata > Lepidosauria > Squamata > Cordylidae > Hemicordylus > Hemicordylus capensis. The sequence continues at coordinate 8,911,114 of NC_069668.1, read as the reverse complement.
TTGAAAAGGTATCCACTCCTGGCCCAGTCAGGTGGATATGAAGGAGCAGCCATTCTGAAAAGGTGTCCACTCCTGGCCTAGTCAGCTGATTATGAGAGAACAGCCATTCGGAAAAGGTGTCCACTCATGGCCCAGTCAGCTGATTATGAGAGAACAGCCATTCGGAAAAGGTGTCCACTCCTGCCCTAGTCAGGTGAAAGAGCAGCCATTCTGAAAAGGTGTCCACTCATGGCCCAGTCAGCTGATTGTGAGAGAACAGCCATTCCGAAAAGGTGTCGAGTCCTGTCCCAGTCAGCTGATTATGAGAGAGCAGCCATTCTGAAAAGGTGTCTGCTCCTGGCTAGTGAGGTGGATATGAAGGAGCAGCCAATCTGAAAAGGTGTCCACTCCTAGTCCAGTCAGCTGATTATGAGAGAACAGCCATTTTGAGCTGGTGTCCACTCCTGGCCCAGTCAGCTGATTATGAGAGAACAGCCATATTGAAAAGGTGTCCACTCCTGGCCCAGTCTGCTGATTATGAGAGAACAGCCATTTTGAAAATCTGTCCACTCCTGGCCCAGTCTGCTGATTATGAGAGAGCAGCCATTTTGAAAAGGTGTCCACGCCTGGCCTAGTCAGGTGCATATGAACGAGCAGCCATTCTGAAAAGGTGTGCACTCCTGGACCAGTCAGCTGATAATGAAAGAACAGCCATTTTCAAAATGTGTCCACTCCTGGCACAGTAAGCTCATTAAAAGAGAGCAGCCATTTTGAAAAGATGGCCACTCCTGGCGCAGTCTGGTGGATGTGAAGGAGCAGCCGTTCTGAAAAAGTGACCAATCCTTTCCCAGTCAGCTGATTACAAGTGAACAGCCATTCTGAAAAGGTGTCCACTCCTGGCCTAGAAAGGTGGATATGAAGGAGCAGCCATTCCGAAAAGGTGTCAACTCCTGGCGCAGTCAGCTGATTATGAGAGAGCAGCCATTTTGAAAAGGTGTCTACTCCTGGCCCAGTCAGCTGATTATGGGAGAGCAGCCATTTTGAAAAGGTATCCACTCCTGGCCCAGTCAGGTGGATATGAAGGAGCAGCCATTCTGAAAAGGTGTCCACTCATGGCCCAGTCAGCTGATTATGAGAGAACAGCCATTCAGAAAAGGTGTCCACTCCTGCCCTAGTCAGGTGAAGGAGCAGCCATTCTGAAAGGGTGTCCACTCATGGCCCAGTCAGCTGATTGTGAGAGAACAGCCATTCCAAAAAGGTGTCGAGTCCTGTCCCAGTCAGCTGATTATGAGAGAACAGCCATTTTGAATAGGTGTCCACTCCTGGCCCAGTCAGGTGGATATGAAGGAGCAGCCATTCTGAAAAGGTATCCACTCCTGGCCCAGTCAGCTGATTATGAGAGAGCAGCCATTCTGAAAAGGTGTCCACTCCTGACCCAGTCAGGTGGATATGAAGGAGCAGCCATTCTGAAAAGGTGTCCACTCCTGGCCCAGTCAGCTGATTATGAGAGAGCAGCCATTTTGAAAAGGTGTCCACTCCTAGCCAAATCAGGTGGATATGAAGGAGCAGCCATTCTGAAAATATGTCCACTCCTGGCCCAATCAGCGGATTATGAGAGAGCAGCCATTCTGAAAAGGTGTCCACTCCTGGCCCAGTGAGCTGATAATGGGAGAGCAGCCATTTTGAAAAGGTGTCCACTCCTGCCCTAGTCAGCTGATTATGAGAGAACAGCCATGTTGAAAAGGTGTCCACTCCTGGCCTAGAAAGGTGGATATGAAGGAGCAGCCATTCCGAAAAGGTGTCAACTCCTGGCCCAGTCAGCTGATTATGAGAGAGCAGCCATTTTGAAAAGGTGTCCACTCCTGGCCCAGTGAGCTGATAATGGGAGAGCAGCCAGTTTGAAAAGGTGTCCACTCCTGCCCTAGTCAGCTGATTATGAGAGAACAGCCATGTTGAAAAGGTGTCCACTCCTGGCCTAGAAAGGTGGATATGAAGGAGCAGCCATTCCGAAAAGGTGTCAACTCCTGGCGCAGTCAGCTGATTATGAGAGAGCAGCCATTTTGAAAAGGTGTCTACTCCTGGCCCAGTCAGCTGATTATGAGAGAGCAGCCATTCTGAAAAGGTGTCCACTCCTGGCCCAGTCAGGTGGATATGAAGGAGCAGCCATTCTGAAAAGGTGTCCACTCCTGGCCAAATCAGGTAGATATGAAGGAGCAGCCATTCTGAAAACATGTCCACTCCTGGCCCAGTCAGCTGATTATGAGAGAGCAGCCATTCTGAAAAGGTGTCCACTCCTGGCTAGTGAGGTGGATATAAAGGAGCAACCATTCTGAAAAGGTTTCCACTCCTCGCCCAGTCAGGTGGATATGAAGGAGCAGCCATTCTGAAAAGGTGTCCACTCTTAGTCCAGTCAGCTGATTATGAGAGGACAGCCATTTTGAACAGGTGTCCACTCCTGGCCCAGTCAGCTGATTATGATTGAGTAGCCATTTTGAAAAGGTGTCCACGCCTGGCCTAGTCAGGTGCATATGAACGAGCAGCCATTCTGAAAAGGTGTGCACTCCTGGACCTGTCAGTTGAATATGAAGGAGCAGCCATTCTGAAAATGTGTCCACTCCTGGCCCAGTCAGCTGATTATGAGAGACCAGCCATATTGAAAAGGTGTCCACTCCTGGCCCTGTCAGCTGATTTTGCAAGAGCAGCAATTTTGAAAAGGTGTCCACTACTGTCCCAGTCAGCTGATTATGAAAGAGCAGCCATTTTCAAAATGTGTCCACTCCTGGACCAGTCAGCTCATTATAAGAGAGCAGCCATTTTGAAAAGGTGTCCACTCCTGGCGCAGTCAGGTGGATGTGAAGGAGCAGCCGTTCTGAAAAAGTGACCAATCCTTTCCCTGTCAGCTGATTATGAGAGAACAGCCATTTTGAAAAGGTGTCCACTCCTGTCCCAGTCAGTTATATATGAAGGAGCAGCCATTTTGAAAAGGTGACCACTCCTGGCCCAGTCAGCTGATTATGAGAGAGCAACCATTCTGAAAAGGTGTTAACTCCTGGCCCAGTCAGTTGAATGTGTGAGAACAGCCATTTTGAAAAGGTGTCCTATCGTGGCTCAATCAGCTGATTATGAGAGAGCAGCCATTTTGAAAAGGTGTCCACTCCTGGCCTAGTCAGGTGGATATGAAGGAGCAACCATTCTGAAAAGGTTTCCACTCCTGGCCCAGTCTGCTGATTATGAGAGAACAGCCATTTTGAAAAGGTGTCCACTCCTGGCCAGGCAGTTATATATGAAGGAGCAGCCATTTTGAAAAGGTGACCACTCCTGGCCCAGTCAGCTGATTATGAGAGAGCAACCATTCTGAAAAGGTGTCAACTCCTGGACCAGTCAGCTGAATGTGTGAGAACAGCCATTTTGAAAAGGTGTCCTATCGTGGCCCAATCAGCTGATTATGAAAGAGCAGCCATTTTGAAAAGGTGTCCACTACTGGCCTAGTCAGGTGGATATGAAGGAGCAGCCATTCTGAAAAGGTGTCCACTCCATGCCCAGTCAGCTGATTATGAGAGAACAGCCATTCCAAAAAGGTGTCCAGTCCTGGCCCAGTCAGCTGATTATGAGAGAACAGTCATTTGAAAAAGTGTCCACTAATGGCCTAGTCAGGTGGTTATGAAGGAGCAGCCATTCTGAAAAGGTGTCCACTCCTGGCCCAGTCAGCTGATTATGAGAGAGCAGCCATTTTGAAAAAGTGTGCACTCCTGGCATAGGCAGGTGGATATGAGAGAGCAGCCATTTTGAAAAGGTATCCACTCCTGGCCCAGTCAGGTGGATATGAAGGAGCAGCCATTCTGAAAAGGTGTCCACTCCTGGCCTAGTCAGCTGATTATGAGAGAACAGCCATTCGGAAAAGGTGTCCACTCATGGCCCAGTCAGGTGATTATGAGAGAACAGCCATTCGGAAAAGGTGTCCACTCCTGCCCTAGTCAGGTGAAAGAGCAGCCATTCTGAAAAGGTGTCCACTCATGGCCCAGTCAGCTGATTGTGAGAGAACAGCCATTCCGAAAAGGTGTCGAGTCCTGTCCCAGTCAGCTGATTATGAGAGAACAGCCATTTTGAATAGGTGTCCATTCCTGGCCTAGTCAGGTGGATATGAAGGAGCAGCCATTCTGAAAAGGTGTCCACTCCTGGCCCAGTCAGCTGATTATGAGAGAGCAGCCATTCTGAAAAGTTGTCCACTCCTGGCCCGGTCAGGTGGATATGAAGGAGCAGCCATTCTGAAAAGGTGTCCACTCCTGGCCCAGTCAGCTGATTATGAGAGAGCAGCCATTTTGAAAAGGTGTCCACTCCTGGCCAAATCAGGTGGATATGAAGGAGCAGCCATTCTGAAAACATGTCCACTCCTGGCCCAGTCAGCTGATTATGAGAGAGCAGCCATTCTGAAAAGGTGTGCACTCCTGGCTAGTGAGGTGGATATGAAGGAGCAGCCAATCTGAAAAGGTGTCCACTCCTAGTCCAGTCAGCTGATTATGAGAGAACAGCCATTTTGAGCTGGTGTCCACTCCTGGCCCAGTCAGCTGATTATGAGAGAACAGCCATATTGAAAAGGTGTCCACTCCTGGCCCAGTCTGCTGATTATGAGAGAACAGCCATTTTGAAAATCTGTCCACTCCTGGCCCAGTCTGCTGATTATGAGAGAGCAGCCATTTTGAAAAGGTGTCCACGCCTGGCCTAGTCAGGTGCATATGAACGAGCAGCCATTCTGAAAAGGTGTGCACTCCTGGACCAGTCAGCTGATAATGAAAGAACAGCCATTTTCAAAATGTGTCCACTCCTGGCCCAGTGAGCTGATAATGGGAGAGCAGCCATAGGTGTCCACTCCTGGCTAGTGAGGTGGATATAAAGGAGCAACCATTCTGAAAAGGTATCCACTCCTCGCCCAGTCAGGTGGATATGAAGGAGCAGCCATTCTGAAAAGGTGTCCACTCCTAGTCCAGTCAGCTGATTATGAGAGGACAGCCATTTTGAACAGGTGTCCACTCCTGGCCCAGTGAGCTGATAATGAGAGAGCATCCATTTTGAAAAGGTGTCCACTCCTGGCTATGTCAGCTGATTATGAGAGAACAGCCATTCTGAAAAGGTGTCCACTCCCGGCCTAGAAAGGTGGATATGAAGGAGCAGCCATTCCGAAAAGGTGTCAACTCCTGGCCCAGTCAGATGATTATGAGTGAGCAGCCATTTTGAAAAGGTGTCCACTCCTGGCCCAGTGATCTGATAATGGGAGAGCAGCCATTTTGAAAAGGTGTCCACTCCTGCCCTAGTCAGCTGATTATGAGAGAACAGCCATGTTGAAAAGGTGTCCACTCCTGGCCTAGAAAGGTGGATATGAAGGAGCAGCCATTCCGAAAAGGTGTCAACTCCTGGCCCAGTCAGCTGATTATGAGAGAGCAGCCATTTTGAAAAGGTGTCTACTCCTGGCCCAGTCAGCTGATTATGGGAGAGCAGCCATTTTGAAAAAGTGTCCACTCCTGGCCTAGTCAGGTGGATATGAGAGAGCAGCAATTTTGAAAAGGTATCCACTCCTGGCCCAGTCAGGTGGATATGAAGGAGCAGCCATTCTGAAAATGTGTCCACTCATGGCCCAGTCAGCTGATTGTGAGAGAACAGCCATTCCGAAAAGGTGTCGAGTCCTGTCCCAGTCAGCTGATTATGAGAGAACAGCCATTTTGAATAGGTGTCCACTCCTGGCCTAGTCAGGTGGATATGAAGGAGCAGCCATTCTGAAAAGGTATCCACTCCTGTCCCAGTCAGCTGATTATGAGAGAGCAGCCATTCTGAAAAGGTGTCCACTCCTGGCCCAGTCAGGTGGATATGAAGGAGCAGCCATTCTGAAAAGGTGTCCACTCCTGGCCCAGTCAGCTGATTATGAGAGAGCAGCCATTTTGAAAAGGTGTCCACTCCTGGCCAAATCAGGTGGATATGAAGGAGCAGCCATTCTGAAAACATGTCCACTCCTGGCCAAGTCAGCTGATTATGAGAGAGCAGCCATTCTGAAAAGGTGTCCACTCCTGGCCCAGTGAGCTGATAATGGGAGAGCAGCCATTTTGAAAAGGTGTCCACTCCTGCCCTAGTCAGCTGATTATGAGAGAACAGCCATGTTGAAAAGGTGTCCACTCCTGGCCTAGAAAGGTGGATATGAAGGAGCAGCCATTCCGAAAAGGTGTCAACTCCTGGCCCAGTCAGCTGATTATGAGAGAGCAGCCATTTTGAAAAGGTGTCCACTCCTGGCCCAGTGAGCTGATAATGGGAGAGCAGCCATTTTGAAAAGGTGTCCACTCCTGCCCTAGTCAGCTGATTATGAGAGAACAGCCATGTTGAAAAGGTGTCCACTCCTGGCCTAGAAAGGTGGATATGAAGGAGCAGCCATTCCGAAAAGGTGTCAACTCCTGGCCCAGTCAGCTGATTGTGAGAGAACAGCCATTCCGTAAAGGTGTCTACTCCTGGCCCAGTCAGCTGATTATGGGAGAGCAGCCATTTTGAAAAAGTGTCCACTCCTGGCCTAGTCAGGCGGATATGAGAGAGCAGCAATTTTGAAAAGGTATCCACCACTAGCCCAGTCAGGTGGATATGAAGGAGCAGCCATTCTGAAAAGGTGTCCACTCATGGCCCAGTCAGCTGATTATGAGAGAACAGCCATTCGGAAAAGGTGTCAACTCCTGCCCTAGTCAGGTGAAGGAGCAGCCATTCTGAAAAGGTGTCCACTCATGGCCCAGTCAGCTGACTGTGAGAGAACAGCCATTCCGTAAAGGTGTCTACTCCTGGCCCAGTCAGCTGATTATGGGAGAGCAGCCATTTTGAAAAAGTTTCCACTCCTGCCCTAGTCAGGTGGATATGAGAGAGCAGCAATTTTGAAAAGGTATACACTCCTGGCCCAGTCAGGTGGATATGAAGGAGCAGCAATTCTGAAAAGGTGTCCACTCATGGCCCAGTCAGCTGATCATGAGAGAACAGCCATTCGGAAAAGGTGTCCACTCCTGCCCTAGTCAGGTGAAGGAGCAGCCATTCTGAAAAGGTGTCCACTCATGGCCCAGTCAGCTGTTTGTGAGAGAACAGCCATTCCGAAAAGGTGTTGAGTCCTGTCCCAGTCAGCTGATTATGAGAGAACAGCCATTTTGAATAGGTGTCCACTCCTGGCCTAGTCAGGTGGACATGAAGGAGCAGCCATTCTGAAAAGGTATCCACTCCTGGCCCAGTCAGCTGATTATGAGAGAGCAGCCATTCTGAAAAGGTGTCTACTCCTGGCCCAGTCAGGTGGATATGAAGGAGCAGCCATTCTGAAAAGGTGTCCACTCCTGGCCCAGTCAGCTGATTATGAGAGAGCAGCCATTTTGAAAAGGTGTCCACTCCTGGCCAAATCAGGTGGATATGAAGGAGCAGCCATTCTGAAAACATGTCCACTCCTGGCCCAGTCAGCTGATTATGAGAGAGCAGCCATTCTGAAAATGTGTCCACTCCTGGCTAGTGAGGTGGATATAAAGGAGCAACCATTCTGAAAAGGTTTCCACTCCTCGCCCAGTCAGGTGGATATGAAGGAGCAGCCATTCTGAAAAGGTGTCCACTCCTAGTCCAGTCAGCTGATTATGAGAGAACAGCCATTTTGAACAGGTGTCCACTCCTGGCCCAGTCAGCTGATTATGAGAGATCAGCCATATTGAAAAGGTGTCCACTATTGGACCAGTCTGATGATTATGAGAGAACAGCCATTTTGAAAATCTGTCCACTCCTGGTCCAGTCAGGTGCATATGAACGAGCAGCCATTCTGAAAAGGTGTGCACTCCTGGTGCAGTCAGGTGGATGTGAAGGAGCAGCCGTTCTGAAAAAGTGACCAATCCTTTCCCAGTCAGCTGATTATGAGAGAACAGCCATTCTGAAAAGGTTTCCACTCCTGGCCCAGTCTGCTGATTATGAGAGAACAGCCATTTTGAAAAGGTGTCCACTCCTGGCCCAGTCAGCTGATAATGGGAGAGCAGCCATGTTTAAAAGGTGTCCACTCCTGGCCTAGAAAGGTGGATATGAAGGAGCAGCCATTCCGAAAAGGTGTCAACTCCTGGCGCAGTCAGCTGATTATGAGAGAGCAGCCATTTTGAAAAGGTGTCTACTCCTGGCCCAGTCAGCTGTTTATGGGAGAGCAGCCATTTTGAAAAGGTATCCACTCCTGGCCCAGTCAGGTGGATATGAAGAAGCAGCCATTCTGAAAAGGTGTCCACTCATGGCCCAGTCAGCTGATTATGAGAGAACAGCCATTCGGAAAAGGTGTCCACTCCTGCCCTAGTCAGGTGAAGGAGCAGCCATTCTGAAAGGGTGTCCACTCATGGCCCAGTCAGCTGATTGTGAGAGAACAGCCATTCCAAAAAGGTGTCGAGTCCTGTCCCAGTCAGCTGATTATGAGAGAACAGCCATTTTGAATAGGTGTCCACTCCTGGCCCAGTCAGGTGGATATGAAGGAGCAGCCATTCTGAAAAGGTATCCACTCCTGGCCCAGTCAGCTGATTATGAGAGAGCAGCCATTCTGAAAAGGTGTCCACTCCTGGCCCAGTCAGGTGGATATGAAGGAGCAGCCATTCTGAAAAGGTGTCCACTCCTGGCCCAGTCAGCTGATTATGAGAGAGCAGCCATTTTGAAAAGGTGTCCACTCCTAGCCAAATCAGGTGGATATGAAGGAGCAGCCATTCTGAAAATATGTCCACTCCTGGCCCAATCAGCTGATTATGAGAGAGCAGCCATTCTGAAAAGGTGTCCACTCCTGGCCCAGTGAGCTGATAATGGGAGAGCAGCCATTTTGAAAAGGTGTCCACTCCTGCCCTAGTCAGCTGATTATGAGAGAACAGCCATGTTGAAAAGGTGTCCACTCCTGGCCTAGAAAGGTGGATATGAAGGAGCAGCCATTCCGAAAAGGTGTCAACTCCTGGCCCAGTCAGCTGATTATGAGAGAGCAGCCATTTTGAAAAGGTGTCCACTCCTGGCCCAGTGAGCTGATAATGGGAGAGCAGCCATTTTGAAAAGGTGTCCACTCCTGCCCTAGTCAGCTGATTATGAGAGAACAGCCATGTTGAAAAGGTGTCCACTCCTGGCCTAGAAAGGTGGATATGAAGGAGCAGCCATTCCGAAAAGGTGTCAACTCCTGGCGCAGTCAGCTGATTATGAGAGAGCAGCCATTTTGAAAAGGTGTCTACTCCTGGCCCAGTCAGCTGATTATGGGAGAGCAGACATTTTGAAAAAGTGTCCACTCCTGGCCTAGTCAGGCGGAAATGAGAGAGCAGCAATTTTGAAAAGGTATCCACTCCTGGCCCAGTCAGGTGGATATGAAGGAGCAGCCATTCTGAAAAGGTGTCCACTCATGGCCCAGTCAGCTGATTATGAGAGAACAGCCATTCGGAAAAGGTGTCCACTCCTGCCCTAGTCAGGTGAAGGAGCAGCCATTCTGAAAAGGTGTCCACTCATGGCCCAGTCAGCTGATTGTGAGAGAACAGACATTCCAAAAAGGTGTCTACTCCTGGCCCAGTCAGCTGATTATGGGAGAGCAGCCATTTTGAAAAAGTTTCCACTCCTGGCCTAGTCAGGTGGATATGAGAGAGCAGCAATTTTGAAAAGGTATACACTCCTGGCCTAGTCAGGTGGATATGAAGGAGCAGCAATTCTGAAAAGGTGTCCACTCATGGCCCAGTCAGCTGATTATGAGAGAACAGCCATTCGGAAAAGGTGTCCACTCCTGCCCTAGTCAGGTGAAGGAGCAGCCATTCTGAAAAGGTGTCCACTCATGGCCCAGTCAGCTGATTGTGAGAGAACAGCCATTCCGAAAAGGTGTCGAGTCCTGTCCCAGTCAGCTGATTATGAGAGAACAGCCATTTTGAATAGGTGTCCACTCCTGGCCTAGTCAGGTGGACATGAAGGAGCAGCCATTCTGAAAAGGTATCCACTCCTGGCCCAGTCAGCTGATTATGAGAGAGCAGCCATTCTGAAAAGGTGTCCACTCCTGGCCCAGTCAGGTGGATATGAAGGAGCAGCCATTCTGAAAAGGTGTCCACTCCTGGCCAAATCAGGTAGATATGAAGGAGCAGCCATTCTGAAAACATGTCCACTCCTGGCCCAGTCAGCTGATTATGAGAGAGCAGCCATTCTGAAAAGGTGTCCACTCCTGGCTAGTGAGGTGGATATAAAGGAGCAACCATTCTGAAAAGGTTTCCACTCCTCGCCCAGTCAGGTGGATATGAAGGAGCAGCCATTCTGAAAAGGTGTCCACTCCTAGTCCAGTCAGCTGATTATGAGAGGACAGCCATTTTGAACAGGTGTCCACTCCTGGCCCAGTCAGCTGATTATGATTGAGTAGCCATTTTGAAAAGGTGTCCACGCCTGGCCTAGTCAGGTGCATATGAACGAGCAGCCATTCTGAAAAGGTGTGCACTCCTGGACCTGTCAGTTGAATATGAAGGAGCAGCCATTCTGAAAATGTGTCCACTCCTGGCCCAGTCAGCTGATTATGAGAGACCAGCCATATTGAAAAGGTGTCCACTCCTGGCCCTGTCAGCTGATTTTGCAAGAGCAGCAATTTTGAAAAGGTGTCCACTACTGTCCCAGTCAGCTGATTATGAAAGAGCAGCCATTTTCAAAATGTGTCCACTCCTGGACCAGTCAGCTCATTATAAGAGAGCAGCCATTTTGAAAAGGTGTCCACTCCTGGCGCAGTCAGGTGGATGTGAAGGAGCAGCCGTTCTGAAAAAGTGACCAATCCTTTCCCTGTCAGCTGATTATGAGAGAACAGCCATTTTGAAAAGGTGTCCACTCCTGTCCCAGTCAGTTATATATGAAGGAGCAGCCATTTTGAAAAGGTGACCACTCCTGGCCCAGTCAGCTGATTATGAGAGAGCAACCATTCTGAAAAGGTGTTAACTCCTGGCCCAGTCAGTTGAATGTGTGAGAACAGCCATTTTGAAAAGGTGTCCTATCGTGGCTCAATCAGCTGATTATGAGAGAGCAGCCATTTTGAAAAGGTGTCCACTCCTGGCCTAGTCAGGTGGATATGAAGGAGCAACCATTCTGAAAAGGTTTCCACTCCTGGCCCAGTCTGCTGATTATGAGAGAACAGCCATTTTGAAAAGGTGTCCACTCCTGGCCAGGCAGTTATATATGAAGGAGCAGCCATTTTGAAAAGGTGACCACTCCTGGCCCAGTCAGCTGATTATGAGAGAGCAACCATTCTGAAAAGGTGTCAACTCCTGGACCAGTCAGCTGAATGTGTGAGAACAGCCATTTTGAAAAGGTGTCCTATCGTGGCCCAATCAGCTGATTATGAAAGAGCAGCCATTTTGAAAAGGTGTCCACTACTGGCCTAGTCAGGTGGATATGAAGGAGCAGCCATTCTAAAAAGGTGTCCACTCCATGCCCAGTCAGCTGATTATGAGAGAACAGCCATTCCAAAAAGGTGTCCAGTCCTGGCCCAGTCAGCTGATTATGAGAGAACAGTCATTTGAAAAAGTGTCCACTAATGGCCTAGTCAGGTGGTTATGAAGGAGCAGCCATTCTGAAAAGGTGTCCACTCCTGGCCCAGTCAGCTGATTATGAGAGAGCAGCCAATTTGAAAAAGTGTGCACTCCTGGCATAGGCAGGTGGATATGAGAGAGCAGCCATTTTGAAAAGGTATCCACTCCTGGCCCAGTCAGGTGGATATGAAGGAGCAGCCATTCTGAAAAGGTGTCCACTCCTGGCCTAGTCAGCTGATTATGAGAGAACAGCCATTCGGAAAAGGTGTCCACTCATGGCCCAGTCAGCTGATTATGAGAGAACAGCCATTCGGAAAAGGTGTCCACTCCTGCCCTAGTCAGGTGAAAGAGCAGCCATTCTGAAAAGGTGTCCACTCATGGCCCAGTCAGCTGATTGTGAGAGAACAGCCATTCCGAAAAGGTGTCGAGTCCTGTCCCAGTCAGCTGATTATGAGAGAACAGCCATTTTGAATAGGTGTCCACTCCTGGCCTAGTCAGGTGGATATGAAGGAGCAGCCATTCTGAAAAGGTGTCCACTCCTGGCCCAGTCAGCTGATTATGAGAGAGCAGCCATTCTGAAAAGGTGTCCACTCCTGGCCCGGTCAGGTGGATATGAAGGAGCAGCCATTCTGAAAAGGTGTCCACTCCTGGCCCAGTCAGCTGATTATGAGAGAGCAGCCATTTTGAAAAGGTGTCCACTCCTGGCCAAATCAGGTGGATATGAAGGAGCAGCCATTCTGAAAACATGTCCACTCCTGGCCCAGTCAGCTGATTATGAGAGAGCAGCCATTCTGAAAAGGTGTGCACTCCTGGCTAGTGAGGTGGATATGAAGGAGCAGCCAATCTGAAAAGGTGTCCACTCCTAGTCCAGTCAGCTGATTATGAGAGAACAGCCATTTTGAGCTGGTGTCCACTCCTGGCCCAGTCAGCTGATTATGAGAGAGCAGCCATTTTGAAAAGGTGTCCACGCCTGGCCTAGTCAGGTGCATTGAACGAGCAGCCATTCTGAAAAGGTGTGCACTCCTGGACCAGTCAGCTGATAATGAAAGAACAGCCATTTTCAAAATGTGTCCTCTCCTGGCCCAGTGAGCTGATAATGGGAGAGCAGCCATTCTGAAAAGGTGTCCACTCCTGGCTAGTGAGGTGGATATAAAGGAGCAACCATTCTGAAAAGGTATCCACTCCTCGCCCAGTCAGGTGGATATGAAGGAGCAGCCATTCTGAAAAGGTGTCCACTCCTAGTCCAGTCAGCTGATTATGAGAGGACAGCCATTTTGAACAGGTGTCCACTCCTGGCCCAGTGAGCTGATAATGAGAGAGCAGCCATTTTGAAAAGGTGTCCACTCCTGGCTATGTCAGCTGATTATGAGAGAACAGCCATTCTGAAAAGGTGTCCACTCCCGGCCTAGAAAGGTGGATATGAAGGAGCAGCCATTCCGAAAAGGTGTCAACTCCTGGCCCAGTCAGCTGATTATGAGTGAGCAGCCATTTTGAAAAGGTGTCCACTCCTGGCCCAGTGAGCTGATAATGGGAGAGCAGCCATTTTGAAAAGGTGTCCACTCCTGCCCTAGTCAGCTGATTATGAGAGAACAGCCATGTTGAAAAGGTGTCCACTCCTGGCCTAGAAAGGTGGATATGAAGGAGCAGCCATTCCGAAAAGGTGTCAACTCCTGGCCCAGTCAGCTGATTATGAGAGAGCAGCCATTTTGAAAAGGTGTCTACTCCTGGCCCAGTCAGCTGATTATGGGAGAGCAGCCATTTTGAAAAAGTGTCCACTCCTGGCCTAGTCAGGTGGATATGAGAGAGCAGCAATTTTGAAAAGGTATCCACTCCTGGCCCAGTCAGGTGGATATGAAGGAGCAGCCATTCTGAAAAGGTGTCCACTCATGGCCCAGTCAGCTGATTGTGAGAGAACAGCCATTCCGAAAAGGTGTCGAGTCCTGTCCCAGTCAGCTGATTATGAGAGAACAGCAATTTTGAATAGGTGTCCACTCCTGGCCTAGTCAGGTGGATATGAAGGAGCAGCCATTCTGAAAAGGTATCCACTCCTGTCCCAGTCAGCTGATTATGAGAGAGCAGCCATTCTGAAAAGGTGTCCACTCCTGGCCCAGTGAGCTGATAATGGGAGAGCAGCCATATTGAAAAGGTGTCCACTCCTGCCCTAGTCAGCTGATTATGAGAGAACAGCCATGTTGAAAAGGTGTCCACTCCTGGCCTAGAAAGGTGGATATGAAGGAGCAGCCATTCCGAAAAGGTGTCAACTCCTGGCCCAGTCAGCTGATTATGAGAGAGCAGCCATTTTGAAAAGGTGTCTACTCCTGGCCCAGTCAGCTGATTATGGGAGAGCAGCCATTTTGAAAAAGTGTCCACTCCTGGCCTAGTTAGGCGGATATGAGAGAGCAGCAATTTTGAAAAGGTATCCACCACTGGCCCAGTCAGGTGGATATGAAGGAGCAGCCATTCTGAAAAGGTGTCCACTCATGGCCCAGTCAGCTGATTATGAGAGAACAGCCATTCGGAAAAGGTGTCAACTCCTGCCCTAGTCAGGTGAAGGAGCAGCCATTCTGAAAAGGTGTCCACTCATGGCCCAGTCAGCTGACTGTGAGAGAACAGCCATTCCGTAAAGGTGTCTACTCCTGGCCCAGTCAGCTGATTATGGGAGAGCAGCCATTTTGAAAAAGTTTCCACTCCTGCCCTAGTCAGGTGGATATGAGAGAGCAGCAGTTTTGAAAAGGTATACACTCCTGGCCCAGTCAGGTGGATATGAAGGAGCAGCAATTCTGAAAAGGTGTCCACTCATGGCCCAGTCAGCTGATCATGAGAGAACAGCCATTCGGAAAAGGTGTCCACTCCTGCCCTAGTCAGGTGAAGGAGCAGCCATTCTGAAAAGGTGTCCACTCATGGCCCAGTCAGCTGATTGTGAGAGAACAGCCATTCCGAAAAGGTGTCGAGTCCTGTCCCAGTCAGCTGATTATGAGAGAACAGCCATTTTGAATAGGTGTCCACTCCTGGCCTAGTCAGGTGGACATGAAGGAGCAGCCATTCTGAAAAGGTATCCACTCCTGGCCCAGTCAGCTGATTATGAGAGAGCAGCCATTCTGAAAAGGTGTCTACTCCTGGCCCAGTCAGGTGGATATGAAGGAGCAGCCATTCTGAAAAGGTGTCCACTCCTGGCCCAGTCAGCTGATTATGAGAGAGCAGCCATTTTGAAAAGGTGTCCACTCCTGGCCAAATCAGGTGGATATGAAGGAGCAGCCATTCTGAAAACATGTCCACTCCTGGCCCAGTCAGCTGATTATGAGAGAGCAGCCATTCTGAAAATGTGTCCACTCCTGGCTAGTGAGGTGGATATAAAGGAGCAACCATTCTAAAAAGGTTTCCAGTCCTCGCCCAATCAGGTGGATATGAAGGAGCAGCCATTCTGAAAAGGTGTCCACTCCTAGTCCAGTCAGCTGATTATGAGAGAACAGCCATTTTGAACAGGTGTCCACTCCTGGCCCAGTCAGCTGATTATGAGAGATCAGCCATATTGAAAAGGTGTCCACTATTGGACCAGTCTGATGATTATGAGAGAACAGCCATTTTGAAAATCTGTCCACTCCTGGTCCAGTCAGGTGCATATGAACGAGCAGCCATTCTGAAAAGGTGTGCACTCCTGGTGCAGTCAGGTGGATGTGAAGGAGCAGCCGTTCTGAAAAAGTGACCAATCCTTTCCCAGTCAGCTGATTATGAGAGAACAGCCATTCTGAAAAGGTTTCCACTCCTGGCCAAGTCTGCTGATTATGAGAGAACAGCCATTTTGAAAAGGTGTCCACTCCTGGCCCAGTCAGCTGATAATGGGAGAGCAGCCATGTTTAAAAGGTGTCCACTCCTGGCCTAGAAAGGTGGATATGAAGGAGCAGCCATTCCGAAAAGGTGTCCACTCCTGGCCCAGTCAGCTGATTATGAGAGAGCAGCCATTTTGAAAAGGTGTCCACTCCTGGCCAAATCAGGTGGATATGAAGGAGCAGCCATTCTGAAAACATGTCCACTCCTGGCCCAGTCAGCTGATTATGAGAGAGCAGCCATTCTGAAAAGGTGTCCACTCCTGGCCCAGTGAGCTGATAATGGGAGAGCAGCCATTTTGAAAAGGTGTCCACTCCTGCCCTAGTCAGCTGATTATGAGAGAACAGCCATGTTGAAAAGGTGTCCACTCCTGGCCTAGAAAGGTGGATATGAAGGAGCAGCCATTCCGAAAAGGTGTCAACTCCTGGCCCAGTCAGCTGATTATGAGAGAGCAGCCATTTTGAAAAGGTGTCCACTCCTGGCCCAGTGAGCTGATAATGGGAGAGCAGCCATTTTGAAAAGGTGTCCACTCCTGCCCTAGTCAGCTGATTATGAGAGAACAGCCATGTTGAAAAGGTGTCCACTCCTGGCCTAGAAAGGTGGATATGAAGGAGCAACCATTCCGAAAAGGTGTCCACTCCTGGCCCAGTCAGCTGATTATGAGAGAGCAGCCATTTTGAAAAGGTGTCTACTCCTGGCCCAGTCAGCTGCTTATGGGAGAGCAGCCATTTTGAAAAAGTGTCCACTCCTGGCCTAGTCAGGCGGATATGAGAGAGCAGCAATTTTGAAAAGGTATCCACCACTGGCCCAGTCAGGTGGATATGAAGGAGCAGCCATTCTGAAAAGGTGTCCACTCATGGCCCAGTCAGCTGATTATGAGAGAACAGCCATTCGGAAAAGGTGTCAACTCCTGCCCTAGTCAGGTGAAGGAGCAGCCATTCTGAAAAGGTGTCCACTCATGGCCCAGTCAGCTGATTGTGAGAGAACAGCCATTCCGTAAAGGTGTCTACTTCTGGCCCAGTCAGCTGATTATGGGAGAGCAGCCATTTTGAAAAAGTTTCCACTCCTGCCCTAGTCAGGTGGATATGAGAGAGCAGCAATTTTGAAAAGGTATACACTCCTGGCCCAGTCAGGTGGATATGAAGGAGCAGCAATTCTGAAAAGGTGTCCACTCATGGCCCAGTCAGCTGATCATGAGAGAACAGCCATTCGGAAAAGGTGTCCACTCCTGCCCTAGTCAGGTGAAGGAGCAGCCATTCTGAAAAGGTGTCCACTCATGGCCCAGTCAGCTGATTGTGAGAGAACAGCCATTCCGAAAAGGTGTCGAGTCCTGTCCCAGTCAGCTGATTATGAGAGAACAGCCATTTTGAATAGGTGTCCACTCCTGGTCTAGTCAGGTGGACATGAAGGAGCAGCCATTCTGAAAAGGTATCCACTCCTGGCCCTGTCAGCTGATTATGAGAGAGCAGCCATTCTGAAAAGGTGTCTACTCCTGGCCCAGTCAGGTGGATATGAAGGAGCAGCCATTCTGAAAAGGTGTCCACTCCTGGCCCAGTCAGCTGATTATGAGAGAGCAGCCATTTTGAAAAGGTGTCCACTCCTGGCCAAATCAGGTGGATATGAAGGAGCAGCCATTCTGAAAACATGTCCACTCCTGGCCCAGTCAGCTGATTATGAGAGAGCAGCCATTCTGAAAATGTGTCCACTCCTGGCTAGTGAGGTGGATATAAAGGAGCAACCATTCTGAAAAGGTTTCCACTCCTCGCCCAGTCAGGTGGATATGAAGGAGCAGCCATTCTGAAAAGGTGTCCACTCCTAGTCCAGTCAGCTGATTATGAGAGAACAGCCATTTTGAACAGGTGTCCACTCCTGGCCCAGTCAGCTGATTATGAGAGATCAGCCATATTGAAAAGGTGTCCACTATTGGACCTGTCTGCTGATTATGAGAGAACAGCCATTTTGAAAATCTGTCCACTCCTGGTCCAGTCAGGTGCATATGAACGAGCAGCCATTCTGAAAAGGTGTGCACTCCTGGCGCAGTCAGGTGGATGTGAAGGAGCAGCCGTTCTGAAAAAGTGACCAATCCTTTCCCAGTCAGCTGATTATGAGAGAACAGCCATTCTGAAAAGGTTTCCACTCCTGGCCCAGTCTGCTGATTATGAGAGAACAGCCATTTTGAAAATCTGTCCAGTCCTGGCCCAGTCAGTTATATATGAAGGAGCTGTCAATTTGAAAAGCTGTCTACTCCTGGCCCAGTCAGCTGATTATGAGAGAGCAGCCATTTTTAAAAAGTGTCCACTCCTGGCCTAGTCAGGTGGATATGAGAGAGCAGCAATTTTGAAAAAGTGTCCACTCCTGGCCTAGTCAGGTGGATATGAGAGAGCAGCAATTTTGAAAATGTGTCCATTCCTGGCCCAGTCAGGGGGATATGAAGGAGCAGCCATTCTGAAAAGGTGTCCACTCCTGGCCCAGTCAGCTGATTATGAGAGAGCAGCCATTGTGAAAAGGTGTCCACTCCTGGCCCAGTCAGCTGATTTTGCTAGAGCAGCAATTTTGAAAAGTTGTCCACTCCTGGCCCAGTCAGTTATATATGAAGGAGCAGCCATTTTGAAAATGTGTCCACTCCTGGCCCAGTCAGTTATATATGAAGGAGCAGCCGTTTTGAAAAGGTGACCACTCCTGGCCCAGTCAGCTGATTATGAGAGAGCAACCATTCTGAAAAGGTGTTAACCCCTGGCCCAGTCAGCTGAATGTGTGAGAACAGCCATTTTGAAAAGGTGTCCTATCGTGGCCCAATCAGCTGATTATGAGAGAGCAGCCATTTTGAAAAGGTGTCCACTCCTGGCCTAGTCAGGTGGATATGAAGGAGCAACCATTCTGAAAAGGTTTCCACTCCTGGCCCAGTCTGCTGATTATGAGAGAACAGCCATTTTGAAAAGGTGTCCACTCCTGGCCAGGCAGTTATATATGAAGGAGCAGCCATTTTGAAAAGGTGACCACTCCTGGCCCAGTCAGCTGATTATGAGAGAGCAACCATTCTGAAAAGGTGTCAACTCCTGGCCCAGTCAGCTGAATGTGTGAGAACAGCCATTTTGAAAAGGTGTCCTATCGTGGCCCAATCAGCTGATTATGAGAGAGCAGCCATTTTGAAAAGGTGTCCACTACTGGCCTAGTCAGGTGGATATGAAGGAGCAGCCATTCTGAAAAGGTGTCCACTCCAGGCCCAGTCAGCTGATTATGAGAGAACAGCCATTCCGAAATGGTGTCCAGTCCTGGCCCAGTCAGCTGATTATGAGAGAACAGTCATTTTGAAAAAGTGTCCACTAATGGCCTAGTCAGGTGGATATGAAGGAGCAGCCATTCTGAAAAGGTGTCCACTCCTATCCCAGTCAGCTGATTATGAGAGAGCAGCCATTTTGAAAAAGTGTGCACTCCTGGCATAGGCAGGTGGATATGAGAGAGCAGCCATTTTGAAAAGGTATCCACTCCTGTCCCAGTCAGGTGGATATGAAGGAGCAGCCATTCTGAAAAGGTGTCCACTCCTGGCCTAGTCAGCTGATTATGAGAGAACAGCCATTCTGAAAAGGTGTCCACTCCTGGCCTTGTCAGGTGGATATAAAGTAGCAGGAATTCTGAAAAGGTGTCCACTGCTGACCCAGTCAGCTGATTATGAGAGAACACCCATTGTGAAAAGGTGTCCACTCCTGGCCTAGTCAGCTGGATATGATGGAGCAGCCATTTTGAAAAGGTGTCCACTCCTGGCCGAGTCAGGTGGATATGAAGGAGCAGCCATTTTGAAAAAGTATCCACTCTTGGCACAGTCAGCTGATAATGGAGGCAGCCATTTTGAAAAGGCATCCATTCCTGGCCCAGTCAGCTGATTATGAGAGCAGCCATTTAGAAAAGGTTTCCACTCCTGGCCAAGTCAGCTGATTATGAGAGAGCAGCCATTTTGAAAAGGTGACCACTCCTGGCCCAGTGAGCTGATAATGAGAGAGCAGCCATTTTGAAAAGGTGTCCACTCCTGGCTATGTCAGCTGATTATGAGAGAACAGCCATTCTAAAAACGTGTGCACTCCTGGCCTAGAAAGGTGGATATGAAGGAGCAGCCATTCCGAAAAGGTGTCAACTCCTGGCCCAGTCAGCTGATTATGAGAGAGCAGCCATTTTGAAAAGGTGTCCACTCCTGGCCCAGTGAGCTGATAATGGGAGAGCAGCCATTTTGAAAAGGTGTCCACTCCTGCCCCAGTCAGCTGATTATGAGAGAACAGCCATGTTGAAAAGGTGTCCACTCCTGGCCTAGTCAGGTGGATATGAAGGAGCAGCCATTCTGAAAAGGTGTCAACACCTGGCCCAGTCAGCTGATTATGAGAGAGCAGCCATTTTGAAAATGTGTCCACTCCTGGCCAAGTCAGGTGGATATGAAGGAGCTGTCATTTTGAAAAGGTGTCCACTCATGGCCCAGTAAGCAGATTATGAGAGAACAGCCATTCGGAAAAGGTGTCCACTCATGGCCCAGTCAGCTGATTATGAGAGAACAGCCATTCGGAAAAGGTGTCCACTCCTGCCCCAGTCATGTGAAAGAGCAGCCATTCTGAAAAGGTGTCCACTCATGGCCCAGTCAGCTGATTGTGAGAGAACAGCCATTCGGAAAAGGTGTCCACTCATGGCCCAGTCAGCAGATTATGAGAGAACAGCCATTCGGAAAAGGTGTCCACTCATGGCCCAGTCAGCTGATTATGAGAGAACAGCCATTCGGAAAAGGTGTCCACTCCTGCCCCAGTCAGGTGAAAGAGCAGCCATTCTGAAAATGTGTCCACTCCTGGCCCAGTCAGCTGATTATGAGAGAGCAGCCATTTTGAAAAGGTGTCCACTCCTGGCCAAATCAGGTGGATATGAAGGAGCAGCCATTCTGAAAACATGTCCACTCCTGGCCCAGTCAGCTGATTATGAGAGAGCAGCCATTCTGAAAAGGTGTCCACTCCTGGCTAGTGAGGTGGATATGAAGGAGCAGCCAATCTGAAAAGGTGTCCACTCCTAGTCCAGTCAGCTGATTATGAGAGAACAGCCATTTTCAAAATGTGTCCACTCCTGGCACAGTAAGCTCATTAAAAGAGAGCAGCAATTTTGAAAAGGTGTCCACTCCTGGCGCAGTCTGGTGGATGTGAAGGAGCAGCCGTTCTGAAAAAGTGACCAATCCTTTCCCAGTCAGCTGATTATGAGTGAACAGCCATTCTGAAAAGGTTTCCACTCCTGGCCCAGTCAGCTGATTATGAGAGAACAGCCATGTTGAAAAGGTGTCCACTCCTGGCCTAGAAAGGTGGATATGAAGGAGCAGCCATTCCGAAAAGGTGTCCACTCCTGGCCCAGTCAGCTGATTATGAGAGAGCAGCCATTTTGAAAAGGTGTCTACTCCTGGCCCAGTCAGCTGATTATGGGAGAGCAGCCATTTTGAAAAAGTGTCCACTCCTGGCCTAGTCAGGCGGATATGAGAGAGCAGCAATTTTGAAAAGGTATCCACCACTGGCCCAGTCAGGTGGATATGAAGGAGCAGCCATTCTGAAAAGGTGTCCACTCATGGCCCAGTCAGCTGATTATGAGAGAACAGCCATTCGGAAAAGGTGTCAACTCCTGCCCTAGTCAGGTGAAGGAGCAGCCATTCTGAAAAGGTGTCCACTCATGGCCCAGTCAGCTGATTGTGAGAGAACAGCCATTCCGTAAAGGTGTCTACTTCTGGCCCAGTCAGCTGATTATGGGAGAGCAGCCATTTTGAAAAAGTTTCCACTCCTGCCCTAGTCAGGTGGATATGAGAGAGCAGCAATTTTGAAAAGGTATACACTCCTGGCCCAGTCAGGTGGATATGAAGGAGCAGCAATTCTGAAAAGGTGTCCACTCATGGCCCAGTCAGCTGATCATGAGAGAACAGCCATTCGGAAAAGGTGTCCACTCCTGCCCTAGTCAGGTGAAGGAGCAGCCATTCTGAAAAGGTGTCCACTCATGGCCCAGTCAGCTGATTGTGAGAGAACAGCCATTCCGAAAAGGTGTCGAGTCCTGTCCCAGTCAGCTGATTATGAGAGAACAGCCATTTTGAATAGGTGTCCACTCCTGGTCTAGTCAGGTGGACATGAAGGAGCAGCCATTCTGAAAAGGTATCCACTCCTGGCCCTGTAAGCTGATTATGAGAGAGCAGCCATTCTGAAAAGGTGTCTACTCCTGGCCCAGTCAGGTGGATATGAAGGAGCAGCCATTCTGAAAAGGTGTCCACTCCTGGCCCAGTCAGCTGATTATGAGAGAGCAGCCATTTTGAAAAGGTGTCCACTCCTGGCCAAATCAGGTGGATATGAAGGAGCAGCCATTCTGAAAACATGTCCACTCCTGGCCCAGTCAGCTGATTATGAGAGAGCAGCCATTCTGAAAATGTGTCCACTCCTGGCTAGTGAGGTGGATATAAAGGAGCAACCATTCTGAAAAGGTTTCCACTCCTCGCCCAGTCAGGTGGATATGAAGGAGCAGCCATTCTGAAAAGGTGTCCACTCCTAGTACAGTCAGCTGATTATGAGAGAACAGCCATTTTGAACAGGTGTCCACTCCTGGCCCAGTCAGCTGATTATGAGAGATCAGCCATATTGAAAAGGTGTCCACTATTGGACCTGTCTGCTGATTATGAGAGAACAGCCATTTTGAAAATGTGTCCACTCCTGGTCCAGTCAGGTGCATATGAACGAGCAGCCATTCTGAAAAGGTGTGCACTCCTGGCGCAGTCAGGTGGATGTGAAGGAGCAGCCGTTCTGAAAAAGTGACCAATCCTTTCCCAGTCAGCTGATTATGAGAGAACAGCCATTCTGAAAAGGTTTCCACTCCTGGCCCAGTCTGCTGATTATGAGAGAACAGCCATTTTGAAAATCTGTCCAGTCCTGGCCCAGTCAGTTATATATGAAGGAGCTGTCAATTTGAAAAGCTGTCTACTCCTGGCCCAGTCAGCTGATTATGAGAGAGCAGCCATTTTTAAAAAGTGTCCACTCCTGGCCTAGTCAGGTGGATATGAGAGAGCAGCAATTTTGAAAAAGTGTCCACTCCTGGCCTAGTCAGGTGGATATGAGAGAGCAGCAATTTTGAAAATGTGTCCATTCCTGGCCCAGTCAGGGGGATATGAAGGAGCAGCCATTCTGAAAAGGTGTCCACTCCTGGCCCAGTCAGCTGATTATGAGAGAGCAGCCATTTTGAAAAGGTGTCCACTCCTGGCCCAGTCAGCTGATTTTGCTAGAGCAGCAATTTTGAAAAGTTGTCCACTCCTGGCCCAGTCAGTTATATATGAAGGAGCAGCCATTTTGAAAATGTGTCCACTCCTGGCCCAGTCAGTTATATATGAAGGAGCAGCCGTTTTGAAAAGGTGACCACTCCTGGCCCAGTCAGCTGATTATGAGAGAGCAACCATTCTGAAAAGGTGTTAACCCCTGGCCCAGTCAGCTGAATGTGTGAGAACAGCCATTTTGAAAAGGTGTCCTATCGTGGCCCAATCAGCTGATTATGAGAGAGCAGCCATTTTGAAAAGGTGTCCACTCCTGGCCTAGTCAGGTGGATATGAAGGAGCAACCATTCTGAAAAGGTTTCCACTCCTGGCCCAGTCTGCTGATTATGAGAGAACAGCCATTTTGAAAAGGTGTCCACTCCTGGCCAGGCAGTTATATATGAAGGAGCAGCCATTTTGAAAAGGTGACCACTCCTGGCCCAGTCAGCTGATTATGAGAGAGCAACCATTCTGAAAAGGTGTCAACTCCTGGCCCAGTCAGCTGAATGTGTGAGAACAGCCATTTTGAAAAGGTGTCCTATCGTGGCCCAATCAGCTGATTATGAGAGAGCAGCCATTTTGAAAAGGTGTCCACTACTGGCCTAGTCAGGTGGATATGAAGGAGCAGCCATTCTGAAAAGGTGTCCACTCCAGGCCCAGTCAGCTGATTATGAGAGAACAGCCATTCCGAAATGGTGTCCAGTCCTGGCCCAGTCAGCTGATTATGAGAGAACAGTCATTTTGAAAAAGTGTCCACTAATGGCCTAGTCAGGTGGATATGAAGGAGCAGCCATTCTGAAAAGGTGTCCACTCCTATCCCAGTCAGCTGATTATGAGAGAGCAGCCATTTTGAAAAAGTGTGCACTCCTGGCATAGGCAGGTGGATGTGAAGGAGCAGCCGTTCTGAAAAAGTGACCAATCCTTTCCCAGTCAGCTGATTATGAGTGAACAGCCATTCTGAAAAGGTTTCCACTCCTGGCCCAGTCAGCTGATTATGAGAGAACAGCCATGTTGAAAAGGTGTCCACTCCTGGCCTAGAAAGGTGGATATGAAGGAGCAGCCATTCCGAAAAGGTGTCCACTCCTGGCCCAGTCAGCTGATTATGAGAGAGCAGCCATTTTGAAAAGGTGTCTACTCCTGGCCCAGTCAGCTGATTATGGGAGAGCAGCCATTTTGAAAAAGTGTCCACTCCTGGCCTAGTCAGGCGGATATGAGAGAGCAGCAATTTTGAAAAGGTATCCACCACTGGCCCAGTCAGGTGGATATGAAGGAGCAGCCATTCTGAAAAGGTGTCCACTCATGGCCCAGTCAGCTGATTATGAGAGAACAGCCATTCGGAAAAGGTGTCAACTCCTGCCCTAGTCAGGTGAAGGAGCAGCCATTCTGAAAAGGTGTCCACTCATGGCCCAGTCAGCTGATTGTGAGAGAACAGCCATTCCGTAAAGGTGTCTACTTCTGGCCCAGTCAGCTGATTATGGGAGAGCAGCCATTTTGAAAAAGTTTCCACTCCTGCCCTAGTCAGGTGGATATGAGAGAGCAGCAATTTTGAAAAGGTATACACTCCTGGCCCAGTCAGGTGGATATGAAGGAGCAGCAATTCTGAAAAGGTGTCCACTCATGGCCCAGTCAGCTGATCATGAGAGAACAGCCATTCGGAAAAGGTGTCCACTCCTGCCCTAGTCAGGTGAAGGAGCAGCCATTCTGAAAAGGTGTCCACTCATGGCCCAGTCAGCTGATTGTGAGAGAACAGCCATTCCGAAAAGGTGTCGAGTCCTGTCCCAGTCAGCTGATTATGAGAGAACAGCCATTTTGAATAGGTGTCCACTCCTGGTCTAGTCAGGTGGACATGAAGGAGCAGCCATTCTGAAAAGGTATCCACTCCTGGCCCTGTAAGCTGATTATGAGAGAGCAGCCATTCTGAAAAGGTGTCTACTCCTGGCCCAGTCAGGTGGATATGAAGGAGCAGCCATTCTGAAAAGGTGTCCACTCCTGGCCCAGTCAGCTGATTATGAGAGAGCAGCCATTTTGAAAAGGTGTCCACTCCTGGCCAAATCAGGTGGATATGAAGGAGCAGCCATTCTGAAAACATGTCCACTCCTGGCCCAGTCAGCTGATTATGAGAGAGCAGCCATTCTGAAAATGTGTCCACTCCTGGCTAGTGAGGTGGATATAAAGGAGCAACCATTCTGAAAAGGTTTCCACTCCTCGCCCAGTCAGGTGGATATGAAGGAGCAGCCATTCTGAAAAGGTGTCCACTCCTAGTACAGTCAGCTGATTATGAGAGAACAGCCATTTTGAACAGGTGTCCACTCCTGGCCCAGTCAGCTGATTATGAGAGATCAGCCATATTGAAAAGGTGTCCACTATTGGACCTGTCTGCTGATTATGAGAGAACAGCCATTTTGAAAATCTGTCCACTCCTGGTCCAGTCAGGTGCATATGAACGAGCAGCCATTCTGAAAAGGTGTGCACTCCTGGCGCAGTCAGGTGGATGTGAAGGAGCAGCCGTTCTGAAAAAGTGACCAATCCTTTCCCAGTCAGCTGATTATGAGAGAACAGCCATTCTGAAAAGGTTTCCACTCCTGGCCCAGTCTGCTGATTATGAGAGAACAGCCATTTTGAAAATCTGTCCAGTCCTGGCCCAGTCAGTTATATATGAAGGAGCTGTCAATTTGAAAAGCTGTCTACTCCTGGCCCAGTCAGCTGATTATGAGAGAGCAGCCATTTTTAAAAAGTGTCCACTCCTGGCCTAGTCAGGTGGATATGAGAGAGCAGCAATTTTGAAAAAGTGTCCACTCCTGGCCTAGTCAGGTGGATATGAGAGAGCAGCAATTTTGAAAATGTGTCCATTCCTGGCCCAGTCAGGGGGATATGAAGGAGCAGCCATTCTGAAAAGGTGTCCACTCCTGGCCCAGTCAGCTGATTATGAGAGAGCAGCCATTTTGAAAAGGTGTCCACTCCTGGCCCAGTCAGCTGATTTTGCTAGAGCAGCAATTTTGAAAAGTTGTCCACTCCTGGCCCAGTCAGTTATATATGAAGGAGCAGCCATTTTGAAAATGTGTCCACTCCTGGCCCAGTCAGTTATATATGAAGGAGCAGCCGTTTTGAAAAGGTGACCACTCCTGGCCCAGTCAGCTGATTATGAGAGAGCAACCATTCTGAAAAGGTGTTAACCCCTGGCCCAGTCAGCTGAATGTGTGAGAACAGCCATTTTGAAAAGGTGTCCTATCGTGGCCCAATCAGCTGATTATGAGAGAGCAGCCATTTTGAAAAGGTGTCCACTCCTGGCCTAGTCAGGTGGATATGAAGGAGCAACCATTCTGAAAAGGTTTCCACTCCTGGCCCAGTCTGCTGATTATGAGAGAACAGCCATTTTGAAAAGGTGTCCACTCCTGGCCAGGCAGTTATATATGAAGGAGCAGCCATTTTGAAAAGGTGACCACTCCTGGCCCAGTCAGCTGATTATGAGAGAGCAACCATTCTGAAAAGGTGTCAACTCCTGGCCCAGTCAGCTGAATGTGTGAGAACAGCCATTTTGAAAAGGTGTCCTATCGTGGCCCAATCAGCTGATTATGAGAGAGCAGCCATTTTGAAAAGGTGTCCACTACTGGCCTAGTCAGGTGGATATGAAGGAGCAGCCATTCTGAAAAGGTGTCCACTCCAGGCCCAGTCAGCTGATTATGAGAGAACAGCCATTCCGAAATGGTGTCCAGTCCTGGCCCAGTCAGCTGATTATGAGAGAACAGTCATTTTGAAAAAGTGTCCACTAATGGCCTAGTCAGGTGGATATGAAGGAGCAGCCATTCTGAAAAGGTGTCCACTCCTATCCCAGTCAGCTGATTATGAGAGAGCAGCCATTTTGAAAAAGTGTGCACTCCTGGCATAGGCAGGTGGATATGAGAGAGCAGCCATTTTGAAAAGGTATCCACTCCTGTCCCAGTCAGGTGGATATGAAGGAGCAGCCATTCTGAAAAGGTGTCCACTCCTGGCCTAGTCAGCTGATTATGAGAGAACAGCCATTCTGAAAAGGTGTCCACTCCTGGCCTTGTCAGGTGGATATAAAGTAGCAGGAATTCTGAAAAGGTGTCCACTGCTGACCCAGTCAGCTGATTATGAGAGAACACCCATTGTGAAAAGGTGTCCACTCCTGGCCTAGTCAGCTGGATATGATGGAGCAGCCATTTTGAAAAGGTGTCCACTCCTGGCCGAGTCAGGTGGATATGAAGGAGCAGCCATTTTGAAAAAGTATCCACTCTTGGCACAGTCAGCTGATAATGGAGGCAGCCATTTTGAAAAGGCATCCATTCCTGGCCCAGTCAGCTGATTATGAGAGCAGCCATTTAGAAAAGGTTTCCACTCCTGGCCAAGTCAGCTGATTATGAGAGAGCAGCCATTTTGAAAAGGTGACCACTCCTGGCCCAGTGAGCTGATAATGAGAGAGCAGCCATTTTGAAAAGGTGTCCACTCCTGGCTATGTCAGCTGATTATGAGAGAACAGCCATTCTAAAAACGTGTGCACTCCTGGCCTAGAAAGGTGGATATGAAGGAGCAGCCATTCCGAAAAGGTGTCAACTCCTGGCCCAGTCAGCTGATTATGAGAGAGCAGCCATTTTGAAAAGGTGTCCACTCCTGGCCCAGTGAGCTGATAATGGGAGAGCAGCCATTTTGAAAAGGTGTCCACTCCTGCCCCAGTCAGCTGATTATGAGAGAACAGCCATGTTGAAAAGGTGTCCACTCCTGGCCTAGTCAGGTGGATATGAAGGAGCAGCCATTCTGAAAAGGTGTCAACACCTGGCCCAGTCAGCTGATTATGAGAGAGCAGCCATTTTGAAAATGTGTCCACTCCTGGCCAAGTCAGGTGGATATGAAGGAGCTGTCATTTTGAAAAGGTGTCCACTCATGGCCCAGTAAGCAGATTATGAGAGAACAGCCATTCGGAAAAGGTGTCCACTCATGGCCCAGTCAGCTGATTATGAGAGAACAGCCATTCGGAAAAGGTGTCCACTCCTGCCCCAGTCATGTGAAAGAGCAGCCATTCTGAAAAGGTGTCCACTCATGGCCCAGTCAGCTGATTGTGAGAGAACAGCCATTCGGAAAAGGTGTCCACTCATGGCCCAGTCAGCAGATTATGAGAGAACAGCCATTCGGAAAAGGTGTCCACTCATGGCCCAGTCAGCTGATTATGAGAGAACAGCCATTCGGAAAAGGTGTCCACTCCTGCCCCAGTCAGGTGAAAGAGCAGCCATTCTGAAAATGTGTCCACTCCTGGCCCAGTCAGCTGATTATGAGAGAGCAGCCATTTTGAAAAGGTGTCCACTCCTGGCCAAATCAGGTGGATATGAAGGAGCAGCCATTCTGAAAACATGTCCACTCCTGGCCCAGTCAGCTGATTATGAGAGAGCAGCCATTCTGAAAAGGTGTCCACTCCTGGCTAGTGAGGTGGATATGAAGGAGCAGCCAATCTGAAAAGGTGTCCACTCCTAGTCCAGTCAGCTGATTATGAGAGAACAGCCATTTTCAAAATGTGTCCACTCCTGGCACAGTAAGCTCATTAAAAGAGAGCAGCAATTTTGAAAAGGTGTCCACTCCTGGCGCAGTCTGGTGGATGTGAAGGAGCAGCCGTTCTGAAAAAGTGACCAATCCTTTCCCAGTCAGCTGATTATGAGTGAACAGCCATTCTGAAAAGGTTTCCACTCCTGGCCCAGTCTGCTGATTATGAGAGAACAGCCATTTTGAAAAGGTGTCCACTCCTGGCCCAGTCAGTTATATATGAAGGAGCAGCCATTTTGAAAAGGTGACCACTCCTGGCCCAGTCAGCTGATTATGAGAGAGCAACCATTCTGAAAAGGTATCAACTCCTGGCCCTGTCAGCTGAATGTGTGAGAACAGCCTTTTTGAAAAGGTGTCCTATCGTGGCCCAATCAGCTGATTATGAGTGAGCAGCCATTTTGAAAAGGTGTCCACTCCTGGCCCAGTCAGCTGATAATGGGAGAGCAGCCATGTTTAAAAGGTGTCCACTCCTGGCCTAGAAAGGTGGATATGAAGGAGCAGCCATTCCGAAAAGGTGTCCACTCCTGGCCCAGTCAGCTGATTATGAGAGAGCAGCCATTTTGAAAAGGTGTCCACTCCTGGCCAAATCAGGTGGATATGAAGGAGCAGCCATTCTGAAAACATGTCCACTCCTGGCCCAGTCAGCTGATTATGAGAGAGCAGCCATTCTGAAAAGGTGTCCACTCCTGGCCCAGTGAGCTGATAATGGGAGAGCAGCCATTTTGAAAAGGTGTCCACTCCTGCCCTAGTCAGCTGATTATGAGAGAACAGCCATGTTGAAAAGGTGTCCACTCCTGGCCTAGAAAGGTGGATATGAAGGAGCAGCCATTCCGAAAAGGTGTCAACTCCTGGCCCAGTCAGCTGATTATGAGAGAGCAGCCATTTTGAAAAGGTGTCCACTCCTGGCCCAGTGAGCTCATAATGGGAGAGCAGCCATTTTGAAAAGGTGTCCACTCCTGCCCTAGTCAGCTGATTATGAGAGAACAGCCATGTTGAAAAGGTGTCCACTCCTGGCCTAGAAAGGTGGATATGAAGGAGCAGCCATTCCGAAAAGGTGTCCACTCCTGGCCCAGTCAGCTGATTATGAGAGAGCAGCCATTTTGAAAAGGTGTCTACTCCTGGCCCAGTCAGCTGATTATGGGAGAGCAGCCATTTTGAAAAAGTGTCCACTCCTGGCCTAGTCAGGCGGATATGAGAGAGCAGCAATTTTGAAAAGGTATCCACCACTGGCCCAGTCAGGTGGATATGAAGGAGCAGCCATTCTGAAAAGGTGTCCACTCATGGCCCAGTCAGCTGATTATGAGAGAACAGCCATTCGGAAAAGGTGTCAACTCCTGCCCTAGTCAGGTGAAGGAGCAGCCATTCTGAAAAGGTGTCCACTCATGGCCCAGTCAGCTGATTGTGAGTGAACAGCCATTCCGTAAAGGTGTCTACTTCTGGCCCAGTCAGCTGATTATGGGAGAGCAGCCATTTTGAAAAAGTTTCCACTCCTGCCCTAGTCAGGTGGATATGAGAGAGCAGCAATTTTGAAAAGGTATACACTCCTGGCCCAGTCAGGTGGATATGAAGGAGCAGCAATTCTGAAAAGGTGTCCACTCATGGCCCAGTCAGCTGATCATGAGAGAACAGCCATTCGGAAAAGGTGTCCACTCCTGCCCTAGTCAGGTGAAGGAGCAGCCATTCTGAAAAGGTGTCCACTCATGGCCCAGTCAGCTGATTGTGAGAGAACAGCCATTCCGAAAAGGTGTCGAGTCCTGTCCCAGTCAGCTGATTATGAGAGAACAGCCATTTTGAATAGGTGTCCACTCCTGGTCTAGTCAGGTGGACATGAAGGAGCAGCCATTCTGAAAAGGTATCCACTCCTGGCCCTGTCAGCTGATTATGAGAGAGCAGCCATTCTGAAAAGGTGTCTACTCCTGGCCCAGTCAGGTGGATATGAAGGAGCAGCCATTCTGAAAAGGTGTCCACTCCTGGCCCAGTCAGCTGATTATGAGAGAGCAGCCATTTTGAAAAGGTGTCCACTCCTGGCCAAATCAGGTGGATATGAAGGAGCAGCCATTCTGAAAACATGTCCACTCCTGGCCCAGTCAGCTGATTATGAGAGAGCAGCCATTCTGAAAATGTGTCCACTCCTGGCTAGTGAGGTGGATATAAAGGAGCAACCATTTTGAAAAGGTTTCCACTCCTCGCCCAGTCAGGTGGATATGAAGGAGCAGCCATTCTGAAAAGGTGTCCACTCCTAGTCCAGTCAGCTGATTATGAGAGAACAGCCATTTTGAACAGGTGTCCACTCCTGGCCCAGTCAGCTGATTATGAGAGATCAGCCATATTGAAAAGGTGTCCACTATTGGACCAGTCTGCTGATTATGAGAGAACAGCCATTTTGAAAATCTGTCCACTCCTGGTCCAGTCAGGTGCATATGAACGAGCAGCCATTCTGAAAAGGTGTGCACTCCTGGCGCAGTCAGGTGGATGTGAAGGATCAGCCGTTCTGAAAAAGTGACCAATCCTTTCCCAGTCAGCTGATTATGAGAGAACAGCCATTCTGAAAAGGTTTCCACTCCTGGCCCAGTCTGCTGATTCTGAGAGAACAGCCATTTTGAAAATCTGTCCAGTCCTGGCCCAGTCAGTTATATATGAAGGAGCTGTCAATTTTAAAAGCTGTCTACTCCTGGCCCAGTCAGCTGATTATGAGAGAGCAGCCATTTTTAAAAAGTGTCCACTCCTGGCCTAGTCAGGTGGATATGAGAGAGCAGCAATTTTGAAAAAGTGTCCACTCCTGGCCTAGTCAGGTGGATATGAGAGAGCAGCAATTTTGAAAATGTGTCCATTCCTGGCCCAGTCAGGGGGATATGAAGGAGCAGCCATTCTGAAAAGGTGTCCACTCCTGGCCCAGTCAGCTGATTATGAGAGAGCAGCCATTTTGAAAAGGTGTCCACTCCTGGCCCAGTCAGCTGATTTTGCTAGAGCAGCAATTTTGAAAAGTTGTCCACTCCTGGCCCAGTCAGTTATATATGAAGGAG
The DNA here is from genome assembly GCF_027244095.1 of Hemicordylus capensis. Taxonomy (NCBI): domain Eukaryota; kingdom Metazoa; phylum Chordata; class Lepidosauria; order Squamata; family Cordylidae; genus Hemicordylus; species Hemicordylus capensis. Next base: position 8,879,924 of record NC_069668.1, on the reverse strand, counting down.
CAGCCATTTTGAAAATGTGTCCACTCCTGGCCCAGTCAGTTATATATGAAGGAGCAGCCGTTTTGAAAAGGTGACCACTCCTGGCCCAGTCAGCTGATTATGAGAGAGCAACCATTCTGAAAAGGTGTTAACCCCTGGCCCAGTCAGCTGAATGTGTGAGAACAGCCATTTTGAAAAGGTGTCCTATCGTGGCCCAATCAGCTGATTATGAGAGAGCAGCCATTTTGAAAAGGTGTCCACTCCTGGCCTAGTCAGGTGGATATGAAGGAGCAACCATTCTGAAAAGGTTTCCACTCCTGGCCCAGTCTGCTGATTATGAGAGAACAGCCATTTTGAAAAGGTGTCCACTCCTGGCCAGGCAGTTATATATGAAGGAGCAGCCATTTTGAAAAGGTGACCACTCCTGGCCCAGTCAGCTGATTATGAGAGAGCAACCATTCTGAAAAGGTGTCAACTCCTGGCCCAGTCAGCTGAATGTGTGAGAACAGCCATTTTGAAAAGGTGTCCTATCGTGGCCCAATCAGCTGATTATGAGAGAGCAGCCATTTTGAAAAGGTGTCCACTACTGGCCTAGTCAGGTGGATATGAAGGAGCAGCCATTCTGAAAAGGTGTCCACTCCAGGCCCAGTCAGCTGATTATGAGAGAACAGCCATTCCGAAATGGTGTCCAGTCCTGGCCCAGTCAGCTGATTATGAGAGAACAGTCATTTTGAAAAAGTGTCCACTAATGGCCTAGTCAGGTGGATATGAAGGAGCAGCCATTCTGAAAAGGTGTCCACTCCTATCCCAGTCAGCTGATTATGAGAGAGCAGCCATTTTGAAAAAGTGTGCACTCCTGGCATAGGCAGGTGGATATGAGAGAGCAGCCATTTTGAAAAGGTATCCACTCCTGTCCCAGTCAGGTGGATATGAAGGAGCAGCCATTCTGAAAAGGTGTCCACTCCTGGCCTAGTCAGCTGATTATGAGAGAACAGCCATTCTGAAAAGGTGTCCACTCCTGGCCTTGTCAGGTGGATATAAAGTAGCAGGAATTCTGAAAAGGTGTCCACTGCTGACCCAGTCAGCTGATTATGAGAGAACACCCATTGTGAAAAGGTGTCCACTCCTGGCCTAGTCAGCTGGATATGATGGAGCAGCCATTTTGAAAAGGTGTCCACTCCTGGCCGAGTCAGGTGGATATGAAGGAGCAGCCATTTTGAAAAAGTATCCACTCTTGGCACAGTCAGCTGATAATGGAGGCAGCCATTTTGAAAAGGCATCCATTCCTGGCCCAGTCAGCTGATTATGAGAGCAGCCATTTAGAAAAGGTTTCCACTCCTGGCCAAGTCAGCTGATTATGAGAGAGCAGCCATTTTGAAAAGGTGACCACTCCTGGCCCAGTGAGCTGATAATGAGAGAGCAGCCATTTTGAAAAGGTGTCCACTCCTGGCTATGTCAGCTGATTATGAGAGAACAGCCATTCTAAAAACGTGTGCACTCCTGGCCTAGAAAGGTGGATATGAAGGAGCAGCCATTCCGAAAAGGTGTCAACTCCTGGCCCAGTCAGCTGATTATGAGAGAGCAGCCATTTTGAAAAGGTGTCCACTCCTGGCCCAGTGAGCTGATAATGGGAGAGCAGCCATTTTGAAAAGGTGTCCACTCCTGCCCCAGTCAGCTGATTATGAGAGAACAGCCATGTTGAAAAGGTGTCCACTCCTGGCCTAGTCAGGTGGATATGAAGGAGCAGCCATTCTGAAAAGGTGTCAACACCTGGCCCAGTCAGCTGATTATGAGAGAGCAGCCATTTTGAAAATGTGTCCACTCCTGGCCAAGTCAGGTGGATATGAAGGAGCTGTCATTTTGAAAAGGTGTCCACTCATGGCCCAGTCAGCAGATTATGAGAGAACAGCCATTCGGAAAAGGTGTCCACTCATGGCCCAGTCAGCTGATTATGAGAGAACAGCCATTCGGAAAAGGTGTCCACTCCTGCCCCAGTCATGTGAAAGAGCAGCCATTCTGAAAAGGTGTCCACTCATGGCCCAGTCAGCTGATTGTGAGAGAACAGCCATTCGGAAAAGGTGTCCACTCATGGCCCAGTCAGCAGATTATGAGAGAACAGCCATTCGGAAAAGGTGTCCACTCATGGCCCAGTCAGCTGATTATGAGAGAACAGCCATTCGGAAAAGGTGTCCACTCCTGCCCCAGTCAGGTGAAAGAGCAGCCATTCTGAAAATGTGTCCACTCCTGGCCCAGTCAGCTGATTATGAGAGAGCAGCCATTTTGAAAAGGTGTCCACTCCTGGCCAAATCAGGTGGATATGAAGGAGCAGCCATTCTGAAAACATGTCCACTCCTGGCCCAGTCAGCTGATTATGAGAGAGCAGCCATTCTGAAAAGGTGTCCACTCCTGGCTAGTGAGGTGGATATGAAGGAGCAGCCAATCTGAAAAGGTGTCCACTCCTAGTCCAGTCAGCTGATTATGAGAGAACAGCCATTTTCAAAATGTGTCCACTCCTGGCACAGTAAGCTCATTAAAAGAGAGCAGCCATTTTGAAAAGGTGTCCACTCCTGGCGCAGTCTGGTGGATGTGAAGGAGCAGCCGTTCTGAAAAAGTGACCAATCCTTTCCCAGTCAGCTGATTATGAGTGAACAGCCATTCTGAAAAGGTTTCCACTCCTGGCCCAGTCTGCTGATTATGAGAGAACAGCCATTTTGAAAAGGTGTCCACTCCTGGCCCAGTCAGTTATATATGAAGGAGCAGCCATTTTGAAAAGGTGACCACTCCTGGCCCAGTCAGCTGATTATGAGAGAGCTACCATTCTGAAAAGGTATCAACTCCTGGCCCTGTCAGCTGAATGTGTGAGAACAGCCTTTTTGAAAAGGTGTCCTATCGTGGCCCAATCAGCTGATTATGAGTGAGCAGCCATTTTGAAAAGGTGTCCACTACTGGCCTAGTCAGGTGGATATGAAGGAGCAGCCATTCTGAAAAGGTGTCCACTCCAGGCCCCGTCAGATGATTATGAGAGAACAGCCATTCCGAAGAGGTGTTCAGTCCTGGCCCAGTCAGCTGATTATGAGAGAACAGCCATTTTGAAAAGGTGTCCACACCTGGCCTAGTCAGGTGGATATGACGGAGCAGCCATTCTGAAAAGGTGTCCACTCCTGGACGAGTCAGCTGATTATGAGAGAGCAGCCATTTTGAAAAAGTGTCCACTCATGGCCTAGTCAGGTGGATATGAACAGCCATTCTGAAAAGGTATCCACTCCTTGCCCAGTCAGGTGGATATGAAGGAGCAGCCATTCTGAAAAGGTGTCCACTCCTGGCCTAGTCAGCTGATTATGAGAGAACAGCCATTCTGAAAAGGTGTCCACTCCTGGCCTAGTAAGGTGGATATAAAGTAGCAGCAATTCTGAAAAGTTGTCCACTCCTGGCCCAGTCAGGTGGATATGAAGGAGCAGCCATTCTGAAAAGGTGTCCACTCCTGTCCAAGTCAGGTGGATATGAAGGAGCTGTCATTTTGAAAAGGTGTCTACTCCTGGCCCAGTCAGCTGATTGTGAGAGAACAGCCATTCCGAAAAGGTGTCTACTCCTGGCCCAGTCAGCTGATTATGGGCGAGCAGCCATTTTGAAAAAATTTCCACTCCTGCCCTAGTCAGGTGGATATGAGAGAGCAGCAATTTTGAAAAGGTATCCACTCCTGGCCCAGTCAGGTGGATATGAAGGAGCAGCCATTCTGAAAAGGTGTCCACTCATGGCCCAGTCAGCTGATTATGAGAGAACAGCCATTCGGAAAAGTTGTCCACTCCTGCCCTAGTCAGGTGAAGGAGCAGCCATTCTGAAAAGGTGTCCACTCATGGCCCAGCCAGCTGATTGTGAGAGAACAGCCATTCCGAAAAGGTGTCGAGTCCTGGCCCAGTCAGCTGATAATGAGAGAACAGCCATTCTGAAAAGGTGTCCACTCCTGCCCTAGTCAGGTGAAGGAGCAGCCATTCTGAAAAGGTGTCTACTCCTGGCCCAGTCAGCTGATTATGAGAGAACAGCCATTTTGAACAGGTGTCCACTCCTGGCCCAGTCAGCTGATTATGAGAGAACAGCCTTATTGAAAAGGTGTCCACTCCTGGCCCAGTCTGCTGATTATGAGAGAACAGCCATTTTGAAAAGGTGTCCACGCCTGGTCTAGTCAGGTGCATATGAACGAGCAGCCATTCTGAAAAGGTGTGCACTCCTGGACCAGTCAGTTGAATATGAAGGAGCAGCCATTCTGAAAATGTGTCCACTCCTGGCCCAGTCAGCTGATTATGAGAGACCAGCCATATTGAAAAGGTGTCCACTCCTGGTCCAGTCAGCTGATTTTGCTAGAGCAGCAATTTTGAAAAGGTGTCCACTCCTGTCCCAGTCAGCTGATTATGAAAGAACAGCCATTTTCAAAATGTGTCCACTCCTGGCCCAGTAAGCTCATTAAAAGAGAGCAGCCATTTTGAAAAGGTGTCCACTCCTGGCGCAGTCAGGTGGATGTGAAGGAGCAGCCGTTCTGAAAAAGTGACCAATCCTTTCCCAGTCAGCTGATTATGAGAGAACAGACATTTTGAAAAGGTGTCCACTCCTGGCCCAGTCAGTTATATATGAAGGAGCAGCCATTTTGAAAAGGTGACCACTCCTGGCCCAGTAAGCTGATTATGAGAGAGCAACCATTCTGAAAAGGTGTCAACTCCTGGCCCAGTCAGCTGAATGTGTGAAAACAGCCATTTTGAAAAGGTGTCCTATCGTGGCCCAATTAGCTGATTATGAGAGAGCAGCCATTTTGAAAAGGTGTCCACTCCTGGCCTAGTCAGGTGGATATGAAGGAGCAGCCATTCTGGAAAGGTGTCCACTCCAGGCCCTGTCAGCTGATTATGAGAGAACAGCCATTCCGAAAAGGTGTCCAGTCCTGGCCCAGTCAGCTGATTATGAGAGAACAGTCATTTTGAAAAAGTGTCCTCTAATGGCCTAGTCAGGTGGATATGAAGGAGCAGCCATTCTGAAAAGGTGTCCACTCCTGGCCCAGTAAGCTGATTATGAGAGAGCAGCCATTTTGAAAAAGTGTGCACTCCTGGCATAGGGAGGTGGATATGAGAGAGCAGCCATTTTGAAAAGGTATCCACTCCTGGCCCAGTCAGGTGGATATGAAGGAGCAGCCATTCTGAAAAGGCATCCATTCCTGGCCCAGTCAGCTGATTATGAGAGCAGCCATTTTGAAAAGGTGTCCACTCCTGGCCAAGTCAGCTGATTATGAGAGAGCAGCCATTTTGAAAATGTGTCCACTCCTGCCCAGTGAGCTGATAATGAGAGAGCAGCCATTTTGAAAAGGTGTCCACTCCTGTCCCAGTCAGCTGATTATGAAAGAACAGCCATTTTCAAAATGTGTCCACTCCTGGCCCAGTAAGCTTATTAAAAGAAAGCAGCCATTTTGAAAAGGTGTCCACTCCTGGCGCAGTCTGCTGATTATGAGAGAACAGCCATTTTGAAAATCTGTCCAGTCCTGGCCCAGTCAGTTATATATGAAGGAGCTGTCATTTTGAAAAGGTGTCTACTCCTGGCCCAGTCAGCTGATTATGAGAGAGCAGCCATTCTGAAAAGGTGTCCACTCCTGGCTAGTGAGGTGGATATGAAGGAGCAGCCAATCTGAAAAGGTGTCCACTCCTAGTCCAGTCAGCTGATTATGAGAGAACAGCCATTTTCAAAATGTGTCCACTCCTGGCACAGTAAGCTCATTAAAAGAGAGCAGCCATTTTGAAAAGGTGTCCACTCCTGGCGCAGTCTGGTGGATGTGAAGGAGCAGCCGTTCTGAAAAAGTGACCAATCCTTTCCCAGTCAGCTGATTATGAGTGAACAGCCATTCTGAAAAGGTTTCCACTCCTGGCCCAGTCTGCTGATTATGAGAGAACAGCCATTTTGAAAAGGTGACCACTCCTGGCCCAGTCAGCTGATTATGAGAGAGCAACCATTCTGAAAAGGTATCAACTCCTGGCCCTTTCAGCTGAATGTGTGAGAACAGCCTTTTTGAAAAGGTGTCCTATCGTGGTCCAATCAGCTGATTATGAGTGAGCAGCCATTTTTAAAAGGTGTCCACTACTGGCCTAGTCAGGTGGATATGAAGGAGCAGCCATTCTGAAAAGGTGTCCACTCCAGGCCCAGTCAGATGATTATGAGAGAACAGCCATTCCGAAGAGGTGTTCAGTCCTGGCCCAGTCAGCTGATTATGAGAGAACATCCATTTTGAAAAGGTGTCCACACCTGGCCTAGTCAGGTGGATATGACGGAGCAGCCATTCTGAAAAGGTGTCCACTCCTGGACGAGTCAGCTGATTATGAGAGAGCAGCCATTTTGAAAAAGTGTCCACTCATGGCCTAGTCAGGTGGATATGAACACCCATTCTGAAAAGGTATCCACTCCTTGCCCAGTCAGGTGGATATGAAGGAGCAGCCATTCTGAAAAGGTGTCCACTCCTGGCCTAGTCAGCTGATTATGAGAGAACAGCCATTCTGAAAAGGTGTCCACTCCTGGCCTAGTAAGGTGGATATAAAGTAGCAGCAATTCTGAAAAGGTGTCCACTCCTGGCCCAGTCAGGTGGATATGAAGGAGCAGCCATTCTGAAAAGGTGTCCACTCCTGGCCCAGTCAGCTGATTATGAGAGAGCAGCCATTTTGAAAAGGTGTCAACTCCTGGCCAAATCAGGTGGATATGAAGGAGCAGCCATTCTGAAAACATGTCCACTCCTGGCCCAGTCAGCTGATTATGAGAGAGCAACCATTCTGAAAAGGTGTCCACTCGAGGCCCAGTCAGCTGATTATGAGAGAACAGCCATTCTGAAAAGGTGTCCACTCCTGGCCTAGTCAGGTGGATATAAAGTAGCAGCAATTCTGAAAAGGTGTCCAAAGCTGACCCAGTCAGCTGATTATGAGAGAACAGCCATTGTGAAAAGGTGTCCACTCCTGGCCGAGTCAGCTGGATATGAAGGAGCAGCCATTTTGAAAAGGTGTCCACTCCTGGCCGAGTCAGGTGTATATGAAGGAGCAGCCATTTTGAAAAAGTATCCACTCCTGGCACAGTCAGCTGATAATGAAAGCAGCCATTTTGAAAAGGCATCCATTCCTGGCCCAGTCAGCTGATTATGAGAGCAGCCATTTTGAAAAGGTATCCACTCCTGGCCCAGTCAGGTGGATATGAAGGAGCAGCCATTCTGAAAAGGTGTCCACTCATGGCCCAGTCAGCTGATTATGAGAGAACAGCCATTCGGAAAAGGTGTCCACTCCTGCCCTAGTCAGGTGTAGGAGCAGCCATTCTGAAAAGGTTTCCACTCATGGCCCAGTCAGCTGATTGTGGGAGAACAGCCATTCCGAAAAGGTGTCTACTCCTGGCCCAGTCAGCTGATTATGGGCGAGCAGCCATTTTGAAAAAGTTTCCACTCCTGCCCTGGTCAGGTGGATATGAGAGAGCAGCAATTTTGAAAAGGTATCCACTCCTGGCCCAGTCAGGTGGATATGAAGGAGCAGCCATTCTGAAAAGGTGTCCACTCATGGCCCAGTCAGCTGATTATGAGAGAACAGCCATTCGGAAAAGTTGTCCACTCCTGCCCTAGTCAGGTGAAGGAGCAGCCATTCTGAAAAGGTGTCCACTCATGGCCCAGCCAGCTGATTGTGAGAGAACAGCCATTCCGAAAAGGTGTCGAGTCCTGGCCAAGTCAGCTGATTATGAGAGAACAGCCATTCTGAAAAGGTGTCCACTCCTGCCCTAGTCAGGTGAAGGAGCAGCCATTCTGAAAAGGTGTCCACTCATGGCCCAGTCAGCTGATTGTGAGAGAACAGCTATTCCGAAAAGGTGTCTACTCCTGGCCCAGTCAGCTGATTATGAGAGAACAGCCTTATTGAAAAGGTGTCCACTCCTGGCCCAGTCTGCTGATTATGAGAGAACAGCCATTTTGAAAAGGTGTCCACGCCTTGTCTAGTCAGGTGCATATGAAAGAGCAGCCATTCTGAAAAGGTGTGCACTCCTGGACCAGTCAGTTGAATATGAAGGAGCAGCCATTCTGAAAATGTGTCCACTCCTGGCACAGTCAGCTTATTATGAGAGACCAGCCATATTGAAAAGGTGTCCACTCCTGGTCCAGTCAGCTGATTTTGCTAGAGCAGCAATTTTGAAAAGGTGTCCACTCCTGTCCCAGTCAGCTGATTATGAAAGAACAGCCATTTTCAAAATGTGTCCACTCCTGGCCCAGTAAGCTCATTAAAAGAGAGCAGCCATTTTGAAAAGGTGTCCACTCCTGGCGCAGTCAGGTGGATGTGAAGGAGCAGCCATTCTGAAAAAGTGACCAATCCTTTCCCAGTCAGCTGATTATGAGAGAACAGCCATTTTGAAAAGGTGTCCACTCCTGGCCTAGTCAGTTATATATGAAGGAGCAGCCATTTTGAAAAGGTGACCACTCCTGGCCCAGTTAGCTGATTATGAGAGAGCAACCATTCTGAAAAGGTGTCAACTCTTGGCCCAGTCAGCTGAATGTGTGAGAACAGCCATTTTGAAAAGGTGTCCTATCGTGGCCCAATCAGCTGATTATGAGAGAGCAGCCATTTTGAAAAGGTGTCCACTCCTGGCCTAGTCAGGTGGATATGTAGGAGGAGCCATTCTGAAAAGGTGTCCACTCCAGGCCCAGTCAGCTGATTATGAGAGAACAGCCATTCCGAAAAGGTGTGCAGTCCTGGCCCAGTCAGCTGATTATGAGAGAGCAGCCATTTTGAAAAAGTGTGCACTCCTGGCATAGGCAGGTGGATATGAGAGAGCAGCCATTTTGAAAATGTGTCCACTCCTGGCCCAGTGAGCTGATAATGAGAAAGCACCCATTTTGAAAAGGTGTCCACTCCTGGCTATGTCAGCTGATTATGAGAGAACAACCATTCTGAAAAGGTGTCCACTCCTGGCCTAGAAAGGTGGATATGAAGGAGCAGCCATTCCGAAAAGGTGTCAACACCTGGCCCAGTCAGCTGATTATGAGAGAGCAGCCATTTTGAAAAGGTGTCCACTCCTGTCCAAGTCAGGTGGATATGAAGGAGCTGTCATTTTGAAAAGGTGTCTACTCCTGGCCCAGTCAGCTGATTATGGGAGAGTAGCCATTTTGAAAAAGTGTCCACTCCTGGCCTAGTCAGGTGGATATGAGAGAGCAGCAATTTTGAAAAGGTATCCACTCCTGGCCGAGTCAGGTGGATATGAAGGAGCAGCCATTCTGAAAAGGTGTCCACTCATGGCCCAGTCAGCTGATTATGAGAGAACAGCCATTCTGAAAAGGTGTCCACTCCTGCCCTAGTCAGGTGAAGGAGCAGCCATTCTGAAAAGGTGTCCACTCATAGCCCAGTCAGCTGATTGTGAGAGAACAGCCATTCCGAAAAGGTGTCTACTCCTGGCCCAGTCAGCTGATTATGAGAGAACAGCCATTTTGAACAGGTGTCCACTCCTGGCCCAGTCAGCTGATTATGAGAGAACAGCCTTATTGAAAAGGTGTCCACTCCTGGCCCAGTCTGCTGATTATGAGAGAACAGCCATTTTGAAAAGGTGTCCACGCCTGGTCTAGTCAGGTGCATATGAAAGAGCAGCCATTCTGAAAAGGTGTGCACTCTTGGACCTGTCAGTTGAATATGAAGGAGCAGCCATTCTGAAAATGTGTCCACTCCTGGCCCAGTCAGCTGATTATGAGAGACCAGCCATATTGAAAAGGTGTCCACTCCTGTCCCAGTCAGCTGATTATGAAAGAACAGCCATTTTCAAAATGTGTCCACTCCTGGCCCAGTAAGCTCATTAAAAGAGAGCAGCCATTTTGAAAAGGTGTCCACTCCTGGCGCAGTCAGGTGGATGTGAAGGAGCAGCCGTTCTGAAAAAGTGACCAATCCTTTCCCAGTCAGCTGATTATGAGAGAACAGACATTTTGAAAAGGTGTCCACTCCTGGCCCAGTCAGTTATATATGAAGGAGCAGCCATTTTGAAAAGGTGACCACTCCTGGCCCAGTAAGCTGATTATGAGAGAGCAACCATTCTGAAAAGGTGTCAACTCCTGGCCCAGTCAGCTGAATGTGTGAGAACAGCGATTTTGAAAAGGTGTCCTATCGTGGCCCAATCAGCTGATTATGAGAGAGCAGCCATTTTGAAAAGGTGTCCACTCCTGGCCTAGTCAGGTGGATATGAAGGAGCAGCCATTCTGGAAAGGTGTCCACTCCTGGCCCAGTCAGCTGATTATGAGAGAGCAGCCATTTTGAAAAAGTGTGCACTCCTGGCATAGGGAGGTGGATATGAGAGAGCAGCCATTTTGAAAAGGTATCCACTCCTGGCCCAGTCAGGTGGATATGAAGGAGCAGCCATTCTGAAAAGGCATCCATTCCTGGCCCAGTCAGCTGATTATGAGAGCAGCCATTTTGGAAAGGTGTCCACTCCTGGCCAAGTCAGCTGATTATGAGAGAGCAGCCATTTTGAAAATGTGTCCACTCCTGCCCAGTGAGCTGATAATGAGAGAGCAGCCATTTTGAAAAGGTGTCCACTCCTGGCCCAGTAAGCTTATTAAAAGAAAGCAGCCATTTTGAAAAGGTGTCCACTCCTGGCGCAGTCAGGTGGATGTGAAGGAGCAGCCGTTCTGAAAAAGTGACCAATCCTTTCCCAGTCAGCTGATTATGAGAGAACAGCCATTCTGAAAAGGTTTCCACTCCTGGCGCAGTCTGCTGATTATGAGAGAACAGCCATTTTGAAAATCTGTCCAGTCCTGGCCCAGTCAGTTATATATGAAGGAGCTGTCATTTTGAAAAGGTGTCTACTCCTGGCCCAGTCAGCTGATTATGAGAGAGCAGCCATTTTTAAAAAGTGTCCACTCCTGGCCTAGTCAGGTGGATATGAGAGAGCAGCAATTTTGAAAAAGTGTCCACTCCTGGCCTAGTCAGGTGGATATGAGAGAGCAGCAATTTTGAAAATGTGTCCATTCCTGGCACAGTCAGAGGGGTTATGAAGGAGCAGCCATTCTGAAAAGGTGTCCACTCCTGGCCCAGTCAGCTGATTATGAGAGAGCAGCCATTTTGAAAAGGTCTCCACTCCTGGCCCAGTCAGCTGATTTTGCTAGAGCAGCAATTTTGAAAAGTTGTCCAATCCTAGCCCAGTCAGTTATATATGAAGGAGCAGCCATTTCGAAAATGTGTCCACTCCTGGCCCAGTCAGTTATATATGAAGGAGCAGCCGTTTTGAAAAGGTGACCACTCCTGGCCCAGTCAGCTGATTATGAGAGAGCAACCATTCTGAAAAGGTGTTAACTCCTGGCCCAGTCAGCTGAATGTGTGAGAACAGCCATTTTGAAAAGGTGTCCTATCGTGGCCCAATCAGCTGATTATGAGAGAGCAGCCATTTTGAAAAGGTGTCCACTCCTGGCCTAGTCAGGTGGATATGAAGGAGCAACCATTCTGAAAAGGTTTCCACTCCTGGCCCAGTCTGCTGATTATGAGAGAACAGCCATTTTGAAAAGGTGTCCACTCCTGGCCAGGCAGTTATATATGAAGGAGCAGCCATTTTGAAAAGGTGACCACTCCTGGCCCAGTCAGCTGATTATGAGAGAGCAACCATTCTGAAAAGGTGTCAACTCCTGGCCCAGTCAGCTGAATGTGTGAGAACAGCCATTTTGAAAAGGTGTCCTATCGTGGCCCAATCAGCTGATTATGAGAGAGCAGCCATTTTGAAAAGGTGTCCACTACTGGCCCAGTCAGGTGGATATTAAGGAGCAGCCATTCTGAAAAGGTGTCCACTCCTGGCCCAGTCAGCTGATTATGAGAGAGCAGCCATTTTGAAAAGGTGTCCACTCCTGGCCAAATCAGGTGGATATGAAGGAGCAGCCATTCTGAAAACATGTCCACTCCTGGCCCAGTCAGCTGATTATGAGAGAGCAGCCATTCTGAAAATGTGTCCACTCCTGGCTAGTGAGGTGGATATAAAGGAGCAACCATTCTGAAAAGGTTTCCACTCCTCGCCCAGTCAGGTGGATATGAAGGAGCAGCCATTCTGAAAAGGTGTCCACTCCTAGTCCAGTCAGCTGATTATGAGAGAACAGCCATTTTGAACAGGTGTCCACTCCTGGCCCAGTCAGCTGATTATGAGAGATCAGCCATATTGAAAAGGTGTCCACTATTGGACCAGTCTGCTGATTATGAGAGAACAGCCATTTTGAAAATCTGTCCACTCCGGGTCCAGTCAGGTGCATATGAACGAGCAGCCATTCTGAAAAGGTGTGCACTCCTGGCGCAGTCAGGTGGATGTGAAGGAGCAGCCGTTCTGAAAAAGTGACCAATCCTTTCCCAGTCAGCTGATTATGAGAGAACAGCCATTCTGAAAAGGTTTCCACTCCTGGCGCAGTCTGCTGATTATGAGAGAACAGCCATTTTGAAAATCTGTCCAGTCCTGGCCCAGTCAGTTATATATGAAGGAGCTGTCATTTTGAAAAGGTGTCTACTCCTGGCCCAGTCAGCTGATTATGAGAGAGCAGCCATTTTTAAAAAGTGTCCACTCCTGGCCTAGTCAGGTGGATATGAGAGAGCAGCAATTTTGAAAAAGTGTCCACTCCTGGCCTAGTCAGGTGGATATGAGAGAGCAGCAATTTTGAAAATGTGTCCATTCCTGGCCCAGTCAGAGGGGTTATGAAGGAGCAGCCATTCTGAAAAGGTGTCCACTCCTGGCCCAGTCAGCTGATTATGAGAGAGCAGCCATTTTGAAAAGGTGTCCACTCCTGGCCCAGTCAGCTGATTTTGCTAGAGCAGCAATTTTGAAAAGTTGTCCACTCCTGGCCCAGTCAGTTATATATGAAGGAGCAGCCATTTCGAAAATGTGTCCACTCCTGGCCCAGTCAGTTATATATGAAGGAGCAGCCGTTTTGAAAAGGTGACCACTCCTGGCCCAGTCAGCTGATTATGAGAGAGCAACCATTCTGAAAAGGTGTTAACTCCTGGCCCAGTCAGCTGAATGTGTGAGAACAGCCATTTTGAAAAGGTGTCCTATCGTGGCCCAATCAGCTGATTATGAGAGAGCAGCCATTTTGAAAAGGTGTCCACTCCTGGCCTAGTCAGGTGGATATGAAGGAGCAACCATTCTGAAAAGGTTTCCACTCCTGGCCCAGTCTGCTGATTATGAGAGAACAGCCATTTTGAAAAGGTGTCCACTCCTGGCCAGGCAGTTATATATGAAGGAGCAGCCATTTTGAAAAGGTGACCACTCCTGGCCCAGTCAGCTGATTATGAGAGAGCAACCATTCTGAAAAGGTGTCAACTCCTGGCCCAGTCAGCTGAATGTGTGAGAACAGCCATTTTGAAAAGGTGTCCTATCGTGGCCCAATCAGCTGATTATGAGAGAGCAGCCATTTTGAAAAGGTGTCCACTACTGGCCCAGTCAGGTGGATATTAAGGAGCAGCCATTCTGAAAAGGTGTCCACTCCTGGCCCAGTCAGCTGATTATGAGAGAGCAGCCATTTTGAAAAGGTGTCCACTCCTGGCCAAATCAGGTGGATATGAAGGAGCAGCCATTCTGAAAACATGTCCACTCCTGGCCCAGTCAGCTGATTATGAGAGAGCAGCCATTCTGAAAATGTGTCCACTCCTGGCTAGTGAGGTGGATATAAAGGAGCAACCATTCTGAAAAGGTTTCCACTCCTCGCCCAGTCAGGTGGATATGAAGGAGCAGCCATTCTGAAAAGGTGTCCACTCCTAGTCCAGTCAGCTGATTATGAGAGAACAGCCATTTTGAACAGGTGTCCACTCCTGGCCCAGTCAGCTGATTATGAGAGATCAGCCATATTGAAAAGGTGTCCACTATTGGACCAGTCTGCTGATTATGAGAGAACAGCCATTTTGAAAATCTGTCCACTCCTGGTCCAGTCAGGTGCATATGAACGAGCAGCCATTCTGAAAAGGTGTGCACTCCTGGCGCAGTCAGGTGGATGTGAAGGAGCAGCCGTTCTGAAAAAGTGACCAATCCTTTCCCATTCAGCTGATTATGAGAGAACAGCCATTCTGAAAAGGTTTCCACTCCTGGCCCAGTCTGCTGATTATGAGAGAACAGCCATTTTGAAAATCTGTCCAGTCCTGGCCCAGTCAGTTATATATGAAGGAGCTGTCATTTTGAAAAGCTGTCTACTCCTGGCCCAGTCAGCTGATTATGAGAGAGCAGCCATTTTTAAAAAGTGTCCACTCCTGGCCTAGTCAGGTGGATATGAGAGCGCAGCAATTTTGAAAAAGTGTCCACTCCTGGCCTAGTCAGGTGGATGTGAGAGAGCAGCAATTTTGAAAATGTGTCCATTCCTGGCCCAGTCAGGGGGATATGAAGGAGCAGCCATTCTGAAAAGGTGTCCACTCCTGGCCCAGTCAGCTGATTATGAGAGAGCAGCCATTTTGAAAAGGTGTCCACTCCTGGCCCAGTCAGCTGATTTTGCTAGAGCAGCAATTTTGAAAAGTTGTCCACTCCTGGCCCAGTCAGTTATATATGAAGGAGCAGCCATTTTGAAAATGTGTCCACTCCTGGCCCAGTCAGTTATATATGAAGGAGCAGCCGTTTTGAAAAGGTGACCACTCCTGGCCCAGTCAGCTGATTATGAGAGAGCAACCATTCTGAAAAGGTGTTAACTCCTGGCCCAGTCAGCTGAATGTGTGAGAACAGCCATTTTGAAAAGGTGTCCTATCGTGGCCCAATCAGCTGATTATGAGAGAGCAGCCATTTTGAAAAGGTGTCCACTCCTGGCCTAGTCAGGTGGATATGAAGGAGCAACCATTCTGAAAAGGTTTCCACTCCTGGCCCAGTCTGCTGATTATGAGAGAACAGCCATTTTGAAAAGGTGTCCACTCCTGGCCAGGCAGTTATATATGAAGGAGCAGCCATTTTGAAAAGGTGACCACTCCTGGCCCAGTCAGCTGATTATGAGAGAGCAACCATTCTGAAAAGGTGTCAACTCCTGGCCCAGTCAGCTGAATGTGTGAGAACAGCCATTTTGAAAAGGTGTCCTATCGTGGCCCAATCAGCTGATTATGAGAGAGCAGCCATTTTGAAAAGGTGTCCACTACTGGCCCAGTCAGGTGGATATTAAGGAGCAGCCATTCTGAAAAGGTCTCCACTCCTGGCCCAGTCAGCTGATTATGAGAGAGCAGCCATTTTGAAAAGGTGTCCACTCCTGGCCAAATCAGGTGGATATGAAGGAGCAGCCATTCTGAAAACATGTCCACTCCTGGCCCAGTCAGCTGATTATGAGAGAGCAGCCATTCTGAAAATGTGTCCACTCCTGGCTAGTGAGGTGGATATAAAGGAGCAACCATTCTGAAAAGGTTTCCACTCCTCGCCCAGTCAGGTGGATATGAAGGAGCAGCCATTCTGAAAAGGTGTCCACTCCTAGTCCAGTCAGCTGATTATGAGAGAACAGCCATTTTGAACAGGTGTCCACTCCTGGCCCAGTCAGCTGATTATGAGAGATCAGCCATATTGAAAAGGTGTCCACTATTGGACCAGTCTGCTGATTATGAGAGAACAGCCATTTTGAAAATCTGTCCACTCCTGGTCCAGTCAGGTGCATATGAACGAGCAGCCATTCTGAAAAGGTGTGCACTCCTGGCGCAGTCAGGTGGATGTGAAGGAGCAGCCGTTCTGAAAAAGTGACCAATCCTTTCCCAGTCAGCTGATTATGAGAGAACAGCCATTCTGAAAAGGTTTCCACTCCTGGCCCAGTCTGCTGATTATGAGAGAACAGCCATTTTGAAAATCTGTCCAGTCCTGGCCCAGTCAGTTATATATGAAGGAGCTGTCATTTTGAAAAGCTGTCTACTCCTGGCCCAGTCAGCTGATTATGAGAGAGCAGCCATTTTTAAAAAGTGTCCACTCCTGGCCTAGTCAGGTGGATATGAGAGCGCAGCAATTTTGAAAATGTGTCCACTCCTGGCCTAGTCAGGTGGATGTGAGAGAGCAGCAATTTTGAAAATGTGTCCATTCCTGGCCCAGTCAGGGGGATATGAAGGAGCAGCCATTCTGAAAAGGTGTCCACTCCTGGCCCAGTCAGCTGATTATGAGAGAGCAGCCATTTTGAAAAGGTGTCCACTCCTGGCCCAGTCAGCTGATTTTGCTAGAGCAGCAATTTTGAAAAGTTGTCCACTCCTGGCCCAGTCAGTTATATATGAAGGAGCAGCCATTTTGAAAATGTGTCCACTCCTGGCCCAGTCAGTTATATATGAAGGAGCAGCCGTTTTGAAAAGGTGACCACTCCTGGCCCAGTCAGCTGATTATGAGAGAGCAACCATTCTGAAAAGGTGTTAACTCCTGGCCCAGTCAGCTGAATGTGTGAGAACAGCCATTTTGAAAAGGTGTCCTATCGTGGCCCAATCAGCTGATTATGAGAGAGCAGCCATTTTGAAAAGGTGTCCACTCCTGGCCTAGTCAGGTGGATATGAAGGAGCAACCATTCTGAAAAGGTTTCAACTCCTGGCCCAGTCTGCTGATTATGAGAGAACAGCCATTTTGAAAAGGTGTCCACTCCTGGCCAGGCAGTTATATATGAAGGAGCAGCCATTTTGAAAAGGTGACCACTCCTGGCCCAGTCAGCTGATTATGAGAGAGCAACCATTCTGAAAAGGTGTCAACTCCTGGCCCAGTCAGCTGAATGTGTGAGAACAGCCATTTTGAAAAGGTGTCCTATCGTGGCCCAATCAGCTGATTATGAGAGAGCAGCCATTTTGAAAAGGTGTCCACTACTGGCCTATTCAGGTGGATATGAAGGAGCAGCCATTCTGAAAAGGTGTCCACTCCAGGCCCAGTCAGCTGATTATGAGAGAACAGCCATTCCGAAATGGTGTCCAGTCCTGGCCCAGTCAGCTGATTATGAGAGAACAGTCATTTTGAAAAAGTGTCCACTAATGGCCTAGTCAGGTGGATATGAAGGAGCAGCCATTCTGAAAAGGTGTCCACTCCTATCCCAGTCAGCTGATTATGAGAGAGCAGCCATTTTGAAAAAGTGTGAACTCCTGGCATAGGCAGGTGGATATGAGAGAGCAGCCATTTTGAAAAGGTATCCACTCCTGCCCCAGTCAGGTGGATATGAAGGAGAAGCCATTCTGAAAAGGTGTCCACTCCTGGCCTAGTCAGCTGATTATGAGAGAACAGCCATTCTGAAAAGGTGTCCACTCCTGGCCTTGTCAGGTGGATATAAAGTAGCAGGAATTCTGAAAAGGTGTCCACTGCTGACCCAGTCAGCTGATTATGAGAGAACACCCATTGTGAAAAGGTGTCCACTCCTGGCCTAGTCAGCTGGATATGATGGAGCAGCCATTTTGAAAAGGTGTCCACTCCTGGCCGAGTCAGGTGGATATGAAGGAGCAGCCATTTTGAAAAAGTATCCACTCTTGGCACAGTCAGCTGATAATGGAGGCAGCCATTTTGAAAAGGCATCCATTCCTGGCCCAGTCAGCTGATTATGAGAGCAGCCATTTAGAAAAGGTTTCCACTCCTGGCCAAGTCAGCTGATTATGAGAGAGCAGCCATTTTGAAAAGGTGACCACTCCTGGCCCAGTGAGCTGATAATGAGAGAGCAGCCATTTTGAAAAGGTGTCCACTCCTGGCTATGTCAGCTGATTATGAGAGAACAGCCATTCTAAAAACGTGTGCACTCCTGGCCTAGAAAGGTGGATATGAAGGAGCAGCCATTCCGAAAAGGTGTCAACTCCTGGCCCAGTCAGCTGATTATGAGAGAGCAGCCATTTTGAAAAGGTGTCCACTCCTGGCCCAGTGAGCTGATAATGGGAGAGCAGCCTTTTTGAAAAGGTGTCCACTCCTGCCCTAGTCAGCTGATTATGAGAGAACAGCCATGTTGAAAAGGTGTCCACTCCGGGCCTAGTCAGGTGGATATGAAGGAGCAGCCATTGTGAAAAGGTGTCAACACCTTGCCCAGTCAGCTGATTATGAGAGAGCAGCCATTTTGAAAATGTGTCCACTCCTGGCCAAGTCAGGTGGATATGAAGGAGCTGTCATTTTGAAAAGGTGTCCACTCATGGCCCAGTCAGCAGATTATGAGAGAACAGCCATTCGGAAAAGGTGTCCACTCATGGCCCAGTCAGCTGATTATGAGAGAACAGCCATTCGGAAAAGGTGTCCACTCCTGCCCCAGTCATGTGAAAGAGCAGCCATTCTGAAAAGGTGTCCACTCATGGCCGAGTCAGCTGATTGTGAGAGAACAGCCATTCCGAAAAGGTGTCCACTCATGGCCCAGTCAGCAGATTATGAGAGAACAGCCATTCGGAAAAGGTGTCCACTCATGGCCCAGTCAGCTGATTATGAGAGAACAGCCATTCGGAAAAGGTGTCCACTCCTGCCCCAGTCAGGTGAAAGAGCAGCCATTCTGAAAATGTGTCCACTCATGGCCCAGTCAGCTGATTATGAGAGAACAGCCATTTTGAATAGGTGTCCACTCCTGGCCTAGTCAGGTGGATATGAAGGAGCAGCCATTCTGAAAAGGTGTCCACTCCTGGCCCAGTCAGCAGATTATGAGAGAGCAGCCATTCTGAAAAGGTGTCCACTCCTGGCCCAGTCAGGTGGATATGAAGGAGCAGCCATTCTGAAAAGGTGTCCACTCCTGGCCCAGTCAGCTGATTATGAGAGAGCAGCCATTTTGAAAAGGTGTCCACTCCTGGCCAAATCAGGTGGATATGAAGGAGCAGCCATTCTGAAAACATGTCCACTCCTGGCCCAGTCAGCTGATTATGAGAGAGCAGCCATTCTGAAAAGGTGTCCACTCCTGGCTAGTGAGGTGGATATGAAGGAGCAGCCAATCTGAAAAGGTGTCCACTCCTAGTCCAGTCAGCTGATTATGAGAGAACAGCCATTTTCAAAATGTGTCCACTCCTGGCACAGTAAGCTCATTAAAAGAGAGCAGCCATTTTGAAAAGGTGTCCACTCCTGGCGCAGTCTGGTGGATGTGAAGGAGCAGCCGTTCTGAAAAAGTGACCAATCCTTTCCCAGGCAGCTGATTATGAGTGAACAGCCATTCTGAAAAGGTTTCCACTCCTGGCCCAGTCTGCTGATTATGAGAGAACAGCCATTTTGAAAAGGTGTCCACTCCTGGCCCAGTCAGTTATATATGAAGGAGCAGCCATTTTGAAAAGGTGACCACTCCTGGCCCAGTCAGCTGATAATGACAGAGCAACCATTCTGAAACGGTATCAACTCCTGGCCCTGTCAGCTGAATGTGTGAGAACAGCCTTTTTGAAAAGGTGTCCTATCGTGGCCCAATCAGCTGATTATGAGTGAGCAGCCATTTTGAAAAGGTGTCCACTACTGGCCTAGTCAGGTGGATATGAAGGAGCAGCCATTCTGAAAAGGTGTCCACTCCAGGCCCCGTCAGATGATTATGAGAGAACAGCCATTCCGAAGAGGTGTTCAGTCCTGGCCCAGTCAGCTGATTATGAGAGAACAGCCATTTTGAAAAGGTGTCCACACCTGGCCTAGTCAGGTGGATATGACGGAGCAGCCATTCTGAAAAGGTGTCCACTCCTGGACGAGTCAGCTGATTATGAGAGAGCAGCCATTTTGAAAAAGTGTCCACTCATGGCCTAGTCAGGTGGATATGAACAGCCATTCTGAAAAGGTATCCACTCCTTGCCCAGTCAGGTGGATATGAAGGAGCAGCCATTCTGAAAAGGTGTCCACTCCTGGCCTAGTCAGCTGATTATGAGAGAACAGCCATTCTGAAAAGGTGTCCACTCCTGGCCTAGTAAGGTGGATATAAAGTAGCAGCAATTCTGAAAAGGTGTCCACTCCTGGCCCAGTCAGGTGGATATGAAGGAGCAGCCATTCTGAAAAGGTGTCCACTCCTGGCCCAGTCAGCTGATTATGAGAGAGCAGCCATTTTGAAAAGGTGTCCACTCCTGGCCAAATCAGGTGGATATGAAGGAGCAGCCATTCTGAAAACATGTCCACTCCTGGCCCAGTCAGCTGATTATGAGAGAGCAACCATTCTGAAAAGGTGTCCTCTCGAGGCCCAGTCAGCTGATTATGAGAGAACAGCCATTCCGAAGAGGTGTTCAGTCCTGGCCCAGTCAGCTGATTATGAGAGAACAGCCATTTTGAAAAGGTGTCCACACCTGGCCTAGTCAGGTGGATAAGACGGAGCAGCCATTCTCAAAAGGTGTCCACTCCTGGACGGGTCAGCTGATTATGAGAGAGCAGCCATTTTGAAAAAGTGTCCACTCATGGCGTAGTCAGGTGGATATGAACAGCCATTCTGAAAAGGTATCCACTCCTTGCCCAGTCAGGTGGATATGAAGGAGCAGCCATTCTGAAAAGGTGTCCACTCCTGGCCTAGTCAGCTGATTATGAGAGAACAGCCATTCTGAAAAGGTGTCCACTCCTGGCCTAGTCAGGTGGATATAAAGTAGCAGCAATTCTGAAAAGGTGTCCAAAGCTGACCCAGTCAGCTGATTATGAGAGAACAGCCATTGTGAAAAGGTGTCCACTCCTGGCCGAGTCAGCTGGATATGAAGGAGCAGCCATTTTGAAAAGGTGTCCACTCCTGGCCGAGTCAGGTGGATATGAAGGAGCAGCCATTTTGAAAAAGTATCCACTCCTGGCACAGTCAGCTGATAATTAAAGCAGCCATTTTGAAAAGGCATCCATTCCTGGCCCAGTCAGCTGATTATGAGAGCAGCCATTTTGAAAAGGTGTCCACTCCTGGCCAAGTCAGCTGATTATGAGAGAGCAGCCAATTTGAAAAGGTGTCCACTCCTGGCCCACTGAGCTGATAATGAGAGAGCAGCCATTTTGAAAAGGTGTCCACTCCTGGTTATGTCAGCTGATTATGAGAGAACAGCCATTCTGAAAAGGTGTCCACTCCTGGCCTAGAAAGGTGGATATGAAGGAGCAGCCATTCCGAAAAGGTGTCAACTCCTGGCCCAGTCAGCTGATTATGAGAGAGCAGCCATATTGAAAAGGTGTCCACTCCTGGCCCAGTGAGCTGATAATGGGAGAGCAGCCATTTTGAAAAGGTGTCCACTCCTGGACGAGTCAGCTGATTATGAGAGAGCAGCCATTTTGAAAAAGTGTCCACTCATGGCCTAGTCAGGTGGTTATGAACAGCCATTCTGAAAAGGTATCCACTCCTTGCCCAGTCAGGTGGATATGAAGGAGCAGCCATTCTGAAAAGGTGTCCACTCCTGGCCTAGTCAGCTGATTATGAGAGAACAGCCATTCTGAAAAGGTGTCCACTCCTGGCCTAGTAAGGTGGATATAAAGTAGCAGCAATTCTGAAAAGGTGTCCACTCCTGGCCCAGTCAGGTGGATATGAAGGAGCAGCCATTCTGAAAAGGTGTCCACTCCTGGCCCAGTAAGCTGATTATGAGAGAGCAGCCATTTTGAAAAGGTGTCCACTCCAGGCCAAATCAGGTGGATATGAAGGAGCAGCCATTCTGAAAACATGTCCACTCCTGGCCCAGTCAGCTGATTATGAGAGAGCAACCATTCTGAAAAGGTGTCCACTCGAGGCGCGGTCAGCTGATTATGAGAGAACAGCCATTCCGAAGAGGTGTTCAGTCCTGGCCCAGTCAGCTGATTATGAGAGAACAGCCATTTGAAAAGGTGTCCACACCTGGCCTAGTCAGGTGGATATGACGGAGCAGTCATTCTCAAAAGGTGTCCACTCCTGGACGGGTCAGCTGATTATGAGAGAGCAGCCATTTTGAAAAAGTGTCCACTCATGGCGTAGTCAGGTGGATATGAACAGCCATTCTGAAAAGGTATCCACTCCTTGCCCAGTCAGGTGGATATGAAGGAGCAGCCATTCTGAAAAGGTGTCCACTCCTGGCCTAGTCAGCTGATTATGAGAGAACAGCCATTCTGAAAAGGTGTCCACTCCTGGCATAGTCAGTTGGATATAAAGTAGCAGCAATTCTGAAAAGGTGTCCAAAGCTGACCCAGTCAGCTGATTATGAGAGAACAGCCATTGTGAAAAGGTGTCCACTCCTGGCCGAGTCAGCTGGATATGAAGGAGCAGCCATTTTGAAAAGGTGTCCACTCCTGGCCGAGTCAGGTGGATATGAAGGAGCAGCCATTTTGAAAAAGTATCCACTCCTGGCACAGTCAGCTGATAATTAAAGCAGCCATTTTGAAAAGGCATCCATTCCTGGCCCAGTCAGCTGATTATGAGAGCAGCCATTTTGAAAGGGTGTCCACTCCTGGCCAAGTCAGCTGATTATGAGAGAGCAGCCAATTTGAAAAGGTGTCCACTCCTGGCCCACTGAGCTGATAATGAGAGAGCAGCCATTTTGAAAAGGTGTCCACTCCTGGTTATGTCAGCTGATTATGAGAGAACAGCCATTCTGAAAAGGTGTCCACTCCTGGCCTAGAAAGGTGGATATGAAGGAGCAGCCATTCCGAAAAGGTGTCAACTCCTGGCCCAGTCAGCTGATTATGAGAGAGCAGCCATATTGAAAAGGTGTCCACTCCTGGCCCAGTGAGCTGATAATGGGAGAGCAGCCATTTTGAAAAGGTGTCCACTCCTGGACGAGTCAGCTGATTATGAGAGAGCAGCCATTTTGAAAAAGTGTCCACTCATGGCCTAGTCAGGTGGATATGAACAGCCATTCTGAAAAGGTATCCACTCCTTGCCCAGTCAGGTGGATATGAAGGAGCAGCCATTCTGAAAAGGTGTTCACTCCTGGCCTAGTCAGCTGATTATGAGAGAACAGCCATTCTGAAAAGGTGTCCACTCCTGGCCTAGTAAGGTGGATATAAAGTAGCAGCAATTCTGAAAAGGTGTCCACTCCTGGCCCAGTCAGGTGGATATGAAGGAGCAGCCATTCTGAAAAGGTGTCCACTCCTGGCCCAGTAAGCTGATTATGAGAGAGCAGCCATTTTGAAAAGGTGTCCACTCCAGGCCAAATCAGGTGGATATGAAGGAGCAGCCATTCTGAAAACATGTCCACTCCTGGCCCAGTCAGCTGATTATGAGAGAGCAACCATTCTGAAAAGGTGTCCACTCGAGGCGCAGTCAGCTGATTATGAGAGAACAGCCATTCCGAAGAGGTGTTCAGTCCTGGCCCAGTCAGCTGATTATGAGAGAACAGCCATTTGAAAAGGTGTCCACACCTGGCCTAGTCAGGTGGATATGACGGAGCAGTCATTCTCAAAAGGTGTCCACTCCTGGACGGGTCAGCTGATTATGAGAGAGCAGCCATTTTGAAAAAGTGTCCACTCATGGCGTAGTCAGGTGGATATGAACAGCCATTCTGAAAAGGTATCCACTCCTTGCCCAGTCAGGTGGATATGAAGGAGCAGCCATTCTGAAAAGGTGTCCACTCCTGGCCTAGTCAGCTGATTATGAGAGAACAGCCATTCTGAAAAGGTGTCCACTCCTGGCATAGTCAGTTGGATATAAAGTAGCAGCAATTCTGAAAAGGTGTCCAAAGCTGACCCAGTCAGCTGATTATGAGAGAACAGCCATTGTGAAAAGGTGTCCACTCCTGGCCGAGTCAGCTGGATATGAAGGAGCAGCCATTTTGAAAAGGTGACCACTCCTGGCCGAGTCAGGTGGATATGAAGGAGCAGCCATTTTGAAAACGTATCCACTCCTGGCACAGTCAGCTGATAATGAAAGCAGCCATTTTGAAAAGGCATCCATTCCTGGCCCAGTCAGCTGATTATGAGAGCAGCCATTTTGAAAAGGTGTCCACTCCTGGCCAAGTCAGCTGATTATGAGAGAGCAGCCAATTTGAAAAGGTGTCCACTCCTGGCCCAGTGAGCTGATAATGAGAGAGCAGCCATTTTGAAAAGGTGTCCACTCCTGGTTATGTCAGCTGATTATGAGAGAACAGCCATTCTGAAAAGGTGTCCACTCCTGGCCTAGAAAGGTGGATATGAAGGAGCAGCCATTCCGAAAAGGTGTCAACTCCTGGCCCAGTCAGCTGATTATGAGAGAGCAGCCATATTGAAAAGGTGTCCACTCCTGGCCCAGTGAGCTGATAATGGGAGAGCAGCCATTTTGAAAAGGTGTCCACTCCTGCCCTAGTCAGCTGATTATGAGAGAACAGCCATGTTGAAAAGGTGTCAACTCCTGGCCTAGTCAGGTGGATATAAAGGAGCAGCCATTCTGAAAAGGTGTCAACACCTGGCCCAGTTAGCTGATTATGAGAGAGCAGCCATTTTGAAAAGGTGTCCACTCCTGTCCAAGTCAGGTGGATATGAAGGAGCTGTCATTTTGAAAAGGTGTCTACTCCTGGCCCAGTCAGCTGATTATGGGAGAGCAGCCATTTTGAAAAAGTGTCCACTCCTGGCCCAGTCAGGTGGATATGAAGGAGCAGCCATTCTGAAAAGGTGTCCACTCATGGCCCAGTCAGCTGATTATGAGAGAACAGCCATTCGGAAAAGGTGTCCACTCCTGCCCTAGTCAGGTGTAGGAGCAGCCATTCTGAAAAGGTGTCCACTCATGGCCCAGTCAGCTGATTGTGAGAGAACAGCCATTCCGAAAAGGTGTCTACTCCTGGCCCAGTCAGCTGATTATGGGCGAGTAGCCATTTTGAAAAAATTTCCACTCCTGCCCTAGTCAGGTGGATATGAGAGAGCAGCAATTTTGAAAAGGTATCCACTCCTGGCCCAGTTAGGTGGATATGAAGGAGCAGCCATTCTGAAAAGGTGTCCACTCATGGCCCAGTCAGCTGATTATGAGAGAACAGCCATTCGGAAAAGTTGTCCACTCCTGCCCTAGTCAGGTGAAGGAGCAGCCATTCTGAAAAGGTGTCCACTCATGGCCCAGCCAGCTGATTGTGAGAGAACAGCCATTCCGAAAAGGTGTCGAGTCCTGGCCCAGTCAGCTGAGTATGAGAGAACAGCCATTCTGAAAAGGTATCCACTCCTGCCCTAGTCAGGTGAAGGAGCAGCCATTCTGAAAAGGTGTCCACTCATGGCCCAGTCAGCTGATTGTGAGAGAACAGCCATTCCGAAAAGGTGTCTACTCCTGGCCCAGTCAGCTGATTATGAGAGAACAGCCATTTTGAACAGGTGTCCACTCCTGGCCCAGTCAGCTGATTATAAGAGAACAGCCTTATTGAAAAGGTGTCCACTCCTGGCCCAGTCTGCTGATTATGAGAGAACAGCCATTTTGAAAAGGTGTCCACGCCTGGTCTAGTCAGCTGATTTTGCTAGAGCAGCAATTTTGAAAAGGTGTCCACTCCTGTCCCAGTCAGCTGATTATGAAAGAACAGCCATTTTCAAAATGTGTCCACTCCTGGCCCAGTAAGCTCATTAAAAGAGAGCAGCCATTTTGAAAAGGTGTCCACTCCTGGCGCAGTCAGGTGGATGTGAAGGAGCAGCCGTTCTGAAAAAGTGACCAATCCTTTCCCAGTCAGCTGATTATGAGAGAACAGACATTTTGAAAAGGTGTCCACTCCGGGCCCAGTCAGTTATATATGAAGGAGCAGCCATTTTGAAAAGGTGACCACTCCTGGCCCAGTAAGCTGATTATGAGAGAGCAACCATTCTGAAAAGGTGTCAACTCCTGGCCCAGTCAGCTGAATGTGTGAGAACAGCCATTTTGAAAAGGTGTCCTATCGTGGCCCAATCAGCTGATTATGAGAGAGCAGCCATTTTGAAAAGGTGTCCACTCCTGGCCTAGTCAGGTGGAAATGAAGGAGCAGCCATTCTGGAAAGGTGTCCACTCCTGGCCCAGTCAGCTGATTATGAGAGAGCAGCCATTTTGAAAAAGTGTGCACTCCTGGCATAGGGAGGTGGATATGAGAGAGCAGCCATTTTGAAAAGGTATCCACTCCTGGCCCAGTCAGGTGGATATGAAGGAGCAGCCATTCTGAAAAGGCATCCATTCCTGGCCCAGTCAGCTGATTATGAGAGCAGCCATTTTGGAAAGGTGTCCACTCCTGGCCAAGTCAGCTGATTATGAGAGAGCAGCCATTTTGAAAATGTGTCCACTCCTGCCCAGTGAGCTGATAATGAGAGAGCAGCCATTTTGAAAAGGTGTCCACTCCTGTCCCAGTCAGCTGATTATGAAAGAACAGCCATTTTCAAAATGTGTCCACTCCTGGCCCAGTAAGCTTATTAAAAGAAAGCAGCTATTTTGAAAAGGTGTCCACTCCTGGCGCAGTCAGGTGGATGTGAAGGAGCAGCCGTTCTGAAAAAGTGACCAATCCTTTCCCAGTCAGCTGATTATGAGAGAACAGCCATTCTGAAAAGGTTTCCACTCCTGGCCCAGTCTGCTGATTATGAGAGAACAGCCATTTTGAAAATCTGTCCAGTCCTGGCCCAGTCAGTTATATATGAAGGAGCTGTCATTTTGAAAAGGTGTCTACTCCTGGCCCAGTCAGCTGATTATGAGAGAGCAGCCATTTTGAAAAAGTGTCCACTCCTGGCCTAGTCAGGTGGAAATGAGAGAGCAGCAATTTTGAAAATGTGTCCATTCCTGGCCCAGTCAGGTGGATATTAAGGAGCAGCCATTCTGAAAAGGTGTCCACTCCTGGCCCAGTCAGCTGATTATGAGAGAGCAGCCATTTTGAAAAGATGTCCACTCCTGGCCAAATCAGGTGGATATGAAGGAGCAGCCATTCTGAAAACATGTCCACTCCTGGCCCAGTCAGCTGATTATGAGAGAGCAGCCATTCTGAAAATGTGTCCACTCCTGGCTAGTGAGGTGGATATAAAGGAGCAACCATTCTGAAAAGGTTTCCACTCCTCGCCCAGTCAGGTGGATATGAAGGAGCAGCCATTCTGAAAAGGTGTCCACTCCTAGTCCAGTCAGCTGATTATGAGAGAACAGCCATTTTGAACAGGTGTCCACTCCTGGCCCAGTCAGCTGATTATGAGAGATCAGCCATATTGAAAAGGTGTCCACCATTGGACCAGTTTGCTGATTATGAGAGAACAGCCATTTTGAAAATCTGTCCACTCCTGGTCCAGTCAGGTGCATATGAACGAGCAGCCATTCTGAAAAGGTGTGCACTCCTGGCGCAGTCAGGTGGATGTGAAGGAGCAGCCGTTCTGAAAAAGTGACCAATCCTTTCCCAGTCAGCTGATTATGAGAGAACAGCCATTCTGAAAAGGTTTCCACTCCTGGCCCAGTCTGCTGATTATGAGAGAACAGCCATTTTGAAAATCTGTCCAGTCCTGGCCCAGTCAGTTATATATGAAGGAGCTGTCATTTTGAAAAGGTGTCTACTCCTG
This sequence comes from Hemicordylus capensis, assembly GCF_027244095.1. Classification (NCBI taxonomy): domain Eukaryota; kingdom Metazoa; phylum Chordata; class Lepidosauria; order Squamata; family Cordylidae; genus Hemicordylus; species Hemicordylus capensis. The sequence continues at coordinate 8,852,726 of NC_069668.1, read as the reverse complement.
GCCCAGTCAGCTGATTATGAGAGAGCAGCCATTTTGAAAAAGTGTCCACTCCTGGCCTAGTCAGGTGGATATGAGAGAGCAGCAATTTTGAAAAAGTGTCCACTCCTGGCCTAGTCAGGTGGATATGAGAGAGCAGCAATTTTGAAAATGTGTCCATTCCTGGCCCAGTCAGGGGGATATTAAGGAGCAGCCATTCTGAAAAGGTGTCCACTCCTGGCCCAGTCAGCTGATTATGAGAGAGCAGCCATTTTGAAAAGGTGTCCACTCCTGGCCCAGTCAGCTGATTTTGCTAGAGCAGCAATTTTGAAAAGTTGTCCACTCCTGGCCCAGTCAGTTATATATGAAGGAGCAGCCATTTTGAAAATGTGTCCACTCCTGGCCCAGTCAGTTATATATGAAGGAGCAGCCGTTTTGAAAAGGTGACCACTCCTGGCCCAGTCAGCTGATTATGAGAGAGCAACCATTCTGAAAAGGTGTTAACTCCTGGCCCAGTCAGCTGAATGTGTGAGAACAGCCATTTTGAAAAGGTGTCCTATCGTGGCCCAATCAGCTGATTATGAGAGAGCAGCCATTTTGAAAAGGTGTCCACTCCTGGCCTAGTCAGGTGGATATGAAGGAGCAACCATTCTGAAAAGGTTTCCACTCCTGGCCCAGTCTGCTGATTATGAGAGAACAGCCATTTTGAAAAGGTGTCCACTCCTGGCCAGGCAGTTATATATGAAGGAGCAGCCATTTTGAAAAGGTGACCACTCCTGGCCCAGTCAGCTGATTATGAGAGAGCAACCATTCTGAAAAGGTGTCCACTCCAGGCCCAGTCAGCTGATTATGAGAGAACAGCCATTCCGAAATGGTGTCCAGTCCTGGCCCAGTCAGCTGATTATGAGAGAACAGTCATTTTGAAAAAGTGTCCACTAATGGCCTAGTCAGGTGGATATGAAGGAGCAGCCATTCTGAAAAGGTGTCCACTCCTATCCCAGTCAGCTGATTATGAGAGAGCAGCCATTTTGAAAAAGTGTGCACTCCTGGCATAGGCAGGTGGATATGAGAGAGCAGCCATTTTGAAAAGGTATCCACTCCTGTCCCAGTCAGGTGGATATGAAGGAGCAGCCATTCTGAAAAGGTGTCCACTCCTGGCCTAGTCAGCTGATTATGAGAGAACAGCCATTCTGAAAAGGTGTCCACTCCTGGCCTTGTCAGGTGGATATAAAGTAGCAGGAATTCTGAAAAGGTGTCCACTGCTGACCCAGTCAGCTGATTATGAGAGAACACCCATTGTGAAAAGGTGTCCACCCCTGGCCTAGTCAGCTGGATATGATGGAGCAGCCATTTTGAAAAGTTGTCCACTCCTGGCCGAGTCAGGTGGATATGAAGGAGCAGCCATTTTGAAAAAGTATCCACTCTTGGCACAGTCAGCTGATAATGGAGGCAGCCATTTTGAAAAGGCATCCATTCCTGGCCCAGTCAGCTGATTATGAGAGCAGCCATTTAGAAAAGGTTTCCACTACTGGCCAAGTCAGCTGATTATGAGAGAGCAGCCATTTTGAAAAGGTGACCACTCCTGGCCCAGTGAGCTGATAATGAGAGAGCAGCCATTTTGAAAAGGTGTCCACTCCTGCCCCAGTCAGCTGATTATGAGAGAACAGCCATGTTGAAAAGGTGTCCACTCCTGGCCTAGTCAGGTGGATATGAAGGAGCAGCCATTCCGAAAAGGTGTCAACTCCTGGCCCAGTCAGCTGATTATCAGAGAGCAGCCATTTTGAAAAGGTGTCCACTCCTGGCCCAGTGAGCTGATAATGGGAGAGCAGCCATTTTGAAAAGGTGTCCACTCCTGCCCCAGTCAGCTGATTATGAGAGAACAGCCATGTTGAAAAGGTGTCCACTCCTGGCCTAGTCAGGTGGATATGAAGGAGCAGCCATTCTGAAAAGGTGTCAACACCTGGCCCAGTCAGCTGATTATGAGAGAGCAGCCATTTTGAAAATGTGTCCACTCCTGGCCAAGTCAGGTGGATATGAAGGAGCTGTCATTTTGAAAAGGTGTCCACTCATGGCCCAGTCAGCAGATTATGAGAGAACAGCCATTCGGAAAAGGTGTCCACTCATGGACCAGTCAGCTGATTATGAGAGAACAGCCATTCGGAAAAGGTGTCCACTCCTGCCCCAGTCATGTGAAAGAGCAGCCATTCTGAAAAGGTGTCCACTCATGGCCCAGTAAGCTGATTGTGAGAGAACAGCCATTCCGAAAAGGTGTCCACTCATGGCCCAGTCAGCAGATTATGAGAGAACAGCCATTCGGAAAAGGTGTCCACTCATGGCCCAGTCAGCTGATTATGAGAGAACAGCCATTCGGAAAAGGTGTCCACTCCTGCCCCAGTCAGGTGAAAGAGCAGCCATTCTGAAAAGGTGTCCACTCATGGCCCAGTCAGCTGATTATGAGAGAACAGCCATTTTGAATAGGTGTCCACTCCTGGCCTAGTCAGGTGGATATGAAGGAGCAGCCATTCTGAAAAGGTGTCCACTCCTGGCCCAGTCAGCTGATTATGAGAGAGCAGCCATTCTGAAAAGGTGTCCACTCCTGGCCCAGTCAGGTGGATATGAAGGAGCAGCCATTCTGAAAAGGTGTCCACTCCTGGCCCAGTCAGCTGATTATGAGAGAGCAGCCATTTTGAAAAGGTGTCCACTCCTGGCCAAATCAGGTGGATATGAAGGAGCAGCCATTCTGAAAACATGTCCACTCCTGGCCCAGTCAGCTGATTATGAGAGAGCAGCCATTCTGAAAAGGTGTCCACTCCTGGCTAGTGAGGTGGATATGAAGGAGCAGCCAATCTGAAAAGGTGTCCACTCCTAGTCCAGTCAGCTGATTATGAGAGAACAGCCATTTTCAAAATGTGTCCACTCCTGGCACAGTAAGCTCATTAAAAGAGAGCAGCCATTTTGAAAAGGTGTCCACTCCTGGCGCAGTCTGGTGGATGTGAAGGAGCAGCCGTTCTGAAAAAGTGACCAATCCTTTCCCAGTCAGCTGATTATGAGTGAACAGCCATTCTGAAAAGGTTTCCACTCCTGGCCCAGTCTGCTGATTATGATAGAACAGCCATTTTGAAAAGGTGTCCACTCCTGGCCCAGTCAGTTATATATGAAGGAGCAGCCATTTTGAAAAGGTGACCACTCCTGGCCCAGTCAGCTGATTATGAGAGAGCAACCATTCTGAAAAGGTATCAACTCCTGGCCCTGTCAGCTGAATGTGTGAGAACAGCCTTTTTGAAAAGGTGTCCTATCATGGCCCAATCAGCTGATTATGAGTGAGCAGCCATTTTGAAAAGTTGTCCACTACTGGCCTAGTCAGGTGGATATGAAGGAGCAGCCATTCTGAAAAGGTGTCCACTCCAGGCCCAGTCAGATGATTATGAGAGAACAGCCATTCCGAAGAGGTGTTCAGTCCTGGCCCAGTCAGCTGATTATGAGAGAACATCCATTTTGAAAAGGTGTCCACACCTGGCCTAGTCAGGTGGATATGACGGAGCAGCCATTCTGAAAAGGTGTCCACTCCTGGCCTAGTCAGCTGATTATGAGAGAACAGCCATTCTGAAAAGGTGTCCACTCCTGGCCTAGTAAGGTGGATATAAAGTAGCAGCAATTCTGATAAGGTGTCCACTCCTGGCCCAGTCAGGTGGATATGAAGGAGCAGCCATTCTGAAAAGGTGTCCACTCCTGGCCCAGTCAGCTGATTATGAGAGAGCAGCCATTTTGAAAAGGTGTCCACTCCTGGCCAAATCAGGTGGATATGAAGGAGCAGCCATTCTGAAAACATGTCCACTCCTGGCCCAGTCAGCTGATTATGAGAGAGCAACCATTCTGAAAAGGTGTCCACTCGAGGCCCAGTCAGCTGATTATGAGAGAACAGCCATTCCGAAGAGGTGTTCAGTCTTGGCCCAGTCAGCTGATTATGAGAGAACAGCCATTTTGAAAAGGTGTCCACACCTGGCCTAGTCAGGTGGATATGACGGAGCAGCCATTCTCAAAAGGTGTCCACTCCTGGACGGGTCAGCTGATTATGAGAGAGCAGCCATTTTGAAAAGGTGTCCACTCCTGGCCCAGTCAGCTGATTTTGCTAGAGCAGCAATTTTGAAAAGTTGTCCACTCCTGGCCAAGTCAGTTATATATGAAGGAGCAGCCATTTTGAAAATGTGTCCACTCCTGGCCCAGTCAGTTATATATGAAGGAGCAGCCGTTTTGAAAAGGTGACCACTCCTGGCCCAGTCAGCTGATTATGAGAGAGCAACCATTCTGAAAAGGTGTTAACTCCTGGCCCAGTCAGCTGAATGTGTGAGAACAGCCATTTTGAAAAGGTGTCCTATCGTGGCCCAATCAGCTGATTATGAGAGAGCAGCCATTTTGAAAAGGTGTCCACTCCTGGCCTAGTCAGGTGGATATGAAGGAGCAACCATTCTGAAAAGGTTTCCACTCCTGGCCCAGTCTGCTGATTATGAGAGAACAGCCATTTTGAAAAGGTGTCCACTCCTGGCCAGGCAGTTATATATGAAGGAGCAGCCATTTTGAAAAGGTGACCACTCCTGGCCCAGTCAGCTGATTATGAGAGAGCAACCATTCTGAAAAGGTGTCCACTCCAGGCCCAGTCAGCTGATTATGAGAGAACAGCCATTCCGAAATGGTGTCCAGTCCTGGCCCAGTCAGCTGATTATGAGAGAACAGTCATTTTGAAAAAGTTTCCCCTAATGGCCTAGTCAGGTGGATATGAAGGAGCAGCCATTCGGAAAAGGTGTCCACTCCTGGCCCAGTCAGCTGATTATGAGAGAGCAGCCATTTTGAAAAAGTGTGCACTCCTGGCATAGGCAGGTGGATATGAGAGAGCAGCTATTTTGAAAAGGTATCCACTCCTGGCCCAGTCAGGTGGATATGAAGGAGCAGCCATTCTGAAAAGGTGTCCACTCTTGGCCTAGTCAGCTGATTATGAGAGAACAGCCATTCTGAAAAGGTGTCCACTCCTGGCCTTGTCAGGTGGATATAAAGTAGCAGGAATTCTGAAAAGGTGTCCACTGCTGACCCAGTCAGCTGATTATGAGAGAACACCCATTGTGAAAAGGTGTCCACTCCTGGCCTAGTCAGCTGGATATGATGGAGCAGCCATTTTGAAAAGTTGTCCACTCCTGGCCGAGTCAGGTGGATATGAAGGAGCAGCCATTTTGAAAAAGTATCCACACTTTGCACAGTCAGCTGATAATGGAGGCAGCCATTTTGAAAAGGCATCCATTCCTGGCCCAGTCAGCTGATTATGAGAGCAGCCATTTAGAAAAGGTTTCCACTCCTGGCCAAGTCAGCTGATTATGAGAGAGCAGCCATTTTGAAAAGGTGACCACTCCTGGCCCAGTGAGCTGCTAATGAGAGAGCAGCCATTTTGAAAAGGTGTCCACTCCTGGCTATGTCAGCTGATTATGAGAGAACAGCCATTCTAAAAACGTATGCACTCCTGGCCTAGAAAGGTGGATATGAAGGAGCAGCCATTCCGAAAAGGTGTCAACTCCTGGCCCAGTCAGCTGATTATGAGAGAGCAGCCATTTTGAAAAGGTGTCCACTCCTGGCCCAGTGAGCTGATAATGGCAGAGCAGCCATTTTGAAAAGGTGTCCACTCCTGACCCAGTCAGCTGATTATGAGAGAACAGCCATGTTGAAAAGGTGTCCACTCCTGGCCTAGTCAGGTGGATATGAAGGAGCAGCCATTCTGAAAAGGTGTCAACACCTGGCCCAGTCAGCTGATTATGAGAGAGCAGCCATTTTGAAAATGTGTCCACTCCTGGCCAAGTCAGGTGGATATGAAGGAGCTGTCATTTTGAAAAGGTGTCCACTCATGGCCCAGTCAGCAGATTATGAGAGAACAGCCATTCGGAAAAGGTGTCCACTCATGGCCCAGTCAGCTGATTATGAGAGAACAGCCATTCGGAAAAGGTGTCCACTCCTGCCCCAGTCAGGTGAAAGAGCAGCCATTCTGAAAAGGTGTCCACTCATGGCCCAGTCAGCTGATTGTGAGAGAACAGCCATTCCGAAAAGGTGTCCACTCCTGGCCCAGTCAGCTGATTATGAGAGAACAGCCATTTTGAATAGGTGTCCACTCCTGGCCTAGTCAGGTGGATATGAAGGAGGAGCCATTCTGAAAAGGTGTCCACTCCTGGCCCAGTCAGCTGATTATGAGAGAGCAGCCATTCTGAAAAGGTGTCCACTCCTGGCCCAGTCAGGTGGATATGAAGGAGCAGCCATTCTGAAAAGGTATCCACTCCTGGCCCAGTCAGCTGATTATGAGAGAGCAGCCATTCTGAAAAGGTGTCCACTCCTGGCTAGTGAGGTGGATATGAAGGAGCAGCCAATCTGAAAAGGTGTCCACTCCTAGTCCAGTCAGCTGATTATGAGAGAACAGCCATTTTCAAAATGTGTCCACTCCTGGCACAGTAAGCTCATTAAAAGAGAGCAGCCATTTTGAAAAGGTGTCCACTCCTGGCGCAGTCTGGTGGATGTGAAGGAGCAGCCGTTCTGAAAAAGTGACCAATCCTTTCCCAGTCAGCTGATTATGAGTGAACAGCCATTCTGAAAAGGTTTCCACTCCTGGCCCAGTCTGCTGATTATGAGAGAACAGCCATTTTGAAAAGGTGTCCACTCCTGGCCCAGTCAGTTATATATGAAGGAGCAGCCATTTTGAAAAGGTTACCACTCCTGGCCCAGTCAGCTGATTATGAGAGAGCAACCATTCTGAAAAAGTGTCCACTCCTGGCCTAGTCAGGTGGATATGAGAGAGCAGCAATTTTGAAAAAGTGTCCACTCCTGGCCTAGTCAGGTGGATATGAGAGAGCAGCAATTTTGAAAATGTGTCCATTCCTGGCCCAGTCAGCTGATTATGAGAGAGCAGCCATTTTGAAAAGGTGTCCACTCCTGGCCCAGTCAGCTGATTTTGCTAGAGCAGCAATTTTGAAAAGTTGTCCACTCCTGGCCCAGTCAGTTATATATGAAGGAGCAGCCATTTTCAAAATGTGTCCACTCCTGGCACAGTAAGCTCATTAAAAGAGAGCAGCCATTCTGAAAAGGTGTCCACTCCTGGCCCAGTCAGCTGATTATGAGAGAGCAACCATTCTGAAAAGGTGTCCACTCGAGGCCCAGTCAGCTGATTATGAGAGAACAGCCATTCCGAAGAGGTGTTCAGTCCTGGCCCAGTCAGCTGATTATGAGAGAACAGCCATTCTCAAAAGGTGTCCACTCCTGGACGGGTCAGCTGATTATGAGAGAGCAGCCATTTTGAAAAAGTGTGCACTCATGGCGTAGTCAGGTGGATATGAACAGCCATTCTGAAAAGGTATCCACTCCTTGCCCAGTCAGGTGGATATGAAGGAGCAGCCATTCTGAAAAGGTGTCCACTCCTGGCCTAGTCAGCTGATTATGAGAGAACAGCCATTCTGAAAAGGTGTCCACTCCTGGCCTAGTCAGGTGGATATAAAGTAGCAGCAATTCTGAAAAGGTGTCCAAAGCTGACCCAGTCAGCTGATTATGAGAGAACAGCCATTGTGAAAAGGTGTCCACTCCTGGCCGAGTCAGCTGGATATGAAGGAGCAGCCATTTTGAAAAGGTGTCCACTCCTGGCACAGTCAGCTGATAATGAAAGCAGCCATTTTGAAAAGGCATCCATTCCTGGCCCAGTCAGCTGATTATGAGAGCAGCCATTTTGAAAAGGTGTCCACTCCTGGCCAAGTCAGCTGATTATGAGGGAGCAGCCAATTTGAAAAGGTGTCCACTCCTGGCCCAGTGAGCTGATAATGAGAGAGCAGCCATTTTGAAAAGGTGTCCACTCCTGGTTATGTCAGCTGATTATGAGAGAACAGCCATTCTGAAAAGGTGTCCACTCCTGGCCTAGAAAGGTGGATATGAAGGAGCAGCCATTCCGAAAAGGTGTCAACTCCTGGCCCAGTCAGCTGATTATGAGAGAGCAGCCATATTGAAAAGGTGTCCACTCCTGGCCCAGAGAGCTGATAATGGGAGAGCAGCCATTTTGAAAAGGTGTCCACTCCTGCCCTAGTCAGCTGATTATGAGAGAACAGCCATGTTGAAAAGGTGTCAACTCCTGGCCTAGTCAGGTGGATATAGAGGAGCAGCCATTCTGAAAAGGTGTCAACACCTGGCCCAGTTAGCTGATTATGAGAGAGCAGCCATTTTGAAAAGGTGTCCACTCCTGTCCAAGTCAGGTGGATATGAAGGAGCTTTCATTTTGAAAAGGTGTCTACTCCTGGCCCAGTCAGCTGATTATGAGAGAGCAGCCATTCTGAAAAGGTGTCCACTACTGGCATAGTCAGGTGGATATGAAGGAGCAGCCATTCTGAAAAGGTGTCCACTCCAGGCCCAGTCAGATGATTATGAGAGAACAGCCATTCCGAAGAGGTGTTCAGTCCTGGCCCAGTCAGCTGATTATGAGAGAACATCCATTTTGAAAAGGTGTCCACACCTGGCCTAGTCAGGTGGATATGACGGAGCAGCCATTCTGAAAAGGTGTCCACTCCTGGACGAGTCAGCTGATTATGAGAGAGCAGCCATTTTGAAAAAGTGTCCACTCATGGCCTAGTCAGGTGGATATGAACACCCATTCTGAAAAGGTATCCACTCCTTGCCCAGTCAGGTGGATATGAAGGAGCAGCCATTCTGAAAAGGTGTCCACTCCTGGCCTAGTCAGCTGATTATGAGAGAACAGCCATTCTGAAAAGGTGTCCACTCCTGGCCTAGTAAGGTGGATATAAAGTAGCAGCAATTCTGAAAAGGTGTCCACTCCTGGCCCAGTCAGGTGGATATGAAGGAGCAGCCATTCTGAAAAGGTGTCCACTCCTGGCCCAGTCAGCTGATTATGAGAGAGCAGCCATTTTGAAAAGGTGTCAACTCCTGGCCAAATCAGGTGGATATGAAGGAGCAGCCATTCTGAAAACATGTCCACTCCTGGCCCAGTCAGCTGAATATGAGAGAGCAACCATTCTGAAAAGGTGTCCACTCGAGGCCCAGTCAGCTGATTATGAGAGAACAGCCATTCTGAAAAGGTGTCCACTCCAGGCCTAGTCAGGTGGATATAAAGTAGCAGCAATTCTGAAAAGGTGTCCAAAGCTGACCCAGTCAGCTGATTATGAGAGAACAGCCATTGTGAAAAGGTGTCCACTCCTGGCCGAGTCAGCTGGATATGAAGGAGCAGCCATTTTGAAAAGGTGTCCACTCCTGGCCGACTCAGGTGGATATGAAGGAGCAGCCATTTTGAAAAAGTATCCACTCCTGGCACAGTCAGCTGATAATGAAAGCAGCCATTTTGAAAAGGCATCCATTCCTGGCCCAGTCAGCTGATTATGAGAGCAGCCATTTTGAAAAGGTATCCACTCCTGGCCCAGTCAGGTGGATATGAAGGAGCAGCCATTCTGAAAAGGTGTCCACTCATGGCCCAGTCAGCTGATTATGAGAGAACAGCCATTCGGAAAAGGTGTCCACTCCTGCCCTAGTCAGGTGTAGGAGCAGCCATTCTGAAAAGGTGTCCACTCATGGCCCAGTCAGCTGATTGTGGGAGAACAGCCATTCCGAAAAGGTGTCTACTCCTGGCCCAGTCAGCTGATTATGGGCGAGCAGCCATTTTGAAAAAGTTTCCACTCCTGCCCTGGTCAGGTGGATATGAGAGAGCAGCAATTTTGAAAAGTTATCCACTCCTGGCCCAGTCAGGTGGATATGAAGGAGCAGCCATTCTGAAAAGGTGTCCACTCATGTCCCAGTCAGCTGATTATGAGAGAACAGCCAATCGGAAAAGTTGTCCACTCCTGCCCTAGTCAGGTGAAGGAGCAGCCATTCTGAAAAGGTGTCCACTCATGGCCCAGCCAGCTGATTGTGAGAGAACAGCCATTCCGAAAAGGTGTCGAGTCCTGGCCCAGTCAGCTGATTATGAGAGAACAGCCATTCTGAAAAGGTGTCCACTCCTGCCCTAGTCAGGTGAAGGAGCAGCCATTCTGAAAAGGTGTCCACTCATGGCCCAGTCAGCTGATTGTGAGAGAACAGCCATTCCGAAAAAGTGTCTACTCCTGGCCCAGTCAGCTGATTATGAGAGAACAGCCATTTTGAACAGGTGTCCACTCCTGGCCCAGTCAGCTGATTATGAGAGAACAGCCTTATTGAAAAGGTGTCCACTCCTGGCCCAGTCTGCTGATTATGAGAGAACAGCCATTTTGAAAAGGTGTCCACGCCTGGTCTAGTCAGGTGGATGTGAAGGAGCAGCCGTTCTGAAAAAGTGACCAATCCTTTCCCAGTCAGCTGATTATGAGAGAACAGCCATTCTGAAAAGGTTTCCACTCCTGGCCCAGTCTGCTGATTATGAGAGAACAGCCATTTTGAAAATCTGTCCAGTCCTGGCCCAGTCAGTTATATATGAAGGAGCTGTCATTTTGAAAAGGTGTCTACTCCTGGCACAGTCAGCTGATTATGAGAGAGCAGCCATTTTGAAAAAGTGTCCACTCCTGGCCTAGTCAGGTGGAAATGAGAGAGCAGCCATTTTGAAAAGGTGTCCACTCCTGGCCAAATCAGGTGGATATGAAGGAGCAGCCATTCTGAAAACATGTCCACTCCTGGCCCAGTCAGCTGATTATGAGAGAGCAGCCATTCTGAAAAGGTGTCCACTCCTGGCTAGTGAGGTGGATATGAAGGAGCAGCCAATCTGAAAAGGTGTCCACTCCTAGTCCAGTCAGCTGATTATGAGAGAACTGCCATTTTCATAATGTGTCCACTCCTGGCACAGTAAGCTCATTAAAAGAGAGCAGCCATTCTGAAAAGGTGTCCACTCCTGGCCCAGTCAGCTGATTATGAGAGAGCAACCATTCTGAAAAGGTGTCCACTCGAGGCCCAGTCAGCTGATTATGAGAGAACAGCCATTCCGAAGAGGTGTTCAGTCCTGGCCCAGTCAGCTGATTATGAGAGAACAGCCATTCTCAAAAGGTGTCCACTCCTGGACGGGTCAGCTGATTATGAGAGAGCAGCCATTTTGAAAAAGTGTGCACTCATGGCGTAGTCAGGTGGATATGAACAGCCATTCTGAAAAGGTATCCACTCCTTGCCCAGTCAGGTGGATATGAAGGAGCAGCCATTCTGAAAAGGTGTCCACTCCTGGCCTAGTCAGCTGATTATGAGAGAACAGCCATTCTGAAAAGGTGTCCACTCCTGGCCTAGTCAGGTGGATATAAAGTAGCAGCAATTCTGAAAAGGTGTCCAAAGCTGACCCAGTCAGCTGATTATGAGAGAACAGCCATTGTGAAAAGGTGTCCACTCCTGGCCGAGTCAGCTGGATATGAAGGAGCAGCCATTTTGAAAAGGTGTCCACTCCTGGCACAGTCAGCTGATAATGAAAGCAGCCATTTTGAAAAGGCATCCATTCCTGGCCCAGTCAGCTGATTATGAGAGCAGCAATTTTGAAAAGGTGTCCACTCCTGGCCAAGTCAGCTGATTATGAGGGAGCAGCCAATTTGAAAAGGTGTCCACTCCTGGCCCAGTGAGCTGATAATGAGAGAGCAGCCATTTTGAAAAGGTGTCCACTCCTGGTTATGTCAGCTGATTATGAGAGAACAGCCATTCTGAAAAGGTGTCCACTCCTGGCCTAGAAAGGTGGATATGAAGGAGCAGCCATTCCGAAAAGGTGTCAACTCCTGGCCCAGTCAGCTGATTATGAGAGAGCAGCCATATTGAAAAGGTGTCCACTCCTGGCCCAGTGAGCTGATAATGGGAGAGCAGCCATTTTGAAAAGGTGTCCACTCCTGCCCTAGTCAGCTGATTATGAGAGAACAGCCATGTTGAAAAGGTGTCAACTCCTGGCCTAGTCAGGTGGATATAAAGGAGCAGCCATTCTGAAAAGGTGTCAACACCTGGCCCAGTTAGCTGATTATGAGAGAGCAGCCATTTTGAAAAGGTGTCCACTCCTGTCCAAGTCAGGTTGATATGAAGGAGCTTTCATTTTGAAAAGGTGTCTACTCCTGGCCCAGTCAGCTGATTATGAGAGAGCAGCCATTCTGAAAAGGTGTCCACTACTGGCATAGTCAGGTGGATATGAAGGAGCAGCCATTCTGAAAAGGTGTCCACTCCAGGCCCAGTCAGATGATTATGAGAGAACAGCCATTCCGAAGAGGTGTTCAGTCCTGGCCCAGTCAGCTGATTATGAGAGAACATCCATTTTGAAAAGGTGTCCACACCTGGCCTAGTCAGGTGGATATGACGGAGCAGCCATTCTGAAAAGGTGTCCACTCCTGGACGAGTCAGCTGATTATGAGAGAGCAGCCATTTTGAAAAAGTGTCCACTCATGGCCTAGTAAGGTGGATATAAAGTAGCAGCAATTCTGAAAAGGTGTCCACTCCTGGCCCAGTCAGGTGGATATGAAGGAGCAGCCATTCTGAAAAGGTGTCCACTCCTGGCTCAGTCAGCTGATTATGAGAGAGCAGCCATTTTGAAAAGGTGTCAACTCCTGGCCAAATCAGGTGGATATGAAGGAGCAGCCATTCTGAAAACATGTCCACTCCTGGCCCAGTCAGCTGATTATGAGAGAGCAACCATTCTGAAAAGGTAACCACTCGAGGCCCAGTCAGCTGATTATGAGAGAACAGCCATTCTGAAAAGGTGTCCACTCCAGGCCTAGTCAGGTGGATATAAAGTAGCAGCAATTCTGAAAAGGTGTCCAAAGCTGACCCAGTCAGCTGATTATGAGAGAACAGCCATTGTGAAAAGGTGTCCACTCCTGGCCGAGTCAGCTGGATATGAAGGAGCAGCCATTTTGAAAAGGTGTCCAATCCTGGCCGACTCAGGTGGATATGAAGGAGCAGCCATTTTGAAAAAGTATCCACTCCTGGCACAGTCAGCTGATAATGAAAGCAGCCATTTTGAAAAGGCATCCATTCCTGGCCCAGTCAGCTGAATATGAGAGCAGCCATTTTGAAAATGTATCCACTCCTGGCCCAGTCAGGTGGATATGAAGGAGCAGCCATTCTGAAAAGGTGTCCACTCATGGCCCAGTCAGCTGATTATGAGAGAACAGCCATTCGGAAAAGGTGTCCACTCCTGCCCTAGTCAGGTGTAGGAGCAGCCATTCTGAAAAGGTGTCCACTCATGGCCCAGTCAGCTGATTGTGGGAGAACAGCCATTCCGAAAAGGTGTCTACTCCTGGCCCAGTCAGCTGATTATGGGCGAGCAGCCATTTTGAAAAAGTTTCCACTCCTGCCCTGGTCAGGTGGATATGAGAGAGCAGCAATTTTGAAAAGTTATCCACTCCTGGCCCAGTCAGGTGGATATGAAGGAGCAGCCATTCTGAAAAGGTGTCCACTCATGGCCCAGTCAGCTGATTATGAGAGAACAGCCAATCGGAAAAGTTGTCCACTCCTGCCCTAGTCAGGTGAAGGAGCAGCCATTCTGAAAAGGTGTCCACTCATGGCCCAGCCAGCTGATTGTGAGAGAACAGACATTCCGAAAAGGTGTCGAGTCCTGGCCCAGTCAGCTGATTATGAGAGAACAGCCATTCTGAAAAGCAGTCCACTCCTGCCCTAGTCAGGTGAAGGAGCAGCCATTCTGAAAAGGTGTCCACTCATGGCCCAGTCAGCTGATTGTGAGAGAACAGCCATTCCGAAAAGGTGTCTACTCCTGGCCCAGTCAGCTGATTATGAGAGAACAGCCATTTTGAACAGGTGTCCA